>NC_086330.1:278874788-280234788 GCF_032445375.1 Bacillus rossius redtenbacheri | reverse complement strand
TGTACCTACCTCAGAGTAACACCTAAAAGCTCTTCATATGTTATCGACTTTTTAAAACGTGTGTTCGGTTTTCCTAATGGTAGTTTTTGAACTAGCTCAAAAAAATTGCCACTGGAAATTTATAACACTGAAAAAGATTTCTAATCCTACAGACAATCTGGAAACAGATGAACAATTTACTCTGGTCGTTTGCCTTTAAATTTATATTATGCACCCAAAATCACACGCAACCACGATCATAATATCTTCTTCGTCGTAAGAACTTCCAATTTGAGTAGCACTACTTCACGTATACGGCGACCTGTTTACTCATCAGCTGTATGTGACCATCTCTTTTCTATGTATGTGACAGAAGTATCGGCCCGAGCAATGTAGATCATAGAATACAGATAGTATATAGAACGGAATCTTTCATGTTCATAAATGAAACACTGTTTGCAGCGCCCCAAGTGATTGTGAACCTAACTAAACCGACAGCGAGCGAACTTTGAATCCGCAGATCCTGTAATCATTCATGTCTAATAGGTTTTAATATAATTTCTAGCATGCATTTATTACGCCGAACGTCATATGGTTCACAAATACAAATTGAACTTGATGCACTATTTTTTTTAAAACCTCTGTTTTAATTTTAAAAACCTTCTTTGGGCGTGAATAATTTTTTAACTGTCTACAAAAAGGTATCCGTGGCAATGATTTAAAATTCAATAAATCTTAATATGTCTCGCATGCTAATATTGTTTCTGCAATGATCATGCAGACAACTTGAATTTCAATAACAAAACAAAACTACATGTGCATAGTAAATATTAGTTTGCACAGCAAAAATATAGAACCTTCACAATTTATTATTATTTATTTAAATACCTTTATTAGAATATAATTAATTTTTAAATAGTCGGTTCGATTAAGTTAGCTACGCTAAAAATACTGTTACGAATGGGAAAACGGGTTTAAAAAAAAGCCCTTCTAACTAAATCTACAGTTTTATTTATTACTAATATTTACACTAATTAAATTAAACCATGTAATATGTATGTCCAATAATTAATCACTCCATCGTCCAGTTCACAGTTCACTCTCCCCGCTGGAGCTCGGCTCTGCAGTGGCTCTGCCAGCCGCTCTTCTACCTCTCTCCGCGCCGCGACAGTCTCCTCACACACTCCACTCTCCCTCGGTGGCTGGCGTCGCAGTTGTTATACCTCCTAAGCCCTCTTCTATAATGGTCTCGCATCCCTTTGACGTGTGGCGTGGTCCCGGCGCCCGAAGCCTCCAGAACAATGGCGTCCTTATCACGCCACTCCACGTGGCGGCATCGGGGAGCCCGCAGCACACTCCAGGCGGACGAGGAGATGGACAAGGCGCCGCGGGCATGCGCCAGGTCAATGGGCCGCACCCCACCCGAGGGCCAACGGGACAGATGGCCGCTGCAAGGCCCACTGGCCCGCCTCGCGGCTGTGCCCCCGATGCGCTTGTAACAATACTTCAGAATAGCGTCAACATTGGTTTGGCTAGGTTGGCCACATTCCAAATATTGTAAAATTGTTTGAACATTTGGTTAGAATTTATCAATTTAAAATGTATTTAACTTAACCTAGCCAAACGTCCTTACTATTTTATAAATGTTTTAATGTAAGTAACCTAACCTACCGTTCACATGATTTCACAGTATTTTTAATATGTAGCTAACACACATTTTCATAGTATTTTGTATTTAGCTAACCAACCTACCGTTCACACAATTTCATAATAATAATAATAATAATAATAATAAAGCTAATCTAACCAAAAATTATCATGTTATGATGATTCTTAATTTAAAACAAATCACTCAATATGGGTTAACCACTGGTAACCTACTTCAGTATAACAACCCCTTTTAAGACAATATTTAAATAATATGCCAGGAGTATTAAAAAAAAGGATTCTGAAATTTTAGATTCATTTATTCCTTTACTGTGTTGTCACTGAATAAATTTTAAAGTACTTCGATTATGCATTTTTTTTTCATTCTTTGATAAAATGTAGATTGCAGACAAGATATATCTCGTTTTTCTATACCATGAAGTTTCTGTTTCAAAATTCTCTATGAACATACACTGAAAACTTCATCGTTCTTAATAGGAAACTAGGGCCGCACAGGAATTTTGTCACTACATTCCGGCGAACTTCAGAATAGGGTCTTTTATTTAGCATTATTAGTAAACAAAAGTGACTGAAAAAAAATCGCAGATCATAAGAAATTATATGATTCGAACAGTCAATCATCAATCAATACAATAATTAAAGCACGGCAATTTCTAATACACTTTAACTTTCGCGCACTTTTATAATTATGTAAACAGAACTAATGTGAGGGGGAGGGAGGGAACGGGTCTATAGCACTACTTCAGCACCACCTAGCGTGTGTAAACCTTAACTAAAAATTATGTTTTGGTTGCGTCCATAACAGATTTCCCAGCATTATCTCGATCAAGTGCGTGGACGTTAGTGTGTTCTGTTTCGAGACGGCATTGTTTTTTTTTCTAAACTAACTATACGCTAAATGTATTGGTAGGAGGAATCCGGGTTAGGGAGGGACCTGTGTGCGCCTCAGGCCGAAGCCTATACTCCTAGCCATGCTAGGATTAGCCATGCAGGGAAGGGTCGCATGCATCGTGTATGCTTTGTTCGGGGATTGGCCAGCCATGACACCGATTGGCACCATGACTACCTCCCCTATCTTAAAAGTATTTTAAAACCATGCTTAAGTTGGGCCCAGGTAGAACCTGCACAGACACGGGGAAAACCCTGGGCACAGACGTACGGGTTGCAAGGGCGTGCATTAATTGCGCGGGAGTGTACAGGATACAGATGCGATCGGTGACGTGCCAAGCCAAACAAATGCGCAAATCTTCCAACGCCAAACATATTCATAACACACATTATTTACTGACAAACGATCTCTTAAATAAATTTTTTTAAATCATAACAAAACCACTTTCATGATTGTTAAGTTTGCGATTACGAAAGGGGAGGAAGGGAGATCCAATATCAGTAGTGTTTGTCCAATATTTACTAGTTCTTTGTTTGCCAACCAAACCAACTACAATTAGGGACATCGAAAAAGTATCGATACTTTTTGGTATCGAGTACTTTTTTCGATACCGATATTTTTAATTTGATACTTTTACTCATATGAGTACTTTTTGCAAGTATCGGTAGGTATCTAACACTAATCTCGCAACAAAATATCGAATTCCATATTGAACCTGTCGGCTGACACACCCACATGTCAAACTGTTTGTATTGTTATTTTACTAGATAACTATTACGGTTTTAAACTAAATAACCGATATAACATTATATTTTTGATAAAATAGTGTTTTTATTAGATTTCTAAAATTTTGGTAATAAATGAATACTTTCCTGGTACCCATGTTGAATCAATTTTTATCGATTATCAATATCGATGAAATAAAAAATATAGATATGATGTTGGTGCCAATATGGTACCATTGAATATGTATATACATATACATATTCAATGATGGTACCAGGTATAACATAATTACTAATAAAAATAAGCACTTGCCTTGTTTTGCACACACAATAAACCTTATTGCTGAATCAACAAAAACTGTCAGTGATTTCAAATTATTGATAAACAAGGTAAGAGAAATATTGAAATATTTCAAGTCATGTGTAATTCAGGGTGATTTATTGAGGAAATACCCGTTGGAATTCTGTTTATTATGTACTTGCTCGAGAGGAACATTGAACTGTCTCCTATTGTACATCAAATGTTGATGCTAAACACAAAAGCACTTTATCCCTCGGCTTTAGATTGCTTTAAAACTATGAAGCCAATAGAATACGTCACCAATGAACTCCCCGGTGAGAAGTATACAACTATCAACAAAATCATACCGATAGTCAACTGCCTTAAAGCACAGATCAATGGTTACAAGTATGCCTAGTGACAGCAGTGTAGCAGAGACAGTGAATAACTATAATAAAACAAATATAACATAGATTTGAATACATTTAAGATAATCATTTGATTGCAAAGTCCTGCCTGCTAGCCCCTAGATTCAAAAACATTCTTTTTCAAGATGACAGAGCTTGTGCTAAGACAGATTTGAAAATAATTGAAATAACTTTGATTGTGATAAATTTAATGCTTGTTTTTATTAATTTTTTTTGAAACTGCTATAAAAAATATCGATAACTCGAGGCATCGATACTTTTCTTCCTATACTAAACATGAGTAAAGTATCGATACTTAGACCGTAGCTGCAATCGGCCGACTGTGTGGGAGGTGATGGTTCATCTTCGCGGCGGAGGCAGCACCACTGAAGAGGAGTGAAGGGGGGAAGGGCAGAAGGGCACCTCAGGCCATCAGCGTCGAAGGTCATGATCTCCCGAGCCGCGCGTGTCTGCTGTGCCCTCACTCACCCCTCATCCCTCCTCGTCCTTGCCGCCTCGTAGCAGCGGCGTGCAGAGCTCCGTGCACGAACCGCTCCAGATTTGTCAAAGGTGTCTCGACGGGCAGTATGAAAGTGCATTCGTGTCGGTGATAAGTGCTACGCTCGCTGGAGCTTTAAGTGCGGTGTCACCTCCAAGCGCGATGCTACAAACTGGCGCGCAGTCTTCTCGTCGAACATAGGGACATTATGAGATGTAAGCGATTACCATAACATTATATGGCCGAGAAATGAAGATAAAGATGTAATGCAAGTCCCTTGAGTGCTTTGAGGAATATGTACTGAGTGTTTCTTTCATGCCTAAAAATTACTGTGATAACTTGGGGTTTTCTTTTTTCCCTTTTCACTTTCTAAAAATACAGTTAATAAACGAAATACGGAAAACGTTGTACTCATTCGCCCTGAGAGTATTTTTAAATGCTTTTCGTAAACAGACTCACTGACATTTTGAGCAGTTTTTAAATCGCGCTGTTTCTTCTGAAGCTCTTCACACATGTATTTTCCGCGAAAATTTTTAGAGACGTGTGCGCTGAAACACTATATCATCGTCTCTCGTTATTCGAAGAGTTTCTTGCAGATACACGCCCACTGTCAGTATACGAATCACATCAATTCTGCGTGGGAGAAAAATAAATAAGGCACTGGCTTCTCTGCAGAGCAGGATTGAATAAACAAAAAACAAAAAACAAAAAAAACTTGTTTATTTGTTTAAAACATTTTTATTACATTGGTTATTAATTATTATCCAGTAAATCTGCACATCTGACAGGGACTTCCCCACAGAAAGGGTATTTCCCCACAGGAAGAGGTTTCTTCATAGAATGGGTGTTTCCCACAGAAAGGGGATTTACAGTAGTCAGAGATTCCTACAATATAGGATTTTTCTAATAATATATTTATTTATATCCTTTTTTCCTTTTACACTTTTTACCACAATTTACTAATTAACTTGATTTTAGAGGAGTGAGTATAATTTATAACTTATTCAGATAATTTAAATTATAAGATCTTTATTACAATAATTTTTTTGTTTCTGTAAATAACAAGAAACATTAATGAGCAAAATATTGTTATTAGAGTGGAATTAGACCTTTCATTAAAGTTTATTTGAATATTCTATTTAAAAATACGTTTTTTATAAAAACCACATGATGTTAACCATAATTTAAACCGTGGTTTAAACTACTGTAATTTAAATCAGCCAACCCTACTGCAGACAGCCACCAATCAACAGGAATAAACCGCTGGCGTGGCCATACCTTATTGCCGTCTTATAATTGCGGTCAGATTTTTGATGTGTAACTAACATCTTAGCTCTCGGTACACGGTATTTGGTTTAAGTAATTTCGTGAATGAAACGTAAGTCATATGGAACGGAAATGTGTAAACAAGGTGCTGCCATCTGTGGCGGATGGCGAGAACCAAAGTTCACATAGCCAAAGAGAAACATTATATTATTAACTGTTTAATGAATTTTAATAAAAAAAAACAGTATTTTTAATAAAATTCCTTGTCTAAAAATGAGGTCCAAATCTAGGGGTTCATATTTTTCTATTTTTTTTTTTTCCTTTTATCGGAGCATTTTTATCATAAAGTTTCAACTTTACACTTTGCAAATCGAAAGATTTTATAGTCCACGTAGCTGCTGCAGCAGCGAATTCTAGAGGCAGGTGCGGAAACTAAAGGTGATTCGCCTAAAGAAATGTACGTATCTTTATCACGCTGGGCATTATTTTAAAGAATTTTTCGTTCAATTATGTATCGGAGTTTCGTAATGTTAACACATGAATTTGCTCGTTACCGAGGTTAGATGTTACACATCTCAAAGCGAGCACTGAAAGACTCGCAGGGTTTTGTTTTCTTTTCGCAATACACACTCCGCCATGCGTCTACTCAAGCAGCAGCCAACGGGCCGAGTGCGAGCGGGAACGCGGACCCAGCCTGGTGGAACGACAGGGTCGGACCTGCTGCTCGGGAACGAGGAACGACGCGCCGCGGTGCATCATGGGAGGCGGCAGCGGCAGCGGCAGCCACAGCACTTGCGGCATTGGGGGCGAGGACGTAGCCAGCATTTGTAGAAGGGTGCCGAAGAAAGCTTAAAAGCATATAATTTTATTACATATTTTTTTCTAGGGGCCTGGGGGTCCGAGGAAGGAGTATACCCCAGAAGAAATGTTACCGAGAAGGGGTCCAAAAAGAAAAAAAAATTTGATGCTTGAAAAAGCATTTAGAGGCTATCTGAAGAAACGTAAGTGCTTTTTCAAAACTTTTAATTATTAAATGTAAAGTACTACTACGTTACCACTGCTTATGATTATATCGTAATGCATGTTTAAAGAATTCGCTACTCATAATTTTGCATATGCAGTGTCTATAAATTGAACCATACACCGGCCATTTTAAGGTGGTTAATGAATTGTAATATTACTGAAAACAATTTTTGAGTCCAAGGGGGAGGGAGGGTAACGGCTACTGCCTGCCCCTCCCTAGCTACGTCCTTGCTTGACGTTCTATGTATATAGAATATACATACTGTTACGATTTACCACGGGGTTCGTAAAGCATAGCCCAATTAAAGATTGTATTACACACACAGTTTTATTGATAGCCACTACTTATGTCACTTACAAATAATCCTCCAAAATGGCAAATAATCAATTGCACTTAAAAATAATGTTGCTTCCCTAGTCACTCGTTCCACACACCTCGCTGGGCCGCACCTCTGGCGCAACTCTCGCCGCAGCACCCCTCGTGGATCTCCACCGCGGGACTCCGTCGCCACACTCCGCCGCCGCCGACGCACTTGCCTTCGCCGAGGTTCCACTCGACGCCTTGCTCGGAACTTCGCTCGGAACTCCGCCGCGGGAAAACTCCCGACTTCACTCACTCACTCACTCACTCACTCACTCACTCACTCCCTGCCCTAGAACCTTCGTCCAAGGACTTCGCCACTCTGCTACACCCGCGGCACTATCGCCCCAGAAACTCCGCCGCGGGAAAGCTCCCGCCTGAACTCTCTCTACTCACTCACTTGCTGAGGCCGACGTCCTCTTTTTATAGATCAGCCTCCATTTCTGGAACTCACGAGCGCGGCCGGGGCCAGTCGCGTCATTCCGCGCAGACACGACGGCAGAAATCTCTCGAAACACGTGTCGGGACTCGCGTAACTCCGCAGCTGTCAGGTTTCAGTTACGTGTCAAAGGCAGGGAGCCCCGCGGGGAGTGATGGGAAGGAGGGGGGAAAGCGACAATCCTTGTTATCTTCCAGGCGCGTGCGGTGCACCTCATGTTGCGGCAGCCGCCAGCCAGCTCTGCACCTGCACGTGTCCCGGCCTTCCTCACGTTCGTAAGAATACATTCGTAAATATGTGTGTTTTTGTCGTTGGATAGCGAAAAGGGTAATCAAATGGGACCAGAAACCTTCAAAAAATTAAAACAAAATAGTTATTCAATTAAAGACTGAAAAAAAATAATTCCAAGCAATCATGAGGACTGCCGACAGAAGTGAAAACTTAAAACTATAAACAAACATTTGTTATTTTTGGATATCCAAATTAATTGTTTGATCTTAAATTAAAACTTGTATTTTTTATTAATAATAGAATTAAGAAAATACAAATATAATTAGAAATAAGAATTACCTACTTTGTAAAATATAATTGTGTAACATCAGAAAATATTTTTTGATAAATATCTGACATTTTTGCAATTTTCACGAAAAAATATTATCACACAACAAATTTGTTTTATCACGTTACTTAAAACTATACAACAAGTAAAATAAATTGATATTATTTCTAATTTCCGTTTAATTTGAAGTATTTATAATGTAACTAACCTTACCTAACGGAAAATTTCTGTTATTTAGGCATTCACGCGCACACGGCAAAATATAAAATGGCGTCGGTCGAATGATTACATAGGTCTTGTATTGCAAAATAAGAACGGCGATATCTCCAAAAGTAATTGGAATTTCTTATCTCCGCAGGCGGTTATGAAAAGAGGACGTAAAAGAGCATATAATGAAAGTTATTTCAGATTTGTACGATTTTTTTTTTGGCGCTAATCCGTACACTACATATATACCAAATAACTCCTAAATTACTATAAAATACGCATGGCATCGTAATAATTGTAGGTATTAAAAAAATAAATAATGATGTTCTTAATTTTTAGGTTATATTGCTACAAAAACTTCGTTTTCTTCGTTATTTAAACTATATATCTATATGAGAATAGTAATATATTTTATACTCACTTTTTACTGCACAGTAATCGTATACTTAAGATTTAAAATAAAAATTGAACAAAACACCATTTGAACACTAATAGGAACAGATATAGTGTTATCGTTAACACGTCACGTGACATTGTCGATGACGACTTACATGAATTTACTCCCTATAGACATTTTCACTTCAAAAATACTGCATTTGTAACACTCACGGGGCAGTATAAATGATAGGTGAAATTAATCCCCGAGGTCCAATATTTTGTTCGTTTAAAAAATGGAACTTGAAAACGTCCCTCGCAGGAAATTTTGTTTTTTCATTATTCAACCAAAATTATCACAACATTATTTACCTTCTCCCCAATCGATGGCTCCAATATTAACGGCCTGGTTTTTTTTACGAATACATATTTATTTGTAGTTATCTTCGCAATGCTCAACCCTGATTGGAATACATCCTAAAAACGAAATTCTTGGGTACGCTAACGGCTGGGATAGCCTACAGTTCACAGGAATGAAAGCCACAACCACAATCCGAACAGTTCCGAAGTTTAACGAGGTAAAAAGGTAAGTTAGGTTCGGTCAGTGTAATAAACAATACTTTTTTTTTTGGGAGGGTAGGTAAGGTTAGGTTTACGTAACTAAAATGAAAGGTTCGTTAGTTTAGGTTAGCTTTAATTAAAATACTTTATAACCGTAAAATACACATAAATCCTTGCTGCAATAAGGTGTTTTTTTTTCGTGAGCGATCGGCAAACCTCGGAGAACTTCGGAAATTTCGGTTGTGGCTGTCATCAGTGTGACCTGTGGGCTTCCCGACTGGCTGGCTGCCCTGCCCTGCCACCCCCCCCCCCCCCCCCCCCATCTCAGGCACATCCTGAATGCCAAAAGGACAGCAGAAGCTGAGTGGTGGTCCGGGTTCGCGTCCACGCGGAGAATCAGGATTGTTCGCGACTGAAAAGCGTGGTGGACGTCACCGTGAACCTTTGGGCGTCCTCAGGAAACTTCCGTTTCCCCTCCCGCTCATTCCATCAATGCTATTTCCTCGTTTCACACACCCTCATCGTCTCGCACGAATGAGTCCGGGTGTTTCCAGGTTGTACCTGGGCCCAACTTAACAGTTAAGATAGGGGAGCTATTCAAAGCATCAATATGCCACGGCTGGCCAAGCCCCTGATAATGCACATGATGCATGCTACCCTTCCTGCATGACTGAAAACCAGCATGGTTAGACGTATAGGCTTAGGTCTGGGACGCACTTAGAGTCTTCCCTAACTCAGACCCCTCCCAAAAATACACTTAAGTTTTAGTTAGGTCAGGGAAAAAAATTAGAGCGGTATCGCTCTTAGCACAATTCTCTCGCGCAGTCTTCTCGTCGTGTATGGGAAAACTGAAATTTGAGCGGTAACTATACCTAACATAAGACAGCGAAGAAATGAAGATCAAGGTGTACTGCAAAGGACTTGTGTGATTTCAAGAATGTTTACTGGGCATTTCATTCCTAAAAATAACTGTAAAAAAAGCGTTTTAAACCATTTTCTCTCCGAAAACGAAAAGAGGATACAGAACTACCCATTCTCCCTCAGTGTATTCTTAAACATATACCACTAGGCTATCTTGAGAAGTTTTCAAACACGTTCTTTCTGAAGTTCTGCACACTGTGGGCCGCCTGGCTGGAAGCACTAAAGGCGACATTGGCTCGCGCAGCACACACCTCTTCGCACCAGGTTAACGAACTGGCGTGTAGTCTTGGCGTCGATAACGCGCCTCTATGGAACTTTGAGCGAGGACCCTATAATATTTTGGTAAATTATTTAAGACAATGGCTCTTTACACATCCATATACCACTTACAATACTGCGAGTAGAATTTGTCATGCCTAAAAAGTACGTGAAAAACTAGTTTTAACGTTTTTCACTGTCCAAAAAGGTCACGTTATACACGAAACCATTGTATATACAATTGCAATACACCTTAAATTTTATTATAAATCAGACAGTTTTAATAAATCTTGAGTGGTTGTAAATGGCGCGTCAACACCTGGAGGTATGCACGACGTTTGGCGACCCAGCCTATTCATTCGTACATCCATTCCTATTCCAATGTCACATCCCTGCAGAGCGTCACATTACATACTGCTCAAGTTCCTAAGGCTTGCGTTTCAAGGTTATTGACTAGACTTTGTTGTTTTCCAAACCACAAGGCCAATAAATTCTTTCCCACAAAAATAAAATTTTGGACGTACGATTATTTCGCGATTCAGTTCACTCTAGGATATAATCAAATTACATATGTATAATCAAGCTTTTATAGACTCTTCATTGGTCGATAAACATGGTCACATCCTTTTGCGTGTTATATATGATTGGGTAACCTTGTTTATAGCTAACTTTAGGCTCGTCAAGCGCACTGTAGTCCACTCATCAACATCAAGCTGATGTGTATATGCTTCAAGTCTACGTCTACTTTGCTATTCGTGGAATCCGCGAAATAATCGTATAGCAGCTCTAGTTAGTGCAGTGTAGTGAGCGGTCAGGTGTAGTCGAGGAAGGGCAGTGACGAAGAGTGTTCTTGGAAGACTACACGTACTTGCCTCTTGCTGAGTGCGTGCACTGCGTGCGTGGACTTCACTTCCGGCTCCGGCGATAACGCTACGTATTTCCGGTAGCGACGTCGCGGGGGAAGAATAATGAGTAAGGAAGGTGTAGGAGGGGAGCGGAGCACCACACGTTGCTGACTACGATGTGGAAACAACGTGTATCAGGATGGGATGATGAAAATGCGCTGCGGTCGTGGCAGAGGACTGACAGGTCCGTTACACTAGGCGAGATTGCCATAGCCGCATTTCCTTTTCCCACAGCAGCTGATTGCACTGACGGCCTTCCCTTCGTACCACGAGATGGCAGATAAGCTGATGAGGAATAATCAGAAAACTTAAAAATTAGAGTTATTCATTGGCGACAGCCAGAACTGCCAAAGGTTTCTAAGCTCATAAGACTCTTATCTAGAAATAGAAAAAATTCTCGTAAGCATTTCGCGGTTCGCTTTAATTCAAACAGGTATACCGTTTACCTGTTTATGTGAAGGCCCACAGTTTATGTGAAGATTCTGAGTGAATTATAAACCCTCATCAGAAGAAGAATTGAATCATAGGCGACTCCGGTAAGAAATCTCTCAAGCGAGCAACCAATGAGCAAGGAACCTTTTCACAAGTGTACATAGGACTGTTGATAAACGCCCACGCCAAGAAGGATTAGATGCCTATGGCTAACACCCAAAGATATCCGAACGGATCAAGTGCGAGCTGAAGAGGTGCATGATGGTTTAATTGTTATCTAAGGCTGGATTCACAATTTAAAAAAACACAAGCGAGTCCACAGCAGGCCATTGGCACGACTATGCTCAAGACTTGTGCGAGGTTAATTTCAGTCAATGAAATTTCGAGATGTATCCGGCATCCGTTGGCAGTGTTAGTAAGTAACTATATTAACAAATGAGTGATATTAACTACCAAATGATTATCCCATGACATCATACCAGCAACATGTGAGCAATCTTCGACAAAGATTAAAAATTCTACATCTACTTACTTCTACTGATTGGTATCAGTGAACTTGGATAAAATACCAGAAGAGTCGTTCCTGAGTCATATATTTCTGCGAGACAACGAAACCACGACTAAGCCAGGGGTAAGACGGTGATTCACGATCCCAAAGCTGACGACATCGAGTACCAGACCTACACCACGTCGAAGAATGTCTGCAGTTTCCTGCCTGAGATTTCTTCAGAACCAGACCTTGATGCTGTAACGAAGGACGTCGACGTCTTCCTGAGACCCGAGTTGATCGAGAAGTAGATCGGTTTTGGGGAGAATCTCCACGCGGGAAGCAAACTATACATAATGGTGCCAGGTATTAACTAGCCTGTCAGTAAAACCATTGAATATATATAACTTATAGAAGTCGCGAGGGGATAGGATTTATTATTCCAATTTTCGGATCCAAAACTGTGGTAGTTGTTAGCTCCGCCGCTAGACAGCTCTTCTTTCCACAAGAGGGTACTCGTAGTTACCAGCTTCCACGCCAGAGCGCTGTAGCGTCGCTTTTTTCAAGGTCGTGCGCGTAATTCTCTGTCTCACTCTATCGAGAGGCGGTGCCTTTTGAGGAAATCCGAGCGCTTAGATACGAGCGGGCGCAACTGAATTGGAGGAGTACGGCCACCGAAAAAAAAAGTGCGGTTAAAAGATGCCAACATCAAAAATTAAGTTTTAATTATAAGAAAACTACAGAAATTTCTTAAACGTAATAACGTAAAAAAAAAATACTGACATTCGTAGTTCAGAATTTATAAAATGTTGTGTTAACGGAGTGGCGCATTGAGTAAAATGGCAAAACATAATTTGGAATAATTCTTGACAACGTTGAATGATTTTGGTAGCTATGAAACAACTATGGCTGCGATGACTGTTCAAACGCGTGCACGTGTTGTTATTAGTAACTGAAACTAATGGTATGATGTCATACTTTGTGGCTATGCAGTTTATAAATTTTTTAACATAAGATGAAGCATTTTTACATAATGTTTTGGTTGTTTCGTAATTCAAAATAAATAATCTTAAACGTTATATGGTGAATATTCCCAGTAACGAATGACCACAAAAAAAATCAATTTTGCCAACATAGATCTGAAAAGTTAACGATTTACTATGTTAAGTTGCTTATAAATAACGCACATTTCCCGGATCTCCAAAGAAAATAAGAGTTTGTGTTATAGCATTGAGTTGCCACTCTTTATATTCCTTGCTTTGAGGTTAGATACACAAGTTATGCTCGTAAAAACGATGCGCAAGTATTTTGAATACAAATATATTTTATTTTAATAACCGAAAGGTAAATATTATTTCCATGAAATATAATACAATTCTTTAAACACAGACAACATATAAGAGCTATTTTTTGTTTATTATTTCATCTGGCGTGATAAATATTACATATATTTTAAAAACAGTTTGTGGATTTTTAATATAAAATAAATATTTATTTATGACATCAATTTAAGTTGTTCAAAAAATTCACTTTAGTATGAATTCAACCAAATTCATGTTATTCAGGGCAGAAAATTAGAAACTACCAAAAAAGATTATCTACGTTGCTGTTTTGTGTAAATCTGTGCACGGACTTAGTAAGTGATATATTTATAATTCCTAATTTTAGCAACCCATTTTAACACAAGATAAAAAGGATTTTATACTAAAAATTATTATGTTAAACCATTAATTAAAAGGAAACATGTATGAATAATCTATTTAAATTTGCATTTGAACAGTGAATATTATTTTGCAATAATAAATATATTTTATCATCGTATAATACGGATGAAAAGTTTGTATTTCCATCTAATCAGAAGTATTATGACACAGTTAATTAAATTGCTTTACAAGTTTTTATTCACGTGAAAATCATTAAAAATTGGTTGGGAAGTTATATAAATATACAAAAACAAATCATTATACATACAATTTTATTATCTTAGTGGATTTAAATTAATGGTGTCCCAGTGACTACTGCGAATAAAAAAGTCTTGCGAAAGGTTTCCTCGTAATTGAAATTCGTCAAAAAATATCTATCTCTCATTTTTGGTGACATTTCTGACAAGTGGTACGATGAAATTTGAGACTGACAAATGAATGTTGTGAAGCAATAAACAAAATATCACATTCGTGAACTACAAAAGTATAGTTGTTTTTATTTTATAGTAAAAGTGTATCTAATAACCCGTGGCTTTGCTCACGTAATTTCCGGGTATTGCTGATATTCTACCATTTTAAGTAAAGTATGTATTAAATTCCAAAGATTATTGAAGTATTATACACAAAGAACTGTCAAGTAAAGAACATATTTAATAAATAAAAATATTTTTACGACTTATTTTTAATTGGTTTAGCGTAAGCCTATTTTAACTTTTATTTAAAATTAAGAACCTACTTATTTTCTATCTCCCGGTTTAGTGACTTTGAGAATATATTTTTCCTTGATGAAATCTTAACTCTTTTCCATCTGACGAAGAAGCCAATTAAAAAATAAACTAAGACTCGCGCACTTATTGTATGTTAAGACTGCCATCGTTTTAAATTACTGTAATTTTTTTAGTTATAGTCATGCTTAGGATAATAACATAATATGCCTTATTACGCATACATTTCAGTATTCATGAAACCAATGCATTTTTTTTGAAATGTAGAGCAGTTACCAAATTTCTTATCTCGCATATTGATTTTTTTGGTATGGCTAGTATTACTTAAACTAAATTTTTGAATTTTCAATGATGTACTCTTTTCCCCTTTCTATGTGATTTAGAAAATATAGCAATATACGTAAACCAATTAAACCAAAATCATCCTGAATTTTTATTACCGAAAAAAGTTTAATATGCGTATTTTAATATTATATATATATATATATATATATATATATATATATATATATATATATATATAGCCAATTCTGATTTAGTGGGTTCCATATTTTTTTTATTTTAAAAAATAATATCTACCCCTTTTACTACTTAATAGATAACATTGAATAAGAGAAGGTTGTTTAAGGTATGTTGATTTTCCTTGCCAATATCTAAAAGTAAATTTGTACAAACGCGAAATATAGTTTAAATAAGTATTTTACTTTTAAAATAAAACCATATTTTGAACGGAACACTGACTATTGGCCCAATACAAAGTTTTAATAGCTAATTTTCACTTCACTCGGGTACAGAATCCCATCATTCAGTGATTTCCGTGGCTAGCTTCTTTTGGGATTTCATCATTCTCAAACGACGGTAAGGGAAGCTCCTCTTCAAGGTCGCCTAACGATGCTGATAAGACCTGCCGGGTAATTTGAATCGTGGGTCTGGGATTTACGCAAGTGGGGAGGGGAAGGGGGGTGAAGAATGATGTCACGACTGGGCTGGTTAACCTAGTTCTGCCAAATACCGCCAGGGGCGTATACGGCCGATACACAGCGATGAAAGCGATCGCAGCGGCGGAGCTTGGAACTACAACAATTCTTCTGAGAAACCGGACAGAACATTTAACCTGGGCTCGCGACTTCTATACATTATATATATTCAATGGTAAAACTAGACTCGTTGTTTGTTGTTTCGTCATTCACTGTTACAGAGAACTACTTAAAAACGGTTTTTTTTTCAACACGATTTTTTTTATTATTAATTCAGACTCAATCTTAGAATTACAGTACTAATTCGTATCAAAAAGGATAATTTTATAAATTTTATTTAAAAATTTGTGATTTGATACCTAACTTCATGTTGTACATGAATTATAGTGTGACACCATACACAACCCTAAGACCATTGTAAAAATATTGTTACGACCTATGTGGGGAGAACTGGGTTAATAATGGATAATCCAATTAAGTTTTATTACAGTTTTATTAACTACTAATACTTACATTAACAATAACTTAATGTACTCCAAAATGTCCGATCACCGTGATTATCTGTCGGGTGTAGTTACAGACACTTAAACCTGATATATAGACACTACTACGAGTGTAATTATTTTATATGTACAAAACTAAATACCAGACGTTTTGTAAGAGTTAACTTCGCAATAGGGCAGCTACGGCATTAAAGTGATATCCATAAAATTAGTGTAGAAATTATGATAAAGCTTTAATACAAGTTTGAATGCTTTAAAAAACTTTTACCGAGTGTTTCATGCTTGAAAACTATTCAGAATACACGCGTTTTACCCATTTTCACTCTACTAAAAATACACTTTAAAAACGAAATACGGAAACAAAACTACTCATCTATCCCCAGCGTATTGTATTAATTGACTTGTTCTATATCCCGGAGTCCTTACCTCCATATGGGATCTACAGAACAAAAATTGAATAAATAAGTAAATAAATATTCAGTACTCGGATTTCAAAGTGAGTGGTTTCGTCACACCGTAGGTTTGCTCTGGTAGGCAACTTGTAGATACATTTTTTTACGATGACGAGATGGTAATCACGTACTTAGTAAAACCACATTTTAAATTACAAAGTCCTCCAATACGAACTTGGTATAAAATAAAACTATTTTTCTATCAAAACACATTCTGATGCCTAAATAATGTCACCTACAAGGAAATATATATATATATATATTTTCCAAGTAAACTAAATATCCTTTGTACGTCTCTAATGATGTCGACACGTAACTATCCAAAATAATTACTTAACGATACTTGACGACGCTCGAGTGTGGGGGGATACAGGAACTGAATAAATGAATGACATCAGAGACTCTGTGCGACAAGGGGATGAGAAACGGGTATTGACGTAGAGAATGGCTGAGGCTCACGACAACAACCGTCACATTTTCCACTTGCCGAGAATCGAACCTGGATAACCTTGTGAGAGCTTGGCAGTCCAGAAGGGGAAGGGGAGAGTTCCGGTTGAGTTTTCATTTTCTTTATTTTTGATACGTGAGTGTGCCCTGGATGTAGAGGAGCGAAAATTACAAGTCTATTGCTAATATAATATTGATTGGAAACCGTATTAATGTGATACGCACAGATCGTATTTACAGTTACAGCCAAGGTAACTTGAACAGTCTTCAGATGATATTGTGAGGTTGAAAATTTGTACATTAAGTAACTCGATTATGGAGGAGGGGGGGGGGGCTGAGTGGAAGGAGAGTGATCTGACAATTCAACCACCGTGCAGTGACTACTGTGATTTTTTTTTTGTAAATTGAATAGAAATATTCATATAAAAACAAATTTCATACATACATAAATAACCATAGCAAATGTGTTGTACAAAGTTACATTTTTTTTTTTTTCGTAGAAACATTTTTGGTTTCCAAAGGAAGCTAATGTAAAAGCACAGAATTTACTTTTTCTGAGTAAATATTGATTTATGTTTTTGATTTGGTTCACGGAACACAAAACTCTGCGCACATGGTGCGCGGGATGCAGTAACGGAACAATGTCCTGAAGAGCGGTGGAACAGGAGGTGCGGCCAGCACGCACTCACGCACACACACGCAACCCGAGAGAGGCGAGGCTGCAACATTCCATTTGCGGCGGAGCTGGAGGCGAGCAAGGTGCTGGTGGCGGACGCAATAGATTTTTACGAAGAGCGATTCCTGGAGGGAAAGAATGAAGTTGTGCCAGCATACCTTCCCTACCTCGCAGAAAAGTTGCTACCGAACTTGCTGACTGGGACCCAGAGTTCCGACTCGCGGGACCTCTTATTCCGAAATATATCCTCAGCCCCAACCGTGAACTAATTAATGGTCCGAAAAAAGGACAGGATTAACAGGTATCGAGTAGAAAACGTTGCTGAATGGAAAAAAAAAAAGGGGGGGGGGTATAGGCTATATGTAAATTTAAGTAGTACTTATCAGGACAATTAATGTTACACACTGAACTCACTTAGAACACCCATAATACGATGGCTGGAACGGCGCGGTAGCAGCGCATTTCTCTGGGGAAACTGCGACCCAGGTATGACGCGGCACTTCGGAGGGCTACGAGACCTTTCCAAGCCGAAACCTCGCTGGTATGTAAGAGACGCCGACCTAAATTGTCTGGTGGCAACACCAACGAGCGAGTGCGTGGTTGGTGAAAGTGAGTGAAGTTGATCGCTTGGTGAGCGATAGCGGACGAGTTGACGGGTTTCTTGTGCGAAGATTGATGCATCGAGGACCGAAGCATCCGGGACGGTGTTGTATGCACGGCGGACGAGTGAGCAATGCCAGGCATTGTGTAGAGATTGAGGTGCGAGGTAAGAAACGAGCAGTTTTGAGAGCCACTGTCGAGCCAAGCTCCAGTGGGGAGCGTAAATTGTCAATGAAAAGTGATTTTTCGTTTAAAGAAATTTAGATTGTTGTAATTTAGTTAGTGTAAATA
Source organism: Bacillus rossius redtenbacheri (assembly GCF_032445375.1). Classification (NCBI taxonomy): domain Eukaryota; kingdom Metazoa; phylum Arthropoda; class Insecta; order Phasmatodea; family Bacillidae; genus Bacillus; species Bacillus rossius. Next base: position 280,216,173 of record NC_086330.1, on the reverse strand, counting down.
TTAGTTAACAAATAAAACTCTAGTTTATTAATTGAGCCATTCTTCCCGGACCTGTGATTTCTCGCTGGTTACAATAATTCGATTTTATTTCACTCTATAAGTAGGGCCAGTGATTTTTCGCGGAAATATTTCGAGACAAACTTTGGGTTAAAACACCATAGATAGCCTTTGCTGTATTTCGTGATTGGGTTTCTTTCAGGTGCGTTCCCACTGTCGGCAAGCGAGTCACGGCAATTACTTGCAGAAGCAAACGCATTCTGAATGGCCTGGCAAAAAAAAAAAAAAAAAAAAAAAAAAAACTTTTTTTTTTTTGCAAACGGCCGCCAATCAAAAAGCAGAAATTACTGACCCAAAAATATCGTACTGCAGTCTAGTAAGTGAACAGATGGTTTCGTGAAAAATCACTGCACCTTATCTATTAGGACAAAACATGCAAGTCGATTGCCAAACAACATTTCAATGGCAACTATGCTTGTATTTTTTTTTCAATTATATTACTTCTTAGAGTATTGTAATGTGCATAATTAATTTAAAATGAAAGGATATAGGTATAGTTAAGTATATAGTTGGGTGTTTGCCGTTTATATTGTGATTTTAAGTGAATTACAAATAATTTCTCTAAAAATTTTAAATGACCGTTCAACTCCTTAAAAAAAAATCCCTTTCGGCACAGCCTACAAGAGTAGGTAGATTTCGAAGTACATACTTATTCAGGAAATGGTCTAGAAACTTCTATAAATTTCTGGAACATTTAGAAAATTCAATGTACATAACATCCTACATGTTGCCCAATATTCCAAAATTATCGATAAATATTATCTCATATTCAATGCAGCGGAAATGTTTATAAAGTTTTTAACTCATTGCAGCCAGCATTGTAGGTACAGCTTAGAACGAATTTTCATATTATGCCTATTAAGGTAGTAGTGAAATTTTTGACCTTCAAACACTATTTATATCCCTTGCACTAATACGGGGGCGTATAAAAATTTTATTTGGATCAAGGCTTAGAATAATATTAACATGGTTTAAAATAAATTTGGACAGATTTAATAGTTAGGATTTTTTAATTACTGTATTAGTTCGTCCCATCAAAAATTGTTTCCGCCAAAGGTTTTAGATAATGTTTAGGATTGTGACAATAAATTATAACGGATTTGGTAGTACAACTATTAAAAAAAAAAGTTTTTTTTTGTCTTTCAACTCTGGTCATTTCCACAATTTGCAGTAATGGTTGGTTACATAAAAATTTACTTTAGACAAAAGTTTTAGACCAAATTTATAAATTTAAAATAAATAAGAACGAATTCAAAAATTTATAGTACGAAAGTTTTATTTACATTTTTATTCAAACCCCGTTTTCATCAATCCCTTTTAGTGAAAGTTCGTCATATATAAAATTGTTTCAGACGAAAGCTTTAGATAATTTTTAAAAGATTTACAATAATTGTTATATATTTTAAAGTTTACCTAATAGGGGAATCATTACATATATAAATGTATGTATATATATATATATATATATATATATATATGTATTTATATATCGAGAGAGAGAGAAAGAGAGTTCTTTATACCTCTTGTTTTTTCTTCAATTTTTGCCACAATAGTTGGTTGTATCAAATATTGTTTGTTTTAACAAACGTTTTGAGTCACATTTATAAGGTTTACAAATAATTTTAAGCGGAATTTGATAGTTTGCCTACTAGGAGAGTTATGAATATTTTATTCAATCAATTCCTGTTTTTGTTCCACCCCTTGCAGTAATGGTTAGTCATACAAAAAATTGTTTCAGGCGAAAGTTATAGATAATATTTTTAAGTTTCACAATAAATAAAAACAGATTTAATAGTGTACATGGTACGGAAATTATCAATTTTGTTTACTTTTAATTCTACCCCTGTTTTTTCTTCATCCCTCTATTGCAATGTTTTTTGTTTTTTTTTTTTAAATTGTTTCTGTAAAAGGTTTTAGATCAAATTTATGAAATTTACAAACAATCTTAACGAATTCGATAGTGTGCCTACTAAGGGAGTTAGTAATTTTTTTTTGTCCTTCAACCCATGTGTTTTCCCCATCCCTTTCTATAATGGGTGGCCGTTAAAAAATTATAGCGAACTAAAGTTATATATAATATTTTAGGTTATACAATAAATAAGAACGTATTTGATAGTGTGCTTGTTAAGGATATTATGTCTATTTTTATTCCAACATGGTTCTTTTTATCAAAAATTATTGCACATAAAAGTTTTAAATAAAAATTCTACCATTTACAAACAATTTGAACGCATTCGTGTGTGTGTGCCTACTGAAGAAGTTAAGAATTTTTTTGTCAATCTTTCCACCCAGTGCAGTTATAGTTGGTCGTGTCAAAAATGTATTTAGAAAATTTTTTTTTGTGTATTCCTACTACGAGTTATAATACGTTCAAACGGATGCAATATTTGTCAAATTATGGGTGCTATAGCGATTTTTATGTTTTTCAAAAACCTCAATGTCTAGCACTTTAGTGGAATTTCCATAAGTATATTTTATGTACCAGTTTGGAAGTGATATGTACAAAATTATGGCAGTTATCGTGTCCATAAAAGTGTTTATGTATACACACAAACAAACACACAAGCATTATATGTACATCAACTTTTAAATGGACGATAGTTTTGGAATCTATGGACCATGAAACGAAAAATATATAAATAATTTCCGGAAGTCGCACCATGGTAACGGCTACACTAGGTTGTCTTTCTTCGAAAACTACTATAATAATTACCAAATCATTTACAGTGATCATTATTTAAGAAAACCTGCAGTTAAATTATAGGCAATCGTAATTAGCCTGCTGACTGTGGTGGATAAACCACGCACCCAAGAAGACTACTATAGGTTTATTATAAGATATGAATCAGATGGCGCATGGCGGGAAATGTCTTGGCAAGCAGAAGCTCTCACAACACCCGCTGGGGTTAAATTTGGACATTACTTAATACCAAGTCAAAGTTTCTTAAAACATTCACTAGGTACTGCTATTACTACCTACAAACCAGAGCGAGGAGTTATCTTAATACGATTAAAGAGAGAAATAATCTCAAAATTTAGCACTACAAATTCACGAAATGACGTAAACTAGAAGTTTTTGAATATCCCGTAGCCATACAAATCGTTTTACGAAAGGGCGGGTGAAAATTCTGCGTAGTTCACATTGAGATATAACATTACCTCGCAGAAAAACATCACAAAATATTGAAACATCAAAATTAACTAATGATAGGAGCAAGATTTCACTGTTTTATTTAAAAGTATATTTACGAAAATGAATTAGCTATTCAAAAAATAAATACCTAATATAAAATGATTTTAAATGGGCTACAAGAAATATTCTGATTAAATTAAAACATTTGTAGTAAAAGACTAAAGCAAAATTACTCACAATTTAATTGATGTATTTTTAATATATACCTGAATCAATCATTAAGGAAAATAATAAAATTTATTTTATTATGTATTTTTTTTTACCATCCACTTTGATGATACATTTTGTTATAAACTACATTGAATTTTGAATTTAGAACATTTCTGTAAAATGAGTAACTTTAGTGTAAAACTGTTTTTTTTATTAATAATTTTTTAAGAAGTGTTTCAGTGATACATAGGGTAGGCCTATTTGCATGCATTAGAGTGTTACTTTGGTTTTATTACATTTCACCATAAAATTTTTCTCTTACTATTCACATATCACCCTTCCCCCTCCTACACAACTACGCTTTTATTCAACTGCATTCACCACTGCCTCTACGATGCTAAATTATAATAATTGTAACTAAAATCCGCTACACATTTACTTACTTGAATGAACTGGATTGTGATGGCAGATTTTCCCACGCCGCCTCCGCCAACCACAACCAATTTGTAGGTTTGCGAATAGTTCTGTCGATCGCTCTGCCTAGACATCTTGACGGAGATATCACTCAGTTCACGCACGGTCTGCCAAAACACAAAATTTTTGTTCGCAATGTACACACAAACACGCCGACTTCGGTAGCACAATAAATAAATAAAATCTTCAGTCACGCCGATTACTCTAACTAGAAAGTCTTTGTCTCAGAAAATAGTTAATAAAGTTTTTTTTATTTAGATTTATAAAATCAGGTACAATCTTAGAGTTGAGAAAGAGTGCATACTCGTCTTCAACAATGAACCTGAAAAAAATATCTGAAACCTATCTAAACACAAATCAGCCAAGAAAGACCACGCCCGACTTACAGAATCACAGTAACCCACTGTTTTAAAAGTGTATAAAACGTTTTGAGGGAATAAGTGTCTAATTCACAGCTCTAGTACACGCATTATCAAAATGCCTTTGAGCTCGCACTAATCCGCTTTCCTACCACAACAACAACACGAACAAGGACTCAAATTCCCATCTCACCTCTCCCACTGGGCGAACAACGCACACTGTCTCATCGCTCATCCACGGCAGAATGGTGTGCCAAAAGAAAAAAAAAACTATTTCGGGTGGGGGAAAATTAAAGTGGGAGAGAAATGAACGGTATTACACACGAAACGCGCGGAAAGTTTCGTGTGTGATGTGTTCCGTTTCAAAATAATGGATGTTTTAAATATTCACACTCGGATATTTAACCACCAAAATATAATATTTGTCGATAATTAGTTTAACTAAATTGTTTCTTCTTTAATATAGTATTAGTACAGATTTTATCGAACGATTGTGTAGTAATCGATATACTTCGATTACGTACCTATTTAAGCGCTATCTATTACGTACAATTATAACTAAAAGAGGAATCTTCAGTTAGTGTAGGTGGCAGCACCTAAGAACTTTTAGTTCCTTTTAAATTGTGCAGGGAGCAGCACTGTATTGTCCCGTGAACTCAACTCGCTGCAATTATTAAATATTGATCGGCAGTGCCGGATGCCTTGAACGCTGGTTGTGTGGTACGGCATCTGGCACTGACACGAGTACGTTTATAAATTCTTTGCACGGTCGAAGCGCATGTTGTTAGTGTAGAAAATCGAAGATACATTCACGGTTTTAGAATATTGTTGCCTTGACTTGGTAAAGCCCGGTGCTGACCAAGGACATTGCGTTCTTACTATACAGGCACAGACGTAATAAATTTGTTACTATTATTGTAGAAGCACAAATCATGAGCGGGCAGTATATTATTGAATCATTGTAAAACATTCCACGCAAGTAATATTTCGTACGCCTGTACAAAGTACCGTAAAATACGTTATTTCCATCGTGTGACTGGAACGAGAATTCATCGCTTCGATGGGAGAAAAAAAAGACCAGCATTTTAAGTAAGTAGATATTATAATAAGTTTTATTTTACATGAACATTTTATTGTATTATTTTTTTTACTCATGTGCATCTGTACAACATGTAGCCATAGTTCTCAACTAGAATGTGACCAGGTTGTATTTATGGGTATTAAATTTTAGTAGGATTTCAAAGAAATACCACATATTGTAGCCGTTAGGTACCATGGTGCAAATTTTGGAAAAATTTTATATAGTTTTTCGTTTCATGGTCCATATACCCCAAAACCATAGTCAACTATATATATATATAAACACATAATTTTGTGGACATGATAACTTAAGCAATTTTTCACATAAAATCTAGTTGTGTAAAATCTCGGTCGTGTTTGTTAATGGGCAATATCCGACAAAATGTATAGAAATAGGGAAGGTTTTATGAAAAACAGAAAAATCGTTAGAACTCCCATAATGCGAAAAATATCACATCCGTTTGAATGTATAATAACTTGTAGGATTAATACCAAAATCTTATGTCTTAATACATGTTTTATATGACCAACCAGGGGGTTGAAAAAACAAGGGTTGGAGGACAAAAAAAAAATAATTTCCTCCGTAGGCATTACATCGAATTCACTCGGATATTTTGTAAATCTTATAATTTTTATCTGAAACTTTTATCTGAAACATTTTTTGATTAGACGAACCATTGCTACAAGGGGTTGAACAAAAGAGGAGTAGAATTAAAAAAAAAAAGATAACTCGCTCTATCAAATACGTTCAAATTGTGTGTAAATCTTATAATTTTTATCTAAAACTTAAGTCTGAAACAATTTTTGATCATACAAACCATTTTTGCAAGGGGTGGAGATAACAGAAGTAGAAAGACCAAATGTCATTACTTTTATTTAAGATATACTATCGAAGTCATTATAATTTTTTGTAAAATGCCTAAACTTTAAAACCTTTGGCTGAAAATTTTTTTGATGAAGCGAACTATTATTGTAAAACAGGGTTTTCAGTTTTAAAAAATAAATCTTTCTTAATATCAAATTGGCCAAAATTTATTAATAACCATCTTAATGTGACTTAAAACATTTGTCCAAAATAAATTTTTACGGCGACATATTAGTGCCTGGGATGAAAAATAGTGTTTGAAGATCAAAAATAATTGCATAACTACGGTACCTTGGTGGGCATAATATGAAATTCGTTAAGACATTCAATGCTGGATGCATTAAGTTAAAAAATATTAAAAATATTTTTGCTGCATGAAATATTAATAAATGTTAAATCGATCTTTTTTGAATATTGACGAACGTATAGGATGTTATGCAGTCTAGGCTATATTAAGTTCTTTAAATGTTCCAGGAGTTCATAGAAGTTTCCAAAATATTTTCAGAATAAATAGGAACCTACTTTAAAATTTACCTACGACTGTAGGCTATATCGAAAGGTTTTTTTTTTTATGAGGCTTTGCATATACATGACAGTTGATACAAAGTGATAAAATTAGTTGGAATACATTATGTGCAAAGTGTTTTATTTTTATCTTTATAAATAGGTAAATATTAAAATTTGTTTTGTTGATAGTGAAAAACTAACTTTCATTTTACTTTAAGAAAATAAACAAAAAAAAATTATAAATTTGAGAGCGCGTAAGAACTGTGCGGTAATATAGAATGTTGTTCCGGAGGTACCGTAACAAATTATGAAATTAGTTGGCTCATTTGACAGTATAACTTATATCTACTAAATTATAATTATTTTATGTCGGTTATCATCGAAATTCGTGAATGTGTCTCCCAGCTATCTCCTGGGTTAGTTGCTTACGTAATGAACAGGGCCGGCGCGTCCATATAGGCGAACTAGGCAACCACTTAGGACGCCAAATAGCTGGGGGCGGCGCAGCACGACACAACAGCTGATATAATATGTTTAACGATTATTGAAACTTGCTCCATGTCCCTAATTTGGGACTAAACGGAGTGCATGCATAAATAAATAAATAAATAAATTAATAAATGAAAATGGATTTTTGTAGCAGTTTGGAATATTTATATTGATATAAGTAATTATTTAAAATACACGGTGACCTGTTTATGATTTGTAATAAGTAAAAAAAAAGTAAAAAAAATACCCAAGCCTGCTTACATTTGATTGTTGACAAAATCTTAGGCTTATGTGATGTATTTTGAGGCAAGGAAATTTTTTTTTTTGGGATGATCAAGGAAGGGGGGGGGGGGGGTTAAGGTTTTTCGCCTAGGACGCCAATTTACCTTGCACCGGCCCTTGTAATGAAACTAATGTTTTAAGGAAAGAGTAAGGAGGAATGTTGCTGGAATTACCTTCAATTAATTGGCACTAAATTTTAAGCCAGAAGGTTCATTTATTTAACATAGCCTTTCTTTATGACAGAAACCATAAATAAGGCTACTAAACAAGTCTGCGTATAGAGCAGATGTATTTACGATAAAGTGCTACATAAACATAATTAAAATACAAGTAATAAAAAACTGATAAACACATTTACATCGAAATTTAGTTACTAGCATTTTCAGCTTTAAAGTAAATCAACAGATTAAGATGATTCGGTCAACAACTGATCTTTTAAATTCAATTTAACTGATCTTTTACATTCAATTTCTGTATTTTTCTATTGCTCAAGCAGATTATAAGTGTGTGTATATATATATATATATATATATATATATATATATATATATATATATATATATATAATATCGCGGCGCATATCATGATGCGGCAGTCGCCAGCCAACTCTGCACCTGCACGTGTCCCGGCCTTGCTCTCGTTCGTAACTATATATATATATATATATATATATATATATATATATATATATGCAGAGTTGGCTGGCGACTGCCGCATCATGATATGCGCCGCGATATTATACTTTACAATACTCAGGACGTAAAAATCATACTTGAAAAAGAATAGATTAATTAGAAATGTGGTATCGCAAACAATACTAAACCGGGCGGAATTGACGATACCGTGGGTAATATATCCTAGGTATCGTGTTCTATATTAGAATAGGTGGGACTGTAGTATATGTTACGATACCCAACAGTTATATATAAAGTATTTTGTGCGAAACAAGCTTGTGGACTTTTCTAACCCAAATCAGCCATGTTCCCGCGCTTGTCCTGTACGAATGTAAGGGGTGACAATGACGTCAGCGCCGCCGTGTTGGTTACGTCATCAATATTATAATATAAGTAGATGTATATGGTTCGTTCTAGGACACCGGAGGATGGAGGGGGATTCGGGGATTTAGTAGATGGAAAATGCCGATTGAAGGACAGGCGGAGGAGCGAGGAGCCGGCGGCCAACTTGGATGACGTCATCTAATCCGTATACTAATCCATATGCCAATCCATGCTAATCTGTATGCCAATCCATGCTAATTCGTATGCCAATCTATGCTAATCCATCCGCCATTTTGTATTTCTAGAAATTTCCACCAACTTCGAATCGTGACATCACTGTTGCACTTTTCGTCACGGCCGCCATCTTGGATTCGAATTTTTTTTTCGAACTTCAACTTTTCGAAATTCTATGTTAACATCAGCCGCCATCTTGTTTCGTCTGCTGGAGGCAGCCATCTTGTGACATCATATAGTTCTGTTGGTCGCTACCAGGTAGCAGCAGGGGGAAATTTATTTTATTCTTTAACTAAAATATTTTCAGTGCCGAGGCTGCGATTCGATCCATGGGACGTGAAAACGTCCAGGATTTCGAGGTTAGAAAGCAGGCACCTTACCAACCAGACCACGAGACCAGTTGGGATATAAATGGAATAAATAATCTATATATGCTACGTACAGACGGCAAGTTTATGATAAATGGGGGGGAGGGTGTTTTTGCTTCCCTTAATGCATACCTAAGGTGCCACATTTGATATTAAAATTATTATACAGCCATCATCTTTAATTCCAGCACAGACTACCAGATGGCGCTAAATTCAAAAATTAGTTGCCATAGGCGCCGCCATCTTGGTTATCAAGTAGGCTGGTAGATGTCGCTAGTATCGCGTGCCAAATTCAAAAATTAGTTGTCAGAGGCGCCGCCATCTTGGTTCTCAAGTTGGCTGGTATATGTCGCTAGTATCGCGCGCAAAATTCAAAAATTAATTGCCAGAGGCGCCGCCATCTTGGTTCTCAAGTTGGCTGGTAGATGTCGCTAGTATAGCGCGCCAAATTCAAAAATTAGTTGCCAGAGGCGCTGCCATCTTGGTTCTCAAGTTGGCTGGTAGATTTCGCTAGTATCGCGCGCCAAATTCAAAAATTAGCTGTCAGAGGCGCCGCCATCTTGGTTCTCAAGTTGGCTAATAGATGGCGCCACCGTCTCCATATTTTAGTTCATATAATCGATACCAAATGACGCCACCGTCGCCATCTTTAGTTCCTAGTGTTGCTACCAGAGTAGGCCACTGTCGTCATCTTTAATTCTTAAAGTTACTGCCGGATGGCGCCAAGTGTTATATAGTCAGTCGAGACAAGTCGGGAACGAGTCGAGATGAGTCTAGACAGTCGAGACAAGTCGGGGGACAAGACGAGACAAGTCGGTAGCCTGTATTCACCAAGTTCTCTGTTGCCGTCACTGCCATCCGGGTATCTGACGAGACCTAATTAATTTACTCGAACACATCCTACCTCTATGACCTCTACAAACAAACTGACCGTACCTACTCCAAAAGGACATATATATTACACCCACATGCAAACATTTGATAACCATCAAGAATGCCAACATACAAAAATAAATTAACCATCGCTGAAACAAATTTCCCAACATTAATTACAATAAAAAAAGTCCGGTAAGATACTGTATTTTGTCTATAATTTAATAAATGATGATAGAGTATTAATAAAATATTGGTGTTGTGTAGAGTCTCTCTCTTCTTCTCGTAGTGGCGGAAGACATCTCGAAGGTAGTGTTAGAATTTATGTATTAAAGCAATCACTCTAGCTGAGGAGGTTAATTAATAACTTATAGTTAAAAATTTTTAAAAATACTCTGAATTTAAAACTTTTTTTTTAATAAGAGGGACCATTAATTGGTTTGAAATTAAAGCAAACAACGTAAATGTTAAACACATATTTATTTAAATCTTATTACAAACAAGGGATAAGAAAAATCACTGATTTAAAAGAAGTAAATAATGAGTAATAAAATTACATAATATTCACACACTACACATCATAGTGAAAAAGTCAACATAACCTAATTACATAAACCAGAGACCCAATACCTACATATTAAGCATATCTACAAGTTACATAGAGTATAATATACTCTGAAATACATAATGAAGAGAAAATTGATGTAAATAACATTATACTTTGCTCAATAGTTCCAGAAGTAATGAACGTACAGCTACACGAGCAATCTCAACAGTTCTTTCATCACTAGTGGTTTCTGTGTAACATACTTGAGTGGTGTCTTCACTGATCGGACCTAGATGACAGATCTCGGGTTCGACTGTTGCGAGATGTAGGAAGGCGAAGCTGACGCCGGCGTTTAGGCTGGACTGCTAATGATGTGGTAGGTGCTGGCGATGTGGGACTCATCTGGGTACAGCTAGATGTCTGGACTGAAAAAGTCTGACCACATGCAGATGCTGGCGGTGACTGAATAGTTGGTAGGTTGAATGCATGTGCGAAAACCTCTTCAGGCGTTGCAGGGAGAACTGTATCATCTCTCATCATATTCACACTACAATGTCCATATCCCAGACAGTTGATAACTTCTAGAGGTGTATCTTGAGGTCCTGGGTTTAAAACCTGTTTCACGTGAAACACAGCGTCACAACTCTCCGAAAAATGTTTTAAAACACCGTCGATGCACTCACTATAATCAACAGTGCCTAGCCCAGGTATTACACTGGAGTATATCCTGTTCGGTTGAAAGTTAGACATCTTGGTTAACTACTTCTGCTGTAGGTCCTTACACCACCACAGTTTCAGCTCGACTGCCATCGCACGAGTCGAGGGTCGTATCTAAAAATATATGTATCACTTGGATAAATATGTCTGTTATGCAATTCCATAGAGTAGAGAATTTATCAGAACAGTCTATTGTAAAAATTATTTTCAGTTGTATGTTATACTCTATGAGATGTTAATTGGCAATTCACCCTCGTTCATACAGTTAGACGTTAGATTCGCTCCTAGCATGAGATGCGATGTCCGTGCTGGTCTCCCCACAATTGATGGAGGTGATGGCCTCTCTGTAATTGATGTAGGATGTGATTGACGAGATGCAATTGGCAGTAGTTCGACAGCATCGTTACAAACGATGGTTGGTGGTAACATTGGTTCATGAGCAGGATGATTTGAGGTTACGTCTCCAAAAACTTGACGTGATGACTCTATTGGTGATCGATCACGCGCCTTGCTGGTGGCCTCCAACATTCCAACACGGTGATCAACCATCCAAGCCCTAAGCATGCTCGAATTGTGTCTTGAGATCGAACCTGGACATGTATTATTGTTATTATTATTGCACGTGTACAATTTATTTAATTCTTTCAATGATGGACACTCATATTCTGCTTGTACATCTAATATTAGCACATGTTGCTTACAATAGTTAGTTAGCCACCGTTTCTGCTCTATTCCTACAACCAATACAGGTCCGCTCAGATGACTTGCCAATATGTTTGGTATTGAAGCATAAGGAAAGAGTCCGTGTTCCCACTGTAAACCATGAAAATTACTAGTGAGCCAGGCATTTGTTTTTTGATGCTTCCTGGTGAGATATCGCCATTCAAATGGAGGTTGAAAGTTACATGTTATTACATTTCCTTCTTCATCTGCAATGCTAAGTTCCTTGATAATAAATCCATACTGACTAGAGAAGCCTTGGAGGTTTACACATTTCGTCACGGAGGTCGAGAGACGAGACTAAGCCGGTAATGTACTCTCAGGTCTTAGATAATGGACGACACAATCTACCTTGCTACAGGATGTCTCGATTATGTCCGGAGCCTCCTCGTCACAATCACTGGTCCAGTGATGACCGAATTTGCAGACCTCTAGTTGAAGTAATCATCCTCGGTGACGTAGTGCACACGGCGGAATCCTGGCATTACTTCCGCGTACTTTGCAGTTGGATCGAACAGCATTTGCTTGAATTTGTAGCAGCAGCTCTATACCCACACGACTATGTGTTGACTGCTGTGTCTAGGGTGTTGACCTCAATTTATACCGCTAGGATCCCCCTCCAGTCCAGTCACGTGTACCGTTGCTTCCGTTGTTGTCCCCCCGCCTTGCTGGCGGCCTCCAACATTCGAACGAGGTGATCAACCATCCAAGCCCTAAGCATGCTCGCATTGTGTCTTGAGATCGGACCTGGATATCCAAGTTACATAGAGTATAATATACTCTGAAATACATAATAAAGAGAAAATTGATATAAATAACATTATACTTTGCTTAATAGTTCCAGAAGTAATGAACACACTGCTTGACCAGTGACAGGTGTAACTAAATATTAAATATATTTTATTTTCCATTACCTTTCCTGGAATTTATTAATCATTCACTCTACGAAAAACAACTCAAGACAATATACCTGACCAACGAATTAAATACAGTACCGCTATGCCTTACATGAAAGTCTAATTATTCGATAATCTGAATAACCTATAAATCGTTCATGTACAAAGCCACACATACCGGCCAAATTTCTGTGGACCATTAGACCGAGTCATGACAATATCAGACGTATAGGCTAGTCATTTCAGGACCGCAGGACCTTCTTCGTCTTTAGATAATTACAGTCATTTAGACCATCATGAAATTTTTATACATACTAAAGGACTAAGTGACCTTGAAAAATATTTTAGTAACACCAAGAGGTTTTGAACTAGTAAATATTCAGTCACTACATATTTTACTACGCGCAATCAACAAAAAGGAAGCACCATCAACAAAAAGGCAGCACAATCAAAAAAGGCAGCAAATTTGTAAACACCATCAACAAAAAGGAAGCACATTTTGGAAGCACCATCAACGTAAAGGCAACACATTTTGGAAGCACAATCAATAAAGAGAGCACATTTGGAAGCACCATCAACAAAAAGGAAGCACTTTTGGAAACACCATCAAAAAAAAGGAAGCACATTTTGGAAGCACCATCAAAAAGGCAGCACATTTTGGAAGCACAATCAATAAAGGCAGCACATTTGGAAGCACCATCAACAAAAAGGAAGCACATTTTGGAAGCACCATCAAAAAGGCAGCACATTTTGGAAGCACAATCAAAAAAGGCAGTGCATTTGGAAGCACTATCAACAAAAGAAGGAAGCACATTTTGGATGCACCATCAAAAAGGCAGCACATTTGGGAAGCACAATCAAAAAAGGCAGCACATTTGAAAGCACCATCAACAAAAGAAGGAAGCACATTTTGGAAGCACCATCAAAAAGGCAGCACATTTTGGAAGCACAATCAATAAAGGCATTACATTTGGAAGCACCATCAACAAAAAGGAAGCACATTTTGGAAGCACCATCAAAAAGGCAGCACATTTTGGAAGCACAATCAAAAAAGGCAGCACACTTGGAAGCACCATCAACAAAAGAAGGAAGCACATTTTGGAAGCACCATCAAAAAGGCAGCACATTTGGGAAGCACAATCAAAAAAGGCAGCACATTTTGGAAGCACCATCAACAAAAGAGGGAAGCACATTTTGGAAGCACCATCAAAAAGGCAGCACATTTGGTAACACAAGTTACGAGAACTAAGTCTTAGAAATCAGAATGCAAGAAATAAAAACATTAAATTTTTACTTTTAATATTTTATTTATTTCTTAAGATTATACAAATAGAAGTAAAATAAGCATTATTGTATGTAGCCAGCTTTCCTCAGTTCTTCGAGTATGAAGGATATTTCTTTTATGCACGAATAGTTTCCTGCACAAAGCGAGCCATGTAGAAGTCTTAGCCGGTCAACCAATAAGTTTGGATCTTTCCACGATGTGTAATCAATCACTTCTACCACCATCTCACTTGCTTGTATATTATAAATACTTTTAATATCACAATCGTCCCAGTGATCATAATAAGCATTACAGATTTATTTATTATATCACGTCGTTTCCATCATTTCGGTCTCAGGACATCGCCACATTCTTCGATCTTGTCAGCTTTAGGTGCTTCATCACAGTCTATGCTTTTGTCAACAGCCTCAGCGTCACTGTAAGAATCACTGTAGAAGACATCCTCTTCACCCAGATTACTATATGAATTCGATATCGATGATTTTGAAGTGCCATTATCGTCTTCATGCTTCCTTTTTAGGAGTCCATCATTTTTACAAAGTAAGAACGATCTACTTGAATTCGGTTGGAATGTATTCTCATTTTTCACGTTAAGGATTCTTCCATTGTCTTCATTCTTCCATAAATCATCATCGTCCTTCAATTTAAGTTCTTCGTCGAGATCGTAAGAGCCACGAACACAATCTCTCTCAAGACAAGGAAAATTATTGTCGTAATGCAGATCACTATTCCTTAGTCTAGTAGATCCATCGTTGTCCTCTGGCTTGTACGCAGGCTTAACGTTACAAGTTCTGTCATGTCTTTTTAAGCTCTCTCTCCGCGTAAACGACTTGCTACATCGAACGCAACTTTTCATATTGCGTAGTGGATTTTTAACACAGTCATTCTTCTGGTGTTGTCTTCCATTCTTTCTCAAGATAAATGCTTTGCTGCAAAACTTACACCTGTGTCCTTTCGATACAGCGACAGACACCGAATCAGGATTCATATTAGTTACTGTGACTAATGTTAGATACAAACAGACAGTTTTCCAATTGGAACCATTACTTAAATATAATTTTTTTAAAATATTTCTTAAGCGAGAGTTAAGTTATCTCATGCAAAGGTACTTGTTGTAAGTAGTTCTGCTTTTCAACAACAGATGACACCACGTATTGCTTGCAGGTAAATAATATTTCTTTCTTTCATGCGGGATGCAGGATTCTCACTAACGATCGCAATAGAGGGATGACATCGCTAGACTCCAAGGAGAATGTAGTTTGTTCTCCCAGTTAGTGTTTCTCAGATTTCTTAGGGTATATATTATTATTTGACTGAATAATGATTTTTTTATAAATTCCACCTAATAAAAATAAAATAGAAGCACTCAGAGAAAACCATCAGGGATGATATCGTTTATAAACATCATAAATTACCATTTTTTTTAAAAGTCCTAATATAACCTGCTTAAGCAACATGAGAGTTCTAGCACAAGCCCGGTTGTGAACTCTTTGCTTAAGCATCATGAGAGTTCTAGCACAAGCCCGCTTGTGAACTCTTTGCTTAAGCAACATGAGAGTTCTAGCACAAGTCCGCTTGTGAACTCTTTGCTTAAGCAACATGAGAGTTCTAGCACAAGTCAGCTTGTGAACTCTTTGCTTAAGCAGGATTAAATTTGGACTTTCCAGCCGAATTCAAGTAGATCTTTCTTTCTTTGTAAAAATGATGGACTCCTAAAAAGGAAGCATGAAGACGATAATGGCACTTCGACATCATCGATATCGAATTCATATGGTAATCTGGGTGAAGAGGATGTCTTCTACAGTGATTGTTACAGTGACTCTGAGGCTGTTGACAAAAGCATTGACTGTGATGAAGCACCTAAAGCTGACAAGATCGAAGAATGTAACGGTGTCCTGAGACCGAAACGATGGAAACGGTGTGTTTTAATAAATAAATCTGATAACGCTTATTATGACCACTGGGACGATTGTGATATTAAAAGTATTTATAATAAACAAGCAAGTGAGATGTTGGTAGAAGAGATTGATTACACATCGTGGAAAGATCCAAACTTATTGGTTGACCGGCTAAGACTTCTACATGACTCGCTTTGTGCAGGAAACTATTCGTGCATAAAAGAAATATCCTTCATACTCGAATAACTGAGGAAAGCTGGCTACATACAATAATGGCTTATTTTACTTCTATTTGTATATTCTTAAGAAATAAATTTAATATTAAAAGTAAAAATTTAATGTTTTTATTTCTTGCATTCTGATTTCTAACTAAGACTTAGTTCTCGTAACTTGTGTTACCAAATGTGTTGCCTTTTTGATGGTGCTTCCAAATGTGCTTCCTTCTTTTGTTGATGGTGCTTCCAAATGTGCTGCCTTTTTTGATTGTGCTTCCAAAATGTGCTGCCCTTTTGATGGTGCTTCCAAAATGTGCTGCCTTTTTGAAGGTGCTTCCAAAATGTGCTTCCTTTTTGTTGATGGTGCTTCCGAATGTGCTGCCTTTATTGATTGTGCTTCCAAAATGTGCTGCCTTTTTGATGGTGCTTCCAAAATGTGCTTCCTTTTTGTTGATGGTGCTTCCAAATGTGTTGCCTTTATTGATTGTGCTTCCAAAATGTGCTGCCTCTATGTTGATGGTGCTTCCAAAATGTGCTTCCTTTTTGTTGATGGTGCTTCCAAATGTGCTCTCTTTATTGATTGTGCTTCCAAAATGTGCTGCCTTTTTTGATTGTGTTTCCAAAATGTGCTTCCTTTTTGTTGATGGTGCTTCCAAATGTTCTGCCTTTATTGATTGTGCTTCCAAAATGTGCTGTCTTTATGTTGATGGTGCTTCCAAAATGTGCTTCCTTTATTGATTGTGCTTCCAAAATGTGCTGCCTTTATGTTGATGGTGCTTCCAAAATGTGCTTCCTTTTTGTTGATGGTGTTTCCAAAAGTGCTTCCTTTTTGTTGATGGTGCTTCCAAATGTGCTCTCTTTTTTGATTGTGCTTCCATAATGTGCTGCCTTTTTTGATTGTGCTTCCAAAATGTGCTTCCTTTTTGTTGATGGTGCTTCCAAATGTGCTCTCTTTATTGATTGTGCTTCCAAAATGTGCTGCCTTTATGTTGATGGTGCTTCCAAAATGTGCTTCCTTTTTGTTGATGGTGCTTCCAGATGTGCTCTCTTTATTGATTGTGCTTCCAAAATGTGCTGTCTTTACGTTGATGGTGCTTCCAAAATGTGCTTCCTTTTTGTTGATGGTGTTTCCAAAAGTGCTTCCTTTTTGTTGATGGTGCTTCCAAATGTGCTCTCTTTTTTGATTGTGCTTCCATAATGTGCTGCCTTTTTTGATTGTGCTTCCAAAATGTGCTTCCTTTTTGTTGATGGTGTTTACAAATGTGCCGCTTTTTTTTATTGTGCTGCCTTTTCGTTGATGGTCCTTCTATTTTTAATGTTGTTTTGACTCTAGTATATTGTTGATGGTTCTTGATTTGACTAGCGTATTATTCCATACGGTGCATGTATATAAGCGAGTCCTAGACAGCAGGATGCTCAGTTTGTTACTGACGTCGGCGGTGTAAGGATCGCCTAGTTTGTTTCTTCTGGTACATGAGTCGTGTCAATTAGCTGTTCTTGAGATTTCGATGGTATCTTTACCGACTTTAACGTCGAACTCGATGGAGGATGTACCATCGACTACGGGAACCATGGGCGCAAATCTGTAGGATTTCCAGGGGGGGGCCCGTGAATTCTGTGGTTTAAGAATTTTGCACTAGAGGTCAACCGAAACAAGTCTTCTCTGGATGATAAGCTCGTATGTTATACACTTTATTTTTACGTAAGTGATATTAACAATAAAGCAGAGCAACATATGTTTTAGTAATTATTAATTAATGACTATAAGAAATTATCTCTCAAACATGTTTGAATAATTTGCTAACCTAAATACATAAAATATCCATGAAAAAATCTATTAAAATAATATACGTGAATATAACGCTGTCCGTCCGTCTGTCTGTCCGTCTGACACCAGGCTGTATCTCATGAACCGTGATAGTTAGACACAAATACTAAAAACATAGTAAAATAAATATTTAAGGAGGCTCCCATGCAACCAACGTGATTTTTTTGTTCGTTTTTGCTTGATATTGAAAACGGCAACAGGTAGACGCTTGAAATATTCACAGAATATTTAGTTATATATTCACTTTAAAATAAATGATTAAATTAAAATAAAACAAATTTTTAAGTGGGCTCCCATACAACAAACGTGAAAACAGAATAAAATTTCACAAATTATGTATTTCTGTTGCCGCTATAACAAGAAATTCTAAAACAGAATAAAATAAATATTTAAGAGGGGCTCCCAATCCCATACAACAGACATGATTTTTTTTGCCGTTTTTATAGATAATGGTACGGAACCCTTCGTGCGCGAGTTCGACTCGCACTTTGTCGGGTTTTTTTATGCCACATCACATAATTACTGCGATTCAAATGCTGTTCGTGAAATTCTTTGTTCACAGTTTTTGATGCGCCCTAAAAACCCAAAGCTCCAAAACTAATAAACGGCTCAACATCAAATAAACGATCGAATCATATTAAAACCCTTAAAGACTCTTTTATTTAGTAAAGGCATCAACCAGGTAAAAAAGAAAAAAAACTTAATGACAAATGAAAAATCTCGTAGATAGAACTATGAAATTTATCCTACAGCTAATTGAACCACATACATTTCTCGGCTTATTTTTAGTATAATCAGTATTTTGGCAGTGAATATTATTTAGTTAAAATATACCGCTTGATTAGTTATTAAAGAGACGCGTTTGCTTCCTTATTAACTTAAATACGGATGTGTAACGTTTAAATACTTCTTTCTCAATCTTATTTTGTTTACTCGTGCAGTGTTGCAGTTATCAAATAACAAATGTTATAAAATGATTATCGGCCATGAATTGTGAAAATTATCGTTTGATAATAAAAGGGGAGTGATTTTAAATTCCATATTTACGAGGAAAAAAATTATTCCCTGTATATTCACATGTAACGTACAGAGAAGCTAGCCTTACAGAATGGAGATGAGCTAAAAAAAATTCCAGTAATGGTATATAAGTTTCAGTTCGTAAATAAACTAAATTCTGCTATAATTACTGTTAAAGTATTAAGTTGTTTATTTACTGGAAAAATAACGTTACATAATCACTTAAATAAAATATATTTCCTAAATAATAGTCACTACTTATAAAACAATCAAGCTTACCAGGTGAGAATCAGATTCTGTTTTCCGTTTCTTCCGCGTCACGAAATTATCCATGTTGATGTTTGCCAAGAAAGCAGAAGACTGGCGCACACGAGAGCAAAACCACTTTAAAAACAGACTACCTGAAACCTATAATACTGTCGTTTCAGAGGACAAGGTAGTGTGGGTATCAATGGGGAGGAAATGCTAACGGAACCCTACCCTAGCTTCGTCCTTTGGAATGAACTGTTTCTAGGAAATAAGGGTTTCAAAGTTCTCACTGGAAAACTCCATACCATGGCTTTCGCAGAAGGGGTAGGGGAAAATAACTACGGAACTCAAAGGTAGGAATATAAAGCATGTCAAAGTGTCTGTCGTCGTTGTAAATAATAATCTGATATATATGCTGTGTACACCATTAACTTTAAAATCACGAAGTGGGCCCCCCCAAGGAGGGGCCCATTAATTCCAGGGGGGGCCCGGGCCCCCCTGGCCCCCCCGGGATCTACGCCCATGACGGGAACCATGACCTCAGCGCGGACGATGTTGGAGCAGATCCCGTTGGCAACGCCTCTGACAACACTGGAGGAGACTTTGATATGTGCTGTTCCACCATCAGCTGAAGTTTCATCATCAGCAATGGATTCTTCAACTAATGAAGAGCGTACATTGTGTCAGTGCAAATACTGTGACGCATCATTTACTATCACCTCAAATGCTCGCAGATATGAAAGAAGCAGTTGTTCTAATAATGTTAAAAGAATACAATTTCAGTGTAATAAGTGCAAAAAACTAATTTCACGTCTTGATAGCTTACATCTTCATTATAAAAAATGCTCCGAGAAAGTAAAGTGCGAGTATAATGAACCTGGTTATTGTTTTGACTCGTGTGTTGTACCAGCTGATGAGACTATAAGTGAGACCCTGGTGATAAGGACTTCAGTCCGTCTCTGGCTGCTGTGATGAACGGATCGGATAGTTAGACTTGTATAACATAATAGACCTGTATCTAGCTATTCTTGAGAACTCGATGGCATCATTACCACTATCTACACCAACCTGGATCGAAGGTCTACCATCATCAGTGCATAGCACGATGACAACGACGTCTACAGCTACACCTGCTCTCTCAGCACAGCAGGAGATTTCGACGCGTGCAACATCTTCCGCAGAGCAGACCTCAACGGCTTCAGAAGTTAACATGTCAGCAGTGTTACAATGGTTGTCAACAGTTCCAGTGGCATTGATGAAGGAAGGAGCAACCAGCGGTGTTCCATCACCCGACTGCACGTACTGTGAGAAGATCAAAAACTTGGAATTATGGGATTATGTAATACACAATTGTAGTAATAACTCTGAACGCATTAACTATCAGTGCAACAGGTGTTTAAGCAAGTTTGTACAATATGGAAGATTAAAACGGCACCTCAGGAATTGTGATAGACTGGCTGTACATTCATCGGAATCAAGCTGTATATTTTGTAACAAAACATTGGCAAATATTCGAAGTGCACAACGACACGAAATATATCACTGTCCTTTTAATGAAGTCGATAATTCGACTTTGTGTGCAAATTGTGGTGTACCAATATGTCGAGCTGATAAACTGAATAGACATTTAAAGTCATGTAAAGGACATAGTCCGTATAGTAAGAAGACTGTTTGAATCGAGAGATCCACGAAACTTTGGTAATTTGTCTGTGTGTTTTTTGTACTTGTGGTAGTGTATAATTTATGTAATAAAAGTTTTTTTAAAAGAACTCGTGGTGTTTTTTATTTTCTCAAACCTGACACTTTAGTGGTACTTTATTAAAATATTAAAGTTGTTTTGTATCGGTCAGGGATCGAACCAAGGACCTAAGTCGATCTAATCAATCAGTATATAGATTACAAAATTATTTAATGAATTTTGAACTTTTTCCCGGATCTCTAGCATTAAAATTACGCATTTCCAATATGGTGGTCTTAATGTCTGATAGGCTGATGGTCGTAGAGGATTTAGAGTCTCTTTACGAATGTTGAACATGGTTTATTGAAATTTTTTTTTTACATAAAATTAAACATTATTACATCGATCGGGTATCGAACCGAGGACAGGAGCGGATCGAATCAATATGTAAATTCATGAGTGATTTATTTAATGAATTTTGAACTTTTTCCTGAATTCCTAGCTAAATAATTATGGATTTTCAAGATGGCTGTCGAATTTCAAGATGGTTGGTGTCACAGTAATAAATGATTACTGCACTCTAGCAGATAAGAACTTAACTAACATGGCGTCAGCGTACTCTTGCTGACGATACAATGATGATGGCTTCCAGCATCGAAGACAAGATGGCGGACATGGCGTCATACTAGATGACGTTATATATACTTTGAAAAAAAAAGTGGTGGGAGTCAGTCTGCCTGCAGCCACCACGAGGGAAGGATCGGTCGCCATTTTTTTTTGCCCTCACCAGGTTCGAACCGAGGACTCCGAGCTCCATGTCGTAAAAGTTTGTTTTTTTATAAATTTTAAAAAATTTTTCATTAAACTCGGATAATATATTTAAAGATGGCGGTCGTAACGGAAATTGCAACGGTGATGTCATCATCTAATATGGTCACTTGGAATAATGTAATCGTATGGATGGTTTGTTTGTCGCAAATATAAATGAAAAGCCATTCCCTTGCATTACTCTATCATCAAACCTAAACATATAAAGGCATACATATATATAATAAACGTAGTTTAGAATATGGCTTCATGTTCCAAACTTATCTCGACTTGTCTCGACTGTCTAGACTTGTCTCGACTCGTTCCCGACTTGTCTCGACTGACTACATAACACTTGGCGCCATCCGGCAGTAACTTTAAGAATTAAAGATGGTGTCGGTGGTGCACTCCGGCGGTAACTTTAAGAATTAAAGATGGCGACGGTGGCACACTCTGGTAGCAACACTAGGAACTAAAGATGGCGACGGTGGCGTCATCTGGTATCGATTATATGAACTAAAATATGGCGATGGTGGTGCCATCTACCAGCCAACTTGAGAACCAAGATGGTGGCGCCTCTGACAACAATTTTTTGAATTTGGTGCGCGATACTAGCGACATCTAGCAGCCAACTTGAGAACCAAGATGGCTGCCTCCAGCAGACGAAAACAAGATGGCGGCCACCAGCAGACGAAAACAAGATGGTGGCCACCGGCAGACGAAACAAGATGGCGGCTGATGTTTACATCAAATTTCGAAAAGTTGAAGTTCAAAAAAAATTCGAATCCAAGATGGCGGTCGTGACGAAAAGTGCAACGGTGACATCACGATTCGAAGTTGGTGGAAATTACTAGAAATACAAAATGGCGGATGGATTAGCATGGATTAACATATGGATTAGCATATGGATTAGCATTGATTGGCATACAGATTAGTATAGATTGGCATACGAATTAGCATAGATTGGCATACAGATTAGCATAGATAGCATACTGATTAGCATAGATTGGCATGGATTAGCATAGATTGGCATGGGTTAGGTTAGGTTAGCATAGGTTAGCATATGGATTAGGTTAGGTTAGCATAGATTAGCATATGGATTAGGTTAGGTTAGGTTAGGTTAGCATAGATTAGCATATGGGTTAGGTTAGGTTAGCATAGATTAGCATATGGATTAGGTTAGGTTAGGTTAGGTTAGCATAGATTAGCATATGGATTAGGTTAGGTTAGCATAGATTAGCATATGGATTAGGTTAGGTTAGGTTAGCATAGATTAGCATATGGATTAGGTTAGGTTAGCATAGATTAGCATATGGATTAGGTTAGGTTAGCATAGATTAGCATATGGGTTAGGTTAGGTTAGCATAGATTAGCATATGGATTAGGCTAGGTTAGGTTAGCATAGATTAGCATATGGATTAGGCTAGGTTAGGTTAGGTTAGCACAGATTAGCAATTGGATTAGGTTAGGTTAGGTTAGCATAGATTAGTATATGGATTAGGTTAGGTTAGCATAGATTAGCATATGGATTAGGTTAGGTTAGGTTAGCATAGATTAGCATATGGATTAGGTTAGCATAGATTAGCATATGGATTAGGTTAGGTTAGGTTAGCATAGATTAGCATATGGATTAGGTTAGGTTAGGTTAGCATAGTTTAGCATATGGATTAGGTTAGGTTAGGTTAGCATATGGATTAGCATACGAATGAGATGATGTCATCAGGTTGGCAACATCGATGGTCGCAAGGCTAAAGGTCAGGGTGGAATTTCAATGTACGG
This sequence comes from Bacillus rossius redtenbacheri, assembly GCF_032445375.1. Taxonomy (NCBI): domain Eukaryota; kingdom Metazoa; phylum Arthropoda; class Insecta; order Phasmatodea; family Bacillidae; genus Bacillus; species Bacillus rossius. The sequence continues at coordinate 280,192,608 of NC_086330.1, read as the reverse complement.
GTCAAATTTCAAGGTCAAGGTCAAATTTTAAGGTCAAGGTCAAAGTTAAAGGTCAAGGTTCAAGGTCAAAGGTCAAGGTCAAAGGACAAGGACTCGGTTAAAGGTCATGGTCAAAGTTCAGGGTTCAAGGTCAAGATCAAAGGTCAAGGTTGGATCCTGGATCCTGCGCCTGTCCCAGAACCGGCTATATCCTACTACTAGTAGTTAACCAAGATGTCTAACTTTCAACCGAACAGGATATACTCCAGTGTAACACCTGGGCTAGGCACTGTTGATTATAGTGAGTGGATCGACGGTGTTTTAAAACATTTTTCGGAGAGTTGTGACGCTGTGTTTCACGTGAAACAGGTTTTAAACCCAGGACCTCAAGATACACCTCTAGAAGTTATCAACTGTCTGGGATATGGACATTGTAGTGTAAATATGATGAGAGACGATACAGTTCTCCCTGCAACGCCTGAAGAGGTTTTCGCTCATGCATTCAACCTACCAACTATTCAGTCACCGCCAGCATCTGCATGTGGTCAGACTTTTTCAGTCCAGACATCATCTAGCTGTACCCAGATGAGTCCCACATCGCCAGCACCTACCACATCATTAGCAGTCCAGCCTAAACGCCGGCGTCAGCTTCGCCTTCCTACATCTCGCAAGAGTCGAACCCGAGATCTCAGTCATCTAGGTCCGATCAGTGAAGACACCATTACAGTATGTTACACAGAAACCACTAGTGATGAAAGAACTGTTGAGATTGCTCGTGTAGCTGTACGTTCATTACTTCTGGAACTATTGAGCAAAGTATAATGTTATTTATATCAATTTTCTCTTCATTATGTATTTCAGAGTATATTATACTCTATGTAACTTGTAGATATGCTTAATATGTAGGTATTGGGTCTCTGGTTTATGTAAATAGGTTATGTTGACTTTGTCACTATGATGTGTAGTGTGTGAATATTATGTACTTTTATTACTGATTATTTACTTCTTTTAAATCAGTGATTTTTCTTATCCCTTGCTGTTTGTAATAAGATTTAAATAAATATGTGTTTAACATTTACGTTGTTTGCTTTAATTTCAAACCATTTAATGGTCCCTCTTATTAAAAAAAAGTTTTAAATTCAGAGTATTTTTAATAATTTTTTAACTATAAGTTATTAACCTCCTCAGCTAGAGTGATTGCTTTAATACATAAATTCTAACACTACCTTCGAGATGTCTTCCGCCACTACGAAAAGAAGAGGGAGACTACACAACACCAATATTTTATTAATACTCTATCATCATTTATTAAATTATAGACAAAATACAGTATCTTACCAGACTTTTTTTATTGTAATTAATGTTGGGAAATTTGTTTCAGCGATGGTTAATTTATTTTTGTATGTTGGCATTCTTGATGGTTATCAAATGTTTGCATGTGGGTGTAATATATATGTCCTTTTGGAGTAGGTACGGTCAGTTTGTTTGTAGAGGTCATAGAGGTAGGATGTGTACGAGTATATTAATTAGGACTCGTCAGATACCCGGATGGCAGTGACGGCAACAGAGAACTTGGTGAATACAGGCTACCGACTTGTCTCGTCTTGTCCCCCGACTTGTCTCGACTGTCTAGACTTGTCTCGACTCGTTCCCGACTTGTCTCGACTCGTTCCCGACTTGTCTCGACTCGTTCCCGACTTGTCTCGACTGACTACATAACACTTGGCGCCATCCGTCAGTAACTTTAAGAATTAAAGATGGCGACAGTGGCACACTCTGGTAGCAACACTAGAAACTAAAGATGGCGGCGCCTCTGACAGCTAATTTTTGAATTTGGCGCGCGATACTAGCGACATCTACCAGCCAACTTGAGAACCAAGATGGCGGCGCCTCTGGCAACTAATTTTTGAATTTGGCGCGCGATATTGCGACATCTACCAGCCAACTTGAGAACCAAGATGGCGGCGCCTCTGGCAATTAATTTTTGAATTTGGCGCGCGATACTAGCGACATCTACCAGCCAACTTGAGAACCAAGATGGTGGCGCCTCTGACAACTAATTTTTGAATTTGGCGCGCGATACTAGCGACATCTACCAGCCAACTTGAGAACCAAGATGGCGGCGCCTATGGCAACTAATTTTTGAATTTAGCGCCATCTGGTAGTCTGTGCTGGAATTAAAGATGGCGGCTGTATAATAATTCTAATTTCAAATGTGGTGCCTTAGGTATGCATTAAGGGAGGCAAAAACACCCTCCCCCCATTTATCATAAACTTGCCATCTGTACGTAGCATATATAGATTATTTATTCCATTTATATCCCAACTGGTCTCGTGGTCTGGTTGGTAAGGTGCCTGCTTTCTAACCTCGACATCCTTGACGTTTTCGCGTCCCATGGATCGAATCCCAGTCTCGGCGCTGAAAATATTTTAGTTAAAGAATAAAATAAAGTAATCCCTGCTGCTACCTGGTGGCGACCAACAGAACTATATGATGTCACAAGATGGCTGCCTCCAGCAGACGAAAACAAGATGGCGGCCACCAGCAGACGAAACAAGATGGCGGCTGATGTTAACATAGAATTTCGAAAAGTTGAAGTTCGAAAAAAAAATCGAATCCAAGATGGCGGCCATGACGAAAAGTGCAACGGTGATGTCACGATTCGAAGTTGGTGGAAATTTCTAGAAATACAAAATGGCGGATAGATTAGTATGGATTAGCATACGAATTAGCATGGATTAGCATGGATTGGCATATGGATTAGCATAGATTGGCATATGGATTAGCATGGATTGGCATATGGATTAGCATGGATTGGCATATATTGGCATAGATTAGCATTGATTGGCAGGATTAGCATACGGATTAGCATGGATTAGCATAAGGATTAGATGACATCATCCAAGATGGCCGCCGGCTCCTCGCTCCATCGCCTGTTTTTGAATCGGCATTTTCCATCTACTAAATCCCCGAATCCCCCTCCGTCTTCCGGTGTCCCAGAACGAACCATATACATCTACTAATATAATAGTACCTGGTTGTAACTAAAACTTTTCTTTAAGGCCTTTGTAGCTAACTTCGTCACTAAGTAAGTTGCTGCACTATTTTAACGGCAATGCAGTCTTGTTTTTACTGTAAATGTAAGTACACATCGAACAAAAATTTTGTTTGCAGAAATGAAATTTTTGCAGGGGCTCGTATTTAAAAAAAAACATAGTTAATGTCTTAACAACCTCTTTTTTTCGTGTCAAAGTAAGCAGTTGATAGTAAAGTGATTGGTGTTCTTTCATTATATCGAGAAAAAAAAAAGTAATTTAGTTTAAATTTATTGGTCTTTCGGAAAAATATACGTAATTTTTTTATATAACTAAACATATGAGTTATCACACATTGTTCAGTATTTTCTTTTTTTTTAATTTACTAACAAGACTTGTTACCCATTATTCAGTGATTTTCGTAAATTTACAGGTACAGATTTGACTTAAGACGAGTATACAATAATAATTTCAGTCCTATACTGTGTCCGACGAACTGATCACTGATTGGTTCACGTGACCCTCTTACGTCATGCGTGGTAAGGGCAATGGTCAGAATCTCCCTGGTCTGAATACATTGGTCAACTTGAACTTTTTGTCCCAATCTGTCTCCTTTGATATCATAGAACAACATAACACTCACGATATTTGTATTTCCGGTTCCCGTTTCAAAAGGTAAACAGAAAATAACGGACATTTATTAGCATTTACTTTTTCTTTACAGAATAAATAAATATGATCACACTCCCACAAATTTTACAAGTTGACTAAGTATTCAAAACTTAACTGCGCATACATTTTACAAAGCATGATAATTGTAAATAAAAACAATCGAAAAACAATTTTTTTGGCGCTCTGTATTTACTGCGCTCTGGAGACTGCTTTAGAAATCAGTGGATTCAGACATCGCAATTGTAGACTGTGCTGTTTTTCCCGTGTGACAATATAGGCCCGTCTACAATAGTCCAGACCTGTGGGCGGTCCGTATCCTTATCATAATGAAAATGACGTCACATTGTCGCACGGAAAACAACCCAGTCTACAATTGCGATGTCCGATGTCCGAATCTACTGATTACTAAAGTAGTCACCAGAGCGCAGTAAATATAGTGCCAAAATATTTGTTTTCTATTGTTTTTGTTTACTATTTTCATGTAAATGTGTACGCAGCTAAGTTTTGAATATTTAGTTAACTTGTGAAATTTGCGGCAGTTCAAAAATATTTCTTTATTATGTAAGGTAAAAGTAAATGCTAATAAAGGTACGTTATTTTGTTTAACTTTTGAAACGGGAACAGGAAATTAAAATATCGTGTTCTCTTGTTGTTCTATGCTACCACAGATGGGACAAAAAAAATTGAGTTGACCAATGTATTCGGACCACGGAGATTCGGACCATCGCTCTCAACACGCATGACGTCAGAGGGTCACGTGGGCCAATCAGTGATCAGTCCGCCGGACACAGTTTAGGACATTGCGATTGTATACGGGCCTTTATATGTAAATGAACTCACGAGAATCATGAAGTTCTATCAAAACCTTTTAAAACTGTTCAGTACTAAGTATACAACACTCATTTCGCTTGCTTGTTTACCTTGTTTACACCGAAACAGCGGACAGCTGAAATGGGCGTTTATACGAAGAAGTAGACATCTCGAAATACGGACATTTCGTTTATTGGAGTAAGCCTATATTCTACAGTGAAAATTCTGTAAATTTACTCTAATTTATAACAGTGGCAGTTGACATATTCGACAAGGTTCAACAACGAATTTTACAGAATGAAACTGTGAACAAAATATCGTGTGTTAGGTATTCCAGTATGAACGTCCATAGCTGCTTGCATATAATCTTGGGCAGCAATTTCGTTTGAAATATTTGTTCGGAGCTTGTGAGAACAGCTGTAAACAAGGCCTCTCTGAACCATTTTTTTTTATCAAACTTCTTATAATCAGCTGTTTAATGTTTACTTATTCGGCTTTGTATAATTTATCACATCATTTCATTCTCCCGGCGACACAACTAAGAACATGTCTTTGATATCTTTGCCTTTACATGCATACCCAGTTATAGCAGTAGTTGAAAATAACTTATAATTGTAGTTGAGGATAGCTCTTGGCCCATACTTTGAAACCATGTTTAAACATAGCCTATAGGTTTTTCTAGTAATTTAGTAACCCAAAAATAATTCAATCATGCAACGTTATCATTTTTATCATAAGCATGGGGTAAACTGATACCATTTCTAGGTATTTGCAGTTGGCACATGGAGGAAATAAAAACTTATATAAGATAAACTCAGTTGTGTGAAAAAAATGCTAACATTTAAAAACATATTTTTGATGTGTAACATCTTAGCTCTCGGTATACGGCATTTGGTATGAGTAATTTCGAGAATGGAACAGCAGTCGCATGGAACGGGAATGTGTGACCACGGTGATGCCATCTGGGGCGGATGGCGCGAACCAAATTTCGCAAAGCCAAAGGGAAACTTTATAGTATTTACTGTTTAATGGATTTTAACAAGATGGGCATTAGTGCATTAAATTCCATGTAGAAAATCGGATCCAATGCGTGGGTTTGATTATTATTTTTTAAAGTCTTTTTCGCGTTTATCTTAGCTATTTCATTGTATAGTTTAAAATTTCGCGCTGAAAATCGAATGATTAAGCTCCTCCTGCAAATAATAGCGGTGGGTGCGGAAACTATGTGTGATTCGCATCAAGAAATGTATTTGAAAACAGAATTTGCGTATATATTTATCACGCTAGGCATTATTTTAAAGAATTCTAAGATAATTTTCGGGTGCGAGTTTCGTATGATAAGTTTATGTGCAACATGAGAACACATGAATTTGCTAGTTACTGAGGTTAGATGTTACACATCACTGGCGAGTACTGAAAGAGTCGCTCACATTTTTTTAAAAATTAGAACATAATTATAAACTATACTTTATTACAACTGAGTTCACAGGTAAAAGGTTCACTGTCCATATAATCCAGGCGTGCACATGCACCAAGAACCCATCTTAAGCATTCAAATCATTTAACCCAGCTTTTTCTAGGCGCAGAATCTTAATAAAATTCATTGCAATACAGACAGTGTATATATCATTGTCTGGATTGATAATTGGAAACTGTTTTACTTTTTATTTACCAGTCAATGATCCACTCTTATGTTCTCCTGTTCTGTTGACGTCCACCCCTGGCTGTCGTGTTCGCAGAAACTATATTTTAGTAAACACAGCGCGTGAGAATTGCAATGTGACTCTTTATCCACGATTTGTGTACTTTGGCCTTGAGTTTTGGGTAAGGAATGATTTTTCGATGGAAAACATACAAAAGTGTTGTTGGAGTGTTTGGTTGAAAAAGACGATGTTGACGATATAGATGTGAATGGGTGCGATAACAATAAATCAGAAGCTCCTTTATCAACACAATGATTTGATAGACCAGTATTGGCTGGTATTCTGTTCTTCTCAATGATAGGCACAGTTAAAGGGATGTGTTGCAACGGCTTGAGTTTCAGATACAGAAATTTAGTCTGTGGTCTCTGCTGCAACAAAATCAACATCTTGGAAGACAGCTGGATCAATGGGATGATTTTCACAAGTTTGAAAGCCTTTATATAGGCTTCACAGTAAATTTTATCTATTTTAAACTGTGTGACAGTTCTTCCAGTATTAAAATGCATTCAATTTTCTAGAAAGAGGTTGCAATACTATGAAAAATGGATACACGAAACTGCATGTTAGGAGGCAAATACAGAATCTTAACTGGATTCACTCTTGCTTTTCATATTTCCTCGAAGTTCTTCGAATGTGATACATGGTCTTCTAAAACAAGTAAGATATGTCATAATTTTGTTAGTTTCGTTTGAGAAATCAAATGGTAAAACCATTTGAAAATACTTTAATTCTCATCCTTTCTGTAGTGTTGCAAACTTAGTCAGACCTTTGTGGTGCTCCATTCATGAGTTCTGTTTTTTTTTTGCAGCCTGGGGAATTTAAACATTGGTGGAATATACATTTCTTCCATTGGCAAGCATACAACAGCTGTGCACATTTCCCCATGTTCTGCAGAAACTTTATACGCCCAACGTGTTTCCGGGTCTGTCTGGGATAATATTTTGCTATTTCTTGAATAAATAATGCCACTAACAGAGGTCTCATCAACATTGACTAATCTGTGAGGTGTATATGGATGACCCTGCTTTCCATCGACGTCCTTCGACAGCGAAAAAAAAATTACAACAGGTCGGTTGAAGGCTCTAGCTCTAGCTGCAGATGTTGAATCAGGTGAGTGCATCTGTTTGGCGTTTCAAAAAACCTCCTAGCCAACCAACCTTCTCCACCCATACCTGCTGCAGCTCGAGAAAAAGTATTTTTAATGTGGTTGTTCTCGTCAAGTTGGAATACAAGGCGTCGTATATCACTAAATGGCATTCCAAGCATACTTAATCAATTTCCAAAATGTGTTACTTCGACTCGTTCTCTTATTCTGCTCTAAAGACGGGCCCACTCCTCTCCCATTTTATTGAAAGCTAACTTGTATGAGTCATTCGCACAACTCTTTTAGTTCATTCTGGAAACTGCAAACTGTTAGCTGGCAGCGTTTACCGTCCATTCCAGTGAGGCTAATCGCACAAGTACCGTCGAGACTAACGATACAACTGCTGTTCATAGAGTCCTAATCATGAATTAAATGTAAATTAAACTACTATATAGTTTACAAAAAATCATATAATTTATTCTAGCTTAGTACATCCCATTTAGACAAGCCAGGGCATTAAGGCTTCTGGAAAACGGCTTCATCCTGCAACATGTTTCCCTACGAACTAAATTATACTACGATAACAATACCTACTACTGCATCTACTACTACCACTACCACTACCACTGCGCTTAACTGATTTTCTATTAAAAAAGATATGCTGCATAAACTTGTGTCATTTTAATCAAAACAAACCGCTTTTAGCTGTTGGATGTTACTATTAAATAGCGTTGTTGACAGCATTGACAAAGATGGGACTATAATATATTAAATACGGTATTATATAGGGAGTAGGTGTGTGTAATCTTTACCATGCTAATAATAATTCAAGTCAAAAAGAGAACCAACCCCTCCCCCTCCCCCAAGCTCTTCTGCCCCATTTTGTTGTAAAAAAAATAACGAAGTGTTCAACGTGTGTATTTGGTAACACTGACTTCACAATGGCATTTTTACGATTCTTCCTGGCGAGTTCCTTTCAAGCCATTACACTTCTAGCGTTGACCTTCACACATCTGATCTGCTAAGCAGTTGCTAACTAGATGGTCTTCGACTTCAGTGCAAGCGCCTACGTGGTATTACACATAGTTTTCAGAAACTACTGGGCATACATTTAGTGGGTGACAGGGAATTCCAAAACAAGAAACTTTCGTAAAGCAACATATGTCCGGAAAGGCAACCCTGCTAAGGTACAGATACGAACACTAGTGCGCAAATTCGAATTTCGCGCGCATTCGACTCTTTCATTGGATGAGAGCCGCGCCGTGACGTTCGAGCTGTTTGGGGAATCCGGCGATGAGTCGAGTGCAGATGTCTAGAGTTAGCCTCACTCAGTAGCAACAAGCTGGCTGGTGTACAGTTCAGTGATTGGTTGGTTGTGGTACATTCACACGTCTGCGGCTGATTCCGAACACTCGTGGAGACTTGCCACATTCTCCACGCCCTACCGAAACACGTACCGCATTACGTGATTAAGAACCAACATGCGATGTGTGTTCCGTTATGATCAGCGAGACTTGTGAGCAACGGAATGAATCAGTGACGTCAAAGGCAAGCAACCATTGAATATTTAATGTGTGTGTTCAATGAACTATTTTGTCAGAGACACATGAAAATTTTGTTTCACTGATAAATTAAATATACTTTTTATAGATTTTATTTTTATTTCATGCATTCTAAACTATGGGTGATTAGTTTGATAATAATTTATTTTACAGATGTAGTAAAATAAATTTGTGTCGTCAGTGTTACAATCGCTGTATATTGCTATAGAAATCATGAAACCATTGATAGAAAATACTGCAGTAACAATTCCTAATCTTAAATATTGTTTACTTTAATCTTCTTTGTAAATAGCTTTGACTCCTTAACACACCCAGCTGTGATAAAAAGAAAATCGTGCCATTAAAACACCACCAACTGATACACACTTGGTATAAAACGTAGCACCGGTGTGATGTATACCGTCAGAAATGTATGTTCATACTAAAGGTACTCTACATACCGTCAGAACGTCATCAATCACCGGAGTTTAAAGAAAAATGTCGTAAACACGTGGCTTCTTCCAGCGGTAATCTCCACGACATATGTTTGCCGTGCTGTGTCGCAGATAGTGTGTTCATATTCACCCCACTGGCTTTGGGCAATTAGCGCAGTGTTGGTGTGTAGTAAGTATGGTGCTGCGATTGAATTTACCAACAAAGGCACGGCAGACTACATGGAGGACTTTCATTCTTCTATTTACCAGTGACTGGCTGAAACTGTGAGTTTGATACCACAAATGGTGATTTACACCACACTGTATTTTTTTTTTAAATGGAACAGAAATATTTATGTAAAATTTCAGATATTTTTACATTTACATGAGAACAACTGTATCAATACAAAATAGTGCTTGCACTTATACTGGGTTCGGGTTCTTACCCTGGAATTTATGCGTTGTGTTGTTCCAGTACCTCCAATAGTTAAGTTATTAATAAACCGTTCCCTGAATACCTCCCCAGTGTTGAGTGCGCACATTAATAAGCACGATAAAACGAAATAAAAGTCAAATTATTATAAATACGGTTATGTTTCCATGGTTTTAAAAAAATATATGCTTGAATGAAAAATCAATTAGAACTTAAAATTATGCGTTAATTTTCGTAATAAATACTCATTATCTCGGAAAACGTGTTTCACGTAGGTATGTAAAAATAACCATAGCAATGTGTTGTATAAAGTTACAATATCTTTCTTGTAGTATTACAAACTATTTCTTGGCAACTACTTTCCAGAAGAATCTTTGGTAGAAATACAGAATCTTGTTTTCTGTGTAGACTGCAGTTTGCTCGTGTGCAATTCAATTTTACGCGCTACTGTATGCTACGATGATATTTACAGATTTTTGCCGGAAGGTATCCATATGAATGGATTAATTACATTAGATATAACAGGTAATATATATATATATATATATTAGAATGCAATCTATAGAAAATAGTGATGGGCAGAATCGACGTTAGTTATAAAGAAGCATCTATTATTTTTGCAATGTAATTAAAGATTCGCTTGCAAGGCAGCCACCGCTGGTGCGGGCATAGTGTATTGCAGTCTATAGTCTGTCTCACGCTTAGATTGCAGTACAGAGTAGATGGCGTGCACTGTTGCCGGATTGATACTACCTGGGTTGTAACGTTAGAAGACTTAGTTTTCATTACATTGTTAACCATAACGATCATAGTCCGAGTTTTAATATTTTATTAATTTTACTATTTCTTGATTTTTCTAACATCATAAAATAGTGTTTACTGATGGTATTACTACAGTTGTAGTCATTATGACAGAAAAAAATAATTAAATGCTAAACACCGATTGTTCTTTTACAGGAGAAACTATCTGTGGCAGTCAGTCACTATTAATAGCAAGGCATACAATGAAAGTATGTGCTATACACAAAAGACCCCCAAAAAATTAAATTGAATAATGCAAACAAATTCTCATTAAACTTGTTGAAACCAAGATTGCTTCTTTGAATTACGCCTTCTTAGAAATAAAAAAAAATGAATATTCTCTTGACGAAATACAACAGGAAAATGTATTTCCGCAATTCTCATTTTAAATTTTACTTTACGAAATATAATATTTCACATACACTAAAAAAATAATTTCATTACATTACAAAGGCGTGTCAGAAACTTTTGCGCTTTATGGCGTGTATCTGGCAACACAGCGCACCGAAACAAGGACAGCGCTAATGACGGAAATCGTGAGTTGGACTGAGCAAGTAAATGTCAGTTTACGCGCACACGTCAATCTAAGGAGACGCGCTATAGAGAGCAATGCGCAGGCGCTCGGAGGGGCGCAGCACAACGATGCCTGCTAAGTGCCGTGTGTCGTCTGTTGAAATACAGGCGGTCTGGCTGTAGCCTCGTCCACCCTGGCGGCCCGCCCATGTTCGCTCCTCTGATAAACATTATTCTGCGACTTGCCGCTGCGAGGGGCTATTTATACCCGTGTTTCGAGCCACCCGTAAGGTATGCCGGCCCTTGAAAGTATAGTCGGGTGTAGTCTGTCTCACGTAACTGGTCTCGAATTGGACAGTCCTAAAAAGTAGGAGGTTATACCTGCCCAGCTGTCATTATTGATGTGTAACATCTTAGATCTCGGAATGCTGAATTTGGTAGGAGTAATTTCGTGAATGGAACGGAAGTCACGTGGAACGGAAATGTGTTACCACGGTGATGCCATCTGTGGTGCGAACCAAAGTTCACAAAGGGAAACTTTATAGTATTAACTGTTTAAATTAATTTCAACAAGATGGGCAGTATTTTATTTAATTCCTCGTCGAAAATCAGGTCCAACCTGGGGTTTTGTTATTTTCTGAGTCTTTTTTGCTTGTATCGGGGCCGTTTCATTATATATTTCAAATTTTCGCTCTGTAAAACTTATGACTGGATTGTCAACGTAACTCGGTAGTGAATTCTAGCGTCGGGTGCAGAAACTGCGTGTGATTGGCATCCGCCCACCACAGTTCATACAAAGTTCAAAGTTCAGACAAAGGAAAACGTTATCGTATAAACTGTTACATGAATTTTGACAAGATGATCAGTATTTTAATCAAATTCCTTGTCGAAAATCAGGTCCAAAGATACTGAAAGACTCGCTGACGTGTTTTTTTCTTTCAACTGTGTTTGTAAACAACGTCATGTTGTTGTCAGTTCTCATAAACAAACATCATGACAGACAAATGACGGTTGGTAAATATGAGGCAAGTTACGTGACACAAGACTTAAGTATGTGCGTTCGTTCATTCATGTACGTAACGGAACGCGGCGCAGGGCAATGGTTGACTCAGTCGCGCCCAAGCCTGCACTCCAGCTGGCTGGATGGCGTAACAACCGCTTTTTAACTGCAAGGTCATGTCACCCGAGTCATTCCGTAGTGTTTCCGGCCCAGCTAGCCGTAGCTCCTGCACAGAGCTCTTACAGAGCCTGATATCTAACCCGGGCACTTTCGAACATAGTCTAAAGGTATGCTATCAGTAGTGTGGCCCCAGCTCTTTGCGGCAGGGTTGGCTGATTTAAACCACAATGGTTTGAAACACGGTTCAAACCCAGTGGTTTTTAAAACATATTTTAAAAAGAATATCTTAATATTTGTTAGTGAAAAATCTTATTCCATTATAATAACAATACTTTAGTCATTAACGTTTATTGTGATTTACAGGAACAAAAATATTATATACTAATCAAGATATTATCATTTAAATTTACTGAATAAGTTGTAAATCATACTCAGATAAATTCTCCTCTAAAATTAAAAAAAAAATTGTTAAATCGTTAATTCCTATTCTGTGGGAATTCTCCGACTGTACTATGAAACCCCATTCTGGGAAACATCCGTTATTTGGAGAATCCTCTTCCTGTGGGGAAATACCCTTTCTGTGGTTAAGTCCCTGTCAGAAGTGCAGATTTTCTGCACTTTGGTTCTTTGATGTTATTTTTCTGGTTCCAAATGAGTGGCAGAAAGCGGGATGTTGTATGGCTTTCATTTGAACATTCTCAGAACCAAAATAACTAGGTAATGTAATTTTAAAAAATCTGGTTTAAACGTATAAAAAAACTGGTCTAAACAATAAAAAAAGTTTTTTTTTTTCAAATATTGCTTTTTGGGGCCCCGGTATAATAACTTTTTTTTGAGGTCTTCCTCAGGAAAATTTTTTAAACGTTTTAAACCCAACCCGGAATTTAAATTACGACGATTTTATTTTGCTAATTTATCATAGGATAGTTGGATATTGTTTCCCGGATTAATTAACCTCTGGTCAATTTTATAAATCCTTAAGAAAAAAATTCTGTATAATCACATCATTATACGTGGCAATAAAATCTTCGAAAGTTTTTCTAATACCAAATCGTGATGTGCTGTTACATGACTGTCCCACGCACAGAAAGTATATCATTTTTATTATAAATAACATTTTTAATTATTATTATTATTTGTTTACATTTTTATGTTTTGCTCTATCGTTGTGTATTTGGACATATCTACGACGACCATACTCTATGGCGTAGCCCAAGTGACTTTGAAGCTCAATTAGCAAGACCCCTCTAGGGAGCAATTGACTTAAACGGCAAATTGAACTTTTGATACGTAATTTGCATAACATAACTTTCATTGTTGAAAAATCAAGTTTTAAATTTAAGACATTTTAGCATATTAAGTTGTATTGTTAAGTGTCTATATTTTGTTTTGATGTGGTAATTAAGTCAACGATCTTTGTGTCTCGGCCAATGAGAGGCCATGTTACTTAAGATAAGCGTCATTACTGAAATTTAGAAAAAAACTCTTGGAATAACGACGGCGTTGGCTAGACAGCCTGGGTTTCAATCCCCTTAAAAATCTGAAATATCTACAAGTTAATTAGATCATCCTATTACTAGGATGTTTTCAATCGTCGTTTGAATATAAATTACATGTTATTTAAATAGGGCACGTCCTATATTACGTGTAATTAGGAGTGAATTACCGTGAGTAAATCTGACTCATGATGCTATCCTGAATGAACTGTATTTCCGCGTTAACGTAATTTTAATATTGCCAACGGACATATAAACGTTGAATCTTGAGCTGAACACAGTAAAGCCCTACTGAGATAAACATTTGTTAAAGCCAATTACGAATTCTGATCTACACTTTAAATAGTTCTAACCCAGAGGTGAAATGAGACGGAGCTCTCATGATGCTCTACCGCAATTACACACTGAATTCAGCCGAGGTACACTGAATTAAATTAAACTACGAAGATAATCAACATTTTTTTTCACACTAAAATTCGATTCTAGATTGAGAGCAACAGACATAATTAATTTGAACTGTATGAACTTTTGTTGTGTTTTATCATGTGTGCAACATACCTCCTGTTATTTAAGAAAACAAAATAGTATACCACTGGTCCAACCAATAATTATCTATATTTTACCTGATTAAAGAGTATTTGTTTAATCCCATATTACTCTGTTATTATTGTACAGTGCATATGTTTGTTTTCTTAATGACCTTAATTTACATGTTGTCAATCTCATGCCAATTCTAGATTTGGAGTGTGAAATTATTTCCTTATTCTCTTATGTACCACACTACACTAGTCCTATCCTAGTAACGAAGCTAAGTTGTACATAAGGGTGGCGCCCAGATACAAATTTAAAATAACCAGAGAGTCTATACTCGACAGTTTATTAATAATCAGAGTGATTAATATCCAGAGAGAACTAGTAATATTAGTATTTAATTATTATTAAATCTGACTACACCTGAGTTCTGAATAATAGTTCAGATAGGTAAAGACTCTAGTTCAGATAATAGTTCAGTGAATTGAAATAGTATTTGACCAGCACATTATGTTACAAGTCGATAAAAATGTAATTTTTGTTTTCTCATTAATGAGCCGAGCACTGGACACGCAACTACCAGTAGAAATGAAAAGCCGCGGCGCGGGCCCGCATGGAGCTCGTGTATAGAGATACACACCGACTCTCAACTTACACGTGAGGATAGCTTAGCCGCACGACTTGCCTCCAGAACTGTCACAGCTCAGCTGAGGTAAGCAAGATCATGTGCGTTTGTGTACAAATGGCACTCGGACTCGTTGCTAAAACACAATGTAAAGTATGTAGTAATTTGATGCAGAGCAGCATATGTTTTTTGCACAGTGAGGTGCTTTTTAAAACCGGGTATAGGACCAAAGGGGTAAAAATGGGAAAGTTATTTTGCAAAACTGAAATAAAAAAAAATAATACTCTTACTTCCTTGATAAAAAAAATAATGCATCTGGTTATAATGTTATTATACCTTGTAAGAATAGTACCGAAAAAATTGGTACTTATCTATTATTTTCCCACCTGTAAAGTAGGTGTATCGATACTTCGGCATATCGATATTCCATGCCACTCGATTATCGCGGTTTTTATCGATAAAATTACAATCCGTAGTTCTGAATATCGAGGTGTTGTTTGTTTCTGTATTTCAGTGAAAATAAATAAACTTTTATTTTATAAATTTGTTTAGACTTATTGCAGATGTAAAACAAGCAGTAATTTGGGGTAATTACTTCCAAATATTTTTGCACTAATACCGCAAAATGTACTTGCAATTTGGAAAAGTCATAAAATTGAGATGCACGATGAAATGTTGTGAACGTGGTGTTCGGAAAGGAAACTGGCTGGAGGGATCTAAATTATCTTTGGAGACGATTGTGTTGTTTATATACTGTTGGTCAAAAGAACTAACGAATGCATCATTTTGTAATAGAGAGTTTAATATGTCATTGAGACTTTCGTTGACTACAGCAATTACATGCGTGAGGTTTGCGTGTGGCGAATCCAGCAGGAAGAAACTCAAATTGGAGGATGCCTCTACGTCGAAATTCATGAAACCTTGTATTCCCAAAGAAAAAATAACGCCGTGAGAGTGTTATCTGAACAGCGGGTCTTTGGCAGAATTTGCCGAGAGACTAATAAATGTTTTTTTTTACGCCTGTTCCAAACAGATCTCAAAACACTCGTTTGCCACTAATTTGTAAAAAATAATAATAATAGTATTGGCTCTGTAATTGTAAAAGTGATTGTTGGAGTGCATATAGAAACATTTGGCGTGAGGGTTGTATACATTGTACTGTGAATCATAGTTGCAACTTCGTGGATCCGAAAACGCTACAACACACTCGAACAATTGAAAGATTGCGGGACCCCGCGAAATGAAGCAGCAAAAAGAGAAGAGGAACGAAATGAGAATTCCTGACATCTTAGCCGAATTCATGTGGCGAACACAGCTACGAGGAAAAGATCCATTTGTTAGTTTTAAATGACAGTAAATAATTTTACTAGTCAGTAATAAAATATTAACATTTTTGGATTGGTTAAATTAACCTGTACATAAGAGAACAATAACGATTATAAAATCCCTGAATCAGTATCGATGTATCATAATCGATTTGGTAGGTGCGAAGATCGATTTGGTCGGTGGTTGGTGGGAAAATAACAGGTAAGTACTTACCAAAACATTTTGTTTAAAAGTTTTTTTTATATATCACCAATGAATGGCTCTATGGTTAAGGGGAAAAAAGGGGGGAGGGTTGAATGACAAAACAAATGCGTAACTTCAATAGAAGCCACAGTAACAAATCCATTCAAGGCTATTGTAAACGTTTTAAATATTATTTAACCTTTCGTCTGAATCAATTTTTGGTTAAAATGGACTTTGGCCATACATACAGCAATTTTTTACTTCGATATCTACCTATGCCTGTAGAATAAGCTTATAAGGGATTTTTTTTTTACTTGGGTTTAACGTGTCATCATTAAAAATTGATGAACTCCACACAGTTCAAGACAACTGAGGGAAGAAAATGGTCACAACTATTAGAAGGAACCGCCTGGCGTTTGTCTGGAGTGATTCGGGATTCAGGGAAACCTTGGATGTAACCCTTATCAACTGGATATGCTCAAGGACGTATCTAGAGGAGGGCTGGCGGGGCTTGTGCCCCGGTGCCGCATTTGGGGGGACGCTAAATGGACAAATTGATTTTTACTATAGATAGTGTTAGAACACAAAAAAATGTTAGCAGATGTACAGAACCATTTGTATTGAATGGTACATACATGTATATCGATAGTTAAATATCAAATTTTTAAAAACGGGTATTTTTCTCGTACTATCCAACGTTCGATGTATTAAAAATGAAATGACAGTAAATAAATTTATTGAACACAAATATATGTGAAATAGTATAGAGGAATTTATATGTGGTGGCGAGATGAGGTGTTGTCGGGAAAGGTTTTGGTTTGGTTGGTTGGAAATAAAAGGGGGGTGGGGACAAGATGGGTTCTTGCCCGGGTGGAAACCAGTCTAGTTAACTTCCCTGGATATGCTAGACCGGTCTCTTGACCACTGCGCCACCATATGTCTTCGGGAGGGGGGGGGGTTTAAGGTGTATTTGCTAAAAACACTGTACTGTTACATCGTTCAATTTCCCAGCACAGAATTATTATATTCGGTATTTTCAATATTTACACTGTTTTGAGCGTTTATTTAATAATACTATTATGTTCTATGCTTAGAGAAAGCCGTATCTATCTCATGTAATCTCTAGGCTAAGGCAGGCCTTGCTAGGTCAACAATGCTGCTGGCATGTCCATTGTAAAACCATAATATTAGCGTGAATTTTCAGCTTCTGTAATATATCACATTTATGTTAACTTTTATATTTATAAATAGTTATTATTAATCTAATGAATATTTGCACAATAATTGTTTTTGTTAACAGTCCTGTTTGTCTGTTGTGAAATTAACCGTTGTTGTAAGTTTGAAGTATCAGCCAATCAGAGGCCAAATTTTTTTTAGGACCCAGACGCTTACGGGCGTAAATGAGAGTAGAAAATAAGAACGTTTTTGACGGCGTCCCTTGGGAGACGCGAGCTAGACTAGCTCTAAAAAATTAACTTATTTTAGCTACATTAGACCATCCAAGTCTAAGAGATGGTGTTTTAACGACGTAGTATAAATATATGTAAATAAGGAAGGGCTTATTCTGACGGATAAAGCAATTAGGAGTGCAAAAAGGTATGTGTTACAGTAATGTACGCGTACTAACAACATTTTTAAGCCCTCACTCCAAAATAAATTGAACTGTGTAATTAGTCCACCACCCGGTAGCAACAGAAATAGACTGAAAACGTTATCTATTGGTTGAAATCAAATGACTATTGACTTAAATATTAATTCTCCAATGTAAATATATTACACCCAGAAGTTAACTGGGAGGGGACTTTCGTGCTAAAGACTATCATTTTTTGACTGAGCGAAGCTGAGGCATAATTAAAAATCAGAAAATAAACTGTAATTTTACATCTAGTAATTTTTTTATATAAATAAAATAATTTCGAAATTAGGTCATGCGTGTGAATTTACGTGAGAGAACGAACATGAACTGAATGGACCGTTGAGTAAACTTGTGCGCAACCTAATTCCTGTTGTTTCTTAATTTTATTGTCCCTAAAGAGGAGTTCATTGCTAAACTATACATGGATGCATAAATATGTGATGCTCACTATTGAAATTGTAATCATTTGTTCCCGCACAACCCATAATTCTTATTTTCTATTATTGAATAAATTTGATCCTTTATTAGTTTTATGTTATTTGTTTTTTTTTTTATTTGAAATAAGTAGTGTTGCAAAGTTGTATGTATATATTTAAACTATATCTGTGTCGAAACTCATGGTACATGGATACTTATAAGGGAATTGACAGAAATTGTAACCAACAAGCAGAGACTAACAAAACTGCAAGTACACGAACAGGTATATACACCGGTCAAGAAAACTTCCTTACAGAAAACTTACAACACCGATGAGGAGGCCGATCATATGGGAGCGAGGCTAGGACTTTTGCCCTTCCCTGACGGAGTTTGCCCCAAAATAACTTTCCATTTTTCACTGAACCACGAAGGTATTTGGCCTATACTCAATTTATCTTAAAGGCATTCACGCTAAACTTTGTTTGCTCTAAATGAATTTGCCTAAACATCCCCCTTCCCCCCCCCCCAAATCACCATCAAACCTATAAATTATCTTATAACTAAAAAAAATAGAAATATTTTAAGGTAATCGACTCCAGTCCGCACATGACCTTTGAAGTTATTTCATTTTTCTTTGTGTAATAACATATAATTTTTTTTAGTTTTTTTTTTTACTGTACGTTGTAATGTTTTTGTAAATTGAACAGAAATATTCATGTAAAATTACAGATATTTGTAAATTTGTATATTTACACGAAAACAACTGTATCACGACAAAATAGTGTTCTCAATAATACTGGGTTCGGATTCTTACCTGGGAATTTATGCTTTGTGTTGGCCCGGTACCTGCAATACACTGAACAATTTTTAATACTTTTTACAAGGAAAATCCTTGGAAATTCAGTTACCAGCGATATCACTTATAAAATTGCAAGGCTGATCTTTGTACCAGTTGCAATTTTACAACGCTCTACCTTGCAGTTTTACAAGTGATACTGTTGGCAACTGAGTTTCCAAGCTGTAGTTCGTCTAAAATAGTTTTTATAGATAACCGAGTATTGTTCAATTTGATTTAGGAAATGCAAGCAATATATCATTCTATCATGTATTTTTTTCCAGATGGAAAGGTAATTGAAGTTATTTGTGCAACCTCGTCTCGAAATATCGATATCGTATTATAGTTAGCGGGAAAAGTGCATTATTGGAAAATACGCTGGAATAGTAAAACAGTATGATTGAATTTTTTTTATAATTGTTCAATAAAAAGGAGTGCCTTCTCACGATTGAACGAATGATACTTAATTGAAATATGTTACTTTGTTATACATAGAGTAAATGATGGTTTTCACTTTAGGCTATCTAGCTAAATTAGAGTAAATATGTCATTTTGTGTTATTAGTGCTATGAATGTAAATTATGATGAATTAATGTCAATTTTATTGGATTTATGAAACTCATTTATACAAATAAGTATGTGTTATGATGTGATTCAACATCTTTAATTATTTTTTATATTATTTGGAAATTAAAAGTTAACTATTATTAATATAACGGTAATAACTTGGTAAAAGTTAATGTTATACCTATCTTATACTAAAACTAACTCACGACACTACAGTGTAGTTAAAAGTAGTAGTATATAAATGTCGGTACTACGATGGGTCGTGGAATGTGGATGGAGTTGTGACCTACCGCCCTGACGTCACGGCGGCCATATTAAATGACCTTGACCTTCAAAAATTGCCAAAAATTTAAAAACGACTCACAATCGGCCAAAATTTGCCAAATATTCGCCAAAAACTTCCAGTTTTTAGAGAGAGAAATCTGCCAAAAATCTTAAAAAAAAATCTATTTCTAAATCCCCCTATTTTGAGGGAAAATTCCTGTTTCGAGGAAAAACTTCCCGTTTTTATTCCACAAAAATTCTAAAATTTGAAATGACCCATTGAGGCTTAAATTCCCCATGGGCAAGCTTCCAATAAGCCTCCGGGGGGAGCTTCGACCTTGATCTCGGCTGTCACTGTGAAACGTTTGGTTACGTTCGCAATTTCGAAAATACTTAATTTTTATAATAGAAATTCATGAAAAAAATTTAAATTAATAAAAAATATATTAAAATTTTATAACATCACGGAGTATTTGGTTCGAACCCGGTGAAGGCGATCGATTAGAATTGACGACGGATACTTCCTCCACACAAGTCACCGGCAGACTGACCTCCCACCACTAATTCCAAGGCAGATATTACAACAGTCAGTATAGCTTCATGGCGGCCATCTAGTTTTCGCCTGCTGGAGGGCGTCACCGACATATTAGTTTAATTTTCACCCGCTAGAGTGAAGTATTACCAGACACTCAACTGTCACGGTAACCGCCATCTTGTCGGCCGTCTTGAAGTTCTGTAATCGTTAAGCTAGAAATTCGGGAAAAAAATTCTCCAAAATGAATCAATAAAAACTAATTAAAATAATTATTTATTCTATCGATTCCTGTCCTTGGTTCGATTCTCAATCGTTGATAATAGTAACTAAAACTTAAAATTAAATTAATTCTGCTTCATATTACCTTTCGTGAAGTTTATTAATCACTCCCACTACGAAAAACGCCTCTATACAAGATACCTGTCCGACAAAATAAATACGTTATCGCTGTGCAGACCATGGAAGTCTAAATTTTCGATTATTGGGATACCTTCCAACCAGGACTGGTGCAATGTTAGGCGTATAGGCCAAGCGTCTCCGAACCAGGATATATTTATAAACGATACTCTAACATTTTAAACAGACCATGTCCAATGTCGGGCGTTTAAACAAGGCGTCTCCGAACCACGAGGTAAATCGTAGCCTGACTACAGTCTTGTCGATACACACTTAAAAAAAGGAACCATATACAAAAAAACGAAGCTCATATAAAAAAATAAGCCCAATCGGAAGCACAATAAAAGAAAATGTCAGGACAATCGGAAGCACAAACAACGAAAGGAAGCACATTTTGATGCAAAATCAACGAAATATAAGTACATTCGGAAGCACAATCAACGAAAAGGAAGGACAATCTAAAGCACAATCCACGAAAATTAAGCACAATCGGAAGCATAAACACAGCTCCTGCCGGCTTGTGGACTTCTGCTTCGTTCATCAAGAATAGAATTCTAGCACAAACCAGAATTTTTAATTTTTTTTTTATTTTTTTTTTTGTGATTTTTCGTGTGATTCACTGATTATGATTTAGGAAAACATGCTTGGTTTTCTCCGTGTGCTTCTGATTATTCCTGCCAATATTTTTTTAGTTTCTCCAGGTTCTTCTGGTTATTCATGGCGACTCTTCTATTGGTTTTCTCCGTGAGCTTCTGGTTATTCCTGCGAGACTTCTGCTGATGTACTCAGAGTGCTTCTGGTTATTTCTGTGATATAAATCTCTGTATGAAATTTTTTTCATTTAATGAGACATGCAATTGTATTCAGAGTTACATTTAATTAGTTAATTTATTTTACTATATTTGCAGTAACAAATTTATTAGGTGGAATTCAAACAAAAAACATAACTCTGTCAAATAATATGCTTAAGATGGCTGGGAATCACTATTATGCAAGACGAACTTTATTCTCCTTGGTGTCTAGCGAAGTCCTCCTTCGCTTGCGATCGTGAGTGAGTATCCCGCATAAAACAGCGACTGCATATACAACACAGCATAAGACGCCAAATGATGCAAGAATCGGGACTACTTGCAATCGGGACTTTGCATGAGATAAATTAAATCTCGCTGCTGAATGGAGTTATTGTAGCCAGTTGCAGCTTTATAGACTCGTATCCTCATAGCCTCATAGTCTTGTATAGTCTGGTAGTCCTGTAACCTCGTAGTCTCGTAGCCTTGTAGCCTCTTAAATTTTTAGCTTCGTAGTCTTTTAGTCCTGTTGCCTCGTAGTCTCATTGTCCTGTTGCCTCGTAGTCTCGTATCCTCGTAGTCTTATATCCTTGTAGCTTCGTAGCAAAGTAGCCTTGTATCCAAATGTTATTGGATCAGTTAGGCCTAAGACAGCTGGAACCAATGACTTTTGGAACCAATGACTTTTGGAATCAAAGACTGTTGGAGCCAAAGACTATTGGATCCAAAGATTTTTGGAGACAAAGACATTTCGAGTCAAAGACAGTTTAAGTCATCGTAGCCTACTGTAAATTGACGATCGCATCCGACTGAGTTGAATGTTCGGGAAAATATACATCCTTTTCGTTTAATGTACATAGTCAAGCCTGTATTACCGTAATTTACTGATGAGATCGTATCCCCGTGGTGAGATAGTATCCCTTAGATGAGATCGAATCCCTGTGCAGAGTATGTATTTCTGCGATGAGATCCTCTCCTATGAGATCGTTTCCTGTCAAGTTGAATTCACGTAAAAAAAAGTGTCATTTTTTGAAATGTGCTTCCAAATGTGCTTCCTTTTCTCAAATATGCTTCCGATTGTGCTTTTTTATTGAGCTTACGATTGTGCTTCCATTTCGTTGATTGTGCTCCCGATTGTGCTTCCTTTTCGTTGATTTTGCTTCCGAAAGTGCTTCCATTTCGTTGATTGTGCTTTCATATATGTGCTTATTTTTCGTTTATTGTGCTTCCGATTGTACTTTTTTGATTGTGCTTACGATTGAGCTTTCGTTTTTGCTTCCTTTTCGTTTATTGTGCTTCCGATTGTACTTTTTTGATTGTGCTTCCTTTTCGTTGATTGTGCCGATTGTGCTTATTTTTCGTATATTATGCTTCCGATTGTACTTTTTTGATTGTGCTTACGATTTTGCTTATTTTTCGTGGATTGTCCTTCCGAATGTGCTTCCTTTTCGTTGATTGTACTTCCGAATGTACTTTCATTTCTTTGATTGTGCTTCCAAATGTGCTTCCTTTTTGTTGATTGTGCTTCCTTTTCGTTGATTGTACTTCCGATTGGGCTTCTTTTTTTGCATGTGCTTCTTTTTTATGCATGTGCTTCCTTTTTTGAATGTGTATCTACAAGACTGTAGTCAGGCTATGATTGACCTCGTGGTTCGGAGATGCCTTGTTTAAACGCCCGACATTGGACATGGTCTGTTTAAAATGTTAGAGTATCGTTTATAAATATATCCTGGTTCGGAGACGCTTGGCCTATACGCCTAAGATTGCACCAGTCCTGGTTGGAAGGTATCCCAATTATCGAAAATTTAGACTTCCATGGTAGGCACAGCGATAATGTATTTATTTTATCGGACAGGTATCTTGTATAGAACCGTTTTTCATAGTAAGAATGATTAGTAAACTTCACAAAAGGTAATAGTAATCAAAATTTAATTTAATTTTAAGCTTATGTTATTATTATCAACGATTGAGAATCCAAACAAGGACAAGAATCGATTAGTCAATCATTATTTTAATGAGTGTTTTTTATGAATTTTTGATTTTTTCCTAAACTTCGAGCCTAAACAATTACAGAATTTCAAGATGGTGACCACGTAGGCAGACAAAGATGGCGGATATCTTGACAGTTGACTGTCTAATAATACTTTACTCTAGCGGGTGTAAATTAAACTAATATGGCGGTGGCGCCCTCTATCAGACGAAAACATTATGTCGGATCCAAGATGGAGGCCTCCAGCAGGCGAACACATGATTGCCGCCATGACGCCATACTGACTGTGTGGAGGAAGTATCCGTCGTCATTTTTAATCGTTTGCCCTTGCAATAATTAAAAAAATTGTTATAACTAACCTAAAATTCAAATAACAAAATAAATATAAAAACAATAAAACATGCAATATTAAATTTAAATTAACATATATATATTTTTATAACCCCATAGAAAAACAATTAGTATATCAAATTCCTTTGTTTATATAATTTTTATATTAATTTTAAATTTTTTCCCGAATTGTTAGCATAAAAATTACTGATTTTCTTGATGGTTATCGTAATGAAAAGTGCAACGATGATGGCCGAGGTCAAGGTCAAGGTCGAAGCTCCCCTTCAGAGGTTTTTTGGAAGCTACTCCATGAGGAATTTAAATCTCAATGGGGACATTTAAAATTTTTGAATTTTTGCGAAATAATAACGAGATATTTTCCCTCAAAACGTTAATTATCTCTTCAAAATAGAGACATTTTTAGATTTTTTTATAGATGTTTTGGCGGAATGTTTTCTTTAAAAAGTGGAAAATTTTGGCGATTTTGTCACATTTTGGCTAATTTTTTTAGTCTTTTTAACAATTTTTGGCCAAATTTTAAGGCCAAGGTTAAAGGTAAAGGTCATCCAAGATGGCAGCCATTACGTCAGGGCTGTCGGTCATCCACGACCTAGTACCCATCGCCAGTACTGACATTTATATATAACCTACTGTTAAGTTATTTGTAAACCTTTGCCTGTATAGCTTTCCAGTATTAACTGCGCACATCAATAAGCATAATAAAACAAAATAAAGTTAAAATATTGAATATTCTATTATCTTTTCTATGGTTTAAAAAATTCTTGAATGAAATATCAATTAAAATATAAACTTATACGTCAATTTTCGTAATAAATTCTCAGTATTATCTTGAAAAACGTATTTCATATATGCAAAAAATAACCATATCAATGTGTTGTACAAACTTACAATATCGTTCTTGTAGAAACATTTCTGGTTTCCAAAGGAATATTTTGTAAAAGTACTAAACTTTTTTTATGTGGAATTTTTTTAAAACTTAGTGCTCTCAAAAATTCGATTAAAAACATAGTTTTCATGATTAATCTTCAAGGCGTCAGAAAGCGCTAAAAAAAACCTTTAAGGGACTTATTTTTTTATTTTCGATGGAAAAAAATTATATTTCACTGTTTCGTTGGGAGGTGTTCTCTACCAGCCGGAAGGTCTCGGTCACTCGCTTTTCCCGACACCCGGAGCTGGTGCGCCGCTGACCCCGAGTCGTCTGGCCGAGTATTAGATAAGAGATAACATGTTGCACTTCACAGCATCCCGTATTTGTCTGCGATATCTTTATAAACACTTCCAACACGATACAACAGTAGTAACATGTTATCATTTACACACACAAAAAATTTCTTGAGTTTTTGTTTTCCTCTTGGGAATTATAGAGATTCATTGAAACATGTGGTTATAAACTTAATCAAATAATTTGAGTTTAAAAATTCTATGAAGCTATTTTATATGCTCATTATTCGTGATGTTAAACTACCTATACATAATGTGCTAATCTAAACATTATTTAACAGATAGAGGGACTTAAGTTGTCTTCGGTAAATTACAATGTTAAGTCATCTGGTTTTTGATTTCTCTCTCGCTCTCTTTTCAAGCTAGTCGGTATGGCGTCGTATAATTTAACACAAGCGCAGACATTTGCATAGCTTTTGAAAGAAGAAGAAAAAATCTGGGTAAGCTTTATGTTGGACTACAGCTGCCAGGGGTTTGTTTCATGAATTTTTATCGCGCTGAATGGGAATGTTGTGAATAAAATAAATTTAAAAAAAAAATGGAATAGTGGCGTTGAAGACTGTAAGAAGAATTTGTTAGTTGTTTGTTGCGGACTAAATCTATCAGCCTTTCTTCCATTGCCTCACGGGTCTCTTTTCTTGAGAGTTAGCGGCCGACAAAAAAATTGCTACACCAAACCGCAACAAACTCTGCCTATCGTTCAAAACCATTGGCTCAACTGACTCTATATCAACATCAGTATCACCAGAGAGCATATCCACGTCCATTACCACACAGTGTTCTGCATTATCCTTCGCTTCTCGCGAGGACGGCTGAGGCTCGCTCGAGCGCCTCGTTAGGGGCTCTTGTGCTCCACTGGCTCGTTTCTCTCGGCTACTTCTTGTCTCATTCGGTACCTACGGCACTTCTCTGCATTTTAAATGGTTTCTGCTCGGGTGATTCCGCTTGTTTTCTTTCTTTTCGCCAACATAACCTGTATTCGCTTAGGCATTTTGCGATTAATGGCTCCAGAACCAAAGTTAGTAACTCAGCTAGCACCACTCAGTGCTTACTCACGAGCAACTCAAAGTTTTAAATCACACAAATCGGTCTATTAATTTCAGAGTTATAGCTGTCAATGACTTCAATCCGACGCTCCCAACCAACACTCATTACGTCATCACTGCAAATGTTAACCGGGTGTCATACCATTGAATATATATAATTATGTATATTCAATGGCCGAAATGACACCCAACTCGAGATTAAAGACATCAAATTGCTGTCGGAAATTCATGTCAAAAAAGGTATGTAAAGTTTAAAATAGGAATAAAATGCTGTTATGTCGACTTCTTTGATATTCTCTGAACAATGCTTATCTAATAGTACACAGAACACCAGAACAAGAAATGTAGCTTGTGATTATTTGTATGGCGTCCAAAAAAATAGCATCCCGATTAGATACGTTTCAGCTTATTGACTGGAATCGTCCGGTTAACCTTTGTTTATTGATACGCCCTCGTGAGCAATTTGCTTTGGTATCTCGGTCATCGATTCTGCTGCGGACTTTGAAAGAATAGTTCCTTCGCACTTCGACGCATCTCTATCTGAAGTGTAGATGATGTACGTAAGACATATTAGCTATCTAGCCGTGTTATGGTTGTAATTTCTATGTTTATACCCTTTCAATTAATATTATAACGTTTTATACCTGTGTATCTCTGTTCCTTCGCACTTTGACGTAGCTCTACGCCTTGAGTGTAGAACTGTAAGTAATTTGGTTAAGAATGTATTTTATTGTCTTGTTGACACATGTTTTTGATAGTTCTGAGGGCAAAACGAAAGTCTAATATCATTCTCGTGTGAAGAAGTCCTGATTCCATCCTTATCGTATAAAGACAAAAGAAGAGTGTCTGATTTCACTCATGAAACAAGTCAGGTGTCTAAATTCACTACTTTTCATGCATTGGGAACTTCGAGAGAACCGACAGACCTGACGGTTATTGACAATGATCTCGGATCTACATACCGCGAGAAAACATGTCCGGAATTGGTTCGGCCTTATTGAAAAATTAAAATCGACATGTATTTCCCCTTCTGAGGCAGGGTCTCCATGCATGAAATGGGACGGACACTCGTACGGACCGGCTGCTCTGCCAGAGGGACCGACCTGTCCTTGTGCGGACTTACTGCAGGTTATTAGCGATGTGTAACATCTTAGCTCTCAGTGTACCGCTTTTGGTGCAAGTAATTTTGTGAACACGACGGAAGTCAAGAAACGGAAATGTGTAACAACCACGGTGCTACCATCTGTGGTGGATGGCACGAACCAAAAATCACAAAGCTGAAGGGAAACTGTTTAATGAATGTTTACAAAATCGACAGCATTTTAATAAAATTCCTTGTCTAAAATCAGATCCAAAGCAGGGCTTAAGTTTTTTTTTTTTTTTCAAGTTTTTCGCTTTTTCGTAGCAGTTTCATAATATATTTTAACATTCCGCATCTGCAAATCGAATAACTTGATAGTCGACGTAGCTGCTCTGGTAACGAATTCTAGCGGCGGGTGCGGAAGCTACGTGTAATTTGCGTCCAGTAAATATTGTTGAAAACACAATTTCGTATGTTTATCAAACTCGACATTATTTTAAAGAAGTCTGAGTTAAATTTCGTGTCCGAGTTTCGTATTATAAGTGTATTTGCACCATGAGAACACATCAATTAGCTTGTTACCAAGGTGAGATGTTACAAACCTCTGGCGAGTACTGAAAGATTCGCTCACACTTTTTTTTTGTCTGTGGTCAAGAGAGGTACTTTCCTGCACTTGCTGGGCCAATAACAACATGATTACCCACGAAGTGCTATCACTAGAGGCTTGGTTTAAGACTGACAGTATCATTCCACTTCTGACTGGGATGAAACCAGCTGAGTAGGTAATCGCATAAATAGTCCGATAACTAATAAGTTAAGCCGTAAGTGCGTCACGAGTTCAAAAGTATGATAAAACGGCATGGTATCTAAATTTTATCGTCTCCATTATTATATATTATTTATTATCACGTCCACTTTCAATGCTGACGTTATAATCTGAGGGCGATTTACTCACTCAACTAACTTAATTAAGGCGCAGTGCTAAAATACTGGCCTTGAATTTAAGTTTACGCTGGCTCGTTCACCCAGATTTTAAGTTTTTCTGGGGTTTTCTGTAAATCACGCCGGGAAAACGCTGAAATGGTTTCTTAACAGGTAGGTACAGGCCATCATTATAGACGTAATATTGCGTGATATTGATTTGACTCCAGATAGTTTACAAATTACTGTAGCTTCTTTGTGCTGCTAATTTTCTTGGAAGAGAAATTCCCTACAGAACGCAGTTTTTTCACGCACGATTTTGAAAGAAATTAAAGTAAATTTTACTAACTTTTCAACGAAGAATTAACCTGAAACAACGAAGTGTTCTTAGTAATTCCAGATAACTATATCTTCGTAGAAACTACGCCTGATTCCGACTTCGAGTTGAGGGTTTCGTTGTTAACAAGGTAGGTAAACCCAAGCGTGGAAGGGAAAAAAAAGGTTTTTGCTCTATATTCAACAATATTCTGAATGTTTTGTTAATATAATAAGAGTATGATTGTTGATTCATGTTCAAAAAAGCTAACTCAGTAATTTTAGAAGTTAAACAGTAAATTTACGACGATCCCTGGAAAATTTATGACCAGTATTCTTCATAAATTTAAGATTAAAATTTTTAACAGTGTGCTTGGTTTTCTTTGAGCCGTTCAAAAGCTATATACCTCTTTTAAACCTGCAGATCCCTTCAATAGGAGCAGATATTTAAAAAAAAAATCGACGCCCTTTATAGACTGCAGTAATGTATGCCCGCGCCAGCGGTATCTTCCTTGCGCTAGGCGGCCGTCTGCGAGAGAAGCCGTTCCCTTATTCGCCCAGGCCATTCAGAACGCGTTTGCTTCCGCACGAAATTGCTGTGATCCGTGTGCCGACAGTGGGCGTGTACCTGAAAGAAGCTCGTCCAATCACGAAACTCAAGACGGTTGTATAATGTTTTAAAACACAGCTGGTCTCGAAACCTTTTCTCAAATCACACATGCCGCAATGTATGATGATTTGATTTTTGACTTCTAGTCTTTTAGAATTATTCACAATTTATTAGCAACTTTCATTCAACTGTATAATGCTGTACATTCCTCCGTGATGTTGATAAGTGGGGACTGGAAAAATTCGCGCTTTCAGTGACCTCTAGGATGGACTGCACAATCTTCTACAAATTCTTTGGGAGCAAATGCCACCTGCTCGTTGGCTGCCGACATGTGTGACTTGGAATTTTTGTTGTTTGTGATTTGATACTTATTTCTTGAGGGTTTTTCATTGGCCCAGTGTTTCTGATGAACTGTGGTCCAATCACAGAAGCAGAAAATAAGTAAACAGGTTTGGTTTCTAGCCAATCGCGAAATTGAATCTACGAATTTTTCCGGTGTCTATTGATAAGTAACGCGAGTCGTGCATGTATCTAGACACAGGAATTCGTTAACTCCAGGTGGTGCCACGGTGGCTCAGTCAGATCACTCGTCTTCCGCCGGGGCGACACGGGTTCGAGTCTCGGTGGGGTCTGTCTAGTACCCCCCACAAGTGGGGAACGTGACGGATATTGCCATGAGCCGGCGCGGCGGGTTTTCCAACGGGGCACTCCCGTGTCCCTCTGCCGCTCATTCCGCATTCCGCAATCTCATCACACTTCGTCGTCTATGTTTACCCTCGTGTGGGCGAGACTTGAGCTCAGGGGCCTATGCCGGACTCGCGTCCGTCCGTTTCCCATCCGTCCGTCAATCACGTGACCTCAAGCCTATCTATAGGCCCGAAAATTTATGTTCGTCCGTTCGTCCGTCTAAAGCTTTCCAGCTTTAAATTTCGATGGACGGATGCAATTTTTAACCTTCAAAATGATGGCAAGTGTTTTGCCGGAAACATTTGCAATTTTAAAAGGTTTTGTAGGTGGTTTATTTATTTGGCGTCTTCCAGTAAATGTTTTAACCTACTTTTAAACACAATTTAAAGTTTCAGAGCGGGGAAAAAATTGAGTTTTAAGTTTTAAGCACATTAGGTTACACAAGATAAGTTTTCAGCACTGTTTAAGCCTCCTAGTCTGTTGAAATGGAAATAAAAAAATATTTGACCTACACGTGGATGGATAGTTGTTAACCGCTTGGCTTTTTGAAGGACGGATGGATAGCGGACGAACGAGGGAATAACGGATGCGACAGATCATTGAGAGTCAAACTTTATGCGAAAAAACAGAGGGGGGGTGTTTAATCCCCACCAACAAAAGTAAGAATTGAAAGCAAACAATGAGCAGAGTAATTATATCCCCTTCCTCCTCAGAAAAAAATAATTCGGCGTACCATCGTGGTTATATTCTTATTCATTCATTCTACTGCATGCCTATATAACTATTTTTTATTTTCTCGCAGGCGAGTAGCTCAGGCATGGCAAACAAAACAAAACAAAACACCCTGCAGTTTGCTTATTAATTTGTTTAGGAAAGCACACTTCCTGTAAATATTTATTTTAGATATGAAGAGTTTAAATTTCCTACGGTACTTTTTATCACTTCACTCCCCCTCCCCACCTCTTTTAGCCGAGTCACGTTGTGTAATCCACCGGCTGTAAGTTATTATCGCGAGCGAAGCGCTCTGCAAATATTAATTGTCTCATCAAATGAGATACTTGTAGATAAAGAGCAGGTATACAGCGGTTGCTTATTGTCATAATTTTGCACCCGGTTGACACCTCCACGCTGAAGTGATGGTGATGACAGACTGCGCAACACGCTGCAATATATTAATTGGGGAAGTGACAGTCTCTTCCGAATGGACACGCTGCTACGTTGTGTGTTGGTAAGCTGTTATAAATTTTCACCTTAAATTTGCGAAGAATTATGGTTAAATATTTTCCGGGTACTAAGTTCCATTACTTTACAAATGAATCCACAAGAATTATCTTTGTATTTTAACAAAACATAAAAAATATTTAATACTTACAATAAAAACACATTTATCTCTTTCTTTTATGTGTTTACCTTGGTCAAGACGAAACAAGTATCCCTTCATTGTAGTTTTTACGAAAATTTAGTCAATTGAAATTACGTACCTCGAAGATTATAGTTGGCTTACGAAACACTAGGACAGTGCTCCGATTTGTAGAGCCGCAATTATTTCGCTGATTCATTAGGTAGCAAAGTATACTCGAAGCTGCACATTGATGAGTGGACAACACTATATATACACACACACACATATATATATATATATATATATATATATATATATATATATATATATATATACACATATATACACACACACATATGTGTGTGTGTGTGTGTGTGTGCGCGCGCGCGTAAATGGAACAGAAATATTCATATAAACTTACATATATTTGTAGATTTGTACATTTACGTAAGAATAACTGTATCGCTGCAATATAGTGTTCACGGTAATACTGGGTTCGGGTTCTTACCCGGGTATTTATACTTTTTGTTGTCCCAGTACCTCCACTTGTTAAAGTTATTTGTAAAACGTTCTCGGAATAGCTTTCCAGTATTAACTGCACACACTAATAATCATGATGAAACAAAAAGGAAATTATTGAATAATCGATTATCATTTCAGTGGCTTAAAAAATTATTTTTGGATGAAATATCAATTAAAAGATAAAATTTGTGCCAATTTTCGTAAGAAATACGTACTAAGTACTATCTCTAAAAAAATGTCATACATGCAAAATTAACTATAGCCGTGTGTTGCACAAAGTTACAATATCTTTCTTTTAGTATTACAAACTATTTCTTGGCAACTGGTTTCCAAAGGAATCTTTTGTAAAAGTACAGATTTTTTTTTCTCTGTACAGTGCTTTTGACAAGCACTTGATGACTGTGATCCAGTTATAAACAAGGAGCAGAAGTGGTTACCCAATCACGTGTGACCCGTCAAGAAATGTGACCTTGCTGTCGACCAGTGAGCACTCTGAACATGCTTGATTGCAGATGGTTAATTGATTGCAGATAGCTAGAGACCTGCAAAATTCGCGGATTCATTTCGTGATATGCTACTATTCAAACAATTATACCTTAGCGCTACTTCTGCAATTGGTTCATTGTTAATCTGGAGTAATGAGGGCCAATTAGAGACCCTTGCTCAAAGAAGTGTCGAATCACAGACACTCGGTCGAGACGACTCACAAGTCAGCAGCCAATGAAAATGTGGCATTTGCCCGAGTATGTAGAGTGTAGTAGAGTCTATCCTGGAGGTCATTGAATCCGCGAATTTTGCAGGTCTCTACAGGAGATAGCCTGGGAATAATCGTGGCCGTGCGTGTTGTCTGGTGTGAGCGGTGCGTGGTCGTCTGTCTCGCTGCAGGCTGCTGCCCAAGATCATCAACGGGGGGATCGCGGGCATCATCGGGGTGTCGTGCGTGTTCCCGCTGGACCTGGTGAAGACGCGGCTGCAGAACCAGCAGATAGGCCCCGCCGGCGAGAAGCAGTACACTTCCATGTGAGTATGGCTGCTTACTTAGGGTGCATGACAATTAAACTTATTTTTTTTTTCGAACTACGATTGTGCGAAACGTTTCCTACATAATAATAAAAAAAAGTCATAACAGTAAATAATTGACGCTGCTTGACTTGTGGGTTCTTAATGCATTGAAGGTGAAGGCTTCACCGACGTTTGGGTCCACATTGTAGTCGGCATATTCAGGGTATCCGTCGCCTACTGATTTCCTTTTTCTTTTGTTTGCTTTTAACCTCTGAGCTGGTGCTCTTTGTATTACCGCCCAGAGACCCTTTCCAGTTTTGCTATGGAGTTCCTGATCCATTGAACCATTGTTTCCTGCCTTTGTAAGTCTTGTTGCCTGCTTAAACGTGCTTAACCTAATTGAATACTCTACTAACTAACCACCTTAATTAAGATGGCCAGTCAGCAAAGCTGCCAGTAACATCTTCAACTAAAATTTTGTGATTTAATTTTTTTTTATTTGGATAGTATTGATTTTTATTTGTTTATTATTTTTAATATTGATTTTACTAAAATTTTGTTAAGTGTTACACTGTGATATAATTATGATTTAAGATTTAATGATTATTGCTTCTATGCCTACCTACTGAGTTTCTTTGAAGATCTCTTTCCTTGAAATACGTCCGCTTGATAGGTGTGTGCTTTTATATTGGCTGCGGCTGTGGGCCAACCAGATACTACGTTTCTTCTGGGTTGCTGGGCGGTTTTGGCCATTCAGAGATGGGATTTGGTGAGTGGTTGGAGCTGTTGGCCAACCAGTGGTCTCTTCTCTTCTGGTTGGCTGCTTTATTTATTTAATATTATTTAACTTAAAATAAGAATAACAAATTATAGCGTTTCGATACAAAACTTGACGAAGTATTAATAAATATACTAAATATTATCATTTGACGATTTCTATAAACTTTTTTTTTGTAGGTGAGGGTGAGTAGTTGAGTTCAGAATTTTTTTTAGCTTGTGTTTACCCTGTTAGTAGGACAAAAATTACATTTCGATTGCTAATAAAATTCATGCGAAAACTTACTGCGTCCAAGGCGAATATATCACCGACGTTTCGGTCGACTTGGCAGTCGCCATCAGGAGGGTAGAAATTCAGTAGGTTTGTAGCTGCGTCCAAGGCGAATATATCACCGACGTTTCGGTCGACATTGCAGTCGCCATCATCAGAATAGAGTTACAGTAGGTACCTAATTCGGAGATATATTAGCCTTGGACGCAGCTACAACCCTACTGTAACTCTACCCTCAAGATGGCGACTGCCAAGTCAACCGAAACGTCGGTGATATATTCGCCTTGGACGCAGCTACAACCCAAAAGCCAAGCCACTCCGTGCAATGGCCGCGAAAGCCTGCGATCTTTATTGCCAATTTGAAGTTTCGTCGCGTCGCGGACTGCACCGCCCGCCGCTGGCGCGGAGCAGAGCCGCTGGCGAGCGCCCACCTGGCAGTGCCGCCCGCTGCGACCTGGCTGGGCCTGCATCGCGACCGGGGACGGCTTTGTAAACGGAGCAGAAATATTCACCGTGTCAAATTACACACATTTGTACATTTGCAGGAAAAAAACAACTGCTAGCACTACCAAATAGTGTTCGCAGTAATACTGGATTCGGTTTCTTGCCCGGACATTCATGCTTTGTGTTGTCCTGATACGTTTATCTCGTCCATGTTTTCAAAGAATTATGTTTGAATTAAACACACACACACATATATATACACACACAAAAAAATGAATGTTTGTTCGTTTGTCCCTTATGCGTTTCTAAACCATTCATCCGATTGCGATGAAACTTTGCACATTTAACCTGCAGCGACATTTCAGTTCGTGTGTGATATAAAAAGAAAAGTGGCGCGTGAGTCGTTGCAACAAATGTGTATATTTCATATAGTTTGGCGGCAGTTTGTGTGTTTTCGGTGTATGTTTGCGCACCCATGACAGAATTGAATTAAATATAAAAGAGAGACAGTGATAGAGATAGGGGAGTTAGAGTGATAGCTATATAAAGATAGACAAGGAAATGGAGAGATATAAAGAGATATAGCGCTGCCCTTGTTTAGGTTTGTGTATTGTTGCCAGATGTACGTCATAAGTGTTATATACAACTTTGTAATGTTTCAGAATTGTTAACGATATGTCATTGAATGCGTTCTTTGGATGATTCTTGCAATGGAGGAGATAGGTGTTAACCATTATTTGGGACACACGCCATTACTGGTTTCAACTGTATGACATAGAGAAAACCTGAAGAACGGACAACAATAGATGAGCACACAAAACCACGGAAAACTAGCCAAAATCAGCCGATTTCAAATGTTACATGCAAAGACATGCTCTGTGCTGTACGTTCATTTAATATTTTAATTCAGCTTGTTTTCTGTTTTGAGTTTTCATCTTTCCTGATCTTATCTTCAGGTGTTCTAATTTGACATATAGTGTAAATATGCAATAGCATGTGTCCAAAATAATGTTTAAAAACAGTAAAGGCACTGTCACACTGACAAACTTTCCCTTCCAACACCTTCCAATAAAATTGGTGAAACTACGTCACCAGCCCAGTCATGTTTGTTTGACAAGTGGGATGGCTTGAGTTTCTATCAAATATTGTCTATACAGGATAGGTACGAAGATTGGCTGGATGTTCGACGGAGTCGCAAATCAGAATCGTGCTCGGCGAAAATGTAAATGATGGACGTTTTCATCGCAACGAATCTTTTAAATGGGGAAGGACATACAGCAGATTATAAAGGCTATGAATGTAAAATAATCTTCAAATGGTTGCCGTGTGTAAGGTAATTAATCTGGTAAAAGCGAATAATGTGTCTATAATTTTTAAAGATTGCAGAGCATTTATTTAACCATCCAGCGAGTATTTAAGTGATTAAACACTACTATTGTTTAAAATATTTAGTGTCTCATAACACGTTCAAAATTTTTTTAGAATCATACCCATATCAAAAACTAGTCGATTGGAAGTTCAAGTCATCCAACCTTTCAATCAAACACTGTTGCGTTAGTGACGTTTTCGGCGTCGTTATAACTCTTCTACTATATTTGCCAACTTTTTTTTTGGACGCGAAGGTTTGGCAATTTGACAGGGTCGTAATAGTGCCTCCATTCTAAGGAATTTCCAGGGATAATGTATGTCTCCCGATATCTCCCTCTCCCCCCATATATTAGCTCTGGGTTGCGCCTTTACGAAATACACAGTGAATCTGCGACTATGGAAAGTTAATTGTATCGGTCTCCTCTATTGCAGGTTGCAATGCTTCAGGAAGACGTACACAGCGGAAGGCTTCCTTGGAATGTACAGAGGTAAGTTGACTTACCTTTTCTTACCATTTCTTTAAATCACTGATGGCTAACTTTACATTTTGCAAAAAAATTTTTTAATGTACCTGCTATTCTGTAAAAAAAACCAATAATAACAATATGAGGCATGGAATGAAGGAACGAAATATAACTGTCTCAAAAATTTCATGAAGTATTTACAAAAAATTAAATTTAAAAAAAGTGTGAGTCTTTCAGTACTTGCCAGTGATGTGTAAACATCTGACCTTCATAACGAGCACATTCATATTATGTTCTCATGTTGCAGTGGCGTAGCCAGGATTTGTGTATGGAGGGTGTTAAGAAGCATGCCGCCCCCACCCCCTGACGCGGGGGGTCCGGGGGTCCTCCGCCGGGAAAATCTGGATTTTAAGGTGTAAAATAGTGCTATTTTAGCAGTTTTCGGTACTTAAATTTAAATATTGTAATGGTAAAAATCTTATTAATTTTAATATGAAATTTGTTTGAGTGATGAATAAGAAATTAATTAAAGATTTGGTGCTAAGGGGGGGGGGGGGGTTGAACCCCTAACCCCCCCCCTCCCTGGCTACGCCCCTGTCATGTTGCAAATACACTTATAATACGAAACTCAGACACGTAATTTAACGTAGAGTTCTTTAAAATAATGTCGAGCGTGATAAATATATGAAATTGTGTTTTCAAGTACATTTACTAACGTGAATCACACGTAGTTTCCGCACCCGTCCCTAGAATTCGCTGCTGGAGATACTTCGTCGACCATAGAATCATTCGATTTGCAGAGCGAAAGGTTAAACTATACAATGAAAAAGATCCAAAAAATCGAAGAAGACTTGGAAAAATACTAACCCCGGCTTTGGACCAGATTTTTGACAAAGAAAATAATTAAAATACTACTCAACTTGTTAATATTTATTGAACAGTCAATACTATAACGTTTCCATGTGCCTTTATGAACTTTGGTTTGTGCCATCTGCCACAAATGGCAGCACCGTGGTTACACATTTTCGTTCCATGCGACTTCTGTTCCATTCACGATGTTATTCCTACCAAATGCAGAATACCGAGAGCTAAGATGTTATAAATCAAAAACTCATATAAGAAGTACTAATACCAGACTTACAATAAATGTTCTACAAAAATATAGAATCACTGAAATATTATGAATTACAGTGTAAAGATCCACACAAACATGCTCTAAAAATTTGATACAATGTTTTTTCCTTAGAAGAATTGGAGATTTTTAGAAACTATGTCAATATTTTATTGTAGACGTTGTAATCGCAGAGTTCCCGCAGACAGGAATATCTTAAAAACAGGGAAAGCTCTGAGAATAAAAAATAATAAATGGATTAGTCATTTTTAATACTAATATTTTCTTCTAATGTCTCAAAACCAGACTATATTTTAATCATTAATTCAGGTTGTAGTTAAAAAAAAACATTACTTTTCGTTATTAATTAGTTATAAAATATACACCAATAATTAAATTATGTATTGATTGAGTGATTTAAATTTAATTTACGATCAGGTATCTATATAATTCTCATAGCTTCAGTAAATAATGTATTGTTTCAAAGTTTGATCCAATATAGTGGTTTATATTACAGACTTGGCAGTTGCATAGCTTTGATGAAAATGATAACAGTTCAAGCTGTGTATTTTGGAAGAAAATATATTATGGACAATTTGACTTGCTATGTGTAGTCCAAATGGTTTTTTTTTCATACGTGTCTATAGTTTTATATATTCCTGTTATTTGCAAGCTTGATTATTGGGTCAGGGGAAAAAAAAGATTGGTTCTACAAGCAGAACACTCGGAGTAATTGTATAAATTAAGAAAGTGGGAACCCAGAATTGACTTTTTGGCGTAGTATTTTCACAACGTTCGTGGCACTGTGTAGACGTTACGAATGTACACCCACGCCTCTCCCGGGATTCAAACCCAGACCTCGCGTGGAGAGCTGGCGTGCATCAAACTGCGCTGTAGTGAATGTCGTTCGTGAACGATTCGTTTAAAGAACGAATCTTTGTGCGAACGAAAGCGTATGATTCTTTCGCTATGTAAAATATCGGTTCTTTAATTTGAAGGGGGGGGGGGGAGGGAGGGAAATTAAGCCCCGCCATCTTGTATTTTCCCATATTTTTGCTATAATTCTAATTTTTAACTATTTATCCCAAATCTTGGTATTTCCAGGCATAAATAATGTACCCTTGCCTCCAATACCTTGTTGCAAACACATATTTACGAACAGGCTCTATTCTGTGAGCGCCGCGAAAAAAGAAATTATTTCACGCGGGTGACTACAAATACCATGACAATCACACCAGTTCACAAGTGTTGACTTCAAGTAGCCAAAGCGAAGTCCTATGACATGTCAAAAGAAAATTAGCATGGAAGCTTTATTGCAAGCGGTAGCAAAATATTTAAAATTGCACAATGTTGAGGCCTAATGAGCCGAGTACTCGAAGGCTGAACACTATTCGGGAGAATATGAAACTGAGAGATAACGAGGGAAGTGAACCGGCTAGTCTGATTCGTTCGCAAAATGACCCATAGCGTCGGGAGTCACAGTAATCGGCAGAGACCGGAAAAATTCGCGGATTCCTTTCGAGACAGGCAGGAATCCAAACTCGTTTAGCTTAATGCTGCGTCAGTGATTGGACCGCAATTTACCTGAAGGACTCTGAGCCAATGGCAAACACTCAACAAAAGAAGTATCGAATCATAAGAATCGCAGTAAACAGGTGTCCCGAGTCGGTAGCCAATGACCAGGTGATAGTTTCCCGAGTACATAGAGAATCGTGGATTCTATCGTAGTGGTCATTGAAACTGCGAATTTTTCCAATCCCTAGTAATCGGTAATCGCAGCGTACGCCTGTTAACGACAAAAACGATAACTAATCAGTGAAAAAGAGGGTGAAAGTGGGAGTAAGCGACTCAACAAGTATGTATAGCGCTACAATTATTATTAATGTATTATATAGGTTTGGTTTACTAAGTTAATCTGCGAGAGCTTTGAAATGTGTTCACGCATTTTTTTTTTACGAGTCAGTATACAGCTAGACATCTGAACTTCATATATCCGAGCTGACCATAGAATACGATAACCAGCCAGGCGACAAGGCCAGCTTCCTGGACGTAATGAATAATTGAATGGGTGAACGAGTTATGACTCTTGAGATGTGCCGGATCCCGTTGTCTGTGGTCGGAAATAAAAGAACGAAATGAATGGAACATTACCCGGAACTGATTCAAATGAATCGATTCGTTTAATTAAACCGTTCTGCTGATAACTTCTAAGCTGCGGTGCGGTGGTCGGCCGTCCACCCATCGCCATATTGTCCCGTCCAAAACATTACGGAAATGGCGCTTGATAACATCTGATGATAGTACAAATTAGAATCTCCGTTGTTAAAAACTGCCAATTTAATAAAAATAAAGTTATTTTTAATGTTTTCCCAATGTAAACATCTCACATTATCCAATGTTTTGGACGTTCTAACGAATATGATACAATAATTAGCGGAATGAAGACAAGAAAAGGCTTCACACAATTACTATGTAATCGTTCAGACATGACCACCCCCTGGCATGAATTCTCTTCGTCTCTCTATCTCTCTCTCTCTCTCTCTCTCTCTCTCACACACACACACACACACACACACACACACATTCCAATGCACGATTTACACGTTACAGCGATGATCTTTTTTCGCTGTGCTCTGTTGCCAGATATACGCCAAATAGCACAGATGTCATCGACACGACTTTATAATGTAATGAAAATGATTTCAATGTATCTGAAACATTGTACGTTGTACGAAAAATTTGGGATTGAGAATTTTGGAAATACGTTGTCTTGCGTTTCATCAAGATCATCTGATAAATTCAATTTTTTACTTCTAAGGTGACGCTATCTTGGTTTGAACTTTTTTGTCATCAATTTTGAAATAATATAATGTTATGACCTATTGTGGGGAAAACTGGGTTCGTGGGGGAGATAGCCCAATTATTTTTATTACAGTTTTATTAATTAGTAATATTTACATTACTAATAAATAATCGTACTTAAAAATGTCCGATCACCTATCACTGGCACTT
Source organism: Bacillus rossius redtenbacheri (assembly GCF_032445375.1). Taxonomy (NCBI): domain Eukaryota; kingdom Metazoa; phylum Arthropoda; class Insecta; order Phasmatodea; family Bacillidae; genus Bacillus; species Bacillus rossius. The sequence continues at coordinate 280,152,348 of NC_086330.1, read as the reverse complement.
AAAAATGTTTATTCGCAAGTCACTCAATGTCTGTCAAGTTCCACAGTTCGCACTCCTCACTGGAACTAGGCTCAACAGTGTTCGCCCCTTACCTCGCGCCTGTCCACACACACATTATCTCGCCACTCAAGTCGCACTCTCTCGATCCGCGTCTCGCCACTCTCGAGTAGGTCTCTCACCCTCTTCGCCGATGTCGCACTTCACTTCACTCCACTCGTGGAACTCTTCGAACTCTCGGAACTCGCGGAACTCCCGCGAAAGCCGGTGTCGATTGGTGCACGGTAAAAAACTGTCACAGGCCCGAAAACAATGAATTTTGTATCATATGATCATTAAAGAGTCTAGATGCCTATGTGGATGACTGTTACTATGTAGGGAGGTCAGGAGCTTAGTTCCAGCTCGTCAGTGGCGAGATGGCCTTCAAACGGGAAGGGTGTCGCTGGCGGTCGCTCTGCGGCCTGCCATCTAGGAGGAATTAACAGAACCTCGAAGGTTTTATCTCCCTCTCCCTCTAACACACAGCCGATACGGTTCTATCCTGCCCGGAGGAGGGGAAGGTTTAGCAGCTTTCTCTTTCACTCATCCTTCGCCATGGGGAGGCGGAATGGATTATTTATTTGTTCGCAACTGCGCACGTCATGTGGCTGAGAGCGCACATCTTCTCACTCAACTCGCTCGTTCTCTCACACTATTTCAATAAATCTTTTCAAATCTTCAACATCAATACTTTAAACCATTGCTCTTCCCACGGATTAATTATATTTCATGCACGTGCCTGAATTCAGCAGCAAAAAAATAAAACGGGTAGTCAATTTTTTTCTTCAAAAACCTTCCAAAACACTGTGTGTTAAAAAAACATTCTAAAAGCTCATTTTTCTAGATAAATGGAAATTCTAAATCACCTACGCCACAAGGAAACATTGTGCTTTAATATTATGTAAAGAAAACACCTCTTAGTTTTATAGTTATGTAAAGGTAGTGTGATATGTTTTAGATGTCGCACCATCTTATCATCCATGTAGAAGAGTTACCTGAAAAGCTAACAAGACTATTGCCATGGAAATGGAAATATGGTTAAGGAAATATTTTTCAAATGTTTGTAAACAGTAAACAATATATAAAAAATCTTATAACTGTAAAATTAAAATACAAACAACCCTATAGCAAATTTAATTTCAATATTAAAAAGTCTACAATAATGTTTACAAGAAACGAAATTGCAATAGCAATACAAAAATATCGCAATTTTGTTACATTGTTAACATATATATTATTTTTAATAAAGGCAATAAAAATGACATACTCAATATTTGGAATACAATAAATATCTTAAGCCCTACATAATTGCTGCGATATTCACAATAAATGCTTTTCTTAAATATAGTAATTAAAAAACATCGTAAATAAATCTTAGAGGGTAGTTTTACTCATCTTATTTCTTTCTTTGCGTTTTTGGTCTTGTTCGTTAAAAATTTCATGTTCAAATACTTGATACGCATATACGTTCTTGTCCTGACAAAACAGTATATAACTTCTCCTATGGATATTTATTTTCAGTAGTTCCGCAAATAATTTTAGTCAGTGATTCAAAAATCCGCTCTTTTTTGCACAAATTGTTGCCATGAACATTATCAAAACACATTTCAGCGATCTTTATTAATTCAAAAAATTCATTAGTGGGACATTTTAAGTTACCCTTTGATTGTACATGTATCCAGCTATCGTCCTCCGAATTGAAATCCGTAGTGCCAAGGTCAGGATATTTATTTCTGAAACGGTGAGCTATATAGCCAGAAACATATTTCAGCCCTTCAAGAGAAATTTCGTCACTTGAAAGGGACCTGGCCTCTAAATCTAAGTCTATTTCTTCCATGTCTATTTCATTTGAAGGTGATTTCTCTTGAAATGTCTTTGTAAAATACATTTCCTTGCACAAAAGTAGTTCTGTAATTTCATTCTGATAAGCACTGTCCTGTTCCATTTCATTTGACGAAAAATCACTTACCAAACACATTTCGTCTGTCTTCTCATCCGTGTTTTTCCGTTCAGCAAAAACTGCTGCAGAATGTTTTCACAATATGTAGTTTATAATTCTGTATTTAAAGTAAATGGGCGACAGATGCGTATTTTGATGTCCCATACGCCATACCTCTAATATACGGAGAGAGAAAAAACCACTCTAACACATCTTAGTTCAGTTTAACTGTTTACGAATATTTAGGTTAACAGGTCCTATACATATTTCCGAATGTTTTACTGACTGAGTTATACTGGACATTAATTAAATTGATCGCTGATATTTATACTTTTAAACGAAATTTTGGATTTATCATTTTATGTAAACTCTAATGCGTTAAAAAGTGTAACGCAACACTACACACAGGTAGTGATGTCTAGTGCACTGCCCTATGCACATTAGTTAACAAAAAAATAAAATGAAATAGTAATTACTGATAAATAATACCTTGATGTCGTGATACAAGTAACACATGCTTATCTGATATTTATCTCAATTAGAATACGAAATAGGAAGACAAAAGAATTAACTGATTTTAAGACTGATTTATTACTTACACAGTACAGTGCATTTTGAAGACAAATGGGTCTTAAGAAGCGAAAATCGTACTCGATTAAAGGATGGTATGGTGTTCGGTATATTAAGGTTTCCCTCAAAGTAACGGTTTCACAATGCTTTTAAGATATTAGTTACATCCCAACATAAGTTAACATTTCTCTTAAGAGTGTGCTTCGTAGCAATAAAAGATGTGCCTTAATTATTTTGCAAATTTATCATTGTTATGGTGACGATGTCAGGGGTTTTCGTAATTTTTTTTAGAAATATAGTACAGTATTAGCAACTACGTTAAGAACTGTTATTTTATTCACACAGAGAAAAGAAATACAAAATGCTAAAATTTGGCGTTTGTCTTTTTATATACTATATAGGTTTGTTATTATATGTGTGTTGTAACATGTATAAAAATGTTAAATACCTATATTCAACAATATTTGGTAATTATATATATTAAAAAACTTTTATGTACGTGACTTGAAACTACGTGAAAGGTTTTCAGTCTATAAAGGCCTATTCTATGATTTTTTAAAATTATTTATTCTTATGCAAACAATTAATAAAATTGAAAGTTTCTTACATTGTCAGTATATGCATAGCATTACAGTTATTCCAAACAATTCTCTACCAGTGTTTACCTAACGTTTGCATGTTACGTTGGTTCTTTTACTAATACACGTATATTACAAGAGGTTTGTAATAGATTAAATGAGGTAAGTAAGAATTCGTTTTTATAAACGTTGTTTATGAAATTATAAATTTTGAGATGTATAATAACAAAAAGAAGTGCGTTCCGAATACATATGTCGGTAGTGTTACCCACTGAAACATTATTCCCACTTAAACTCTCTGTAAAAATAAAAGTATGGGGTTGAATGCGTCAAAAGGGGTATATAAATAAAATTTGAGACTTCTTCCTTATTTCATACGCTGGTGTCCCCAACTTATAATTGCAAACAAAAAATTTTCCTCGATGTAATTTACTCTGCGTATTCACAAAAAAATTTTGGCAGTAAATATGTATTTAATTTTTAAAAATGAAAGCATTTATGTTTCGAAAAAAATATTAAAGCGATGTGGGGAAAAATTTTACAGATACTCTAGTACAATTTTCAGTTTGATTGTTTTGATAGTTTCGGAGCTGTTGCGAGTTTAGTTTGGGGGATTTTTCGGCCGCGCGAGGCAAGTTTGGCTCTTTTTCGTTTTCTTCCAGCGTAGGAAGCAGGGAACAAACGCCGATACCCGGCTTCACCTCGCATCCTCTGCTGGCCTTCCCTTATCCTCTCCAGATGTATTACTGTATATTAGCTCTATGAGCGCGACCTTGACAGACCCTTCGTTTCTTCGGCCTCCTCTCTCGTCCTCCCTCTACACCCCATTCTTCCCCCTCCCCACCCGCAGGCTGCGGCCAGCCGGCCGGAGCTCCGCCGGACTACCTGGTTCAGACAAGCGCCGCCCTCAGCGCCACGTCGCGGGGACATTCTTCCCGGCGGCGAGAGTTTTACACGCAGCACTAGAACTGTCACTCCAGAGGGCGTGTTTTGAGTCGGATCGTATCAAAAACAAAAGGATATGAAAATATATACATAACTCAATAGTGTTCTACCAATTATGTTTTCATTTTCATTTAAATTTATTCTTTAAATCGCTCCTGAAGTAGTCCAGCAGTGAGTAGTATGTAAATGGGGCTACTAGATCTGGGTTCTGGGTGCGGATTGTGATTGTCGGTCCGCCATATTTGATTGTGACGTCACTGCGACCTTCTTGGATGAGTGTAACGGGACATAGCGTAACGGGACATAACGTAACGGGACAAGTAGATCACGGCGGCCATTTTGTATCCGCCATCTTGGATCCGCCATCTTGGATCCGCCATCTTGGATCCGCCATTTTGGATGACGTCATTGTGTTCTCGAAAATTCCGGCATAGTGTTTTCCGCCATTTTGAATTATGACATCACCGTTGCAATTTCCGTTACGGCCGCCATCTTTAACTTTTTTATTTATTATCCGATTTTAATGAAAAAAATTTTAAAATTTATTAAAAAATTCATTTAATAAAATTTTAATAAAAAATATTTAAAAATCATACATTAACGACACGGAGCTCGGAGTCCGCGGTTCGAACCCGACGAGTGCAAAAAAAAATTAAAAATGGCGACCGATCCTTCCCCCTAGGTGACTGCAGGCAGACTGACTCCCACCACTTTTTTTCAAAGCATATATATCGTCACCTAGTATGACGTCATGTCCGCCATCTTGTCTTCGATGCTGGAGACCACCATCTTGTTTTCGGCCGCTAGAGTGCACCGACGCCATGTTAGTTTAACTCTTACCCGCTAGAGTGCAGTAATCATTTATTATTGCTGTGACACCCGCCATCTTGTCATTTGGCCGCCATCTTGGAATCGTGTAATTATTTAGCTAGAAATTCGGGAAAAGTTCCAAAATTCATTAAATAAATTTGTAATCTATATACAGATTGATTAGATCGACTAAGGTCCTTGGTTCGATCCCTGGCCGATACAAAACAACTCTAATTTTAAAAAATACCACTAAAGTGTAAGGTTTGAGAAAATAAAAAAAAAACAAGTTCTTTTAAAAACTTTTATTACACAAATTCAGTACACTACTACAAGTACAAAAAAATACACAGACAAATTACTAAAGCCTTGTGGATTTCTCGACGTCTGCATCTGCCACCCACGAATTGAAGCGAGGTGGAAAGCCCCACCACTTGACGTAGGACAGTCCATTTCTGCGTTTTATAATCTTCTCCACCAAGTACGTATCGGGATACAACGTAGGCTGAATCTCTTCGGCACAGAAGCCGCCATGGATAGGTTTGTGGTCCAAATCTTCGAGGTAGTAGGTCCTAGGCTCTGATTCACGAACATGTGTCACACGGAAAAGTTCGGGACTCCAGTTCGCAGTGAAACCTTTCTCGAAGATACCTTTCTGCTTGGAGATTCGCACAATGTCGCCGACGTTAGCTTTACGCTTTCGTGGATCTTTCTTCTTCGTGTTGGGAAAAACTGTTTGAAGCAGGCGATTATCCTTTACGTCCTTTGGCTTCATTTTCGTGGTAGAATGCACAGTGGAATTATACTCGCTTATTAGTTTCGGCAAGATGTCAAGCCACTTGTAATTTCCGTTAGCCGTGAACTGCCGCCACATCTTGGAACGCAAAGTTCTGTTAAACCTTTCGACAACGGAGGCTTTGACGTTACTAAATGTAGAGTAGTGTTTGATGCCATACTTCTTCATCAAAGCCTTGAAGGTCGCATTGTAGAATTCTTTCCCGAGGTCCGTTTGCAGGTGCGACGGTACACGTCCATCACGCAAAATATTGTTCATGGCCTTGGCTACGTCAGTTGCAGTCTTTGATTTGACAGGTCTAGCCCAAGCGAACTTGCTATAAACATCGATGACTGTCAACATGTACTTGAAACCTTTATTCAATCGGGAATACGGTATCATCTCAACAAGGTCCGCCTGGAATAAATCATCAATTCCACGAACTATGACTTTGCGACGAAGGTATTTTCGTCTAGCAGGAGCATGAAGTTCGCGAGCGATTCCGGTTCGACTCATTGTATGTAGCCGGCTTCCTTCAGTTCTTCAAGTATGGAGACTATTTCGTTGATGTGCGAATAGTTTCCTACACTAAGCGATGCATGTAGAATTCTAAGGCGATCAACTAATTCATTAGGGTCGTCCCAATATACATAGTCAAATGTCTGACCACTTTCTAGCTTTTTTAAACCTTCGCCATGTATTGTTAGTTCACTGAAGAGATTAGCGAGAATGTCGATTTTTTCATGATCTACGTCTTTATATACACCACTATCTGGATCGTTATCGCGAAAATGTGCATTGGTTAGCTCTAGCAGTTTTTTGTACTCTTGTAAGTCGTTGTGAGAATATCCTTTAGGCTCCCTGCGAAACAGCAATTCGTACAGACCCGGAGTCCCGCGCGTTTTGAACTCTGCTACGCGCACGATATTTCCTGGTAGAAAGTCTATTTCTTTAGCACCGAGGAACCATTTATTATGTTTTCTGTACACTCCGTAGGTCGTGTCATTATTCCGGCTCGTAAACGATATCAGGTATGGTCGGACCATTGCATTAACTTGATGTCCCTTTTTCGGTATTTTTTTCTTGTGCATGGACTCTGTACTTGTTAAGTCCTCTTCTTCTCGATCTGGTTCATACTTTCTCTTCTTTACAGTCGGCATTTCATCTTCAACTTCTGTCTTCACAATGAAGGCTGGTTCTTCCTTGTTTTTAAGTTCGTCGAGGCGACTAGTGATTGGTTTAAATATCTCCTCATTTTCCATCTCACGTGCAAGTCTGGTTCGTCTAGCAAGTAAATATTTTTCGCGAACAGACTGTATATCTCGATGAAGGTCACTGGCCAGGTCTGACATTGTACTGGCTGAAAACTTATTGCAAGACCTCCTTTTATACTTTTCTATTCGTTCGCAGAAACTTCTTTCTTGTGTTTGGCCAAATCTGAATTTGTTGACGATTGAGATAGTGATGCTTTCAGACTACTTTGAAAAGTCCTCAGATCGTCCCGTCTTTGTGCATTCGAAACTTCGATCATGTCGCGAATGCGAGAATCCGAAGCTTCCACGCGCTGGTCTATGGCTACGAGGTACTCAAGTAATTCCTTTTTCACCCCGTCTATTTTTTGAGCCAGTAGCGAAATGTATTTGCGGATAACGTCGTCATGAGACTTGAGAGCAGTACGTAAGTCTCGACTGCTACGACCGAATTTCGAAATGCTATGACTCATGTTTGGTGATAAACTGATCGAAACCTCGTCTGTACCTGCCCTTATATAGAGGCCAGTCTTTGACTATAACTAGGAATCCGTGTTCTTCTTTCCAGCACAAGGAGCACATGTCTTTGAATTCCTGGAATGTCATGTCGGTGTTTACGTGATCATCATAAGCATGGCGTAAATTAAGTTCGTCCATGCGAAACAAAACTATGACATTTGCGTTGTCTCGTAGGAGATGTTTTGGAATACGACTGTACGTCTGACACAGGTAAACGCAGTCTACCTTGGCGTGTCTGCCCATGGAAAAGTACTCTTGTATTATGCCTTGTTTCTCGCACATTACTTCGTCGAAAACAATAAAGGAATTGGCTTTTGCTTCGCTTGGAGGTACAACATCGGTATTATCGCTAAACGGAAAATACTCCAGACCATCCACGGATCGTAGAACAGTTGCTAGGCGCTGGTACTTTGGCTGTTGCAACGACTTGGAATACAAGTAACCGTTCTCGAACCGAAGACCATTTGGTTCCTCCAGTAAACTCAGTAAAACACACGTTTTACCGCAGTTGGACGGACCCGCCATTATGCAACGTACGGCAGAAGGCAACAGTAAGCCATGTCGTGATTCACGCGCACTAAATACATCGTCTTGCGTAATGCGCACGGGCAAACACACGTCTTGCTTGACGACCTGCATTGTACTAAAGTAATTGTATAAAATCAAACACATTTATACTTTCTGGTCAGTTGTGCGTAATGACTCGAAGAGGTAAGAACAAAAAACACATCGGCGTGGGACTCGTGAACTCTCTGATAAACAATCTACCATTCGAGCTACACATTCTCGGCTACAGATTTTGCGGCCCCGGCACGAAACTAGCGAAAAGATTAGCTCGCGGTGACGTGGGCGAACAGTGCAAGCAGCACGATATCGCATATTCATTAAGCAAGGATCTGGAATCCAGGCACCGGGCCGACGAGACATTGGCACAGGAAGCCGAAGATATAAGTAAATCGTCGAACGCGGGACTAGGAGAGAAAATCGCAGCGTGGGGCGTATCTAAGATCATGAAGGCAAAGACGAAATTAGGACTGGGTGCTCGTCGAACCAGCTACATCAAGTCAAAGACTAACTCACGCAAGACCAAGAAGCGCAAGATCGGTGCAGGCGTGCAAAAAGCCAAGCAAAAACTACAGACTCTCGACAAGAAGATTATAGGAGGATTTCTTCCTTTGCTTTTGCCTGCATTGGGTGCTCTCGGAGGCCTTATCGGTGCAACGAGCGGTATAGTGCGGGCAGTCAACACTTCGAAGAATGAGCGCAAGCAGTTAAAAGAAGCACAGCGACACAATGCCAGCATGGAAGCCATTGCCATCGGTAAAAAAAACGGCGCAGGACTGTACTTGCATCCTCACAAGACAGGACGAGGCATGAGAAAGAAACGTGTAAAGAGAAAATCCTAAGTTCCCTACCGAAACGACCGCTCACCAACGTAGATTTAATAAAGTACGCACGCAAACTGTAAATACCAAATTTCCGCGACGTGTTTATGCGAGACACTTTGCCCAGCAAGCCAAAGACACGTGAGTGCGCCATAATTAATTTAGACACATCGGCGGGTCGCGGCACGCACTGGGTGGCGTACATAAAGTCTGGAAAAAAAGCTACTTACTACGACAGTTCTGGAAATTTACGCCCTCCGCCTGAACTGCGACAGTACCTGGGCCGGTCCACTACGTTGTTTTACAATTACGAAACGGAACAGAAGCCTAATCAAACAAACTGCGGACACTTGTGTCTTCGCTTTTTAACAAACAAAAATTAGCTGACAAATAAAAATTGCTACTTAAAGGTTGTGCAGTGATGTTAATTTATTAGTCATGTCGATAACACTTACCCTGACAGGTCACGCATCTGAGCTGCGGGCGGTTCATTTCCCGCCTCTGGATTTAGACGGAGAATGGAGCATCGGACTCGTAGATTTTCAAACGTATAATTCCATACCTAATATCGACGAAGAAAATTGCAAGATCTGCTTCCTGAAAAGTGATGGGACCGCTCATGAAGTACGGTTACCTGTTGGCTCTTACGAAATTGACGACATTGCAAATTACATCAGGGATATGTTACCACAGGATGTAGACTTTCAACTGCGTGGAAATCCAAACACTCAAAAAAGCATTCTAACATGCAGTGAAAATGTCGACTTTACGAAACCTGGCACCATAGGTACCATGCTCGGATTCGAATCAAAGGTTTATGATACGGGAAGAACGTACGAATCTACACGAGCAGTAAACATTTTGCCTGTGAATGTCATAAGAATAAACTGTAATTTGGCAAGTGGAACGTATCTCAACGGAAGACTAAGCAACATGCTGCACGAGTTTTCGCCGATGGTCCCGCCAGGATATAAACTGGTCGAAGTACCGCAAAGTATCATTTACGTTCCAGTCGTCGTGAAGTGCGCACACGAAGTCGTCGTCCGAATCGTTGACCAGCGAGGGCGATTGGTGAATTTTCAAGACGAAGAAATTACATTACGTCTGCACTTGAAGCGATGGGCATAAAGTTCGTAACACCGAACAGTTATAAAAGAAATCGTATTGGCGTGAACAAGAACAGTTCTCTACCAGACATCGGTGCATTAACACCTGACAACATAAAGTATCTTCTCAGTATTGGACAAGTGCCGAATAAATATGGAAGACGAAATCCTCAACGTGGAAGATCCAGTCATTTTTGATGACAGCATTACGAAAATGGAATTGCACGAGTACCAGCCTTTCCTGCTCGGACCGTACGCACTACCATCGGAAGTACGCATTGCAGTACAGCACCAAGATATTTGTACTTTACCTTCGCAGTCATTTCTACGTATAAGAGGCACGCTTACAAAAGCGGATGGTACGCATCCGACAACGACGTCAATATCCTGCAATGGTATTCTTCACCTAATCGAGCGCATTACTTATGTACTCAATGGTGTCGAGGTAGACCAGACGAGAGATGTAGGCATAACATCTGCTATGAAAAATTACCTTTCACTCACGCCAAATGAACTGTCTGCTGCAAAGATGGCCGGTTGGGCTCTCGAGGATGAATATAAGCTTCCGGTTTATGCCGAAGGGAAGTTCGAAGTTTGTGTTCCTCTGTCCATGCTTCTTGGATTCGCTGAGGACTACAAGCATATAATCATTAATTCTAAACAAGAGCTCGTACTGCTTCTAGCCAACACGCACATTAATGCAATTGTCGTCGCTGCAGAAAACCCTCAAGATGTCTCGCTAACACTACAGTCTATCGAGTGGATGCTGCCCCACATCCAAGTGAGCACCGTTGAACGAGTCAAGATGTTGAAGAACATAGAAAATGGCAAGAATTTCGATGTGCCATTCCGATCCTGGAGCCTGGAAACTTATCCTGGCTTGCCTCATAGTCAGCGTATCAATTGGATAGTAAAGTCCAGCTTCGCTACGGAAAAACCAAGATACATCATCGTCGGGCTTCAGACCGGAAGACAGCTCAATGCAGGAGTAAGTCGCTCCGTATTCGATAACTGTCAAATACGTAATGTAAAAATATTTTTAAACAGCGAAAGTTATCCGTACGTTGACATGAACATGGACTTTGAAAGTGGAAGATTCCTTCTAGCATATCAAATGTATGCCAAGTTTCAGCAAGCTTACTATGGACGGAGACAGTCACCGATACTGAGTCCCGACAGTTTCAAGAACAAGGCACCGTTAATGGTGTTTGACGTTTCCAAACAGGATGATCGAATAAATTCAAACATCATCGACTGTAGGATCGAGATAACGACTAGTGGAAATATTCCACCAAACACCTATGCTTTTTGTCTGATACTTCACGATCGGCTTGCTTCGTACAATTGTCGAGACAAACTTGTGAAAATTCTGACATAAATACTGTTTCGTTTTCGATAATAATTTAGTTACGACCGAGCATTGCTAGCGACAAGATGTACTGCAACCTGCAAGGTTTCCAGAGTCAAAATGGATTCGTGCTCAAGGAAATTACCGTCACCTCTGGAGACAAGACTCGAACCCGCAGCTTCCGACCTCCGTATCCGTGGAAACTACTAGACGAAAAAAGTATACGGTCGAACGAATGGCTATGTAAATATTATCACGGACTAGAGTGGGACGAAGGAAAAATTCCGTACCACCAAGTGAAAAACACTATTGGAGATTTACTAGTTCAAAACGAAATAATCTACGTTGCCGGACCCGAACAGAAGAAATGACTACGAGAACTGTGCGACGTTGGAGCAGCTGAAATCGTAGATATACAGACCGACTACGGCTGTCCTTCCCTGCGCAAGCTTAGTGCAATATACGACATGCAGCCATGTGACAAGTTTGAACGTGTCTCTGCCTGTACAAACTCGCAGCTAATGCAGAAATGGCACACACAATGTTAGTAGGAGCCTGCATATATAAATGGCGTACATACGTACGTGCCTTCAGTTGACGTTCGACCTGCAAGAAGATGTTTACATTTCATCCTGCTAACGTGTACGTGAGCGCAAGACCTAGCTTCAGCAGTGTCGAGTACAGCTACTGGGATTCCGGATATCTACGTACATATACAGAAACCTGTGATGGAGGTGCTCAGCATTGGCGGTTTGCGCACTTTCCTGTGTCCTACGAACCGACTCAGCAGCTGGTAGCTTGTTGCGAACCTGGAAACTGTGCCGTCTATCACATGAGACCACACACAATCCTTCCTGCTAGCATCGTTGAGGTAGTCGCCTCGTCTGCATGTGCAACACCAAACATGAGCGTGTTGCAACCTGTTGCGACCTGTGATGCTTCTACGCAGACGCCCAAACGGTGTGTGTCTCGTCGTCGCAGTTCAGGCAGTGAATCTGTCCCAACTAGCACTGAGCCAAAGCCCAGGCGTAGACGTGGTCACAGACGTCATCGACCATGTCTTGTCGGAGTTGTCAACGTCACAGAAGATGACCAGCTGGAAACCTGTGTTCCTGATCCTGTGGCCTGCGAACCAGTTGGAACCGGAGTCAACGAACCAGTTGGAACCGGAGTCAACGAACCAGTTGGGACCGGAGTCGACGTGTCAGTTCGTGCGGCATTAAAGACTTTGCTTGTGAAAATGCTTGATTCCTTAACCTAATATGTATTTGTGTAATTTTTATAAATAAATGTGTAAAACTTGAACTCGTATGCTTTTTATTTCTACAATTTTTAGGTACCTAATAGGAAAAAAAAAATTTAAATACAGACATTATTTTGACTCATGAGGTATACCAGTAGACCACGGGTATATAAGCGAGGTTCAGACGACTGGACCCGCAGTTCACCTCTGGTCGCGGTGCAGTACGGACGTGCTCTCTCCATTACGTTTCGTGAGATTTAGTTATGTCGAGCGGAATAGAATGTTTACCGACAGCAGCTGGGACCTCGATGGCAGCAACGATGATGGAGTCGGAGATCCCGATACCGACTGCAGAGGAGACCACGGCGGCGTTGGAGATCCCGATACCTGCTGCAGAGGAGACAACGATACGTGCTGTTCCATCATCAGCTGAAGTTTCACCATCTGCATTCCAGACTTCAATTCATGAAGAGCATACATCGCATCAATGCAAATATTGTGACGCATCATTTACTTTCACTTCAAATGCGCGCAGACATGAAAGAAGCAGCTGTCAGAATAATGCTCAAAGAATACTGTTTCAGTGCAAAAAGTGCAATAAACTAATTTCACGTCTCGATAGCTTACATCGTCATTATAAAAAATGCTCCGAGACGTATAATGAACATGGTTATTGATTTGACTCATGTGTTGTACCGGCTAATGAGACTATATAAGTGAGACCCCAGGTGATATGGACTTCAGTCCGTCTCTGGCTGCGGTGATGAACGGCTCGGATAGTTAGACTTGTATAACATAATGGACCAGTATCTATCTATTCTTGAGAACTCGATGGCATCATTACCAGTATCAACACCAACCTGGATAGAAGGTCTACCATCATCAGTGCAGAGCCCGATGACAACGATGTCTACAGCTACACCTGCTCTCTCAGCACAGCGGGAGATTTCGACGCGTGCAACATCTTCTGCAGAGCAGACCTCAACGGCTTCAGAAGTTAACATGTCAGCAGTGTTACAATGGTTGTCAACAGTTCCAGTGGCATTGATGAAGGAAGGTGCATCCAACGGTGTTCCATCATCCGGCTGCACGTACTGCGAGAAGATCAAAAACTTGAAATTACGTGATTATGTAATACACAATTGTAGTGATAACTCTGAACGCATTAAATACCAGTGCAACAGATGTTTAAGCAAGTTTGTACAATATGGAAGATTAAAACGGCACCTCAGGAATTGTGATAGACTGGCTGTACATTCATCGGAATCAAGCTGTATATTTTGTAACAAAACATTGGCAAATATTCAAAGTGCACAACGACACGAAATATATCACTGTCCTTTTAATGAAGTCGATAATTCTGCTTTGTGTGCAAATTGTGGTGTACCAATATGTCGACCTGATAAACTGAATAGACATTTAAAGTCATGTAAAGGACTTAGTCTGTATAGTAAGAAGACTGTTTCAATCGAGAAATCCACAAGGCTTTAATAATTTGTCTGTGTATTTTTTTGTACTTGTAGTAGTGTACTGAATTTGTGTAATAAAAGTTTTTAAAAGAACTTGCGGTGTTTTTATTTTCTCAAACCTTACACTTTAGTGGTATTTTTTAAAATTAAAGTTGTTTTGTATCGGCCAGGGATCGAACCAAGGACCTTAGTCGATCTAATCAATCTGTATATAGATAACAAATTTATTTAATGAATTTTGGAACTTTTTCCGAATTTCTAGCTAAATAATTACACGATTCCAAGATGGCGGCCAAATGACAAGATGGCGGGTGTCACAGCAATAATAAATGATTACTGCACTCTAGCGGGTAAGAGTTAAACTAACATGGCGTCGGTGCACTCTAGTGGCCGAAAACAAGATGGTGGTCTCCAGCATCGAAGACAAGATGGCGGACATGACGTCATACTAGGTGAAGATATATATGCTTTGAAAAAAAGTGGTGGGAGTCAGTCTGCCTGCAGTCACCTAGGGGGAAGGATCGGTCGCCATTTTTAATTTTTTTTTGCACTCGTCGGGTTCGAACCGCGGACTCCGAGCTCCGTGTCGTTAATGTATGATTTTTAAATATTTTTTATTAAAATTTTATTAAATGAATTTTTTAATAAATTTTAATTTTTTTTTCATTAAAATCGGATAATAAATAAAAAAGTTAAAGATGGCGGCCGTAACGGAAATTGCAACGGTGACGTCATCATTCAAAATGGCGGAAAACACTATGCCGGAATTTTCGAGAACACAATGACGTCATCCAAAATGGCGGATCCAAAATGGCGGATCCAAAATGGCCGCCGTGATCTACTTGTCCCGTTACGTTATGTCCCGTTGCGTTATGTCCCGTTACACTCATCCAAGATGGTCGCCGTGACGTCACAATCAAATATGGCGGACCGACAATCACAATCCGCACCCAGAACCCAGATCTAGTAGCCCCATTTACATACTACTGCAGTGATCAATGGAAATTGTCAATATTAAACTGTAATTTTGACGATGATTTTTTTTTCTTACTTTTATAGGTGCAGAAACCTATTCGAACACTCGTTTCTTGAACTATACTTAAGTTTAACATAATTATGTGTTTTCTAAATAATTCTGGCTTGTAATAAAAATAAATGCATTTAATATGACATAACTCAGTAAAAAAAAGTTTATTAAAAATATCCTAGGTATATTATGTCTTAAAAAGAAGCATCAAAAATAAATATGTACAGTTAAATTAGTTTTGTCGTAATATTTTCCATGCACCAATCGCCTTAAGTACCTGTGGCACCCTTCTCGAACCGAATATGCGCGGGAAAGATGAGGGGGGAGGGGGGTAGCAACAATCCTTGTAATCCGGCCTGGAACGCGTGGCATGCCTTATGTCAATGGACGGCGCGTGACGTCAGTGGCCGTGCGTAACCGCCAACCCGCTCCGAACCTGGCGCGCATCGCGGTCTTGTCTCTCGCGCTCGTAATAACAATATGAAAAAAATGTCTCTTTTCTCTTTTCTCCTTGTTATTTATAGTGACTGACTACTACAAATAGTTTTTCGTGTGAAATAATGGGTCTAATTGGCGTATAGTATTTTTTTTCTCCTTTATTATGACAACAGTAATATTAATGTCTATTTACTGTAGTTTGTAGTCGAAGAAGAATCAAGTAATAGTAAAATAAAAAAAAACAATTGATTGTAACTACGAAGTACGAAGAGTCTCCAAAATAGTATGTTGACAAGCCGGGTAGTATCAACCTGGCAACAATGGGCGCCATATACGCCGTGCTGCTAACTAAGCGTGGGACATCCTATGGCAGTTATAAATGATGTTGGTAATGGTTGTGTTGGTGCAGGGGCGTAGCCAGGGGGGGGGGGGTTTAGGGGTTAACCCTTAGCACCAAATCTTTAATTAATTTCTTATTCATCACTCAAACAAATTTCATATTAAAAATAATAAAATTTTTACCATTACAATATTTAAATTTAAGTACCGAAAACTGCTAAAATAGCACTATTTTACACCTTGAAATACAAATTTTCCCGGGGGAGGACCCCCGGACCCCCCGCTTTATTATTAAAGGACATTATGATGTGAAGGGCAAAACGTGTATATTGTCTCTACAAACCGCACACTCACTGCAGACTCGGGCGAGCATTCTGTGCCTGCCACGCACTCAGGGCCGGCGCATCCATATAGGCGAATTAGGCAACCGCCTAGGACGCCAAGTAGCTGGGGGCGGCGCAGCACGACACATAACAGCTGATATAATATGTTTAACGATTATTAAAACGAGATGAAAAGGGATTTTGTAACAGTTTGGAATGTTTATATTGATATAAGTAATTATTTAAAGTCCACGGTGACCTGTTTATGATGAGTAATAAGTAAAAAAGAAGAAAAAAAACAAGCCTGCTTACATTTGATTGTTGACAAAATATTAGGCTTACGTGATGTATGTAAAGGCAAGGACAATTTTTTTTGGGGTGTCCAGCCCGTGGGGGGGGGGGGGGGGGAAATTAAAGTTTTTCGCCTAGGGCGCCAATTTACCTTTGCACCGGCCCTGCACGCACTGGCGGTTATGCTCGGTCAGGGGCCCGGCTAGGAGGAAACTGCTATTTGACTGCTAGACGAGCATGCTGTGCCTGCCACGCACTGGCGAATATGCTCAGTCAGGGGCCCAGCTGGGAGGGAACTGCTATCCGACTGCTAGACAAGCATGCTGTGCCTGCCACGCACTGGCGAATATGCTTAGTCAGGGGCCCGGCTGGGAGGGAACTGCTACCCGACTGCTATAGCCCGTCCCACTCTTAGATTGCAGTACACGGCTTATGGCGCGCGCTGTTGCCAAATCTCTTAACACATTACGAATTTCAGGAGATGTGTGTGTGTCTTTGTAATTCGGATCGAACAAGAAGCATTTTAGGAAATCATATCGTAATTTATAATATTTTATACTATTACACATATAAATTTGTAATAATGCCACTTTTATGTAAATTTCAAATAAAAACTACCTATTGTAGACGAAAATTTCTTATAGTTTTCTTTTATGTTCTAAAAATCCCACACACACACACACACACACACACACACACAGATATATATATATATTACATTTTCATGGGCCCGATAAATGCCGTATTTTTGGACAGGTCACGTCCAAAATGATAAATAAAATACGGTAATGGAAATTCTCGGTCGAGTAAGTTATGGGAAAAGTCCGAACAATTGAGTCGTAATGGGGAAGATTTTTTGAAAAACAGAAAAATTGCAGCAACTCCCATAATATGAATAATATCGCATCCGTTTTAACGTATGATAACTCGGAGTACCTAATGCCAAAAAATGTTTTCTAAATAAATTTTTGATACGACCAGCCATAACTGCATGGGTTCGAAAAAAAATTTCACCGGACAAAAAAAAACGTAACTGCCTTAGTAGACACCTTATCAAATCTATTTAAATTGTTTGTAAATATCATAATTATTTTCCAAAACTTTGTCTAATACAATGTTTGATTAGATGCTTGGTGTTGAGAAGGATAGAAAAATAATTCAAAATTTTGTACCATGATCGCTATTAAATTCCTTCGTATTTATTTCATACATTTTACATATTATGTTCAAGATTCGATTAAAATATTTTTGTAGCAACCATTATTGCAAGGGGAAGAAAAAAATATGGGTTTAGGGATATAAAAATCTCTTTTTGTTCTAATGTAAAGAAATATAATCATCAAAATCTTCCTGCACCTTTAGGCTGTGCCGATAAGGATTTTTTTTTTTTTGACTTTTACTTACAACAAGAATCTGTTCATACACATTTCATTCATAGGAATTTATACGATAAATGTAACGTTAACTTGATTAAGAAATTAGTAACATCACATACCTTTTAATCACTATCGCTACCGCTGACCAATGTTGACACCCCTTCCATAAGAGTAGCACAGAGCTGTTCGGTGTTCTATCTTCCATATTTTATATGTACGTAATAAAAAAAATGTAGAAAATAAAATCACGTATGTTAATATATAATTTTTCAAAATTATAACTGTAACGAATCACCGGACACAACGCGTTGCTTCGTCGCGAGACGCGATACTGTCAGGCTGGTTTTCAGAAATGCGTGTCTAAGGAAATACATGGTTGACTACGGAAGCCATGTATTTGAAATTGCTTGCAGGACAGAACCGCACATATCTAAACACACGACCCTGTTTCCTCTTACGACGGCAGCTTGTGAGAGAAACCTCTATTGCAGCGCGCTCTTGTACTGATAAGACTCATCTTTAACAGCTATTTCCACGGAAACTATAGAAGCAATTGAGATGGAGCTGCTTTTAAAAACTAATTCAATTAATTGTGAACATTTTTCACGCTTTCGTCCCCCATCTATCTTTAATATTAAAAAAAAATTCCGCTGGTCAACGTTTTGATGTGTCAATTTGTGAGAAAGTGAAACCTGTACAGTTTTTGTCTTAAAATTTGTTCGGTGGCGTCCTAAGGCATTAATTTATTAAGAAAACAATCTGAATGAAATACACATGTAGGTTTTTTTTTAATGTGAAACATCTCGGAATACTTTAAAACAGTTCGCAGTGAATAATTTATGTTTTTTTAATTTTTTCGGACACTTAAAATATTGTTAAGTATTCAAAATAAGCATTGCCTGATGCGTATTTCGATGCTATACAATATGAAAAAAAGCTTGGTCCAAAAATTAAAATCTTAATTTCGTTTGATATTTGGCAACAACACACGAAGAAACAAGGACAGCGCTAACGGCAATCGGTGTGTGTTAGAGAGAGAGAGAATGCGCCCATTTACTTCCACACTGCAATCTAAGAGTGGGATGCTCTATAGATAGCATGCTGTGCCTGCCACGCACTGGCTGATATGTTCGGTAAGGGGCCCGGCTAGGAGGGAACTTCTATCCGACTGCTAGACGAGCATGCTGTGCCTGCCACGCACTGGTGAATATGCTCAGTCAGGGGCCCAGCTGGGAGGGAACTGCTATCCGACTGCTAGACGAGCATGCTGTGCCTGCCACGCACTTGCGAATATGCTCATCAGGGGCCCAGCTGGGAGGGAACTGCTATCCGACTGCTAGATGAGCATGCTGTGCCTGCCACGCACTGGCGGTTATGCTCGGTCAGGGGCCCGGCTAGGAGGGAACTGCTATCCAACTGCTAGACGAGCATGCTGTGCCTGCCACGCACTGGTGAATATGCTCAGTCAGGGGCCCAGCTGGGAGGGAACTGCTATCCGACTGCTAGACGAGCATGCTGTGCCTGCCACGCACTGGAGGTTATGCTCTGTCAGGGGCCCGGCTAGGAGGGAACTGCTATCCAACTGCTAGACGAGCATGCTGTGCCTGCCACGAACTGGTGAATATGCTCATCAGGGGCCCAGCTGGGAGGGAACTGCTATCCGACTGCTAGACGAGCATGCTGTGCCTGCCACGCACTGGCGGTTATGCTCGGTCAGGGGCCCGGCTAGGAGGGAACTGCTATCCAACTGCTAGACGAGCATGCTGTGCCTGCCACGCACTTGCGAATATGCTCAGTCAGGGGCCCAGCTGGGAGGCAACTGCTATCCGACTGCTAGATGAGCATGCTGTGCCTGCCACGCACTGGCGGTTATGCTCGGTCAGGGGCCCGGCTAGGAGGGAACTGCTATCCAACTGCTAGACGAGCATGCTGTGCCTGCCACGCACTGGTGAATATGCTCAGTCAGGGGCCCAGCTGGGAGGGAACTGCTATCCGACTGCTAGACGAGCATGCTGTGCCTGCCACGCACTGGCGAATATGCTCGGTCAGGGGCCTACCTGGGAGGGAACTGCTATCCGACTGCTAGACGAGCATGCTGTGCCTGCCACGCACTTGCGAATATGCTCATCAGGGTCCAGCTGGGAGGGAACTGCTATCCGACTGCTAGATGAGCATGCTGTGCCTGCCACGCACTGGCGAATATGTTCGGTCAGGGGCCCGGCTAGGAGGGAACTGCTATCCGACTGCTAGATGAGCATGCTGTGCCTGCCACGCACTGGTGAATATGCTCAGTCAGGGGCCCAGCTGGGAGGGAACTGCTATCCGACTGCTAGATGAGCATGCTGTGCCTGCCACGCACTGGTGATTATGCTCGGTCAGGGGCCCGGCTGGGAGGGAACTGCTACCCGACTTCTAGGCGAGCATGCTGTGCCTGCCACGCACTGGCGAATACTCTCGGTCAGGGGCCCGGCTGGGAGGGAACTGCTATCCGACTGCTAGACGAGCATGCTGTGCCTGCCACGCACTGGCGGATATGTTCGGTCAGGGGCCCGGCTAGGAGGGAACTGCTATCCGACTGCTAGACGAGCATGCTGTGCCTGCCAACACTGGTGGATATGCTCGGTCAGGGGCCCGGCTGGAAGGGAACTGTTATGAGACTGCCAGACGAGAATGCTCGGTCGGACAGAGGCCGGCAAGTCCTTACACCAACAGACCGAGTCAAGTTGGCGAACATAATCCGCTAGTGTGTAGGGCGCTTAGCAGTGTGAACGGTGCAATGAGGCGGTGCAGTGGTAAGATACTAGACCCACACTCTGGAGCACCATGACACAACCGTCCTGATCCTTGTTCCACTTGGATTCCCTAGATCGCTCAATAGGACGAACGCTGGAATAAAGATATCTGACCATATTTCATGACCGTTTATTTCATACAGTAATTCATAATACAGAAATGTTTTCACGGGAAATTTTAAGGAAAAATATAGAAAAATAATTAAAATTAGAATTTTTCTATTCAAAATCTTAAGTCGTAAACAAGTGGTTTTGACTGTTACATTGCTAATCTCAACATGAGTCACTTCCTGTGTAGATTGTTGTTCCAGGCGTGGTGACAGCTCATTCTGCGTCACCATAAATAACATACCGCCTTCACTGAATTAAATATGTTCGTAACTTATTCCCCAATCCCCCATTTGCGTCCGCCTTAAGGTGTCATTCTTCTCCCTCTCCCTCTCCAACCAAAATTTTTAATTTGAGTTGTATGTTTCCATCTGTAGTAATTAGGTAGGGACTCTACCTTTTTCCGATATAGTTCACTACTACACTGCGTGTGTACGTATTGTGTGATCGGAGTATCGCCAACCTGTCAAGCGATATGTAGAAGACCTCGGCCAGTGGCAGTACCTATTTAGCCACAGGTCGTGTGAAGCCCGAGTGGTTCAGAGAAACACGGAGATGGCGTCTAGCACAAGCTGCAGCCAATGAACAGTCTGCTATCCGTAGAGTGTGAGTAGGACTGTGCAGTCTAGCCTGGCTCTGTACCAATAACATCGATGTTTTTGAGGACGTAAAAAATTACAACGAAATGAAAAAGTAAACAAAAAAATGAAGAAAAAAAAATGTGTTCGAGTCTTTCAGTACTCGGCAGTGATGTGTAACATCTCACCTCGGTAACCAGCAAATTCATGGGGTCTCATTTTGCAAATACACTTATAATACGAAAATTGGACGCGCAATTTAACATAGAATTATTAAAAATAATGCCGATCGTGATAAATAAATACGCACATTTGTATTTTAAACTAGGCTACATTTCTTGACGCGAATCACACGTATTTACAGCACCCGCCGCTAGGATTCGCTACCGGAGCAGCTACGTCGACTGTTACATTTGCAGAACGAAATTATAAAATTTTTAATGTAATGGCTCCGATAAAAAGGAAAAAGACTTTTAAAAAGTATACTTAACCCGGCTTTGTGAACTATGGTTCGCGCCATCTACCACAGATGGCAGCACTGTTACACATTTCCCTCCCATTACTTTCGTCGCATTCGGGAAATTCGAAATTACTCTTACAAAATGCTGTATTCAGAGAGCTAAGATGTTACACATCAAAATGTTTTTCTTGCACCTTACCCTGCGCTGTCATTTTTCAGGGTCAGGGGTGAACATCCTGCTGATAACTCCGGAGAAAGCCATTAAACTGACAGCGAATGACTTCTTCAGGCATCATCTGTCTCCGACAGGCGAGTGAGTACTTAATGGTTTTCTGTAATGGGTTTTTCGTACTGCAGCATAATATTTTTGTTACTAAAAATATAATGAAGATATATATATATAAATGAAATTAAGCTTCAGTCCGTCCAAACCTAACTTTAATAGGTTTGTTAGTCTGTCGGTATGAAAAGATTTAACTCAAAAACCAGCTGATGATATTAACTTGAAAATCAAATAAGTTTTACATGTGACACTGGGATTAATTTAATCTTTATTTTGTTGTGATAACTTAGACTTTTCCTGAGATATGATGATAATATTATGTTCTAAAATATAATGGCAAGTAATACTACTTTTTTTTATTGTAAAGTAAAATGTTATGAGTGATATTTAAGTTTACAAATATATACATATCACCGTGAAGTGACTGGGACCGTACTAGGCGATGTGAGTCTGTGAAGGTTCACTGTTGCCTTCTGCAATGTGGAGGTGCAGGAACAACCCAGCAGCCAGTGCCGACCTCGGGAAAGGTAATTTTTTGCAAGGGAAAATAATGTCAGTCTGCCGTTAATCGACATAGGGATTTATGGTTCACTAGCAGCAAGCTGTAACGACCTTTATTTTGAAGTCAAACTTCTATGGGCACGATGAGAGCAGTGTTGCCAACCGTAGCATAATTATGCTACATGTAGAAGAATTTGTTGTTTCTGTAGCATGAAGCATATGAAGCCAGTTATGCTACGCAAAAGTAGCATAATTTCTTTATTTAAGAAAAAATGAACTGTAAAGAATTGAGTTCAAAAGCTACAAATGTAACTAAATACAGTAGATAACAGTTTCGGTGCTACATGCAAGGACTGGGATCGCTGATTACACAGCCACACACACTGCTATCTTTCAGTGACGTCTTGAAAGCGGTATCGTTTGTAGGGAAATGATTACTTCCACGATCAATGGAACACTTCTAGCAAGACAAACAGTGAAGATGTCTGGCTGTTGTACAGGCTTCACTCCAACCAAAAGCATGGTTGGCCGCATGACAAAGACATCTTTGTATCCCAGGACCAGTACATTGACTTCTGTGAATGTTCTAAATTCTGCTGACGACAGCAGTACAGAGGATGAAGCTTTTCCTTAGCTCTATTTGGCTATTAATAGGTATGTGTGTGTGTAAAGAAAAACAGCTTGGACTAAAAAGCAAATGGATATTAATTTATAATAATGCATATTATCATTATTTATGTGCAATATTAATTTTTGGCAAACATTTTACAGCTTTATTATTTTGCATCGTAAAAGCAATGTTTTTATACCTTAATAAACAACTTAAAAGAAAATTGGTTAAATGTAGCATAATTTTTCTCAAAATAGCATATTTTTTTCTGAGTTGTAGCATAAATATGTTTCAAAAGGTTGGCAGCACTGGAGTAACATTTCAAGGACGAATTTTAATGCAACGTTTTCTTGAAACATTGTTGTGAAACGTTTCTGACGCGAAAAGGACGAGATTTAGTACTTGGCCAAAGAGATATAAAGAGAGCAGTATGCTATATACAATACATTGATGAGATCATTTTCATTCTCCTCTTTGTGTGATGATTCGTTCTTCGCCCCAATTAAAAAGAGAACTGAGAGAGATAGATAAACGAAATAATTAGACAGATTGTGCACATGCGCTTGTTTGTGTTCAGGCTTTGGTTTTTATTTTCATTTTTATTTTATTACCAACAATAGAACCACACACTCTTAAATTACTTATTGTTTACACGATTGGCCTACAATTGGTAATTATTACTTATTGTGTATCCAGTTTTATTTTAACAAAACAAATTATTGAAATAAAGAAAGGAATTGGATGAGTTTGTGATGCAAAGTTGTATAATTACCTAAATACATTTGATTTTTAAAATATGTATAAATCTTTGAGGCACATTGTTCCTGGTAGAAATTTTTCTGTATAACATATCCAGTTGTATTTTAACATAAAATATTAAAGCTAAGTTGGCAATTGAATGTGTTTGTGGTTTTAAACTGCACAATTACCAAAATATGTTTTAATTACGAAGATATACATTATAAAGTTTTGCTACATAAACTGTATACCTACACAGTAAGGAACAGTTGCCATACAATTTGCATTTGACGATTGTTTTGACTGTGTGAAAAGGCAGTGACTAATTTAGACGATCACAAATGTACCCCCGTACCTCACCCTGGACTCGAGCCGAGGACCTTGTTCCTTCAGCTTCGCCACGGAGGTGGACCGTCACCCTGAGCCAATAGCAGGCCATACTCCACACACGACAGTGCACTTGACCTGTGTCGCGCAGTATCCGACATCTGTTGGCAATGTGAATAATAACTATATTAACTACCAATTGATTAATCCAGTGACATCTCACCAGCAGTTTGTGAACATAGTTTGTCAACATAAAAATTAATTTGAGTAATGTAAAACTTATAGTTAACCATTCTAACTACGAAATGTTTTTTAATTTACAGTAATTGTTAGTGACATTTTATTAGTAATAGCATTAATATTTGAAGCAGGAATCACACCTGAGCATTGTAATAACGCGACAGTTTCTTGTCTCAGTTTGATTGATGAATATAAACAGCTCTATAGTCTCGCATATGACATAAAACTACTCTCATTGACTGTTGCACCATGCTTCCGTAATATCAAAAAAATGTATGTGGAGTCCACGCGGGACAGAAGTGAAACTTCTTGCTTGTTAGGTACCTATAGATGGAGATAAATTATTAGTATTTTTTATTGAACAAGAGATAATAATTGAGAATAGTAGATATGCGTGCATTATCTCAAATGAAAAAAAAAAAAAGTGTTTTTCCGCGTCCTGTACTCTTGTATCCGTTCAGTGATACTTGTTGGCGCCTCTTTTGGCGGTTTATTCCCGCGCTGCCTTTGATAATACCACTCTTATCTACTTTGTCTTATGATTATTTTTGGCATGATGTTAAATTATGATCTCCATATGAATAAAATGAAAGAACAAAAAACATTCCAATCGAACATAAATTACACTTATAAAGTCTATATCACAATTTATAAGTTCTTTTGACATTTAAAATCACATTGTTCACATAAAAAAAATAAATTACACATATATAGCTAATCTCTTAAGTCCATACGTCTTTTTTTATATTTCCAATCACACTGTTCACAAAAAAAGGAATGATACTTATAAAGTTAATTGCACAACTCAATACTAACTCTTTTCCACACAAATAAATAAATTGTAGGTACTTTAAATGTAATAAAAGAAATGTGGTAGCATCAATCATTAGCTTTTATGAAAACTGAGGAGTAGACAAGATGGTACTATTGATTGCTTAGGGCTAGCCGAACAACAGGAGTACCGAACGTGTCATATGTTAATACCTCAAACGCTGAACCTGTGATATTTCTCCCTAGACCGAAATTATCATAGCCTGCGTTTTTGAGGTTAGACTTCTTTAGGTTTGTTTAAGGTGAAATTATAGCATGAACCAGAAATGCAATAAGATAATCTAGCATTAGGTACTCATCGGAAATTAAACAGGTCGAAAGTCCAATTCGCATGCATACAGAAACAGCTATATTCTCAAGCCAAAATCATCAAGACCCTACGTGTGTAAACATGCACCCCTATACATTAACTTTTGCGAACATCGGGGGATGTAATAAGAGTATTGGTGTGCCAAAGTAAACTTTATGGCAGTGAAACTATCCTGAAGTTCATTCTATGAACTTGAACAGTCATAACAAGATATAATAACTTAAAAAAGTACTGGAAAAACATGGTGTCAGAAATATATAACATTTGGTTGGTTATTTTTCAATCTTAAAGTTGATTTCTATTAGATTCATTAAACACAACCTTTAACATTTTAAAACGTATATTATAACCTAAGTACCTATATTTTTGCTTAAACGTCAGAAATCAGTCTGTAAATACTACCTATAAACAAATCTTTACTTTATTGAGCTGATTCAGCATTTAGGATTTAACAGTAAAAATTTAATCACGAAAACCTTTATTTTTCATGGTGTTGAATATATGTAGGTTAACAATTTCGTTAGTCTCTACAGTATAAAGAACATTGCACTTTCTCTACATTTCAATGTTAACTAAGGGTGGTAAAAATTGTAATGCTAGAATTTTAACGTAGTTTTTTAAGTGTCATTATTTATTTTTATGACTGTAAACTGTAACATAAAGTATTAAATTATAACTGTACCTACTATTATATAAGGTAGGTTGCCCTAAGTTCGCCAGTGTGCCAAAATTCGCCACCTGCCCTAAAAAAAAAAGTACTGATGTGGGCCAACAGGTGGCAGCAAGCATATATATTTACACCTCTAAAGCTTTAACCTTTACAACATCTATGGCAGTTCCGTTGCCAGTGTCGCGATAGTCGCCATATTGTAGAAAATGCTCATCACGATATAAAAATTGTTCTGTAAGTATCCATTTGTGATATATTAATCGTTTTAATTAATTTAAAGTTCCATATATATTTTAAAAGAGTTTTCTGTGTACTTTATGATGAAATAAATAGTTGTGTGGATTTATGAAAAAATGTTTAATGGTTCATTATTTTAGAAAATCGTGTATGTGTTCTTAATTTCGCCACCATAGCATGTTATGTGGCGAACTTAGGAACAGTATGACAAACTTACCTCTGTCAGTTACTCAATACCTAAAAAAGTGTCAAGAGGTGGAAAATCATTTTGCATTGGTAAATATAATTACATGATATTAATTTATGTATTTTAAAATTATTAAAAAATAAATAACTCATAATTTTGGATAAATATTTGGAGTGTGTAGTTATTTAATAAAACATTCATGAACTTATATTTTACTTGTTTCTTTTTATAATTATAAACTCCATTATTCACTGCTGGTATTTAAAACATTGTTTCAGGCCATGGATAAAAGTACTCTGCGTGGAAAATATTGCAAATGGTCCAAGGAGGATTTGGACAAGGCTTTGGCCATGATCAGAAGCAAGAATATCAGTATATTGGGAGCAAGTAAGCGATATAACATACCGCGCCGAACATTAGGAGGTTATGTCAAATCTCAAGTTTGGAACAAAAAGAAAAATGGACGCCCTACAGTCCTGACAGGTGAGCAAGAAGTACAGTTGGTTGCTAGAATAACGCGATTAGCAGATGTAGGCTTTCCCTTGACTGTTAAAGTCTTAAGGAAATGTGTTTACACCTTTTGCGAAAAAAATAGGATAAAGCAGCAATTCAGTGTTATGAAAGGGTATGCTGGCAGGAAATGGCTTAAAGGTTTTCTCCAGAGACATCCTGAAATCGCTAGAAGGAAGGCACAACATCTTAATGAGGCTCGGGCACAAAAATTAAATAAGTTTATAGTGAATGATTACTTCCGAACACTGAAGGATGTAATGACAAAGCTTGATATTGCACACATGCCTGAACGAATTTACAATGTAGATGAGAAAGGTTGTCGTCTCAGTTTACATCGACAGCCTTTCGTACTTGCCAAGACAGGCTCTCGGAGAGTACATTTCCGTGGTAAAGAACATGGTGAAAATGTAACTATTGTGTCATGTGGCAATGCACTGGGCAATGTTATACCGCCTATGATCCTTTTCAAGGGACAACACTTGAAGCCAGAGTGGGCTGACAACTTGCCAGCTGGAAGTGTAGTAGAGATGACAGCGAAGGGTTCAATGACATCTGAAACATTTGTGAAGTGGCTGCATCACTTCAGCCGTTACAAGTCTGCAGGACCATGCCTTCTAATCATGGATGGAGCCAAGTGTCACTTAGATTATTCCATAGTCGAGGCAGCTGACAATGTGGGTGTTTCACTGTTATGTTTACCCAGTAACACCACCCACGAGCTCCAGCCGATGGACAAATCAGTTTTTGGCCCATTTGAAGCTTACTGGGATGAGGAACTTATGAAATTCTGGACAACATATGAGGATCGAGTATTCAACAAGCAGCGCTTTGGTTATGTGTTTTCACCCGTATGGGAGAAGTCTACAATTCCAAAAAATATTAAAGCTGGATTTGAAGCTTGTGGAATTTTCCCATTTAATCCAAACAGAATTCCGGAACAAGCTTTCGCGCCAAGTGAAACCACCACAGTACCAAGAGTAACCTTGCCACCTTTTCCTGAGCCAGCTCAACATCAAGAAGCCATACGGAACCACCACGAGGATGAACCACACAATGACTCTGAAGAAACAGATAATAGCAGTGCATGGGACAGTGATAACTCGCATGGAGACAATGGTACTCGGAACCAGCAATCGAATGTCTTATTCTCAGAAATCCTTAGTACACCTGCCAGAAATGTCCAACCAGCCAAAAGAAACCATCCAGCAATTAACAGTCGAGCAGTAGAAGTGCAAAAATCGTTGTTTGTGAACTCAAACAATCAATCCATTCCCTGCAGCTCCAAAAATGTCCATCTCTCCGCATCACCATCAGCACACAACCAGAAGAATCCTCCCAAGAAGTCCAAAGCTGTTGGTTCCAAAGAAAATCCAACAAAACTTTACACTTCACCTCGAAGATCTTCTGTAACTAAGAAATCACTGCATCAAGAGAGTTGGTACTGCTTTTTGTGCAAAGAAGATAGAGTGATAGACATGAGGGGTTGCAGTTTGTGTAAACGGTTTGTGCATGAAGAGTGTGTTGGACTTACCAAACATGACAAACAAGTATTTGTGTGTCCTACATGTGAAGTATAGTGGGATGTTTAAGTAACCGCATGTAGAATGTTTACATAGGTACTGGAAGTAGTTGTTCAGTTTGTATGTTTTATATTTGATTATCATGTGGCGAACTTATGGTACATATGTACCCTAAGTTCGCCATTTGTAGACACACAATTTTTTATGTGTATACAAGTGCGCATACAGTATTCTTTGGCTTCACATCCATTTTATGGTGCCTTGATATATTTCTTTTACAATAAAATACCTACATAGTTTGACAAAAAAATATTTCCACATTTTAAAATTAAAAGTTTCTTAAGGTGGCGAACTTAGGGTAACCTACCTTAGTTTAATTTTTAATACCTATGCACAGTGTAAATTCTGAGATATTTACTTAAGCTACACACACACACATACACATACACACACACACATACATGAATGAAGCATGCAGGTCCGCCATTTAAATTTTTTCGTGACTTATGGGATTTGTACAAATGGTAGTGTCGTGTTTAGATATTTCCGTTTCAGTCAACTTCCGTTCCTCTCACGAAATTACTCCTACCAATGCATTATTCAAAGAGCTAAGATGTTTACAGATCAATAAGATATATTTTCCCCCCTTGTATGCTCAGGATCGTCTTATGCCCTATTGTGAATTAGTAGGCTGGAAAACATGTTGGTCTAACCTTGTGCACACAATCTACTGTTGATGTGTACTTGCAGTGGCAGGCTGCCCCTGGCGAGGGAGATGCTAGCCGGGGGGTTGGCGGGCCTGTGCCAGATCATCATCACCACACCCATGGAGCTGCTCAAGATACAGCTGCAGGACGCTGGCCGGATAGCGGCTGTCTCCGCCGATGGTGCGTGTCTCGTGCTGGCTGTTTTTCGTGCCTCGAGGCTTAAGGCCCGTCTACAATTGCAATGTCCTAAACTGTGTCTGAAGGGCACTGATTGCTGATTGGTCCACGTGACCCTCTGAAATCATGTGTGGTGTGGGCGATGGTCCGAATCTCCCTGTCCGAATGCATTGGTCAACTTGAACTTTTTGTTCCAATCTGTGTCCTCTGGTAGCATAGAGCGACAACAGAACACTCGTGATATTTGAGTTTCCAGTATCCGTTTGAAAAACTTGCATGAAAAAAATAAACATAAAACAATTGAAAAACATTTACTGCGCTCTAGTGACTGAGGAATATAAAACTGTAACTTTTTGGGTTTAAAGACATTATAACTGTCTTCTATGTGATGTGGTTAAATTTCTTTCAGAAAAAAACTTATACTACCTCGCCTTTTAAAAACTCAGATATTTCATGAATTTAAAAGGCTAAACAAAATAAATTTTTTTGAAAAGAAATTTCAACTATGTCATGCAGTAGCCACTAGCAATGCCTTTAAACTTAAAAAAAAAAAAAGTTATTTATTCCAATTAGTACTACTTATCCATACTGCACAAAAAAGTTAAAAATTCAACTTTGCCAGCTAATTAAGCAATAAGTGCATTGTATAATTTTTTTTAGCCCTTCAAAAAGTCTACAATTTTAACTGTGTGGAACATAAATATAAATACCATCGTCTCACATGCTGTCTTGTTTTTTTAAGGGCTATTTCTATTATTTAAACTTGATACCTCTCTTGCATTTTTTTCTGCCACAAATTGTTTCAACATATATTCACTAAGTGTAATATAATGCGTGTAAAAAGTTGTGCAATGATAATAATTACAAAAACTGGCACATCTTGTTACATCCATTACATTTAAATAATATATGTTGAAAATATTGGGGACAGAACCACAAATACACAGAATGTATTGTGTTAGAATTTGGAAAGGAGCCCTTAAAAAAATAGTAATGATGAGAAAATTAAGAAAAAATATCAATATGGCATGTGGGATCAAGCCTTAATACTTCACAAGAAAAAAAGCCATGCAAAACACTTAACAAATGTAAAAAAAAACTACTCAAATATTAAAATTAAGTACTATCATACGAATTTTAGAGAAAGAAAATTTAAACTCATAAACTACATAAATTTTAGAATGTAACAAACATAAATCTACCTAAAAAATTATATAACATTAGGGCTTTTGGCATTGGCATGTCTGTGCTCAGTGTCTGAGCCCAACATAACATAGTTTGTATATAGGGGAGATAGTCATGGCTTCAATCACTGCCATGGCTGGCCAATCCTCTCCTAGCACATGATGCATGCTATCCCTTTTCCAGCATGGCTAATCCCAGCATGACTAGGTGTTTTGGCTTTGGCCTGTGATGCTACTAGGTCCCTTCGTAACCCAGGCCCCTCCTTCAAACACACTTAGTTTTAGTTAAGTTAGGGAATAACAAATTTCCCTTGCACACACATACAGCGAATGATAATTTATCACGTGTTCACAGTCATCGTACAATAATTTATATTGCACTCTGATGTAATTCTGGTATGCCCTACCACAACTATCAGGTGTACCGGTAAAGCAGTGTAGAAGGCTAGGTGAGGGCTGTGGTTGCAGGGCCGGTGCAAGGTAAATTGGCGCCCTAGACGAAAAACCTTAAATCCCCCCCCCCCCCCCCCCCCCCCCCGGCCCGGACACACCAAAAAAATTTTCTTTGCCTCAAAATACATCACATAAGCCTAAGATTTTGTCAACAATTAAATGTAAGCAGGCTTGTGTTTTTTTTTAATTTTTTTACTTATTACTATTACAAATGTTAAACAGGTCACGGTGGACTTTGAATAAT
Organism: Bacillus rossius redtenbacheri; assembly: GCF_032445375.1. NCBI lineage: Eukaryota > Metazoa > Arthropoda > Insecta > Phasmatodea > Bacillidae > Bacillus > Bacillus rossius. The sequence goes on along the minus strand of NC_086330.1, from coordinate 280,120,914 downwards.
TACTTATATCAATATAAACATTCCAAACTGTTACAAAAATCTATTTTCATCTAGTTTCAATAATCGTTAAACATAGTATATGAGCTGTTATGTGTCGTGCTGCGCCGCCCCCAGCTACTTGGCGCCCTGGGCGGTTGCCTGGTTCGCCTGTATGGACGCGCCGGCCCTGTGTGGTTGCTCCCTGCAGGCGGCAAGGCCGTGCCCAGGCTGTCGGCCACCGCCATCACGCTGGAGCTGCTGCGCACCAAGGGACTGCTGGGCCTCTACAAGGGCATCGGCGCCACGATGCTGCGTGACGTGTCCTTCTCCGTCGTCTACTTCCCGCTGTTCGCGCACCTCAACGCACTGGGGCCCAGGAGGAAGGACGGCTCAGGTGACGCCTCTCAGCTGGTCCCATGTGCTAACTGTACTGACCCTTGTGCCTCGTAACTTTTTTCTGCATTTTCTAGGCTGAAGGTTTCTACAGAAGAGCCTGGCTCACTACAGGTACCTTCGTTTGCCCGCAATCTGCGTTCCCCAGTAAATAACAGTTTTTTGGTCATAATTTTTGGCCTAGCCAGTTATTCAAATTCTGTCTCTCGCACCTGTTCGGGGGTGACCCGGAAAGACGTCCTGCTTTTGTGAAAACTCGTTAAAGCAGATTAGTTTCACCGACAGTAGGTTTGGATATTTTATTTAATAAGTGAGTTTTCTCTGATAGGATGAAAATAACAAGTGTATTTGCCAATAAAAACATTACTACAAGTTATGCAATATGCACAATTACAAGTATATCGCCAATGAAATCCTTTCAAGGTATGCAATACCCACAGATTATGTTTGCAGTTATGGCCTTGGTAACGTTTATGATTTTTAAAATTTACTATGTGGTTTGAAAAGTTGTACATTTAGGTAATGAAAAATGAATTATAGGTGGTTATAGGCATGCTAAGGAATTCAGTAGTGGAAGTATAAGGTTATGCAATTTACCCTTAACCCCTCCTCCCCAATCCTACCAACGCCACGTCTTTTCCAAAAAAATGTGAGCAAAATTTACATGCATCATAAGCAAACAAATTTTTTAACAAATTAAACAATTTAAGAGTAAATTTTTTTAAAATTTTACCTTGTAATATTTTTGGTGTAACTGTAGTTTACATACTTGCTGAACACACAGGAAACTACTTATACCATCCTAGTGGTCATACTTAGGCACCTTCATTTTGCATGTCTGTGCTTGTGTTGTACTGAAGCTGTTCGGACATGTACAGTTTTTGGCCTCTATAAACAGTATTAGCCATGTGGTTGGCATTTTATTTTTCAATAAATAATTTTTATTCTAGCAAAACTGCATTGAAACTTTCTTAAATGTTTACAATTTTTTTATTATATTTGATAATGCTAGTAAAAATGTAAAATGTAAATGATTTTACGAGTCTTGAAATCTCTTAATTTTTTTAAATATCACATATGAAAACAATTGTTAACATGGTGACATTTTTCTTTACTCGAAAGTACATGAGAAGTACACAGATTCGTTTATTCACATACCTGCAAACTTCACTTCCAGTTTGGACAGTCCTTTTGATGTCTCTTCTAGGGACAAGTGTGTATAAGTTTATATAAGTTTATACTTCAGGCCAATTGGACACAGCCTGAAGTCGTGTGAAAAAGAAAAGGGGGGGGGGGGGGGGGAAATTGTCCGTGGTCGAACATAATAAATACGTTTGGGTGCTATTTACTAAATTTGAACTTATAAAATTAAATATTTAAATAAAAAAAACAGCCCTGCCATTATTCTACCATACAGAACATTTAGAAAATAAAGTTACTATAACTCACTCTCTGCACATTATTTGAGATCCACCCTCCACTTTTTAAAATCACTTGGATCAACAGGTGAGATGTGTGTTTTATGGGATAATTTTGCATGGGCCTGTAGTTTACTTAGTGTATTTTTTAGCGTAATGCTAAAAATAATTACGTGTGAATGTATGGCGGGCGAGGAAAGAATACTCCCACCCATTAGATTGGCTAACTGGCATATAGCCTCTACTTACTTTCAATTTCTATATTTTTTAAAGATATTTGAAGAGAAAATATCTGTTCTTTATTACATAATGTTGAGTTTGATGCATTTATGACTTGCATTTAATACAATAGTGCGAGAGTTAAACTTAAACTCTTGAATCTCTGCATGGAGGTGGTGGTCCGTGTATCGCAGTGCTGTTCTAAGCTCCTGGGGCTCACTCCCAAGAAGTCTATCCAGCAGGCTACACAGTTTAGATTGACATTTGTTGCTTGCTACCTTCTTCCACCTTCTGGTTTCCTGATACTTGAGTGAGAAAAAGTTCGTACAATTCAGGTGAAAGATTAAAGGAAATAAATTATCATTATCTACTGCAAGGTCGTAAGTATCCATGATTTCATTTTTGTCATTGTCTGCTGAAGTTTTTTTTTTAATAGAACATTAATTTAGTATTCAGTCATGACAGGCATGAAATGTGAAGTACGTTTCACAGATGTCATTTAATTTCCCAAATTAGTCTTCATTAAATACATGTACCTATATAATTTCATGGAATGCTTAAAATTAAAAGTGATTGGCTGCTACATAGAGCTTCTTCTGTGAGGTTATTGCCATTTAAAATTTAATTCATTTTTGGGAATGACTACAACTATAATACTTACTGTCAATAGTCAATATGTTATGGTTTTAAAAATCTCCCATTCATGTATTACAAATTATTGCTTACATTGAAGTGCATTTTACATTTGTAAGTGAACTTTATTCACAGATGTTAAATATCAAATGGATTCATCTTAGAATTGATTGCATCTTAAATTTGAGTAAAATCGCACTGAAATAAACACATTTTTGCTGGGTTGTGAAATCTTGATGGTTGAACCGAAATATTTGGGCAGCGAGAGGTTATGTCCATATGGTGAGGCAATAAATGACGGTTTGAATCCAACCTTTGTCACGAATACCATTTATTTATAAATAATGATTCTGTATTAAAATATTTTGAACCCCAATGTGATCTTCAAGATCCTGTCATCATGAGCTTTTATATGCACATACAAGCAGGGGCACAACAACAGGGGGGGGGGGGGGCAAGGGTATTTTGCCCCCCCCTCTGAAACCTTGAAGTGGGGGCAAACAGGGGCAAAGAAAGTGCTGTGTAATTAATTTTTAGATAATAAAACTGCTTAAATAGCACCATTTTCCACCTTGAAATACAAATTTTCTGGGAGAGGACCCCCGGACCCCCCGCTTCAATAGGGGGGGATCGATGATTCTTTATAAAAAGGTATATTGCCCCCCCCCCCCCCCCCCCCCTTTGAAAATTTAGTTGTTGCGCCCCTGCATACATGTAATGAAACACTTTGTCTTTATACCAAATCTTCACAAGTAATAATGCTTAAAAGTAGCTACGGTATAATATGCAGTAGCTTATTCAAAAAACTGAGATAGTTGTACACATATTAACCAAGGGAGGGGCTCTGCGGTGAAATGTGCACCTCTCGCTTGGAAGGACCACATTCAAACCACAGTCAAGCCATTTCCGTCTTCCATCCCAGGATTACGCCAGACAACTGCTGGGATGGTTTCTAACAAAAGCAGTAACAGATTCCTTTCCTGATTTTACTAAATTGTGTTGTTAAGACTGGTATTACATTTACCTATAAAATGGATTTTATTTAGAACTTGTATTAAAACAGAAATGCATCTAAGATCACATGTATCTTACATTGGAGTAAATACAATATTTTCAGTGTAAACATGCAGTCACCATCGTGTGTCCTCAAACAATTTGGAGCATGTGCTAGCGAAAGTGAAGCCAAACAAACCGGACCATTACCAGGCAACAACTGGAGAGTTACCCTTCAAAATATGGTAGCCATAGTAATGCTCTCTTATGGACAAAAATAAAGAAAAAGGGTTTTTCAATATGGTACAATAGCCCTCTTTTGAGTGATTAGATCACTCGCCTCCCACCAAGGCTATTGAGGGTCGAACCTGGAGTTTTACAAGTGGCAAACATTGTTGTGTGCTTTAGAGTTTTCTTAGGGTACCTACACCCATTACTCCCCGCCAACTTATCCTGTTAATTTTCCATTGGCACCTTTCATCACCTTGTAAACATTGAGACATGTTTACAAGTTTATACTCATTTATGCCTTAGTTAAATAAGAATAATTATATTTTTCTTTCATGTATTTAAGTACTGAGTTGTGCATGTTGCGACGACCCAGGCTCATTTCATAGCATATCAGTTGCTATTTATGTTTGGGATTGTATTCTTTTTTGCTGAATATTAATTTGAGATTTATTATTCCATTTATTACTGATTTCGCTTCACAGCACTCGTTATCTATGGTCTTTGAGTATTAACTCTCTTGCCTAGTAGGAAGCCAGGTTGCTTAGTCATTCTTCCTAGCTTAGATGCTCACTGGCCAATGATTTTAAAAGATCAATTACCCTCTTTTATCGCATAATCGTCGCACTTATATTTTAGGGTGTCAAAATTTGGATAAAAAATCCTCTCGCGTAAACGTTGCATGATGTTTTTGGTCCCACTAATAGTTTCTGAGCGCTTTGCGTTGGTATTTGTTTCCATATAAAACAATGTATTTTAAAGTATAAATCTAATATTTATTCGGACATTACCACTTGCTTATTTAATTAACATTCAATTGTACAGCTAAATCCTGTCTTCATTGGTGAGACACACCCATTTTAAGGAATATCCAACCAATCCTGTGCGGAGCCAAGCTGAGTCGCCGTCAATAAATAGTTTTGCTGGGTCGTAGTTCTAAACTTTCTTTCACAGTGAGAGTTGGAGCACATCCTGAACCAGCTGGGGACAAGACCAGAGGTCCTCGAAGAACAGAGTATTCCAATTGCCCTCCCCTGAACTTAGTCAAGTATATTTTATCTAATTATTGTGTGTAGAATCTTTGAATATATATACTGTATAGAAGTCGCGAGTGGATAGGATTTACTCTACGTTTTTCAGAAGCGTATGATGAGCAGCTTGGGAACTTCACCGCTGCAGTGCGCTGCCGTAATGCCCTGTATCGTCTTAGTTGTTATTTACACGTTAGAGCACAGCACTGTCGCCCGCTGTCATTCCCCGCACCCCCCACCTATCATTCACTGCAGCTCAAGGTCGTTCAACGGGAGGGGGAAGGGGTGTTTGAAGAGTTTGACACTTGTCCGCTAGGGACCACCACAAGTCGATGCCCTAGAGATGGTGGCGATTGCGGCGGTGAATTAACCAACTACCTCAAAACCGTATTAGAAATTTTAACCTGGGCTGGCAACTTCTATACAGTATATATATTCAAAGGTAGAATCATGAGGCTAAACCATATTCTCTAGACTGAACAAAACATCATCTTCAATCAGTTGCAATGGGTCTTCTTACAATAAAAAAAAATTGCTTAAATATTTTACAGAGCTAGCAGATATTTTGTTTTAAATGATATTGTTTTATTTAAGTACTTTAACTTTATATATTGGTAATGTGTAATGATGTCCAATACTCATAAATTCATATGAGCCATATCAAAATATAGTATGATGGTTAAAAAAATAATAATTTGATTTTTTTTATTTCAATAATTCTGTGGATGTGTTACGTCAGACTCATATTTATAGTAAGGATATTAATAATAATAAGTGTGTATTATCGAACATAGTTGTTAACAGCCTCAAGGTCAGGCAAACACATTTATAATACGTTAAGAGGATAATAATTCAAACAGAACAGATATATGTATGTATATATTCACACACTTATATATCTGTAGGTGTACATACACTATTAAACCAACACAACCTCTTATATCTCTAATGACCTCGATGCAGGCCGGACATCAAGCTCAATCTATTTCCGGTTCCTTCCCCTCTTGCGGAACTGAGGCTTTGCGCTGCGTCTTTACGTCCCCCCTGTGGCGTGTGTCCCCAGGAGAGGCGGTGTTCTGGTGCTCCCTGCTGGCGGGCTGCGCCTCTGGGGCGACCACCGCCTTCCTCGTCAACCCCTTCGACGTGGTGAAGACCCGCCTGCAGCTGCTAAAGAAGGGGGAGGGGGAGGTGTCTTACAAGGGCATCGTGGACGCTTTCGTGTGAGTGGCGTCACACGCTCGAACCATCCACTTGTCAGCAGACACCTGCGCGTCCACTGAAAGGATTCTGTATTCAGCACACTCGATGGCTGCCATAAGGTTCTCGGTTCCGGAGTTAAGCATCAGTCTGCTTCCCTCCCTCCCCACAAAATACTCAAAAACTTCCCAATGGATAACATCAGTAAAAAATATGTGTTTGATTACTATGTTATGTATTTCATATGCGTATGTGCATGATAGAAACACAATTGTACTCACGCAGCAAAAAAAACTAATATAGGTAATATTTTTATCTGTCCAATAGTAATGCTTTCAGTAAACAAGACATTGAATAATAGTTTTTTTTAGTGATGGATTGATTCTATTCTTTGTTTTATCTGTTCTCTGAAAAAATTGGTACTCAAGAGTGAGTACTACTAAAGTTGATTCTCATACACCCAGCAGACACTATCTGTTTAATATAAAGGTTGATTTTTCTCAATCTTGCCTCAAAATAAATTCCTGGCTAATTTTTTTAAAAATTATTTTTTTTAAGCTTTAATGGTAAAGTGTCAAATAAGCAGGGTTTATGCTGTTTTATATTATTTTTCAAAATAGCAAATTTTTTCCCAAACAAGATAACAAATAGTGCACAATACATATATGTTATCTTGGAATCACAAAAACACGACAGCCAATTGCGCTGGACTCATATATATTTCTAACCTATCACATTTGATACATCTGGATGTCAATGCGACAAAAATAGTGGGCATGACAAACTTCTTGATCAAAACGTTTTTCCATTTTATTATATTTAATTGACAAGCACTGAACTTAGTCCACGTCACATGGTGTCATAGATCTCAGTGTATGCAGATACAGTGTCGTTGTGCCTTTTTGAACAGTTTTCATTGCATTGTAGTTTAACTTACTAATGTATGAGAGCTGCACCTAATAAAAGCACATCTTGCTATTTAACATGGTGTATCTTTTAAACGACCTCATGTTCGACGAGACAGGGACCGAGGTGTGTGGGACGTATCAAACATATTTTCGTAAACCGTTAAGTAGCATGCCCGATGCTGAGAGCGGGCCACATCTTGTGGTTGGATGTGTTCGGGCCTATAGACACGCCCATGTTTGTAAAAGGGAGAATGGGGTAGGCTGCCCCTGGCCAAACATTCCAAGGGGGTGTAATTCTTTTTAAATAAAATTGTTTGAGATTTGACTGAAGTGAATAATTTTCTTTTCTGAATTTTCACATCATACCGTGTTTCCTTGCATAATCGTCGCACATTTTATTCTAAAATCAAGTTTGAAAAGTAGGGGTGCAACGATTATGCGGAAAAATTTTTTTTTTGTTAGGTAAAGTTATTCATAAAAACAAAACCCGTTCATGGAAAGTACGTCTATTTTAAAAAAAATTGGAGTATTCAAGAGCACGCCCAGCAATTTATATTAATAATTCATTAAACAAAAACGGTAAATTTAATACATTTTGCATTTAATTACTTTTTTATATTTAACAAATTGTTGAAGTACTCACGAGTCAGTGTTTGTAACATCTGACTGCCACATTTCTGAATGGAGGTAGTGAGTCAGTTTTAGTTTCATGTGCAGAAGACAAGAATCAGTAAATATTGTACCTTTAGTCTAGGGTGTGACTTTACCTTTACCAGCTTGTTTTGTTTTGTTTGCCTCCCGCAGCAAGATCTTCCAGAAGGAAGGCGTGACGGCGTTCTTCCGCGGCGGGGCTTGCCGCATGATCGTGATAGCACCCCTGTTCGGTATCGCGCAGATGGTGTACTTCCTGGGCGTGGCGGAGACGCTGCTGGGCATCAAGCGAGGCTAGTGCGTGCACGTGTGCCAAGCCATCGGGCTTCCCTTCGAGACACAACACGGCGATGTGCCCCAATGCTCCCTTTCCCACTCCCGCAACCCTCAACTGTGCGTGGAGGAACCTTACTGATGTTTCCTTGATCCCAAGCTCAGGCCTGCCCAGAGAACAAGTGGCAGGGGGATGAAAGTGAGTGCATTCTGTCTCTGTCCCCAGATAGTTAGGACCCCCGCCCCGTATCAGTCAAATTGACTAACTTAAAATTCCTTTAATATATAGTTTAATTACTGTATTTGCATGTATTTTGTTAAGTTTTTTTTTTTTTTTTTAGTTTCATTTCAACTGCAACACAAAAAATGCTTAACACAACAAAGGATCTGGGCCTATAGACACGGCCATGTTTAGAGGGGGAAAACAGGGTAGCTTCCCCAGGCCAAACATTCCAAGGGGCTACAATTTTTTTTAAACAAAAAATTTTCACATCAAATGTTTGGATGTTACTTAATGTAACAAATAATACAAACAGTAAGTCTTCTCTTGGAGACAGATTTTTAAACAGCACATGTTTAAGTAATCCATTACTTGCATATGTATAGTCAAGATTTTATGGTGTATATTTTGACACATATCCATGCTAAAAATTAACTGTTATGTAGTTTTGTTTCAATTGATGTGAATGTTATACATACAGTACGTCACTAATATTGTGCATACATGGTTATAACTAATCAAACCGTTGAATCACATTTTATTGATCAAAACATGAAACAATTCAATTGGCACTATCAAACCTACATAACTTAATAAGTAGTAGGATAAAAAAAATATTTGATTGCAGGATTCAAATTTATTTCTGGTACGACATTGTTTCAAAATTAAATTTTACTTATTGTCACTGCCTTAGTATTACGAAACTATTAATATTGAAAAAAATACAATTCAATATGCAGTGTTGAAAGATCAGTGTATCTCAATAGACTTAAAGAGTGATATTCCAAGACATAAAAATAAGGGTTTAGGTGTTGAATATGCTACATCTGTACTCTAACCGTATTCCTAGTGCACATTACCGCTTCCAAACTCTTAGATAGGACATGGCCAGTCCCTTAATTTAGGGAATGGACTTTGGTGTCCTATCCGTGACCTATCTGTCGCCCTTACAACTGCATATATGCAAGGCTCATTTTGTTTTCGTAGATTTCATGCAGATGGCAGACTCTCATCTAGCTCCATGATCATACATATTCACTTTCGTGAGCTGCCTGTCTAATAAAATGCACTTGCCTCTCTGAAACTGTCAAGTATTCTGTCATTACAACACCAATGATACCACTTTCTGCTCAGACTGATTTATGTCATGATTTTATGCAACTTGACTGCATTTACATTAATGCCAAAGTAAAACTAAAAAAAAAAAAATCATTAATTTTAACTAAAGGTGCATAATTTTTATAATAATAAAGAAAATAGTTTGTGTGAACATCGGGGGAACGTACAAGCATATTAGTGTGCCAAATGAAATTTTTATGATAGCTGGAATACGCACATTTTGTACTCTTTAACCATCATAGCAAGAAAAAAATCACACCTTAAAATATTCTTGAGAAAATTACAATAACAGCTATAAATACCCATAATTTCGTCTTCATTCCTGTTGTTTAGTAGTGTCCCTAGACTTGGTGGGGCCCTGGGCTTTTTACTTTAATGGCGACCCTCCAGGAAAAATTGAAAAATTTTATGCCCACCTAGAACTTGAATTTCGACAATGGTTTTGCTAATTTACTCTAAGAAATGTGATATTCTTTCCTGATAAATTATCTTCGGGTCAGTTTTATAAATCCTCACGGTGGAATCACGTAATTAGACGTGGAAAAATACAATATTTGAAAGTGTATTTTCATATGAAATCATGAATTTAAATTTGTATTGCTAGCACTTTAATTTACGTGCTAATAAAAATTTATTTTCTTTTCTTTTCCGAGTAGTGTCCATATTTTAAAAAGAACATTATACATACAAACAAGTAAAAAAAAAAGGAAAAGCACCAGTGCGAGGACCTGGGTCTTCCCGGCTGGCCCTGCCTGGAGCCGCCCTAGCTGTTGTGTCTCTGTAGCAGAGCTACCAGCAGCAAGAGTTGAATGGTAACAACTAACAAGTTCATGACCCTATAAGAAGTTTTTTTTTTAACTTTTTTAATAAATTTGTAATTGCATTTGAAATATATAAATAATATAAATAAATATAAGTAAATAAATATGTCAAATATATAAATAATTGTTATTTGTTTCAGTGATTGTAATAACACCTTATAATACATAGCTCAGTCCATTTGTTTGTTTATTTCATAAAGATATATAAGGTAGGCCCTGTGACCCTTAGTTTTTACTAGATATAAAACTAAATGATACCTATAGCACAATAGAAGTGATGGCATATACTACATTTATTTCATTGCATAGATATAGAATTAGTAATATACGTATTTCAGTTAGAAAAATTGTGTTACCAAATTTTGCTATGAAAATGTCTTCTTCAGTTATAGACCAGACACACTAATTTTTGTTGTCTTCATTATTCTTATGTAAACGTAAACAAGCAAATTTTGTGTAGAGAGACCTCGAGCAGCGTCGTCGTTCCGCGATGTGCAATTTTTTTAGCCTTGCGCCGGGCACTGTTTATTAAAGTGGCTGCCAATCTGTTACCTTTTTGGGATTCTGTTGGGACATGTTCTTGAATAAAGCCCACAAGATAGGTTACAGCTGTGGCCCAGCATGGCAGTGCTAATTCGCTACCTTACCTGGACATCTTGGAATACCACCCTAAGCCATATCTTTATGATAATCATCACTGTATGAAATATTATGTATAGCTTTTATTGACATAATGGTTAGTTTTTTTTAATTAAAGCTTTTTTTTTACTTACAGCTACAAAAATACTATCTTTCCACTAGAAAGTCAATGAATTTTTTTACATACTAAATATATATACATTTTTGAAAAAGATCTTAAATAAATGATTATTGAATTGAATTTTACATTTCAATAAGTTAGTTAAAATGAGGTAATTTAGGTAAATTTAATTTTATTTCGAGTTTTGTTTATGATTACAGTGTTGTGTTATGCGATTTATTAATGTAAAAGTTGATGTTATTTGGAATTTTTTTTTCTTTTCACCATTATAATCTTGTCTCCTTTTATATTTCATTTTGGCACTTTTGCTCATGATTAGAATGTAAGTTAAACTAAACTTTTATGGCAAAAATTTACGTTCTTTATGCATATATGTTTTTACTGTACTGTGATCATCTACTACCTACCTGTATCATAATGAGGTAAATCTATGATTTGTAGACATATGTATTGAAGGAGCCTTGTATTTGTTTTTCTGCCTCTGGCCTGACAACTCCCTAAAAATCTCTGTCTTAAGGGGCCTGTCTGGAATGGATGTATGTGTGTTGGTGAGGAGGGATGATAAGCGCGATGCTCGCTGGTACTTCTAGCCGATATCGCTCTGAACTGGCGCAGTCTTCTCGTTGTCCATAGGATAACTGTGAAATTTGAGTGGTGACCATAACATTATATGGAATAGAAATGAAGGTAAAGGTGTATTGTAAGTCCTTTAAGTGCTTTCAAGAATCTTTACCTGTTGTTTTATGCCTAAAAATTACTCTGAAAATATGCCTTGTCACCATTTTAACTCTTCTAAAAATATCGTAAAATGAGGTGAATAGGATCAGTTTGGAAATTCACATTTGAATGTCAATGGGAAATATGAAATCAAAACATGTTTTGATCCATCCAAAACTTGAGTCTTTATCCATAGTTTCTAGTGGTTTAGTCATGTTCTATTATGTCTAATGGTTTTTGCAAAAAAAAACTATAAATATTGTGTGATCCTATTCACCCCAAATATGGGGTGAATAGGATCACTCACTGAAATGTATGCATGATCCTTTTTGTAGAGCCTGTGGTGTGAAAAGGATCAGTGTTTTTCTTGCAACTAACAATTTTTAACAAAACAGCCATGCAATTTTTATTTTATTTTTGTTTCTCAATAAGATTTTTCACATTATTTGTAATAATAGGCCTACATAGCTTAGGCATAAAATGTTTTTATTTTAATGAACATACCTGTAACTATTCTTGAATATCTTATATATTACCCGGTACAAGTATAGTCTCTTCTAAAACAACAGAAAAGCACCACAAAATTATAATACATACTGTATGGTCCTGTATAACTAACCACTAATGATTTGAACTTAAGTTATAATTTTAGCAGCATTTCATGAAATTGAGTTGTGGTTAAATTTGAACTTGAGCTGCCCTCTCCGGATAACTTCTGGTTCTGAAAGCTTCCCGACAACCTGGCTGAAGGTAAAACTGGAAAAGTCCAACACAGCTGGAAACACATATATATGTCCCGAAAAATCACGCGTTTGTTTGAATCTTAGAAAACTTGCTTCAAAGGTTTCACAGTCGAGTTTCTGCACAACTTGATTTATGTAATACAGAAGTTTGCTGGGTCCTGGTTTGCTTCCAGTTTCTGCAGCGAATCCTACAAGAACCCAGTCCTTAACGTGAATGTCATCTTCCGATACAGGCTCTATGTTGTTAAATGTCCTTCCAAACTTTGTCACTTTTGATTCCTCAAGCTCTTGACTATCAATGGAACCATCGGAAAAGCTGTCATCAGAGCTGTCATCTGCAGTGTTGTTTCTTTTTTCTGGAAAGGCAACATCTTGTGTGTTCTCAGAGTATGCTTCTTCTGGTACTTCTGGTTCATAATCTTCATCTGATACTGGTATCGGACACTGGACACTTTTACCTGCTTCCACAGGTATTTTCAAAATAGCTTTTAACGATAAGCTGCAAACCATACAAGTCTAAAGGATATCCCCATTCTGCACATACTAAGAGTTTTTCAACAAGCAATTTTTCTTCATGTTCGCTTAACACAGTCTGACCACTAATGTGTTTAACTTTACCCTTCAAGTGTCTCTGCAGAACAGTGTAGGGAATTCCATACTTCTTACTTGCTTGTCTAATTCTTACTCCATGGTTATACACCTCCTTTCTTGCTCTTTGAATGACATCAAGATCTGGTTCACGATACACCTTTCCTCCTGGATTTGGAATATACTCACGGGGCATTTCAAACTTGTAGTGATCCTATTCACCTCCAAGTCTCAAACACAATGCATAGAAATATAAAATTAGTTCCAAAATCATTTATTACATCACTAAAATAGAAATGTTAACATCAAATAACTCTAAATACATACCTGAATAATATATCCAAATACAAATACAAAGTTATAACTTGTCATATATACTACACATGAAGTTTTCGTACACTCACAAACTTGATTGACTTAACCTCAAATTTCAGATGGCTGTTGTGTGAAGTGCTGCCAACATGCAAAACATTCATACACTTCAAATGTCATGTAAACAAAGCATAAAGACTAACTAATTGTAATTATTTTCTGTTGCCATTATTATTCATGTACCAATTTTTTTCATCTTACAATGAAGTTTTGATCCTATACACCACATTGATCCTATTCACCTCATTTTACGGTACAGTTTAAAAACTTAGTCCGAAATCAAAATTACTTTTCGGCCTCAGCGCCTCCTTAAATAATTTTCGTAAACAGACTCCACTCGGATATTTTGAGTAGTTTTTAAATTGCGTTGTTTTTCCTGAAGCTCTGTGCACTGGATGTGTGCCCGGGCAGATGGCACCCTTAAGAGTTCTTCCAGTAATGTGGGATTTTTCAGATGGTAGATGACTTTGGAATGTGAAATTAATTTAGTTGTGGTACTTATATTTTATACACACACAAACCAAAACCACACACGACACCACACATACACCTTACGCACAGCTTAACACACATATATAGTCCATGTCGTTACAAGATGAATTTATAAATCCTAAAGGTCCGGAAGTTACAGTAATTTTGACAGTGCATTATAAAATAATGTCTGCAGCACTCTTTTCACGAATCACCCACATGGCCATATATCACCAAAGAGACTATGTTATGTGAAAGAATCTCAATTGAAACGTGTACTAATTATTTTTCACAAATGTTTGAAACATGTATGTAGTTCTTATCATGACCGTATGTAGAATTTCATTTCAGGTGGGAAAAAAAAAGGAGGGATAGACCCTCTTTGTCTGTTGTTTGCTTTCAAATTCTTTCCCATTTGTTGGTGAGAATAATAGATTTTGTAGGATTTCTTGTGTAAGATCCCAACAATAGGACACCTACCTACCATCATGTGTTATTTGAATGAGAGGTATTTTTTGTACAAAATAATTAATTAACAAATTGCACATGGGTTGCCTTGTCATATCTTGGTAATGATACCCTTAATTAAAAAGAATTTAAGAAATATTTGTTTCATCACTCCTCTCATTTTTTATTTCAGAAATTTTCGTACTAATCAGTAGTACAAGACATACCTAATTTGGTTTCCTACCTTTTGCTTGGGCCCTGTACCAGGTTTCCAGGTATAAACAGGTGAGTATGCATTAGTATTTTATATTCATAATGTTATTCAATTGAAATACTGTGGGAAAACTGGAAACTATTGCATTATAATCACAACCTTGTATCTTGCTATTGGGAACAGCTTAGTTGAGTAACTATAGGCGCCGCGTCTTAAATGTGTCAATTATGCCACTTTAGACAGTTGTTAATTAACACCATCTGATCATTTACGTACCTAGTTGAAAAACTACATGTTCTGCCGGTAAATTGCATCACTTGTGGCAGTTTAGTTCGGGGCTTCCTGAACCTCTGCACAGGCGGTCAGATGAGAGATGAGAGATGAGAGATGCAGGGTGAAGGAGAGGGTGGAAATGGAGATAGTCACTGGGTTCTCTCTGCTTCTCTTCACTGCGGCTGCTGGGGAAGACACCCGTCCTCCTCTTTCCCCTCCCAGGGGACCATCGACTACCTGTGTCACCACATTCTTTGCTTTCTGAACAGCCACAACTTTTAACTACCGTCATAAAATGCAATTTTTTTTCTAACTGCAGCTTGGTATTTCAAAAGACATCATGTAAATCACTCTACTGAGGAAAGTGGCACCTTAAATGGTGTAGTAAATATGGAATGGATTTGATAATTTAAATAATTTTTATTTCTATGTATATGAATTGCAATTTACAATCTAAAAGTTTTTTTTATAATCTCATAATAAAAAAGTTTGGAATCACATTGTATTCAGAGTCACATTATTGTCGGGTAATACGGTGTATATAAAAATTAAGGTCATTTTAATGCCAACACGATGGTGTTAGGTGCCTAAGCAAAAGTGGTGCAGACTCATGTGTCACGTGGTCAGCAGTTTGGTGTGGTGATTCTCCTAATGGGAGGGGGAATTCATGTGACGTATGGACAAACCACACGGGTAGTGTTGCCACCAGAGTTGGACTGACATCCCTGGAGAATACACTGATGGAGATGGAACACATGTTGGGCCAAACGTCCTGATGTTATGGTCGAGCTTTCTCTTCGGGATGACGCGAATTCGTGGTGCATGCAACTCAGGGCTTTTGTCGTGACTGCTGAAGCAAACTTGACTTGAACCTTTAACTAATCATTGCATTGACACTGTGGCTTAGTACTAACCTAACATGAGGGTCCCGGGACCACTATGGATACAGGGGCTGCCCTCATATAGTGTCCACAATGCACACAAAAGTATTTTCTCACAAAAGTGAGTTTTAACGAAAGAATATAGTGGTTGCTGACATGTCTCTCGATTGCCGATGAGTCATGGACCATCCATTTACTATATATGGACATTTTCTTGCCACAGTGGCAATAATTTCGGTAGCTTGCTACTGTGGGATTTCTGTTTATTGCTACCATTAAATAAAACTCAATATTTCAAATGCTCATTTATTCTTAACTATATTCTCCACCACTTCTATTAAATTTGGTAGATACACAGTACTAATTAAATTTAAGTACAGTCACAGTTTGCATCTTAACCTATACTTAACAACCATAATATTTTTGACAAGAAATTATTAAACCTTTTAAGTAATCCAAATTTACTATCTTTGGCCTTAGCTGTCCTCTTAAATTAACACTTAAAATCTCAAATTGCAATAGAAGAAATAGTAAGATCTCCAAGGACTATAAGGACCTAGGTCCGACTTTCATATTTCTCGTGCTCTTTTACAAACTCATTCAGTTACAAGCGGGGCATGGAGACACCGAAATAGGTTCAGGACTCCTAAGCATAGTATTGATTGTCCTAATGCCAGTTTTTGAGTAGAGACTTGCCAATCGCCTAGTTAGGTAAAACTGCCCTCGGGTAGAACTAAACGCATAAAACAAATGTTGCTTGTTACTTACTTAACTGGATGATGACTGCGTAACCCATGGTTGTCTGAACACAATGCAGTGACAGAGTGCACATGCAATGGTTTCAGCATCTTTTTGAGAAGTATTTGGGATCAGACATACAAAAGCCAATTTTGCTCTATCACCTGTTTACCTGACACTAGAGAAGATCATCATTGCTGATGCCAATAATCAAAGCATCATAGTATCAGGACAATAATGTTGACTACTGTCAAATAGAATATTGGTTTGTTGGCAAAAGATGTTACTTCTCATTTGATGATAGTATCTACAAAAAATGTTTTGTTCAACGTTTTGAATGGTAAAGCAGCATCTTCAGATATTACCTAATTTTCTGCTTAACGTAAAGTAATTAGGCAACCATTTCATTTATGAATGCTGTTGTGTTCCCGGAAGATTTGTAAAACTGATATAACTAACCAAAATATTAAATTTTGTATCATAACTAAAAAAAAACCAACAAACTATTCAGGAAGAAAATTAAAAAAATGTGTTTCGAATGTAATCCCTCCATGTTGGAAAGACCTTTGAAAAAAAAAATCTTTTTCAATTCTATGTGGCTTATACAAATGATCCTTGTCTAAAACTACATCCTGTGAATTTTGGTTGGTTCATGATGACTATTTAAAGCCAATGGGGTTCGTTGGGTACCCATGCCCTTACAAGTTGGTGATAATCAAAGATAATAATGTTGGAAATCCTTCATCAGAATTGGACTATAACTTTGAAAATTCTGATTAAATAAATGCTCAGTAAATTTTTATATTTTTACAAAACCTTTGGAATTGTATATTTTATTTTTTACTATGAACAAAAAAAATGCTATTAATTACTAAACCTTTTCTAGCATATAAAATTCTTTAATTTTTCCATTTTATTTAATTAAATGATTAAAAAAAATTCAGGTTAAAGTTATCTATTTATAATATATTTCTTTATACATTTTTATTTTATGCATTATTTTTTATGATTCACTCTAAAAAAACTATTCAAGGTTATGGGTAGTCTTCCTCTATCACGTGTTAACTCAGATCATTCCACTGTCTCTTCCTGTACTGCATAGAGTTGCCGTCGTCCGGGATCTCGGGCTCGAGTCCCGGTGCGGCTCCTAGCGGAAATGGCTGTTGTCGATGTAGTGTTTCCGGATGGGCGCCAGACTAGCTCTGTTTCTAGTCGATAGGTGGGTCGTGGGGTCGGTTGCCCTGCGTGGCCCACTAGGACCGTCGGCGGTGTTGCGTGGGATATGAGGGATTCCTTACTTGGCGGTGGTTGGGAGTTGTATGGTTAATTGATTAGACGCTGAATTAATGCGGCAAATGACGTGCGTCGTTTATTCATGTGACTGTGGGCTTGGTGTAATACCGTGGATTACACACCACGTCGTACAGAGGGTGACGTCACACAATACATAAGTTACACAATTACACAAAGTTATTCTGAAAAGTTACGTAATGAAGGCGTGGCATAAGTTTACAAAAATGTTACGTGATGGCGCGTTGCACAAGTTTACTCAAGAATGTTCCAGGTTCAAGGCGTCGCACAAAATTACTAAAATGTTACGTATTAGCGTGGCATTAGCCGGTTCTGAGCCTGGTTACACAAAAGGGGTTTGGGGACGATTGGAGGCGGCCAAACCCGTATATCTATGTCTCGAGGCGGTGTTCGCGTCCACTGTAGTGGAGCGCGGACCGCAGCTAAATTCGTCCAAGTTCCCTTACGGGGTGGTGTCAGCGCCGGGGCGACTGGCTTTAGTTCAAGTTCTGTGGTTCGGGAGGCGGCCCGTGCCGTATACTGAAAACTACCCCGCAGACCAAGTGTGGTGCAGGGGGTTTTAAAATTTATGCGGCCGGATTAAGTCCTGGACCGAAAATTTGGACCGGGTACGCACGGAGAGATTAATAAAAAGAGGTTTCGAGGAAGTGACTATAATTACCAGAAGTGAGTTCAATGCAGACAATGGATCATGTCTCTCCGTGGGACGTGCGTCCGCCCCGGTCCACGAGTCGCGCTGTACTGGCGTGATGTCATGGCGTCCGGCCGAGGCTCGGTGTCCCTCGCGCCAGTGTTGACCTCATTACGTTATTTTCCAATTTAACAAGTTAACAAGAGATTTTAAGGGTGCTAAATTCCTACATTAATTATTAAGGCTAAATTAACATTACTCACCCCTTCTACAATTTAGAGTTAGTATGTTTACGAATTATGTTTTTTAAATTATACGTCACACCAGAGACTGTTCGTCTCTTGCCGGACTGCTCCGGTGGGGGGTAATAACGAAACACAAGGGGTTAATAATTATGTCACATGAATTACTTAAATAATCTAGGCAGAAGGCCGCCAGGGGAACACTCACACAAGTATCGACACATTTTCACACGTGAGTGCCCGGGCACTCCTACGTCGCACTTTCATTAAGCGAACGTTTAATTTATACGTAATGTTGTTTATATTCTGTGTGTGTTTTATCAAAGTGGTCGACTGTAATGTCGGTCTGTTTATTATGGGGCCGGGTTCTACCTTGTCTGCCGGTGGCTTGCCTGTCTCGGATGGGCCATGGCTAGGGGCGCATTCCGTTAGCGTGGTTGAATACTGGCGGTTGCAGGTCGGGCTTTAGGGTGGCCTTCGGTCGGACGACGTCAGAGTAACATGTGCAGCGCTTTTCTGTCGTGCCACACTTTCTTACTCAAATACTCACACTTTAAACCTCGGCAACCGTGAGTCTGGACCACTTTTGCCCAGGCAACTTAATACCATCGTGTTGGCAATAAAATTACTTTCATTTTTATATTTATTTCAAGTAAATAACATACGAAGGTAAATTACTAATGCAAACTCAACTATTTATACCTGGCAACTTGGTACTGGGACCAAGCAAAAGAAAGGCAACCTATTTTTTTTTCTTCTTTTTAGTAAGTTTGGTACTACTGAATGGTATGAAAATTTTTGAAATAACATTTGAAGGCAGTGATGAAAAAAATATTAATTAAATTCCTTTTAATTGAAGGTAGCATGGCCTGGATATGACCAGGCAACCCCGGTGCAGTTTGTTAGATTATGAGTTATTTTGTATAAAATGCACCTCTCATTCAAATAACACATGATGGTAGGTCGATTATAGTCAGGATCTTCTACTTCACCCTGCATACACCCCTGTTACTATACAATAAATCAAAACAGCTAAGATTTTGTATGTATTTTTGAGTCTTATCATCAGGAGTGATAGGACTGATAAACTAACCGGCCATTCGTAGTCACAAGACTCGAATTTTATCTAAGTTGTACCACGACTTTTTGAATCACCTTACTACTGTTACTATTATTACGACTTCTGCGATGGGCATTGTTAACCTGACTTGATATTAATTGTTTATGTCAATTTTCCTGTTATTTTAATAGTTTTCAAACCATAAAATAATAAAAAAAATGTTTAAGGCCTATTCCCATGTGATCTGATCGCAAACAGAATGTTACTGATGTAATCAAACGACAATAATTCACGAGGTGCAATTGCTGAAGTTATAAGTTAATGTTTGAAGCAACAGGATTGCTTATGGTTAGAGACTTGGAAATTTTGCAGATTCACTGGTTGACTGGCCCTCAGTCATTGAGGTTGGTGTCAAAATAATTATGATTCAGTCATTGAAGTTGAAGCAATACTAAGTATGAATGTTTGCATTCAACATTTTGACCAAATGAATACACATAATTTCCAGGTCCTACTTATTGTGTTTGTTATATATTAGCTTGTTGAAGTTTTGTTCCTGAAGATATAGAATTATGTTGTTGCCAAAATTCTATAGAGAATTTTAGCTGTTGTAGAAGTTTAAATGTTGAAGCTGTAACATGTGCTTTCAGAATAGATTAATAGATTCAATGGATGTGAGCTGCTGTCTCGAAACGTGTTCAGTGGGTGCTTGATGTGATTTAATAAATCACTTTACCTCGTATCATTTAACTGTGTTTTGAGATCCATCTAACGGACAGTGGAAATGTTGCTGAATCACAAAATCTCTATATAACAAAATTTAAGAGACTGATTTTTTGTGTATTTGTTATAGAGGAGTTCTTTATAAAAAGGTGGAATGATACAAGTCCAGTAATTCTATGATAATGGATTTCCCACTCATTTTGGAAATACGACGTAAAATTTTTTAGTGTGACTGTAACAAAAACCACAGTGTATTTGTTACATCAGTTGGTTCCTGAAAGGAAAAATTTATTTTACAATTTTACAACTAATGTTCTATTTCATTCATATTAGAGATGTACCATTTCCCAAACACCATGAAATTGTGACAGTCTATCAGCACATGACGATATTGAGGAATTGTACCAACAAAAATAAACTTTAAAAAATTATATCAAAAATTTGTACGTCATTTTTTCCTCAAGGCTTGAAAGTCTCAAGGCTTGTACATCTTGTCATTTCTGTATCAGTAATTTTCAGTGTTAGTGGAATTGTTTTGCAAAGTTATATTTGTGAATTTTATTTTTAATGACCTTTTAAATATGAATGTTCTAAATTCTCATTATGTATTTCAAAAAAATATTTAAAACAGTTTTTTTTTTTTTAATTTTAAATAAAATGATTAAATATTAATAAATATTTGATGTTTTTAAGAAAACGTAATGTGAACTGTTATAATTCCCTTTGTTGTTACAATATTCATCCAAAAGAGAAGAAAAATGTTGGTACATAGGTGATAATGCTTTGTGTAAGATAGGTAAAGTTTTGAATGTGACCTAGGAAACAATTTGTTGAATGGATTTTTTTATACAAAAAGGGTTTGTTATATAGAGGTTTTACATATTTACTGCCTGATTGACTATTAGAAATAAATGTGAATGTAGCAGTAGATTATAACTGCACAAGTCAGTATGCAGTTTACTGACTATAAACATTATAGCCTGTACTTCTTGCTCATGAAATGTTAAGTTACAACAGAGGTAAAAAATTTATGAACATGAAAGAATTAAAATATATATGGTACTTTGCTAGATAAGAACTGAAAGATGTCATATTAGTTTAAATTGATATGTGACAT
This sequence comes from Bacillus rossius redtenbacheri, assembly GCF_032445375.1. Classification (NCBI taxonomy): domain Eukaryota; kingdom Metazoa; phylum Arthropoda; class Insecta; order Phasmatodea; family Bacillidae; genus Bacillus; species Bacillus rossius. Next base: position 280,099,543 of record NC_086330.1, on the reverse strand, counting down.
AAATATTTTGTATTGTTTAGTATTGAAAAATTGCCTTGGTGTAGCCAGAGATAATACTTTAAGAGATTCTCAAAGTTAACATGGTGTCTATTGACAGCTATTGTGATTCTCAAAGATGAATTTAATACCACGCCCAAATGACGTCACTGGAGAAACCTTTTGTAGCAGCCAGACCCTATTTATTATCTTCAAACATGCCATTATTTTATATTTTATGCTCTAACAAAACCAAATTTTTAAAACTAAACAATATAAAACTATTGTGGCTTTAAAAAAAACTGTTGAAATCAAAAGGTGTATATATTTTGGTTCATATCTTTCCTCCTCAACCCACAATAAGTTAACTCTCTATGTACTCTAAACAAAAACAGTGTTGTCAACATAATAAAAAACCATCCACATATTCATACTCTAAAAAATAATACATTTTTAAAAGTACTAAAGGTTTTGAAAAATATCATACACCTTCAATGGAATTAGTGCATTTAATTTGAATATCTGGTGTATTAATGAAAGTTTAATTTATCTTGGTTTTTATATATATGCTTACATTATGAAATATGTATGTACATTTGTTTGATAAAAATAAAACTACAAAAGATAATTTTAAATAAAACATTTTGCCGATATGACTGTGTTGCTATATATCAACCAATAAAATCGATTCCACGTGCTGTTTCATTTCTGTTCAAACAGCAAACTACAATCATCATACAACTAGACCAGGACAAAGTATCATTAATCCAACGCGGAGAAAACAACAGCAAACCAAGGTTCGCAACTTAATTTCCAAATAAATGGTCCAATAACAAATATAAATATATTAACACCAGTTATACAGTTTTGTAATTACAGAAACTGATGCAGCATATATAAGGCCTACAAGCAATATTCATTTGAGCATTGTTAATCTTTGTGATCCAATTTTCTCACATCTCCCAAAAACCTGCAAATTTCATACCTCTCGTTCATAATGAAATGACAAAATAAACTCTTAGACTGTATCAAAGACCCACTGTGAATAAAAATTTTAATTAAATCTAGTATAGCAAGTATAAATGAGCCACGTGGATCATGCTTTATTAAACACAAGACTATTCACTAGAAACTACACAAAATCTGAATAATAAAGAAATGTTAAGCCAAAACAGGATTTAGAAGGAAAGTGCGAAATACAATTTTGAAAACAACTACAATGAAGTTACAAAAATTTGCTGTACTAATTAATATGATACCTTGTCCTCACATTGAAGTGAACCAAAGCCCCAAGGGACTAACATCAGAGAAAATTGCTCTTAACCCAAGCTACCAGCTCGAAATCTACAGCAAAAGAAGGCTGCTGCCTTAACGTAATCAAGCATAAAACAAATCCAACTGCGTATGTTCACCAGCACATCTCGTTGCTAGGCTATGTCACGGAGAAGGTAAAGGCAGTAGGAAACGGGAAAGGAGGTGAACACAAAGCATCTTGTGACCGGGAAAATGTTGAGACATGGCGCTATCTTCAAATATGGCTCTCCATGACCCTGCAACTAGCTCAACCTTCAAAAACTTTAAGCTTTGACAAGGACCTCTAACGTGATTCTTCACGATGATTTTGCTCAAGACTGTTCAGGCTACAAAGGAGATCGATGCACGCTGCATCCCTCGTCCAAAGTCCACCATCGACGTTATTGGTGATGCCGAGAAGCATCATAGATGAAGGCGTAGTAGCTTGAAGAATTAAAGAATGAAGAGAAGGCTTGGGCAGCCACGTAGCGAAGAGAAAGGAAACACCAACCCCGATGTGAAATGGGAAACAATGCTGACCATCCAAGAATGGATGAGAGCAGCACAGCTTGCAGTGAAGGTTAGTCCACCTGCACAGCTGCGTTGCCAGGCAGGCTGGAGTAAAGCAGAACCTGTAACACGGGTCACATTCTCCTTGCAGAGGAGTGGAGTCAAACAGCCAATGAGGCGACCAGAATGGGGAGCAGATAGCTGAGGTTTGCTGGATCGGAGCTTGGTGGTGGTGATCCTTGAAGTCGACGCAGGTCTCTCTTTCTTCAGCCTCGGACATCCAGCCCGGTCAGAGAAGAGACAAACCTAAGGGAACTTGTATAGATTATGTTCGGACTGTGCAGTATAGTGTTTGTGTACAAAAAAGGATTCGACCATGTGGTGAGGGGAATCTAGGAAAATTCGGTTGAAAAATATCAAGCAACACAAAGATGGTGAATACAAGAAACATATTTCCAAATGAGATTTTTATATGTCTCACAACTGCACAAAATGTTTTAGGTGCAAAAAATGTGTTTTACGAAATCGTCTCTTGTTCTAAACATGTTCTAGTATTTCACTGATTAAATATGAACCCGAATATCCCAGTTTCTTGACAACATTATGTAACTGAAATTTCCTACACCATACTCTGTGGTAAAATTGTACACTACTAACTACTGCCATGCCTTCTGGCTACCTAATCAGTAATCACGCATCTTCTTGACAATAAAGGTCCACATACCGCCACAGCACGTCACATGAGGCCTCATAGGACATGGGAATAAATACCCCACATATTCAGTAAGGGATGCGTCAGAACGCCAAGGAACGGAACATAAGGAGGAAATCCTGATGCTCCACGTTCAGTGGCATTTAATACTAAGTTGATAAGGTCCAGATCTGTCTCATTTTGTCTGTTCAGCATTGTAAAAAAATATTCAAGCAATGTTTCCCTTTGGTAAATAAAGGCTGCTAAACACTTGGCATACACACACTCTCACAATATGTTGACAATTGGAACATTAATCATTGTTAGAAAAAAGGAAGCAGCTTTAATATTCCTGAGGGGTAACAAGAACATAAATTTAGCAGAGGCAAAGCATCCATGGAAGCTGTGCAAGCGATGCTTCCCTTCCCTTAACCAGTAAACAACAGTAGAAATATGTCATTTTTATATTAGCTGGAAAACAAAAGTGGATTGGACAATTCAGGTGTGTGATGCACTCTGAACAGTAGCCCATACAAAGCCACTGGAAGCTGCTGCTGCTAAGCCTCTGCCACTAACTGCAAGCCCACGGCTGGACTGGTGTCTCCACCTAGGTAGAAGACAAGGAACTAAAAACTAGACTTGTGCAGTGCACTCGGCCTACAGCATCAAGCTGTACAAAAACAGTGTAAGAACTACTGTTGAAATGTTAACGAGTGAACATTATACAAATTAATAGCGAGTCTTACAATATTCTTAAATTATTGTTTTTGTTAAAGTTAACAGTGGTGTTCTATAAAATTGTTAACTTTTATTTTAATGTACAAACAATGCTTGCGTAGTGTGGCAGGCTATGATACAGGCAGGACGTTGCTGTGAAGAATACTTCCATGTCAGAATAATGACAAGTAGCCAGGTTTATAAAACTGAATTTTCAGGCAGTGCTGTTTCATTGGACTCTGAGGACTCGTTCATCAGTATTTGTAACTGTATTATAGAAAAAAAAATACTAAACCGTTCATTACTGGTTTAAAATTAAATAATCTTTAATAGCAGGCCTACACCTCCTCTAGCTCTGGAGACATTTTAATTCACGCACTTACGAAGATATACCCCGGTTATGAGGCTGCGAGAATTTGACAATTTTTTGTAATACCTACTTTTCCGCAAAATAAAACTGACATGACCGACATATTTGCCACTAAAAACCTAACAATTGAGCTGATGCATACATTTTAAAGTAATGGCTACAAAAAATTTTTATTAGGTCATTGTTACAATATTTTAAGTGCTTTGCCATGATTTGGATGTGAATACATTATGTACCACTTATAAGATGATATTACACTCCCACTCAAGGGGTAGATAATGGTAGAGTCATCTGTTATCAAAATAATACGTCAGTGGTGAAGCCGGAGAGGTTGTGGGTTAGAACTATCTCATTTGTTAGAGAAATAATTTATTATTAAAATAAAATAATATTTATATAATTGTGTATTTAATGGCCAGAAACAAAAACTACGTCAATAGCACCATTGGGCAAATTTGCATATTTTCCCGGGAGAGGACTCCCAGATCCCCCCCCCCCCCCCCCCCCCCCTTTTCTCCCTCAAACACCATTCCTCGCCATTGAAATTTACTGAAAATATCTAGGACAATTAAAAAAAAGTTTCTATCGTGGGTATGGACCAATGGTTTCCGGGTGATCTGCAAGCCAGGGAGCCACTGGCGAAGGCCCACATTAGTCTGCCACGAAGGCTTACACCTTTGACAGTCAGTATCAGTACAACTGTTGACAACATTATTTGACATTGGCTGCCAAGAAGACCAAGCAAAACCGACAGCAAACTTTTTCAAAATATTTACAACCCCTAGGTGATCACGAAAGGCTGTAGGATGAAAATACTTATAGGACAATAGGTAACAAAGTAAGCTGCACAATAATGTTTCTGGCCCTGCCTGTTTTTCCAATGTAACAGACTAAGTATTCATGTATGCAACAAGGGACATATTACCTTCTTTCATTCACCTCTTTTACATTGCAGATCACTAACCTGACTACCTCGCAGATTCACAGAAAACTCTAGAATAATGTGAAACGTGGACAAGACTGCTTCTGGGGCATCCCCTCCAAAACATGCACGACAACATACCCGCCACAACGTTCTCTGACCCCTTCAAGTGGTAGATTTTGTACCAGAATCGGGACCACAGAAGGATCCATCAGCTTATCTGCTCTAGCTAGTGCGGATGGCTGAGGAACCATAATCGAGGTGTGTGGGATTTCCCCATACCATAAATTCAGGCGAGGGCACCCTTTTTGTAAGCTTGCAATCAGCATTCAGCATTCAGACTCCAACAAGGAGCAGCTAGATAGTGAAAGCAGCAAGCCTTAATTTTCCCTCCAAGAGTTGTCCTAGAACTGCAACTCAAGCAATAGATCACGCATCCGTATGCAACACAAAGCGGTGGCTGAAGTCGGCAAGAAAACATGAAGTGAGGCAAGTCTAACCTTGAGGTCTTGAAAAAGCTCAGTAAAATTCTATATGGTATAGTCGTATAGTATAAACCAACAGAAAAACTGGAAACAAGATGGTGCCAGGGCCGTATTTGCGCGCAGGCTATCTAGGCTGTAGCCTATGGGCCCGCACCACAAATGGGGGCCCGCACCACACAACACGAAAAAAAAATTATACTGCGATGATCTTCTTATATTCTTAAAATACGCGTCAACATAGTGTCCAGTTGTTTTGTGTGGACTAAGTGCGCCGAACTAAACTCTTCTGTGGAAAGCTGATATATGTGTTGTGTCAGCATTTAGAAATCTGAAACACTTGGCGTTGGTGACTGGTGTAGTATTCTAAACTTCATTTGCGGTGTGCGGGGTGGGGAGAGCAAAGCGAGATATGAGGAGGAGGCTCTGTAAGCTGAGTCCAGTGAGCCCTGCGACGTACAAAGATCAATAACACAAACTCCAATTCAGTAGACACTGTTTTCATGTTGACCTGGCGACTGGCGTCTTTTTTTTCGGCATGCATAAATTAAATTTGTGTGAATTTATGACCCATTCTGTAGTGTTTGTTTCAGTGTTTCACTTAAGATATAACTTATTCAAAACAATTTTTATAGGCATCTTTAAGAAAATCTGTGTTCAAACCACTACTTTAATAAATACTCCTGCACTCCAAAAAAAAACATTTTTTTGTAATTCACTGCGTTCAAACAAAATAGCCAGGTATTATGCATACACAACCCAGCTATTGCTGTAAGCTATATAACAATAGGTATTTGTTTTAAAATTTTTTTGGATTTTTTCCCCAAAATTGTTGGAAAAAATTATGAATTTTCAAACTTAATCTAATGCAAAAAAAAAGAAAGGTAATGTTGGTCTCTGAACAGACTTCAAAGCTATTCATTTTCGCTAATAGTTACATGGCATAAATATATAGTACTAGCTGCAGTAACCGGCATTGCCTGGGCTGAACACAGAGTGGTAATATAGTCTGCGAGTTAAAGCAAACTGGATAGCGCTATATGACATTGTGATGGACATAGAGAAATTACACACAATTACTTTTTGTATGTTATGACCTATGATTTTCTGTTTACCCATGGAGATAGGTTGAACGGTTTAGAAGTTGATGTGCTGCAGCGCCAGTAGTAGCTTCTATGAAAAGAGAGTAGTAAAATTGACGAGTGGTATTTTATAGTTCTATTTTTCTGGTTGCTACACAAAACAGTCACAATAACATCTACCATATTTGTCTTAAATTATACTGAGGAATTGAATTAACAACAGACTTTATGTTCTGTTTCAAGCTAGCAAGAAGCTAACTAAATAGCATACGTATTCACCAGATACGTAAGCTGGGGTGCAAAATAGTTTTAGTAAAACTTGCAGTGCATTAAAAAAATGTTATAAACAAGTCTAAACAGTGTAGTAATTGAATAAAACAGCAAAATGTTTTAACAGTGATTATGGGATGTAGAGGCTACTAGATTTAGTTCTTTCAAATCTGCAAACAAACTTTACGGATAATGAATCTAACCAAATTATGATTAAATAAGTTAGTCTAATGAATCATGTAGAGCAGCAAAAGTTTATGAATTGTTTGATTTTATCACACAAAGTAACATCTGACCATTGAAAAAAAAAATATATAAAAAAAAACAGGAAACATTTTTACAAGATATCTAAATAATAGTCATATTAAAGACGACAAACATTCTCAGTTTTTCAAATCATTAAGCCTATTAAATAATCATAACCAACTTTGGCATATTTCATATTCCAAGCATGGTACATGAGAGGTGTGCAAGTCTATAAAACTTACATTATACCGAAAACCATTAGTTATACAATGCATAATGATAAAAATATTTAATATAATAATTGTGGAAAATGCATAATAGGATAGAAACATCAAGCCTAAGTTACATGAATGACTAAAGTCTTGCATTTGATTGATAGTTTTTAAGAGGCTGTAAAACGATAGCAGTTACACCAACTGCCATAAAAAATTTCCTTTCTGTAAATACCTGCCAACCTCGACACATTATTGAATGCAAGGCTGTCTTACGTACGACACTGTAGCAGTGACGGAATAGTTACATGACGATGGGATCCGTGCTCACATTAGGGATGCAACATCGCTCTTAAAAACATCGATATCATGAACATCGATGTTCAAACGAAAAAGTATCGATGTAAAAAAACATCGTTCTGACAACCGATACATCGATGTTTTAACCGATGTTTTTAAATATTAAGAAAAACATGCCGAAATGATTAAAATTATAGTATGTATCCAAAAACCATACCTACTACAGGTTCCTGACCACAATATCCACAACCCATTTACAGTTGTGTCTCATGCAAAACAAAATAATGTATTAAAAGCAATTGAAAAAAAAATTGGTTGTCTGTAAAGTCAGTTTAAGAAATAATTTCGGCTATAATCTCTAACCCAGACACTCGTGGTGCACTGGGGCTGAGATTAAAATTCGTTGATAATATTTTACTTTTTTATGTCTTCCATTGCTCAAAATGATATGCACTTGTGGCCTCCGACACGGAATTTTATTTATAATTAATTCATAATAACGCCCCTCGCGATAAACAAAGGAAAATATGTGTTAACGAGTGCCTGGTTGCCGCGGAAGCGGATAGATAGCACGATTCGTTCGGCTCGCGTCCGTCACCGTAGATTGCAGCACCGTAGGGGAATAATATGATTTCTTTTTTATAATATAATTTTATAACAAATACACATCCCAAATACACCTATCTTATTTATAATGTGTTACAATATGTTTTTAAACATTGTGCAAAAGATCCCGGGTGTAATTTGAATTATTATGTGTAACTGTAAAACACCATTGTGTGTACAAAAACGTATTTGAAAATTCAACATTACTTTTAAATAACCGTACCGATTGTGCTGAAAATCGGTGGACGCTCGTTAAATTACATAATATTAATAATTCAAACGACGAAAACATGAATGAAAAGTCAAATCGATGGTTGTTCCAATGGAGTGGAAAAGAGATGCGGCGCAAGCGTACAATGAGCGTAACGGGACACATCGTAGTGGGTCAATGTGCGTTACGGGAAACTTTTTCGTGCGTGCAGCCGGCGTTCATCGATTTATTAGACGTCACATCAACAAACGGATTTGAAAATTCAACATTACTTTTAAATAACTGTACCGATTGTGCTGAAAATCGGTGGACGATCGTTAAATTACATAATATTAATAATTCAAACGACGAAAACATGATTGAAAAGTCAAATCGATGGTTGTTCCAATCGAGTGGAAGAGAGATGCGGCGCAAGCGTACAATGAGCGTTACGGGACACATCGTAGTGGGACTTGATGTAAGTTTTTGGACATACTCCATTGCTAAGAACTTTTTTTCTGTTTAAGAAAAACTAAAAACTAATAAATAAATAAATAAATAAAACTCAAAAAGGTAAAAAAAAAAAAAAAAACACAAAATTAAGCAAAAAATTTCTGTTGTCCACACGGATATAAACACCACAAAATATTCCGTAACAGAAATATGGTCAACAAAACAAAGAAAAAAATGTACTAAGAGAACGAAAAAAAAACCCACAAATGATAATGACACAGAAATATTGAACCCAAAAAATTCAGCACAACGGTTGAAACGAAACTAAAACACGACAAAACGAAAAGACGAAACAAACGTTGCGTTACGGGACACTTTTTCGTGCGTGCAGTCGGCCGGCATTCATCGATTTATTAGACGTTGTCACGTCAAAAATAAGGAAAAAGCATGAAGTGTATGTGCAGGTTAAAAATGTAACATTAATTTTCTCGATAGAGCTAGCGAGACCGTATCGGTACCAATCACTAGCTTGTATGCAGGGGTGCAACTAAATTTTCAAAAGGGGCGGGGGGGGGGGGGGGGCAATATACCTTTTTATAAAGTATCATCGATCCCCCCTATTGAAGCGGGGGGTCCTCCCCCGGGAAAATTTGTATTTCAAGGTGGAAACTGGTGCTATACAAGCAGTTTTATTATCTAAAAATTGATTACACAGCTAGTGGAAATAACATATCCGACTTGTACAGCACTTTCTTTGCCCCCGTTTGCCCCCACTTCAAGGTTTCAGGGGGGTGGGGGCAAAATACCCTTACCCCCTCTGTTGTGATTGTATGTACAAGAAGCTATGAAATTGTCCATGAAGTCTGCTCGCTGCTTTTTCCCTATATTTTTCAAAATTTAAATAAAATTCTTATGTAAACAAATTTTTTAAACAGTATTTATTTTTTCCAAATGATTTTACACATCTTAAAGTACTGGGAAAAAATTGATACTGAAATCAACCAAATAGTTCAGTATTTACAACATTTTTGATACCTACTTAAAAATTTTGGTTTTTATAGTAAGTATAGGCAGTTAAAAAAATTGTATCTTGAAAACTAAATGTCGTATAGTAATGTTTTCTATATATTCAATAAATATTCATGAAATGATAGCCAAAATATTATAAAAAACTAGGGTAATTTTAATGATGAACGATGTCGATGTTTTTCGACTTTTTCGTCGATGCATCGGCGATGTATCGCTCTTCAAAACATCGATGCTAACATCGATGTTTCATGAACGATACATCGATGTTTTGAAAACATCGATGTATCGTTTGCATCCCTAGCTCACATCCGTACTGCCATCGTAACTCATCCGTCGTACCAGAGATGCGTCGTTGCTATGACAGTGGCAAGTATAGTACTAGGCATGACCCACTGGGGTGTTCATGGTAGGGTGATTCTGCTGTTGTTTGCCATTACCTCCTGCAATATCAAGGCAAAGGGACAATATGACACCCATTTCTGGTTTCGGAACACAAATTTTCCACAAACTAAAAATCTCCGACCAGCCTAGGAATCAAACTTGGGACCTTTTTCTCACCAGCTGGGAGCTCCAACCTCTAAATCCACAGCATGGGAAGTACAGACTAGTTAGGTGCAGATATTCACATAAGTATAATTTGTAAGTTTAAAATAGTTCTGAACATAGAGTAAATAAAGTACTAGTTCGGAACATATTACCAATAGGGTGAAGTGGGGTAAGTGTAACCACGTTTTGGCATAGTTCAACTTTGACCTCATATTGCCAACTTGTTATCACAGATATAATGCTGAAATTTGTCATGCATAAACTTCAACTAATTGGCTTTACAGCTATGTATATTTTTATTTAAAAAAATGATATTTAATGGTCACATAATGTTTTTGAAAATATTTTGTCGTGAGGTTACACTTGCCCTGGGGTCTGGGGCAAGTGTAACCTCACCTTGTTATACCCATACAAAGCATTTTAAGAGAGACCTGGGGCAAGTGTCCAGATTCTCCAATTTTCAGAGAAATTGGAGATTATTAAATTTTCCGGATATCTTAAATTTTACTCAAGATACAAACTTTTCCATGCAGCTCTCTGCCGCCGCCCGTCTCTCTGTGGGAGCTGAGGGGGAATATCTAGCGGGTTGCAGTGACGTGTATGTGGATTGAATGTCCGGTGGGCGCCAGGCTAGCCTGAACTAGACCATGAGATGAATCGTGGGTTCTTTCTGCCCCAGCGTGGTCCGCTAGATAAGTCGGCTTACGATGACGACGAACTTACTGTGTTGGTGCTGGATACGCCCTAAGCAATATAGGGGGTTGCATGCCTGGCTGATGGGATTACAAGAACACTGAAATTACACACGGGGACGTTTCTGAGTAACTTTATTAGTCGTTACTCACGAATGACAAGTTACGTTGGTACACGGTACAAGTTCCGGGTTACCCAATGAAAACACTAATTAATTATTACGCTACGATCTAACTCCGCGGCAGTCTTGCGGGTTAAAAGTTCACTGGAGGCGGCCAGTGCCGTATGTTACCATGGGGGGTCGCGTGATGGCGTTACGAAGCTTGGCGTTACAAATTATTCGCTCGTGATACCGGCAGGCATTTGCACGACATGTTAATTAAAAAGTTCACTGGAGACGGCCAGTACCGCAAGTGGAGCCAGTGGCGCAGTTGCACTCGATGCTCTTTAAGCCGGTCGGGATAGTCCCGGATCCGCGGAAAAAGGGCTCGGGGACACGTGGGCAGCTAATAAAAGGAAGTTTTGGGGTAATTACTCACATGGCAGAATGAGTGATCGTTGAATTCAAAGATGATGGCCGCTCACGGAACGTTAGTTGCGCCCCGGGCCTGAGCTTGGAGAAGACTGCCGGAAGATGGCCGCCGCGCGGGGTAGCTTCCGGGCTACCCCCACCACCCCGCGCCGCGCGCCAAGACACTTATATCACCTTACAACTATAAGTTTAAGTAAAAAAATCGTTCCAGGTACTTAATTACAAATTAGTATCTGGAAACTAATTGCTGAGGGCTTGATATATGACAAACTAGCAAGTAACTGTTTGAAAATATAAGTCAGTGGACGACTGTTGTTTACACGTAATTACACTGATGCGCATTGATTAACTAAGTAATTAAAGTGTTGGTGGTGATTGAAATTAACGGGACTGATCATTGTACTTATATTATGTTTATAAGTTATGCATCGAATTAGGTCCCGTGGCGGAGCTCTCACTTGACTCGTCCGGGGTTTGGAGAGGATGCGCTCCGAAAGGGCAACCTGCCACTGATCGGGTGAAACCGGCTTAAGGGTAGCGTCGGTACGACGTCATCTCCTCACATTTTGTGAAATACACAAAAATGTTAATGTGACAAATAACTATTAAAATATACAAACTTAGCACAAAAAAGCCATTGCAATATAAATTTGATTTGTTTGACATACATACGTCGTACTAGGGATGTAAGGGAACGAACAAATGAAATGTCGGAGTGGGCGCCACTATGTGATGTGGACACGTGGACCCGGCGGAGACTCCCTTCAGGGCGTGACGTGACCTGTGTAAGGCTAGGCCCGGTTCCCTTAGTACACGATATCGCTCCAGTGGGCTCTTAAGGCGTCCCACACGCCTCGAGGTTCAGGAGCAGGGACACTTGGTCACTCGACTAAAAATCACAAGTTCGACGTACTCCTTTTATTCCAGCAACGTTACAACACGTCTCCAATTGCGCTACATCTACATACACTCAATGAAACTGTTAATAACGCCAACGGCGGGAAAGAATCAGTTTACAGGCTGACCAGGTCCCCTCGTGGCCTGGCCTCGTGAGTTTAGGACGCGGTTCGTGGTTAAATGTTCGAAATGAACTTAAATATTTATTAAAACGAGTCGGCCACCCGGAGTAGGCCTAACAGATACAAAAGGGTTTTAAGAATTATGAAAAGTCCGGCGGATGAAGTTGCGCGGTGCTCACCAAGCATCCTACCCCGTGTGACAAACGGAAGCAACTGAAGAGGCCAGGGCAACATGGCGGCCGGAAAGCGCTGGATTTACCATTAGCCTCTCCTGTTATTTATTACCACTTATTTAACTAAAAAAAAATACACTAAATTTCTATAATAAAATTATACCAAGGTTTCCTTAATTATTTATGTTGAGTATTAATTATTTTAATTGGGATTATGGTTCAAACTGGTTGCGGGTAGTTTCATTGCCTGCCACGTGGGGCACTGTGCCGTCCTTCCCAACTAGCACTGCAAACATAATCCTTAGGGAATATTATTTAAAGAAAAAACAGGTAGCAATTACGTAAGCATTAAAATTGAATGATAAAATAAAAGGGGTCATGGCACAGACTCTACTCTCGCCTTTTGTCAGCAGCCTCACACACACACACACATACCTGCACACGGGGCGGGAGGTTTGAAATAGAGGGTGGTGGTGGGAGGAGAGTGAGGCACATCGGGCTTAGGGAGGGCGTAGCCCTGGTCGACGTCAAAACAATACATTGCACAATATTTATTTGGTTTTCATGTTTAAATTTAAGAAAAACAATATATCACCTTTAATGTCAAAAAGAGAAAATTCACTACAGACGTTTACCCACTGATTTTAGCCTAGGTCTTATGTTTTCATCTCAGTCCAACTGAAATTTTAAGCAATAAAGTCATTTTTGGCCTACTTCACTGAATAAGGTAAGAGTCAAATGTGACACCAAATGTTAGGTCTCCCCTGCGACCCAATGTAGGCTCAGGCAGCACTGTTAAAACATCAGAGGCTGGAACTTCAGTCTCATCTCTTGATTCGGGCCAAGAGAACGTGGTGCCATGCTTCGTCTTATTTTTGCACCTGAGAAATATTGCTTCAGGATCCCCTACATCACTAATTTTGGCAACTTGACCAACAAAATGACCTTTTTTAGTTTTTGTTGCAGAAGCTACCAGAACATAGTTTCCAACTGTAACTTTATTTTTGGCTTCAAAACAGCCTGCATCTTTTTGCTCTTCCTCAAAATCGTGTAGCATTCCGTTTCTGTAATCTTCTATTGTCTTCGTATTATCTTCATCACTTGTTACTGAAGATAGAACAATTCGGGATAGTCTTTTTCTCACAACTTTTTTAGGTGTAGGCCTAGTTTTAGATGAACACACAGCACTCTTTTTCAATGATCCTTTTTTTATTATCAAGCCCTTTATTAAGCTGGTAGGTCTGGTGTTTTTCAGTTTTGTGATTTCCTTATTTTTCCTTTGATTCTCATCTTAATTTTCTTTGTTTATGGAATCTTGAATCTTCTGCTACTGGTGCAATTTTCTTCTTCTGTGTCTTACCTGGGGGAGTATGTTGGCGAACTGTTTCCAGTAACAAACTTTCAAATGACACATCACAACATAATGAAATATTGGTTGGTTCAAGGATAGCTAGTCGATTGTCAGGTATAGCTGAGTACGAACTAATACTGGTAGAACAACCGGGCTCAGTGGGTGTTAGGAGTTCGGGAGTTTCTTCAACTCGATTATCTGCAATAATCTGAAGTGGTTCTGTTACAGATGTAGCATCTACAGATTTTTTGGCTGTACTGTCCTGAACAGATGTAGGGTTAATTTCTGTCAAAGAGGTGGTAGGTCCACTAGCTAAATACCTTTTATATGCCTCTGGATTGCACTTACTATTATAAATTACATTTCTGTTATAGGGGAATATTCCTGCTTTTTCAAATCCACTTTTCAGCAATGCGGGCTGCGTTTCATTCCATATGGTTGTAAGAAGATTGGAAAAGTCAGGTTTGATGATTTTAATCCCTTGCTGATGCCTCTGGTGACAAGCTAACCTTTGATCCCAAGCAGATTTCAAACTCTTAAACACAGTCAAATCCATTGGCTGCAGGATATGACTTGAATGTGGGGGAAACTTTATTATTGTAATATTATTTTTAATAGCACTGTTAATCAAACTGTCATCTATGTGTGTAGTGTGGCCATCAAATATTAACAGAATAGGTCTATGTGGACCACAGAATTTCAAAAAGGTAAGATTACGTTTAGGTTAGGCACATTTAAATTAGATTTCATGATTCTAAACAAAATAAACCAAAATATCAGGAAAATAAAGTTCAAATGAACAACTTTGTTCAGGTAACATTGTTCGGGGCAAGTGTAACCACGACTGGCATATAAAGAGCATTAACCTTAGTTAAATTTATAATGTAATTGAAATCTCTATATAAAAAATAGTTTGTCAACAAAAAACTACTCATTTACCTTAAAAAATAAAAAGATGACAGATCAAATTCTGAACTTGTCACTTAGAGTGAAAATGTAACCTCACTTTCAACCATAAAAATTAATTACCACTTCATGTTAGATTTGGCTATTTATGGTCAACTTTAACAAAGAATAGTATAAATAAACATAAGTTATATGTCGGAAGTACAAACAAAGCTTAATATTTAAAGCATGATAACCAGTGATTACACTAACCCCGTGGTTACACTTACCCCACTTCACCCTAGTACTAACAGTTATGCAAAATCTACCAATTGTTAATGTTTACCCAATTTATTCGTGACCACAACATCCAGCTGCACCAAACTACCGTTCAGACTCAATTATAGATGATGGAATGCTCAGGACTTCCTTGCTAGCTGGTGCAAGCAAGGCAATGCATGCTCATTCCTCCTACGAATTGGAGAATTAAGCTGATTCTCACCGCTAGAGTACACGTTCATAACTGCCATGCCTTAAACATTTTTCTATTTGTGGTAGTCTGAGCACATTTATTTACACACACGTGTGCTGTGATAGGTCTGTGAAGTATCCTTGACTAGCGAGCAAAAATTTTAAATTACAGTGGAAAATGAGCTTGTTTTTCTAGCCAATGCACTTATATCTGTACAATTACATAATTCACTTCATACAAATTAAGTTATGAAGAAGGAATAAAAATAAAATCATTCAAAACAAAACACCTTTTTTTTATTTTTATTTTATTTAAACCACATATTTACAACTAAACACAAACTACAATTGCTTTGTTTCAATTTTTCGAACAGTTCTGATTACAGAATACAGGGTTTTCATGAACAACATTGGTGTATAAGTTGAAACCTTACAGGATAACATTTTTGAAGTTTTTCAGAATCAGTTAACATATCTTACAAATGCTATTTACAAATTTCAGTAAAACAAGAACAAAAAAATAATAATGGTGAATTGGGGTGATTAAGAAAATATTCATAATCTTTTTTTTCTTCACGCATTTATACTTTTTTTTTTCTCAAGCTAACGAGCATACTACATTTGATACTACCAGGCACTAACATCAAAATCCAAGATGTATTTACTTCTGTGACTACCATGCAAACTTTCAAACAATATTCGTATAGTAAGTCACAACCTAAAATAAACACTCTGTTTTCAAGTGTAAAAAAAACCTTTTTAAGTACATAGCAAATGAATTTATTTTAGGTGACTTTGCAAGACTTTATAAATTTGATTTAATATTATTTAGTTAAATTTCAGTATGTTTATCTGGAATGTAGAAGACAGTCTCTAAAAGATTAATTTGGATTCATAACACTGGAATGTGAAGGTGGAAAGCACACTTAGCAAGAACAGTGGGTTGGATTGTAGTTAGTGACTACATGTTTGCACAAAAAGAAAAATGCTAAAAGTGCAATGATTAAAGGGTTTTTGAATCTAATAGTAAATCCGTTTTCACACAACCGGGTCACTACCCTGCTGAACTCTTTCTTGCAGTGACATAACAAATACACGCACCAATGCTGGGGACGGACAGGAAATTAAAACTCTTTTAATCCTGGTCTAGCTTCACCCTAATCAATAATACCACGACCTAACCAAAACATCAGTTACTGGGTTCACAAATATCAGTAGATAAGGCAAAACTTTGATTACGTTACACCAACCGTACAACCCTGTCACAACATTACTAAAGAAACTCATATCTGATCTCAACTGTGTGAATTATTTGTACTAAAGAAAAGGAAATTGCAGACGAATTCCTCTAATAAATAAAATTTCAAACAAGAAAGTTACGAGAAATTTCTGCGCACAACTACACATCAATACAAGTCTGCAGGAAGCCAAGGGTGAACACGACGCTGTCAGCCACAGAGGAGATACATCATCGGACTGTGAGGCAGGGCGGAGCAGGGAGGGGGAGGGGGAGGGGGAAAGGAGGCGAGCGAGGAGGGACGGTCCTACTCGGCGAACTTGCGGTTGGGGTTGCGGCCGAAAAGGGCGTTCCTGATCTCGGGAACCAGCTGCTGGGCGATGAGCTCGAGGCGAGCCTCCAGCGTGTTGCTGATCTTGATGCGAGCGTTCTGCGCAAGCAGCTCCACCCCTCCGGTGGTGTCGGGCGGCAGGAAGGACTCGGAGTCCAGCTTGAGCTTGACGTCCTTGCCCGTGAAGCCCTTGTACTCCTGTGCTGCGGCCGGCAGCACGCCCTGCATGAGGGCGTGGTCGGGCTCTCGCACGCGCAGGGTCACCTCCGCCTCCAGCAGCTGCACACCCCAGAGTGTCCTCCGTGTTTAACACATCTGCATTTCAATAGTTCCTAGCATATACTACGAGTATACAGTTTTAAATTGTTCTTTTATGTGTAGCCTTTGTTGTGTATTACTTAATTTTTTGTTATCATTCATAAACCAATCAAAATATTTTAAGTTTCTAAACACTACTAAACAAATACACCTTATAAACAAATAATAACTATATTAATGTATTTATTTAATATAATGAGCAAGAACCATTAAATTATGGAATCCAAATAATTTGGTATGTGTAATTATAGTACTGTTTAAGAGTAGTTTCCCATTTTGCGTGGTTATGTTAAGTGTAATAGACTAAAAATACAGTTTTGATATTGTGGAGAAATATCTACACAGAAAAATTATATATTTTGATTTTATATTTAACTAAAACCATAGGATGAAATATTTTATATATAACGCATTTTGTCTTTGCAAACTGATAATTCTTGGTAGTAAAATGTATCGCTCTATGAGCACTGCTGTTATGAATTTATTAGCATGGGGAAAAAAAAAACTGTAGACTGAAAGATTTTCTTTTGGAACAGGGGGGCTTGCTTTATTTAGCATTTGACATAAGCGGAAGCGCTTTGTCTTGAAGGAGCTTCACTACTACAATATATTCAATTTAACTACTAAGAAGTTTTCAATAAAAGACAGAAATTATAATTAAGCATTGTGTGTGGCTGGAAGATATATTTATTTTGAGTATGTGCAAGAATATATGCGGGGAAATGAACCTCAAAACACAATAAGTTAACTATTTTAACTGACGATCAGAACTGCTGTGAGTGTTCACCATTAACTGCACTGGAAGTGGAAACCAGTTAAATAAACTATATTTGCATAATCATATGACTTTACTGGTTTTGTGTAATATTAATATGATATCAAGATCAATACGGACCACATGGAAACCCAGCTGTTACTTCAGTTAATCAACTACAGCCTCAGAACAGAGTTCCATAGCCCGAGTGGTCTACCGCAGCTGTTACTTCAGTTAATCAACTACAGCCTCAGAACAGAGTTCCATAGCCCGAGTGGTCTACCGCTGCTGTAGAAGGTTTTTTGGCACTCCGAGTCATCGTATCGTTTCAAATCTTTGGTGGATTCCAGTACTATCACGTGCTGGTGTGGAGAAGGATCCACATAACAGTCATCAACACTAGACGAAAACTATTGTTTCCTAATGTAGGAAATATGATGAACCCCCATTGTAAATGTATGTAAATAAAGTAAATTTTGTTATATTGTTATTTGTGTAGGGTTATAATGTGTTGTGTGTAATTTTGAGTAGTGATATAAGTTCATCAGTTAACATTCAAATGACGTATGTATCATTTTAACTTCAGTTTTAATTATTCATAGTAGATTCTCATTTGTTTTACAGCCTATTTAAAAGCTTTGATTCAACCTTGCATTTTTTCCCCATATACTCAAAGGATACCAGATACCTATTCTTGTAAAGTTATTATTGAATAACATCTTTATCAACTTTGCTAAGCAGAGTAACTTTTGAAATGTTGATATTCAAGTGTTTGAAGAAGAGGATTTTGTAAACTAACTGATACTTAAAGTAAAGATTTCAACACTATTGTATTGGTAACCGTCTCATCAATTGCACTAGTACTACGATAGTATAGCATGTGAATGTTAGCTATATTTAACTAGTACATAATCCCAAATTTTAAATAAGTAATTTCTAACTAAATTTTCTTTTGTGGATAAAATGTCAAGTTCTGTACAGATTGAGACAGAAAATCATACAGCAGTTGTTTTCTGAACAAATTATGTTAACTTCATTTCCTTCTGAGTAAAGTAATTTTGTTGATATTAAATATTTTCAAGGGTCTGCAATGGTGCCCAATTTCTGATAACGTGACTACTACTTTCAATCACTGACAAGATTAACATTTTTCCGGGTGTTTGCTGGTATCACTAAATCTTACTTACTACTTACAGTAGGGGTTAAACACACACTTTCGTGGGTGAGACACTACAATACTAAGAATGGTCAGTTGGGTTAGGTTAGAAATATTTAAAATACTTCAAATGGTTGGTGCAGTTAATATCAGGTATATTACAAATAATGTAATATAATGAGAAGGGTTGGTTCAGTTAGGTAAGCTACAATTAAAATACTTTAAAATAGTGTGAACAGTTAGCTAGGTTGGATCAGCTTCATTAAAATTGGTATAAAATCATTTGAAGGGTTGGTAAAGGAATTAGTAATGAAAAAAATAGCTAATTTAACATAACCAATCATTTATACGATTTCACAGAATTTTTAATGTAGTTACCCTAAACCAGTGGTTCCCAAACTTTTTCAGCTGGCGACCCCCTTTCCTTATAGGAATACCTCCACGGTCTATCGGTCCATGGTGGAGTAAAAAACCATATTTGTATTGTATCCCTTCCTTATGTATATATAATTTACCATCAAATATTGCAAACATATACATGCTTTTATTTAAAATACAGTTTCATTGATAAACAATTTGTGTTCTGATTTGAAAATGGTTGACAAAATATAAGCACTTTGTAGCAAAACAGTTATTTATTTAACAACAGATAATTCGATTTGTTTCGATTTTTCTTATATTTTATGATGGTTTATTCGATGGTTTCTGATAGTTTTAGGATCGAGTCGCGACCCACCGTTTGGGAACCGCTGCCCTAAACAGTAACCACTAGATCTCAAATTTCACACTATTCTTAAAATATTCAACCTAACCTACCTACTAGTTAAAATAGTTAACTACTTGAAGTATCGCATTGTTCCCTAACAGAACTATTCTAGAAAATTTCAGAAATAAAAAAAAGCCTTTTAGAATTCTTAATAATTATTTTCATAAAAGAATCCCTCCTTCAGAATTACCAGATTAAAAGAATGAATAAACAAATATTTGACATCTCATGGAAGTTAAAGACGAGGAGTGGAAGCATTTTGAATGGCGAAGAGATGGAATGCAAAGTGTGAGAAATGGGAGTACCACAAAACTTCTGCCACGACTTCCACTTGAGAAAAATTAGGATCAAAACCCACTTGGGAATTGACCCGTGACCAGGGTGTCTACCCATGTTAGGTCACAGAATTCCTGTACAATTCCCGTACATTCCCGTACACTAATTAAAAAGTTCATGTACATTTACAGCTTAGACTATCACTAAGTAGGATAATAGCAATGTTTAAAAAAAATTGTACAAAAAAATGTTCACAAAAATTTTTTTTACCAAAAACTTGGTTTTCAAGAAAATTTGTCACAGAAAAGTTAGGCCTACCTTTATGTTGATAAAATTTAGCTCATTCTAGGTTACTTTGCACTGCAGCCAAACTTTGCCACATGGCAACTGTAAAATTTTTAACTTTTATCTTGAGAGGCTGTAACCTGTACCAGTTTTGTTGTTATTTTTGTTTCCCATGACTGTATTTTTGGTATATTTAACTTATACTGTTTGTGTATTAACTTATATTTGTTGACGTGTCCTATACCATTTGTACAAATGTCTGTATGGTCAAATGGATGAAAATAAATAAATAAACTACACGCACCCAAAACAATCGTGGCAGCAGCGCTGTTTTAGAAAGATGCATGTGACTCGCATGACCTTGCGCGCGATATGCCACTTGCCAAATGCCAATTTTGCCAACCAAGTTCCTGTCCAACAGAGTACAGTACACCCGCCCCTCGAAGTAACACGGTAATCCATCCAAAGAAAAATGGAGCACTAATCAAAACAGCGCTAATCAAATACGTTTTTAACATAAAAGAGTGCATGGTAAACAAAATAATTGGTTTTACTGCCTTTGAAATATGTATGTTTACTGTACCATACTCTACATTATTCCCGTTTAAAGATTGGTTGTCTGTAAAGTCGGTTTACGGACGATAATTTAACATGGCGTCATAACAAAACATTGATGAAATGATTGCATACTTTTATGAATAAAATTGAATAATTTTCATTTTAATAATAAAGGAATAATAACTTTTCACTTTACAATATAAACAGTTGAGTGGAAGAGAGATAGATGAGGCGCAAGCATACAATGAGCGTAACGGGACACAGCGTAATGGAACAATGTGCGTAACGGAACAATGTGTGCAACGGGACACCGCGTAACGGGACCAATTTTTTTGCGTGCAGCCGGCGTTCATCGATTTATTAGACGTCACGTCAAAAAGTTTTTTTTTTCTGGAAACGAAATGTGCTGTCAACTTCAACTAGCGCAACCTGGCATGCATGAGATGAACTGACCTCGAAAGCTTCTAACCTTTCTCGCAAGATGGAAGTAGTAAACACGCTCCACGGATATATTATCGTAATTTTATTGCTTGTAGAACTCTTAACTAGACATAAGAAAACATGGATCAAAAAACTGAATAACTATTACAGAAAAGGGAAAACTTTTTTTCATTCGTTTTTTCATTAGAATTATACAAGTGCCGAGATTTATTATGTTGCATTGTGTTTGATACAAGAGTCCCGTTGCCATTATGCGCGCGTGTAAATTAAAAAAATTTGTGGACAAAAAAGAACGCTACTTCAAAAATAATTTTAATTAATTGGCGCTAATCGAGCAGCGTTACTTCGAGGGGTGGGTGTATTCTCACATAGAACAGGACTGGCTTGCAGCTGTCGCCGGCCGGCGCAATTAACTTTGTCATACGCGCTTAATTTTTAAACACACGTAATAATGGTCGCTTGTATACAAAAATAATACGACACGGCATATAATATGATTTTTGATTCGTGACCACTGAAATCAGCATAAAATTCTTGCATTATACGCCGGCAAATACGATATATTTTTGCAGGTATGTTGTCTACTTTCTTCCGATGTTCACGAAACGAAAACAATTTTTTAATAAAAAGATTTATCATAAATAACTTCTGCACACACACAAAGATGTATTATTATTATTAATAACCATCCGGACGAACTTTAACAATAACCACACTATACAACACGCAAAAATAAACTGGATGAAAATTTAAGCATGAGCGGGAACGACCATTAACGAACGACCACAGTAACAAAAGAAACTGGGCGAGTCCACTCGCCTAACGCAAGTGGTTATCACGATTCCGCGGCAACTTGTGTTGGTTGATCCCATCGTCTGCATTCAGCACTCAGCAATAAAGCACCAGTATATTGTAGAGTAGCAATAATCACACGATTCACGATTGTGCTGCAATAAAATCTTCGCTTTTTAATATTAATCTATAAATGTTGTTGACGGGCGGGGAAAAATCAAAAGTTCCCGGACATCGGGATAAATTCGCGCACAATCCCCGTATTTTTCCCGGACAGTATAACTCCTGTACAATTCCCGTTTTTCCCGGTCAGTAGACACCCTGGTGACTGCATTCGTGAGAGGAGCCTCCTCTCACTGCTCGACTAAGTTTCTTTGGCATTTTCCTCCCTTTACACAATTACACAAAATGAATGCAAATGTATCTCTGCTTTCAATCCTGTATACTTTCACTTTAACTTATACTTAAAAATACGGAGTAAAGTAAAAACTGAATTCTCATAAAAACACCAAACCAATCATTAAACCATTTATCTTAAAGAAACCCAGATATTTCAATCAACAAGCAACACATTAAAGTGACTCAAACAAAAAAATATATTTCTCATACATGACTTCTGTTATAATTTCATGACCTTTTATAAGATTAGTGCTTATTTCTTTAACACAGGTAACTACTGTGTCTTTTTGCACTTGTGATTTTCTCGACCTTTCGTAATATTTGTGTGTTTAGGGGTACTTTTGAGAGACTAAGATTCAGGAATTCTTTTTTTTTTTGGGAACTTGATAACTTTCATGAATGACCGTTACGAACTTGCCGACTGTGACATTCTGGGGACTGATGACTAAGGGCCGCAGAGGGGCGGCAAGGGCACCCACCTGCAGCAGGCCTTGCACCGTGAGCGACCTGAGGATCTGGGAGTACTGGGTGGGGTTGCGCGTCACCTCCCCGAGCCTCCTCCGTGCTTCGTCCAGCACGTCGCGCACGTGGTCCTCACGCATCTTCAGCACCTTGAGGCGCGCCTGGTTCAGCATGTTGGATGACTGTCTGCAACATCGCCGCGCCGTGTCAGTGCGCGGCAAGCGCAACAAACTAGGGCACAGCTGGCCAACAAGCAACCTGTGCTATCGCTTCGTACGGCTGATCATTTATTAGCATTTTTTCTTATATGTAGAATAAGTATACACCATAATAATGCCTCGATAATCTCACAGAACTATTCAAAAATATTTAACACATTTTTGTACATTAAGCATTGCTTTATGATCATTCTTCTTAGTTTTGATTCATTTATTCATATTTATTGTAAATACTGTTTGTAAGAAAATTTTTGTTTTGTTTTTCATTACATACCCCATATTACCATAATTGGTTACTCAACAGAATAATACGACAATAAAAATTGTTGCAAGACAGTTAATGTTAATTCAAGATATTAAATTACTGTGTTTAAAATTATATCTGGTCCTTGAAAAGAGCGAGGACATACATTGCTGCAATAGGGCGTGTCTCATAGTCATCGAGATCATCATACAGCATGTCCACACAAATCTCTAATACAATTTTAATGACTTACCATCAGGAGCATATACAATATTGTTAATATTTACCGCGGGTTCGTAAAGGATAGCCCAATTAAAGATTTTTATCACACACAGTTTTATTTATTATCACTACTTGTCACTTACAAATAATCTTCTAAATTGGCAGATAATTAATTACACGTAAAGAAATGTCAATTCCCCAGTCACTCGTTTCACACACCTCGCTGGGCCGCACTTCCGGTGCAACTCTCGCCGCAGCACCCCTCGTGGGTCTCCGTCGCCGCACTCCGCCGCCGCCGTCACACCCTTAGCCGAGATCCCACATGACGACTCGCTCGCAACTTCACTCGGGACTCCGCCGCGCCCGCGACTCTATCGCCCGGAAACTCCCGACTCTACTGAACTCACTCACTCCCTGCCCTAGAACCTTCGTCCAAGGACTTCGCCACTTTGCCGCACCCGCGGCACTATCGCCCGGAAACTCCGCCACGGGAGAACTCCCCACTGAACTGAACTCGAAGGTCGGCCCAACCTCCTTATATAGCCCTTGGGTTCCCGTCCAGAACAATCGGGCATGTCTCCGAGATATCGCGCGACCTTCGCCGCCGTGAGTCCTGTCGAAGGACGCGGCGGCTGCTCAAAGAACGCCGATAAACGCAACAAGCATCGGGTTCCCACAAAACGTGCCGATAAACATGTCTGAGTCCTTTTATGTCGCAGTGCGGCCTCTTTTAAGTAACTCGATGTGAGGCAGGTGCGCGCTGCGAAGGTCAGGATGTCGCAAGATAGTATGACACGAGATACCAGGGAGAGGATGCGGGTGGAAGGGGGCGCAGACAGGCCGAACGAGCGCGGCGACGCCAAGCACTGCAGCCAAGTGCGATCGTAACAATATTATATTGGTAGCCTGCTGTTTTCTTTCACATTCTATCCTCTTGTCGGTGGAAATAATAGATTTGTTAGGATTTCAAGGAAAAAGGGGGGGGGGGGGGGGGGGGGATATTTTCTCAACCTCCCTACTTTCCACGATCAATATTACAAATTTCCCACATTATTTTTCTAAATAACATATATTTTGTAATATCTAAAACAAAGAAATTCTATCCTCGTTCAAACAGAACCTTGCCTACACCATTTTATAGTGTGTATTACTATGCATTAAAACACCATCTGAAAAGAAATGCTTTCTCAGTCTGTGTATTAGAAGACCGAAGCATATAATTTTTCCTCAAATAACCATCATTGGAGAAATTTCCATGACCTTTCCAGGATTTCAAGTCAATTCCCTGACCAATTCCTACTTTTGACTTTACAAAATGTGGACACCCAGTTAGAGAAGGTTACACACAACAAATACCAGAGATAGTGGGAAAGGAATAGGCAATGACCTACAGAAATGGACCACCCCGTCATTTGCCTCGATTGATTTCCGAAGAGCACTGGAAATTGAAATCTGGATGGTCAGACTACGAAGAAATCAGGTTTAAACGTCTCTTTGATATCAAGGTCAGGGAGTGAGAATAAATGGGTGCGGGAGACGGGACTACCCGAGACCACCCACCAGCTCCCAGCAGCAGGCATCCATTTCTCCAGCTTACAAAAACAAGAATACCTTGGTGGGGAGGAAAGTTATTTGCCTATTCAACCCCTATGACCCTTTCATTTAGTAGTGAAAAATATTTTTAACTCGTGTCTTGTTTTCCTATGATAGGATAATATTTTGAGTTCATGTCTCATTGTAAAAGTAGAGAAACTACTATATATATATGGGCTGTTTTTGTAACTATTTTATCAGATTCTTATAGTGTTTCAGGTGGCAGAAGACATGTTAATAAAAAAGTGGAAAAAAAAACATTTTAAGTTAAAAGTTTTTTATCATGTATACAAGTTTATCCCTTGATCCTGATGGCATGATCCTGTACATTGTTGCGAACTAGTGTGTGGAAAACTGGGTTCGTAAGGGATAGCCCAATTAAGTTTTATTATAGTTTAATCACTAATATTTACATTAATAAATAATTGTACTTATAAATATCAAATCACAAATCACTGGCACTTAAAGAAAAAAAAAATTCATTCTCAAGTCACTCACTCAGTGTCTGTCAAGTTCCGCAGTTTGCACTCCTCACTGGAGCTAGGCCAACAGTGCTTCGCCCTTTACCTTGCGCTTGTCCACACACACAGTCTCGCGCCACTTGGTCGCACACTCTCGATCTTGTCGCTCCGCGTCGCGCCACTCTCGATGTCGCACTACCCTTCACTCTCGCGGCACTCCGCAGAACTCGTCGCCAAACTGCCGCGGAGGCCGGCATCGCTGCTTAAGTACTTGAGGTGCCTTCCTCAAACCAACGAGAGGTGCTGTGATGTGTCACGTCATCCCGAGCTGACCTCACGCCCGAAACATTGAGAGTAGTGTTGCTTGTTCATGCCACTTCGCGCAGCAGCCCGCGGGATTCCCGAGGCCGCTCAGCGATAGATAACAGCGCCGAGGCAGGATGATGCGCGGGGTGCAGAGAGGGGAGGGGGGTAGCAGCAACCCTTGTAATCCGGCCAGGTGTGCATGGCATGCCTTACATCAGTGGCCGTGAAGGGCCGCCAGCCAGCTCCGAACCTGGCATCACGGTCTGGTCTCTCACGTTCGTAACAATATATTGATTCTGTAGCACATGATTTTTACTGTTTTAATTTAGTACATTGAAAGATCCTGGCTACAAAAAAAAAACTTGTGATGTAACAATGAATTTTGATTTTAAATAAATAAATACGAAAGAAAAAATGTCCACAATACTCCCAGACATAATTTGTTTGTATTATGATACTAGTTTTGTTTTGGCCATCAGTATAAAGGTATAATCTTGGATACGTGATATGGAATAATTACAGTAAAATTTTGTACTACCTAAATTCCTTTTTATGCAAATGTATTTATCACTATTTTTAAACCCTACAGCAACATTAGGTGTATCACTGCACAATTTGATGGATTAAGCCTTTGGCACACTGTGCCGTGCCAATCAACACTGCTTCCCGTACCACTATGAAACTGCTGGTGTCCTGCCAACGAGCTTAGTACAGTAATTGTAAATTAAAGTAAGCAATTGGATATTTTTGTGATGCAAAAATGCATAATAATTACCAAAATATATTTGATTATGCAAATATGTATAAACTTTTGTGGCATTGCAGACCACTGCTTTCCCCTGTTTTATCATGATATTTTTGAGTGTAATATAATATTTTGAAGTAATGTGATATCAGCCGATTGTATGGTTGAAGGTTAATTTATTTCTATTTTATTGACATTAATATTTTTGTAGTAGTTTCTGATATTAAAGATTTAGTTCAGAAAACCTGTTTAGCTATCTCTTTACTGGCTTTCACTTTTGCTAGGTTACTATTTGCATAAACACTTTTTAAGTATTTACCCTGTTTTCTCGCACACGCATAATCGTTGCACCCATATTTTAGGGCATCAAAATTTAGATACAAAAAACTCTTGTGTATCGTTGCATGATGTTTTTGGTCCCGCTATTAGATTCTGAGCGCTTTGTGCAGGTATCTTTTCCGTATAAAACGATGTATTTTAAAGTAAAAATCTAATATTTATTTGGACATTACCACCTACTTATTTAATTAACCGAAATACGAAGTTGTCTGACATGTAAATTTTCTTTTAAAGATGTTTTTAAACGTTATAACCTTTATCTGTTTATCTGCATCGCCGCGGTGTACCGCTTATAAAAATGAAGCCAGCTCTAGTTGGCATCTTTCATGTTTGGTTATGTTGCTTCCCGTATAGAGCACGCACACGTAGTCAAATATCGCCGATTTAAGCTACGCGCACTCTGTTGAGTGCCAAGTTAACTATTTTTGATTGCCCGCATGCTTTCGTGGTAAGTGTGTACTAAGACATTAGTTACGCATTAGTTCACGTCAAATATTCAAGTGGCTTGCGTTCAGGTCACAGAGATTTTTTTCTATTTAAAGTTGAAGAAAGGTTTTTGTTGCATGAATGAATTATTAACATAAATTGCTTGGCGTGCTCTTGTATACTCCACCTTTTTTTAAACGTACTTTCCATGAACGGGTTTTGTTTTATGAATAACTTTACCTAACAAAATTTTTTTTTTCCCCGAATAATCGTTGCACCCCTAATTTTCAAACTTGATTTTAGTATAAAATTTGCGACGATTATGGGAGAAAACACGGTATTCACTTAATTGGCAGATTTCCTCTGCCATAGGAAATGGGAATTCTAACACGTTTACACGCAGGCCAATCAGAAGGAACTTAAGGATTTTCCATGTTTTATATTTTGCAAAGAAGCCTCGTTGCGAGGGTTAGGAAATTTGTACACTGCAGTTGTCAAGAGCTGTGTTGCAATTGGTCTGTGAGGTCCCTCACCTGCCTCTTCCCTGCGTGATGGACGCAACTACATAGCCTCTTTAGTCATTGTTTGAGTGCTGTGCCGACAGGTCGCGCCATTCAGGGCTCACAAAAAACATTTATATGTGATTAGAGGCAGATAGTGTAATGTCTGGGTGCCAGGGCCATATTGCAATAAGTTTGAACCTGTTTTCTTCTGCAAATTTCAAAAGTTTTAATTAGAAAATTGACCTCAGCTGTGCGGCACATGCTCGGGTGGTCTGATCCACCAGAAAGTTAGTTCCCGTTATTTCGTACCTGGGCGCTGCTAGGGAAATTATTTTGTGGAGACACAGGACTGTGAGTAGCGATCTGCAAAAGTGATTGAGTGTTTTCTTTCGTACATGTTTTTTGTCAAGAGAAGAATAAAAGTCTAAATTAATTTCAAACTCTTTTATTTAATTTCAACTAGTAACAGTTTTAAGATTAATTGAATAATCACAAATGAACTTAAACACACAGTAAATATGTACAGTCGCGGTAGATGCC
Source organism: Bacillus rossius redtenbacheri (assembly GCF_032445375.1). Classification (NCBI taxonomy): domain Eukaryota; kingdom Metazoa; phylum Arthropoda; class Insecta; order Phasmatodea; family Bacillidae; genus Bacillus; species Bacillus rossius. The sequence goes on along the minus strand of NC_086330.1, from coordinate 280,071,152 downwards.
AAAAAAAATGCTAAAAATCTGAAAATACTTTTATTCTGTGCTCTTTCACTTCCTGTTTTCAAATCAACCGGCGGAGGTAAGAAATTCCAAATACTTTAGGAGATATCAAATTTTTAAATTTCATCATATGTAGAGTCGCGGTAGATGCCAAAAAAAATGCTAAAAATCTGAAAATACTTTTATTCTGTGCTCTTTCACTTCCTCTTTTCAAATCAACTGGCGGAGGTAAGAAATTCCAAATACTTTAGGAGATATCGAATTTTTTAATTTTCATCACAATACCTGCGTAGTATGTGGCCATCAGCATTGTTTCTTGTCATAGATAATAAGGTTTCTTGTTTACGAGTATCATGTTTCTTATTGGACAATTTTGTCACGTGACTGTTCCGTGATTGGCCAGTATTCAAATGAACCAATAGGTGATTATTTATTCCGTGATTGGTCAGTATTCAAATGAACCAATACGTGATTATTTATTCATTTATTGTTCAATACGATGTTTAATTAATCGGTCAACTTCTGCCGTGAACGACTACATCATTTCCTTATAGTGGCAAAGGAAATGTACCCGCCTCCAACTTAGGTGAGTTTTTAACGTTTCTAATTTTAAAGTATTATTTTTTTATTTGGATATTGTTGCGCAAGTATTAAGTAAAAAAAATTACGTGAGTTGTTAATGTTCATCATTTGTCCAGGTTTTGTTAGGTCAGGTCAGTTACATTATAAATAATTTAAAACTAAAGAACCATTAAATTAAATTCACATTATTTTTAATGTCCGCTTAGTTTGAAAGTATTTATAATGTAATTGACCTGACCTAATCGACCATTTTATTTATTACGCATTCACTAACACACGTCAAAATAAAAAATGGCGACGTTCGAAGGGTTAAACGGGCGTTGTAATTTGATATCTCATAAAGTATTTAGAATTTCTTATCTCCGCCGGTTGATTTGAAAAGAGGAAGTGAAAGAGCACAGAATAAAAGTGTTTTCGGATTTTTAGCATTTTTTTTGGCATCTACCGCGACTGTACATATTTACCAAACACACAACTACCTCCAACTTCTGATGACATACTTTTTTAAGTGTTTTAAGTATGTGGCAAAAACAGTCCTTGTCTTAGCTGCGCATGATTATGACTTTGCGGAATATTGTTCCCGGCAGCTAGTGTTCAGTTTAATATATTCAATTGTATTTTAATATAAATGAAAATAAAGTAATAATTTGAATGTGTGTGTGATTCGAAACCACACAATTACCAATTTTTATTTATTATTTTAAAGATATGTATTATAAAGCTTTAATACAAACTGGATACGTGATAAACACTGAAATTTCTGAAAGTTATACAAATTTAGTCTCTTCATTCTGCTTAATAGACATTTTTGAAACAAACAGTTAACTGCAAATATCATGAGGTTCTTCTATGCTACCATGAGAGAGACAAAAAGTTCAAGTTGACCATTTTATTCGGACCACGTCCACACCATGGAGAAGGAAATTATAGAGCTGAAAAGGGTAAAACGCAAGGCAGCGAGATGGATGATTATCATGTGGAGGAGAAGAGAAGGTGGAGAGGGGGAGATGCATAGACCATCGGTGAAGATGGAGGAGCTACGGTAGACACACTGCAAAGGAGAAGGAAAGTAAAAAGACTGGTGGAACTGTTTAAGGTGATTAAGGGAGCAATGAGGGATAAAGATTGGAAAATCCAGAGGGAGTGGAGACAAATGGAAAGAGGGAAGCAAGTATTTCTGGTGAGGACAGGGCAGGTGGAATGAGCTTGGGGAAAAGATGCTTGCTATTAGAGAAGGGAAGGACTTGAGAAGGCTTCAGGCATTGGGAGAATAAGGTGGAGGGGCCTTGCCACCGGACGTAAGCCCAATCGCAAGTGTACAAGAGTACACTATTATACCATCAATGTTGTCAGAGTCACGTGGACTGATCAGCGATCAGTGTCTGTCAGACACAATTTAGGATATCACAATTGTAGACAGGTCTTTAACATCCAATTTAAATCACAGTACTGAATGACAGCTAGTCCACATACTCTTGAATTAAAATTAATTCCACGGACACGGCTCTGCCCTGCCGATTTGCTGCAGATCTGCAGTCATAGGCAAGCAGCTTAGCCTATCACATGCCAACTCACCATTGGCACTGTAGACCAGTGACTCACTGTGCTAGGATCTTTAATTTGTACATTGTATTGATTTAGCATGCATGACCTTGATAATTACATTGAATATACATACTAATTTTGGTAAATCTGTATTGTACGGATTAGCGCCAAAAAAAATCGTACAAATATGAAATAACTTTCATTATATGCTATCTTACGTCCTCTTTTCAGAACCGCCTGCGGAGATAAAAAATTCCAATTACTTTTGGAGATATCGAATTTTTTAATATTCATTTTTTGGTGATTTTTTTTAAAAAAAAATTTAAAAATCCGAAAATACCTTTATTCTGTGCTCTTTAACTTCCTCTTTTCATTAAACCCGGCGGAGATCATAAATTCCAAATACTTTAGGAGATACTGAATTTTTTAATTTCCTTTTGTGCACTGCTGCGGCGTTGAGCGGGAAGCCTACGATTCACACATCTTTCTGGACATACCCGAATACTCACGTTGGCAAGCCTTCTTTTCTTAAAATTAGCAAGAAGTAATTAAAAATACTTTAAAACATTGTATATGGTTGGTTATATTAGGTAAGTATAGCTACATTAAAAAAACTGTAAAATCATTTTATGGTTGCTTAGCAAATAACATTTTAATATGTAGCTATCCAGCACTAGGAAACCGTTTACATGATTTCACAGTATTTTTAATGTAGCTATCCTAACCAAATCAACCATCCACAATGTTTTGAAGTATTTATAATGTAGCTAACAACCTAATTGACCATTAGTTTTCATGAGTTGCATATTTATTTACAATAAACAAAAAAAAAAAAAAACCGAAGATGCACGATCGGGCGTTTGCCTCTCGTCTGTTGAAAGGCTTGCCAACGTGAGTATTCGGGTATGTCCAGAAGGATGAGTGAATCGTAGGCTTCCCGCGTTTCACCATTGTTGCTTGTTTACAAGAATGATTTTTTTTTTTTTTCGCGACGTAGTTGAACGACTACATCGCGTAAAAAGAAAATTACGTGAGTTCCTACTGTTCATCCTTTTTCCCGGTTTGTTAGGTCAGGTCAGCTACATTATAAATACTTTAAAACTAAACAACCATTAAAATTAATTTTTATTATTTAAATGACCATTCAGTTTCAAAGTATTTATACTGTAGCTGACCTGACCTAATCTACCTTTGTCCCGTTTTGTTAGGTCAGGTCAGTTACATTATAAATACTTAGAACTATACAAGTAAAATTAATTGATATTATTATTAATTTCCGTTTATTTTGAAGTATTTATCATGTAACTAACCTTACCTAATGGAAAATTTCTGTTATTTAGGCATTCACGCACACACGGCAAAATATAAAATGGCGTCTGTTGAATGATTACATAGGGCTTGTATTGCAAAATAAGAACGGCGATATCTCCAAAAGTAATTGGAATTTTTAATCTCCGCAGGCAGTTTTGAAAATAGGACGTAAAAGAGCATATAATGAAAGTTATTTCATATTTGTACGATTTTTTTTGGCGCTAATCCGTACAATACAGATTTACCCTAATTTTAAATTATTTTTAATAATACTTAAGTTACTACTCACATTTTTTTCTGTAGTTCGACATCCTTCTCCTTCCTTTCAAAATACTCCATGATCTGCAATCTCTGCTGCTGAACGAGACGACCCTTCTCGATGTTGAATTCTTCCTCTGCTTTCGCATCGATTTCTTCTGCTTTTTCGTTGGCCTCTTGCTCAATGAAAGCCATCATGTGCTTTATCTGCAAAAACCATCATCGTACGTTTGGTACCTAATGCAGCTCTTTAAATTTGCAGTATACACTTTCATTTTCCATCGAAACACAAGTACAGCGACAATAAAATGTAGAAATGTATTTATTAGCACTAGAACGTGGATAAGTACATTACTTTAACGAACAATACGCTAACCGTGAGGACTATTTTAATGTTTCGCATAATGGAGTGAACCAGATGGGGTGCTCTAATTTAGTTTGCGAGGCAATAATTCGAAAAACGTACCTGTTTCTGGACATCTGCATCGCTCAGTGCCATTTTGTAGAATTTTTGGAACTGAAACCTTAAAACTTAAATGTATTACAAACTAAAATCACGGACTTTGATGAACGTTGAGGGATACTCCCTTTCCCAAGATCAGACGATGGCAAAGTTGAAGGATCATATGATCGACAAGTACCAACAGAATCAGTTCAAAAATACCCACTTTTTAAAACGAAATTTTTAGTAACATCTTAAAATATTTTAATAGTTATTTCTACAAACAATTTATTTTTATGGTGCAATTATTAAGTGTTGGTATTTTTAAAATATTGTATAATATATGTAAATTTTATAGTCATGTATTTGGTAAACAGTAACTTCAGGATTGCTAATATGGAGGCGAGATTGTGTTACTGTTTGCGTCCGAGAAAAGCATAATAAAAGTGAAATTTTAACACTTGGGTGAGTCTATACTATGCTTTTTTGTAACTCAAATAAATATTTATTATTATTCACTTATTTAGATACATAGTTTCGTCTGCATATCTGGCGTAGCACATCGTTAGTCTTGTGTGTACTGTACTGCACAGTTAGCTAGCTTCATCTTTGTTTTCTGGCCTTCTCAAACTAGAGCACAGATTCCAAACATACTGTAAATTTCCTTCGTAAAATTAGCTGCATTATTATTAAATGTTCATTTAATTAAATCTGTTCATCTTAAGCAGCGCAAACCATAAGGTTGATGTGTTCCTGCATTAGCCCATGCTCTGTGATGAATAGTGATATATTGACAGTTTGTTTCAGTTTTTGAATAACAGAAGAGTTCAACTATTAATCTGCACGCTTAAACGTTATACCAGTTAAGCGATTCATTACTTTCACTTTGACATGCATAATTGAAATGTATGTTTACATAGCGAAACATGACTTTCTTGGTTATGTGTACTTCTAGGATCAATCCTATAATAGAAGTAGATTATTGTTAGTTACAGTTGGAAAGTTTGTAACAGCAGAATAGAACATTCAGCATGTTTGTAAACAAAGGCTATGTTCAAATTGGTCAATTGGTTATTTCGTAATTTGATAGGTAGGTTTCAACACATAATTTATTATTCATTGGCTTTGCACTAAAAACACTTCACTAATTAACATTTTTTTACCATCAAGTTAAAACCAACATCATGAATTAGTAATGTACTTTGCTGAGCTTTGTTTTATACAAAGTATTAAAAGTACAAATTCTGTCAATTCAAACATGGTGAAGAAGAGATTTAACCTTTCTACATATTTTGTTATGTACTTTACTTCTTCAGTAATTAATATTTTTGTGTGTTTGTTTTGTGTGATGGGAATTAGGAGATACCAATTAAAATATTTGGTAAAATTTGGTAGATACTGTTGTATGTCAGCATTAATTATTATGAGCTAAAACTCTATATATGCTATAATTCAGATTTAGTGCCTTTTTTTTTTGACATTTGCTTTAGCGAACATGTAGACTGTGACAGCTAAATATTCTTGGAAAATTAACCAATTAATGTTTGATACATAAAATATAGTCTGGAGCAGAATAAATGTGTTTTTAAGTACTTATGTCATAAAGTTTAGTTTTCAAATTCTGATAGTTCTCTATATCACCTGTCAAAATGAAGTGTAATAACAATATTAATTTTTTTACACTTGGGAACGAGGTATATTGATATATTACCCCAAAAAACTGCTTTTCTCCATATTTAATAGGGTGTTAACCTTTCCATCTTGGATTTGTAAATATTAGCTTTAGCTTAGCAACAAGACTGTATTTAATGTTTGCTGCTCAAGAAACCAGTGGTCCTATGTTTTTACACACTTGTTAAATTCATTGTTTGGGGCTTAGTGTCAATATAGCTTCATATGCAATCACGTGAACAAATCAGTTACATCCTTCTGCAGTTATAAACTGGAGACAGTCAATATCAGATCATATTGTCACGTGCACCTTCAGAGGGGGGAGAGAATCGTAGCTCTTTACATAGAAACAACTCGCTTGGCATCAACTAGTCTTAACTTCATAAAATACTTTACTGTACCTAGGATCATAGGTTCGTCATCCCGTACAGGATGTCTGGTGAGAGCTGAACTAAGGAGATTTTGCAAAATAACATAATACTTAATTAAAATTATTTTATTCTTAAAGTCAAATACTCAACATCATTTTAAAGAACATTTAAATAGCGGGATTACAATTTAAAACAATAATCTCTTTACTTCCTTAACGATTGAACGACCTTACAAGAGAGAGAATGAGAGAACTTCACTAAACACTTCCCTAGTCCTTCCGAATACCTCAAATCATAATTAATACTTAAAATTAAAACAAAGATAAGTCCATACTCACATTTTCCGAAAAGCCTTTCTTGATCGATTACTTTAAAAAAATAACGTAGGGGCCTCTCCTGCCCTTGAAATCCCGAACGAACATTACATTTTAAAAACTATGACGCGTGACCCCTGACGAGGGCCATAGCCTCCGCCCGAAAGCTTGACGACTACATTATGACCTAACTTAAATTAAACGACTCGTGGCCTCTGGCGTCGACCATAGCTTCCGCCCGAAAGCTTGAATTCCTACATCACGAACGAACTAACAACTCGTGACCACAGGTGAGACGCATAGCCTCCGCCTGAGTGAGCCCCGAGTCACCACTCACTTGCGCTTAAATTCGCGCGCCCTGCCGCGCCTACCATAACAAAAGCTCGTTATTGAAGTCAAATTTACTAAACAACTAACTAGAACATCTGGGAAGACTACCCCCCCTCTACCCCAATGTGCAGGCCACACCGCGCGGCTTGTTACGACAGCGCGCCCCAGTAACTGCGGCCCGTGGCTGCGCCAGCGCGCGGCCAAACAAACAAACAAAATTCTGCAAGCCCGCAGCGCGCCGCGCCGGCCCCGTGCCCCAATTACATGGTCACGCCACTTGCGCTGACGAGTGAACAGAGCAGCCAGCCCAGAGTCCCGTCAGTAAAGTCCCTAAATTTGATTTCAACAACCCTGCAAAATTTCAACCCGCGACATAACCCTCCCCTCACAGAGCTCGAGCCCCATCGAGCTACCTCAAAATTACAAATTGTCTTTTTCCATTAAACCATAACTATAAATTCCTCATTTCACAAAAATAATAATTTTCTTAGTTCCTTGCTGTCTGAACATACATCTAGATTCTGCATAAGATTTATTTTAAAACAACAAGTATTCATAAAATTAAATGTAAAACTTTTATCTGGTTTGTTCTCACAGGAACCTTCAGAGGCTCGAGTTCTCAATTCTAAAAAAATTGTTCTGTTAGTGAAGCTCTCTTTACAAATTAAATTACTGTTCTTAGTTTCTCAGTATTCGTTAAACAATGTGCAAATTCTTGATAATTATTATTATATTTTTTTTTTTTTTCGGTTTCTGTTTATTACCATACTTCTTTCGTTCTTCAAAAAAAATTAAGTGTCCGTACAGTGTTTCAATTAATTAAACTCTTATCTCGTGAAGGTTGGTGCAACTCCTCGAAGTCAGTGTTGTCGAGAAGAGTAGCTCCCTGGGCTGGCCATCAGCAAACACCACTCAACTCCAACAGCTACTGGACTGGCTTCCAGGGCAGCTCACAACTTCTCCCCACATCTGCTTCGGAGTTGTGCCATCCTCATCACGAACAGATTACAATTCTGAAACATCATCAACAGGCATTACCATCACGCCTGACAAATACAAAACTAACTACTAAACTGCAATCGATGGGCAAGGATGCAAACACACAAAAAAATAAAATTAATTAATTCAACTGCTAACATAAAGTATCCCACCCTTAGCATAATCTAATCAGGCAAATAATTTGATAGGAAAAACTTAAGGAAGGGAAACATGACCTCCAATAATTTTCCCTAACTCTTGAGTCTTGATCTTCTCTATACAGCAAATAGTCCCCACGAAGTAACTGGGTTGAAGGTCAGTTCACATGACCCACCCATAACCTCTTCTACTCTTCTTTTCTTCTGGGGGCAACCACAATGCCCACCAATCTCTCTCCATGGTGCCGAACCAGCTATCCCATGAGAGTAAACAACGTAGTCAATAGGAGCGCAGAGGGGAAACACCAATCTCTGGCTTGTCGAGTCATAAAACTGCTTTATCTTCTTCTTCTTCTGAGTAAAAATATCTGACTAACCTTGCTTCTATTCTTCCAAACAGTAAAAGTTCATCAGGTATCTTCATGAAAGAAACATTCTAACTAATAATTCTTCATTTTTCTTCTTCTTTATTTCTGTTAGTTGTAATAGAAGGCCATGTTAGGGAGGTTATAGGGAAAAAGAGTGGCCAATTCCCACCCCATCACCCACCTAGATCATGACTAATTAACTTTTAAACTTTCTATTTCAAACAAATAAAAAAAAACATTTTTTTTTTATTCAAACTTTTAAACTATAATTACTTTTACTTCATAACCTCAAAAGCTAATCAATAATTCTAAATGAAATTGTGATTTACTGCATCCTTGTTCCATCCGATCTGTTTGTTTATAACCTTTCTTGTAAAGTATAAAATTTTCAAACATTACTAATTCAAAAAAAAAATTAAATTCTGGTGTCCTTTGAGTTACAATTAACTTTACTATTTCTTAGCTTGAAATAATTTAAGTTTTCAGAACTATTTCATTGTCTAATTCACAACACCTAAAAATCAACTCAAAACAACAAATCATCAAAATCAATAAGATCATCTGACCTACCTATCAGTACTGTGAACTTGAACTGTTCGTACACATTTATAATAAGCTATTGTATTTAAATTCCAACCTAAATAAGGTTTAAAAAAAACTACTAATCCCTCTGTAAATTAAGAAAATTAACTTTAAAAATTAAACTTAAGGTATTAGTTCTTTTTGACAGCTACCACAACTCACTAGTTCCATTACATTACTATAACCTAAAAAGTTCTGTAAATAATGTTTATAACAAAAAAAAACTCCAGTTACTGTCTTCCATAAAAAAAATAAAACTTTACATGACCTTATTAATCTCCACTTGTAAGTCCATGGCTGCCAGCTTTCTCTTCTCTTGAATCTTCAGTCTTGGCTCTTGTTTCAGTGATCTTGTATCTTGTCTCTCGAACTCTTGTCATCTTGTAAACTGGACTGCTGCTCAGCTCATCTTAAGGAATCTGTAACAGTTTCAAAAATACATGTTAATTTAAATTACATAATTCCTGTTCTTTGGTCCTAAAAAAAAATTGTATTATTAGTACACATTACCCTGAAACAACATTATTATTCATTGTTTATTACTTAAAAAAAAATGCTTTACCATAAAATCCTTTTTTGTTCTTTTCATTAGGCCTATTTATTTTCCTTCTTCTTAATTAAATTCTGCTTCAAATGTTAATCCTAACTTAAGACCTACCATCTATTTATTATTCATTACCTACATTATTTATGTTACCCTAAAATTCCCATAAGTTTCTAATACTTCCTATCAAAGACATTCTCTCTCAAAAAAAATTTACTTATGACTCTTAACTTAACAAACTTAAAAAAAACTTTTACACTAGACTTAACTTATTATTCATTCTTAGTTACTAAATTTCTATATGTAAACTTTAGTACTTACAAACAAAAACTGCCTATTTCTCTCTACCTCTTAATCTCTTTCAATTATTACAATAATAATGTTACCTTGCATCTTTAAACTTTCTTCTTTTCAATTAAATTAGACATCTCATAACAATAAAAATTCTGCCTATACTCTTCTTATGGGTGTACAACCCAACAACAAAATTTCAAATTCTCAAGTTTCCTTATATTTAAATTATGCAATACAAATAACCTCTGTGGTGCCTGTACCCTTTTAGGCCTACCACCTTCTCCTCTCACAGCATGACAACTCTTATTCCTCGGGGTCTGTATTCACTGTTACAAATCAAATATCTCAAAAAAATTAAAAACAAATTTATTATTTTAAGAAAACAAAAATTTACATTGAATTTACTATGGAGCCTGGAAATCTTAATGTCTCACAGCAGCTAACATGACTAAATCCCATGGAACCCCAGGTTTACATAACCTGTGCCCAAAAATTTAAGCATACCAGGCTTTCTCTGCACTGGTTTTACAGCATCACACACTATTTAGGGCCCCTGATCTGCCATCAGTCCCAAGGAGTTTTCCCACAACCCCTCTCTACACAAGCGCCTACCGCATTCCTCTCAATTGGCTATCGGTTTTACGGCATTCTTTTGGGATCCGACCATCAAGTTAGGGCTAATCGAACACTAAACCTCCATACTTCCAAACTAATGTAAATCAATTAAATTTTCTCTGTAAATTCTAAAAATCAAAAAAAAAATTATTCCAACATGCCAAAGAAACTTCCAAAAAAAATTCATAATCTTATCTTCAAACCATTAAAATAAAAATAAATAGATTACTCTGTTTTCTCCTTAATAACTGTAAACTGTCAACAAATATCATGTCGTAAATTTTAACTATGCTTACTGACTCTTAATCATAAAATCTCATTTGTCCTAATTAATAAACAACCGATTTCCTTAAAATCTCACTGTATCTCTCACACTCAAACTTCACTGGCTGAATATCTCAATAAATTCAAAAACAATTATCTAAACTCTTAAAGAAACTCCTCCCCAATTATTCAAATTACTTCACCTTATTTTATTTCATTACTTAAAACACCTTACTCAAAAAAAATTAATTAATTATCTAGCTATCTTCCATTATTATTTATTTACCGAACAAAACTTTCTCCTAAATTAATTTAGTAAAATTCAATTTCACATTAGGCAAGTACACTAACTCTCTACAGCAATGTTTCTCATTTCCCTCCTTCCTAACTGAATCCAATCTTACTTAACCTCCAGGGAATTTACCTCACAAAATAACCAAAAATTTCACTGTAGTGCCTATCTGCTATAGGCCCACTACACAGCAAGGGACTCTAACCCCACCAACAAACTTCATTGAAATGGTACCCTATCCCATACAGGATAGCCACTTCGGTACTACCATGGGGAACTCCTGCCCCAAACTACTCACAACTCTCAGGATTCTCCTGACCCTTAATTCCGTAGTCAGCCCATCTCCTATGGTCTGCGCTACAATTCCCTTTCTTCCCAGGGACACAACGCCTCACCTTAGGGTCCCTCGCCCTAATGAAAACATTAATTTTGTCTCTCTGTTCCCTTGGAGTAAATTCCCTCTACACACAAAAACTATCCTTCCCACTTTTCTCAATGCTTATCGATTTTATAGTGTACCTCCTTAATAATGTTTACAAATCCCAAAAAAATATTTTTAAAACCGAGGTAGAATTTAACTAACAAAAACATAAACAACTTACAACGAAACACTTCTAGCCTATACATCATACACTTCTTAAAATAAATTACTTACATACTGAAAGTTCCTCTTCTCCTAAAACACACTTAAATTTAAATTTATTTAACCAATAGTCTATTTTCTTATCGCTAAGTTACCGTACAGCTGATCAAAACAAGGTCACGGCCTGTCCACGTCTCCGTATGAGCCCGTGACGTCACCGAATTCCATCAGGTGCGCCAACCCTCGTTTGCGGTTCCTCCGTTCTCCGCTAGGTCTCAGCACCTCCCCGTCACGTGTTCACTCTGCCACGTCCACTGACGTGTCGTTCTGAAACAACTCTCAACATTTTTCTAATTAAAACAAACATCACTATAAATTCTATAACTCTCTTTTACATAAACTCTCGTTTTCTCTTTAATTCCTTTCTAACGTTTATCCTTCCCTCGACTGATTTAATTCGTACGTCTCGTCTCCTACGCGCACGAAAACAAAACAAACTTCTCTTGAAAATAATTCCTATTTACGACAAAAAAACTTTATTTTAAATTATAATTCTCTTAACCTACAATCTTAAAATGAACTTCAATTAAATTAAACCACTTGCATTATCTCTAATAAGCATTTAACTTATAACGTATTCTCCTCACGTAATAATCCCCGATATAAATCTACAATAAATTCAACGACTTAAAACAACTTATCACTATAAACTTTATCCTTACAAGTATCCTCAAATAAACATCTGTTACGTCAAAAAAAAAATCTCAAAGACTTCCTCCACTATAGACTAAAATTCCGTAATCCTCTCCTCAAGTAAACTCTTAATAACCTGCTATCAGAAGCTGAAACTAACTTAATAATAAACATAAAAATCTACCTCTCTCTCTCTCCAGAAATAGAACCTATCCGGCGAACTCTACCATTTCCGCCACGTGCACCTACCCGGCGCCTCCACCATTTCTGTCACGTGCACCTTCAGAGGGGGGAGAGAATCGTAGCTCTTTACATAGAAACAACTCGCTTGGCATCAACTAGTCTTAACTTCATAAAATACTTTACTGTACCTAGGATCATAGGTTCGTCATCCCGTACAGGATGTCTGGTGAGAGCTGAACTAAGGAGATTTTGCAAAATAACATAATACTTAATTAAAATTATTTTATTCTTAAAGTCAAATACTCAACATCATTTTAAAGAACATTTAAATAGCGGGATTACAATTTAAAACAATAATCTCTTTACTTCCTTAACGATTGAACGACCTTACAAGAGAGAGAATGAGAGAACTTCACTAAACACTTCCCTAGTCCTTCCGAATACCTCAAATCATAATTAATACTTAAAATTAAAACAAAGGTAAGTCCATACTCACATTTTCCGAAAAGCCTTTCTTGATCGATTACTTTAAAAAAATAACGTAGGGGCCTCTCCTGCCCTTGAAATCCCGAACGAACATTACATTTTAAAAACTATGACGCGTGACCCCTGACGAGGGCCATAGCCTCCGCCCGAAAGCTTGACGACTACATTATGACCTAACTTAAATTAAACGACTCGTGGCCTCTGGCGTCGACCATAGCTTCCGCCCGAAAGCTTGAATTCCTACATCACGAACGAACTAACAACTCGTGACCACAGGTGAGACGCATAGCCTCCGCCTGAGTGAGCCCCGAGTCACCACTCACTTGCGCTTAAATTCGCGCGCCCTGCCGCGCCTACCATAACAAAAGCTCGTTATTGAAGTCAAATTTACTAAACAACTAACTAGAACATCTGGGAAGACTACCCCCCCTCTACCCCAATGTGCAGGCCACACCGCGCGGCTTGTTACGACAGCGCGCCCCAGTAACTGCGGCCCGTGGCTGCGCCAGCGCGCGGCCAAACAAACAAACAAAATTCTGCAAGCCCGCAGCGCGCCGCGCCGGCCCCGTGCCCCAATTACATGGTCACGCCACTTGCGCTGACGAGTGAACAGAGCAGCCAGCCCAGAGTCCCGTCAGTAAAGTCCCTAAATTTGATTTCAACAACCCTGCAAAATTTCAACCCGCGACAATATCATTTAAAATATATATATATACACACACACACACACACACACACACACACACACACAACTTTTGTTGTGCTATAAATTTGGATTAATATTCTGATTCAAAAAATTGTATCAAATAATTTATGAATCTAACATCCCCATTTGATCAAAATTAGAACCTTTTTTTGTAGAGTTGTAGGGAGCCGGCACATATATATATACTAGAATTGTTAATTTAGTAGTGAAGGATAGTATTTCCCACAACTGCTGGACATGGCACAATTATGCAAGTGCAAAAAATTTAAAGCACGTGTATACACACACGCACACACCAGACATACATTTTGTTTTAAAGCTGTTTTTTTTCTGGGCTTGTTGACTGCAACTGATTATACAGATACTAAACTGTGTATAAACAGATTAGCATTTTAATAAATAATATTTATTTGTTTTGTTGTTTTATCATCAGTATTTTTAATATATTTACTTTAGTGGGTCTTACATGGAGAGGGTACGACTTAGAAAATTCACTTCGGGACGAGACTTAGTGTATTATTAGTATACCTTTAGGGTGTTCCCCTTAAAATAATAAAGCCCACTGGCCAGCCAATTCCGAGAAAAAAGCCTTTGGAAATTTAAGCACAGTTTATACACTGCCCAGTTAAGTTTCACTCTAGTCAATGACGCAGTGACCTGGGTGGTAACATGCTTGCTGCCCAGACACATATTTTGATTCTCGTTGATGGCCATTTTTTCTAACAATTTATTAAACAATTTTTTTTTTAATTATGGATTTTTCTTGATATTTCTTTAGGATGATGATAATGCAAATTTTTAAAATCAAATTTATTTTGGTTATAGTACAGTTTCGCCTCACAGACATTCAACTGCTTAATTTATTTTAATATTTTATGTTAAAATACAATTGAGTGTGTTACACAGAACAATTGCTCCCCAGAACAATGTTTTATATACATATTTTCCAAACCAAATATATTTTATTAATTATACAGCTTGCATCACAAAAATCCACTTCCTTTATTTATTTTAATATTTTATGTTAAAATACAACTGGATACACAATAATGAACTATTACTGTTTATTTTTATAAACAGTTAAAAATCTAATAGTGTTTACAGAATTCTGCTTATTTAATCAAACACAAACGAGAAATAAATTTGTGTGATGACTGTATCAAAATACAGTCATTCATAGTTTCTGCCAATTTTTAATAAAATGATAATATATGCTTGGTATACTTCTAAACTTTTAGAAGAAATAGAAATCTTTGTGAATTTTAATAAGTATGTTATCCAACAGATCTACTTCAACATTGTTCATGTATACAATCATCTTTTAATAGTTGTGTAAGATGCCAAAAAAGTTTTGTTTTCAATGTTTTTATGATAATTGTCATTCAGGTTCTTGTTTGTAAAACATGTGAATAAGTATTAAAATTTTTGACTTTTTAAATTATTATAAGCAGTATTTATAAATATTATATCCATTACATATTGTTTTATTTTTCAAAGATTGAATTATTACTGTATGAACGTAATTTTAAAATCAAAGCATTATCTAAAAATTATTTTTAAAAAAAATGTGACAGCCAGTAAGAATCAAAATCCAAGCGTCTGGGCGGCAAGCAAGTACGCCACTGCGGCGTTGGCCAGAGTGCAACTTATCAAGTATATAAGTAAACTGTGTTTAAATATTCAAAGGCTTTTTTCTCTGAATTAGCTGGCCAATGAGCTTTATTATTTTAAGGGGGAACACCATGAAGTTACTACTAATACCGAGTCTCATCCCGAAGTGAATTTCCAAAGTCGTGCCCGCTTCTTGTGAGCAAAATTTATTGACAGAGAGCTGGGCTGCAGGTTTTTTAAGTTTGGGGACTGCTGGTGTAAGATTGGACATGGTAAGGTCAAGACAAATTCGACTGTGTTGGTTCTCATTGGTCAATTTGTAATTTGGTAGATTTCAATTTGCATGCATTTATTATTCACAGTAAGACATTAACACACCACACAGTTACACATTTGTTGTTTAAAGTTTAAAACCAACATGACACACTTACAATTTTGTATTTGGTAATTTTGTGTGTTTCGTTACAGGCGTAGTCAAGGGGGAGGATATCAGGATGTTGCTCCTCCCGTGGTGGTTTTTGCTTTTGTAGTCACCTTGAAATACTTTTGTTTAATAATTTTTGTTGTTTGTTGTAGATTAAGTATTCAAATTCACTTTTCACACTGCATTTAAAAAATAATTGATTTAAACAAATGAATGACATGTAAATTTTTGGCCAACAAAACAAAAAATTATACTCCAGCAAAATGAAATTCTGGCTAAGCTCCTAAGCTTCGTTAGATGCAAAATATGAAAATAAATTTATGAAATAGTCATAATTTTTTATTCAGGTCACTTGCATTGTGTCTACAAAATCTCACAATTCAAACATAGCATCAGTAACTACTTCTAGGGGTTTACGTTGAAAAATATTTTATATTTGTGAATAATTGGATAGTCAATTTAATATTTCATATCATATTTTTTGATTATTCATTACCATTATATAGTGTAAGTAGGTCTCATTCACAAAATAAAAATAGTGTATAAAAATACCCTTTGTTATGTATATTATAAGTTTGATAAATAAAAAAGAGGGGTGGGGGGGGGGGGTTGTTGTCTGTAAAGTCGGTGACAAATAAATCAAATTTTTTAAATTGCTGCTTTTAAAATGCCCGCCTTAACCTTTTTGATATTACAGAAGATTTATTTGCACGGTGGTTGGCCAGTTCTTGCACGCTCGGCTCAGGTGGAACGTGACAATGAGTCATGCTTTATCGTGCGTGCAGCCGGCGTTCATCGATTTATAAGACGTTATCACGTCAATAATATTCAAACAAAAATGCATTCATTGCCAGTTTTTTTCCTTGCATTTTACACCAATCTATTATGATTCCATAAATATTTCTCGCTCTTTTTTATTTTGCTGTGTTATATATAATTTTTTCGTGGACTCAGTGAAGTGTGGGAAAATTGTTAATGATTTCCTGATGTGATTCTATAAATATTTGATCTTCACGAATAATTGATGTTGCATTAAAAATTAGATTTAATTAAAAAATTCAGGCTTCCCATAAGCCTAGTTTTTGCATCCTCACAGAGAGAGATGAGAGTGATGTGCGGCTTTCTTGTCTGCAGGCTGTCCCCGGGACATGGCCAACCTGAACTTCCAGCAGCCACCCCGCAGCATCACCAGCCAGAGCCTGTCGCGGGGAGGGTTCGGCGGCAGCTCCCTCTCCGGCCATGTCACGCCCACGTCGGGCCTCTTCCCCGGCTCCTCGTCGTCCGCCTCGTCGGCGGCGGGGGCGGGGGGCGGCGGCCTGGCCGGGTCCTTCGCCCCGCAGCAGCTGTCGCCCAGCCGCAACCTGCCCCCCATGGCCGGCCGCTCGCTGTTCGGCCAGCGCGCCTTCCCCGACCGCCGGTCCATCCCAGGCCTGGGGTGAGTCTCAGTGTCGTGGCTAGCAACTTGGAAATGTCATTTATTTTTCTTAGATTTTCGGGGGGATTTTTTTTTAATGATGACGTTACTGAAAAATTAAAGCTATAGCAGATATTAATTTTTATTTGTACCGGTTCCACATACACTTACATTCTCCCACGTTTTCAACTCATATCTTAGTGTTCCAAAGAGTTTTCTCCCATTCCTTTTTGGTTGTAAGTACCTATATCAGCACTTTGACCATATGTATTATGATAAAATAATAATTGTCTGTTGCAGTAGTTTAGTGTAGTATGCCTGAAAATAATGATTTTGAATTTAAATTTTTAATAGTTATCGGTGACAAATTTATATATATATATATATATATATATATATATATATATATATATATATATATATATATATATTTTTTTTTTTCAGTTCTGAACAAGTCAGAGAGTTTTTAATTGCAGTTTTGGTACACCCCGTTTTGAAACATACAGTAGACAGACTGCGTACGCTCCAATGCACTGGCACAAGCAGAACATCTTTTCTAACTTAGATAGCCAGGGGAAGTAAGAGACTATTTTATAAAAATTGAATAAATATAGGAATCACTTTTTACCAACTTTAATTGTGTAATCCATACAAAAATCAGAGGGATGTTCAACATTAAAACAAATAATGATTACTGACAGGTGTAATACGGCTTGGTCTCTCCTATTTATCTCGTTACTAATTTTTAAGGGCTGTGTATTAGGGATGTACCGATATTGAAAAACCAGTTACCGATTACGATTAACGATTCACTAAAAAATTCAAATTCAGCCGATGTTCCAAACTGATTAAGAATACCGATTATATTTGCCCGATTATTACATACATAAATTAAAAAAGAAAGCAAAGAGAACAACATTGTGATTAAAATTGATGTAATGGAGGCATGGACCATAAGTGTACATACATATGTATAGAATGCAGACAAAATCATTTTTATTTACATAAATATTTAAGATTTTGGTAAGCTAACTATGGCATTGCACAAAACATTAATAGCTATAGTTAATAGCTTTTAGATTTTTGTGAAGAAATACAAGCTGATTGACTTTGTGTGTCACCTGAAAAGGATCACATGAACCAGATGGCGTTGCACTCTCAGACACACACATTTCGTCTTTTGTAACATCCTGCATCTTAATTTTTATATAGTGGAATCGCTTAACATGGCTTCACATTTTACTTGTAGTGAAATACATTTTGTTTCCATGTACGCCACCACGCGATATTTTTTAAGAACAATATTAACACATTGCATATGTATCGTCCGGCCCGGATCCTAAAATAAAAAATATTTTCACACAATACTGCGACTAGGCATACCCATGATTATTATGCAACATTAAATAGTGAATGCAATGTATAAAAGCTCTTAACAAATATTTATTTTGGTAAATGCCAACAAATAGAAAACTTAGCAAAATATACTGTAATATTTGATCAAAGAATTTGTCACTCCATTTACGTAATGTATGGACGTGCATTAGTGACTAGAAAACATTAAAACAATCTACAGTCGCCGAGTCGTCTTCGCTAACGCAGACATTACCAATATTCGAAAAATTAATTTCGGTCGCAAACAGAATTATTCCTACAACCTACCACCAACTATCGCAATTGTGAACTTTTATTCCTGGTTAAATATTTGTTGTTAATATACGGTAAAAATAAAAAGTAAAGAAGACTTTCCCGTTATTAAAGCGACTTCAATCATAATAAAAAAATAATAGAAAATGGTTCACGTATACAACGCAAATTCCGGTGAAGTGAGATAAGTTGGCCAAATTGTTTTTGTTCATCACATGACGTGCGTAACCTAAAAGTAAAATGGAGATCTTGTGATGATGCTGTTCAAATAATATTATTGTGTTTTATACTGTTTTATGTGTTGTATTTTATTACAAGCGGCACTCAAAGCAGTTGTTTGATGCATGGAGCTAACAATGGAAATACTAGCCATACATGCTAGAAGAAAATCGTCAATTGAATAAAATAAGAATAATATATTTAATTTATTAGACAAAGTTTCTGAAACTTTCAGCGCGTGTGTAGACATACAGTCTAAACGGTGTTTCATGAACTAAACTTAAAAGAGTTTACTATTTACCGTTAAAAGAATATATTACCATCATTGGCATGTTTTTCTTATAATGCTAAGCGATATCTAAGATAAATATAATGAGAAAATGTTGACAATTATGTCTAAATAATCGGTTGAAATATCGCATATTAAGATTAATTACCAATTCTCTATTATCGGGTGATTACAGTTAATCGGGATTTGAATCGGTACATCCCTAGTGTCTATAGATTTCAATATAATACCTCTTCCCTTGATTTGTTGATTTGTCAAAAATATTTTATTTTATTTTAATATAATGGGTGTAAAAACTGGTACAAAGGGTAATAATTTATTACAAAAACTTGCTTGAATTTACACTTAGTGAATATCTATTGAAAATATTTGTGACAGATCAAAAAAATGCAAGGGAGGTATAGTGTTAAAATTTACATAAATAGCCCCTTAATAAAACGATGATAAAAAAACAGAAAAAGGGGGAGGCTTGTGATATCAAGCCTAAGTGGAAAAATTATCATATATAAAATACAATAGAATAGAATAATTAAATAGGATTCAATGTTAAAAAAAAACTAGTTTACTCAGACATTCGAATGGCTATACAAAACACGGTCTGTTACATAAAGTCCTAGGACAGGGGTCGGCAGACTGCAGCTCACGAGCCACGTTGGAGAATTTTACGGCTCTACTACTCACTGCGCTGCCACAGCACAAGTACAACAAAGCAGAATAAAATCAAACGGCACAATCACAAGGCATGTCCTCAATCTGTGCGCCCGCACCACCCCGCTACCGCACTCTTTGTCTTTTTTTTTTAAATTTAATAATTAATTAATTACAATAATTGAGGTTTTCTTGTTTTATCAGTAGAGCTTTGCTAATGACTACCATTTTTTTTATACATTTATGTTTTTTTTCCTAAGTAGTCTTTATTTTTAAGACTTTTATGTTGAATTTGTAAATAAACTATTTTGATTTTATCTCTTTTTTTTTATCGTATTAAAACTCCACGTAGATACAAAAAAAAATATATGTTGCGGTTCATGAAAAAATTTTAGGATCTGTTTACTTATGATTTGACTCATCTCGCTGGAAAGTCTGCAGACTCCTGTCGTAGGGCACATCTCGTGTGGAGGAGAGGCGGTAATCTGCGATACGCAGACCAGAGCTATTGCGACGGGAGCGGGCCTGGCCTGCAGTGAGGCACCATCCTGCTACTTGCCTGAGTGATTCCAGGAAACCATTGGCAACAGAAATAGGGGTTGAATGGGCCAGGATTTGAACCTGTCTCCATACAGGGGCCTGGGATGATGCCCGCGGGTCTATTATAAATGGGAACACACGGCACAGGCCATAATTATGCCCTTTCTGCGAATGTCATGCAACTAAAAAGTGAACTTTTTTTTCAATTGTCTGGTCCACAATTGTGAACAAACCACTCTCAGACGATTGTTGTTGACCTTAAACTACAGTGTCTGCAGCATTGCTGAAGCAGGTTCGAAAGATATGTTGTAATGTCATTTTTTTTTGGCATTACTTGCTGTCGGTGAGGTCATCAGTAGCCTACATTACTGAACTTAATGAATTCATGCGCATTGAACATGATTTTAAATAATCTGTAAGATAACTATGGTTAATTGTTAAAAAATGGGTTTTATCAGTTCAGAAAGTTTTATTGGCTTAATAATTTTAAGAAAATTAAAGGCAATTAACATTTCAATCCTATAGAGCATCTTATCATGTGGTTGTACTGTTTTGGATTAACTGTTTGTATATGGCCATTTTTTTTAAACTTATGTGTTATTATATCCGTGGTAAATCAATAAAAATTTATTTTCTAAAAAAAATGTACAAGCCTGAGATTTTCAAGGTTTTTTAAAAAAAATTATTTATCATGAATGCTGTACAAAAGTGAGTTGTTTTACTAGATAGGCCTAATATGAATAATTAAAAATTGAGTACTACTAGATTTAACTATTTTCAATTCATGCTAGTAGTAAAATATAAATTGGCTTTTTAAGTTCTCTAAGCACCTATTGAAGTAATTTAACCGTTAATAAACTTGCAACTATAGTTATAATATTTTAAATCACTAACAAAAGTGAAAATATTAAAGTGATACAAATTAAATTTAAAATATTAAAATAACTTAGCATCCTACCACCTTAAGCCACACATGACCGATGATGGGAACAATGGGACAATAATCGGGCAAGGCCTGCAGTGAAATACATCCCAATCCCAGCTCTGCCTGAAGTCATCTCGGTAGACTGTAGAACCAAGATTCAAATGCTGGTTCTCTAAAATGTGAGTTCAGCTCGTTACTACTCTCCACTGTGTTTCGTACATCGACACATGGTTGGGAAGAACACAGTGTTGCTAATCAGAGGGTCCACGGTAGTCAAGTAGTCAGATACTTGCCTCCAACTGAGGCGATCCGGGTTAGATTTAGGGTTTCCGCAGATAGGGTCAAGCTAGGAAACAAGGAAAACTCAAGGAATTGGAAAGGAGTCTTTAAAAACCCGGAAAACACAGGGAAATTGAGAATGTATTCATTTACAAAATTACAAAACTGTAGGCTAACAGTAATTTTTCATATAATTCAAGATCTTTATGTCTTAAAACCGAATGTATTTTAATCATAAATTTAGGTGCCATTAATAATCCGTATTTGATTTTTGCTAACATTAACTAAATGTAAGGTATGCATACATATTATGTACTATTAATATGAAGCAGTCTAATATCTATATTCTTTCACATGATCACAATGAATATTGTATGTTTCACAGTTTGTTCAAAAACATTTACTATTTAATAGTTTCCTTTTTCAGACTAACAGTATTATGTAGTTATGTAGTGTTGATGGAAATGATAATGTTCAAACTGTATATTGTGCAGGACATTTTATAGTCAATTTGGCATTTTATGCATGTTCGTTGAATTTTTTAATTTTTTATTAATAGTAATTTGTATTGTATATCTTATCTTGCGAGATAGACTGATAAGACAGGGGACAGCTGTTTTATGGGAATGGAAAAACAGGAAAAGTCAGGGAAATTGGCTGAAGTAAGACTGTGGGAACCCTGAGATTACTGGCCGGGTTGAACTTCAGTTTTTCGCAAGTGGTGAATGTGGCGTGATGATGTGAGCTTGGTTTTTTTTTATTCCGGGTATTCCCATTGCCCTCCACTCGTTCATTCCGTTGATCCATTTGTCGTAAAATGATTTTTCCAGAAATTAGGACTAGTAAATGAAAATTGAGAAACCATTTTTACACTCAATTTTAGGTTCAAAAATATTTGTATCAAATGTTCGGACAAACAAAGTTGTGAAACATAACTGCAGAATAATTTATTTCAGAAGAAATTACTTTAGGGTACTCGTAAACACCAATAGTTGGGCAGGGTCAGGCTAGGTTAGCTTAGTTTTACTTGCAACTTTAGATGTCATTCCCTAAAGGTGTTTGTTTTATCATCGTTAGTCCTAAAGTCATTAGTTCTTACTTTGTTCACTCTAAAGTCATCATCATCATCATCATCTGCTTCCAGCCTGTGGCCGGTTCAGCAAAGTAAAATGCCTCCATCTTCCTCTGTCACTCCACCATTCCTCATCCTTCACTCTATTCCATTCTTCTCCTCTTTCCTCCACTTAGTTAACTATCTTCTCTTCTCACCTTCTCCTTTGTCTTTCTTGGGGTCCTCTTTCTGTGTACCTTAACTTCATTATTTTCCTAGGCCGCCTCCCTTTTCCTATTCTCTGGACATGGCCATACCATCTCATTCTTGCTTTTTCCATGATCTCATTCAAGTCTTGTACTCCTGCTCTTGCTCGCAGCATCTCATTCCTGATCCTGTCTCACCTTGTAACTGCCAAAATACTCATCATAAACTTATCTCTATTGCTCTGATCTTTCCAGCATCTCTCTTATCTAGTCCATGTCTGGTTAGAGATACCTGCTACGTGAAAGGAATAGATTATACAGCCAGCGACTCAACACTGAGTGTCGGGTAATGGAAAATAACCTGACTCCCTACAGGATCCGATGGCTTCGGGTGGAGGAGAAACTCATCATGGTAGGAGGGTAGCAGCTTTCACCATTACTGGTGTGAGGGTGAAGGTGAATGACCTCGGCAAGGCTCCCATTCAGACAGTAGCAGGCATGGACAAGGCGTCTTTAATGTCTGCTACACTGCTTGGACCACAGGTTTCACCTGGCGGCCTATAGGTGGCAGCCCCACCAGCCTGGTGTGGGACAGGACAGGCCTAGTAAGCCGGCCACTGAAAATTAAAATCTACTTGAGTAATTAAAGTGAAATTACATAGGGATAAACCCATTCTAAAGTGATTTGTGTAATTTTTATTAATTAAAGTTGCATTTAGTAATCATAATAATCCTAAAGCTATTTATCCTAAAATTATTTCTTTAATTACAGCCCATAACATTTATATATATATATATATTTATTTATTTATTTATAATACTAAAAATTGTAGTTTGAGAACTGACCAAAAGAAAAGATATTGAAGTATAAAAAAAAACTATATAAACTGTGGGTATGTATCTAATGTAATGAGCTAAGTTTAACATTTTATTAAAGATTTCCCCACTTGTGTGTTCTCACAAACAAATAAACACTGAGCTAAATAATCTACCTTTTGATAAATTCATAAGAGATAAAGCCTGAGATACTGCGTTCTTGATCCGAGCAACCCGGTGCCACGCTCGTGTGGAGTGCCTGGTGGGAACATCATCTTCTGTGTTGACCACTTTTCTGACTTGAGAATTTTTTGGTTTACTAAACTTCTATACAATTTGCATATCCTTTAAAAGTCAGAGTTCTTATTTTATCTTCTATACATCTGATAAAACTGTAAAGGATACATGTGTACGGAATATATTTTTAAAACGGCAGATTTTGTAATAAGATATGTTACATTGGCTTTAAAAAAAACTTTTTAAATTTTTTTTTTTGTTTGTCTCTATGTTTATTTGTAACAGCATCATATTATTCATTATACCCTGAAGTAACACGTGTAGGACATTAATGTTGGAACATAAAACAGTATAGACTGCAGTTGGCTGGCTAAACATTAGACTATAGTTACATTTTTACTAAATGATAATGCCCCAAACCCATAAAAGGTCACAGGGGTGCACAAAAGAACGCAAGTGACACGTGTTTTTACGAAAGGCTGCTTCTGTATTTCTGTCAGAATCCTTGGAAGTATTCTGAAGGCAGTCAGAAATGGCTTGAGTCCTTTAAGATGCATTTTCCAAGGAGCATTCAGGCCAAAGGGTCCTTTGAGGAGATATTTGGGAACAACATAAAACTTAAGTAATCCGATGGTCAATGTCTCGTTTTGAGCAAGTGTTTTGACCGGGCCCTCTGTTGCAGGAACTCCATAACGTATGTTCCTTATTTGATTGTCAGCGCTGTGCACTTGCAGTGTTGCTACGGGCCTGGAAACCGTGTATAGCATTGAGTCAACAGGTCACGAAAGTCTTGAAAGTCACAATAAGTCCCTAAGCAGTGGCGGTAACTAAAGAAATAGTGACAATTAATTGTCATGTGTTTGAAAGATTTGATTTTAAACAAAACCATTTAAGAATGTTATTTTCTCAAGTGGTTATGAGTAAGCCTTTTTAATTTTTAGTATTGATTAAGTATCTTATTTTATTTCCTGTTTTAGTGTATTCGGAGATATATTTTACCTTGATGAAATCACACCTAATTTTCATTTTATGAGTTAACCAATTTAATAAAAATGTGAAACATGCACCAATTAAATTGAAATTAAGATTGTGCCATCATTTACCTTTCATTTATTTTGGTTATAGCTAAGCTTTAAATAATTAAATAATTACACCTTATTACAACTACATTATTTTAAGATTTTTGAAACAATAGCATCTTTATTTGTAATGCAGATTACAGGTATAATATTTATTTTCAGAAGTATCAGTTTATTCTTAGTAATGCTTAGTATTACTTCAACAAAATTCCAATTTTTTTCTCACAGAGGTGCATATGTGAAAATTCAGAACTACATATGAAATACAAAATACTTTTAATAACTTACATTTATATTAAATTTAAATTTATCATGCTAATACAAATTTAGTGGATCCTTGTGTTTTTTTGGTTCTTTTTTAAATAAATATTCACCCCTGTTACAACTTAAGAGGTGATATTTTGGAGTTTGTTGTATGTTGAATAAGAGAAGGTAGTTTAAGGTATGTTTATTAATCATTGACAATACGTTAAACTAAGTTTAATTTAATTTGAAGATATTAATTTTTAATGTTAAAAACATATTTTCAATTCTTCAGCCCTTAAGAAATAAAATTTCAGCAAGTAGTAATAATGAGTTATTAGATTTTGCATGTTTATAAATAAAACCACATAGACATAACTTATATCTCCCTTGATTATCTCCACAGATTTTTTTTAAATAAAAAAACTGATTGCCTCTGCTCTTTTTGGGGTCGAATATAGAAAAATGAAAAATGGTAAAAAAAAAAAAAAAAACTATTCAATGGAATCATATAATGTACGTTATTCCTGCTCAGTTTCTTACCTCCAGCTTAATTTTCTTGGATATATGACTTATTACTGTTAAAAATAATGTACCCCCTTTCCACTGTCTTTGGGGTTGAATTTTTAAAAATGGTAAATTGATGCCACAAAATTTATTATTTAAGTTTGAAGCCATGGAAAGGTGGGAGGGGGGGTGGTTGCCATATCCCATCAGCCACCAAATTTATACAAAATAATAAAGGAAAAGGAGTACTCGTTCTGATAGGATTAGTGCCAACACTAGCATGTGTAATTGTGTAGATTTAAAATTATGTAGAGTGGAAGTAATCAACATTGTAGGCCTGAAGTGTCGTGAGGCAGAAAACCACCTCAGTCAACCTCACTTCCAGCGCCAAGACGGTACACAATTAAATTAAAGGGACTCTTATGTTAGAGCCATACAGAGAGAATCTGGCTAGTAATTAGTGTTGCCAAAATGGCTGTAATAGACAAAAAGGAAATTCAAAACAAATGTATATTTATTAACAAACTTTTCAAACAAATAACAATTATATATATAAAATGTATAACAAGTTTATAGGAAGCAACAAGCGCTCGCAAATACAACAAATTATTACAAAATTAATTAAGCATGATAAATGACAACCATCAATAATAAATACGTTTATGCGTATTGAAGCTAGTACAAATTAAAGGGGCAGTAGAGACAGTCAAGTAGAATCGAGAGCAAGCGTGCCCAAGTGCCTTATAATCAATGCAAACATTAGATTAAATATACATTAAAAAAAACAACTAGAAACTTTGCCCATTGTAAAACAAATACAAAAAAAACTTACGTGCTGCCTGCCCGGGGTGTGGTGGTACGCCGGTAAAAGATCTATCAGGCTATACCTCGCTATGACGTCGCCCACACACTGTCATAAAGCACGTGACCAATCAAAATTATCAAGAGGCACGGAAGTCCGTCAACCTCACCAAAGCTAAGGCGACTCATAACTGCAATGTATAAAAGCAAACTTTAAAGCGTGGCTACAAACTAAATGAAGTTATGTACTAAACTGTATTTGGCCACAACAAGCACTTCATATCAATTCAAACGTGATAAATGTGTGACACCGACAAGACAATTCAACGTATTTATAGCCTGGTGTGTCTGTGTCTGCGGCAGGAACTCCACCCCGATGGGCGGCATGGGCACGTTCGGCCTGCAGCCGGGCCGGGGGGCGTATGGCTCGCAGTCTGCCGTCAACAGCTTCCACTCTGTGTTCGCGAGCGGGGACGAGGCGGGGGGTGCTCCGCCAGTCATCGACCTGTCTGAGTTCCCGTCGCTGACGAGCAGGGAGCAGGGTGACGCGGTGCCGCAGCCGGGCCCCATGCCGGGCAAGCAGCCATACGGTGCGTTGTTCCCCACGCCGCTTCACCAACGCTTCCCGAGTCCCATGTGAACAAATTCCTGAGTTGTAGAAAATTTTAGGAAATTTCCAAAAATCTCACAAATTCTGGAAAATTCATGAATGGTAAAAAAAATCATAACCCTGAATTAAGTTTTAAAACAGTCACAAAAGGTAGGGATGGTTGGTAAAATCCTGAAAAAGTCACTTACTTAAGAAAAGGTCATCAAGTAACTAGTCCCCAGAAAAGTACCAATTTTTTGAAGAGATCACTAATGTCCTGAAAAGGCCATGATTTGTAGACGTCACTGTCGTCCAAAGAAGCCGTGAATTGCATAAAGGGTCACCAACGTAACAGAAAATTCATGATTTGTAGAAATAATCACAAAAGTCTCTAAAAAGGTAAAAAATTTATGTATTTTTTTAAGACACTAAAATGTGCAGTTTTTGGCACACAAACATCCACACTGTGCTTTCTGCTTATCTTACTTCTCCCTAATGTTATAACCCAGGTGTATACTGGAGTCTCTGAAATTCACCAGAGCTATAAATTGCAGAAAAGGTAACATACCTGTACGTGTCTGCTTTTTAAAGTATCAGTTTAGTGGTTCTTTTCCCGGCTATCTTCAGGTCATAACATAAGCAGTGACGGTGCTGGAAGTCTCGGAACTTTGATTCCTGGCAGTCTTTTGCTAGCTAGCATTTCTTTATGCTTAATTCCAGTTTGCAGTTGCACATTAAATATCAATACTTCTTGGAGACTGTCCTCGAAAATCATGTTGGAATAAATTCTGAAAAGGTTTTAGTTTTTTAAACATTAAGTGCTATTTTCCTGTGAATGGTAGATTTATTTTATAATATTTTAAATTTTATTTTTATGTTTAAAAAAATTACCCTCTGACATCAAACATGTTGTGAGAGAACCATATTAAGAGTACCTAAAAATAAACCCGGTACACCTATCCCTCACTTAGCACGACTAATTTGTTCCTAAAAATGCTCGTGTTATTCGAAATTGCATATTCTGAAGCATTAGTTTCCATAAATAGCAAGGATAATTTATTTAATGTGTTCCAAAATTGTGTAGGAAAATATACTTTACGTAATATAAATGCATTGATAACACTTAACTATAAATATGTCACACCATTTGTCTTTATATTCCTCCCATCGCACTTTGTATAACAAATACGACACCGTGAAACGGGATCTTATACGTGGTTATGTACTTTATCATCAGTCGGCTGGCTGACTAGCCCGCCCGGACATGACCTTCAACTCATGTCGCGTACCTTTCCAAACCGTCATTTACTGACAGTGAAACCGATATTACACTCCGGATAGTAACATTTAAATTTTTTCAAAAATTAAAGTTCTTATTCGCGTATCACCACCTGGTTCACACCAATCCTGTCAGGTCAATGATTATTTTTTTCATTGCAACATTCATTTAACAATCTTTTCCACGTGAATCATCTGTTCATTTCTGTTCCGGTATCTAATGTCAAATATGTATATTCCCGCTAGTACAAGCAACAGCATCAGACTTATATAAACTTTTGGTAAGAGTCCTTATTTCATACGATTGTGCGCACAGTTGACTTGCTTAAAACTAAAGTGCGATCAACAGAAGCGTTGCATTCATGACAATCTGCGTGCCGTAATACTTCTAGTTTTGTCTCAAATACTTGAACACAGTGTATTTTGAGTGATCAAGCACGTACAGTTACCGGCAGCTGAATAGGCAAACGTTACTTTTGTTTGAGTGAATTCCCTGCCACTGGCTAGACTGAGTTCACGGCACGGTTTGTGGCCAGGCGACAATGGTACGGCACGGCGGCATATGCGCGGACGTAAAAACATTTGGTCTTTTACACTCCATAGCCGCAATTTAACTTGTCATAGCTGATGTTTGTACAACAGCCGATAGTGTAGACAGACCTGCGCGGGCATATCTTCCCCCCTTTTTTTGGCTAACTGTATCCCATGGCACATGTGTTGTTTACAGAAGTTGAAACAGACTTTGTGGCGTCGTGCTCGACTTTTTTTTCCGGTCGAGATTTTGTGCTAACTGAAGTTTACAGACGTGCTATTCAAGACTGGGGCAGTAAAATTCACATCGCGCTAAATGAATCCGTGTAATCTGAAGACGTGCCAAGTGAGGGATAGGTGTATGTATTGGTTTACCAAGTATGTAATTCTGGACACCCTGGTGACGCAGAACTTTCTCATAGATAGTCATAGTTCTGTTGAATGCTGCTTGTTAGGCCAACTCACAATTCTGTTTTTGCTCATCTCAGTGATAACCAGTACTTACATCTGCACTCATAAGATTACCACATTATTCCAACACATCTAGATGTGTTGAATGTGGTAGTGTTTCGATTGATTGTTTGTTTGACTCTAACATACTGTGTGAATTTTTGCATAAATTTGCCTTATTATTGTGTTTTGTGTTTTGCTAAGTGTCATTAAAGATGTTAATTCATCTAAACATTTCACATCACCTAAAAGCCTGTGCACATTAAAATTGAAACAATTCAATAATCAGTAGACTTAAATGTATAATAAATGTTTTTTGTTGCCAAATATAATTTTTTGTTTTGTTTAATATTTGCATGTTTATTTAGTAATGTAACTTTTTACATTATTGTATTTTTTATAAAAAAAATTGCAAAAAAAATTACGTAGAATTTTTATTATTTATTCCTACTGAAATAAAATTTTTTCTCTCTTATCTTTCCTTTGTTTGACACTTTTTTATGGTTTGATTTTTCATTGTATATTGTTTTTTAGGCCTGTGCGAAAATTATGTGTTTTTACTTAAAATTTGAATATAAATATTAAATACTCTGTAATATTAATTTGGGCTTTCAAGTTTTTTTAAAAAAAAATTGGTGATTAGAGCTGGGCAGGGTAGGGAAATTTGGATAAGGAAAAAAATATCTGTGGGAAACGGGACAGGATTAGGAATTATTTGATGTTACAACTTTCAAAATTTTTCATACTTATGCAAAAGAAAATTTATGTCGTGTTTATTATGGATGCCCAAATCTAGTGGTTATGAATTAATGGAGATAGGTAATTTTCACAAATCTAATTTGTGAAATAGCAATGCCTTTAGTTCATATCTGTACTTTCAAATCTATTCTGAATGTTTTGATGCCGCCATTAATAGTTTTAGGTTTGAACTGCTAAAAATGGTGCATTCTCAATCACATACATGTGCTTACTGTTTAATGCAGTGCTTTCTTGAAAATTTTGTCACGTGGACATGTGTACTACCAGAGTAAAATCTGGAAATAGGAATAATTAATTTCCTGCCCAACATTCATTTTGGGGAAGATAAATTCTCATTTTTTCCCCCCGAAAAACCAGGTTCCCGCCAGTTCTAATTTTAATGTCTTATTTGAACCATAGTATCTGTATGCTTTCATAAAACTGCTTTGGATATTTCACTTTAATTGTTATAAATACTAGTAAATAACATTAAAAGATATAAAATGCTTCTTTGTTGTTGTTTTTTGTCTTGTTTTCAACTAGTCGAAAAATTGTCAGACGTAACTTCAACCATTCTGCTGTTCACTGTGCTGAGTTTAAATAACTTATAGATAGAGCCAAGATTATATGGTTTTATGCGAAATCGCGAATTTTCACGCGAAATTCATCCCAAACCGCGAAAAATGTGAAATGTTTTCTAACCACAAATAAACACCTCAATATTGATTTAAATCGTTAACTACCGACTATTGGTTGATTGACAAAAATTCCGTATCTGTTTGTAGAAGAAATGGTCGTCATCCAACTGCAGTGTGGTGGTTATTTAATGCGTTAATTATTCATCTTAAAAAATTACAAGATATTACAAAAATTGACGATTTCACGAACAAAAAAAGATCGTTATCGGAGTTAGGTTAGGGTTTTTAAACGCATCTAGCCACTAGAGATCACGCAATATTAACAACTGACGATCGTAAACTAAAATTAACAAGTTAACAAACACAACAACGTGAAAAATCTCAGCGCCTTGTTTGCTGTATCCTTTGAAAAATACACGTGAACAAAAACTGCATTCATTAAATAAATACGTATGAAAATAAAATAAAAGCGAACATTGATATTTAATGATCACTTGATGTTTAATGAAATTTCACTGTAACGCAATTTTGTGTGCTTGTTGAATAAGCAGTTTACCGTGAAGCCTTCATTGTCATTTCACACTTCACAGGCGAGAGAGCCAAAATCGTAACGTAATCAAAGTTTTCCGATCGCTAATGAAAAAGCACCATATTGCAAGGATTTATTTATTTTACGGTCATTAAATATTTTAAATAACGCTTACCTACCCAACCCTCCCGGAAAATAAATAAAAACATTTATTTCACTGACCTGACATAACCTAACCTTTTACTTCGGGTTGAGTATATGGCTCTCTCGCCTGTAAAAAGTAGGCTTCCCGCGGTTTATTTTTTCACTACAATTTCAGTAAATACTAGTTTTTGGTACCTCCGGGCTTTGTTTACAAATGACGTGCATAAATGAAAGCTAAATTTCTTAATCATGCCGAAAAATAAAGCTACTGCGGCATCACGTGCTGACGAGTTTAAGAATGAGGGATTATATGTCAGTGACGGAAAAATACTTTTCTGTAAATATTGTAATTGCCATTTGGAGCATGAACGTAAGGACACGGTAAACAAGCACATAATTAGCGACAAACATGTAAAAGCTAAACGATCCCCATGCACTTTGAAACGACAGCTTTCTATCCCAGAAGCAGGAGTGGCGCAAATATGCGCAAAAAAACAAAAGGAAGATTTTGTTCTCGAAACTGTTGAAGCCTTTGTAGCTGCAGGTATTCCTCTTGAGAAACTTGACAACAGCAAGCTGACTGCATGGATGCAGAAGCATGTAAGTGGTGCTGGTGATCTTCCAACAGTGGATTGGATGAGGAAAAAGTACATTCCCCTACTTAGAGAGAAAAAAGAAGTGGAAATCAAGCAGCAGCTCTTGGGGCAAGATGTGGTCATACTCGCAGATGAAACCACTGACAAGAGTAATAATTGTGTTTTCAACATCTTGTTTAAAATTCTGAAACCAGGTGCTGAACAAGATGTTATCTTAGGGGCTTCTTGTGTCCTTGATGCAGCAAATGCTGTTTGTTGTTCTCGGGCAGTGATTGATGTATGCTCCAAATATGAAGTCAAGGAAGAAAACATAATTGCGTATGTTACAGATAGTGCCAGGTACATGACAAAATCTGCTGGCACCCTTGAAGGTGTATTTGGTGACCACATGTACCACATACAATGTTGGGCCCATAAAGTAAACATTGTTGGGCAGATCTGGCAAAACAACTTGGAATAACTGAACCTCTTCGTTTGTAAGGTAAAGATGGCCTTTCTTAACACCAGAAAGAGGAGGCATGCATACCTTCAATTTCTTCTCCAGAAACATGGAGAAAACAAGGCTCTGGTCAAGTTATTCCCCATGCCAGTTGTTACACGTTGGAACACATGGTTTGAATCTGTATCATACCTCGCACTCCATCTGCACGACATTGTGGAATTCTTTGAGCAGCTTAGCGAAGATAACTCTGGTGTTAAATATATCAAGGGACTCCAGAAGGAAGAGTTACAATGTCTTGAGGCCACTCTTACATTTGTGGCTCAAAACTGTAACACCTTTGTAGAGCTAATTAATTTTCTTGAAGGAACAAAGTATCCTACTGCTCATCAGTTGTGCACAAAATTGAGTAAACTGCAAACTACTCTTGATGTCTTGGCTAAGGGAATATTTCCTGAAAATGTTGAAGACATTTTGGCTGAAATGAAAACTGTCAACTCTGCAGCCCTTAAAGAGCAGTTCAAGAACACAGCTAAACTCAGTCTTATAAAACTGATTGATCTGGTGAACACTGATCCATCTCGTCAACTATTTCTGGGAATCAGCGCTCTAATGAATCCTCAAAATGTAGGAAACATTCGTGTGGAGGAAAAAGAATTCCAGAAACATATTGGGAACCTACCTTTCCTTTGCAAGGTGCAGAAGACCTCTGTAGCGACTGGCTACATAACACTCCAAAACCTGGTTTCCCAAGAGCAGAAGAAACCGCATGTGAACTACATAGACATGGTGGACATACTATGTAAAATGAAAGCAGATTATACTGAATTTGCAGCTGCTGCTTTAAAGTTAATATGGATACCTGCAACGAATGTGGACTCAGAAAGATCTTTTTCTAAGTATTCTGTAGTTGTAAGTGACAGAAGAAGATCTCTAAAACCAGAGAATGCTGAACTGCTGACAATGGTGGCTTTTTCCTGAGCTTAATTATATTGCATTTATAGAACAAAAGTTTAACTGTAGTTTCTATTTTAATTAATATAGACTCTCTCCTGAACTCAGGAACAGTACTTACCTGCATAAGAATACTGAATATTTTAGTTGTTAATTTTTTATGTACTCTCAACATAGTATTGTTTAATGTGCATATTTTAAGTCTCTAACCACGAATTATTGAAGCATTTGATCAAGGCAGCTCTGCTAGGTGTGTACATGTTATTACATGTGTTTTAATTTTTTATGACGATAAAGACGAAATCCACAATTCTTAATGACGAAAAGTCCTTTTTCATAACACCATAAAATCTTGGCTCTACTTATAGATAGTTTTATCAAGCCCATTGATGTATTGAAACCAGGATTCACTAATTTGTTGTAGTACAAAAATTACTGTTAATTACTTGATCTACACCATATTGGTTATTTTATTTGGTTCTTACAATTATTATTTGATAGCTTTTACTTTCAATTCAACATATTGAATTTTTTGTTTTGATTGAAAAATTTCCAAAAGATTTTTACTAAATACCATTAACAGCGGTCAAAAGTCATGCAAGTTGTTCATGATTATGAACACATGAGTGAACTTCACAATTCAAAAATAATTTTTATTAAATATTTTATCTGGTAAAAAAATTTTGGTTACCAAACCTTCATGACTTCACAGGAAAAACTTCTTAATCAATAGTAATAACAAGAAAATAAAATACCCAACATAGAATGTGAGACCTAGCCTCTAACTCAATTTTGATACTTGTACAAGGTTATATACTAAAGCCTCTCTATGAAAGCAATCTTGTATTCGTCATTTCAAATTACGTATGACATTAAGAAATTTAATATGAATAAGAAACTATTTGTTTTAGTGTTTGGGGCCAGAATGGCAGAGTGGTCGGATCACTTGCCTCGTACCAGATAATCCGAGTTTGATTCCTGGCGGGGCCGACCCTAGATATTAATTTTTTCGGGCTGTTCCAGTTGCCTTTGCTACCCATTAGTTCTATTAGAGCTCCATTCCTATCTAGTCACCCCTCGTCATAATTTAATGACTTCCTGGTTGAACCTACAATTGGGAAATGTGGCAGTGGGTTAGTTTTCTCAGGGTACTCCCGTTTCCAGCATCCAGTCATTCCATCGACATTTATTCCAATCTTATCACTCCCTCATCATCTTCAATTACCTGGATGTTAATGAGATTTCAAGGTCAATAATATTTTTGTACTGATTTAATGTCAACAAGATGTTAGACTCTGATTTCTTCTTCTTTTTTTATTTTTAAGTATTCGCACAGGCCTGATGTTTGTGCATGGCAGTGAATTGTTTTGTAACAGCATGAACTAACGTTTGCTTTGTGCCCCCAGCTAGCAGCTCCCTTAACGCGTGTGCTAACGCCGCCTTTGTGCGTGTGTGTGTGTGGACTGTTTGGCGATACAGACGGCTTGTCGAAGGCGAGGAACCTTTGCGCGGCTGTTGCAGTGGGCATGGTGAAGCAGCCGACGGCCGAGTCAAGCGAGTTCACCATGAGCTCGGAGGACTTCCCCGCCCTGCCCGGCACCCAGGGTGCTGCGGCAGGGGCGGGGGGAGGAGGTGGGGGCCCCTCGCCTGGCGGGGTGGGGAGCCTCCCCTCCGGGGAGAAGGGTGCGGGGGGCGTTCCCGACCTTGGGCAGGAGGCCCCTCCCGCCAATCGGGCGCCCGGGGCCGAGAAGTCCCAGGCGTCCAAGAGGGGCATCCAGACATCCCCCGATGGTGAGTCCTCTCGTCTTCTGTATCTGAGCAGTCACATTTTTTAGGGATTTGGGATTTCACTTTACTTACTAGGTGTGATCATAAAATATGGTGAATAATTTTATTACGATCAAAGTAATAAGCTTACATCTAATTTGGACTAATCTCTTTCAATATATTCTCATTGGCTAGTGTTGCGCAATCCCATTGTTGATTCCTTGATTAGAAGCATTAATGGGAGTTTTTTCGGAACAGCCTTCAGCTGCTCAACGTGGTCCACTCAGTGTCGAAAATGGTGTAAAAATGTTTTCTGTTAAACACTGTTTTTATTTTTGGGGAGAGCCAAAAGTCTCATTTTGCTAAATCTGGAGAGTAAAGTGGATGTGGACAGACAGGAAACTTTTTTTTGGCCAAAAACAAAAATTGTAGTGGAACATCGCATGATCATATTGTTCAAGATGGGAATACTCATGTTCTCTAAAATGTGGCACTTGCCAAGGGCAGTAAGCTAGACCAAACACACTCGTACAACTAAAAACAATGAGCACTGAGTAGAGTTGTAAGTTTTCCATTTGGGAAATTTTCCAGTGAAAATATAATCACGTACCGTATTGGTCCGAAAATAGGCCGACCCCTTCTACAGCACACTCAAAATCAGGGAAAAATAAATTTTAACTAACTAAAATGATTATCAGCAGCATATTACCACAGTAACACTACAACTAAGTTAGTATTTATTGAACTGACAAAATGTGTTATTCTTACTTTTCCGTTTATCTTCACATTCTTTTGTAGTGGTGCCAACATTTTATACGGCAATGGCTACATTTTCTAAGTTCATAGAAATTGTGACTTAAAAACATTTACCGGTACGTTTAATTTTGACGTAAAAAAACCCATAATGGTTTTATGTAAAACGTGTATGAATCACCCATAAAACAGCCAATATTGCAAATAGGTTTTATTGTTCTTGTAACTGTTGGTATGTACCGGTATTTTTTTATTCATGTCGCAACTACAAGTTGCCAACACTGGTGCCATTAACCTATTTTGATTTTCCTGTGGTAGAAGAGTAAATAAAGCATACTACGGTAAATAACCTTACGGCTAAATTGCTGTTTTTAATAATTGTTTACTGTAAATACCACATTTTACAAGCAAATAAAATTACCACAGCCTGTTAAATAGAGTTCAAAAATAACCAGACCGAGCTTTTAAAAGCTATGTGCTACAAGTGACCACATCTGTGTACTTAACTTAAAATATGATACGTTATTGGGGTTAAGAGTGTTTACTAAATTTATAAGTTGGAAAAATTACTAATTCCACTAAGTACGGCGTAATTTTAGGTCAATGAATTGTATATCTGATAACATTTTTATGCCATAAGTGATTCTCCTTGAAATGTATGTGTTTAATTATACTATTTTGGCTAGTACCCCATTATAGGTTGACCCTAGATTTCAAGGTTGACAAAACTGGCAAAAAAAGGTCGGCCTATTTTCGGACTAATACGGTAATTTTTGCAGAAAATTTTCTTGTTTTTTTTTTTTATTTAATTGCCAACATAGATATAAAAAATTTAAAACAGTTTAAATTACATATACAATAAATTATTTTCTGCAGATTGGTAAGTACTGTTTTGAACTGTTAGTTGATTGAAGGCAGCATGATTTCTACCCAACTCTCAAATGTAGTGAGACATTAGGTGGTAAAGATAGACAAAATGTATATTTTATTTATTTAATTCTGTTTTTATAAAAAAAGAATAATTTTTTTATGTGTTTCTGTAGTAGTACAACTTATAGGAAAATTTTATAGTGAATTGCCTGAAAATTTTCCAAAAAATACTTTTTTGGAAAACTACCATCTGTAGGCTCAATACCCAAGTGGTTTTCAGGCCACTATAATATTGGTGGTCTGGATGCCGTGGGTCTTTGTGTGTAACCTTTTGGGGGGAACCCTACAAACTGAACTGCCACAGAACATAAGGTTCATTTTAGTCCTGAGGGAGTGAGTGAGACACTGGACGCGTTCCAGATAACCCGGGTTTGAATTCCTTCTGGCCATCCTGTTTCTAGTTTTCATGGTTTCCAATAGTAACTTCAGGCATATGCTTGGAGGTTTTTTACAATAGCACTAGCTGCAATACCCGGCGTTGCCCTGGCTGAACACAGGGTGAAGGGGACCTTTTTCGAAATCAGATGTAGTTAGTAATTGTCTTCTTAATTTGAATGTCAAGTGTGAAAATTAATTTATATCACTTTCGGATCCCGACAGACGTTGTTCTGCCAGTTTATAGTTATTTACCTGGTCTGTATGTAATTTAGACTTTATAAAGCAATATAGAAAAAAGCTGAAAAATAAGAGATTACTAATATTGAAAAGATTCCATTATCTAGCTAATGCTCGGCCTGCATTGCAATGCCTCATTCAGTTTTGTTTTGTGATATGTTTGAAGTAGTTCCACATACAGTATACAAATCATCTATCCATCTCTCTATATATATTTATCTCTATCTAAATCTATATACATCTATGTATCTATCTCTATTTATCTCTATATCTACATATATACTTCCCACTATCTCTATATCTTCTATATATAAGTCTCTATATATAGTTCTATACATCTATAGGTATATCTCTTTATCTAACCCATTTCATTCTCTATACCTCGCTCTATCTCAACTTATATCTCCGTCTCTATCTCACTCTATATATATATATATATATATATATATATATATATATATATATCACTCTATCTCTGTCTATATTTTATATTTAAATAAATTGTGTCATGCGTGCGCACTTATACAACAAAAACCGACAAAGTGCCGCTATATAAAATGAAATAAACACATTTTTTGACACGATTCGTGCTCCAACTATTGAAAAATAGCTATACCGTCTCAGTAACCTTCATGGGCATGCGCATAACAAATCACCAAAATTTCATCGCAATCGGATGAATGGTATAGGAACGCATACAGCACAAAGAAACGAAAATTAAAGACATGACAAACGCATCAAACGATGGTGCGTTTAAAATTCAAGGCATCTCTATCCATTGACGAAGTTAAGAACAAAACTGTTGTTAGCGCCTTTATTTTGCTAGCCGCTGCAAGCTCCACTAAGCGGACTGGTCTCACCAAGGAGAAAAATATTAATTTGCCAGACCGTGGCGTGCAGTTTATTACGATTGAGTTGGAGAATCGAATATGTTTTGGTTTTCATGTTTTAAAGTGTTTATTATTAATTAAGTTTACATAATTATAAATATTTCAATCTCAGTGTAAAAATAATTGCCAATAGTTACAGTTAGAAAAAAAGAGAACACAAATTTTTAAATTAATCAGTTATTTTTAATTATTCTGTGCTTAGTATTCGGAATCAGATTCGTATCTCAAATATTGCCAGGGATTCGAACTGAACTGAAAATCAAGGATTCGCACATCCCTAGAAAAAACGTAAATAATGGTTTAAGATTCCAGATGAAATTAGCAAAAATTGTATTTATAATACTGCGTAACTAAAATACAATTTACCTGACTTCCAGTAACTATGAAAACTCATAAATAACTAGGGTTTAAAAGTTTAAATATAAATATGAGCTCATTCAATCTTTAATTTAGGAATACAGCATATGAAGAAAGATTATTATTATTATTATTATAAATATTATTATTATTATTTATAGATGGCAATGTATTTTCTAAATCAAAATGTAGGTAGAGTAGCAGGTTGTGGAAAATAGGCGAGTAGGAACTGAAATGAAAGGTTGGTTAGGTTAGCTTAGCTTAGCTTAGCTTAGCTGCATAATTTAAAAAAAAAAAAGAAGATATCCCTATTATTATTGTGGCTGAATTAACTTAACATACCTCCTTTCACTTTAGTATTATTTGTCTAATTTTCGAGAAGTTGTTACATGATGTAAAAAAATAATAATTTTGTGGGATTATAATTCTCATTCTTACTATTCGAATTTGATATTCATATTCGCGGATAATTTAATTTTCGTATTCGATTTGAACTAAAAACTGATATTCGTACAGGTCTAGTGATAAGCTACGTACAGATGTGGCTGAAGCCTACAAGTCTTAAGTCTACTACTGTAAATGGCCACATCCCCCCCCTCCTTTTTTCCTTCTTTTTTTCTGTGTTGCTTTGAGAGAAAGTATAACTCAGGTACTACAGTTTTATTTATAACTCTTATAGTGCTGTGGCTGAGGTTGTAGTGCATTGCACTGCTGACAATTTTACCAAAATTAAACTTTATCATTTCTCTTAGTGTAATGGTCTTGGAGAACTGTAACGGCTGAAGCGTGGTGGCTCGGTTCTGCCCAGGCAAGGTGACCAACATACCGGGCAGCATGGTAAAGGACCAGTTCGGCATGGTCGGCCTGCTGACGTTCATCCGGGCGGCGGAGACGGACCCGAACCTTGTGTCCCTGGCGCTGGGCCAGGACCTGACGGCCCTCGGCCTCAACCTCAACTCGCCGGAGAACCTCTACCCCACGTTCGCTGGGCCGTGGGCGGAGAACCCCTGCCGGCCGCAGGACATAGAGTTCCCCGTGCCGCCGGAGTACCTCGTCAACAGCAACATCAGGTGTGTGCCCGAGCATCGTGGTCGTCCTTGTTGTCTCGATAGTGCTGGTGATCACAAAACTTTGCTTTCCAGCAGCCTTTGCTAACTTCGCTCTGTATTCGCACATTATGCATTAAATATAAATAGTTTGAAACAGTCTACTTAAATCTTGTGCTAATTTTCCCTGGAAAGATTTTAGCTTTCTAGTTTCTAACCTAAAAATCGGCACATTTCTGCAAATAGTAGATCTGTTTCGTATTATGTTTAATTTTTCCTTATTATGAATAAAAAGTGGCCCAGTGGTACAAAACATGTAAGAAAATTATTATTAAAAGGTTAAAATAAAAAAGTCCCGAAATTAGTATTTTTTTACACCCTGGTAACTGGTACCACAGTATTCATATGGCAGTTTGGTTTTCACAGAAAGTTTTATTTTTCAGTAAATCAAGATAGGGCAGAAAATTATGCACTAGGAAATCTAAAAGCAAAAAAAGTTATAAAACATTGTTGCAAATAACAATATTAATAGATAGAGACCCTATTTTTTCGCGATGCGAAATTAACCGCGAAATTCACTTATTTCCAAGGAAAATGCAAAAAATTCATTAATTCCAAATTTTCGCGAAATTGGCCAATTTTTACACGAAATCCTGTGGAAAACGCTTGTTAAATGTAATATTAACGTCGCACTAATAACACATATAACTCCCAAAAACAAGTTTATTATGTGCGGGAGCTGGACAGTCGTCTGTGGCACGTCAACAATAATATTAAAGTTCCGTTCCTTAGATAAAGATGTAAAAAAAGTAAGCAAACTTCTATCGTGTGTAGTTTCGTAAGCACCACTAGATGGATCTGAATGTGGATTAAATAATGGTACAGCGAAACCCCTTATTTACGTTACTGTTATTTACGTTTTCCCGTTATTTGCACTATATTCTTCAGGTCCTGTTTAGTTCCCATTTAGTCCAATACAATACTTTCACGCAAATTACGTCTCAAAAATCGAATCCATCCCACTGTTTACGTCACGTAACAACCATTAACAACCAGAAAATACCGTGGGTACTTTAAGAGTAGATAAGATTAGCTAGTAGGCCTAAAAACATCGTGAAAAACATAACGCTTATAGTCTGCATTTTAAATCGCAAAATATACATATTTTATAACATGAAAAGTTGCTTTTATTTCTAAACATGTAATAATTTAAGCCTAGGCGTGTAAAAGTCCGAGTAATTATAGCAGGAGACAATCTAAAATGCACGAGGGGAAAAACGTGTACTCACGAATGTATAAACGTGGCTGATTGTTAAGTTCTGATACTGTATTTATGTCACAACTTATGCACTGGTCCACAAAGTACACACAACACTGACCAACATTATGGAGAAGTATTTACTTGTAAGTAAAGGATGTCTAGGAGATAGAACAAACTCAGATGTAACCAAGCTTTCTACATCGTTAAAGCAGCATTATTTTCGTAGTACTCTTACTCGTGTAGGTTTGAATTGCCACAAGAAACTACAGACTTTGATGGAGCAAGACACAGCTAGAGAGTTTGTTTTGCATGTGGGAATGTTATTCAATCCAAGACATGTGACCAGTAATGTTGTTAATGACAGTTTATATCCTGCTGTGAGGAAAATCCCTGTCCTCTAAACACTTTCGAAGCAAGAATTCTTGGAAGGATACTTGACCTTCCAGACTCATATTTCAGAACTTTTGAGGGACATGAAGCCTGTAGATGTTGGAGCTGTTTTATTGGCTTTACAAAATGGCCACAAAAACTTTGTTAACTGTTCTCTCTCAGTGCTTTCCATACCGCCATCAAATGCAAACAGTGAACGGGCATTCTCTGCATATGGACACATATTCTCAGACTTAAGAGTGAATTTAAAACCCAGCAACATAGAAATCCTCCTGACTCAGTAGTTTTGGCAGAAAGCTCGTCTGTTGAGAGCATGTGTTCAAAGACATATCTTTTTGTAGAAAATTGTTTCAAGAACTGACTATATTTTTATGTAATTTTCACTTAATTTGTAAATTTGTTACTGCAGCCTTAGTTTTCTTTGCTATTGTTTGCCTATGTGACAAATATTTACAAAGTAGGCATGTGCTTTCATTCGAGGGTAAATGTATTTAAAAATAATATTCTGTGGACTGCGTAATATTGATTTAGTTTTTAGTGTTTTCCAACTGAGTGCATTTTATGTTTAGTATTAAAATTTTAAAAAATTTGAAGCTAAATCAATTTCATTTGCCAATTTAAATTTTAATTTAATTATATCTCACCAAAATTTTACACCACTTTTGTCATTTTTTTACACCGAAA
The DNA here is from genome assembly GCF_032445375.1 of Bacillus rossius redtenbacheri. Lineage (NCBI taxonomy): Eukaryota > Metazoa > Arthropoda > Insecta > Phasmatodea > Bacillidae > Bacillus > Bacillus rossius. Next base: position 280,029,070 of record NC_086330.1, on the reverse strand, counting down.
TGAGCCAGTTTTATTTACCATTTTCTGGGGTCCTTGCCTATAACTCAGTAATATTGTAGGATAGATATAATGATATCATGATGAACACACATAACTTCTTAAATGCCACAAATGTAGAAAGGGTCTTGAAATTTACTAATGGTTTTTAAACAAAGTCATAATAAACACTGTACAGTCAGCTAAAGATACAAATTGTTGAAGAGTCACTATAAATATAAAGCTTCAAAAATCACACAAATTTTAGATAGTGGTCTCAGAAGTGCACTAAAAATTCGAGAATTTTTAGGTTTTTTGTTTATTTTTTTCTTTCTATTGAATTTTCTTGAACATCCTGTTTAAATGTTGATATGATGTTTATAAAGAATGCCATTTTTACTACACTCAACATTTTAAATTAGGCTTGGGGTGGGTGGAGGGAAGTAGAGTTATTATTTTGCCAAGTGGGCAGTGCACTTAAATGGCAGATAATTTGCTGTGTTCACACCAGTTTACATAAAGTTGAAGTTGTAGCTCAGTTGAAAACCTGTCAGGAAGGAACTAAATAATTTTCCTTCTTTTTAATTATTTTTAGAGATGACAGAATACAGACATTTAATTGATTCGGAGGCTGATGCCAATTCATAACTCTGTTCCCAGCTCGAGTTTGGTTCTGGATCATTGGTTTGAAAAATTTGTGAGTTTAAGATTAGTTATACAATATTTAATGTTTCATCTGACAGTTAAGGAAGTGAAGATACAGTAAACTCCCGGTATATCGCGCCCCGATTGATCGCGGAATCGGGTATATCGCAGGTCAAACCATGTCCCCCAATCAGAAATGAATAATAATGGAATAAATGGTTGACAGCAGATTAGGATAATTTTGCGTTGTAACTCACAAACTAAGCATCGGACAGAAAAAAGCATAGGCGTAGAAAATGTCCGCAGTGAAATTCTAAACAAGATATCTCCGTACATTATTCCTCTATCTTGTAGGGTTTTCAAATTATGGTCCAATCCAGCCCAGTGTTAATTTCTGAAACACTAGTTCTTAACGTCGCTTTATCTCACAAATGAAGTATCGGACAGGGGACCCGATAAAGCCCACCGTCCAGCGACATTATCCAACGTGACTCGGCTGGGGATTGATGTTGGATAGGCTTGGTTGACGGCAAGTGCTGGGAGGGGAGAGGCAAGCCGAGAATATGCGACCAAGACACCCGGGTAGACGGGAGGGGTGGAATATAAGCGCTAGTGATGAGAGGGGCTATGAGTAAGCCGAAAGGGGGGAAGTCTGGTGACCTTGAGTAGTTCACTCATTTCCCGTCTGCACACTTCTCGTGATCACGTTTGTTGACAAGCGGAGACAAGTCATTGTTGACCGTGCGTTATTGAAGCCGTGTTTTTACAGTCAGTCTTGTTAGCGCTTGGTAGGATGTCACAGAAACGAAAAACTCATTCTATAGCAGATAAACTGAAAATCATTGAGCGTGTGAAAAAAGGTGAGACGAAAGCGAGCATATCACGTGAGTGCGGTATCCCAGAAGGTACAATCAGAGGGTGGATGAAAAAGGAACAGAAACTGAGAAATTTTGTGGATGTTATTGAAAGTGATGTAGGGTTGCAAAGAAAAACAATCAAGTTAGGTAAAGACAGTGAACTGGATGAATGCATTTACAGGTGTTTTTTAATCAAACGAAGTGAAGGTGTACCATTGTCAGGACCTATTTTGAAGGCTCAAGCTGTAAAGTTTCATAAAGATTTACATGGAAAGACGGACTTCAAAACTTCAGAAGGGTGGTTTTCGCAATGGAAAGTTCGTCACGGAATACAGCAGGCAAGCATCGAAGGCGAAGCCCGATCTTAGTGGGTGGGGCGGGGTATAGAGCATCCCACTCTTAGATTGCAGTGTGGAAGTAAATGGACGCATTCTCTCTCTCTCTAACACACGCCGATTGCCGTTAGCACTGTCCTTGTTTCTTCGTGCGTTGTTGCCAAATATCAAACGAAATTTAAAATTTTAATATTTGGACCAAGCTTTTTTTCATATTGTATAGAATCAAAATACGCATCAGGCAATGCTTATTTTGAATACTTAACAATATTTTAAGTGTCCGAAAAAATTAAAAAACATAACTTATTCGCTGCGAACTGTTTTGAAGTATTCCGATATGTTTCACATCAAAAAAAGAAAACCTACGTGTGTATTTCATTCAGATTTTTTTTATTAGTAAATTAATGCCTTAGTGCGCCACCGAACAAATGTTAAGACAAAAACTGTACAGGTTTCACTTAAATAATTTTTTTAATATATTGAAATGCATTTTCTCACAAACTGAAACATCAAAAAGTTGACCCGCGGAAAAAAATTTTTCTATTAAAGATAGATGGGGGACGAAAGCGAGAAAAATGTTCACAATGAATTGAATTAGTTTTTAAAAGCAGCCCCATCTCAATTGCTTCTATAGTTTCCGTGGAAATAGCTGTTAAAGATGTGTCTTATCAGTACAAGAGCGTGCGCTGCCGTCGTAAGAGGAAACAGGGTCGTGTGTTTAGATAAGTGGGGTTCTGTCCTACAAGCAATTTCAAATACATGGCTTCCTTAGTCAACAAAAAATATTATAATCGATTCTTGAACATAATATGTAAAATGTATGAAATAAATACGAAGGAATTCAATAGCGATCATGGTACAAAATTTTTAATTACTTTTCTATCCTTCTCAACACCAAGCATCTTATCAAACATTGTTTTAGACAAAGTTTTGGAAAATAACTATGATATTATTACAAACAATTTAAACAGATTTGATAGGTTTCTACTAAGGCAGTTACGTTTTTTTGTCCGGTGAAATTTTTTTTCGAACCCATGCAGTTATGGCTGGTCGTATCAAAAATGTATTTAGAAAACATTTTTCGGCATTAGGTAATCCGAGTTATCATACGTTAAAACGGATTCGATATTATTCATATTATGGGAGTTGTTGCGATTTTCCTGTTTTTCAAAAAATCTTCCCCATTTCGAACCAATTGTTCGGATTTTTCCCATAACTTACTCGACCGAGAATTCATTACTGTATTTTATTTATCATTTTGGATATGACTTGTCCAAAAATACGGCATTTATCGGGCCCATGAAAATGTGATATATATATATATATATATATATATATATATATATATATATATATATATATATATATATATATATATATATATATATATATATATGGGATTTTTAGAACAGAAAAGCAAACTATAAGAAATTTTCGTCTACAATAGGTAGTTTTTATTTGAAATTTACATAAAAGTGGTATTATTACAATTTTATATGTGTAATAGTATAAAATATTATAAATTACGATATGATTTCTTAAAATGCTTCTTGTTCGATCCAAATTACAAATACACGCATCTCCTGAAATTCGTAATGTGTTAGAGATTTGGCAACAGCGCGCGCTATAAGCCGTGTACTGCAATCTAAGAGTGGGACGGGCTATAGTTGACGTATACTGTCGGAGAGGGAAGAGGGGGGAAGGAAAGATAAGGCGTAGAGAGAGGTAGAGATTGGAGCGGGCAGAAACACGATGAGGGGGAGGGGGTGGGGGAGGGGATGTGTTCACGCAGCACACAGGCAGAGCATGAGTCACTTGACTGAGCAGCGTTGCTGCGTACAAGGCAAAATCAGGTAGTCCTGTGTTAAAAATTCCACTCCAGAATCTTCCCATTTAGTGTGGAGCACTTACACAAACTATGACTTCTTTTTTTATTTTTTACCATCTTTTACTGTACAGTATGTACTATATTAATAGGTATTTTACTGGAAATCTGTATATAAATGTTTTGTTACAACACTTAAATCTTCAGACGTAATATTATTGGGTAATTCATTGTATTATACACGTTCATCTTTTTACTTTAGTATAATGTTTTAACATTAAACACTAAAGTAAATCAGCTAGCGTATTTTTAATCTTTGCCGAGGAATTCCCTGTGGTCCAATACTTACGTGAACCATACTGTACCACTATTGCCGTGTGGTAGTAAACAAGCCCCGGAAATGTTTATGTGTAGCGGCCTACCGACCTTTAACCAGAGGCTGGGGAATATAACACTTGCCGATCCAAGCCACACACACTCAGCAACTCGACACAGCGTTTGGTGGAATAAGTAAAGACAAAGTTTAACAGACTTTTTATTACGGCGCCCTTAATTGCGCTAAAATTAATTTGGCGCAATTTTTGTTTCCCATGTGTGACCATTTATAATTTACTGAAAGCATTGATAATAAAATTTAACCACTTGACACGATAGACGATTCTTTATTTTTTATTGTACAAATGCTAGAATCGTTTTTCCCGTATCTGTGGCCTACTTCTGCAAAAGACACGCCATCTAGAATTTTTATTTTGTCAATCAAACTCGGTACTTTGCGATTCATATTCGGTTTGAAGTATCACTACGGCCTTTCTATTTAGAAGACTTTGACCCCAGAATCGTGTGTAACCGCACACACTGCACTTACTTTGTTACGGACACTGACGAAGCAGATACTATGGCTGACACCACGAGACTGGCAGCAGCTTGTGTGCCGCACGTAGGGTTACCAGACGTCCAGCAAAAGGAGGACATGTCCTCCTTTTTATGTATTTTTTTGCGTCCGGCCGGATTTTCCTTTATGCTCCAAAATGTCCGGCTTTTTTATAAAGTGAGATAATTCCTGCAGTTACACTCTGAGTAAAGCGCGCGGTGCGCGCTAATGCGCTGTCCGCAGTCACCCCACTAGTAAGTAGTTCTATGACAGCTTGACAGGTAGCAGCACATGCAGAAGCACGTGTTATTAATATACTGTATATGCGTAGTTTGTTTGATTCTTTATACTGAAACTGTATTAAATGCCAAAACATTGTAAAATATCGTACTCCATTGTAATTAATTCATGGCTTTTAAAAAATATATATATATTGTCCTCCTTTTTAGTGAAATGTCCTCCTTTTGCGAGGTGAATGTCCTCCTTTTTTGTTATCAGTGTCTGGTAACCCTAGCCGCACGTGTGTATGGCGGCGTGTGGCGCGCTCGTAGGCCGTGCGACAAACTGTGCGCGGCACGCGGAAAAATAAAAAAAATTCAACATTTAATATTTATCTTTGAAATTTATTATGTATTTTAATTTTTTCACCCGCGTTTAGTGAAAACTGCGGATGCAAAGTGCGCACATAAGGCGGGCCGGGCCGTCTATACTGTGCGTGCTTGCCGACCTATTAATTAGAACACATGCGGTGTTTTATGCCTTTTGACCTTGGTCACATCGAAACATCGCGGTTATGCAACAACGCGGGTAAGAGTTATGTCCCCCGACAACCGCGTTAAATAGGGAGTGTACTGTATTATCTAATATGACTTGAAAAATAAAAAATATACTACACATTTCTTAGCAAAAGGTTCTACTTAAAAATTATTTACTACACTTTCCTGGTGCACTTGACATCGTAGCAATTGTTTCGAGATGTATTAAAAAATAACTTTAGCCACAGCTAACTACAGTTCCACAAATTAAAACAAGGTATACTAATTATGATTTTCACTAGCTAGAAAATAATATTAGGAGTTTTCTTTTTGGAGCGGAAACAAAATGCTATTGATGCCCTTCAATTCTCAACACTCATGGAATTGCGAGAGTCAAAGAATAGACTTTTGCATCACTAATTATCTCCCTGCTGTGTTTTGTTAGGCTTGGACTGTTGTTGCAGGGACAAGCTGTACCATGTAAAGCTAAACCGGTACAAGGAGGACTTGCTGTTCTACATGTTCTACACGAACGTCGGTGATGTCATCCAACTTGCAGCGGCGGCAGAGCTGTAAGTCGCATCAATTTTGCGTCAGGTCTCTCGTCGCGGCAGCCTCTCTAACCCTGTGCATTATCTGGATTTGATTCACAACCAGTATTTTTGGCAAGTTTGAAACATTCTGGACGTTGCAATCAGCCGTTGGATTTTCTCCCGTCTATTCATAATAATCTCTGACTTTTTTCAAGCATTTTTCAATGGACATGTTTAAAAACTTTGTGTTACTTAAAAGATTACTGACACTTAAAGTATAAACAACCGGGAGAAAAGTTAACTCAGCATTAATTTTCCTTTTTCTTATGCCGTTTTCTGTTTAACGATAAATTGTGCCAGTTCCAAATTGTCAATACTTTGGCATTTTAAAACAGCAGAGCACCATTTATTCAAAAAAATGGCTTTAAATTAGGTTTAATATAAATAAAATAGTAGTGATGGGTCGGTTCTTGATTTTTACCGGTTCTCGGTTCGGTACCGGTTCTTAAAAATCGGTTCTCGGTTCTCACTTTAAAAGTAAGATAAGTAATATCACCACTTTTTATGTAGTGTTTCAAGTAATAAAATATTTATTGCTTCAGTTACAAAAAAGAACACTAACTAGTATATATTCAGACTTACATTTTCAAAAAATGGTTAATTACACAAAAAATAGAAACATGTTTGATTAAGACTGTCCTTGGTGTTTTTATTATGTTCTAATAAAGAAGTGCTTTGGCTAAATGTTTCAGTTTTTAGCTAGGCCTATCAAAGCAAATTTAATGTTTTTAGATACTTCTCAAGCTACATCGAACAAACCTACGAACTGCATATATAAATGTATTGGTGAAAAGTAATGCTAAATAACATAGAGAAAACAATAATTTGTTACATTAAAATTTACTGTAATAATAATAGCAACTACCTCAGGAAATTTAAATACACCCTTCTTTAAAACATAAGTATTAAAATAAAAATATTACAATGATGGCAGTAAATGACAATGAAATGAAGGAGCACATTCAAAGAATTAAAATAAAAACCTGTCCAACAGTCTTATTGCCTAAATCAAATTATTATGACAAAAAATCAACATTTTGAACCTTTCAGGGTCAAGTCTGTTCCTCTTAACATCGCAAATGGCACCTGCAGTGCTGAAGGCACGCTCACTTGACACAGTGGTTGAAGGAATACAGAGGTACTTCAGAGCCAGTTGTTTGAGTCTCTCATGCTCGGAGTCATGCCAGTATTGACCGATTGCCTTCGGATCAGTCTCTAGGTTCAAAGTTGGTTCATGAAAATAGAGCTTCACTTCATCTTCGGCACTAGTGCATAATGGAGGTCCTGAGCTGCTGGAAGCAAGCACGTGCTTGTATCTGGCCCAAATGCAATTACCTTTGCCTGTTTGAACATCACAAGCAAAAGATTGTGATTCTAATGTCTGTCCTTTCTCAGGGATTAAACTAGTTTTGTTGATCATCTTCATTTCACAAATAATTGAGTCTTTAACCGAACTCAAAATTTCTTTGTATTTTCCATTCTGAAAAGGGTTCATCTTGAAACGTGGATCCAACAAAGTAACCTTTACTATTAGGTCACTTGTATAGATGAAGCCAAATTCTTGTTTCAGCCAAGCCAATAAATCATTTTTTAAGCCCTGCAGCCCAATGCCTTTAGGGACAGGAACTTCCAAATGGTGCTGGATTACACAGATTAATGGTATCACCTGAAGAATAATAGCACAGAATTTTAAATGTGTTAAGTTGTAAGTTTCAGCAGTCAATTACTTAATGCTAAATAATAGAAGTTGTTGCACAGTTAATTACCAACAACAACTGTAAATGTAAACCAGTGGCATGACTACTGTTTGCAACTCCAAAAGTGCACTCTTTGGACTTACCTCTGAAAGTGAAGATGTTCCTTTGCTCAGCTGCAACGTCGCAGAGTCGAATATCTCCATTATCTCGATCAATTTCCCCAGTTTCCTCCACTCATCCACAGTTAGTTCAGCAGCTACAGTTGCATCTTTTCTACTACTGGCCTTGATTATAGCATTTTTTTGCTCTGAAAGTCGCTTTATCATGTGCAGTGTACTGTTCCAGCGTGTGGATACATCCTGTATCATTCTGTGTTGGGGAAGATCGAGCTGTTGTTGGCACCGTTTCAATATTTTTGTATTTTTGTAAGAATGTTTGAAACTAGAGGCAATCTTTTTGCATTTGGGCACTAGCTGGTTCTTTACAACAGGATTATCTACAAATGCCTTTCTCACTACAACTTGGAGATGTGCAGCACATGGTACCCGAACAAACATGGAATCATCGAGTGCCTTGGTGATGTTGGTTCCACCATCCCTCACAACTGCAACTACCTTTGTTGCCAAGCCCCATTCATTAAGTAAATCTGAAAGAAAGCGGCGAATGTTGTCCCCAGTATGGCTAATTTCTTTGAATGGTACTACTTCAATAACTTTCTGACAGAGTTCCAAGGTACCTTTTCTCTTTAGATAAAAATGAACAGTCAACGCAAGATAATCATTAACAGCACATGAAGTCCAAAAGTCCATAATTACAGCAACATGCTTCACTTCTCCCAGCTCTTCCATGACACTTTTATGAAGATCTCTGTACATTTATTCCAGATATTTATTTGATAAAACTTTTTGTGAAGGGAGGGTGTACCTAGGCTCTAAATGGTTAATCAGTCTTTTAAAACCTTTGTTTTCAACTACTGAAAGTGGCTGCATATCTAAGCAAACCATTTCAGTTATGAGCCTAGTTATCTTTTGGGCCCTACAATCACGTGGTTTGAACTTGGAAACTTTGTCATAAGCTTGAGCTAATGTTGGCTGGTTTGCAGCAGATGTATATCTTATTATTTTCGGCCTGGTACTCATTTCACCATTAGAAGACAAAACTGGTGAAACTCCGAAAAATTGCCTTGTGGTTCACAATCCTGGAATTCTGGACTATCCACAGCCTGTACAACTAGTGCCTCTTCACAAGAATCAGGTGCCAAAACACTTTCACTTTCAGTCATAGTTGGTTTATGAAAGTAATTTTCGATACATTTGGCACTTGTTGAAGTTGTATTTGGCACATGTATGAGTGCGAACATACGTTTTGGAATTTTTGATGTTTCCAGTTGCCAAAGAATGTACATTTGATAAATGTTTTTTTTAGTGATGGTTCGAATCACATTTTTCTCGAATCCGAATCTCGAATCCGAATCCCAAACAGTACCTCGAATCCACCCCTCGAATCCGAATCCAGTTCTCAAGGGTTAATTATAAAATAATTTATAAGTTAAGAGAAAAATTTAAACATTATGCTGAATTATTTAACCCTTTAAATTTTTATTTAAAAAAAAACAAGGATTTTGACATGGTCTGGATCAAGACGATTCCATTTTTGGTCACATATGTTTCCTGCAGTGCTGAACAAACGTTCAGAGAACACTGTCGCAGGTGGTGAACACAAATATTTTATGGACAGTTTATGTAGCCTGGGTGAACACGCAGACTGAGTTTTCCAGTATTCGAGAATTTTTATTTCTTGGTTAACTGTAGGATCACGTAAGAATCTGGTCACTTCATCAATTGCTGTAGAATCCAACTTGGGGGATTTAAGGCAGTTAGGCATTATCTGTGAGTGCAGTGATTCATGTATCCACGGAAATCGGAAAACGAAATTCAACATCCGACGGAACAATATTTTGTAGTTACCAACTTGACATTTGTTTAAAGTCCCAAATGAAGGTAAACGCTTTCCTGAAATATTTAATGGAAACTGAAAGGCGCCATCTTGGCTTCAATGGTTTTAGGCCATAAGAAATATTGTCGTGCGTCTTTTAAAATTAAGCCTCACTAAAGCATAGTGATTAATATGCCCGAAGTTAAAAGTGACGGGGTGTTTTCTCTAGTTTACCCATTAAAATTTTTTATATTAATATTAGTTATTTTTTATGTTGCTCAAAATGATTGGCTAACAAATTCATTGGTTGGCCATCATGGAATTCTCAGATAATACATATTTTAACGTTGGTAGTCTACACAAACCAAACTTGGTCCTAAAAAAATTCATAAATAGAATGTGTATCAGAATCTTTAAAATTGAATTGCGATTAAAATAATAATTGTATAATATATTAATTTTTGTCATTCATTATTTCATTTTTATTACTACATGTGCGACCGTAACTTTTGATCAAAGTCGGCATTATTGTTGTATTACTAAGTAACAGATTTCTCGGTAAAGTTATTTAAAAAAAAAAAAACACGATTCATATTTAGTCTAGATGCTAAATTTGCTTTATTTTATTTTTTAGCATATTCTGAGAATACATGTGTGATTTATGCCTTATTTAATGCCAATGTAGCGACAATGCATCCATGTTCATGAATATAAAGTAAGTTTCCCAAATCAGTACATGCTTCATAATTTTTTTTATTTAATAACGAATTAAAAGTACAATACAGTAGAACCTCGTTAATCCGTGATGCGCTAATTCGGGAAATCGGATAATCCGGGACGATTTAAAAGAGAAGAAAAAAAAGTGAAGTAAAAATTGTCAGCGCTTAAAATTAACGTCACGCGGGCCGGCGGCCGGCAAACACTACAAGCCATCGCGTGGGCCGCCAAACTCTGCAACGCTGTTTGTACCGACCCTTTGTGTCGCCCCCCTTTCAGCTGTCACATTTGTCACTCTTTAAACTTGAGGGGGATGTCCTGACTTCTGCTTCCCGTCTCCCTTTGTTTGTTTCCGCCCGCCAATGCACAGCAGGCGCCTGGCGAGTGACGTGTCTGGCTGGCATTCGGCTGTACGAAGAGGAGGGGGGGGGGGGCAAGGTCAGCATGATCTTATCTTTCTCTCTTCAGCTGTTGTAAATGACCGTGAACTAATGGCTAGGCAGTGCTGTATTTTTTTAAGCCGAGACACTAATTCGAAGACGGCCGGCCCTTACCATGAAGGGCCTTAACCCAGCTGCACGCCGGTGTCTGAGAAACTTGACAAGACCTTCCGGGCTTTTAATCGCTAGTCCGTGAAATTCGGTAATCCGTGATTATCTCGGTCCTGACCATCACGTATTAACGAGGTTCTACTGTACCTCAATAGGACGTGTTCCAAGGAAAACGTAAACAGGCCAAGTAGATTGTAAGCATTTAAGTTTTTAAAGTACTACATTTACATCAATATTTTTCCTCGAATCCTGAATCTTTTCCCTCGAATTTTGAATCTTTCGAATACTAGAGATTCGGTGGGATTCGAGGATTCGAGGATTCAACCGGCCCATCCCTAGTTTTTTTTCAAATTGGCTGTGGATTTTGACTCTCCTTTTGAAATAAGTTTATTACACAATGAACACTTGGCGAACAGTTTGTTTGCACTGTCAACAGAAAAATACTGTCACACTTCTGATGCCATTTCTAACAATAAATAAACAAACCAAAAAATATTAATATTAATTTGCAAAGTTTTGCCAGCATAATTATATTTTCCAAGTGTCAACGAATATTTTGTTTGAAAAGTCAAAAGGAAAATACAACTACACATCCATGCACCACTTTGCACAAGTAATAAACACACTTTAGCTATAATAATAAATAATAAATGCTATCACGTATCCGCTGCATCCTCATCCACGCCATTTTATTAAACACTAGAAACGTATCACTTCCCGTTCCCAAGCAATTCTGTTTGCCTGAAGGGGATAGTTAATAAATATTCCGCTAGATGGCTGCAGGTGCACGGTACTTACACTCCGCAGCATAAAATTTCGGAATGCGATAATTATTACAGGAACATTTAGGAAACAGTCACCGCTACTATTAAAAACACGTAGTATGGAATTTGCACGTTTAATTAGTATTTTTACATCAGTCACGCATACTTGCATGTCTAAAAGTCTGTTGGGTGCCTATTTTAAAAACCTGTGAAACAAATATGGCGTCTATCTGTTCACGGGCTTGTTCTGAGGTATATATGTTGTACAGTTGCCCACTCCGATGGCTTATATCCATGGCACCTTCTACTGTTTTATTTTGATTTAGAAACATATTTTCTTTAGAGATGTGACGGCCTGACGGGAGTATAAAGTATTTTCACGTGTAATTTCTTTTAAGGCTACGATTATTACTTTTTCACAGGAGTCCAAACGTGAATTTTTATCCAAATTTGACGTGAATGAGGCCATTTTGATCTACATTTAAGTTGTATTGAAATACTGTTTTTGAAATGGGTACCGGTACCGACTTTTTATGTGCGGTTCTCGGTGCCGGTTAGATTGCTGAGAACCTTAGGAACCGAGAACCGAGAACAGGTACCAACCCATCCCTAATAAATAATATATTTTATAAACAGTCTCGTTATTTAATTTGATAATCAAAATTACAAATTCACAAGACAACTTTAATGTTGCTACACTCCTGCCGAACATCACTTTTATAGATTCTCACTGTAGTAGAAAAACTATACGGGAGACATTAAAACACAGTAGATCCTCTTTTTTACATATTTCAAGGGACCCGAAAAAATATATGTAAAATGCAAGAATATGTAAAAAGTGGGAAATGCTAAATTTTTTAAAATTAATATTTAATCGTTATAAATACCATTATAAGCAAACAGTATGCACTAAACAAAGTCAAATGTTACATGTTCTCAAGTTTTACACAATAATAAGCACTTCATTATCTCAGACAGTAAAACAAAGACAACCTTAACAGCACTTTAAACAAAATTGTTAATAAAAATTGTTACTATACATATACAATAATTACCTTTAATATCACACTTAGTCAAATACAATCAATCTTACTTAAAGCTTCTTGAAGAAGTCTGAAATGTGCGATTGTTTTGAACGGAGTCTGCACAAGTGCTCAATGTCCACCTCAAGTTTGTGCAGGGTCGGAATAAGGTCTTCAGCATTATTGAAACTAGACACAAATTTTTTTAAGGTACTCACCGCCTGAGTTGCTTCTGCCTGCATTGGAATAGGTTCTTCACCATCTTCGTCTTCTTCGCTGTGTTGACAGTCAACAGAAGCATTTTCTGTCAGATGGTTGTCGACAATGTCATTTAAGTATTCAATTTCTGTTGTTACAACATCTGTCTACTTTTACAAAGTCACTAAATGACACACCAGCTTGCAGTTTTGCCACTTCTTCATCAAGTTGATCATTACTGGATAACTCTTCAACAGCAGTCACTCCAGAAGAAAAGAATCCAGGTTTCTTGAAACAGTTAGTTATAGTTTCTGGCTGTACCTTGTTCCACAAATAAGCAATGTTATGAAGTGCATCAAGAACATTGAACTTCAAGGTGGTGGGGTCTTTTCCAGATTCCAGCATGCACAGAGCTTTCTGCACCAACCTTTTCCTGTAGTTTACCTTGAACACATGAATTATGCCCAAGTCTAAAGGCTGCATGTGGCTGGTGCAGTTAGCAGGAAAAAAGACCAACTTTAGGTTCCTCAGCTCAATGTGATGTGGATGTGCTGGACACTGGTCAATAAAAAGGACAATTTTACGGTTTTGGCTTCCCATTTTCGCATCCAGTGTGTGTAGCTTACACTTACACTACACTTCTTTTCACAGCAGCTGCTTTGTGGTGTTCATGTGGTCCAAAACTTGTTTTGTTTCGTCAAAAAAAATGCACTGCTTCATGTTTTCAAAGTTGCGCTGCACCTTGGTAAGCTCACCGTGCATAATATGAGCGTTTGGGTAGCTCCAGCCTTCTAGCCTCATTATTAAATCAACAAGACACTTTCCATGATCTTTCATAACAACCGCCAGGCACTGAATCACACTTATTTCACTGTAACTTAAAGAGGACAAGAACAGCACAGCAGCATTTTGGGTAGCCTTCATTTCATCTTAATAGCAAAACTCCACAACCAAATGAAAGCAGTCAGGTATAAAACATTGGAAACAACTGGCAGTTTTCACCTTTATTCTCTCTGAGGAACTGAGAATACAAGTGTTTCCTCTTCCTCGTGTTCAGAAACACATTCTTTGTTGTTGACAACTACTTCATTGAGATCTTTCAACTCCTGAGCCCAAATGTTGCCAACAAGACTTAGCTTGTGTGACCAACATTGCACATGTTGATGGTCTTTCCCAACTACCAATTTTAAGCCTTCAAACACACTTTTTCATATATCTAGCTGAATCAGTAGCTATGCTTTTCACATCTTCATATTTCACTTCATATGTTTTGAGTGAATCCAGAATTGCTCGAATGCAATGTGTGCCATTGGCGCTTTCGAGAAAGTGAACACCACCAACAAGAAGTTCAGGACTAGAATCTGTCAAAATCCTAAAAAGCACAACAAATACTCACCTCACCATTTTGCCTGTTGTCTCGTAGCAAAGAATGTCAATCTTCTTTCCTAGTAACTTTGCCTTGACCTCTTCAAGACGTGAACTAGCAAGCTCAGAAACATATTTTTCTCTAAGGTTTCTTGAGTGTGGTAAATTGCCCGCTCCTTCAATATATGTATCCATCCATCTTCGAATGTTGAGATCATAAAGTTTTTCCAGTGGTATTTTTTGCTTTAACAAAAGCTTCCACCGTGTCTTTCGCCTTTTCGTTTGCTGAATCCTTTTTTTATTTTATTTTTTGCAGTTTGGAACACAGCTGAGAGAGACATTTGTCTTTTCTTTTTAATATTGTTAGCAGCCAGCCTCTTGTGTTTATCACTTTTCACATGTTTCGTGCAGGTGTCCTTTCTATCCCACGAGTCAGTAACATTGCAGTGTCGACACATTAATCTTCATCACTCGCATATAACCCACGATCACGAAATTCGCGCTCACAAAGTTTGGTGGTTGCTTGAGGTTTCGCCATATATTACATTTTCACACTTCTGCTGAGAAATATGAAGACGTTTTCTATCACAAACTACAGTTTTTATAAAATAGCCGCACCGTTTACAACATTTTAAAACGAAAATTATAATTCTTAAACAGAAAACGTAATTGTTAAATTTGTTTACAGTACGAGAACAAATTAAAACGGTTTGCACAGTCTATAGTAGATGCAAGAAGAACAGTTGTGCGTTATTTATAATTTGCTTTGCGACACAAGCGCTGTAACGCAAAAAATATCCAACAAAATGGTGTACATTTCTTTTTGACTCTGTAAACGTGCCTTCGAGACGTGAGCGTATTAGTGCACGAGTGCACTTTACGTTGCTGGTGTTATCAATGGTGACAACGGCTGTTTATTTACTTTTTTTTTAAGTTACCAAACGGCGGGAAAGTGTGGTTATTCGTGGTAAACAGACGTATTTCGCAAAAAAATTTGTGGTATCGGAAATTATGTAAAAGTGAGGTTATTCGTGTTAAACTTACGAATTTCGCGAAAAAATTGGTTTTATTGCAAATGCGAGATTTGCATGTCCCTACCCATCACTTGTTATGAATTGGAAAAAAAAAACATAGCACAATCGTTGCCATGTTCAGAATTCACTACTGCCAACTGCTTCCAGAAACTTTTTTTTTGGGAATTTGTTAATACAAAATCATTTATTAAAATATAAAATACCATTTATATTTTTATAAATGATTTATGAATTTTATTTATCTTTCTAACACAAACGGTCATTTTATAATTTTAAATCACTAATATTGTCGCCAAGAAAAACTTACCTTCAACTAACCATTGAAGTGAAACGAGCTTGACCACACACACACGAAGATGCCATTTTTGCTAGAATTAATTTTCTTTAAATAATTTTAGTATATGCTCAGTAGTTGCGTCTATAACTTTTAATTTAAAGTGCGTATATAAATTTATGTATAAATATTTTAAAAAATGGCACATTTTGTTTTAACTTTACCTATCGTTTCCGCATATCACAGAATATTTAGACGTATGGCCGTATAGTTTACCGTGGCACAGAATAAAATTTTGAAGTGAAGGTTGTTTACAATGGCAAATGAAGGTGTCGCGAGTACGTGCATGGACGTATTAGAAATATGTTCTAATCATAATAACTTTTTCTGATGGTATTCTCACAGATGCTGCCCTGTTGCAATGTAAATTACGGGAAATGCTTTCGCATATAGCGGGAAAATAATGCATTAATCCTATAGGGGAAATGATGGTGCAAATAAAAAAATACGTTAACTACGGGAAAACGCTAATCCCGGGTACGTGAAAAAGAGGTTCTACTGCATTTTATTTTCCAAGTACATTTAGGTAAAATAAACCATAGTTTGAGAAAACCGCATAAATAGCAAGATTATAAATAAGAGTTTTCAATTTTAAATGTTCCCAGAATAGTGGTAATTGATTTTATGCTTTTGCGAGTGTCAATTACGTATTGAGTTTTAAGGAAAAAACTGTCAAATCTCGTCCAATTGATTAAAATGAATTTGATTTTCGTCTGGACTCGATTGGATTATGTGAGTCACAGTGCAAGCTAAAATTCATCTACCATTTTTTTGTAACATTTTGCATTTAAGCCTTTCTAAATAATGTGCTTTACTTACATACTCTTCTCAGTGATGTTGATGAGTTGGTCAGCTTAAAAGTTACCACTGTGTCTTAAAGTAAAGCAGATTTGTAAATTGTTTGATGCTGTTTATTGTCAGACCCTCCTAATTCTCAAGAGTACCTACTAAAGTTCACAAAAAGGTGTGTCTAAAAATCCAGTTGGTTCAGTATTTCAATTACACAGATATTTTTAAGAAAAACATATGTTTTTCTGAGGCTTGTTAAAATGTTAAATAACTTGGGGTAAGTGACTGGGTGTTTCACACGTGCCTGTAACCGCACCGACGTGTGTGTCCCAGGTACAACCGGGACTGGCGGTACCACCTGGAAGAGAAGGTGTGGATCACGCAAGTGTCTGGCATGGCCATCGTGGAGAAGACGACGACGTACGAGCGAGGCACCTACTACTTCTTCGACGCGCAGAACTGGCGCAAGGTCGCCAAGGACTTCCACTTGGAGTACAGCAAGCTGGAGGGGCGGCCACACATCCCGCCCGCGGCGGCGGGAGTGGGCAACCCCTCTGCTTCGTCGGCCGGCGCCCCCTCGTCCGCCCCCGCCGCCCTTCACCCCGCGCCATGACCGCCGCGATGCCGCCCTCTCCGTCACCACGCACTTGTAGGGCCCGGGTAGTTGCGCAAAGGAGGCAGAGAGGGGAAAAGGGAGGGGGGTAAAATAAACCTAACCTATTTTTCAACTGTGAGTGAACAAATTTTAAGGTTTTCCTGGCGCAATCAAGAAGTTGATCACAGGAAAAAAGATCTACAAAATAATAAACTTTACGTATTTTTAAAACGTTAACGGCACAAGCGAAGTTTTGTGGGAAAAGCAAATCTTGTGACGTTAAGTTTACGTAACCTTCAACCTTGCCGAACGTGAAAATTTTGCGCTTTGTAGTGAGCTGCTGCCGTGAGTCGTATTTCTGGCAGATACAGAGGAAGTGAATTGCGCTCGCGTCACGTGGGATCCAGACGTTATCAGACATCCGGAAAACATTGACGAAATGTTGTGATGTGTTGTTGCGGGCACGTGGTTTGTGCAGACTAGCAATATGGCGCCGGCACGTGTGTTAATTATTTTTTAGTGGGAGGGAAATGTGACAACTTTATTTCTTAACATTTTGGGGGGAAAGTAATTGCTTGATTTGTTAACATTTTTGAATGACTTGCAGAAAATATCATATCTTTGTTTAAAATAATTTGTACAGTAAAATCTCAACACAAATTACCTCGTTTCAAAGTAATATTCACTTTAAAAGTTAGTTATTTTGAATCCATATGAAAAGTGTAAGTTTTACCATGTTTCAGTTTCATTTTAATGTACTTTATTTTTTAAGTATTGAAACTGAGGCTTAAATGAAGTAATTTGGAATGAGAGTTTTGCTAAGTCAAATTCATGGATGCATTAAAGGAGTTGTTTTGCTAATTGGCTTTACTCTTTGAGAGGAAACTGACTTTCCTGGAATGTGCTTGTGGTTCAAACAAGTGCCTCCTCCCCCACTCCCTCATTCCCCTTCCAAAGTTACAAACTCATTCTGCTACTTTTTTGATTTCCATATCACTAATAACTCAATTTTTTGCCTCCCCCCGGTGCTGTAAATTATTCGTCGGTGCGTTTCCGTGAACCCGACTTGAGACGAAAATAGTCTCTGTGATCTCTGTGCGAGGGCAAGCTTGTCTGTGATCTACCTCCCGTGTCCCTCCCTCCCTTCCCCGGTGGAACGTTGGTCGATTGGTCGTGACCTAGAGGCCATTGCAAGTGGTTCGTTGGCATCGAGTCTAAATGTGGGCGAGTGCGTCGCCGTTATCCCGTGGCCGTCGCAGAAATTACTTTATTGCAGTTTTTTTTTTTATTAATTTCTTGTGGACTGAACCTGCTAGTCCTGTACAAAAAACTCATTCCTCCTTTTTTGGTCAGTGGACGTCAGGACCAAAACAATGATTTTTAAAATAAAAAAGGTTTAATAAATGCGTTAAAAAAAAAAAGAATTTTTATTTTTATGTTCAATATTGCTATTGTGTTGTAATATTTGTTCTAAGATCTGTGTTATGTTGAATTATGTCTAAACCATGTTTCAGCCATTTGTATAGAAGTGTGAGATCAGGGAATCACAAGATGTTTACGTAAGAAATGATACGTTTGAAGAGAGAATAAATTGTCTTTCTTGTACATTTTTTTAGTATTTTTTTTATTACCAAATCCCAAAGGATTTATGTATTAAAATTTTTATTTAAAGCTGTTTACAAAATGTTTTAAGATCTGTAAGAAAATAATTTAGATTTCAGTTGGAGATGATGATCATCATTACTACATCATCAGTAATAATAATGTGTGTGTCAGGTCAATTCTTTGATGAGACAATTTCGTTGTCATTAAGATTGAAAATTGATTCTTTTCATGAGATTCTGGGTATTTAATTTTATAAGTTCTAGGCACTGTGTTTTTTTTACACTTTTATATATATAATTATATATATATATATATATATATATATATAAAATTTAATTAAGCCTCGTGAAAATTCCCAGGGTAGCCATTTCCATGAATTATGTATCTGTCTTTGTGGTTTTAAAAAAATTTTAATGGTTTGTATTAAACAGAACCTTTCAAATGTTTTTTTTGAGGTTTGTATAACACCGAAATATGTATGCTATATTCTCCCCTAATATCATGCTTACTAACCAACGTTAGTTTTCTCTAGTTGCTGGGACAGTATTGTAGCCTCACTTCAATGTAAGAAATTTTTTAATACAACATTAACGTAACTTTCATTTGTAAATGTAAGTTTTTAGATTTTCAGTGTCCACAAGCAGCCATGGCGCTATGTTGATACCGATAATTCAAAGCAGATTAACGAACAATTTTTTTTTTCAAACCTTTTTCCTTTAAAACCAATTTTATTTATTATTTATTATTATTAACCATTTTTAGTCAACTTACTCTATACGAGGCCTGCTGTTTTTACAGATTTTATCCGTTTTCACAGATATTTGAAGCTTAAAACGGACTATCAGATAAATGGCGACATTCACGGATATTTACAACGCTTCACCGATATTTTCATATTTGAATTTCGTTCGTGTAAATATTTACATTCAACTAGCTATTTGAAGTTGTCAAACCATACAAGCATCCAACAGTAAAGCAAACACTCACATTAGGTGTAGCGCCATTGCACTTCCAATCGTTAAACCACAAACCAAAAACATACACTCCCACATTTGGTTTCATGAAGTACAATATCTATGGTTTCGGGGGAAATGATTTTTGTTTGTTGAATTAAATGCTAAGAAGTGTCATGGCGTCAGTAAACATTGGAATTTTTTCATTTTTTGCCATTTCAATGTTTTAGGTGCGGCATTTGTTTACAAACTTCTTACGTGTTTTAAGTAGTATTTTTGGGCTTAGCTCATTGTGATTGAGAAAAAACGAAAGGCTTTGCTGGACAGGTCACTTTATAAACAGCGTTATCGTAAAGAATGGGAGCCAGAATTGAAATGGCTGAGGCGTGGCAAAACGGAATTTTCTGCCGTTTGTTCGACTTGCAACTCGGAACTGAACATGACAAAGGGCAGCTTGAAGGATCTTCGGCGGCACGAAAATACAAAAGTTCATGCGAAAAACCAAAGAGCTGCTGATCAGAGTTGTTCTTTGACGAGTTTTGTAACCAAACCAAACAAAATAATTGATGCGGAACTGTTATGAGCGTATTTCGTGTGTGAAAACAATTTTTCTGTGAAACTCAGTGATGATTTCACGAAACTTGTCCTGCAAATATTTTTGGATAGTGAAATTGCAAGAAACTTTCATTGTTCTCGCACTAAAACTAGCCAGATAATAATTCAATCTTTGGGTAAATCAGCTGCAGATTATGTTTCCTATGCAATGAAAATACAATTTTTCACACTGATGATTGATGAATCAAAGGATGTTACAGTCACTAGGCAGGTTGTAGTGTTAGCAAGGTTCTTTCCATCAGAGATTGTTGAAACTCATCTGTACAAAGTAATGGCTTTGAGTGATGCTGCAACTGGAGCAAATCTCTTTGCTTTGGTGAGTTCCTCAATTGAAGAGGATGTTATTCCCTGGAAAAATTATTTAAGTATGTCAGCTGATGGAGCAAAGGCGATGGTTGGAGAATTCAATTCAATGCTATCTAGGGTGAAACAACAAGGCAATGTATGGTTCTTACATTGCACATGCCATGTGGCTCACCTAGCAGCATCTCATGCCTGCAGTGAGCTGCTAGACGTGAGTGAACAGTTATCTAAAGATGTCTATGTGCACTTCAAAACCTCAGGAAAGCGGAAAGATGAATTCAAGGATATTCAGGAAATGTTTGAAATGGAGACCCACAGCATTCTTCGACCTTGTTTCACAAGATGGCTGGCTCTCTTAACAGTCTAAGCGCTTGTTAGAGCAGTGGCCTGCACTGATAAAGTATTTTGATAATTTGGATGGGAAAGAAAGCAAATCATATTCTGTTTATCGCATTGTCAGTACTTTACACTCAGATTTCGATAAACTTTACTTTTTCTTTATCCTGAAATGTGTGTGCTGCTCAAGCAATTTGTTGCAAGCTACGTGAAATTTCCAATAATTCAGGAATGTGGTATCACTAAAGTAGATGATAAGTGTGAAAACCAACATCCAGATGAAGGCATTTTTATTGGTCACAAAACCAGAGATTTCTTGGAAACC
The DNA here is from genome assembly GCF_032445375.1 of Bacillus rossius redtenbacheri. NCBI lineage: Eukaryota > Metazoa > Arthropoda > Insecta > Phasmatodea > Bacillidae > Bacillus > Bacillus rossius. The sequence goes on along the minus strand of NC_086330.1, from coordinate 280,008,075 downwards.
TGTAATCAACCCACCGAACAGAAAAAAAGATTTTTTTTGGGAATATCAGTTAATTTTATCAGACAGGAACTAAAGAGCTGTATCGTCTCCTGCCTCTTAAGGATGATGTTCATTATGGGAACCTGTACCAGCCTTACCAAAACAGGAAATAGATTCCTACTGGCATAGTGTCTCTCAGCACAGGCAAAATGATGTGGTGGTTTACCCTGTGCTCTCAAAATTTGCAAAAACCATGTTAATTCTTCCCCACAGCAATGCTGCTGTGGAAAGGGTTTCCAGCGATCTCAAGATGGTTAAAACTGCTCACAGGTCAGCAATGGAATCACCAATGTTAAATGCGCTGTTGCATTGCAGAATGATAACATCTGCAGGTACTTGTAAATAACTTCAATTGTATGGATGCATTTATAGTTTGTAAATAAGAAAAGCACCAAACCTATACTGAACAGAAACTTTTAAAATTACTTTTCATTTTATGGTGATACCAACTATTAGTTTTGTAACGTAAGTGGCAAATCTTAACAATTTTTTACATTCATTTAATTTTTTTAAATTATGTTTTGGAATGCAAAGTATATTTAAAATTACCGCGAAAATTAAATTATGTCAATTAAGGCTATAAATTTTACAAGATTTTACAGGATTTTTAAATGCTGTAAGGAGGATTTAGGTACCTAATTTAGTGGCAGGCCTTCTCTATACCACTTATTGAAACAAACTAATTAGATGCTATCAAATTTTTAATTCAAAATTCTAATGTGGGTGGCCAACTTAAGTACTGGATCTCATCTGGAAAACAGTTGATTTTTTTTTTTTAACTGAAATAGGTCCCCACCAAAAGTTTTATTTCATTAGTAGAATTAAGACACCAATATTTTGGTTGTAAACTTCTGGTTGAACTGTTTCAAAAATTACTGGCAATCCTGAAATTTTTTGTTGATGAAATGTCTAAAAGCAAGGAAGTTTTATTCTAGCATTCAGTAGCAATTATTGAAGGAGGGCTTAAAGCTGCATTATTGATGAAGTAGGTAGAGCCAGTTACAGAGGCGGTCACACAGGAGTAGCGATGGGAAAGATGTGTATTCCAGTTCGCACTTGACTTTCAAAGGTGGTATGGTATTTTTTTTTTGTAAAATTAGTATTGTTTTACATTTTTAGTGCTACAGTAATGTGTAATATTTTTTAAACTTTAGTAATGTAAAAACAATCAGAAAAACCGAAATTTCCATGACTGGATAATGCTAGAAATTCATTTAAATGGCTAATAAAGAAATATTTTTCAGAATCACGGTCACCTCATTAACCGTACCATCCAAAACCCTTTAATTACACAGGCCAATAATAGTTTGGTGCCGGGGTATGTAGACCTGATTTCATATGAATTTGGTGCCCTGAATTTAAATATGGCATTAGTTTTTGCCTAGGTCAAATTTCTAATATATAACGTTTTAGTTATATGTACGTTTTACATTATTTTAGGTTAAATCCATGAATCAAATCTAAAAATTAAACATGAAATTCTCATTATTAAATTACACAAATATTATTATACATAAACACAGTACTAAGTCATCGATGGAACCAACTAGTTACTCAACACTTTGGAAGGATTTTTTTTTTCGTGAACTCCTTGAATATGTCTTGGAATAGTCCCTTTTTAAACTGCAGCAATAATTTGCCATCATGTGTGTATCCCATCTTCCTTGACAGCTGTCCATAATTGTAATGTCTTGATGAAATCTGTCACCTTGCTCATCACTGCTATCTCCTAAATTTTCAGGAAAATGGTCCAGGTGGTTGTGTTAATAGTGCAGCTTAATAATCATGTTGCACCCATAGCCCCCACATTCGATTACGGGCCCTGGACCCAGTATCGGAGACGGGGCCCCCCAATTTTACAGTTACGTGCTACGTTATAATTGCATGGTTATTTCTTACCTACACTCTTTTTAGTATTTTATTTAACCTGAAAATACAGGGTATAATTATGGTTACTATTTTATAAGTCCAAACTAAGCTTTGTTTATAAAAATTTTATACTTTAAATTTACCACAGCAAGTATTTATATTTATTTCACACACTAAGATAAAAATGAAAATAGTTACAGAAAAATAAAATTAGCTGTAGGTGTGTAAAATCTTATAAAATTTCATTGGATAATAAAATATTCAATTTTATTTTAGTTTGTAAAAAATTATAATAGTTAAACCTTTAAAAATAAACAGGGCTGGGTCCGGGCCTGGAGGGGGTCCACCCAGCCTCACCCTTATGGTTGCACCATATCGTTTACCATTTCAACATGGTTTTCTGCTTTTCGTTGGCCCAGAAAATTTCTGACAACTGCAACAAATAAAGTCCAGGATTTTGCTCAGCCTCATTCATGGAATTTACAAGGGCTTGGTCCATAATTAATTTCCTTATTTCTAGGCTGTTAAATATTCCTGCTTTAATTTTTTCCTTACTCAAGTAAGGCATTTTTTTACCCCTGTAAATTTAAAGTATGATCCGTCCGTATCAAGAGCCTTTACAAACTGCTTCATAAGGCCCAGCTTGATATGCAATGGAGGAAAGATGATTTTCTCTTGTTCGACTAGGGTTCGTTAAAATTTTTTACTCCAATGACCATGTCTTCTCTCTTAGGCCACTCTTGTCTAACCCAGTGGTGTGTTTTGTCTTTGCTATCCCAGAGGCACAAGAATCAAGGATATTTAGTGTGGCCACTTTGCTGTCTGAGGAGAGTTTACCATTTTTAAGTCCACACAAATCACCCATAGATGTTCACGATACCTTATCTTCTCAAAGACTAAAGCTATGGTGCTATATGTTTCTTTCATTTTTATTGAGTGACCAATTGGTATTGAACCATATTTGTTCCCATTGTGTAGAACACATTTCAAGCTTTGCTTTGAGCTATCAATAAATAGGTGCCAATCATCAGAAAATATTCAGAAAGACTCATTTTTTCCAGTAGTGTTCTAATATCATGACAAAGTGGCTTATCTTTTTTTCACAGACATCCACACATAAACTCAGTGGCGGCACTCCACAGTCTTGGAACTCTTCGCGGGCCCTTGGTTCGATGCTCGGGAGTCAAGCAGGAGGTTTTATATCTTTTTTCATACTTAACTCAAAAAGTAGAGCTGATAGAAAATAACTATGTATTTTATATTTATATTCAGCACCAAAATATAGATAAAATCAGTTCCAAAATCCTAGGCACCAAATTATTTTTTTTCATGTTGGCCTGTGCCAACTAATACGCTTCCCTCCCATTCACACAATAAAAACTGAAGCTGAGTGGGGCTACTTTTTCAAGACGAGAGGGTGATGCAGATTTGTCAAATTTAAAACAATTTTTTTTAGGGATTCAGAGTCTACTTGAAGTTGTTATCAGAAGAGGACGTCTCAATAATCTGCAGTTGACAAGAACTTACAAATTCTGAGGTTTAGCTCTTGTTAGAGCTATCCAGCCTGCAAGACAGTGTATTAAGGTCCAGTGTCAACCTACACCTCTGTGATAAAGTAAGCAACTAAAACGCACGAAAGCACTCCTTGTTCAGTGGATGGGTCGTGTGTTTTCAGGAGTGAGATAGCCAATATAACTCGTCAACAATGGCGCCAATGCAGAGCTTGCCGACCTTGAGGAGCAGGAAGTTAATGTTAGAAAGTGGAAAATTGAAACGTGAATGTGAACTATAAATGTGAACACATCAACATCTGCCCCAGTGGTTGCATCTGCTCTATTGGTCATGCCTAAAAATACTCAGAAAAAGCAGCCACTGTAGGTCTTCACAGACCAGGGCCACTGTTTAACCCGATGTGCAGGCAATGGCGGATACAGAAAAATTCAAGGGGGGGGGGTTGATAAAAGACATCATGAACTATGGATGTTATAACAATTCATCAAGTAATTTTGAGCAAAATGTTTAGTTTTTAACAATAACAATGAAGTCGTTCTGGGTAAGTGAACGCGTTTGAATGTGCATTGTATAACATGGGCGGTGGGGGAGCACCCTTCCCTTGCAGTGAACTGCGCTTGGTGCTGGGCCACCCGTGTCAATGGGGGAGGGGTGGTGGAGAATCCCCCCCCCCCCCTCTGTATGTATTCGCCACTGGCTGCAGGTAACCAGTGCCCCGTCAGTGGTGTACCATGGCAAAAAAAAACTCGTGATGTATTGAGTTCACCACAGTACAAAAGATGGTTGTCTCTTGCAGAAATTAAAAAGTATACTGCTGCCAGTTCAAAACTTAAGGTTCCAGGCCAGCAGGTAAAAAAGAAACGAAAAACTGAACTAGTCATTGTGCACCATAAGGTTGACTCAGACCGTGTGTATGCGCTGCACTCATGTGCAGGTGTATACATTTACGGAGCGTTTGCGTGAGTCTGGCCCCAAAATGGACTACCTGTGCGAGACCGCGGCCCGCGCCGAGCCCAACACCTGCCTGGTCAGGCTACCGCAAGGGAAAACAGCTAAGGTACTCTCAGCCTCGCAGCCCGACATCCCAACCCCCCTGCGCCGGACCGTCGCCTTCAGCTGGTCCCGAAACACCCAGATGTCGGACCCGAGGATGCCTGAGGGGGACGACCCCTAAACAGCCCGGGCTCCTTTCTGGGACCCTGACCAGGGGCTCTCGGGTTGGACCCCACACGCGCGGGGCAAACCCTTCGCGAGCTAGAACAAGTCATAGACAGGCTGTGCCCCAGGGGCCAATTACCCGAGCCGACGAATCGGACGGTCCAACCCCCCCCCCCCCCTCGAGGTCAGTCTACCCCTCAGAACACTCGTAGACCGAAGCCCCGGAAATCGACGAGCCCGAACCAAACATGGTCGAGTCACCACACAAACAACGCCCCCGCAGGTAACATCGTGCGCCAGCGCGGCAGTGTTGCCAGGACGTCCGGGGACAGCGGGGATACGAGTGCACGCCCCACAGGTCAACCCGAGAACCCTGACCTTCGGCCCACACCCACGGCCCCCGGTGCAGTTCAGGGACCTTGAGTGGCAACACCCACGCCCAGAGGTGGACAACCGTCACCCCAAACAGCCAGCCAGACCCCCCCCCCCCCCCCCAAACCCTTCTAGGCGTACAATCATTGTCACGCACACTGCACTGCAACGTCATGCGGCTCCTCCCCTACTCCGCCCAACCCCTTGTCCACTCTGAGGACTGCACACCCAGGATCCGTCAGTGCACAAGCGGTACGATCCAACTGTGTGTGACATGAGCATCAATGGGCATAATGGCCTCGGGAAAGTGGATTGGAGGAGGGTGGATTTGACGTCACGTCGGTGCTCCCTCGGCTCGCTCAGTCTGTTATGTCCCATTGCAGTTCCTCCCGGGGCGTGTGCGGAGTGTAGTGCGGTGCAGTTAGTTAGTGCGACGTCTCGAACGAGCGCCGCCACTGGCGTTTCGATAGTCGTCCTGCATGACTATCAATCAGGGCTATGTGCTTTTACTATGCTTAAATACAATGGAACTAATATAGGACACTTTATATCCACTTATAGTTATAAATAATTTAATAAAATTGATCAATGTGTGATTAGTTTTCAAACATGGCCTAGCTTGACTTCCATTCTGTACATACTCTGCATGCGAAGACGACCCCTATAGAGGTCCGTGGCCAATAATGGCTGGACCAGTTGATCATCACCCTGCACCGGGGCCGGACGCATTCGCGCTCTGCGGAGTCTTCATCTTTGTCTTCACTGAAGTAGCTGCGATAGTGTAAGTTTTCCTGAATCGTTTTGCATCTCTGTGTGACTGACCCCAATCAAACCTAGCTTAATTTTCAACAAATAAACATAAATTTACAAATAAACATAAATTTAATTATTAAAAATAATTAATTCATAACAATATTCTTAAAAAAAATTTTGCGGTCCGCAAAACTAATCAAAAACTAATGGTTAAAAGCAGCGTCCTTTTATAATAAAAAAAATTAATAGATTTTAAAAATTATTATTAAACTATTTTTTTTTAATTAATTGAAACCTATATGTTAATTTGTTAAAGGAAATAAATTTATTTTAAGAATTTATTATTTTTAATTAATTTAAATCTATGTTGATTTGTTGATTTATTATCAAAAACTTATGGTTATACGTGGATTCATTTTATAGTAAAAATTAATATATTTATTTAACATTATTTTAATGTTTTATCTCACATTATTTCACTACCATCGGCCGACAAATACTACGTTTTTTTTTTTGTTTTCATCGTTTACTTTGAGATTTTTTTTCCTTTAGGGTTCTTTATAAAAGATGTTGTAAAATATTGCCGCCGCTACGTAATGATTTTCCAGAGTTGACACACAGAATTGAAGAGCGAATTGCTTCCATTACTCTAAAAACGTTTTTAACCAATGTGTTTGCTCGCGTTAGCACTATTGTTCTATATTTAGATCACTTGTTATTGTGTTTAAGCGGAGGTATTTGCCTTTTGCTCGGGGTTCGTATCCCATCCGGTGGGTACGAGTGGTTAGTTCTGTGTGTAAATGTGGCGGACGTTGCTGTGAGCCTGCGAGTGTTCTCGAGTTGCTCTCGTTTCCCTCTCAAAAGCGGAATGTAGTTGACGTTACAATGCATCGGTGTGGGGGTTATCTCTAAGTTAATTGTATCAATCGTGGAATTTCGCAACCAGTATATAGAGCGAATAAGAGAGATAAAGAGAGAGAGAGAAAGAGAGAGAGATATGAAGAGAGAGGTTTTGTAGGTTTTTCATTAATGGTTTTACAATTGTGAGTTAGCGCACATACTTTTTAATAGTTGTAATTAGATTTCTTTTTTAAATACATTGTAATTTTATCCTCCTAATTTTGCTACACAACGATTATACACTAAAAGATTCCTGTGAGGTTAATAAAAGTATATATATATATATATATATATATATATATATTTTTTCTTAATGCATGTGGCTGTAGAGATGAAATTGATGGTACTATCTTCTTTCCACCCAATGGTGCTATGATGAATATTTGTCTGTGTGTTCGCTAGCTTTTTTTTATATTTATTTTTTCTAGTTCAATTGTGATATGTGCTTACTTTCATATACAATGCTTGGGGTGTAATAGAATTTTCTGTTTCATTGGGGTTAGTATTGAAAGGGTACTTTGATAAATATGTTTTGAAATTTGGGGGGGGGGGGGGTTGTATAGTACTTATATATCATTCATGCATATATTCGTGTGTCATTGTATCTCGGTGAACTTATGTTTTGTGGAATATGAGTGTTAAGTTGGCTGGTGCGATTTCTTACATTGTATGAATTTAAGGTTTAGCAATAGCTAATATTATGTTACCATGTTGTGTTCCGGCCTGTTTTCACTTAAACTATGAGACTGCTAGCCTGGTTTAACGTACATGTTTGATTTTTTTTTAGATGCGTCTTTTACAATAATTACATATTGGTTGCGCACTGGCAACCCCTTCCGTCTGTGAAGGACACGTCTGGCAACTCATGCTGGGTTGCGGTGGATGGCAGAGTTTAAGGTCTTTATATCGATACTTTTTTTCTTGGCTGCTTCATTTTTTATTTCACGGATGGGTTTGTGAAAGTGATGGAGAATATTCTATTAAGTGTGCTTGTGTTTAGCTACTATCAGTGTTATTGTTTATATATTACAGTTCTCGTTGTTAATCCATGTAAATTTACATTTAAAATAATTATAAAGGTTCCAAACATGATGGTGGAAACATCCTGGAAGTCGTGTGTGTGTTACGATCTAACCTTGTGTTTCGATATATATGTGGGACAATGTGTGCTACTGCAATGATTATCATCCTTTATCCGCGAGGGAACTGGTCTTTGAAGCTTCATCTTACTGATCTATTTGCGTTTTTTCACCTTTCTGTGTTTGTAATGTCTGAACTTTGTTTACTTTTTTGAAGTGATTCCATATTATTGGTACTTTCGTTTGCTTTTTAATTGTATATTTATAACTATATGCTTCTGGATAACATATGTCATTGTTAAGTGCATATTTTTGTAATATTTCTGTTTGTAACCACTGGATGTTTTATTATTACTTCATTATGTGTACAGGCAACTAGTGGTGACAGTATGCTTCTAGATATACGACATACCCGAGGATTTTTTTAAAATATGTTTCGTATTTAAATTGTTATAATTGTATGGTTGGTATCTAAATATACATAGGCCTAATTCCGTAATTATCGTTTCTTGTCACTACATAGCACTTGAGCAAACATCAAATTTCTTACACTAATCCATTTTTTCTCGACTTGTGTGCGAACATATATAATTAAAATGATTTGTGCGAAGACCATGGGTCTCTAGAGTTCGCAATTCCTTTCAATATACTTAATTATAATGCGGAATCTCTCTTCCATATGTGTTTTTGAACTTAGGTTTCGTTTAGGTGAACAAAAAACCTTTTTCTTTTAGATGATGAATTTAATTTATTTGGGATGTGATATGTAGTATAGGAAACGTGTTTTGTCGCAAACGTATATGTGGCTTCATTATATTCATTTAGCTTAGTCCTTTAACTTTAACGCGTCTTTAACGAATGGTTGTCTCTTTAAAGTCGGTGTCTAACTCTTTCTATTTCACATGTATGTTATTAGGGATTGTGACTATTGCCATTGAACATTTTTGCGAGGGGAAGCGATGTCTGGTCTTTCTGAATGCGTTTTTCTTACGCTAGGTAATGTAATTTTTTTTAATATATATTTCTACTTAATTGTACTCGCATGTGTATACGTCAATATTAACCTAATTTTCTGTTTAGTTTAGGCTTTTGACATTGCTCTTTTAGTTCATTCTCCTGTTTTTTTTTTTTTTTTTGAGGCTGTGTTATTAATGTATTGTTTCTTTTATATAATACTTTCAGTTATGGCGGTTACACCTGTTCTCGTTGGCATATTCGTGTCTTTTTAGTACAGCATCTGTAGTATGTGGAATGTAATTTCTCCTAGCCATCTCTGTGGGTTTATGAAGTGTCCGGGTTTGCGTCTTGTGCTCGTTTCGATGTAGGTTGCAATATGCCTGTAGGCGTTGTTTGGTTTTTTCGAGTTGACTTGTTATTTCTGGTAACTATATTATGATAATATTAAAGAATTATATATGTTGGGGTACAAATTCAAGGAATGTTTATGATGAGAAATATGCAGAAAACGCTTCAGTTACTTCAATACTTATTCTTAGTATTATCCTGATACTATATTTAATTTAATGTAATGTTATTTTATATATAAAAAAATGGTTATTTTATGTCTGGCAATAACTGGATTAGCACTAGTAGGTAGTACATAGTTGGTGGGCAAATGAGTGTTCGTGCACCACATGTATATATTATTTCCTTCTTTACTCCTTGTCACTATAAAGTCGTTGTCGGGCTTCGTCGTTCACGATATATGTTTTAAAGGCATGAGTGGCGTAATTACTCGTTTGTAAGGCGTCCTTGTTGTTTTACATATTTTAATATATTATTTATCCTGCTGGAGGCTTGTGTTTGGAGGGCGCTGCGTGTTTGTTCTTACCGTCTGCCCTCCAGGCAAGTGAATGTTACTAGTGGTTCGCCGAGGCGACTGACCATCGTCGAAGCGGTGTTTGCTATGTCTGTAAACGAATTTTGGCTAAGTGGTTATTAATATGAATATCATCGTGTGTTCTTTCACAAACATTACTGGTGTGTTCTATTCAGGTTTCGTCGGAATGGGATTATAGTGCTTCCTATGCTTAATGGAATGTATAGTAGTAGTAGAATATAGATTCTTAACTGAACCAGTCAACTTTTATTTTACGTCTTGTTATTAACGCCAGAGCTTCCTATGCTTATTGGGTGTAGTTATATAGGTTCTTATATGTACCCCGATATGTCCTTAATTATTATTTACTAGTATGAAGTTTATAGTTGGTCTCTGATTATTCATCTACCATATATAGAGATTGTTTTTTATCTAGCCTTGATGGGAAGTGAACAATAATCTTATAAGCATTTACAACATGACTCATATAATATTCTTTCACTCCATATTTAGAACACCACACACTATGGCATGAGCGAAAGGGAAGGATGGGTAGCTGTTAATGTTTGTTTGTATGATTATTTAGTAATGATGGTATGACTATTTCAAATTAGTTAGCGGTATATTGGGGTATTTATACTTGCAATGATACATAGTTTATTAGAATAACATGCTATGTTTACTTATATGAAAGATAAATTAGTCAGAGCTGATGATAAGCATATGTATTACAAAGACCGTTAAAACGACTTATCTTTATATTCCTACAAAGTTTGACTGTATAAACCTGCAGGTATTTAGTTTAGGGTATAACGCGCATATATTCCATTATATATATTATTTAATGGCTATACATACACTTTATTACTATATTTAATTTCGTCTTGTGGCTATATCGCTTTGTACTTCCTATTTATTGCCTACACAAATACTATAACCGATTTTATTTATTCATTAATGTATACTAGCTGGGCTAGCACTAAAGACTAGTATGTGCGTCTTTTTAACAAATGGGAATAGCATGTTTTGTCTCTGGTGTTGTGCCGTTCGTTCGCGAGGTCTTATGTGGGCTGTGGTGTATTTTTCGGTTGCTTAATAACATATTTTGATTATGTAGGTATTTATGGTTATTGATATTTATTTGTGTTGTCATTTATCTGGCCATGCCATTTGGTGTGTTGGAGAGTGTGGTATTTTTTATGATATTGTTCTCGTAGATAGATTTTTTTAAATTCTGGTTTTGGTTTATTGTGATTTAATTATGGGTTGTGTTTAGCCTAGTGGTATTTGGGGGTCCGTCCTTATTTATTTCCTCAATGTGTAACTGAATTAGTATTTTTATAACCTTTCTTGCTGTCGATTGTTTATTTTATTATGTCATATCTTTGTTTTCGCGTTTGTTTTATTTTACGTATAGGGATTTTTACTCTTTGCATCATGCTGTCTCAATAGTTTTTGTTATGTTTTAAATGTTTTTTTTGTTATTTATGGTAATTTTTTTGTCACATGCATTCGGCGGTTTCATGTATTACTGGGCTGTACGTTTTTTAATTGTGTTCCACGCTTAGGTGTGTTCCGTGAACTCTGCTGCAAGCTACTATAGCACACAGCGGGCCAGGGTCGACAAACAAAACTTTCCCCCTTCTCGCTGGCTTTCGTCGCACCGGGAATCGTCATCAGTTTTCAGAGTGCTTGTACGGAGTACAGACGTGTGGTCCCGCTTTGTAATATATTTTATATATTTACTTATCGTTAAACGCTGTCGGTTGTGCGGGTTGCTTTCCACACGGCGTACATAGGTGTTACTATTTTTAATATATCTTTTCGTCTGCGTTTTTATTTTTAATTACACGTCGCCGTGTTGGAGTGGGTGCATTCCGGTGAGTTTTTCCTTTATGTATGCTTATTTGCGGTGCGCGAACAGGCTTACAGCTCCCCTACACGGTCGTTTGTACAATGTTTATTTATATTTATTTGTTACATATCGGCGGGGTGGGCGGGATGCGTTCCGGTGAGTTTTTTTATGTATGCTTATTTGCTATTTTTTTTATTACCTAGGTAACATACGTAATTTGTTTCTGACGATCGTGCCGCAGCTACATTTTATTTTTAATTACTTAACGCTACGTGTTGACTGTAGGGGTCCTAACTATGCTTATTCATGCTATCGCTATGGCATATGTTATCTGGTCCAGTACTATTAAATGGTGATCTATGGTTTTTTTTAACTATGCTTATTTTTATGTATTTACAATATTATAACTTTAACTATGCTTATTACTTCAAGCATATTTTACGTTACGTTTCTCGCTCTCCTCTGTGACATTAAAGATGGCGGTGTGTATATGTGGCACTCCATTTAGTCTTAGCCAGTATGGCGGGGGTTTTTAAGCATGGCTGCAAATGGTTTAGGCATAGCTAGTATGGTGGGGGTTTCTTATAGGCATACTTGGGGGTGGGTGTTTTAAGCATACTAGGAGTGTGGGTGGCACCTATAGTTTATTTTTTTATTACCTCGGTAACATACGTCATTTGTTTCTGACGATATTGCCGCAGCTACATTTTATTTTTTAATTACTGAACGCTTCGTGTTAACTGCAGGGGTCCTAACTATGCTTATTTTCTGTTTTCCTAATATTATAAAATTTAATTATGCTTATTACTTAAAGCATTTTTTTAAAGACATTATTATGCTTATAATATGATGTGTGGGGTTATAATTGCGCAGTTTATGAGTGACGCTCCAGCGGACAACATCTCGCTCTCTCTGCGCGGGATTTTTGAGGTTATGTTTCTTTAGTCATAGCTGGTATGGCGGGGCTTTACGCATACTGGTGGTGGGAGTGGGGTAGACATAGTTAGTATGGTGCCATTTTTGAGGTTATGTTGCTCCAGGTATTTAGTCATAGCTAGTATTGTGGTGTTTGTTTTAAGCATACTGGTGGTGGGGGTGTGGTAGACGTAGCTAGTATGGCGCCTTTTTGAGGTTATGTTTCTCTCAGGTATGACTAGACAGTGTTTGAGAAGGCTTTCAAACCGAGGTGGTCGCACGAAGTTTTCAGAGTGGTCAGGGTTATGAATGTTTTTCCACGTGTGTTTCATTTGAGTGATTTGGATGGTAATGAAATTAAAGGCGGATTTTATGGTCCTGAGATTCAAGTAACTGCGTACCCCGATACTTATTTAGTGAATAAAATTCATAAAAAGTGTGGCGAACGTTTCCTAGTGTCGTGGAAAGGTTTTCCCGTTTCCGTAAAGACTTGGATTAATTACCGTGATGTTATCCGGTAGGTTTCCCCCTCCGGCTTTGTTTTTCGGCCTCGCCACCGGTGTCCGGCATAACACCTTGCCCCCTGGGGCGTTCGCGGGCGAGATCTGTGGTGGAGATTTCATTTCCCCCCTCCGGCCATGCGCCTCATCGGTCAACACTTTTTTGTCAACAAGTCATCTGCAGTCACCTTCCCCCTCCGGCCACGCGCCTCATCGGTCAACACTTTTTTGTCAACAAGTCATCTGCAGTCACCTTCCCCCCTCCGGCCACGCGCCGCATCGGTAAACATTTTCCCTAGCGGCGTTTTGTCAACAAGTCATCAGCAGACGCATCGCGGTCACCGGTGAGAGGATGTGCTTCCCTACACGACATTTATTTTGTTACATGTCGCCGGGGTAGGCGGGGTGCGTTCCGGTGTTGTTTTTTCTGGGTCTTCGCCCCTTATTTTAAGTATGTTTATTACTTAACGCTAAGGCGCTAACTCATTGGCCTGTAAAAATATTATTAAATTTAAATATGCTTAACACATTGTTTACGCAATATTATATATTTTACTCGACGTAATAGTAACTATGCTTATTACTTGGCGTGTTGCACACACACTGTTGTTTTTAAAGACATTATTATGCTTATAATTGCGCAGTTTACGAGTGACGCTCCAGCAGGCAACATCTCGCTCTCTCTGCGCGGGATTTTTGAGGTTATGTTTGTTTTAGTCATAGCTAATATGGTGGGGTCTTTAAGCATGGCGGCTTGTTTTCGAAAGTTAACTGTTTAGGCATAGCTAGTATGGCGGTATTTTTTTTTAAATATATCAGTATTTTATTTGTTTTCATAATTTAAATATGGCGATTAAGCATACTCGGAGTGGAGGGTTTTAGTCATAGCTAATATGGCGGTAATTGATTTTAGCATAATTTTTTTGTAATTTGAAAAACCTTGTTCCTTTGGACATAGCTAGTATGGGGTTGGTTTTTTTTTCTTCGATATTTAACTGTTTAGGCATAGCTGGTATGGCGGGGCCTTTAAGCATTTTTTAAAGACATGACGGTTGTGGAGTGGTTTAGTCATAGCTAATATGGCGGTGGTTGCTTTTTGTAATTTAAACATGGCGGCGATTGTGGAGTGGTGGGGTCTATAGGCATAGCTAGTATGGTTGCATTTTTTAAGGCATGGCGGTTTGGCATAATGGCGGTTAGGCATACTTGGGGTTATAGACGTATATTTTTTTTCGGATTTTAAAGACATAGCTTCTTTTAAGCATAGCTTCTTTAAAGCATATGTTCGTTATTTAATTCCCCATACTTCATATGGTCCCGTGGTCTAGTGGTCAAGGCGTCCGTCTCCTAACCACGATGTTGGTGCGTCCCCGGGATCGAATCCACCCAGCACCCAGGTTTTTTTGTATACAATTCCCACATTCGGAGCGACGGTGGCGCGCTCTGGTAACTAAAGGCTGAACTAAGATGGCGGCCTACCGGCGCGCCCTGGTAACCTCTGTCAACAACAATGGCGGCCTCCACGTGACAAGATGGCGGCGCCCATGAAACAAGATGGCGGCGCCCATGGGGGTACTGGCACTGTGTTTACATTTCTATGTTTACATTGAGCCAGTACTCCTTCGATACTCCTACTATCTTCCTGTATGTGGAGTGTCTCGTCCATCCAATTGTGTAGATCCATGCCCAGTGGCTTTGTTTGACACTTCACACAAAGCGTGTTGAAGCGTTTTTTTTAGGTGTATACAAGTTCATATTAACAGGTTGATATGGCGGTGTTTTTTGTGTAAGTAGCTGTATATAGGCAGTCTTTTAACCGCGCGGCACGAACGTACTCACGTACCTATGTCGAAACGTACTCAAACTCACAGGTGTACACACGTCCGCGCACCTCGAACTGTGTCTGAAGTAAAGACATTTTTTTCCAGAATTAAGTCCAATATAACATTTAATTTGTAATAAATGTGTTAATTTACTGAAAATAATAAAAGGATACGCCTATGTGTATTAAACAACCTACATGTTATCTTAAGCTTAGGCTGATGAATATAGACTCACTATTTTAATTTTGTGTTAATCTAATATATTGTCTGAACCTACATGTTATCTTGAGCTTAGGCTGATGAATATAAATTCACTATTTTAATTTTGTGTTAATCTAATATATTGTAGTCATGAAGAAATGCAAAAATATGTAGCTAACATAGAGTTTTTACATTTGATATGTGGGTGTTTTATTGAATTATAATGTAAAATGTACATCAAGCACAAATATAAAAAGCCATTCATATCCCAAGGCACCGGAGGGATTCGAACCCTCGATCTCCTGTTTACTAGACAGGCGCTTTAACCAACTAAGCCACGGCGCCGATGGATGCCTCGTCACTCAAATTTTGTATCTATAGTTTCATACGATGGTAAAAAATGTTTAATATAATAATTATTTAGTTCTTTAATATCTTAATTCCAAAAGTTTTTAAAGCAATTTTTAATAACAAAAATTTTCCTATTATAAACAATATTCTCTGTTGCTTTTAGGGAAAGTTAACGTCATTGTCAACATTGCTTTCAATACTCATAGTGATGGCTGGTAGTGTACGTACAGTACAATCAAAGATAATTGTTTTCTAACCTAACTTAAAATTAAAGTGTTATATGCTTAGGGGGTTCGGGTTAGAGAGGGACCTAAGCCCATCCCAAGTCTACCTATAGGTACTTACCTGCCTATCAAATTTTCATCTCCAACTGTATCTGGCAATAGAATTGGAGGGTTGGAGGGGTAAGATATATATATATATATATATATATATAGAGAGAGAGAGAGAGAGAGAGAGAGAGAAAGGGAAAGAATATGGCAATAGCGTATAAATGTTTTTTTCCGAGCCCAGGATTCTGGGTTGAGTTGTGAGGTGGGGTCAATGACCGACTGCCATCTGATGTCACGGCTGCCAACTTTGACCTAGACCTTTTGACTGTGACATTTGTTTTTGACCTTTGACTTTGACCTGTACATTAAACCTCAGTTGCCATCTTGTTTTCCGCCATTTTAAATACCGCCTTCTTGAGATCGAGTACCTCATTCCACTAATGTTCTTTATGGTAGAACCTTGAGACATTTGGATTGTGTTGACATGTCCGCCATCTTGGATCTGACATCACAGACACGTATTTAGATTCTGACATAATGCCAGCCATCTTGTTTTCGTCTGCTAGAGGCCGCCAAATTGGATGATGTCATGGCCACCACCATGTTTTGTTGTTCTGCTGGAGGTTATAATCTTGGATACTGCCATCTTTGTTTCTGCGTTTTGTTCTTAGAGAGTACTAGAATCGCTCTGTCTCATTAACGTAAGATCGATTTTCCATTATGTACTAATGTTGTTATGGCCCTTACCAACACATCAAATAAATTTTTTCATGCAAAATGCATTGGAAGAGAGATGATTCGAACCATTACAGCTCGAACCTCTGGGTTGGAAAGCATACATCTTTGACTGCATGGCCCTCAAGCTGTTTACCAGACAGAGAATTAAATAAAGTATGTATATAAAATAATAACACACATTCAAACTTGTACAGTCAATAAAGAAGGCTTGTCCAGTCAATGGATACGCAAAACCAATTTTTTGCCATGCATGTCCAGTTGGTGGCCAGGTATGTCTAATCAGTGGTCAGTCATGTAATCGGTGGCCGAGCTCAATCATTTTGTGGCCAGACATGTTCAAATTTTGGCCATGCACGTCCAATCGGCTGGTCAGGCTCGTGCAGTCGGTTGGCCAGGCGATTTATATATTGGTATAATGAATAATACATCACCAATATGCTTAGCAGACAAATATCTGTTACAAGTATGTATATAAACTTTAGAGTTGATTGTTTTGGGTTTTATGGACCATAAAACAAAAACAAAAAACTATATAAAAATTTTTCTGAAGTTGCACCATAGAAACGGCTACAATAGATAGTATTTCCTTGAAATATACCTAAAACGTTCCCGTCCCCATATTACATATGCACTATACATACCTCAGTCATCAATGTTTAATTTTTTTCTTTAAA
Source organism: Bacillus rossius redtenbacheri (assembly GCF_032445375.1). Classification (NCBI taxonomy): domain Eukaryota; kingdom Metazoa; phylum Arthropoda; class Insecta; order Phasmatodea; family Bacillidae; genus Bacillus; species Bacillus rossius. Next base: position 279,991,245 of record NC_086330.1, on the reverse strand, counting down.
GCGACCTTAGTAGTATAGGATAGCCGGAACTAGATCAGGATGCAGGTAGTGGAGCCGGAGCCGGTGTCCGCCATCTTGGATTTGTGACGTCACGGCGGCAAAAATTCCTCAAAATTCCTCAAAATTGACTCAAAATGACTCAAAATTTCCCATTTTAAGAAAAAAATTCCCGTTTTCGAGGGAAAAATTCCCGTTTCGAGGGGAAATTTCCCATTTTATTCCTCAAAAATCCCAGCGGCTAGAAATGTCCTGATAGAGGCTTAAGCATCCTTAACTCAAGCCTCAGTTAAGCCTCTATCAGGACTTGACCTTGACCTTTGACCTTGACCTTGACCCCAACAGCCATTTTGAATCCGCCATTTTGGATGACGTCATTATGTTCTCGAACATTCCGGCGTTGTTTTATCCGCCATTTTGAATGATGACGTCACCGCTGCAATTTTCGTTACGTCCGCCATCTTGTAAATCCGCAATTTTTGTTAGAAAATCGGGAAAAATTTTAAAAATCATTAAAAAAAATTATTTAATCGAATAAATAATAAAAATCTTAAAAACCACTGTTGCAGTTATCGTTACGGTCGCCATCTTGGATTATATAAATGTTGCATATTTCGTTACACCCACCATCTTGGTTGAGTACTATACCATCGTTACACTTTATGTTACGACCACCATATTGGATCCTATTAATGTTCCAATTATCGTTATGGTCGCCATCTTAAAAAATTTAGACGCCATCTTGAAAATCCATAATTTCAATGCTAGAGATTCGGGAAAAAATTTAAAAATCATTAAAAAAATTAACTAATCGAATTAAATAATAAAAAATCCCTAAAACCACCGTTGCACTTTTTCGTGATGGCCGCCATCTTGAAATCACCCGCTGGAGGTCACCATCTTGATTTCGTCCACTAGAGTGTGCTGATACCATGTTGGTATAATTATCTGGTCACCATACCTTTGTCCTCAACTGTTGACCTTGAAATTTGACCTTGACCTTGAAATTTGACCTTGACCTTGAAATTTGACCTTGACCTTGAACTTTTACCTTGACCTTAAACTTTGACCTTGACCTTGAAATTTGACCTTGACCTTGACCTTGAACTTTAGCATTGACCTTGAACTTTGACCTTGACCTTGAACTTTGACCTCGACCTTGAAATTAGACCTTGACTTTGAAATTTGACCTTGACCTTGAAATTTGACCTTGACTTTGAAATTTGACTTTGTCCTTGTCGACCATCATGGATCCGTCATTTTATGTTTAGTACAGGCTACCAGGAGCGACCACCTGCTGGAGTACACCATCTTGTGTGTGTACTTGTATTATAGAGTACATTTACATCTGGATAATTTTATTCTAACCCGCTACAGTGCAGTAATCATTTATTACCGAGGTGCCCCCCGCCATCTTGAAATTCGGCCGCCATCTTGAAATCATGTAATAATGTAGCTAGAAAAGCGAGAAAAAATCCAAAATTCATTAAATAAATCACTCATTAACTTACATATTGATTCGACCCGCTCCAGTCCTTGGTTCGATCCCTGAATGATGCAAAACATTTAATTTTATATAAAAAATAATAATTTCAATAAACCATGTTCAACATTCTTAAAGAGACTTTAAATCATCTACTACCATCATCCTATCAGACATCAAGACCACCATATTGGAAATTCGTAATTGTAATGCTAGAGATTCGGGAAAAAGTTCAAAATTCATTAAATAAATTTGTAATCTATATACTGATTGATTAGATCGACTAAGGTCCTTGGTTCGATCCCTGGCCGATACAAATCAACTTTAATTTTAAAAAAGTACCAGAAAAGTGTAAGGTTCGAGAAATAAAACACCTCAAAGTCTTTTACAAACATAATATTTATTACACAATTTCTATCCTACTACAGAATCACTTGCGAAAGCCAGCAATCTTATAAACATTTAGCCCTGCATAGACGTGCAACGACTACTTCTTAGCTCCAAATGGCTCCAAATGCTCCAAACGGCCTTCAAATGGCTCCAACAGCTCCAACAACCTCCAAATGCTTGACAGCTCCAAATGGCTTCAAATGCTCCAACAGCTCAAAAAAAAAGGCTCCAAATGCTCCAACAGCTCCAAAAAAGGCTCCAAATGCTTAACACAGCTCCAAATGGCTCCAAATGCTCCAAACGAGCTCCAAATGGCTCCAACTGCCTCCAAATTCTTAACACAGCTCCAAATGGCTCCAAATGCTCCAAACGGCCTCCAAATTCTTGACAGCCTCCAAATGCTTGACAGCTCCAAATGGCTCCAAATGGCTCCAAATGCTCCAAACGGCTCCAAATGTCTCCAAAAGGCTCCAAATGCTCCAAACGGCCTCCAAATGGCTCCAACAGCCTCCAAATGCTTAACACAGCCTCCAAATGCTTGACAGCTCCAAATGGCTCCAAATGCTTAAAGGACTCCAAATGCTCCAAATGTCTCCAAAAGGCTCCAAATGCTTGACAGCTACAAATGCTTCAAAGGGTTCCATCAGCCTTTTGGCTCCAACAGTCTTTTGGCTCCGATAGTCATTGGCTCCAATAGTCATTGGCTACAATATTCATTGGCTCCAATAATCATTGACTGCAATATTCATTGGTTCCAATATTCATTGGCTCCAATATTCATTGGCTCCAATATTCAATGGCTCCAATATTCATTGACTCCAATATTCATTGGCTCCATCAGTCATTGACAACTACAGTCTTTTGGTCCCAAAAGTCTTTTGGCTCCAAATATATTAGGCTAGAATTCTTCGAGTCTAAGAGACTATGAGACCACATGGCTACGAGTCTAAAATAATCTAGCTGGTTACGAGTTATACATGGCTTGCAAGGCTACAGAGCTACGAAGTTTCTAGTACACAGGTTTACATGACTGCGAGGATACAGGACTACAAGTCTGCAAGAGTACTTGACTACGAAGGTACTCGTCTACACGACTCCAGTTACCGCATCTGTCTTCGACAGAATTTTCTCTTTTGCTCCAACTGCTCCATCAACATTATGTTATAAGATTACAAGGCCTCTTGCTTACGTAGCTTCAAGTCTACTGCTAGCTTGTGAACTTCTCATTGTTTAACAAAGATATAGTTCTAGTACAAGCTAGCAGAATCTGTTTATGTATATATTTATTTTATTTTTTTTAAATTTTTTATTAATTTATTTTTACTTTTTATTATTATTTTTTCCTGAAATTTTATGATATCAAAGAAAACTTGTGGCGGTTTTCTCCGTGTGCTTCCGATTATTCTTGTCAATATTATGGTGGTTTTCTCCGTGTGCTCCTGATTATTCTTATCAATATTTTGATGGTTAATCCGTGTGCTTGCGATCATTCCTGCGGTTTCGGTCAAAGGTCAAAGTCACACCCATCCAAGATGACAGCCGTGACGTCGCAATACAAGATGGCGGACCGTGAGAAATCTGAGAAGCACTAGCAGGAAGGACGAACTTCCTTCTCCTTGAAGACTATTGATGCCATTCTTCTTATGCGATCGATAGTGAACAACCCGCATCCCGCATAAAATAAATATTATTTTACCTGCAAGCAAAACGTGATGTCATCTGATGTTGAAAAGCGGAACTGCTTGCAGCAAGTACCTTTGCATGAAATAAATTAACTCTCACCACTGAATAGTGCTATTGTAGTCAGTTAGAGACATAAAGTTTCGTAGCCATGCGGCCAATTAGTCATGCATTCTCGTAACCATGCGTTCTGGAAGCTTCGTAGTCCTATAGCCTCGCGACGACGTAACCTTGAAGACTTGCAATCGCATAGTCTCGTAACCTCATGGCTCGTAGTCTCGTAGTCATGATGTATTGGAGCCTCGTAGACTTGAAGCTATGTAAGCAAGTAGCTTTGTAATCTTATAACATAATGCTGATGGTGTATATGTAGCAAAAGAGAAAATTCCATCGAAGACAGATGTGTCAATTGGAGCCTTGTAGACGAGTAGCTTCGTAGTCAAGAACTCATGCAGACTTGTATTCCTGTATCCATGCAGTCACGTAAACTCGTTTTCTAGAGGCTTCGTAGCTCTGTAGCCTCGCAGTCTCGTAAACATGAAGATTCGTAGTCACGTAATCTCGTAACCTCATGGCTCGAAGTCGCGTAGTCATGAAGTCTTAGGACCTCGTAGAATTGAAGCTACGTATCCAAGTATCCTCGTAGACTTGAAGCTACGTAAGCAAGCGGCCTTGTAATCTTATAACATAATGCTGGTGGTGCAGTTGGAGCAAAAGAGAAAATTCTGACGAAAACAGATGCTGTAATTGTAGCCTTGTAGACGAGTAGCTTCGTAGTCAAGTACTCATGCAGACTGGTAGTCCTGTATCCTCGCAGTCACGTAAACCTGTGTACTAGAGGCTTCGTAGCTCTGTAGCCTCGCAGTCTCGTAAACTTGAAGATTCGTAGTCACGTAGTCTCGTAACCTCATGGCTCGTAGTCGCGTAGCCAGGATGTCTTGGGACCTCGTAGAATTGTAGCCTCGCAGTCTCGTAACCATGCGTTCTGGAAGCTTCGTAGTCCTATAGCCTCGCGATCACGTAACCTAGAAGACTCGCAATCGCATAGACTCGTAACCTCATGGCTCGTAGTCTCGTAGTCATGATGCATTGGAGGCTCGTAGACTTGAAGCTACGTGAGCAAGAGCTCTTGGAATCTTATAACATAATGCAGATGGAGCAGTTGGAGCAAAAGAGAAAATTCCGTCGAAGACAGATGCGGTAACTGGAGTCATGTAGACGAGTACCTTCGTAGTCAAGTACTCTTGCAGACTTGTAGTCCTGTATCCTCGCAGTCATGTAAACCTGTGTACTAGAAACTTCGTAGCTCTGTAGCCTTGCAAGCCATGTATAACTCGTAACCAGCTAGATCATTTTAGACTCGTAGCCATGTGGTCTCATAGTCTCTTAGACTCGAAGAATTCTAGCCTAGTATATTTGTAGCCAAAAGACTTTTGGGACCAAAAGACTGTAGTTGTCAATGACTGATGGAGCCAATGAATATTGGAGTCAATGAATATTGGAGCCATTGAATATTGGAGCCAATGAATATTGGAGCCAATGAATATTGCAGTCAATGATTATTGGAGCCAATGAATATTGTAGCCAATGACTATTGGAGCCAATGACTATCGGAGCCAAAAGACTGTTGGAGCCAAAAGGCTGATGGAACCTTTTGAAGCATTTGTAGCTGTCAAGCATTTGGAGCCTTTTGGAGACATTTGGAGCATTTGGAATCCTTTAAGCATTTGGAGCCATTTGGAGCTGTCAAGTATTTGGAGGCTGTGTTAAGCATTTGGAGGCTGTTGGAGCCATTTGGAGGCCGTTTGGAGCATTTGGAGCCGTTTGGAGCATTTGGAGCCATTTTGAGCTGTCAAGCATTTGGAGCCTTTTTTTGGAGCTGTTGGAGCATTTGGAGCCTTTTGGAGACATTTGGAGCCGTTTGGAGCATTTGGAGCCATTTGGAGCCATTTGGAGCTGTCAAGCATTTGGAGGCTGTCAAGAATTTGGAGGCCGTTTGGAGCATTTGGAGCCATTTGGAGCTGTGTTAAGAATTTGGAGGCAGTTGGAGCCATTTGGAGCTCGTTTGGAGCATTTGGAGCCATTTGGAGCTGTGTTAAGCATTTGGAGCCTTTTTTTGGAGCTGTTGGAGCATTTGGAGCCTTTTTTTTGAGCTGTTGGAGCATTTGAAGCCATTTGGAGCTGTCAAGCATTTGGAGGTTGTTGGAGCTGTTGGAGCCATTTGAAGGCCGTTTGGAGCATTTGGAGCCATTTGGAGCTAAGAAGTAGTCGTTGCACGTCTATGCAGGGCTAAATGTTTATAAGATTGCTGGCTTTCGCAAGTGATTCTGTAGTAGGATAGAAATTGTGTAATAAATATTATGTTTGTAAAAGACTTTGAGGTGTTTTATTTCTCGAACCTTACACTTTTCTGGTACTTTTTTAAAATTAAAGTTGATTTGTATCGGCCAGGGATCGAACCAAGGACCTTAGTCGATCTAATCAATCAGTATATAGATTACAAATTTATTTAATGAATTTTGAACTTTTTCCCGAATCTCTAGCATTACAATTACGAATTTCCAATATGGTGGTCTTGATGTCTGATAGGATGATGGTAGTAGATGATTTAAAGTCTCTTTAAGAATGTTGAACATGGTTTATTGAAATTATTATTTTTTATATAAAATTAAATGTTTTGCATCATTCAGGGATCGAACCAAGGACTGGAGCGGGTCGAATCAATATGTAAGTTAATGAGTGATTTATTTAATGAATTTTGGATTTTTTCTCGCTTTTCTAGCTACATTATTACATGATTTCAAGATGGCGGCCGAATTTCAAGATGGCGGGGGGCACCTCGGTAATAAATGATTACTGCACTGTAGCGGGTTAGAATAAAATTATCCAGATGTAAATGTACTCTATAATACAAGTACACACACAAGATGGTGTACTCCAGCAGGTGGTCGCTCCTGGTAGCCTGTACTAAACATAAAATGACGGATCCATGATGGTCGACAAGGACAAAGTCAAATTTCAAAGTCAAGGTCAAATTTCAAGGTCAAGGTCAAATTTCAAAGTCAAGGTCTAATTTCAAGGTCGAGGTCAAAGTTCAAGGTCAAGGTCAAAGTTCAAGGTCAAGGTCAAATTTCAAGGTCAAGGTCAAAGTTTAAGGTCAAGGTAAAAGTTCAAGGTCAAGGTCAAATTTCAAGGTCAAGGTCAAATTTCAAGGTCAAGGTCAAATTTCAACGTCAAGGTCAAAGTTCAAGGTCAACAGTTGAGGACAAAGGTATGGTGACCAGATAATTATACCAACATGGTATCAGCACACTCTAGTGGACGAAATCAAGATGGTGACCTCCAGCGGGTGATTTCAAGATGGCGGCCGTCACGAAAAAGTGCAACGGTGGTTTTAGGGATTTTTTATTATTTAATTCGATTAGTTAATTTTTTTAATGATTTTTAAATTTTTTCCCGAATCTCTAGCATTGAAATTATGGATTTTCAAGATGGCGTCTAAATTTTTTAAGATGGCGACCATAACGATAATTGGAACATTAATAGGATCCAATATGGTGGTCGTAACATAAAGTGTAACGATGGTATAGTACTCAACCAAGATGGCGGGTGTAACGAAATATGCAACATTTATATAATCCAAGATGGCGACCGTAACGATAACTGCAACAGTGGTTTTTAAGATTTTTATTATTTATTCGATTAAATAATTTTTTTTAATGATTTTTAAAATTTTTCCCGATTTTCTAACAAAAATTGCGGATTTACAAGATGGCGGACGTAACGAAAATTGCAGCGGTGACGTCATCATTCAAAATGGCGGATAAAACAACGCCGGAATGTTCGAGAACACAATGACGTCATCCAAAATGGCGGATTCAAAATGGCTGTTGGGGTCAAGGTCAAGGTCAAAGGTCAAGGTCAAGTCCTGATAGAGGCTTAACTGAGGCTTGAGTTAAGGATGCTTAAGCCTCTATCAGGACATTTCTAGCCGCTGGGATTTTTGAGGAATAAAATGGGAAATTTCCCCTCGAAACGGGAATTTTTCCCTCGAAAACGGGAATTTTTTTCTTAAAACGGGAAATTTTGAGTCATTTTGAGTCAATTTTGAGGAATTTTTGCCGCCGTGACGTCACAAATCCAAGATGGCGGACACCGGCTCCGGCTCCACTACCTGCATCCTGATCTAGTTCCGGCTATCCTATACTACTGACCTTGTTTGAGACAGGTGTGGTTCCAGAGGGGTTGCGGTAGGAACGACAGCATCTCCCAAGCCAGAATTTGTGCATCAAGTATAGTAAAGTATTTCCTAACCCTGGTTCCTGTGCGAGGATCGAGGATCCGGTCCGCTATCTTTGATGTGACGTCACGGCGGCCATATTGGATGACCTTGACCTTGATATATGACCTAGACCTTCAAAATAAGCTAAAAAAAAAAGGGGGGGGGGCAAACAATGACTCAACATTTCCAAAACATTTCGCCAAAATTAGCCAAAATTTTCAGTTTTGAGGAAAAATTTCGCTAAAAAATCTAGAATAATATGAAATTAAAAATGTAATTTTTGGGGAAAAAACAAAAAAAAAATAATCAGAAATTCGAAATGTTTCAAAATAGTTTTGTCTTTACAGCAGTGAAAATGCCCCAAAGCAGCTTAAATTCCCCGTCTTCTAGCCACCATAAGCCAACGAGGTCATGTCCACCATCTTGTCGTCTGCTAGAGACCACCATTTTGAATTGTGATGACATAGTTGCAGTTTTCGTTAGGCCATCATCTTGAAAATCTGTAATTATTATCGGGGAAAATAAGAAAATAAATTAAAATAAGTAAATAAAATTTTGATAAAAAAGTTTTTCCCTTTTTAAATTATGACATCACGTAGACCATCTTGAAAATCCGTAATTAATAAAAAAATTAATTTAATAAAAAACATTCAAAATATAATTTTAATAACATTTTAATTTTAAAAACGCACTTACGTCACGGAGTCCACATTCGAACTCGGCGAGAGCAAAAACAAATGGCGACGAACCTTTCTCCATGGAAGCCACGGACAGACTGACCTCTCATCACTTATACCAAGGTATATATATATATATATATATACAAATTACAAAACAACTTCCGTCAGCTTGTGAACTTCTCCTTTGTTCAGCAAGGATAGAGTTCTAGCACAAGCCAGATTATTTTTTTTATTTGTTGAGTTTGATTCAGGAAACGTGCTTTAGTTTTATCCGTGTGCTCCTAATTATTCCTGCCAATATATTTTTTTCTCTGTGTGCTTCTGATTATTCCTGTCAATATTTTGTTAGTTTTCTCCATGTGCCTCTGGCGAGACTTCTGCTGATATTCTCCCTGCATGTAAATTTTTTTCGTTATGAGACCAGCAATTTTATTCAGAGTTTTGTTTACTTAGAGAGTTCCTGTTACCAAATCAGCCCTTACAATAATTTTTTTAAAGTAGACTTCAGACAAAAAAAGAATTACTCAGACGATTACTATGCCTTGAGACAGCTGACAAACGCTGTCATGCAAGACTAACTTCCTTCTCCTTGAAGTCTAGCGAAGCACTCCTTCTCTTGCGCTCGTGAGTGAGCATCCCGCATCCCACATGAAAGAGAGGCCACTTCAGCAAGTGGCGACAACTGTTGGCTAGATTCGGAATTACTTGCTACCAGTTTTTTTTTTTTCGTGAGAAATTAACTCTCGTTGCTGAATTGTACCTAGTTGGAGCCTGGTTGACTCGTAGCCTTGTAGCCTCGTAGCCATATAGCTTCGTAGCAGAGTAGCCGTGTAGTCATGCCGCCCCGTAGCCATGTAGACTCGAAGCCAGTTGGATCCTTGAAGACTCGTAGCTTTGTAGACATGTAGTCTCGTAATCTCGTAACCATGTTGGCTCGTAGCCTCGTAGTCTTGTAGTCCTGTAGCCTCGCAGTCTATTAGCCTTGTAACATTGTAAGCTTGTAGCCTCGTAGCCTCGTAGCCTCGTAGCTACGTAACCTTGTAGTCTCGTAGTCCTGTAGCCTCGTAGTCTCGTAGTAATGTTGACCCGTAGCCAATTGGAGCCTTGTAGCCTTGTAGCCATGTAGTCAAGTATCGTTGGAGCAGTTGGAGTCAAAGACTGTTGGAGCAGTTGAGGCCTACCGTAAATTGGCGATCGTATCCTACTGATGAAATCTTATCATAGTGAGTTGAATGCCTGTGTAAATGTACGCCCTTTACGTTAAATACGCGTAGACAAGACTGTAGTATCGTATCCCACTGATGGGATCGTATTACACTGATGAGATCGTATCCGTCTGATGAGAACGTATCCTACTGAGTTGAATGTTCGTACAAAATATGCTTCCTTTTTGTGAGTGTGCTACCAGATGTTCTTCCTTCTTTGAGTGTGCTTCGAAATATACTTCCTTTTTGGCGAGGGTGTGTGTGTCCAATTGTGTGTCCTTTTTTACGAGTGTGTGTACAGTGTGTTTTTTTATGTGTGTGTGTCCATTGTGTGTCTTTTTGACGAGTGTGTGTCCAGTGTGAGTCATTTTAGTCGCATGTGTGTCTAGTGTGTGTCCTTTTTGATAGAGTATGTCCAATTTTGTGTCCATTTTAACAAACGTGTGTCCTTTTCGTTGATGATGCATCGTTAAGTCTGTAGTCAGGTCATGATTGGCCTCGTGGTTAGGAGAAGCCTGGTATATATGCCTGACATTTTATATGAGATGTTTAAAATGTTTGCCGAATATCGAAAAATTAGACCTCTTGGCTACTGACGGTATGTGCCGAACCACCAAATGAACATGTCTAACCAATCTACTTGTTGTGCCTGGCCAACTTGCTAGATGTGTCTGTTCAACCAATCTGACGTGCCTGGCCACCGACTGGATGTGCCTGGAACAGACTGGATGTGCCTGGCCAACAACTGGATGTGTCTGACCACCAACTGGTCGTGTTAGCCTGACCAAACTGGAATACCTAACTACCAACTGTACATGCCTGGTGAAACGACTGTCATGTGGAAATGCGCTGAAGACACTTGTCAAGGCATGCACAGGGGACTCGCTTCGCCTTTTAAGAAGACTGTAGGTATTGATAACCGCTTGTAATTTGCTGTTTTTTTTGTACCTGTAGTATTTATGTAATAATTTTTATTTGTAAATTTCTTTTTTTTCTCGAATCTATACTTTTTTGGCAAATTGATGTGATATTTAATAAAATTACTTTTTTGTATTGTATGAGGATCGAACTAAGCACTGCAATCGATAGAATTAATTATTGTTTTAATAAGCGATTTTTTTTGTTGAATATTGTATTTTTCCCGAATTTCTAGCTTTTCAAGATGGAGGTCAAGACGGATGACAATATAGTAGCTGGTGAACGAGGAATTTAAACTGTTTTTAGATTTTCACCATTTTTATTAAATAAGTGATTTTAACCTAAAATTACCTTTTTTGTATCGAGTAAGGATCGAATGAAGAACAGGAGTCAAGCGAATCAATCAAATAATTTATTAGCGTTTTTTGATTAATTTTAGAATTTTTTAAATTTCTAGCTAAATAATAACGAATTTCCAAGATGGCGACCAAGACGACCGACAAGATGGCGGGCGCCTCGGCAATACATATTGATGCACTCTAGCGGGTAAAACTTAAACCAATATTGTGGTGGTGCACTCTCGCAGACGACATGACACTAGCAAGTATTGAAAATAAAGATAGTAGCCTCAAGAAGACGAAAACAAGATGGCTGCTGTGATATCATAATCCAAGATGTCATCTTCCAGCAGACGAAAACAAGATATCGGACGTGACATACCAGCTCGCGATATATCTACCTAAGCATTAATGGTGGAGGTCAGTCTCTGGGTGGCTCCTGTGGAGGAAGGTTCCATCGCCATTTTTTTTTTTGCTCTCGCAGAGCTTGAACGAGAATTCCATGACATAAGTGCGTTTTTAATCAAAAATCTATTAAAATTGTATTTAAATAATTTTTTATTAAATTAATTATTTCCTAAATATTTTAGATAATAATTACGGATATTCAAGATGGTCGACGTGACATAATTTTTAAATTTCAAAACATTTTTTATTAAAATTTTATTGATTAATTTTTTTATTTAAAATTTTTTTCCCCCATTTTTCCCGATAGTAATTACATATTATCAAGACGGCGGCAGTAACGAAAATTGCCACGATGTTCTCACAATTCAAAATTGTGTTCACCAGTAGACGAAAAGTTGGCGGACATGACCTCGGCGGCTTAGGACGCTAGACGACTGGGAATTTAAGCCGCTTTGGGGGATTTTCGCTATTTTAAAGATAAAACTATTTTGAGGCATTAAGAATTTTAAATTTTTTATTTTTTTTTACCTTGAAAATCAAATTTTTATTCTTCATATAATTTTAGGTTTTTTTTGGCGGAATTTTCTCTAAAAAATGGAAAATCTTGGTTAATTTTAGCGAATGTTTTGGAAATTTTGAATCATTGTTTGGCAGTTTTAGCAAATTTTAAGGTGTAGGTCATGTTAAAGTTTAAGGTAATCCAAGATGGACGCTGAGATGTCACAATTCAAGATGGCGGACCATCACTTCGCTCCTCGCACCGGAACTAGGGCTCGGAAAAACTTTACTATAATACTTTCTATTTTATTTGCGAGGGTAATTTTATGTCTACTTAAATACTTGCATTCATGTGTAAAACGTTTAGGCCACTATCTGACTTATTTAATGTCATGTTTTAACATGACATTAAATAAGTCAGATATTGTACATCTTTGTGCGGTAGGCTCTCCCAAAAAGTATTCCTGGAGCCGCCCCTGGTTTGAGAGAAATATGTTTAATCCATTTTTAATTTTCATTCGGTAAAATAACTAACTGTGATGAACACATTTAAAAGATTTCAAAGATCAATCCATAAAAAAAAAACTTTAAACGTAGGTCCTATAAAAACTATCAAAATTAATCAATGCTACAAGTTAACTTCATTAGAAAACAAAATGTTGCACTCATTTCAGTTACAGTTGGGGACACAAGAGCGTACGGGACGTAACTCAAAAATGGTGGACCAGGGGAAGGGGAGGGTGATACTAATGTATGCAGCGGAGAAACGACTTTGCTGCATAGTAGACTCGGGAAAAGTATGCTTGTTGGAGTTCTAGATTTTGCTTTGTGAAAATGAGTCCTCGATTCAAGCTCCTAACCTTAGGTCCCTGCAAATGTGAGCGTAAAAACTCTTTACTGCTAACCTGTAAGTGCACCTTGGTTGTAGGTTGCAATATCCATATCAGCAATTTGTTACAACATTAGAGCGACCACCCGTGATGGCGATAACGCTGTTATCGCTGAAGTGGAACGATATTGATTTAAGTTTCCTCTGATTCAATTTGGAGCTGTTGGAGCTGTTGGAGCTATGAACCTTTGGAGCATTTGGAGCATTTGGAGCTGTTGGAGCTTTTGAAGCTTTGGAGATATGGAGCTTTGGAGCATTTGGAGCCTCGTAGACTTGTAGCTACGTAACCAAGTAGTCTTGTAATCTTATAATAAAATGCTGTGGGAGCATTGAAGCTTTTTGGAGCATTTGGAGTTGTTGGAGCTTTGGAGTTCTTGGAGCCTAGTGTATATTGGTGAGATCGAATTAATGAGACGAGAAAGTATCTCTCTGCATCTAATTTTTTTCGATCATATGTGCTTATTTTTTAAATGTTGTTTTGACTCGTGAATTATAGTAAATGGTTCTTGATTTGACTAGCATATTATTCTATCGGGTGCATCTATATAAGTGAGTCCTAGACAGCAGGTCGCTCAGTTCGTTACTGACGTTGACGGACCATCAAAATATTGTCAAGAATAATAAGGAGCCCACGGAGAAAACCACCATAACTTTGACAAGAATAATTCGAAAGCACACGGAGAAACCACCAAAAGTTTTCTTAGATATCATAAAATTACAAAAAAAAATATTAAAATAAAAAACTAAAAATACAAAAACAAAATCGGCTAGCTTGTGAACATCTCATTGTAGTGCAAAGTTAGAGTTCCAGTACAAGCCAAATTTTGTTTTTGTATTTTTAGTTTTTTATTTTAAATTTTTTATTATTTTTTTTTGTAATTTTATGATATCTAAGAAAACTTTTGGTGGTTTCTCGGTGTGCTTTCGAATTATTCTTGTCAAAGTTATGGTGGTTTTCTCCGTGTGCTCCTTATTATTCTTGACAATATTTTGATGGTTTTCTGCGAGTGCTTCTGATTATTCCTGACTAGACATCTGATGGTTTTCTCCGAGTGCTTCTGATTATTCCTGACTCGACATCTTATGGTTTTCTCCGAGTGCTTCTGGTTACAGATGAGAAATTGATCTCTGCATGAAGGATTTTTTTACTTAATGAGGCATGTCATTTTATTCAAGGTTACATGTAATTAGTGAATTTCTGCTACTTAATCAACACTTGTAATATTTTTATCATGTGGAAATTAAAAAAAATATATCATTACTCAGTCAAATAATAATAATCTCTCAGAAATCTAAGAAGCACTAACAGGAAGGACGAACTTCCTTCTCCTTGGAGTCTAGCGAAGCCATCCTTCTTTTGCGATCGTTAGTGAGCATCCCGCATCCCGCATATAAGAACTAAATATTATTTACCTGCAAGTAACATGTGGTGACATCTGTTGTTGAAAAGCAGAACTACTTGCAACAAGTGCCTTTGAATGAGATAAAATAATTCTCGCTGATGAAATATGAAAAAAATTCTATTTAAGTAATATATCTAATTTAAAACTCTTAGTTTGCAACTGACATTAGTCTCAGTAACTAATATGAATCCTGATTCGGGATTTGTTGCTGTATCAAAACGTCATCACTGTAAATACTGTAGCAAGGTGTTTACCTTGAGAAAGAATGCTAAACGACATGAGAGAAGCGAGTGTAATTTGGGTCCTTGTCAAAAACCATTTCATTGCAGTCAGTGTCAGAAATCTTTTGATAGAAGATATTACAAGACCTGTACAATTAAGATGAATAAAGATAACGAAGACTGGGCTACAACATCGCGGAAGAGGAACGAAGGCGAAAAACCTAAATCTAAAATTACTGATCTAGATCAAGATAATAATTTAAAATTTAAAACAAACGAAGGAAGTTGTAACCACATTAGAAATGAAAATATATTTACTCCAATATCTAGTCGTCTCCATGAAAATGTGAAAGATGGATAACCACCTGAAGCTTACAAGGTCGAAGACTTTGATGAATCATCTGAAGCTGGCATGATTGAAGATTGTGGTGACACATCTGAGGCTGACATTATTGAGTACTGTACTGAAGCACCTAAAGCAGGCAAGATCGAAGACTGTGATGGCGGTCTGAGACCAAAACGATGGAAACAACGTAATAAAATAAATTATCCTGATCAAGTTTGTGATGCTGACATGACTGAAGACTGTGGTGACATATCAGAAGCTGGCATGAACGAAGACTGTGCTGACACATCTAAGGCTGACATGATTGAGTACTGTGCTGAAGCACCAAAAGCATGCAAGAACGAAGACTGTGATGGTGGCTTGAGACCAAAACGATGGAAACGTCGTAATAAAATAAATTATCCTGATCAAGCTTGTGATAATCACTGGCAAGATGACGAAAGTGACCTTGTGGTTGGTGTTAAAACGATATATTTATTATAAACATGCAAGGATGATGAACGCAGCAGAAGAGATTGATTATACCTCATGGGAAGATCCTAACATATTGGTTGACAGGCTACGACTACTACATGGATCGCTTTGTGCAGGAAACTATTCGAACATTAAAGAAATATCCTTCATACTCAAAGAACTGAGGGAAGCTGGCTACATACAATAATGGCTTAAATTAAATGTATGTGTATAAACTTGAAGATAAATTAATATATTTTCTTTCCAGATGGTATCTACCATTTATCGAAATCTGATTTCTAAATAAAACTTATAACTTAAAGGTGTAAAAAACGTTACCACTGCCAGTCAAAATGTATACTAATAAAGTCATGTCAGTAATCATGCCAAGTTCGATAAGAAAAGTAATTGGAATCAGTTGGAACCAATTGAAGATGGAGCATTTGGAGCCATTTGGAGCTGTTGGAGCCATTTGGAGCATTTGGAGCTGTGTTAAGCATTTGGAGGCTGTTGGAGCATTTGGAGCCTTTTTGGAGCTGTTGGAGCCATTTGGAGCTGTTGGAGCATTTGGAGCCTTTTGAAGCATTTGGAGCCTTTTGGAACATTTGGAGGCTGTTGTAGCATTTGGAGCCTTTTGGAGCATTTGGAGCTGTTGGAGCCATTTGGAGCATTTGTAGCTGTCTTAAGCATTTGGAGGCCGTTTGGAGCATTTGGAGGCTGTTGGAGCTGTTGGAACCATTTGGAACATTTGGACCTGTTGGAGCATTTGGAGTCGATTGATCATTTGGAGCTAAAGACATTTTTATTTTTCTTGAGGATATCAGGTAGAACATAATCAATCAGCTTACTTATGAAGTAACAACGTACGGAAATTAAATTATAACTTGTGACTGAACTGTTTATATGGTAAATCGTATCCATTCCGAAGACCTAGAGAAGAAATTCTCTCAAGACATCGGCTGTTACAATTTACAGTTCTGACGATGAGAAGCAAACTGTTAAACACGGTGTCCAGAAACTCTGTCAACAAGAGGAGGACTATGTTAGTAACGGTTCTGGTTGGTCTCTGTCTAGTATAAACCGATTGGAGCTAAGAATTAGTCATTTCACTTCTATGCAGGGCTGAATGATTATAAGATTGCTGGCTTTCGCAAGTGATCCTGTAGTAGAATAGAAATTATTTAATAAATATTATGTTTGTAAAAGAACTTGTGTTTTATTTTCGAACCTGTCATTTTTGAGGCATTTTTACCTAAAAATTAAGATTATTTTTAACTTCTTCCAGGATCGTTCCAAGGACCTTAGTCGATCTAATTAATTAATCAGTATATTGTTTGCAAATTTATTTAATGAATTTTGACCTTTTTCCTGAATTTCTAGGTTAATTATTACGAGTTTCCAAGATTACGGATTTAATGGATTATAGAATGATGATATTAGAGGATTTAAAGTCTCTATAAGAATTGTGAACATGGTTTATTAAAATTATTATTTTTTATATAAAATTAAATGTTTTGCATAATCCAGGGATCTAACCACGGACATGAATCGATCGATTCATTATGTGAATTAATAAGTTAATTTTTAAATTAATTTTGGAATTTTTCCCGCATTTCTAGCATTAAAATTACGAATTTCCAAGATGGCGCCCAAATTTCAAGATGGCGGATGTCACGGTAATAAATGATTACTGCACTCTAGCGGGTAAGAATTAAACTAACATGGCATCAGCGCACTCTAGCAGACGATACAATGATGATGGCTTCCAGCAAACGAAGACAAGATGGCGGACATGACGTCATACTAGGTGACGATATATACTTTGACATAAGTGGTGGGGGCCAGTCTGCCAGCACCCACTGTGAGGGAAGGATCGGTCGCCATTTTTTTTGCCCTTGTCGGGTTCGAACCGAGGACTCCAAGCTCCGTGCCGTAAATGATTGTTTTTTAAATATTTTTTATTTAAATTTTATTAATTGATTTTTTTTATAATTTTTAATTTTTTTCCCATTAAAATCGGATAATAAATAAAGTTAAAGGTTGCAGGCGTAACGGAAATTGCAACGGTGACGCCATAATCCAAGATGACATATTCCATGATGACGTCAGAGGCTTATCGGAGGCTGTAGGCATGGATGCTTAAGCCTCTATATGGACATTTCTAGCCGCTGGGATTTTTAAGGACTAAAAACTGGAAATTTTCCCTCGAAACGGGAATTTTTCCCTCGAAAAGTGAAATTTTTGAATTGTGGAATTTATTGAGAATTTTTGGCGGAATTTTTTTCCATAAAAAAATGAAATTTTGGCGATTTTTGAGGAATTTTGGGCAAATTTTTCCCAATTTTGGCAACTTTTGGAGGTCAAATTCAAGGTCAAGGTCACGACCATCCAAGATGGCCGCCGTGACGTCACAATCCAAGATGGCGGTCGGCTCCTCTGGCTCCTCAGCCTTAAAGCCTGCGCTCGGAGCACCTATTTCATACTACTTTACTGCGACAAGATTTTCTCAAACAACAGCAATGCTCGTCGACACGAGAAGAGAGAATGTGCTAAGAACCCTCCTCGCAAAATGTTTGTCTGTGAGAAATGTCACAAGCAATTTGCAAGACTAGATAATATGAAAACGCAAATGAAGATATTAAAGGTCCTGCTGTTCGGCAGAAAGTAAAGGTTTCTATACAATAAAGATGCATTGATGTTCATAAGAGTATGCCTGGAGATGGTACAACTGCGGCAACGTCAGTATCTGGATCGGGTCTGAAAGGCTCGTCTTCATCATCCCGGTATCCTTGCAGCTACTGTGATATGTCGTTCGCATTTGCTCATGATGTACGGAGACATGAGAGGAGTAAATGTACGAAGAATCCTTCTCGCATGAAGTTTCACTGTGATGAGTGTCTGAATGGTTTACTCGAATTGATAATTTGCGTCGACATATGAAAAACTGTAAAGGTGAAGACCGTGCGCCTACTGCTGAACTACCTACACAAATTTCGACTCCCCGCTTTAGATCGGAGACTCGAAAGCGTAAGTACAAGAAAAAAAACAGATGCGCAGAAACCGATTGCTATGGCATCTGGACATGGAACTAAACCAAAGACTGATCTGTGCTATACATGTGAATGATAATGGCTTCTACTTGGCGCAGTCTGCATTTCGTGGAACATTGAAAGACTACTATTATCTAAATACGCTTAGTGAGTCGAAAGACATTTGTAATTTTCTTGACGATATCAGACAGAACATAATCAATCAGCTTACTGATGATGTAACAACAAACGGACCTTTGAAATATAATTTGTGGTTGGAATGTATATATGGAATGCCATATCCGTTCGATGACAAAGTGAAGAAGTGTGCATTCAAGACATCGGCTGCAGTAATTTACAGTTCTAACGATGTGAAGCAAACTGTTAAACACGGTATCCAGAAACTATGTCAAGAAGAGGAGGACTATGTCAGTAAAGGTTCTGGTTAGTTTCTGTCTAGTATAAACCGATTGGAGCTAAGAATTAGTAATTTCGCGCCTATGCAGGGCTAAATGTTTATAAGATCGCTGGCTTTCGCAAGTGATCCGGTAGTAGAATATAAATTATGTAATAAATATTATGTTTGTAAAAGAACTTGCGGTGTTTTATTTCTCGAACCTGACACTTTTCTTGTATTTAAATTAAATTTATTTTTAGCTTCTTCCATAGAGCGAACCAAGTATCGATTCAATATGTAAAGTAATGTGTAATTTTTTCGGTCAATTTTGGAATCTTTCCCGAATTTCTAGGTCAATAAATACAAATATCCAATATGGTGGTCGTAATGGCTTATAGGATGATGGTTGATTTGGAAACTATGTTTCTTTTAGGACACTCATCATTATTTATTGAAATTGATATTTTTTACATAAAATTAAGATGTTTTGCATCGTCCAGGGATCGAACCAAGGACGGGAATCGATCGAATCAATCAGTATATTTTTTGCCAATTGATTTGATGAACTTTGGATTTTTTTCCCGAATCCCTAGCTAAATAATTACACAATTTCAAGATGGTGTCCAAATTTAAAGATGGCGGGCGCCTCAGTAATAATAATTGATTATTGAACTCTAGCATGTAAAAATTACTCTAATATGATGGTGGCACACTCTTAGTAGCTGAAAACAAGATGGTGGCATCCAGCAGACTAAAACAATATGGCGGACATGACGCCATACCAGTTGACGATATATACCTTGGTACTGGTGGAGAGAGGTCAGTCTGTAGGTTGCTTCCGTGGAGGAAGGATCTGTTGTTGTTTTTTTATTTTTTGGCTCTTACCGGTTTCGGACCAAGGACGAGAATCGATCTAATCAATCAGTATTCTGATAAGTTAATTTTTTGATGAATTTTGAACTTTTTTCATTAAAATCGTATTTTTATTCGAGGGCCCGATATCATTTCTAAAAATAATCTGAGGGTGAGACGTAATTATTTATAAGATTGCAATTTTACAAAAATAAATAAATAACGCGAGCGATTCTTTCAGTACTCTAATCTCGGTATCGAACAAATTCATGTGTTCTCATGTTGCAAATACACTTATGATACGAAACTGAGGCACGAAATTTAAGGTATAATTCCTTAAAATAATAGTGCAGAATACATAGTATGTATGTCCTGCACCAGTTTGGTGGAGCCTGGAGTCAACCGCCATCTTGTATTGTGACATCACGACGGCCATCTTGGACTCAAAACTAACTTAAAAATGACTCAAAATGACTTGACATTTCTAAAAATATCCCTATTTCGAGGGAAGAATTCCCGTTTTGAGGGAAAATTTCCCGTTTTAGACCACAAAAATGCCAACGGCTTCAAAATTCCTAAAAATGGCTTAGACTCCTTAGCGACAAGCCGCTCTAAGCCGCACCTTGACAATTAGGATACCAAGGACGCCATCTTGTATTAAGACGTAACTTTTGCAATAATTTTCGTTACGCCAGCCATATTTTGGATAACATTAAAAGTAACGGATTATTGTAACAACATCAAAAAGATACTATCGTAGAAATCTTAAAAAAATATATTGTCTCTTAATGCTTGGGAAAGTGATCATGGTGGATAATCTTGCATTTAACTATGGATCAAGTTCATTACACGAAACGGGATTCCTATTGGTTGGAAATAAATTAGGAGAAAAGTATGACTTCGTGGAAATTGCAATGCGAGTTAATTGCGGAATGAAGAAAAATATACTATGCAATATTGGCTACAGTGTAAGTCAAAACAGCGCAGTGGAAATAAAAAAAAGACGATTGATAGTGTGCTTTAACTACCTTGGAGAGAGTGAGTTTTGGAGCGATCATGGTACAGGAGTACTGAAATAAGTAAGCAAGTAAGTTAGTACCCAAATAAATTCTATTTTAGGAATTTTTTTTAATGAGCAATGCCTTTTACCATTTACCCTCTTACTGCTCCATAAAAAAAACTAAGCCAATCAAATGAGCTCATTCACTGAGACTTTCCATATTTTGGACTGGATTGTGCATGACAGAGTCACTGCAAAAAATTATAGCAATGTATTATGGTAGCTAGTCAGATTGAAATACATAAAATAAACTGTTATGTAAAATACAATTCTGTAGCAGTAAAATGCTAATACTGATGGGTCCGGAGCCTTAAAATTATTATATTAAGTTTACTCACCTCTATAATTTAGGTCTGGCAAAAATTACTTTTAAATATTCTCGCTTGAATGCAGTCAACTGGTACAAAACCAGGAAAAACGTGTGCACGCTCTTGAAAATATTTGAATCCCCACGAACAACCTGAAACAGAATAACCCTCATTATTAATAGGTAGTAATTTTTACAGACAATGAAGTTACATAACTAGAGTTGAAACATAAGCATGTTTGACAATGTGTAATGGACTAACATAGTATTGTAACCAATCAACATAAATTTGACCAGAAATATCTAATTCTCTTACCTGTAAGTTGCGTAAAATTTTAGGAAAAACAAAATCTTCCAACATTTTGTGAGTATTCTAACGTACTGTATAGAATACAAACCCTCCACGTGAGTTCAGGCTTGAAGTGTATTTAACTATTTACTGTTTATATTCCAATGTGATTTTTTTTTAGAATATAAAAAATTCCGTAAATTCACGAACATGCCCGAACGGGAGTGTCGATCATGTCCTGTGAATCTCAGGCTACCCCAGTATTTTAACTGCAAGTAGTGGGTGCGCCGTGCTGTTTCACGGTAAGCATCCCGCAACACATTATTATATTCCGTTTATGTGGGTTGCCCTCTTCACCAGACGCTCGAAATGTATACAAATAGAACACTTTTTTTAAAAGTATTAACAATTTTAAAATTGCTTTTAACTTCTCTAAATCGGGCTTTCAGTTTCTCCAGAAAATAAAATTTGACGTTCAAACAGATTTTAAACCCTGCACATTATCAAAGTTTATTTTTGGACTGAGGTAAATCAACTATTTTAGTCTTTATCTTAGTTTACAAATAAAATAATGCACCATGAAAGGATTATTTATCTTTTAAGAATTTTGTTCATTTGTTAACTTTTAAAATTCTGTCATTTTAAATCACATTCATACTCGTTGCATTATAACATAAATGTTCTTCAATCTTTCAAAGTCGTAGGCACAATATTTATTTTTTACAAATAAATTAATTTATACATGAGTAGTATACGAATGGGGCTCCGGGCACAGGCTTTAAGGCTGAGGAGCCCGAGGAGCCGACCGCCATCTTGAATCGTGACGTCACGGCGGCCATCTTGGATGACCGTGACCTTGACATTTGACCTTGACCTTGAATTTGGTCCTCAAAATGTGCCAAAATCGTCCAAAATTGGGCAAAATTTGCCCAAAATTCCTCAAAATCCGCCAAAATATCAATTTTTTTTAGAAAAAAATTCCGCCATAAAATCTCAAAAAATTCCACAATTCGTATACTACTTACATGATATTAATGCTTACTTTAATTTAGTTATTTCATCTACATATAATTTTAAATCTCCAACGTGTATTTCACCATTTTATAGATTCGTTGAGGCTACGTATTTCCGTTTCCGCTGTGCACGATTCTGATTGGTTGATTTCGTCAAACATCCAACGAAATAAACGATATTTACTATTAAGCAACTTAGTTAAGAACTATAAATACATCAAAATATTTAATGGCAACCACGGCTTCACTTGTGCCGTTTTCGGTGTCGTCATAAGAACCTCAACCTTATCTGACAAACTTTATTGGTAGGCGTTGGAAATGAGGGTGTTAAAAATAAAAGTGGAAAAGGGGGTATTTAGGTAATACGTCTCATTTAAAAGGACCTCAAACATTCAATCCATAACTTCAGAATGCGTCAATGTATGCAATAAGAGGATTCCACCCCCTAATATTTTGATGAAGGCGAGGGTGTATTTTAAAAGTTTGATGGCGCAAATAAATTCATCCCATAAACCACCATACCCAGAATCATAGTTTCGATAGTATTGAAATACCTATATATATATAAATAAATATATATATATATATATATATATATATATATATACATATAATTTTAAGGTTGAAAACCACAGGAAATAGTTTAAGACCAAGCCATATTTACAACTTTTTCTCTAAATATGTTATTAAACTAGTTGTAAACTTGCTTTTTTATTTTTCAAAAAAACTACTGGCATTTAAGCAACGAATCAGCGAATAATGGTTTTTACAACTGGTTCTTACACCTTAACTTGGCCGAGAATCTTTAAGAATATGGAGTGGTTTGGAGCTATAAAATTACATACAAAATAAAGTTTGGCCAGCCGTATTTTATTAATGAAGGGGAATCACGTTCACCACCGTGTTTTCACAGGTGTGAGATCTCTATTGTAAGAAACATTATGCGCTTATTTGTTACTTGGATGCTTATGATTTTGATATTTAATCAAAAATAAGTTTTAGGATTATATTTGTAGTGGCGCATAGTTCCCTTCATAATAATTTTAAGGGAAAAGTTGTAAATATGTTTCAATCTTATTTTATTATAAGGAATCACATGCCGGGCTTTTTTTACCTTCGGAAACATATTGTATATACTTATTGTAGATGAATTTCCACAAGTAATCATCTTTCGAAATATTTCCCAATAACCTGTTATTGCTTTAAGTAATTTGTCAATTATCTGAATTATTTTGAAATAAACCTTTAAAAATTATGTCTGTAACCTGGGAATGAAATAATGTCTTACAATGACACGGGAGCAATGACGGATCACGTACACGGCGTCGAAGCTCACGGAACGCAGTATCTACAATGGCACGCATGCGGTCACGACCTGTACCGGTATCATTTATATTCAAGCCCACGTGGATTAGCTCGGCAACGCTCAACTCTTCCGTTTACGTCACTCCGTGCGCCCAACATTAGCCGAGTGTTTGGCCGCGGTAGAGGCCATGTTTGTTTACGTAAGAATATTTAGCGTTCTAACATATGTGAGTAGTATGTAAATGGGCGTCCTGCGCCAGGCGCTGGCGCGTGGATTGTGATTGTCGGTCCACCAGATTGTGACGTCACGGCGGCCATCTTGGACTCAAAAATTCCTCAAAATTCCTCAAAAATGACTCAAAATGACTAAAAAATTCCTGTTTTGAGGAAAAATTTCTCGTTTTCTTCCACAAAAATTCGAAAATTAGGATTTCAAAAAAACTCAAAATTCGTTTTGCCTTAGAAACCACGAAAATTCCTAAAAGAGGCTTAAGCATCCATGTCTACAGCCTCCGATAAGCCATTTATAGGAATAAGGATACCATGACCGCCATTTTGGACTATGACATCATCGTTGCAATTTCCGTTACGCCCGCCATCTTGAAAATCTTTATTTATTATCTGATTTTAATAAAAAAATTTTTAAAATTTATAAAAAAATTCAATTAATAAAATTTTAATAAAGATTTATAAAAATTGTATACTTACGTCATGGAGCTCGAAGTACTCGGTTCGAACCCGGTGAGGGCAAAATAAATGGCGAACGATCCTTCTTCCAAGGAAGCCGCAGGCAGACTGACCCCCACCACTTTTTTGAAAATATATATTTTGTCACCTAGTATGATGTCATTTCCGAAATTTTGTAAATCCGTAATTTTTATGTTAGAAAATCGGGAAAAATTAAAAAAATCATTAAAATTTTTTTAATCAATATACTGATTGATTAGATGGATTCATGTGTTTGGTTAAAAACTGGTAAGAGCAAAAAAATAAAAAATACAACAGATCCTTCCTCCACGGAAGCTACCTAGAAAGACCTCACACCACCAATACCAAGATATATATATCGTCAGCTGGTATGACGTCATGTCCGCCACCTTGTATTCGTCCAATGGAGGCCGCCATGTTCTTTTCGTCTGCTAGAGTGTGCTGGCAACATGTTAGTATAATGTTCTATTAACCATACCTTTGTCCTCAACTGTTGGCATTGACCTTTTACCTTTACCTTTGACCTTAACCTTTGACCTTGACCTATGACCTTGAACTTTGACCTTGACCTTGAAATTTGACTTTCTGATTTGACCTTGACCTTTATCTTTGACTTTAACCTTGACGAGCATCATGGATCCGACATTTTATGTTCTGTACATGCTACCAGGAGATACCGCCTGCTAGTGGTCATTGCCACCATCTTGTTTTCGTCTGCTGGAGGACACCATCTTGTGTGTGTACTCGTCTTACTATCATTACCATCATGCTAGTTTTATGCTAACATGCTAGAGTATAGTAATCATTTATTATTACTGAGGTGCCCCGCCATCTCGAAATTTGGGTGCCATCTTGAAATCATGTAATTATTTCGCTAGAAATGCGGAAAAAAAATCCAAAATTCATTAAATAAATCGATTATTAAATTGAACAGCTGAGTGGAAAAAGGTTAATATTCCATATATACATGTTTTGAGAAAAATAGTAAAAACTGATTTGTACGAAAACTACAGTTTGGATCAAAAACTTCACAATTGAGCAACTGTAGGTGTAGTAGTATACAGCAAAAGTACACAATTTCCGAGTCCATAGTCAAAGTAATTAAAGAAATACGAATAATTGAAAGTGCCGGAATGTTATCCTTTTTCCACTAATCAGCAAACAGTAAAAAAAAGTAATAATAAATAATGTTTGCAACCCAAAAGCATAATAATTAATGCATTAAAGACAAGATATTAATGCATTAAACATAATAAATTTATTTTTGCACACATTTGAGGCAATTAATAGTCATATATAATATTTTGACAGCTGTGATGCATCAAGAAAAACTTTCTTCAAGGCAAAATAATATTTTATTATAATGTATTACAATTAACAAAATACTGGCACACATAATAAAGAGAAATGAACACTATTTGACAAAGATAATGCACCTGGAAACTATTTAAGGCAAAATAGCATTGCACGAAACGATATACTTTGATATTTTGTACACACTATGGCTGAAAAGTAATACTTTTAAAACAAACATGCACACTTCTTTATTACATTCAAAAAGGTATTGCACTGAACAGAACTTACGTATACACACTTTAGCCAAAAAGTAATAATAATATTAAACAGAACACAATATGAAACAGCATACTATACGTATTAAACAGCACACATGCAAAACTCTAACAGAAAGTATTACTGCACAGAACAAAAAGGTTTGGAATTTGTACACAGTCTTCCAATAACCAGTTTGCAACTGTATCACTCATCATCACTATTTCCTGAGTTTGAAGTCGGCCACTGAAGAATCTCATCATAAAACTGCCTATAGGTGTCAGGTACATAATGCGTGACTTTGGAGATATCCTGCAGCTTCTTCAGATTGATAGGAAGTTTCCCAACATAGGCTTTTTCATTGGGCAGTAGCACATTGTCTTGTTTCTTCAGTTTGAATGTGTTCTAAACCAGTCCATCAATGTATTCAGAAGCTGTCACATGGCCATTTAACTCGCTTTTGTACACAATATGTCTGCATGTACTTATGTTGAAGGTAAGACCATGCTTGTGGATGTCCTTTGGAGTTTTCTTAAAGTACTGTGGCCACCAGTCTTTGAAGTTCAGTATGTGGTTTCTTTCAACAGTTTTCACTAAAAAAGGAGGATTACGCTTTCTTGCACCTAGACTAATCTGTTCATACTGGTTTGGTGAATAAATACGATCCTCTTTGCGAACAGCTCGTTTGATGACTGAAAAGTTTCTGTCACATGGCAAGAAACTATGTCCTCGAATAGGATAGTACTGGTTGATGACTTTGAATCTTCCAGTCATGGCCAGTACCAATAACAGCCGGGTTAGTGTGTGATTACGATTTTGTCCGGCGCATGCATCACTAAATATGTGAAGTTCTTTCACTTCCTCAGGAATTCCGTCTACGAAGTCGAGGACACAGCTGCATACCTCATTAGGGCCTCTTTTTTGCTACCCCTTCTGTGTATGTGTAGAATACTGATGATTCATTTCCGATATCATGAACATTGAAGACAAAGAACCACAGTTTGCGCAAATAAAACATTTCCTGAACAGGCATAAAAGGAAGCGGAAGATTCTGCATAAAGTCGAAAACAATACCCATGACATAATTTCTGTTTTTACAGATCTTGGTGACATCCTGAAGTTTCTTGTAAAACTTACTAGAACGTCGTTTGTGAATAAGTAGCTCAGCGACTGCAACTCGTTTTGCTACTTCGTTGAGAGTTGAAGATTTAATCTTTGAATTTAAATCTTCACAGGTCGAGCATACATCAACTTGAGGCGTACCAAACCTAAAACCATAGTTTTCTTTGAAATGTTTTAAATAATACTCATATTTTACAGTTCCTTTTAGTGAAGGATGATGCTCTATGAAAATATCATGCATTTTTTGAACAGTCAAACCCGATTACAAACATGTGACAGGAACGGAAGTGTAGTGAGACTCATGTTTAGGAAAAGAGGAAATATGCTCATCTATCATGACTATAGTGGTTGTTTCCAGTGTATTACCACGGTTTTGGTGCTGTCCTCTTAAGTCAATAGGTAGCTGATTTCTCTCGAGAAGCTTGTTTAGACGTTGTACGACCTTATTTGAGACGACATGCAAACTTAGGTAGGCCTTACGACAAACGTCAACCCATGTAGTTCCTTTCATTGCAAAGTACTTAAAGGATGATGTGTTTTGTTTAGAGTTTTCTGACAATGGACGATGTCTACCAACATCGTATCTCTTCATCAATCCTAAAAGGTACGTGTCTTGTTCATTTTTGGGATGTCCGCTATAAACAGTCGCTATTATGTTGTTTTTTTCTTCAACACTGAAGCCAACCATACATTGCTTACGGCAACCACAGTCTGGGCCTGTCATTTTAGCCTCCACTAACAAACCTTCACTCGTTACAAACTCTTCACCCTTTCTTCTTGCTATTTTCTGTTTTTCTTTTGAATGCATTTCTTTGTTTACCTTACCTCGTTTTCTTTTAGGCTCGAGACATTCTTCCTCTGAATCTGACATTTCGCACAGTATCCACAAAATATTACTGTATTAACTTACGAACTGTATCAAAGCTGGCAATAAAGGTCACAACACTAACCTAACCTCTAAACAAAACAACATACCTCCATGTACACAACACACAAAACAATAGAATAACCGATGTAGTTACAGACATAGAGGTCATAAAATTCATGGATGAAATGTATACAGCAGCATTGCAAGTAGCATAAAGCAGTGCAATTAATTTTTTACAAATTGTTAAAACCTTTTATATTGTAACATTGTTTTCTGTACACAATCAAACACAACCTGTATTTTGAAAGCAGATTGCCATATTTTACCAGTTTATCATTAAACATGCACTGAAGTTGCATATATGTATATTCTAATTTCCAGCACAATATTGGGTGGAAGAAAGATAACATTCATATTGGGTGGAAGAAGGATAACATTCCTGGAATTTTATCCTTCTTCCTCTCAATGAAATATTCAACATCATTTTCAACAATGGCCTACCACTTCAATATTATCCTTCTTACACTAAATGGATAGAGTATAAGAAATACTACAAAATGGCTATCTCAGGTTCATTTCGCTATTTTGTGGAATGTTATCCTTTTTCCACTCAGCTGTTCAATTACATATTGAAACGATGAATTCCTGTCCTCAGTTCGATTCTAGACCAGTGACAGGTGTAACTAAATATTAAATATATTTAATTTTATGTTTTCCATTACCTTTCGTGGAATTTATTAATCAATCACTCTACGAAAAACAACTCAAGACAATATACCTGACCAACGAATTAAATACAGTGCCGCTATGCCTTACATGAAAGTCTAATTTTTCGATAATCTGAATAACCTATAAATCGTTCATGTAGGTACAAAGCCACACATACAGGCCAAGTGTCTCCAGACCATGAGACCGAGTCATGACAATATCAGACGTATAGGCTAGTCATTTCAGGACCGCAGGACCTTCTTCGTCTTAAGCTAATTACAGTCAATTTGACCATCGTGAAATTTGTATACACACTAAAGGACCAAGTGACTTTGAAAAATATTTTAGTAACACCAAGAGGTTTTGAACTAGTAAATATTTTGTCACTACATATTTTACTACGCGCAAACAACAAAAAGGAAACACCATCAACGAAAAGGCAGCACAGTTTGGAAGCACATTCAAAAAAGGCAGCACATTTTTGAAGCACCATCAACAAAAAGGAAGCACATTTGGAAGCACCATCAACAAAAAGGCAGCACATTTGGAAGCACAATAAAAAAAGGCAGCACATTTGGAAGCACCATAAAAAAGGCAGCACATTTGGAAGCACAATCAACAAATAGGCAGCACATTTGGAAGCACCATCAACAAAAAGTCAGCACATTTGGAAGCACCATAAAAAACAGCAGCACATTTGGAACACAATCAAAAAAGGCAGCACATCTGGAAGCACCATCACCCAAAAGGGCGCACATTTGGAAGCACAAGTCACGAGAACCAAGTCTTAGTTAGAAATCAGAATACAAGAAATAAAAACATTACATTTTTACTTTCAATATTTAATTTATTTCTCATCATTATACAAATGCAAGTAAAAGAAGCCATTATTGTATGTAGCCAGCTTTCCTCAGTTCTTTGAGTATGAAGGATATTTCTTTGATGCACGAATAGTTTCCTGCACAAAGCGAGCCATGTAGAAGTCTTAGCCGGTCAACCAATCCACCATCTTACTTGCTTGTTTATTATAAATATTTTTAATATCACAATCGTCCCAGTGATCAGAATAAGCTTTATCTGATTTATTTATTATAACACGTCGTTTCCATCGTTTCGGTCTCAGGACACCACCACATTCTTCGATCTTGTCAGCTTTAGGTGCTTCATCACAGTCTTTGCCTTTGTCATTAGCCTCAGAGTTACTGTAGCAATCACCGTAGAAGGCATCGTCTTCACCCAGATTACCGTAAGAATTCGATATCGATGATGTCGAAGTGTCTTCAGCATCTTCATGCTTCCTTTTTAGGAGTCCATCATTTTTACAAAGTAGGAAAGATCTACTTGAATTTTGCTGGAATGTATTCTCACTTTTCACGTTAAGGATTCTTCCATTGTCTTCATTCTTCCATAAATCATCAACGTCCTTCAATTGAAGTTCTTTGTCGAGATCGGAAGAGCCACGAATATTATAAACTTCTGGCTTGTACTAGAACTCTATCTTTGCTCAACAATGAGAAGTTCACAAGCTAGCAGAATCGGTTTATGTATTTTTTGTAATTTTTTTTTTCATTTTAAATATTTTATTAATATATTTTTATTTATTAAATAATTTTTCTGTATTTATCTATCAAAGAAAAGTGTAAAGGTTTTATCCGTGTGCTCCCGATTATTTTTGTCAATACATTTGCTCATGATTATTCTTGTCATTATGTTGATGGTTTTCTCCGTGTGCTCCTGATTATTCCTGTGGTTTCTTCAATTGTTTCTGTCTATTCTGAGAAACAGCTCTCTGCATGAAGGATTTTTTTACCTAATATGTCATGACATTTTGTTTGGAGTTACATTTAATTCGTTAGTTTCAGCGAATAAATACGCACTTGCAATTTTTATTTACCAGGTGGAATTAAAAAAAAACAACCATTACTCAGTAAAATAATATACCATGAGACATCTGTGAAGCTTTAACGTACTAGACGAACTTCCTTATCCTTGGTGTCTAGCGAAGCCACCCTTATTTTGCGATCGTTAGTGAGAATCCCGCATCCCACATAAAAGAACTTAGGCCCCTAATAAATTATGACTCAATACAACACGTGGCGACATCTCGTGCTAATAATCGTGTTACGTGTGCTCCCGCACTACGTACATGATGACGTCTACGCGGCCTAAGAGCGCGCCCGATGCTACCCGGTGAACAGGGATTGCCGCGCGCTGTGCATCAAACATCGTAGCCGCTCGGAAGTGCTCGGCGGACTTCGTGTGGCGGGCTTTGAACCGGACATCGCCAAATACCAAAATGTGAATAGGTCTTTACTTAATTCACCTGTAACTTTATACGCCGGCAGTTCCTCTATATTTAACTAGTAGTATAGTAGTAGATATTAGAGATTTGTAAATTAGTAATAAGTCCTAGCTACTAAGTAATAGCCATCAAAAATATATATTTCTAAAATAATAATAAAAAATAAAAACAAAATCAAAACAAAATAAAAAAAATAATATTTATAGTTATTATTTTAGTTTTATCTTAAGCACTGCACGTCCATCCCTGAGTTGGGTGTTTGCATATTTCGTAACGAAATGCCAAGTTTGTAAGTCATTTATCTTTTTTCTGTCTTAGTCTCTTAGTTTTTTAGGTGCTGACTGGCGGTGGAGTGAGTGGTCAGTGTAACCACTCACCACCAGGGGCGCTTGCGTCCCTGGTCACTAAATCCAGTCCTGTATAAAAAGCAAAGCGGACCACGAGTTCAAGTGCCCAACCCCCACATGGTAGATTCTTTTCTACTCTGACCAACACTTCATTCCAGACCATCCTCTGTCTCCTGTAAATTCCTACACGTAATGCATGCCAAATTGCATCCCGCATGGATGTGCCCAGGGTTTTCCCTGTGTCTATGCAGGTTTTACCTGGGCCCAACCTATCTCTAGTTATAGTCTATATTTAAGAGTGAGGGGAGTTAGTCATGACGCCAATCGTTG
The DNA here is from genome assembly GCF_032445375.1 of Bacillus rossius redtenbacheri. NCBI lineage: Eukaryota > Metazoa > Arthropoda > Insecta > Phasmatodea > Bacillidae > Bacillus > Bacillus rossius. Next base: position 279,959,866 of record NC_086330.1, on the reverse strand, counting down.
CCATGGCTGGCCAATCCCTTCCTAGCACATGATGCATGCGACTCTCTTCCTGCATGGCTAATCCCAGCATGGCTAATCCCAGCATGACTAGGCGTATAGGCTTCGGCAGACGCACCTAGGTCCCTCCCTCCCTCCCTAACCCGGACCCCTCCAAAATACACTTAGTTTTAGTTAGGTTAAGAAAATTTTAAAAAGAAAACCGGACATCGCCTGTGCGGCGTTTCCGGTTATGTAGGCCCAGAACAGTCTCCTATGTTTTATTCCTCAAGTTTCAGCGTATATAAGGTCCCCAATTTGCCGAGGGGAAGAGAGACAGCTCCGAGTCGACCACCGAGGCGGGGACAGACAACTCCGAGTCGAGCACCGTGGCGGGGAGTTGCTGCCGCCCGAAGCTACACCGTCAGAACCTCGCCTGCCTGCCGTCACGCTGCCCGAAGAAACTCCGACTAGCTTGGTAAGACGCTTCATCATAAAACACAGCTAAGGAAGCTTTACCAGTCGGAGTAAGAAGAGGGGCTAGCGGTGACGGAGGCAGGTTTGTAGCTGACGGTGTTTGAACATTAAAAACCCACCGAGAGGAGACTTTTTTTTTTTTTATATTGCTTCGACAGTAAATCCCAACAGCATTTTGAAGAAACATGTAAAGTTCAAAATTGCCAATAAGATCAATACTTGGTTAAGTTGTTCCTGTTCTCAAACCAAGATTTATAGACACTCTTTCTTGCCAAACAAAGACTTAACATCAATAGTCACGCCACTACAGCATCTGAACTACGTGTTTTGAATTACGTGTTAAGACGTAACTTGAACTTGAAACATAAACGAAACCTATGCCAATTGAGGGGATTAACTGATTGTTAACGTATATATTACTAGTTTAGGTGTTGAATAATTTGTAATAATTAAGTTGTTAAGAGTAAATGGATTAATGTAATGTTCATATGTGTGAGTCTTAACCGAATCGCAAGTCAGACAACGTATGTAATTTTTTTTTTGTGAAATAGCATTACAGCTAATATCTTTGCAGTATACGTATGTTCTTAATATATTCTAAAGTGCTGCTTGGAGCATTTCAGTATGATTTATTTTTGCTTTGACAGTGTAACTCGACACTTGTTCGTCGCGGTAGTTGGCGAGCCGCAAGGCCAGTGCTTTTTGTTCAGGCAGTGTCACTAAACCAAAGGTATCTGCTAATAATTTGTTTTGTCTGTTCGCAGTTTACTGTCCAATTCTGTTAAGAGCGAAGGCTCCGAAAACGAATGTACCTCGATATATTGTCCTATGTTGAATATTTGTATGCCATTAAGGGTACGAGTTTGTTATGAATAAAAGTGTAACACATTGCACACCTCTGTATTACATTTCACCTCTTGTGTCCCTCGTGTTTAACATGAAAGGTTACAATCGGAAACAAGTACTTTTATATGAGGTAACTTAATTCTCGCTAATGAAATATGGAAAAAAAATCTATTTAAGTAATGGATCTAATTTAATCCAGTCAGTTTTGCATCTGGCATTCGTCTCAGTAAGTAATATGAATCCTGATTCGGTGTCTGACGTTGTATCGAAAGGACACAGGTGTAAGTTTTGCAGCAAAGAATTCATCTTGAGAAAGAATGGAAGACAACACGAGAAGATTGACTGTGTTAAAAATCCACTACGCAATATGATAAGTTGTGTTCGATGTAGCAAGTATTTACGCGGAGAGAGAGCTTAAAAAGACATAACAGAACTTGTAACGCCAAGCCTGCGTACAAGCTAGAGGGCGACGATGGATATACTAGACTAAGGAAGAGTGATCTGCATTACGACAATATTTCTCCTTGTCTTGGGAGAGATTATGTTCGTGGCTCTTCCGATCTCGACAAAGAACTTCAATTAAAGGACGTTGATGATTTATGGAAGAATGAAGACAATGGAAGAATCCTTAACGTGTAAAATGAGAATATATTCCAGCCGAATTCAAGTAGATCTTTCCTACTTTGTAAAAATGATGGACTCCTAAAAAGGAAGCATGAAGATTATGAAGACACTTCGACATCATCGATATCGAATTCTTACGGTAATCTGGGTGAAGACGATGCCTTCTACGGTGATTGCTACAGTATCTCTGAGGCTGATGACAAAGGCAAAGACTGTGATGATGCACCTAAAGCTGACAAGATCGAAGAATGTGGTGGTGTCCTGAGACCGAAACGAAAGAAACGACATGTTATAATAAATAAATAAGATAAAGCTTATTCTGATCACTGGGACGATTGTGATATTAAAAGTATTTATAATAAACAAGCAAGTAAGATGGTGGTAGAAGTGATTGATTAAACCTCATGGAAAGATCCAAACATATTGGTTGACCGGCTAAGTCTTCTACATGGCTCGCTTTGTGCAGGAAACTATTCGTGCATCAAAGAAATATCCTTCATACTCAAAGAACTGAGGAAAGCTGGCTACATACAATAATGGCTTCTTTTACTTGCATTTGTATAATGATGAGAAATAAATTAAATATTGAAAGTAAAAATGTAATGTTTTTATTTCTTGTATTCTGATTTCTAACTAAGACTTGGTTCTCGTGACTTGTGCTTCCAAATGTGCGCCCTTTTGGGTGATGGTGCTTCCAAATGTGCTGCCTTTTTTGATTGTGTTCCAAATGTGCTGCTGTTTTGTTTATGGTGCTTCCAAATGTGCTGACTTTTTGTTAATGGTGCTTCCAAATGTGCTGCCTATTTGTTGATTGTGCTTCCAAATGTGCTGCCTTTTTTATGGTGCTTCCAAATGTGCTGCCTTTTTTATGGTGCTTCCAAATGTGCTGCCTATTTTAATTGTGCTTCCAAATGTGCTGCCTTTTTGTTGATGATGCTTCCAAATGTGCTTCCTTTTTGTTGATGGTGCTTCAAAAATGTGCTGCCTTTTTTGAATGTGCTTCCAAAATGTGCTGCCTTTTCGTTGATGGTGCTTCCTTTTTGTTGTTTGCGCGTAGTCAAATATGTAGTGACAAAATATTTACTAGTTCAAAACCTCTTGGTGTTACTAAAATATTTTTCAAGGTCACTTGGTCCTATAGTATGTATACAAATTTCACGATGGTCAAATTGACTGTAATTAGCTTAAGACGAAGAAGGTCACGCGATCCTGAAATGACTAGCCTATACGTCTGATATTGTCATGACTCGGTCTCGTGGTCCGGAGACACTTGGCTTGTATGTGTGGCTTTGTACATGAACGATTTGTAGGTTATTCAGATTATCGAAAAATTAGACTTTCATGTAAGGCATAGCGGCACTGTATTTAATTCGTTGGTCAGGTATATTGTCTTGAGTTGTTTTTCGTAGAGTGATTGATTAATAAATTCCACGAAAGGTAATGGAAAACATAAAATTAATTATATTTAATATTTAGTTACACCTGTCACTGGTCTAGAATCGAACCGAGGACAGGAATTCATCGTTTCAATATGTAATTTAATAATTGATTTATTTAATGAATTTTGGATTTTTTTCCGCATTTCTAGCGAAATAATTACATGATTTCAAGATGGCACCCAAATTTCGAGATGGCGGGGCACCTCAGTAATAATAAATGATTACTATACTCTAGCATGTTAGCATAAAACTAGCATGATGGTAATGATAGTAAGACGAGTACACACACAAGATGGTGTCCTCCAGCAGACGAAAACAAGATGGTGGCGATGACCACTAGCAGGCGGTATCTCCTGGTAGCATGTACAGAACATAAAATGTGGGATCAATGATGGTCGTCAAGGTCAAATTCAAAGATAAAGGCCAAGGTCAAATTTTAAGGTCAAGGTCAAAGTCAAATTTCAATGTCAAATCACAAAGTCAAATTTCAATGTCAAGGTCAAAGTTCAAGGTCATAGTTGAAGGTGGTTAAGGTCAAATTAAAGGTCAAAGTTCAATGCCAACGGTTGAGGACAAAGGTATGGTGAATAAAAAATTATACTAACATGTTGCCAGCACACTCTAGCAGACGAAAAGAACATGGCGGCCTCCATTGGACGAATACAAGGTGGCGGACATGACGTCATACCAGCTGACGATATATATATATCTTGGTATTGGTGGTGTGAGGTCTTCCTAGGTAGCTTCCGTGGAGGAAGGATCTGTTGTATTTTTTATTTTTCTGCTCTTACCAGTTTTTAACCAAACACATGAATCGATCTAATCAATCAGTATATTGATTACAATTTTTTTTAATTTTTTTTTTAAATTTTTCCCGATTTTCTAACATAAAAATTACGGATTTCCAAAATTGCGGACCTGACGTCATACTAGGTGACAAAATATATATTTTCAAAAAAGGGGTGGGGGTCAGTCTGCCTGCAGCTTCCTTGGAAGAAGGATCGTTCACCATTTTTATTTTTTTTTGCCCTTACCGGGTTCGAACCGAGGACCCCTAGCTCCATGACGTAAGTGTACATGTTTTATAAATCTTTATAAAAATTTTATTAATTGATTTTTTTATAAATTTTATAATTTTTTTCATTAAAATCAGATAATAAATAAAGATTTTCAAGATGGCGGGCGTAACGGAAATTGCAACAGTGACGTCATAATCCAAAATGGTGGTCATGGTATCCTTATTCCTATAAATGGCTTATCGGAGGCTGTAGACATGGATGCTTAAGCTTCTTTTAGGAATTTTCGTGGTTTCTATGGCAAAACGACTTTTGAGGTTTTTCGAAATCCTAATTTTCGAATTTTTGTGGAAGAAAACGAGAAATTTTTCCTCAAAACAGGTATTTTTGAGTCATTTTGAGTCATTTTTGAGGAATTTTGAGGAATTTTTGAGTCCAAGATGGCCGCCGTGAAGTCACAATCCAAGGTGGTGGACCGACAATTACAATCCACGCGCCAGCGCCTGGCGCAGGACGCCCATTTACATACTACATATGTGGTTTTATTTTGATGTCTAACACCTATTCTCTCAGTATACGGCTTTGGCGGGAGTAGTTTTGTGAATGCGATGGAAGTCAAGGAACTGTTACGTGTAACAGGAAATAAGGAGAAAGGAGCTAAAGGGGCACCATTCAATTTTTCTGTGCGGTCTACAGTTGGCGCTTGTGTTGCGTGTCAGCGAGAGATAACTTTTCTAGGGCGTTCGAAAAGAGAGAGAGAGAGAGAGAGAGAGAGAGAGAGAGAGAGAGAGAGAGAGAGAGAGAGAGAGAGAGAGAGAGAGAGAGAGAGAGGTGAGGGAAAGAAGAGACAGTTGTTTACCGTTTGTTCCGCTAACAGGAGTCTTGAACAGCGAGACCTGTTGCCATGTGGCTTTACTAATATGTTATTAATACGGTGTGAAATAATAAATTCAGTAATTTTATAAATGTATGAAAATACGTGTTGTGTTAATACATAGTTTGTGATACGATAAGTTAGATGTTACACATCAATGACGAGTACCTTTTTGTATTATTATAGATGTAAATCCTGTCCGTGTTACGTTCTCGGAGATACAATTTTTTTTCTTCAATAAATATTATATTTGTAACTGAGAAATTCAGTCTTATTTGTTATGATTTATTATGGTTCCATACATTGTGGAAGCGGCAGACGGATAGTGAAACGTAAATATCTTGCGGGTCCGTAATGCGTTTCCGTTCATACGTTTTCTCGTCATTGTGGAACGGACCTTTTAGGTGGACAAAACTTCAAGAAAAGTAGTTTCACGAAAAACAGTTTTTTTGTTGTTTGTTTGAGAATGGAGTATTATAATATGGGTTTTTAGGTAGATTTCAAATAAATATTACAAACTGTAGCCGTTAACCATGGTGCGACTGTCGGAACATTTTTACGTTTCATAATCCATAGATCTTAAAACCAGTGGCGTAGCCAGGATTTGTGTATGGGGGGTGTTAAGAAGCATCCCCCCCCCCCCCTGTATTAAAGCGGGGGGTCCGGGGCTCCTCCACCGGGAAAATTTGGATTTTAAGGTGTAAAATAGTGCTATTTTAGCAGTTTTCGGTACTTAAATTTAAATATTGTAATGGTAAAATTTTTATTAATTTTAATATGAAATTTGTTTGAGTGATGAATAAGAAATTAATTAAAGATTTGGTGCTAAGGAGGGGGAGGGTGTTGAACCCCTAACCACCCCCCCCCCCCCCTGGTTACACCACGCTTAAAACCATATATATCACAATATTGTGGACATGATAACTGTCGCAATTTTTCACAAATCACTTCCAAACGCATACATAAAATCCAGTAGTGGAAAATCTTGGACGAGTTCGTAAGAAATATATCCGAAAAAAGTTTGCTATAGGAATTTGAGAGTTTATTGCTGTAACTCCCATAATATCTATGGAAAATATCACATTCGTTTGAAAATATTATGACATGTAGGAGTAATACCAGAATCTTTTGTAGTTTTTGATACGACCAACCATAACTGCAAGGGGTTGAAAAAACAATGGTTGGAGAATAAAAAGTCATAATTTTCTTCGTAGGCACAACATCGAATTCATACAAAGTATGTTTTAATCTTATAATTTTTAAACTATGTTTGATAAGACGAACCAAATTTGCAGGGGGTTGAAAATATAAGAAGTATAATTTTAAAAAATTCATAATTTACGTATCGTGTACACAGTTAATCCGTTCTGTTGTAATGTAAAACAGAAGTATAGGATAGCCGGTCCGGAAACAGGCCTCAGGCGGTGGAGCCGAGAGCCGACTCCGCCATCTTGGATTTGTGACGTCACGGCGGCAAAAATTCCTCAAAAGTCCTCAAAAATGACTCAAAATGACTCAAAATTTCCCGTTTTAAGAAAAAATTTCCCGTTTTCGAGGGAAAAATTCCCGTTTCGAGGGAAAATTTCCCGTTTTAGTCCTTAAAAATCCCAGCGGCTAGAAATGTCCTGATAGAGGCTTAAGCATCCTTAACTCAAGCCTCAGTTAAGCCTCTATCAGGATGTGACATTGACCTTTGACCTTGATCCCGACGGCCATCTTGGATCCACCATCTTGGATGACATCAGTTCGTTTTCTCGAACATTCCGGCATTGTGTTATCCGCCATTTTGAATTATGACGTCACCGTTGCAATTTCCGTTACGGCCGCCATCTTTAAATTTACTATCCGATTTTAATGAAAAAAATTTAAAATTTATAAAAAAATTTAAATAAAAATTTTTTAGTAAATTATTAATAAAAATCATACATTTACGACACTGAGCTCGGAGTCCTCGGTTCGAACCCGACGAGTGCAAAAAAAATAAAAATGACGACCGATCCTTCCCCCGCGGTGGCTGCAGGCATACTGACTCCCTCCACTTTTTTTTTCAAAGCATATATATATCGTCAGGTAGTATGACGTCATGTCCGCCATCTTATTTTCATCTGCTGGATGCCACCATTTTAGTTTCGTCGGCGAGAGTGCGCTACCGTCATGTTAGTTTAATTCTTATCCGCTAGAGTGCAGTAATCATTTATTATTGCTGTGACACCCGACATATTGTCATTCGGCCGCCATCTTGAAAATCCATAATTATTTAGCTAGAAATTCGGGAAAAATTCCAAAATTCATTATATATTTGTAATCTATATACTGATCGATTAGGTCGACTAAGGTCCTTGGTACGATCTAGGACGATGCAAAAAAAAATTAAATATAACATCAATTTAACATAATAGTAACAGGTTCGAGGAATTAAACACCACAAGTTCTTTTACAAACATAATATTTATTACATAATTTCTATTCTACTACAGGATCATTTGCGAAAGCCAGCAATCTTATAATCATTTAGTTCCGCAGCGGTGTGAAATGACTAATTCTTAGCTCCAATCGGTTTATACTAGACAGAGTCCAGCCAGAACCTTTACAGACATAGTCCACCTCTTCTTGACAGAGTTTCTGGATACCGTTTTTAACAGTTTGCTTCACATCGTTAGAACTGTAAATTACTGCAGCCGATGTCTTGAATGCACACTTCTTCACTTTGTCATCGAACGGATATGGCTTTCCATATATACAGTCCAACCACAAGTTATATTTCAAAGGTCCGTTTGTTGCTACATCATCAGTAAGCTGATTGATTATGTACTCTCTAATATCATCAAGAAAATTACAAATGTCTTTCGACTCACCTAACGTATTTAAATAATAGTAGTCCTTCAATGTTCCACGAAATGCAGACTGCGCCAAGTAGAAGCCATTATCGTTCACTTGTAATGCGCCGAACACAGTCTTAGGTTTATTTTCCTGTTCAGACGTCATACCAATCGGTTGCTGCACATCGGTTTTCTTGCTTGTACGCTCACGAGCCTTCAACCTAAAGCGAGGAGTCGAAATTTCTGCAGGTAGTTCAGCAGTAGGCACACGGACTTCACCTTTACAGTTTTTCGCATGTCGTCGCAAATTATCAATTCGAGTAAACCATTCATGACACTCATCACATCGAAACTTCATGCAAGATGGATTCTTCGTGCATTTGCTCCGCTCATGTCTTCGTGCATCATGAGCAAATGCCAACGACGTATCACAGTAGCTGCAAGGATACCGTGGTGATGAAGACGAACCTTTCAGACCCGATCCAGATACTGACGTTGCCGCAGTTGCAACATCTCCAGGCATACTCTTATGAACATCAATGCATCGTTGTTGCGCTGAAACCTTTACTTTCTACCGAACAGAAGGACCTTTGCATACCTTCATGTGCGTTTTCATATTATATTTTCTGGCAAACTGCTTATGACATTTCTCACAATCAAACATTTTACGATATAGGTTCTTGGCACATTCTCTATTCTCATGTCGTCGAGCATTGCTGTTGTTTAAGAAAATCTTGTCGCAGTAACAGCACCGATGTTCGTTAGTTGTTGTCGATTCGGCATCCATTGAAGTCTCCATTGATGACGAACCAGCGTTCGTCGAGTTTCCCTGTGCAGCCAGCACTAGCAGCATTAAAGTCTCTTCTGCTGGCGGTACCACGTCTGTTGAAGTCTCCTCCAGTGTTGACATCGACGTTGCCAACGGAATCTGCTCCACCATTGTCAACGCTGACGTCATGGTTCCCGCAGTCGATGGTACAACCTCCATCGAGTTCGTCGTTAAAGTCGGTAAAGAGGCCATCGAGTTCGCAAGAACAGGTAATTACGTGATCAATGCACCAGATGAAACAAACTAGGTGATCCTTACACCGACGACGTCAGTAACAAACTGAGCGTCCTGTTGTCTAGGACTCGCTTATATACATGCACCGTATGGAATAATACGCTAGTCAAATCAAGAACCATTTACAATAATACTAGAGTCAAAACAACATTAAAAATAGAAGAACCATCAACGAAAAGACAGCACATTTGGAAGCACCAGCAACGAAAAGGCAGCACATTTGGAAGCACCGACAAAGAAAAGGCAGCACCGCCAACGAAAAGGAAGCACATTTGGAAGCACCGACAAAGAAAAGGCAGCACATTTGGAAGCACCGACAACGAAAAGGCAGCACATTTGGAAGCACCGACAACGAAACGGCAGCACATTTGGAAGCACCGACAACGAAAAGGCAGCACATTTGGAAGCACCGACAACGAAAAGGCAGCACATTTGGAAGCACCGACAACGTTAAGGCAGCACATTTGGAAGCACCGACAACGAAAAGGCAGCACATTTTGGACGCACCGACAACGAAAAGGCAGCACATTTGGAAGCACCGACAACAAAAAGGCAGCACATTTGGAAGCACCGACTACGAAAAGGCAGCACATTTGGAAGCACCGACAACGAAAAGGCAGCACATTTGGAAGCACCGACAACGAAAAGGCAGCACATTTGGCAGCACCGACTACGAAAAGGCAGCACATTTGGAAGCACGGACAACGAAACGGCAGCACATTTGGAAGCACCGACAACGAAAAGGCAGCACATTTGGAAGCACCGACTACGAAAAGGCAGCACATTTGGAAGCACCGACAACGAAAAGGCAGCACATTTGGAAGCACCGACAACGAAAAGGCAGCACATTTGGCAGCACCGACTACGAAGGCAGCACATTTGGAAGCACCGACAACGAAACGGCAGCACATTTGGAAGCACCGACAACGAAAAGGCAGCACATTTGGAAGCACCGACAACGAAAAGGCAGCACATTTGGAAGCACCGACAACGAAAAGGCAGCACATTTTGGACGCACCGACAACGAAAAGGCAGCACATTTGGAAGCACCGACAACGAAAAGGCAGCACATTTGGAAGCACCGACTACGAAAAGGCAGCACATTTGGAAGCACCGACAACGAAAAGGCAGCACATTTGGAAGCACCGACAACGAAAAGGCAGCACATTTGGCAGCACCGACTACGAAAAGGCAGCACATTTGGCAGCACCGACTACGAAAAGGCAGCACATTTGGAAGCACCGACAACGAAAAGGCAGCACATTTGGAAGCACCGACAACGAAAAGGCAGCACATTTGGAAGCACCGACAACGAAAAGGCAGCACATTTGGAAGCACCATCATCGAAAAGGCAGCACATTTGGAAGCTCCATCAACAAAAAAAGGCTAAAAGGAAGCACAAGTTACGAGATTTAAGTCTTAGTTAGAAATCAGAATACAAAAATAAAAACATTAAATTCTTATAATTTAAATTATTTATTTTATTGCTTTACATTATACAAATGCAAGTAAAAAAAGCCATTATTGTATGTAGCCAGCATTCCTCAGTTCCTTGAGTATGAAGGATATTTCTTTGATGCACGAATAGTTTCCTGCACAAAGCGAACCATGTAGAAGTCTTAGCCGGTCAACCAATATGTTTGGATCTTTCCATGAAGTGTTATCATTCTCTTCTACCACCATCTTCCTTGCACCTTTATAATAAATATTATGATCTCTGGTGTCTTCCGTTTTACCACCAACCTCAGGGTAACTTTCATGTTTGAGATGGTGATCATCACAAGCTTGATCAGATTTATTTAATATATCACGTCGTTTCCATTGTTTCGGTCTCAGGACACCGCCACATTCTTTGATCTTGGCAGCTTTAGGTGCTTCATCATAGTCTATGTCTTTGTCAACAGCCTCAGAGTCACTGTAACAATCACCGTAGAAGGAATCGTCTTCACCCAATTTACCGTAATAATTCGATGTTGATGATGTTGAAGTGTCTTCATCGTCTTCATGCTTCCTTTTTAGGAGTCCATCAATTTTTACAAAGTAGGAAAGATCTACTAGAATTCGGCTGGAATATATTCTCACTTTTCACGTTAAGGATTCTTCCATTGTCTTCATTCTTCCGTAAATCATCAACCTTCTTCAATTTAAGTTCTTTGTCGACATCGGAAGAGCCAAGAAAATTATTGTCGTAATGTAGATCACTCTTCCTTAGGCTAGTAGATTCATCGTTGTCCTCTAGCTTGTACGCAGGCTTGACGCTACAAGTTCTGCCATGTCTTTTTAGGCTCTCTCTCCGCGTAAACGACTTGCTACATCGAACACAACTTATCATATTGCGCAGTGGATTTTTAACACAGTCATTCTTCTCGTGTTGTCTTTTATTCTTTCTCAAGATAAACTCTTTACTGCAAAACTTACACCTATGTTCTTTCGATACAGCGTCAGATTCTAAATCGGAATTTATATTAGTTACTGAGACTAATGCCAGATACCAATTGAGTGTTTTAAATTAGATTCAATACTTAAATAGAAATTTTTTCATATTTCATCAGCGAGAATTAATATATCTCATGCAAAAGTACTTTATGCATATAGTTCTGCTTTTCAACAACAGATGTCGCCACATGTTGCTTGCAGGTAAATAATATTTATTTCTTTTATGCGGGATGCGGGATGCTCACTAACGATCGCAAAAGAAGGATGGCTTCGCTAGACTCCAAGGAAAAGGAAGTTCGTCTTGCATGTTGGTGCTCCACAGATGTCTGATGGCGTAATATTAATTTGACTGAGTAATGATATTTGTTAATTCCACCTGATAAAAATATTGCAAGTTTTGATTTAGTAGCAGAAATTATCGAATTAAATGTAACTCCAAATAAAATGACATGTCTCATTAGACCAAAAAAAATCCATGCAGAGAGCGGTTTCTCAGAATAGTCAGAAACACTTGAAGAAACCACAGGAATGATTGCAAGAACACGGGAAAAACCATCAAAATATTGTCAAGAATAATCAGGAGCACACTGAGAAAACCACCATAATATTAACAATAATAATCGGAAGCACACGGAGAAAACCATCATAATATTGACCAGATTAATCGGAAGCACACAAAGAAAACCACCACATGTTTTCTTTGATATCATAAAATTACAAGAAAAAATATTTAAAAATAAAAATAAATTAATAAAAAAATAAAAAAAATGCATAAATAGTTTCTGCTAGCTTGTAAACTTATCATTGTTGAGCAAAGATAGAGTTCTTGTACAAGCCAGAAATTTATGCATTATTTTATTTTTTTATTTTTTTATTAATTTATTTTTATTTTTAAATATTTTTTCTTGTAATTTTATGATATCAAAGAAAACATGTGGTGGTTTTCTCTGTGTGCTTCCGATTAATCTGGTCAATATTATGATGGTTTTCTCCGTGTGCTTCCGATTATTATTGTTAATATTATGGTGGTTTTCTCAGTGTGCTTCTGATTATTCTTGACAATATTTTGATGGTTTTTTCCGTGTTCTTGCAATCATTCCTGTGGTTTCTTCAAGTGTTTCTGACTATTCTGAGAAACCGCTCTCTGCATGGATTTTTTTTTTGGTCTAATGAGACATGTCATTTTATTTGGAGTTACATTTAATTCGATAATTTCTGCTACTAAATCAAAACTTGCAATATTTTTATCAGGTGGAATTAACAAATATCATTACTCAGTCAAATTAATATTACGCCATGAGACATCTGTGGAGCACCAACATGCAAGACGAACTTCCTTTTCCTTAAAGTCTAGCGAAGCCATCCTTCTTTTGCGATCGTTAGTGAGCATCCCGCATCCCGCATAAAAGAAATAAATATTATTTACCTGCAAGCAACATGTGGCGACATCTGTTGTTGAAAAGCAGAACTATATGCATAAAGTACTTTTGCATGAGATATATTAATTCTCGCTGATGAAATATGAAAAAATTTCTATTTAAGTATTGAATCTAATTTAAAACACTCAATTGGTATCTGGCATTAGTCTCAGTAACTAATATAAATTCCGATTTAGAATCTGACGCTGTATCGAAAGAACATAGGTGTAAGTTTTGCAGTAAAGAGTTTATCTTGAGAAAGAATAAAAGACAACACGAGAAGAATGACTGTGTTAAAAATCCACTGCGCAATATGATAAGTTGTGTTCGATGTAGCAAGTCGTTTACGCGGAGAGAGAGCCTAAAAAGACATGGCAGAACTTGTAGCGTCAAGCCTGCGTACAAGCTAGAGGACAACGATGAATCTACTAGCCTAAGGAAGAGTGATCTGCATTACGACAATAATTTTCTTGGCTCTTCCGATGTCGACAAAGAACTTAAATTGAAGAAGGTTGATGATTTACGGAAGAATGAAGACAATGGAAGAATCCTTAACGTGAAAAGTGAGAATATATTCCAGCCGAATTCAAGTAGATCTTTCCTACTTTGTAAAAATGATGGACTCCTAAAAAGGAAGCATGAAGACGATGAAGACACTTCAACATCATCAACATCGAATTATTACGGTAAATTGGGTGAAGACGATTCCTTCTACGGTGATTGTTACAGTGACTCTGAGGCTGTTGACAAAGACATAGACTATGATGAAGCACCTAAAGCTGCCAAGATCAAAGAATGTGGCGGTGTCCTGAGACCGAAACAATGGAAACGACGTGATATATTAAATAAATCTGATCAAGCTTGTGATGATCACCATCTCAAACATGAAAGTTACCCTGAGGTTGGTGGTAAAACGGAAGACACCAGAGATCATAATATTTATTATAAAGGTGCAAGGAAGATGGTGGTAGAAGAGAATGATAACACTTCATGGAAAGATCCAAACATATTGGTTGACCGGCTAAGACTTCTACATGGTTCGCTTTGTGCAGGAAACTATTCGTGCATCAAAGAAATATCCTTCATACTCAAGGAACTGAGGAATGCTGGCTACATACAATAATGGCTTTTTTTACTTGCATTTGTATAATGTAAAGCAATAAAATAAATAATTTAAATTATAAGAATTTAATGTTTTTATTTTTGTATTCTGATTTCTAACTAAGACTTAAATCTCGTAACTTGTGCTTCCTTTTAGCCTTTTTTTGTTGATGGAGCTTCCAAATGTGCTGCCTTTTCGATGATGGTGCTTCCAAATGTGCTGCCTTTTCGTTGTCGGTGCTTCCAAATGTGCTGCCTTTTCGTTGTCGGTGCTTCCAAATGTGCTGCCTTTTCGTTGTCGGTGCTTCCAAATGTGCTGCCTTTTCGTAGTCGGTGCTGCCAAATGTGCTGCCTTTTCGTAGTCGGTGCTGCCAAATGTGCTGCCTTTTCGCTGTCGGTGCTTCCAAATGTGCTGCCTTTTCGTTGTCGGTGCTTCCAAATGTGCTGCCTTTTCGTAGTCGGTGCTTCCAAATGTGCTGCCTTTTCGTTGTCGGTGCTTCCAAATGTGCTGCCTTTTCGTTGTCGGTGCGTCCAAAATGTGCTGCCTTTTCGTTGTCGGTGCTTCCAAATGTGCTGCCTTTTCGTTGTCGGTGCTTCCAAATGTGCTGCCTTTTCGTTGTCGGTGCTTCCAAATGTGCTGCCTTTTCGTTGTCGGTGCTTCCAAATGTGCTGCCGTTTCGTTGTCGGTGCTTCCAAATGTGCTGCCTTCGTAGTCGGTGCTGCCAAATGTGCTGCCTTTTCGTTGTCGGTGCTTCCAAATGTGCTGCCTTTTCGTTGTCGGTGCTTCCAAATGTGCTGCCTTTTCGTAGTCGGTGCTTCCAAATGTGCTGCCTTTTCGTTGTCGGTGCTTCCAAATGTGCTGCCTTTTCGTTGTCGGTGCGTCCAAAATGTGCTGCCTTTTCGTTGTCGGTGCTTCCAAATGTGCTGCCTTTTCGTTGTCGGTGCTTCCAAATGTGCTGCCTTTTCGTTGTCGGTGCTTCCAAATGTGCTGCCTTTTCGTTGTCGGTGCTTCCAAATGTGCTGCCGTTTCGTTGTCGGTGCTTCCAAATGTGCTGCCTTCGTAGTCGGTGCTGCCAAATGTGCTGCCTTTTCGTTGTCGGTGCTTCCAAATGTGCTGCCTTTTCGTTGTCGGTGCTTCCAAATGTGCTGCCTTTTCGTAGTCGGTGCTTCCAAATGTGCTGCCTTTTCGTTGTCGGTGCTTCCAAATGTGCTGCCGTTTCGTTGTCCGTGCTTCCAAATGTGCTGCCTTTTCGTAGTCGGTGCTGCCAAATGTGCTGCCTTTTCGTTGTCGGTGCTTCCAAATGTGCTGCCTTTTCGTTGTCGGTGCTTCCAAATGTGCTGCCTTTTCGTAGTCGGTGCTTCCAAATGTGCTGCCTTTTTGTTGTCGGTGCTTCCAAATGTGCTGCCTTTTCGTTGTCGGTGCGTCCAAAATGTGCTGCCTTTTCGTTGTCGGTGCTTCCAAATGTGCTGCCTTAACGTTGTCGGTGCTTCCAAATGTGCTGCCTTTTCGTTGTCGGTGCTTCCAAATGTGCTGCCTTTTCGTTGTCGGTGCTTCCAAATGTGCTGCCGTTTCGTTGTCGGTGCTTCCAAATGTGCTGCCTTTTCGTTGTCGGTGCTTCCAAATGTGCTGCCTTTTCTTTGTCGGTGCTTCCAAATGTGCTTCCTTTTCGTTGGCGGTGCTGCCTTTTCTTTGTCGGTGCTTCCAAATGTGCTGCCTTTTCGTTGCTGGTGCTTCCAAATGTGCTGTCTTTTCGTTGATGGTTCTTCTATTTTTAATGTTGTTTTGACTCTAGTATTATTGCAAATGGTTCTTGATTTGACTAGCGTATTATTCCATACGGTGCATGTATATAAGCGAGTCCTAGACAACAGGACGCTCAGTTTGTTACTGACGTCGTCGGTGTAAGGATCACCTAGTTTGTTTCATCTGGTGCATTGATCACGTAATTACCTGTTCTTGCGAACTCGATGGCCTCTTTACCGACTTTAACGACGAACTCGATGGAGGTTGTACCATCGACTGCGGGAACCATGACGTCAGCGTCGACAATGGTGGAGCAGATTCCGTTGGCAACGTCGATGTCAACACTGGAGGAGACTTCAACAGACGTGGTACCGCCAGCAGAAGAGACTTTAATGCTGCTAGTGCTGGCTGCACAGGGAAACTCGACGAACGCTGGTTCGTCATCAATGGAGACTTCAATGGATGCCGAATCGACAACAACTAACGAACATTGGTGCTGTTACTGCGACAAGATTTTCTCAAAAAACAGCAATGCTCGACGACATGAGAATAGAGAATGTGCCAAGAACCTATATCGTAAAATGTTTGATTATGTGAAATGTCATAAGCAGTTTGCCAGAAAATATAATATGAAAACGCACATGAAGGTATGCAAAGGTCCTTCTGTTCGGTAGAAAGTAAAGGTTTCAGCGCAACAACGATGCATTGATGTTCATAAGAGTATGCCTGGAGATGTTGCAACTGCGGCAACGTCAGTATCTGGATCGGGTCTGAAAGGTTCGTCTTCATCACCACGGTATCCTTGCAGCTACTGTGATACGTCGTTGGCATTTGCTCATGATGCACGAAGACATGAGCGGAGCAAATGCACGAAGAATCCATCTTGCATGAAGTTTCGATGTGATGAGTGTCATGAATGGTTTACTCGAATTGATAATTTGCGACGACATGCGAAAAACTGTAAAGGTGAAGTCCGTGTGCCTACTGCTGAACTACCTGCAGAAATTTCGACTCCTCGCTTTAGGTTGAAGGCTCGTGAGCGTACAAGCAAGAAAACCGATGTGCAGCAACCGATTGGTATGACGTCTGAACAGGAAAATAAACCTAAGACTGTGTTCGGCGCATTACAAGTGAACGATAATGGCTTCTACTTGGCGCAGTCTGCATTTCGTGGAACATTGAAGGACTACTATTATTTAAATACGTTAGGTGAGTCGAAAGACATTTGTAATTTTCTTGATGATATTAGAGAGTACATAATCAATCAGCTTACTGATGATGTAGCAACAAACGGACCTTTGAAATATAACTTGTGGTTGGACTGTATATATGGAAAGCCATATCCGTTCGATGACAAAGTGAAGAAGTGTGCATTCAAGACATCGGCTGCAGTAATTTACAGTTCTAACGATGTGAAGCAAACTGTTAAAAACGGTATCCAGAAACTCTGTCAAGAAGAGGTGGACTATGTCTGTAAAGGTTCTGGCTGGACTCTGTCTAGTATAAACCGATTGGAGCTAAGAATTAGTCATTTCACACCGCTGCGGAACTAAATGATTATAAGATTGCTGGCTTTCGCAAATGATCCTGTAGTAGAATAGAAATTATGTAATAAATATTATGTTTGTAAAAGAACTTGTGGTGTTTAATTCCTCGAACCTGTTACTATTATGTTAAATTGATGTTATATTTAATTTTTTTTTGCATCGTCCTAGATCGTACCAAGGACCTTAGTCGACCTAATCGATCAGTATATAGATTACAAATATATAATGAATTTTGGAATTTTTCCCGAATTTCTAGCTAAATAATTATGGATTTTCAAGATGGCGGCCGAATGACAATATGTCGGGTGTCACAGCAATAATAAATGATTACTGCACTCTAGCGGATAAGAATTAAACTAACATGACGGTAGCGCACTCTCGCCGACGAAACTAAAATGGTGGCATCCAGCAGATGAAAATAAGATGGCGGACATGACGTCATACTACCTGACGATATATATATGCTTTGAAAAAAAAAGTGGAGGGAGTCAGTATGCCTGCAGCCATCGCGGGGGAAGGATCGGTCGTCATTTTTATTTTTTTTGCACTCGTCGGTTTCGAACCGAGGACTCCGAGCTCCGTGTCGTAAATGTATGATTTTTATTAATAATTTACTAAAAATTTTTTATTTAAATTTTTTTATAAATTTTAAATTTTTTTCATTAAAATCGGATAATAAATTTAAAGATGGCGGCCGTAACGGAAATTGCAACGGTGACGTCATAATTCAAAATGGCGGATAACACAATGCCGGAATGTTCGAGAAAACGAAATGATGTCATCCAAGATGGTGGATCCAAGATGGCCGTCGGGATCAAGGTCAAAGGTCAATGTCACATCCTGATAGAGGCTTAACTGAGGCTTGAGTTAAGGATGCTTAAGCCTCTATCAGGACATTTCTAGCCGCTGGGATTTTTAAGGACTAAAACGGGAAATTTTCCCTCGAAACGGGAATTTTTCCCTCGAAAACGGGAAATTTTTTCTTAAAACGGGAAATTTTGAGTCATTTTGAGTCATTTTTGAGGACTTTTGAGGAATTTTTGCCACCGTGACGTCACAAATCCAAGATGGCGGAGTCGGCTCTCGGCTCCACCGCCTGAGGCCTGTTTCCGGACCGGCTATCCTATACTACTTAAAACATTAAATTATTATCTATAACTTTTGTCTGAATGTTTTATACGACTAACCATTCCGTTATGGGGTTGGAGAAAAAAAATATCATAACTCCCTTCGTAGGCACAAACATCGAAATCGTTCGATAAATTTGTAAACCTTATAATTTTTATCCAAAACTTTTGCTTGAAACAGTTTTTGATTAGGCGACCATTGCTGCAAGAGGCTGAATAAAACTAGAGTAGAATTTTAACAAAATTCATAACTTCTTTAATATGCACATTATCAAATTCGTTATAATTTATTGTAAAACCTTTAATTATTATCTAAAACTTTTGTCTGAATTTATTTTTATACGACCTATAATGACTACAAGGGGTGGAATAAACAGAAGTTGAATAGCAAAAAAAATTATTCATTCTCTTAGGAAGCCCACTATCAAATACGTTCAATTTGTTTGTAAATCTTATAATTATTTTTATCTAAAACGTTTGTCTGATACAATTTTATATAATGCAAACCATTATTGCAAGGGGTTGAAAAATTTAGGGTTGGAATGAGAAAATATATAAAACTTCCTTATCCGGTACACTATCGAATTCATTCTTGTGTTTGTTTAACTGTCTAAATATTGATTAAAACTATTGTTAAAGTATTTTTTGTTTACCCAACCATTGCTGCAAGGGGTGGAAATAACACGGTTTGAAAATAAAAAAATAACCATTACATTTTTTTTTAAATAGCTATACTATCATATCATTTATAATTTATTGTATGAATCCTAAACTTTATCTAAAAATTTTGCCAAAAAAATTCAAATATTTCCTAATATCAAATACGTTTTAATTTATTTTAAACCATCTTAATATTATATTAAACCTTGGTGCAGAACAAATTTTCATACGACCACATTATTAGTGCAAAGGGACGAAAAATTATGTTTGAAGGTCAAAAAATTAAACAATTACCTTAGTTCGCATATAATATGAAATTCGTTCTAAGCTATTAAATGCTACGTTCCAAACTATTCAATGCTGCGTACTTAACTATTCAATGCTGGATACACTGAGTTAAAAATATTCGTAATATTTTTGCTGCGTGGAAAATGAGCAAATATTTACCATTCATTTTGTAATATTGGATAAAATAAATATGTTATGTATATTAATTTATTAAAATATTACAGACGTTTATAGATTTTCCAAAATATTTCCAGGATAAATTGGTACTTCTAAATATACATACGCCTGTAGGCTGTGCCGAAAGGGATTTATTTGACGTATATTCGTAAATTGGATTAAGACTTTGCGCAAATGCAACAGCTGATAGTTCCAACAAAGTACAAATGTTGCCTCTCATGACACATGCCTATGAAGGCCGGGCTACATTTGCAACAGCACGCGCATTGTATAGACGCACGGAAGTTGAATGCACACAAACATATAAGTAGCAGCTGCTGCATTGAAAAATAGCTTGCGCACAGAAAAACAGCACACAACGGCGCTCAGAAATTTATCGAACTATTAACTTTTGTCCACACTCAGTAGCGGATCCAGAGGGGGGGCTAAGGGGCTCAAGCCCCCTCCAAAAGCATCTGGGTCCACTATTGTTTTAGTGTTTGCCTTGATAAAGCCTAGCCTCAGCTGGGTCAAGCCCCTCCCAAACCAAAATCCTGTGCGCTGAAATTCTGTGCGCGACCAATCAGCATACAATATGTGATAGATAAAAACTACATCAGCGGCATATAGTAGCTAGCAATTGTTTTAATATGTACATTTCAAAGATAACTGGTGAAATTAATTTAAGGGCGCCGTCTGCCCGGGCGCAGAGCTTCAGGAAAAAAACGCGATTTGTAAAATACTCATGATATCCAAGTGGGATGTGTTTACAAAAATCATTTAAGAATTCGCTGAAGGTTGAAAAGTACTTTTGATTTTGGATTAATTTTTAAACTGTATTTTTAGAAGAGTGAAAATGGCTAAAAGACGTGTTTTCGGAGTAATTTTTTGGCGTAAAACAACCGGTATAGATTCTTAAAAGTACTTAAGGGACTTGCATTACACCTTTATCTTCATTTCTCTGCTATATAATGTTACGTTCACTGCCCAAATTTCACAGTTGTCCTATGGACGACGAGAAGACTGCGCACCAGTTCAGAGCCTTGCGCTTAGAGGCTATACCACGCTAGAAATACCAGCGAGCGTCGCGCTTATCATCCCGCCTCACTAACACACATGTACCCCAACCAGCAATGCATTATAGTTAATCATTACTAGTCGTTCAAACACTATCGTATCCTTGTCCCGGTTGAGGGGGGGGGGGGGGGGACATAGCGGCATGGCCCTCCCAGAACCCTGAATAATTTTCGTATTTTCTCCTAATTCCTAATCATAGTTTTTTCAAACATACTAACGAATTATTTATGTGCAGTGTTATAGATAATAAGACGTTTTCGAGCCACAAATAAAATGCACTAATTATTTCTATTCTAAATTAATGTAGTAATATTTGAATTAGAATATTAAATTTGGTCCTCCTCTGACCGTCATTCTGGATCCGCCCTTGCGTTCAAAACTAGATGGCAAATTCAAATGCTTGAATTGACGTAATCAACTACTCTATATAATAAATGCAAAATGCAAACATTTGAAAATAAAAATTCCACATAAATAAAAGAGTGAAAGAACGTTGAAATTTTTCGAACCGCTGTGTTATGTGCTAAAGTAGCTTCGAATGGCTTCGAATTCTGTGCTGCGCGTGTGTGACCGTGCAATTTTCATGCTGTTTGCGTGCTATCGCGAATGTAGCCTAAGCTCGTAAAAATGTTGTGGCGGAAGGATACTGCAAGTCAATTTTGTACAGGGTAATATTTTTGCTATGATCCGTCGCGTCCGTCCGCCAACCGTTCATATTCTTGCGTGAAAGGATTTGAGTCCAGATCGTCCCTAATGCAAATTCATTGTGCACTGAGAAATTAAAATGTATCCTAAAATGCCTACTATATCACACACATGCATGTAGCTATATTGTGTTCAGTGCAGGTTGATAAAATGAATACCTACATTATTTATTCGCTTAGTGGCGGCGGTGCAAACCGAACTGAATGTTTAGGGTTTTTAAATTACACCAAGATAAATTATGTAAGTTACATAAATTCGTGAACCACCTAATATACTGGAACCTACCTCTCCAGTAGGAAAAACAAGTTGCGTTACTATTTATTTTCTCTTTATCCTCTAATTGAAGACTGTTATACGAGTAAAATAGTTTTAACTTTTAGTATAAAATGGTTTTCAAAATTATATATATTTATAAATTAATAATAACAGTTAATAATGTATTATTAGTATATAAATATGTATAACCATTGCGACATTCATCTGACGAGGTGGCCGAGTGGTTAAGGCGTTGGACTGCTAATCCAATGTGCTCTGCACGCGTGGGTTCGAATCCCATCCTCGTCGAATTTATTTTTATAAGACAAAATTTGTGACTACAACAAGAGTGTGATTAATTTATTTTTCGATTGCTTCCTAACTTTTATGACAAAAAAGTGGATTAATAATTAATGAAAATAACTAACTTAGAACTTGAGGCCACATGATTTGACCTCCATGTTTACGAACTTATTGATTCACAGCTACCAACGAACGAGTTGGTGAGGAAAGAGGTCGTGCGCATAGGAGGGAAATTAATATATGTCATTTATATTACGGACACATTGAATAACAACCAATAAGACCAGAGTAGGGCAGCATTTTAGCGGGAGTTGGGAAATTTTTATATTTATCTATCATATGGTGGTAAAGATAGATTACTTTGGTAATAACTGTTTTAAAATAACTCATGGCAAATATCTGCCAAATTTAACTAAAAAAAATAATAATAATGGGTGCGTGTACTTTTTGTACGTGCGTTAGAAGTTATACTTACGTAATATAAAAACTATTTTTTCATGCAAATAATTCATAGAAGTTAAATAATTAAAGGACTGGTGTGATATTTAAATATATACAATTAAATTAAAAAAATATCAATATTCAATACTAATACAATAACATGTGTAAAATGAATTAATTTAGTAAAATAATCAAGATGAGTTTTAATGAATAATGATGATTAGTAAATATTTTGAATCTTTTAGCTGATATATTAATTTTAATTAAGTTTTAAATAATAGTGTAATAATATATAATGCAAATAAATTATACGTACGGGAACATAAACTAACTTATATAAATACACTTGAAGATACACTTGAAAAAGTTTATTGACATATTTCTATCACTAATATTCACACAATTTATATCACTAATATTCATACAATTTATATCACTAATATTAACATTAAATATGGACCGGTGTTCAATATATATTCCTTAAATATAATATACGCATATAATTTAAATTTGTATGTAACCTTTTTTCATCTTATGAAAGTTTAGTTTAATGGTGCGAGCGTACACTAAAAATTCATTAACATAATTTTTTCATAACTAAAAAAAAATTCTTTGAGATTAAAATTATTTAATAAAAATTTTAAGTATCCTATATTATATGTTGAAAAACCTTTTATCAGGCTGTTTGTCAGCTGTCACTGAATAATTCAAACCACGTGATGAAAATATTTATTTACGAACACTACAACAAATATTGGAAAATAACGAAATTTTATTGGCCAGAATAAATTACACATAGGAACTCAATTGTTAACCTTTTTTTTATATTTTATAATTGTAAATCCAGCTTAACTTCATGGTGTAAACATTAAAACCAAAATAATATAATTGGCACCATTTAGCCAGCTAATGATGTGTTAATTATGTTCTCAAATTACTATATGGCACCCTACAGCGACGTTTGGTGCAAATAATTGGCTGACCATGTAACGGGTGGATAATCATTACACGTAGTAACTCAATATAATAACACGAGCGGCTTTTTTTTTTAAATTTAAATTTTGGTTAACAGGGAGGAAGGGGGTTGTGTCTCTTTCGGGATCCCCGTCCAAAAACGTCAATTTAATATAAAATTACACAAGGTGAACACGCATGGATATACACTGGTTACAACGGCACAAGGCCGAAATGTTGACAGTGAGTGGCAAATGTTGATGAAACGGAGACCCTCCGACGTTACCGTCCTAGAAGTCCATCTGCTTATTGGGCGGCGTCTTCTTGGGGCTGCTGGGGGCGGCTCTGGGCACTGATATTGTCGTGCTGCTGATGTGGTCAGCACGGAAGAGCGGTGAAGATGGTCTCGATGAGGAGCGTGAGGATGATGATGATGATGATGATGATGATGATGATGATGATGATGATGATGATGATGGATCCCACATTGGGGTCCCGGAGACTCATCGATGTGGGGGCCACCAAGGTCATCCGTCTGGCCCACTGGCCGCAGGGACTTCGTCTTCGTGCTCGTGATCGTTGTTGCGTAGGTCTTCGGTGGTCGTGGGTGGGTCGTGTCTGGCATTGACTCTGCGAGTTGTTGGCTGAGGGTGTTGTCACTGCGTCGACACTGTCGTAAGAACTTCGCAGTCGTATTGCCAGTGGCCGTTCATGTTATCGCTGTCACACGCCTCCAGTCGAGCATATGAAGAAACGGCGGAGGCGGATAAATTGGTTGTTAAAATTCAGTTGAATTGAATTAACTATTACGCTTGCAAGTGGGCTCTCACCCAGTGGCAAGGAGTCCTCCCCTTACAATTCCCCCCCCTGTCACCCTCCTCCTTTTCAGCGATCACCACCCTGATAAATTAACTTACCAGATAAAAGAGAATTAAAATTTAATACAGTTGTAAAAAAAAAAGGGGCAAATTCCAACTTTGAGATCATTTAGCCTATTTGTTTCGTAAATAATTTGATATGAAGTAATTTTAGTTATTCTTACACAGTGAGGACACGGCGGCGATTTGGTGGCGGAAGCTCTGAATGGACTTCCATTTATGATTATATTTGTGAAATTGTAAAAATTAAGATTCTTCATTTGAAAAGAAAATTAAAAAGCTTATTAATCATTATAAAATTACCAGGTCCCACCGAGATTTGAACTCGGATCGCTGGATTCAGAGTCCAGAGTGCTAACCATTACACCATGGGACCTTCATACTTAACAATGAAATTATATGAGTAATAAATTGATTCAATTGGATATATAATAAAAATCAGTTTTTAACGATATGGAATTGCAACATACAATGCCCATAAAATTTTTATCACAAATACACTTAAATAAATTACAAATTACATTGATTAGTGGCTGGTGTGTTTTAACATTTTTTAAATAGTGTATGGTTGGGTTGTTGAAGGTTAGAAGGCACGTTGATTGAATCAGAGGTCTTAAATATTTTATTTCACTGTAGAATATTAAACATAGTAATGCAAGTAGTAAGTTTTATATGTTTGGTCACTACTGAAATTTTTTTTGCATAAAAAAAATTTGTAGAAATTCGGTGGACGGCTGCGTGGAAGGGATGTGTGTGCTTTCTATTGCAATATTATTGCAACAACATAAGTAGTACTACATTGTACAAAATGTATTTTCTTTGGTAAAGTTTACTTTTTTATGCATAATAATTTTTTTCTCCTGTTTTACAGCGTTTGTCTACATTTTCGTCCCCAATTTAGTTGTGTTGAGGTTATGACAACAAGTTTACCCTAAGTACTGTGGGCTTCAGCCTGCGAAAATGTCGAATTCAGTGGAGATTCCGCTGAGAGATACAGACGAGGTAAGAACCAAACATGAAAATTAAAGCTAAAGTTTGTAGTTGAACTGAAATTAGTAAGCAAATCAATTTCAGTTTAGCTATCAATGCATGTGTGTTTGGAAACAGAAGCATTATTTTAATCTAATGTTATTCAGAGATAAACTTTCAGCATTGTTTTTAACATAGGCCTACTAGGTTCACCAATACTATGTTCATGTTAATAATAGTGTAAAATGGGTAGTGAATCACTTCAGTATCTTTTGTGAACTTTCCAGCTTGCTTCCCTTATAGAATATTGACTGAAACAGATTTTTTATAACAACCCCATTATCATGTTATTAGCCTGCTTAATCATAAAAGTTTTTAAATATCTCTTTCATGAGTAGAATCAAATCCATTTTACCTTCAATTATACTGCCCTTTTGCTTCCCGAAGTGTTAACAAAACCAGTAGGCTATATTAATGATTTGTTTGGTTACATTAGGCTAACAGTGGTTCATTTTAATTTACTGATCCTTGTTGAGTTAATTCAATGTGTGATAAAATGAAGCAGATATGCTGATGTGTCCTTTGCATTTGCGCTTGGTTCATGCTTTGGATGCTTCCCAGTTATTTCATTTTATCTTATCTGCCAATGGACCAAGTCGAAAATATATAACACATTAGAACTTTTACTGTTTACAATCAGGATAAATATTTTATATAAACTTAATGCCTATTAACTACAGAACACAACAATGTTATTTACATGAAACAAAAAACTATCAGTTATACATAGCATTCGAATACAAAACTAATTTAAACTAAAGCAATGCTGAAAATAGATATAATTTTATTACAATGAGACAAGAAATTGCTCTAGGCACAACTAGCATTACATGTTTATTTATAATGTACTAAGTATTCATCTACTGTCTAAAAACATTTACTAGAAGTAGTGTTCTTATATGTACCTATTTGAATGTAATTTTGTTTTCAATTTGTTTTATATAATTTTGAAAGCTATTATAATGTATTACTCCATTGCAGAAAACACTTGCTCTAGTAGTATTATCTTGTGGTGCTGTGCACATGTATTTTGTGGCTTAATCTAGTTTGAGAGCGATGGCAAACTGAATTTAAAGTTAATTTTGTTGGTTGTTTCTATGTCTAAATAAGATGATCTAAAAATAAAAATACAAGGAACAGGAAGAATCTTTAATGATTTAAACAGTTATAAATGGCATCTTGAATAACTATTTGCGATTGATACATAACCAATTATTTCAGTCGCTTTGATGACAAGGAGTTATCCCCTCTACTTACTCTCCCTTTTCCTCTTTTCCTGAAGTTTCTTCCATAAGTCCTTCCCTCCTCTCATACTCAATATCTCCCCCTCAAGCCGATTCAACTCCCGCCCCGTCTTCACCAGGAATAATTGCGTCCCTCTTTTTGTTTGTCTCCACTCCCTTTGGATCTCCCACTCATTATCTCTCCTCCCTCTATGTGTACCTCTGTGCAATATCTCTCCCAGAATCTCACAACCCCTCCCTTCATTGATCACTTTAAACAGTTTTACCAGTCTTTTCCCTTCCTCCTCCCCGGCAGTGTACCCCACCCCAGCTCCTTCATCATCACTGATTGTCTTCCCCTTCCGTTATTCTCTACATACTCATCCCTCATTTCATTGCCCTGAGTTGTACCTTTTCTAACTCTTTTCATATCTGTCACCAGGTATGGCTCCCAAATTGCTGCTGCATTCCTAATCATAGGCCTCACCAATGTGGAATACAATTTTTCCTTTACTTTCCTTCCTATCCTTCAGACCCAGTCCCCTCTTCCCCTTCCATACGACCTGCTGTACCTTCTTTTGGTCATGTTTATATTTGTGCCATCCCATTTGCTCTCGCCCAGCACTTCAACTTATCCACATCACCCTGCAGGTGTGCCCCTTCCCGCATGCAACACGCAGTCAACCGGGAACATTCTCAGTCTATTTCTCATTCCCTCCTTTATATCTGTCATCATGATAATGAATTGGTGTGGACCATAACACTCCCCGTTGGTACCCCTGATGTCACTTCCCTCTCTTCCGACCTTTCTTTTCCCATCCTCACCCGCTGTTTCATATTCCGAAGGAAGTTGCCTGTCCAGTTTACCACCCTGTTGTCCCTTACCAACCTATTCCACTTCTCTATCACCCTGACAAACTCATTTTCAAAATCAATAAACACTGCGTCCACCTGTTTACCATCATCCACTGCCTCCACCAGGTCCTCCGGCAGCCCAGCTGTCTGTCTCGCAGGAAAACCCCTCCTCAAACCACGTTGCCTCTCATTGTCCGACCCAACTCCTTTATCATGTCCACCATCTACCTGTCTGTCAGTCTTTCCATCACCTTCCCTGCACTAGTCATGCTGTCAGGCTGTGCCTTGTCCCCTCTTCCAGCGACTGCGAAATAGCAACTGTAAATGTAGCGTGTCCCATCCTTAGTTTGCAGTAGGCCTATGCATTTAAAATGGGCATTTAGGGTGATATTCCGAGACATTTGGATAAGGTAGTGAATAAGTACTACTTAACTTGTTGAGATACAACCGTAACCTAATTCATAGACTGTATTCCAGAACTTGTCCAAACCCAGTCCTTGTTTGGTAACGAAAAAGCAACCGTTATAATAAATTGTGCCCTGCACGAGGCAAGAATCTGATTTTAATGCATTTTGGTGGACGTTTGGCAACCATCGATACATCTGCTACACCAAATATCGTACAGATAGCAGTACTATTGTGCAAATTAATTGGTGTACTTTTAAAGTTGCGATTATTTGTTTTTATGACCATTAAAGTGTACAAAAAGTATTCCAGGATATTTTCACTATCTTAAAGTTTCATTTGGCACACCAACATGGTAGGTACGTCCCCCGATGATAACAAAATGCCTGTATACAAGTTAATGTGGTTCAGCCATCTGGATGAAATCAACCAAAAAATTGAGCTGTGCGCATGCGCGGAATTGGGGCAACAGAACAGATAGGAAATCAAAATCCGTTGCCTAAAAATAGACTGTCTGTGTCCTGTAGTGCACTAGGAATATGGTTACGGTCCAGGTGTAGCATATTCAACACCTAAATCCTTATTTCCGTGTCCTGGAATACCATCCTTACTCTCTCTTTCCACTGTATGATATCTGCCATTAGCGCCGTCCTTGTTTCAGTATGTTCTGTCATCTGTCAAAAGATATCCCCAAAGAGCACAAAAGTTTTAGACACAGCTTTATATTGTAAAAAAAATTTATCAAAATTTATTTAAAAAAATTATTTTGTAGTGTATAATCTGGAATAGGAATTTAGGATATTAATTTTATTGCTGTAGTTCACCAAGAGCATCATATGATAATATTCAATTCTTACTTGTAAGGATCTGTAAACTGAAAGCCACCATCTTGTTTTCAACCAGTTTCTGATAATATTTTTTTAAAAATCATTTACAAAAACTATTAAAATGTTTGGCTCTGTTTGACCATAGGACATAATTAATTGAATACCTTGTTATCAATATAGTGATACGACAGCTACAAATAATTTCCCCCAATGAAATAATGAATGGGTGTTTGGAATTGGTATTTTTTTTTCTTTCAGAATGTTTACAACTGAAATAATACTATCAAAAGACACTATCTTATGGTCCTAGAAAAATAAACACACAGTAAAATAAAAAAAAAATAATTAAACTTGTTATAATTATCAATAGTAATAAACAAACAGAATTTGAATGTTAACAAGATGGGTAGTTGCAATCTGGCAACAGTTGGTGCCATTTACTCTGACTTTGATCCGAGCATGACCTTGCCTCGTGCTTGGGCAGGCTACCCCTAGCTTGAGGTGGCAGTTCCCTATACCATCAGGCCCAGCCCCTTTCATCCCATCCAGCCTCCTCACCTCCAGTGTCGGATCCAGGATTTTGGTTTGGGAGGGGCTTGACCCAGCTGAGGCTAGGCTTTATCAAGGCAAACACTAAAACAATTGTGGACCCAGATGCTTTTTGGAGGGGGCTTGAGCCCCTTAGCCCCCCCTCTGGATCCGCTACTGCTCACCTCCATCCTTGTTTCCAGTGCTGGCCCTGCCTTTGGCTTCTCTCCTTCAGTCTCGTGCCACACTTTGCCAGCACTGCTCCTGCAGCAACTTTGCCTTCCCCAGGTCCCTCACACACTCCTGCCCCTCAGTTGTGATTGTCTCTCTTTCCCCTGCTCTCTGAGTTGGTATTTTCCTTATATACAGTTATTTTCTTGCTGGATAAAAATTGTGTTTATTAGGATTTGTTTATACTGGTGATGGGTCAGATCCCAATTTTCCCAAATCCAAATCCCAGAGAGTACCCCGAACATGTCCCTGGAATCAAAATTTAGGTGTATCGAACAGAAATAATGTACAATAAATGACAAATATAAACTCTGGTGTTGAAGCAGTCTTCCCTTTAAATGGTGGTTTCTCAAACTAAGTTAGTGGAATCAAAATATATTGTAATTTTATTTATATAATTACATGTTAAAAGTACAATAACTAGGAATGTAATAGTATAGCTATGAAAAAAAAATTGCATTTGTAAACTTAAGAGGTTATCAGTGCTGAATTTTTAAATTTACTTTATTTGTTTTAATATTTTTCCTCAAATAGTGAATCAGAATACTAAGGATTTGATGGTATTTGCAGATTTCATTGGCCCATCCCCAGTTTATGTCCAAAAAAATTATGCCACAACTAATAAAGTGAAATAAAAGTCAAACATGATGTTAGTAAATAATTGTAATTCCAAATTTTTTCTACCCTTCTAATAATGTAAATACTGGTATTAAAATTATTCTTTAGTTTTTTGATGTGAGGCTTCCATTAGTTGGCTGCCATAGTGGCACATAATGCCTGCTGTTGTGAGAAACTCATCATCAAGACTTAATTGAATGGTATCATTTTTGTTCTTTTTTTTCTAAATTTAGGCATTTAGTGTTAGTTTAAGATTTAATGTGAGCATATATAAGCCAAACCAATCTTCCAGCTATTTAGATTGTTTTAAGCAGAATTTCATACAATTGAGAAATTTTAAATTTGCAAAGCTAATGAAATCATCATTATTTTTTATTGCTTCTTCCAGTTCATTAACATAGGTTAGGGCCTAAAATGCTTTCTTTGGAAACCCCAGTAGGCTAATTACTTTTTGAATGTCAGAATTGACAGTGTGGACCCAGTCATTCAGGCTATGCTGAATGTAAACAGGTTGCTTCCTGTCACTAAGATAGGACTGCAACAATTTGTTTGCATTATGTACTATTCCCAGTTTAGTTAAATTATTCAACAATTTCTTGTGATTAACCATGTCAGGGAAGTTGAAATTGGTCAGGGAAAGTTAGGGAAATTACTTGAAATCCTGGAAAAGTCATGGGAGTATTCCAATGATAGTAATTAGAGAGAAAATATCATGCTCCTTTTTGCCATAACAAACTGTGGAAGGTTTTTTTTTTCCGATTGGTTTTTTAATGGCTAGTCATACACACAATTAAATGGTGTTTGCAAGGTTCTGTTTGAACTAGCCCAGCTATGGAGTTGGTAGAGGATTTCCTTTATCTTTCAGAAAATTGCAAAATATGTAAATTATTAAAAAATAGATTTATTAGTCAGGGTAGTTTTTAATTTTGGTTTATGGAAAATCATGATAATTTTATTAAAGATATGTGTGGACACTCTGAATATTGTTTAGATGGGTGAAAAATATTATGTGGGACAGGAGAAATAATATTTACTGTAAACAGAATGGGAATTATGTAAAACAAAAACATAATTAATGGAATATGCAATTTCATATTTGTGGATTGCCCTGTGTTGCAGGTGATAGAGTTGGACTTTGACCAACTTCCTGACGGCGGAGAAGTCCTCAGCATTCTGCGCCATGAGCACGCTGAGCTTCATTTCTGGGTCACCCTGGCCGTGAGTTGAAACTTAATTTTTGTTTTTTCTCCTGGGCAGTGTGAATAATGGCTGGTCCAGATACACTGGACACAAACCCTGGACCACTGTATGCTGTCAACACGAGCCGTAGTGAGGAAAACAACTCAGCTGCAAGAGGCATTTCTGCAATAATATTTTTTAAATAAACAGGGTATCTTCAAGTCACGAAAGTCCAAAAATTAACATTAACTGTGGTGGAAGTCTAAAATAATTGCTAACTTGCAATTTGTTTTTTGATGCCTCACTTTGTTCTGTAGCAACACTTTAAAAATAAGCCAAACACTTTAAAATACTTTAAAAATAAGTCAAACACTTTAAAATACTTTAAAAATAAGTCAAATACTTTAAAATACTAAAAAAATAAGTCAAACACTTTAAAACACTTTAAAAATAAGTCAAATACTTTAAAACACTTTAAAAATAAACTAGGAGACTTTCCACTTAAAACATGTGGAAATAAATTGTCTCTGAAAAAGTCTTAACTTTCTGACTTAAAATCTGCATGTTCCTGAAACAGTAGTTCTATCTCATTTTGTTATATTGCTTAATATAAGAATATAAATATTACTTTGATGTTAAAAAGCTGTAAGAAAAAAATTGGAAAATGTCCTTAAAAAGTCTTGCTCTCAAGTGCTTACAAGTTTTAATTTTTCCGGGGTGTGGGGATTGACCATGCCATTCGCCACATGAGTGTGATGCATTAGCAATCATGACTATCTAGGACCTTAAATAAATAAATAAACAAACAAACAAACTAACTAACAAATAAACAAAAAACTAATAAACAAATAAATTACAGAATGAATAATTGATGGAATGAATGATTGTTAGAATTAATGATTGACAGAATTAATAATTGAAATAATGAACTATGAAACATGGCCGCCACAAGGGTGGGGCTGGGTGGACCCCTGGGTCCAGGGCGCGGGCCCAGCCCTGTTTATTTGTTAATTTTTTAACTATTATAATTTTTTTACAAACTAGAAAAAAACATATGTAATATTTTATAAATAAAGCTTAGTTTGGACTTATAAAATAGTAACCATAATTATACCCTGTATTTTCAGGTTAAATAACATTCTTAAAAGAGTGTAGGTAAGAAATAACCATGCAATTATAATGTAGCACGGGAGGGGGGGGACCTTTTTTCCGATCCTGAGTCCAGGGCCCGTAATGGAATGTGGGGGGCCATGCTATGGAATGAATGATTGATAGAATTCATGATATAATGAATAATGAAATGGATGATTGAATGATAGGTTAAATGAATCAATATAGTTAAACTACAAACTGTGTTATATGGTGGCAAACATTTGTTATTTTTTACCTATCCTATATTAGAAAATTAGAATCACTGCAGTTTTTTTTTGCATAAATTGTATAGCGACAAATGCTTATAGTTTTCATAAGAGAAAATAGAGGTGTTGTCATTATCTTTATATTGGTATCATAAGTTTTAAACAAATAGTAAAGTGTAGATACTGGACCCAAATTCCGCCATCTATTGGAGTAGTATGGCAAGACCAGTTTTTTTTTTCACAAAAATCTTGGCTTGATCCTGTATTATTCCGCATTTACCCGTCACAGTTGAGAGTGCATCTGTACTTATGATGCTTCAAATATTGGCAATGTTTTAATCACATTGTACCTAGGGACCATTTCACACAATCAAATTTTGTTTCAATACATGTTCAATATTAATTGAATTCAGTCCCTTGAACTCAACATCTGAAAAAAAAATTTACTTGACATACATAACATGTACCTATACTAAAGTTCAAGTTCTTGACTAGTGTATAAAATCTTCAAAAGAAGCACTTTTCAAGTTTTATTGAATTGTATCTTTGAAGTTTATTCAAATATATTAATTATTTTAATTCCATGGCTGGAATGCAGTAGATATTTTACTGTGTGAAAAGGCCTTAATACAAGGCACAAAGATTGTACAAAACAAAAAAAAAAATAGTTGGTGATTTTGGTTTATGCCATTTTTTTCCCCGACCTCAGTGCAATGTAACACAAATGTGTTGCGAAGCTGCAGTAAGTGTGCTGCAAGATTTATGTTGATAAGAAAACTCTGTGATAAAAAGAGCACATTTAATAATTTATAAAATTATACTTACAGACAGTAAAATAAATTTAGTTTATTTATTTTATCATAAATGTTTGAAAAACATAAGGGCGCGGTCTGCCGGGCACTCACACGGTGCGCAGAGCTTCAGGAAAAACAACGGAATTTCAAAACTGCTCATTATATCCAGGCGGGGTCTGCTTAAGAAAAGCATTTAGGAATTCGCTGAGGGCCGAAAAGTACTTTTGATTTTGGATTAAGTTTTAAACTGTATTTTTAGAAGAGTTAAAATGGCTCAAAGGTGTGTTTTCAGAGTAATTTTTAGGTGTAAACCAACCAGTACAGATTCTTGAAAGCACTTAAGAGACCTGCATTATACCTTTATTGTTATTTCTATGCCGTTTGATGTTACTGTCACCGCTCAAATGTCACAGTTCTGTGCACGGCGAGAAGACTGTGCGCCAGTCAAGAACCTTGTGTTTAGAGGCGATACTGTGCTAGAAATCATCTGCCATACTCCTTTGGTTATGTTAAGATAACCTTACAAAGATATATATTGGGGAAGCCCGATGGACAAGTGGCTTAGTGGCAACCCATCTTGCAGTGAAGGATAAAACAAGGCAAGAGAAAAATGTATGTGCCGACTGGACTACTAAATCACTGATAAAAAAAATTCAATAATATACAAGTAGGTATTATTTGAGGTGCACAGAATTTAAATTGAGAAAACAGAACTTAAGTTTGCAAAGAAAACAAATATCAATACTGGGATTCTGAGTCAGAACATGTAATATTGAAAACAAAC
Source organism: Bacillus rossius redtenbacheri (assembly GCF_032445375.1). NCBI lineage: Eukaryota > Metazoa > Arthropoda > Insecta > Phasmatodea > Bacillidae > Bacillus > Bacillus rossius. The sequence continues at coordinate 279,925,811 of NC_086330.1, read as the reverse complement.
ACAAAAAAAGGTATGTATGCTTATGTACGTGCATTAGAAGTTATAATTCTTTTAAGTATAAGACACTGATCTGTTTTGAAATGAATTGTAACAAAAATTAATTAAATAAATACTTAGTATTCAATATGTATATAAACATGTGTATAAAATCAATTATTTAATTTAGTAAAATAATCTATATAAATTTTAATTAATAATGAAAGTCAATAAATATCCAGAATGTTTATTATAATTTAATAATTTTTGTTATTTATTAAATAATAATGTAATAATGTATATTTAATAATGCAAATAAATTACACATATGGGAACATAACGCCACTTATATTAATACACTTGAAAATGTTTATAAACATAATTTCTGTCACTAATATTCACAATAATTAGATGTTTAATTATGTGGACCCGTATTCAATAAATTTCTGAATGCGACTCACATGTAGTTCCGCACCTGCTGCTAGAATTTGCTATCGGAGCTGCTACGTCAACTAACAAATCTTTTGATTTGCAGAGCAAAAACATCTCCAGTAAAAACGAAAAAGACTTGTAAATATACTAAACCTTGGCTTGGACCTTATTTTTGACAAGGAATTTAATTAAAATACTCCCTCATTAAATTCATTGAAGAGTTTACCTATATTATATAGTTTCGGCACACTATAATCGATTAAATATTAAAGGATAGCTGTACTAGCAGTATTATAAAGTTATATTTTTTATTACCTATGCAAATTCATGGAAATACATTACATAACAAATGTAATTAAGTTAATATTACTTTAAGTAAAAATTAAGTAAAGGCCTACCTAGTATGAAATAATCAATCCAATGGACTGAGCTATGTATTTAATAATATTATAGGAATACAATAAATAAATAAAATGTATTAATATATATATTTGCCTAGAGTATAATTTATATAATTCAGTAATCTTGAATTAAAAAAAAAGTTAAAACAATTTCAGCTGTCAAGTTTAGAACCACATACCTTTAGCTTATTAGCTGCGCTACGAAGACGAGAACGAGAATACATTGTTACGAATGTTAGCAAGGCCACGTCACGTGCAGGTGCAGAGCTAGCTGGGCTGCATCACATGCCGCCGTAACATGAGATGTGCCGTGCGCACCTGGGTCGCCGCTTTATCTCCCTCCAGCCCTCCGCTCCCCCCGTGCGGCACTGTTAGTTTTACTTCCGAAACCTGCCAGCTGCGGAGTTACGCGAGCCGCCGGCACGTGTTTTCGATAGATTTCTGCCGTCGGGACGGCTCGCGATGACGCGACTGGCCCCGGCCGCTCTCGTGAGTTCTGGAATTGTGCCGGGGCCTATATATATGCCCGAGGACGTCAGGGCAGACAGTCAGTTTGGAGTGTTTAGTCGGGAGTTCTCCCGCGGCGGAGTTTCCGGGCGATAGTGCCGCGGGTGCGGCAGAGTGGTGAAGTCCTTGGACGAAGGTTCCAGGGCAGGGAGTGAGTGAGTTCAGTGGAGTCAGGAGTTTTCCCGCGGCGGAGTTTCCGGGCAATAGAGTCGCGGGCGCGGCGCAGTCCCGAGCGAAGTTGTGAGCGAGGAGTTGAGCGGATCCTCGGTGAAGGGGAAGTGCATCGGCGGCGGCGGAGTGTGGCGACGGAGTCCCGCGGCGGGGACCCACGAGGGGCGCTGCAGCAAGAGTTGCGCGAGAGGTGCGGCCCAGCGAGGTGTGTGGAACGAGTGACTGGGGAATAGAACTTTCTTTAAGTGTAATTAATTATTTGCCATTTTAGAAGATTTTTGTAAGTGACATAAGTAGTGGCAGTAAATAAAACTGTGTAGTGTAATAAAATCTTTAATTGAGCTATCCTTTACGAACCCGCAGTAAATCGTAACAATATTTTATGATTGTTATACTACCAGTATCCTTCCTTTTTTTAAAACTTTACTAAATTAATCTATACCATGACTATTTTAGTTTTCCAAATATATTCCTGTATAGTTTCACTACCATAAAATTTCATTTGGCACACTATAAGGTTGGTATGTCCTCTTATTTTTATGAAAGTGTCTATGTACGGATTTATGTTCATACACCTGGGTCCATCATCTTATTGTGAAAATTTCATTACATGGTGTGCGTGCAACATAATTCACTCATCATTTTTCCATAACTCACCTAAAGAAGTATAACTTCAAAAATAAATTTATATGAAGTTGTTAACATTACATAACAGTAACATTATTACAAAATATTAAACAAGTAATGAAACTATATTATATGTAAATGTAAAAAATCATCCAGGAAAATGATTAACAGCACTGAAGACATTATGGTATCCAGTTTGCCTTAAAATAAATAAAAAAAACAAAAATTTCATTGAATGATGAATGCGCATCTTAAAAATTCACTCATCATTTTTCCATAATGCACCTAAGGAAGTTCAAATTTAGAAATAAATTTATATGAAGTAGATAACATTACATAATAGAAGATTATTAAAAAATATCAAACAATTAATGAAAATTGTTTATCTTAATTATTATTTCTCTAGCCTGTTTTTCTGTCGGTCCACGAGATTTTCCTTATTCCTTTATCAAATTCCATGATTTACCCTTCATTTTAAAACTTATTGTGCCAGCTAATGAAGAAAAATAGACCCACCGTCTAAAAATGTACCGCTTCTCTTAAATTTGAGATTTAAAATCATCTAAGAAGAGGTCCTTTAATGGATGTGTCAATTTTTCGATAGATGTAAAACCGGATTCGATAAATATCAAATCGGATATCCACTTGAAACATCAGCGTTTACGTATTTATTTTTTTAAACAGAACTATTGGCATGTTTGGATATAATACTTTGTAAAAAAATGTGAAACAGATATTTGTACTGATGTGTTCAATTACATGTCTTCTTTTGTACCAACACCCGTTTACTTTTTTCTATTCTTCTTCAAAATGTTGTTTTTCCCAAATTTTTTAAAAATGGAATGCCTCACAAAACGGTTTCGTGCGCACTGCATAATTCCGCAGGGGTTGACTAGTATGTATATATTGTTACGATTGATAATGTGGGGAGAACTGGCTTCGTAAGGGATAGCCCAATTAAGTTTTATTACAGTTTTATTGATTTCTAATATTTACACTAATAATAAATAATTGTACTTATAAATGTTTATCCTCAAGTCACTCAATGTCTGTCAAGTTCTGCAGTTCGCATTCCTCACAGGAGCTAGGCTCAACAATGGTTAACCCCTTACCTCGCGCCTGTCCACACACGCAGTCTCGTGCCACTCAGTCGCTGCACTCTCACAATTCAGTCGAACTCCGCGTCGCGCCACTCTCAAGGGGGTCTCTCGCCCTCTTTGTCGATGTCTCACTTCCCATCGCTCGGAATCTGCTCGTAACGTGGCACTCATGTGGCACTCCGCGAAACCCTCACCGCACTCTTCGCGGCACCTGTCATTGCACTCATTCGTGGGACTCACGCAGAACTCTCACCGCAGTCGCCGCACTCACGGCACTCACCGGGACTCTTGTCGCCAAAACTTCCTTGCAGAGGCCGGCGTCGCTGCTTAAGTAGTCTGTGGCGCCCTTCTCAAACCGACGAGAGCAGCCGTGACGAGTCGCGTCGTCCCTGGCCGGCCTGACGTTCGAACAGTTGAGAAGGGTGGCGTCCATTATCACCACTCTGCAGGGCGGCCCGCGGATTTTCCAAGGCTGCTCAGCGATAGATAACATCACTGAGGCAGGACGATGCACGGGAAGTGGAGGGGGGTAGTGACTACCCTTGTAATCCGACCAGGCACGTGTGGAATGCCTTACGTCAGTGGACCACATGTGACCGTGCAGGGCCGCCAGCCAGCTACCGAACCTGGTATCACGGTCTGGTCTCTCGCGTTCGTAACAATATAAAGAAACTACCCAGAAAATTTATGAACAGCACTGAAGACAGTATGGTGTCTAGTTTGCCATAAAAGAAATAAAAACAAAAATGTTGAAGCGAAATCAAGCACATGCTCAATAACAGCGCTGCACAGTGGAACAAATGGACTTGTGGTCCAAAAGACCTGGCTTCCAGCCTCGGACTGGCCAGCCCGTCCCAAGCCCCTACTCCCCTCCCCTTTACATCCGGTAAATGATGGAATGGTATCTTAAAATTCCTTCAAAAATATCTCTGTTCTGAGTAATTGTGCATGTTAACTAACATCTAGAATGACCTGGTCAAAAAGACATTTAAAAATCCCAGAAGAAAAAATTTAATACCACTGTAAAAACCAAATGTTCAGGTATTCCCTACTTCATATAACAAAGTTCTTGTATTGCTTGTGTGCTGATGAGTCCTCGATGCTTGTGTCAGATCACAAAGACCAAGGGGAACACCGCTGTGGTGGAAGCCGTGGCGCACCCGGAAGGGTTGTTCTGCATTGGTGTTCCATTACGTTCCACGGTATGGACGTGAAGGACAACAGAGCACCGGTCCGGGACCCAGCCGGGAGCTCTAGACATGGAGCCAGCAGGTTGCTCGGAGGCAAACAGTTGCGAGGGACCGTGGTTGTGTCGACAGCTGGAGTACTACAAGCAGGGAAAGGTGGACGACTTCATCCGGATCCTGGAGGCGTCGCGCTCCGACGCCAACGTGGACTACCGGGACTATGAGAAGGACCAGATGCGGGCCCTGGACATGCTGGCGGCGCACTACGTGCAGCAGGCGAACCGCGAGAAGAACAAGGACCGCAAGCGGGAGCTGTTCGCCAAGGCCACCCTGCTCTACACCACCGCAGACAAGATCATCATGTACGACCAGGTGAGAGCCTCTGAGTTCCGTTTCCAGTGGTGGGCCTGTGCGAAGCTTTCACTGAGCAAATCTATCAAAGATCTTTTTAGTATTAGATTTGACTTAACCAGGCAATTTGCTATACGTTGTATTTGAAGTTTCCCATTTGCTGCAAAGCCTTAAAACATTGGAAGCATTGGATTTGCTTATTAAAATAATTATTTTTTTTTGTTTGTATATGTTTTGTTTGATAAAGTTGTTAACTTAAAAAAATCAAAAGTTAGCAATTCCATTTGCTTTCATGAATGCTTAATATTAATAATATGCATGGTTATTTTGTATTTTTTATTGAACATAGAGCCAATTGGTTAATCACTAAATCAGTTCAAACATTACAAGTGTTAAAGTATTATTATTTTTTTACTTCGATCCTATATTTTATAAAATAAGTGGAATACAGCTTCATCTAGAACACATTTTGATTCAACTTTGTTGATATTTTAAACATTCAATTTGATTTTTGCTTTGCATAAAAAAACCAGTATTTGCACAGACTTATCCAGCGTTTGAGTAACCGTGGTTTCTCGCAAGTTGAAAAGCTTAATGAAATCATGTGAAACTTGGAAATGTCAAGACAACCGGTAAAGTTAGGGAAAACTATCACTTAAATTAGTAAATTTTTAAATGTAAAAAAAAGGATTTAATTATGAACTAATTTCCATAAATTATGAGTTTTTTAAATTGCAGTTATTATACCCATTATGACTTTAAAATAATTTAAAATTTAAGAGCAATTTGTATTAAATTAAATAAAATGAGTCATGAAAAATTTTAAAGCATTTTTAATTATTTTTATTTAAAACAGCTGGACATTTTGTATTTTTGTTGAAATGGTTGAAATAGCGACTATTTAGCTTTGAAATTTACTGTAAAGTTTTTTTTTTCCATCTGGGAAACCTGAAAGTTGTTTAAGTATAATACTGATATTCTGTGGCAACCATGCAGACGTTGCAGTGCATCGGTTTGCTTACTGTGGGTGCTACTGTTTACCCTTTTATTCATTTCATCAGTGCTTTACTCTCATCTCATCACCACATTATCTCTAATCATGTTGATGTCGATGAGGACGTTAAGTCCATTATGTATTCATTCCAAAATTAATTTTGTAAAATAACAAAGAAGTTTTTTATGTGATCATATAAATCAGGTGGAGTTTCTTAAGCATTATCTTAAGGAGAATGTAACGTGAAGGAGTCAGATTTGAACTTGATTCAATCCAAACGTTGAAATCAAAATGATTCAATGCAAACGTTGAGTTCAAAATTGGAATTGTCATGTTTTAGGAATCAACCTAAAACTCATTTCTAGATGAGATGACCAGGCTGGTAAAAGTGGTAGGCCAAGCGAAGCGTTGCACGCGTTCTCTGTCGCAGAACCACCTGCTGGGACGGGCGTACTTCTGCCTGCTGGAAGGGGACAAGATGGAGCAGGCGGATGCACAGTTCAACTTTGTGCTGAACCAGTCGCCCAGCAACATCCCCTCGCTGCTGGGCAAGGCCTGCATCGCCTTCAACAAGAAGGACTACCGTGGGGCGCTGGCGTTCTACAAGAAGGCGCTGCGCACCAGCCCCGGCTGTCCGGCCGCCGTGCGCCTCGGCATGGGACACTGCTTCATGAAGCTGGGCAACCAGGAGAAGGCCCGGTGGGTGCCTCCCTCGGGGGGAAGCGGTAGCGGTCAGGAAGATACTGTTCATGTCAGGGGTAAACCTAACATTATAGGTTCAACTAGAAAACATTAAGGAAAACCCAGATGATTCGGGAAAAAAACTCAGAAATGTCAGGGAAAACCGGAAGTTTCGTGTAAATTTCGGAAGTGACATGTAAAAGTCAAAAGGGAAAACTCCAGAAATGTCACGCAGAACACGGAACTGTGAGGGAAAACAAGGAAAGGTTAGGTTATACCCACAAATATAAAATAGATTAAATAAATTTTGCACTAAAGAAGTATAAATGTGTATCTGCTCGCATTTTGGTGTTTTAAAACATTTTTGCTGAAAAATAGCTGAACATTTTTTATTTTGGCATGCTTATTTGTTTGAAATGGTAAATCATAATGGTGAAATTTGGTGAATAAAATTGATTATTTTAGTGCAAAATTTTGGTGAAAAAATATTTTTTTTGTAAAAAAAAATATAAAATTTTTATTATAATTTTACACATTTATATTTATTTGTGGAAAATTATTGTTTTATTAGGTCAAAATTATCAATAACAATGGTTTTAAGTACAACTTAGACACCTACTATTAAATTTGGCATACCGAGTTTGCGTTGCTACAGATTAAAATTGTTAAGATTAAATACATTTATAACGCTAGTCAGAAACTGATCTGAAACACATGCTTATGTAGGTGAAGATTAGTAACTCAAGTTAATTTCAACCACTATCTCAGAAAATCAGTTTTTGTGTACCTGCTGCCAACTATTCCCCCCCAAAACACATTGCTAGCATTAACTACATGTTTTCCATCCCCAAATATGTGCATTTGGTCACTCATTATATTGCTGTAGTTGAGAAGGCATGTTCACTGTCAATGTTGGACACAGGCAGCCAGATACACGAGACTACACTGTTGGAGGATTCTGGAAAGTAATTCTTCAATGACAGCAAAACTCATAGCAAGTCAACTTTCCCAATCTCAGACTTCAGAACTGCTTGTTTTGTTGCTGTGTGCTCTCCAAAAACTGTTAAAAGTCAGATCTCAGAGTAAAGGCACAGCTTGGACTCTATTCTGTTATTTAACTGAATCAATTTCTAAACCTATTGAAATGATTTCTCGTTGATGGAACAAGAAGTCATTGTTTTCCAGGAATGATTTTCCAGGATCCCCTCCCATCAAATATGACGGTTTCAGAAAAGATTTCTAGCCAGTCACAGCAAGTTTCACTCCTTTGGAGCTTTTAGACATGCAGCAAAATTCCTGTCACTGACAAGGTTGAACCTGTGTCTTTAAATCAAATAGTTTTGCACACAATATGTGGGCGTAAGGATATGACGACTCTTCCACACATTCCAACAAATGAACAGTTTTTTTTGCAATAATCTTCCACAAATTTAACCTCGTATTGCAAAACTAAAACCTCGTAGTTGCTCAATTTGATAAAGTACTCTGTAGCATCACCACCATCAAAATCTTGCTGTCTAAAAAATTCAACAAGATGAACGAAGTTCTCAAGGTAGTACACTGAAGTGAACCACTAGTTCCATCAGGAACAGCTTTGGTTCTACAGAAGATTTTTTGAGGAAATCCAAATAGTGATGTTTCCTCTTCCCATCTTTGCCTTCACTACACATTTGTTTAGCATGGTTGGTTCGTTAGACCAGACATTCCCAAATAAATTTAGTTTGTGTGCCCAGCACTGAATGTACAATATGTTCTCACACACTATCACTTTCAACAATTCTGTGCACTTGTTCATATATTTTTCAGAATCTGATGCAAACTCGCAAACATTTTCATACTTTACGTCATATTTCATTAATGTCTCAACTATTGTTCGTGAACATTTTGTCGAATTAGCATTACTGATCACTTTCACTCCAGCAACCAGCAAATTGCGTCACCACTAGCCAAGAGAACTTTAAACAAAACAACAAAGACAAAATCTCCTCTTATATAAACAAAACAACAAAGACACTATTTCCTCTTTGATTAGTAGTCTCGTCAAACTACAACTACTTGTTAGTTCTTAACTGCCTGTTTTACTTTCTCTTCCTCTTCCATCTTCAAAGGCTGCAGGTAAGAAGTGCGTAATGTGTGTGCATGAGGAAGATCTTCCAAACTTGCAGTGAAATGTCACAATTCCATGTACTGGAATCCAAAACCATATATATCTATTCTAAACATGTTACATGTTTTTACAAACTTTTAGTTTCACCTAACTTTCACATATTCATTCAGCTTTTTCCTTATGGCTGAATGGTTAAGTTTTTGAAGTGGTATTTTTGCTTTGAAAAAAGCACGAACTGTGTCCTCAGCTAGTTTAGTTTTCTCATCCTTAGTTTTCTTGCGAAGAGAGATGTTTACTTTTAAAGTAACTTGATACTTAGTTCCAGAACCCTGTGTTTTGCACCTATCTTTGTTAACCTTATTCGATGCTTCAAATTTACAGTGTTTTTCACACGTGTCTTTTCTTTTCCAATCTACACACATTACAGAACTTGCACATCATAATGCCTTTTTCTTTACTGAACACGTAAAATCCTTCGTCTTCGTACTCTTTAGCTCTTTCGGAAACACAACTTTCGGCATTTTATACGCTTATTAACACGCCACAAAGCATTAACAGAAAACAATCATAGAATGCCAAAGAGATAAACATTACATCCACTTGGAAATGTTAAAGAACTTAATGTTGACAGATACACACTCGTCTAAATAAACTCGTAGAACATTTGGGTACCATTAATTTAATATTTGATATTTCATAACTACCACCACTATCTGCAATTTGTCCATGAGTGGTGGAGGTATGATGTTTATCGCCTCTCTTTACTCTATGGGTGTTGCAGAAAAACAAAATAGCCAAGGTAGTGTCCCACGTATAACCGGTTTGTATGGCAAACAACATTTCATGTATGTTTTAGAATGATTCAACCTATTTTTTTTCATAGAAAAAAGTTAATTTCGCACAATTATCACGATTCCGTCGTATTTCGTAAAAAAATTACAAAATTTCGTGCATCACAGCAAATTTTGTTAAAACAAATTGCAGTATATTAACTTCTTATCGCTACTAAGTAAGGTAATTTGTATTACACATCATTTGCAAGTGATTTTTTAAAATTTATTAATTTGTCATTAACAAAATTTGACCACCCCTAGCAATGCACATGAAGAGAGCCGAATTGAGCTTATATTACTAACTTGCAAAATACAAACCGTAGAGTGGATACTGGGCTTAGAAGTAGAGCACGAGCAATGTTATGCAGTACCAAAAATTCATGGCCAACATCTGCTGTGTCCACAAACTTGTTACACAGCTGTTGTCTTATCAGTGATCAAGATCAATTATTTCTGATGAAAAAGAAAATGGTGGGAAACTGACATTTTAATTTACACTTAAACTTATTAACAGCAACAAAAATCAATAAAACAAGCTGTATGAACCTAGGAAACACCCTAAACTCTCAAACTTTGACTCTGAATTCACCACACTTGTATGCGGGGGAAAAATATGTTTTGTAGTCACAAATGTTAAGATTTTCATGGTGTGGTACACAATAAAACAAATATTGTTCGTTATCTATTTTCACTCTATAGTACCACCTGGCACTGGCAAGTGTTTATTCCTTGTCGTGTTTGGCAGCCTGGCATTTGAGCGGGCCTTGCAGCTGGACCCCCAGTGCGTTGGTGCCCTCGTCGGGTTGGCGATCTTGAAGCTGAACCAGCACGAGCCAGACTCAATCCGCTCCGGGGTGCAGATGCTGTCCAAGGCGTACTCCATCGACTCCACCAACCCTATGGTCTTGAACCATCTCGCCAACCACTTCTTCTTCAAGAAGGTGACTTATTACTAGGGACAAGATTACCGTGTTTTCTCGTATAATCGTTGCACATTTTATTCTAAAATCAAGTTTGAAAAGAAGGGGTGCGACGATTATGCGTAAAAAAAATTTTTGTTAGGTAAAGTTATTCATAAAAACAAAACCCGTTCATGGAAAGTACGTTTATTTAAAAAAAAGGTGGAGTATACAAGAGCACGCCAAACAATCTATATTAATAATTCCTTAAACAAAAACCTTTCTTCAAATTTAAATAGAAAAACCAAAACTCTAACGCGAACGCAAGACACTTGAATCTGACGTGAACAAACGTGTCGTAGTACACACTTGCCACGAAAGAATGTGGGCTATCAAATGTAGTTAACTCGCCACCTGACAGAGAGTGCGCGTTGCATCCAATCGGCAAGATATCGATATTCGACTACGTGCGCGCGCTCTATACGGGAAGCTACATAACCAAACATGAATGATGCGCTGGCTACATTTTTATAAGCGGTACACCGACAATCAGATAAAGGTAATACCGTTTAAAAACGTCTTTAAAAGAAAATTTACACGTCAGACAACTTTGTATTTCCGTTAATTAAATAAATAAGTGGTAATGACCGAAATTAAATTTTAGATTATACCTACACTGCGGCGACGCAGACGATTAGATAAAGGAAAAAAAGTTTTTAAAACGTCTTTATAAGAAAATTTACACGTCAAACAACTTTGTATTTTTCCGTTAATTTATTAAGTGGTAATGACTGAATAAATATTTGATTTCTACTTTAAAATACATCGTTTTATATGGAAAATATACCTACACAAAGCGCTCGGCATCTAATAGCGAGACCAAAAACATCATGCGACGTTTACGCGAGAAGTATTTTTATCCCAATTTTGATAGCCTAAAATATGGTAGCGACGATTACGCGTATGCGACGATTATGCGATAAAACACGGTATATGGTGAATTGTGATTAAACCGAAATAACACCTAAAAGCATGTCAATGCACCATATAACACCAGAAGTAAAGTTACTACACCACAAAGCACTGAAACTCATTTAAAAACATGTAAATAATCAGCATTTTCAACCAAAACTTAAGTGTAATGACAAATATGTTATCTTTTAAATATTAAATTCAATGAAAGTAATTATATTTAGCATGAAAGTTGTACCACATTAAAAAAAAATTCAAAAAAGTTTACTTCTTTTTAATCTTGCAACTGTAATAGTTACTCTTTTTTACATTACAATATTAGTAAATTTTTCAAACACAAAAATACTTAACAAATTAATTTTATTTGTTTTGAAATGCTAGACATGCTTATGAGTTATGACTAGAGATGGTGATTTATAGCATTTAAAATAATAACATTTAGCATTTTGAATTTGAAATTTAGCATTTTGTAGCATTTTTAAAAACAAGATTTAGCCAATTCTCTCATTTTACATTACTGATAGGGGTGTGCGAATATTCGTAAACACGAATAGTTGCGAATAGTAACTGACGAACTATTCGCATTCGTATGTCGAATAGCAAAATTTAAAATTGCGAATACCGTATGCCCGAATATAAGGCGACCTGCAGTTTCAGGAGGCCAAACAAATGTAAAAATAATTTTGGTAGAAATCAATGTGAAAATTCATTAGACATACATTTTGTGTTGATAAATCCTTTTTGCATTTATGTATACCGCATTTAACTTTCCGTTTCACAGCTACGTATTACTAGTATTTAGTAGTGTGTTAAACGTAACAAAGCAAACAAAGAATGCAGCTTGCCGGAACTAAACAAGTGGCTAGCTGCCATGGTGAAGCATACGGCCATGAATAACTTCGGTGACGTGACCGCGAATATTTTTCCATATTACTCTCTGACAAAGAGTCTCTGTCCTATGAATTTTAAAGAATAATCTAAGATAATTATGTTGTTTGAGAGGTTTTTACATAAATAAAGAGTGGATTACTGTGAAATTATTAAAATAGCTTTTGAAGCAACGTACCAAATTCCTGTAAATATGACGTCTTCGTGCGTGTTCGGCAATGTTCGTTTTACAACAAAGAAATATTGTGGAAAGACAGTTGGCAGCCATGAATTTCCAAACATTACTTCCGAAATGTTTTGTAAACGTAAACAATCGTTCTGAAAATAGCTGTGATATTTTAGTACAAATTTTCCGTTAAAAATCTGAAATTAAATTAACGTAAATGTTAACACGCGATTGTACACAAAGTACAAATATGATATGTGTAATAAAATGTTTCCATTTTTAGATGCTTCAACATTCACATTTTTACTTAAGAACAAATATTTTAATTTTCAACGTTAAACAATTGTGAATTACTGCAATATTGGGTGGATTTATCGTTTTCCCCGTGTGAGCTAACGAAGTTTTTGTTAATATAAAAATCGTTAACAATTTGTTTAAAAATGTTTCTACTGTAGCTTTCAGCTTGGAACTAATGTTTGCGGTGCTGACGTCTTGTGGGCGAAAATAAGGCGACTTCCAATTTTCTCATTTCTAGTTTATGTAAAAATGGTCGCCTTATATTCGGACCAATATTTGCATCAAATATAAAATAGATAACAATTATTAAATATTATTATATATGAAATATAAATTCATGACCTCAATAACTCTTAAAAATACTAAGTGAACTTTTTTTTGTGGTTTCATTCACAGAAAATATCTTCTATAAACTAAATATATAAAAACCCGCCATTGTTCAGTGTAGTAACATTATATATATATATATTACAACTATTCGACTTCGAAACTATTCGCATTCTATTCGAAAATTTTACTATTCGATTCGAAATTATTCGACCATCAAAATCCACTATTCGCACACCCCTAATTACTGAAGAAAAGTATATTTTTAAAAAGCATTAAATAATACACATATTAATTATTAACAACCACAGAAATAAAGATCTAGCACAAATACAAAGATAGCATATCTTGGTAGGTTTCCAAACAACTTTTGAGCACTTATGAGTGCAATAAATTGAATACTTAAAATTACAATAAATATTTTTTAGCCGTGTTCATGGCCAAAGTTGATGTAGAGTGCACAAATAATGTTTTTGAAACTCGTTTCAATTTTTTTTCTTCGTTTTTTCAATTTTTGCCTTTTGGTTTTCGATTATGCCAGAAATCGTTGCTTGCCGTTTTACCGATTTTATTCCTTCATCCGATTTCTTGGTGAATCTTTTTTATTTGCAGCCTGATGTCCCTCAGATTTAATTTGCTTTTCAAGTACATCTTTTTTTTTCCACTCCAGACGGCGATTACATATATTGCACATTAAAATATTCGTATCACTTTCGTAGAACTGTTCACTTTATTATTCATTTATGCGATCGCGAATGGAAATTACGTTTCGTCCCATTTTTACCACGAGAAATAACAGTACACAACACATTCGCAAGTATACACGTATTTTTTAAACACACCACCTTCCACAGACTACACAAGAACGCGGCTTTCACGTGAAACACAGCCAGAAAATGGGCGCGGCGAAGCAGAGATGTCGCAATATGGTGGCCTAAAAACTTGTTCTCTGCAAGATGACGGACACTCTTCCAGCTAGTTGTTCTTTGCATTGTTTACAATCTTGAGGCACGGACGGCCATTCTTCATTCTATATTTACGAACAATAGTGTTGTGAATGACGTGACAATAAGATACTTGTGCTGAATACACCATAAAATGATGGTTTCTTTTGATACTGAACTGAAACGAAATACAATCGTTAAATAAATTGTGTAGAGTGAAGACTAATCTACGTTTTTTACCTTGATTTTGCATTTATCTCGGAATAGTCTAGATTTCACATTTTATAGCGGAAAAAATATAATTTAGCATATTTTCGCATCTATTTCGCGAAAACGAAAAATCACCATCCCTAGTTATGACATATCATTATATAGTAAAACTCTGTTAAGACATTTTTCAAGGGACTGGATGCTAAAATCTTCTTAACAGGGATACCTTATTAAAAGGGAAATACATAATTCAAATTCAGTTGCTACATAAAAACAAATTTTACTCAAATGAAGTACTGTATTAACTCAACAATTACACTTACCTATTATTATTGTCTGCGTGCTGGAAATACTATATAAGTATATCAGTAAATTGGATTATTTAAACTGTATTTAATTCAATAACCACAATAAAATTTTTTTTTATCAAAACAACACTAATAAAATTAGCATTTACTGTTTTGAAAAATACTGGGCCAGGTTGTTTGTTTTAACACATTTTCAGACTGACGCATAACAAAATTGTAAACTGTAGTTCCCACAAGCTCTTCCTCACACTAATTAGAACATTTTGTGTATATACTAACCTTCATAATTTTACACTTTGACGAAACACATGTAGCCAAAAGTTGGTCCCGCTTCGTATGATTCCGTTCAAAGTAAACGGCGGCATCCCAGTATTTTTTTTTGTTATACTCTTGGTATCAAAGGATTCGCATCAACTTCTGATTTTATCTTCAGTTTTTCTTCAAACGATAACAACTTCTGTTTAATGGGTCCTCCACTACTGGTAGATGCCATTGAGTACTGTTTTTCACAACACTAAAAAGATCACAAACTAAAACCTCTTATTTACAGGATATGAATTATTGTTTACTGAGCATGATACAAAGTGTGTGCACTGCTTGCAAAAATTTTAAAAAATGCAAAAAGGTCAACAAATATTGGCTGGTAGTAATCTGGTTTGCTGTGTATTCACTATGAGGTGTAACTCGAATAAGGAAAATTAAACAGTCTCAGTCTATACAAATGCAAGCAATTGATTGGTCGAAAAATTCACTTGTAACAGCGTGCGCCATGTGGTACAGGTTTCAAGGGTCTTGTGGGTTTATCATTCATCAGATGTTATGCCCTGAATGGGGGAAATGGCATGCAGATGAAAAGGACTTTAGTCAATATGAATACAAGCAGATGATTGGTCAACAACTTCACTTGTAACAGTGTGTGGCGTGTGGCACAGGTTTTGGCGGTCATGTATGTTTATCATTCGTCAGATTTATGGCTCGAATGGGGGAAATGGTGTGCAGATGAAACAGTCTCTCATTTAGCCAGATGCAAGCACATGATTGGTCAAAAAATACACTTGTAATAGCGTGTGTAATGCGGTAAAGGTTTCGACGGTCATGTAGAATACAAATTATTTCGGTATCGTTTGGAAAAATGTTATTTTTCAATAATTAACTATAAATAGAGTTTAAAAGTTAAAAGATAAACATTATTATTTTTATTTTCCCCACAAATGCTGAACGTTATATGTTTCTATATGGAAGAGGTCAAGGGAATAATTTTGTGAACTTAATAAGTGGAAAACATATTATGCGGGAAAATCTTAAGCGAGTTTTACTGTATTGTAAAAATGCATCTTGCATCAGTCAAAATTACAAGAAATTACATGGTATCATGGAACATAATTGTCGTATTTATTCAGTAATATGCTATATTATTGAAGTGAAAACTTCTTTAGCTTTATTTTTGGTAGGGGCAAAACTTACGGGTTCGCGCCACCGACATGCTAGTGACGTGTTGCGCCAGACTGGACTCTTGTGGAGGGTAGAAAAAATTTTCACTGTATCTTAAAATTTTATTAGAAAAGTATTTGATATTCGTGAATATTGTGATATTTAATTCAAATTAAAAAAGAAAACTGCATTCCCAGAAGCCTAGTTTCTAGTCCCACGAGAAGTTTTATAATGTAGTTTTTATTTATGTTGTACCATGTCCAAATGTTTGTGCGTCCGCAGGACTATCAAAAAGTGGGGCATCTCGCCCTGCATGCCTTCCACAACACGGAGAACGAGGCCATGCGCGCGGAGAGCTGCTACCAGCTGGCACGCTCCTATCACGTGCAGGTCAGTGCAACATTGCGCAAGTGTGCTTGCCCGTGTGAATAACTTCCAACATGATTGTGTGTGTATTTACAATATGTACAACTAGTTTTAACTTGTTTGCTTGGGGATAGGCCTGTTGCATTTAAGCTAATTTAAAAATGCCAACAACTGTGCAAAATTCATTACTTAAATTTAATCTTTCTCTTTCGTACCCTTTTTTCAACTGTCAACATGTTACAGTATGACTACTAGTCACATGAGTCATGAAAGTCACAAAATAGTAATGGAATTGAAGGATTGGTCACAAAACATCCCAAAATAAACAGTCACAGTGCTGGAAGTCCCAAATTTTTAGTTTACAGCAGTCTTTTCCTTTTGATAACTTGCATTTTACTTTTTGATGCCTCAGTTAAATTCTTAGTTGCATGTTAAATATAAATAGTAGGAGATTGGCCACTTAATTGTGTGGAAATCATTTTCTAAAAGGTGGCACAGTTTGTTATCCAACACAGTTTGAGCTGCTTGCATTCAGGTTTTCTGAGGGTAGATTTGGGTGTTTGTTGACCTTGACTGCCAGGCCTTTTTTAAGCAATAACACTTAGGTGTATTTTCTTTTTGCCATAGAATAGCTTATTACAATTTTTTTTTTAAATATAAATGAACTGTGTATTATTTTTCCTCAGTATTCCCAATTTTTCAGTTTAAATATATTTTACTGTACTTTGTTAGTAGGCCTGCAAGTGTAAGTTATTTTGGTCCAAATGGAATTTGAATACAAATATTAAAATTGTTTTCAAATATGATTATAAGATTTGATTAATAATGAGGATTTTTCTCATTTTATTTTTTATTTTTTCTTATATGTGGCAAAGTCTTCCACTTAACCACACTAACCTTTTACTAGGTACATGCAAATCTCTACATAGTATAAAATAAAGTTGCTTCCCGCTGTCTGTCTCTCCCTATGTATGCTTAGATCTTTAAAAATACGCAACGGATTTTGATGCGTTTTTTTTTTTATTGGATAGAGTGATTCAAGAGGAAGGTTTATATGTATAATACATGCATAATATAATAGAGAAATACTGATAATTTTAGAGGTTTCTAATGTGATGTAAATAAACACATTTTTTGCGCTTACATTGCAAACGCTGGCTGAACCCTATGAGATAGATCAAAATAATGTACTGCATTGTTGTACACCTTAAAAAGGTCTACAAAAAAGTCAGCGATGGTATATGTCTATCTCTTAGGGATAACCCACAATAACCATTTTTTTACTTTTTACGAGAAATAATGGCCTATTTACGAAGCTATTTTAAGCAATCAATACAGCATTAATCCTTATCCATTTAAGTACCTTAAATACACTATATATATATACTTTTATATACGTTGTATATAAAGACATTCTCTAGTATATTTAATATCAGCATTGCACCCGTGCTAAGTTGGGGCGGGTCGCTAGTTGATAATGAAACAAAATTACAAATTAAATTAACCTAAAGAAAAGCAAAAACCAAGAATTTAAATAGAAATTTACATATACAATACAAACTAAATAAAGAAATTACTTGCAAGTATAAATAATTATAAAAATTAAAACATTTATGAAATTAAAAGTTATTAAATGACAAACGTAGCTTTTAAGTCACTAAAAATTAAATTGAATTTTTACAGAATTTTTTACAGAAAGATTTATTAAGAAAAAATTGTAAGATTCTACCTAATTATATAATTTTAATTGTAGTTTACCATTTTTAAATGTTATAACATTTTATAAAACTATTGGAATTTAGAAACTATCCTTTAAATAATAAACCATTTTCAAATTACAATTCACACATATTCATACACATTCAACCACAGCCATTGCTGATACCACAGCTAAACCTGAGTATGTGAGTTTAGGAAATTTCTTAATAATATTTTCTTAAACATTGAAAGTGAATTTTGAAGTCTGATTGACTTTTAGTTTATTCCATTAATGTTATATTTTAACAAATGCTTGTAATTGCATTTCTCTTTACCCAATTGTCAAAATATTTAAACTCACTTATAAAAGATGTTTGTTTTGAATTTTGAGTTTTATTTTGCAGAGCAATTTCTTTTTTTACTGTTTAACTTGCTTTGTTTTCATCTTATCAAACAATTTCCATATTACAGATTGTCTCAGAGTTTGCTGATTGCTATGCTCTGAACAAAAATGGAGTAAGGAGTTGTTTTGAATTTGATGGTTTCGAGTTGAAATGGGTGGAAACCTTAAAGTATCTAGGAAGTGTATTGGTGGAGAAAATATTAAGGATAGGATGACAAGGAAATACATTCTACAGGTTTGTGAGGGATTTGGTATGGAAGAGGGAGGTACCATTAAAGTGCAAACAAGTGTTGTAAATACCTATTATGTGCCCGTAGTCACTTATGGAGCAGACTTGGGACTGTAGATAAGAGAGATGTTGGGAAGATCAGAGAAATAAGAATGAAGCTTATGAGGAGTATTTTGGCAGTTACGAGGTGAGACAGAATCAGGAATGAGATGCTGCAAGCAAGAGCAGGAGTACAGGACTTGAATGAGATCATGGAAATAGCAAGAATGAGATGGTATGGACATGAGGCTGCCTAGGAAAATGATTAGTTGAAGTACACTGGAATAAGTCCCCAAGGAAGACCAAGGAGGAGGTGGGAAGAGCAGATAGTAAAGGAGTGTAGGAGAGAGAAGAAGAATGGAACAGAGTGAAGAAGGGAATGGTGGAGTGGTAAAGGAAGATGGATTCATTTTACTTTGCTGACACATCCGTGTAGGCTGGAAGCAGTTGAAGATGATGATGACGATGATGATGAGGATGAGCTATATCTGGCACTTTAATATATTGAATCTGAGATGTACACATTTATATTGTACATTGTCTCATTACTTTAATGTTAGCTTTGCAAGATAATATGAAAAAAGTTTCTCTACACTTTAAATACGAACAAATATTCATTATTTTGAACTTTACGTTTTTGAAATTGAATTGAATGCAGATAATAAATTGTTTAATTTGTAATTTGAATTTTTAAATATTCGAATAAACCACTGTATTTTCATCTTTGTTCATTTGATTATTTCATTGGACAGTGCATGCAGTCCCGTAGCTGCATGGCGCTGGATACTAATTGATGAAATTGTTGTATTCTCTTGTTCAGGGAGACTACGACCAAGCGTTCCAGTACTACTACCAGGCGACGCAGTTCGCTCCGGCGTCGTTTGTACTTCCCCACTTCGGTCTGGGGCAGATGTACATCTACCGTGAGGACACGGAGAATGTGAGTCATTTTCGAGTCTGCCTACATCGTTGAGGACTTAAGACATATGCAGGATAGGATGTTTCAATTTTTGTGGTTAATACATTAGACATAAGAGAGTGGTAGAACACAACTAGACAAGCAGATGTCACTGTACAATGTATGTTGAGAACTCAACCAGTGAAGCTCTAGGGGTTGGTAAGTGCTGTGTTATGAAATGATGAGAAATAAGACAGAAATAGATGGAATGACAGAACTCAATCTTTGCACCCCGGCATTCTTCCTATATTTCACAGATGAGACCCTTTTGCACTTGTGTGTTGGTGTAATTGCTTAGGAAGTCTCACATTTGGCATGCATCTTGTTGAAACACTTTCCCGGTACAATCTTTATGCTTGCTGTCCGCAAACCAGTGTGTGTGATGCATGTCTACCTTCTCTTAATCCGCGTATGCATCTATCTTGTTGTAGATCTACTGCACAAATGATAATGCCTGAAGTGAACTGCATGTTTGTGTAGTTTGGAAAGTACCCTCTAGCGCTTCACCGGTTGAGCTCCAAGCATTCAATGTATGGTGACTTGTGCTTGTCTAGTTGCATTCTGTTACCCTCACAAGTTGAACCACAAAATTTTAAACATTCTATATATTATAGACACAACTTTCTCGATGTTCCCAACACTGTCGCTTGAGGTCAAGAAGGGACAGCTGTGAATGGTTTGTTCCCATAATAATTACATAATTATTTGTAGTAGATCTTGAAATATTATTCAATGATGTGTTTTGTGAAGCTGAGGTTCAATGGTAAAATAAATTTTTTTTTTTTTTATGTTTTCAGGAAGATAGTTTAACAATCATGGGCCATCAATTCTTCATTGCTGAGTAATGTAAAAATCAAACAGTTGTTTGAGGAATAGATTAAAAAGTGTTTAACTTTGGTCATGAGTGTTGCTGTAAAATATGTTTAGTCAAATAAAATTCATTGTCATTACCACGAGAATATTTTTATTTTATTTTTTGCAGATCTTTATGTAACTTAAAAACTTAAAAGTACTTAAAAGCTAATATTACCCTTGTTCATGTAGGCTGTACCTTTTGCAACAGCTGCACCCTGAGGTGCATCCCAAAGTGTAATAGGAGTATAAAGTACAAAGAGAGTAAATATTATATCCCAAACATTCAAGAACTAACAGCAATAAAAACCAATCAAAATGTAATATTGAAGCTGTTATTCATTTTATGTAAAAATTATAATTTTAAAATATGCATAATTATGTTTAATCTTTTTTTCAGTGCTGTTTGTTCTTAAAACTAAAAATTTGCTTTAAAGTGTATCATAGTTTTTTCTCCTCCCCCCCCCCCCCCCCCGCGTTTTTATATTTTTGTATTTAAATTTATCATGTATGTTGTATTCCCCTAAAAAGTTTATCATAATTCAATTATTTACACTCCATATTTTGTGATGCATAACGTAGTCAAAACGCTAGAGTACGTTACGCAGTACTCAAGATTCATAATTCCTGCCTGCCCGTGCCATCTGCACCAGTTATGCAGCCTCCCAGGTGGATGCATGAATGCAGACTGAGAGACTGGAAAACTGCATGTGTATCATGCACAGGAATTGTCCTATGAGTGTTAAAAGTAGATTGGGTCATTGATTTTCTCAAATAACATCAAATATTTAGTATTCTTAAGGGAAAAGTTTTTAAGAAAAATATTTGAGGAAGGAAAATTCATAAATTAAAACATTAGCACTTATATATGTAGTTAACAAGGACTACATTATTTATCTCTATAGAAGCTATCAAGCAATGTTTGTATCTGCCACCAGATACTATTTTTTAATCCTTCATGAAACATTTTTGACACAAAAATAAATTTTTTCATGTTCTTAACAGGTTAATGTGAAATTTTTATATTAAAAATTAAATTTGTTGAATGTTTTTCCAAAACTTAAAATTTCTGTCTTTTTTGCTCATGTATTATTTTATCCCGACTTGAGATTTAGATCTGGATTCAAAAACCTTTTTTTAAGAATTGGATATATAATTTGAATTTGAGAAAAAAAATGGATTTGACTCATTACTAGTCGAAACGAGTACTCGAGGGCCACAATTGCTAACACATCAGCCCGATACAAACATTTCAGCTTGAATCAAATTTGTGAGCAATGAGCGGATACCCAGTGCGATCCTGTGTGGCGTGAAACACTCTCAGATGTGAAGGCGAAGGGCGTGTGCCCCGCAGGCGGCCATATGCTTCGAGAAGGTCCTGAAGTCGCAGCCGGGCAACTATGAGACGATGAAAATCCTGGGGTCGCTGTACGCCAGCTCGTCCAGCCAGTCGAAGCGGGACATAGCCCGCAGCCACCTGCGCAAGGTGACGGAGCAGTTCCCGGACGACGTGGAGGCGTGGATCGAGCTGGCGCAGATCCTGGAGCAGTCGGACCCGGCGGCCGCTCTGGCCGCCTACGGCACGGCCACTCGCATCCTGCGCGACAAGGTGCGCGCCGACGTCCCCCCGGAGATCCTCAACAACGTGGGCGCCCTGCACTACCGGTGCGCACTCTCCGTCTGGGCCCTGGACCTTCCACGTGTGTGATCCCGGCAAGGATGAACCTGAATTATTTACCAGTGGGACACCGGGTGGATGTTCTCGTTGTACTTCCAGCAGACAAGGAAAATCTGGAAATTAGGATAAAATGCAGGGAATTTAAAAAAAAAAAAACATCTTTGAACGTGGAAAACACAGGGAAATTTTCAATATCTACGTACGAAACAGTATAACATCTTTTTCAGACTATGAAGTATCTCAATTTTTTAAAACTGAATGTATTTCAATCATAAATTAATTGGTTATAGTAGGGATGGTGATTTTTAGTTTTTGCTAAATAGATGCTAAAATATGCTAAATTATATTTTTTCCGCTATAAAATGCTAAATCTAGACTATTCCGAGATAAATGCAAAATCAAGGTAAAAAACGTAGATTCGTCTTCACTCTACACAATTTATTTACTGATTGTATTTTGTTTCAGTTCAGTATCAAAAGAAACCATCATTTTATGGCGTATTCAGCACAAGTATCT
The DNA here is from genome assembly GCF_032445375.1 of Bacillus rossius redtenbacheri. NCBI lineage: Eukaryota > Metazoa > Arthropoda > Insecta > Phasmatodea > Bacillidae > Bacillus > Bacillus rossius. The sequence goes on along the minus strand of NC_086330.1, from coordinate 279,903,263 downwards.
TATTGTCACGTTATTCACAACTACTATTGTTCGTAAATATTGAATGTAGAATGGCCATCCGTGCCTCGCGATTGTAAACAAAGCAAAGAACAACTCCGTCATCTTTCAGAGTACAAGTTTTTAGGCCACCATATTGCGACATGTCTGCTTCGTTGCGCTAACAATTGTAAGTCCCATTATCTGGCTGTGTTTCACGTGAAAGCCGCGTTCCTGTGTAGTCTGTGGAATGTTGCGTGTTTACAAATATGTACGTGCATACTCGTGAATGTGTTGTATACTGTTATTTCTCGTGGTAAAAATGGGACGAAACGTCATTTCCATTCGCAACCGCATAAATGAATACAAAAGTGAACAGTTATAGGAAAGTGATACAAATATTTTAATGCGCAATGTATGTAATCGCCATCTGGAATGGAAAAAAAAGATTTACTTGAAAAGCACATTAAATCTGAGGGACATCAGGCTGCAAAAAAAAAAAGATTCACCGAGAAGTCGGTAAAACGGCAAGCAACAGTTTCTTTTTTAAAAATATACTTTTCTTCAGTAATGTAAAATGAGAGAATTGGCTAAATTGTGTTTTTTAAATGCTACAAAATGCTAAATTTCAAATTCAAAATGCTAAATGTCATTATTTTAAATGCTATAAATCACCATCTCTAGTTATTAGTAATCTTTATCCACTTTTCATTAACATTAATTAAGTGTAAGGGATAAAAACGTCTTAGCGTGTATTAATTAGAAACATAATGAAGTATAAATACTAGTCTTTAGTTAAAACATAATTGATAATGTTTAATTTCAAAGTTTCATCAAAAAAATGTATTTTTATCTGTTTTAGACTCTCAATGTTGGTTACATAATTTTGATAAAAATTATAACATTGCAAACTGTATTTTCAACAGAAAAACTATAGTGCGTGTGTGTGTGTGTGCATGTGCGTGTGTGTGCATGTGCAAGTGCGTGTGCATTTGTATGTGTGTGCGTGCATGCATGCACGTGTGCGTGTATGTGATTTTTGTTTTGTATGAGACGGAAAATATTGACATGGGGCAGGGAAAACAGGGAACGCTCAAGGAAATGAGCTGAAGTAAGAGAGTGTGAAACTGGCCTGGCCCTCCCCCCAATTGCATTACATCAATTTTCTTAATTCTCATCACTATTATCATCTCCAATGAACTGTATGAATCCAGACGTAGAGCCTCCCTGGTGTGTCGTCGGAGCTGATGGGGATGGGGGCTGTGTGTTCCGCCAGGCTGGGCAACCTGGAGGAGGCGAAGCGCAGCATGGAGGCATCGCTGGCCCGCTGCAAGCTGGAGGCTGAGCACGACCCACAGTACTACAACTCCATCGCTGTGACGACCACTTACAACCTGGCGCGCCTAAACGAGTCACTGTGCCAGTTCGACCGTGCAGAGAAGCTCTACAAGGACATCCTGAAGGAGCACCCCAACTATGTTGACTGTAAGCCCGCCATCGCTATTCAGTAGGGGTGTGCCACAGTTGTTGCATGACACTATGTATACTGTTCTGTCTATGCACCTTATGCTCGTCAATTAATCAAAAATGTCTGCCTGCTGGGTTTGATGGGTTTGTGCACAGGCACCTGGCTCGGACTGAGGGGGATTCTTCCTACCCTGCCTCTGTATGTTTATAGTATCTGCCAATGTCTTTACTCACGGACGTCTGGGTACTGTGGAGGCTGCTGGGCTGCTGGTTCTTTCTGGAGAGTGTGCAGGCTGGGCTGAACAAAAGAGCTGTTGAGTCTTCCTCTTGGGTTCCCTTTTTTCCCAAAATATACACGTAAATCGGTATATCAGTTTATATGCGAAGGATACACAAGTGAGGGTGACAGCCTCCCCTTACAACCTGGCCTAGAACTGGTTGACTTACTCTACTCTGAGGCCTGTAGATAGGCAGGTCCTGGACTTTACTGTTGTTCCACTAAGATGTCTGCTACGCAACTCTCACCAATTCAACATGTGCAAGCGTGGGTCGGACACTCGGGTCACGACTCGGGGCGGGCGGCACTCTTGTCATCCGCACGACCAGCACATTAACTCTTAAGGGTGGAGAGAGAGTGAGAGAGAGAGCCGGGGGAGGGGCAGCGGCAGCGTGGTGAGCAAACTCGGCTGCTGAGGAGGTGCAGTGAGCTAGGCTTGGCTGCCAGGTAGTGCCTCTCGGGCACCGACTGGCCTTCTGGGCTAAGGGCTCGGGAGTGACGTAGGTAAGGGAGGGGATTCCGGGAATCGCCGGCCGTTTCCAGGATCTTCAGCCGGCAGTAGTGCCGTGCGCACTCGGCTGGCGTGGTGGGATAAGGGGCAGGCGGGGGGTAGTGGTCAGTCAGTGAGGGTCAGCCAGCTTCGCCGGTGCTGGGCATGGTTGTCTCAGGCAACTGGAGAGGTGGGAGTGGTCACGGTCGCCCTGGCAATGGGCGACGATAGAGTGGCTGGGCGGCAACAGCTATCTTGGCCGTCTGCTGTGACCCGCATGATGTTTTATCAAAAGAACGGAATATCTGTAATGAAATGGTATAGCAGACTTAACTATTTTAATATTTGTAAGGAGAAATATTTCCCTGGAATACCACAGGATGCACTCGGAAATCTTCTGGCGTGCCCTAGTGCACCATGGTGCACACATTCAGAACCACTGGGCTAGAGCATCAGGCTGGGTTTGATGTTCCCAGCCGAGTCTGGATTTTTGACTTGTAGTTGTAGGAAAATTGCGTCCGCAGGTTCAAGGCTGGATGTTGTGTTGTGCTTCACCTCCACACTGCTGCAAAAGGTAATTATAAACCACTGCAGAATCACCTGCGACATGAACCCTATGTGTACCGTGACTTCCACCACCGCGATGCTATCTGAGGTCAAAGTACTTGGACACAAGTTGTCATTGTCATTTGCAATCAGTAATTTTTTAATTTTATTTTGAATATAAGTTGAATACAAAAAAATAAAAATGTTTTGATAAACATTTTTATAGAGATTTGTGGAAATTAAATTTTTATTAATTTTTGAATGTAATCTCAAAACTAAACCGTATTATGACAAAGACTGCATACAAATGGCTACATTACTTCCCCATCACCAACATTGATGAAGGGTGACTTGTACAGTCATCTGAAAAGGATTTGGGCGAGGGGGGGAATGGGGGAGGGGATTAGACTGAAAACCATCACCCCGTTACTCTTAAATATTTTTGCTACCAATTCTATTCAACAAGAAAGTTGAAAGACATGTTAATCCTGTCACACTTACCAGTTTTTATTAGACCCATCCAGCACAAAATTTGCAATCTTAACTTTATGTTACAATAAATTTAATGCCTCTCGGTGGTGGAGGAAAAAATTTCAACATATAAGTAATGAGTTTATTTTTTTGCATTTCTCAACATTTAATACAACTGTAATTTAAAATAACATAAATATTGTATCATAAAATTAGTTATTTCCGAATATGGAAAGTTATTGATACATTATTCACTTTTTACAAATAATTAAATTACAGACAAATTTTTTTATGAACATTGTTTTGCCTTCATAACCTCTTTATCCTCTCATTTGCCCTTCACCATTTATTTATAATAGTTTTTTGAGAAGAAATGTCCACTATTTCTGTTTTTGCACGGCATTGTTCTGATTAGCTTTATTTGAGAACTTTACTATAAGGTATCGGTAGCACTAGTTTTAACAGTGTGGTTAAGTATGGGGTGTGCGTGTGGCAGGCTACCTGCGGCTGGGCTGCATGGCGCGCGACAAGGGCCAGATCTACGAGGCGTCCGACTGGTTCAAGGAGGCCATCAACATCAACAACGAGCACCCCGACGCGTGGTCCCTGCTGGGGAACCTCCACCTCGCCAAGATGGAGTGGGGGCCGGGCCAGAAGAAGTTTGAGCGCGTCCTCAAGAACCCAGTGACGTCGGCCGACGCCTACGCCCTGGTCGCCCTCGGCAACGTGTGGCTGCAGACGCTGCACCAGCCGACACGCGACCGCGAGCGCGAGAAGCGTCACCAGGACCGCGCGCTCGCGCTGTACAAGCAGGTGTTGCGCAATGACCCCCGCAACATCTGGGCTGCCAATGGCATAGGTCTGTGCACCCCCCTGACTATGGTCCTTACACTTTCCAATCTTTGCTATTTGTCTTTCTCTATTCAAAATATGTTATCAATCGGAAAACACGCAAGACAGACCATGATTAACACTTTTACCGAAACCCCGGTCTCACAGACCGCTAGGAAATTGTACATCTTAATGTTGGCAACACTAGTGGGACGTCTCGGGTCCACCTCCCTAGTACCTTTTCCCCACCCTCCCCTCCTACTGCTGACACATCCTTTGTTCAGTTTGAGTGCGGCACTTGACCATGACTGAGCCCTAATCGTAAACAAACCGGTCTCCCTGACCGACGGTTTCTGTAAGTGTAGTGGTGACGTGCGGTCACACAGACCGAGGGTTTCTGTTTATGTTTGAACTGATTTCTTTTTTTAGTTTTTAGTTACGTTGTAAGATTTAAAGTAGTGTGTATAACATTTTTAGGCTGAATCTGTGTGCAAGATATTGTTTTGTACTATGGATGAGGATCAGGGTAGTAGTAATCAAAACCGACCCCGAAGACGTTTGGACCTAGTGATCCACGGTTTGGTGATATTATACGAGATTTGTTGCATAATGCTGTCCCTGATGATGAAACAAGCAGTGTAAGTGAAGTGGACGACTCCGACGAAGATCCCGACTTCATTTTACCAGGGCGCGAAGGACAAGTTATAGATGCCAGTTCTGAGGAAGAAGATGAAATTATGTTAGAAGAGGATGCTTCGAACGAACCAATAGTGGATCAAGCTAATCAAGCTGTAAGAGAAGTCTTTTTCATTGAAAGAACTAAGAAGACTGAGCTGGTAGTGCCAAACGCAGGGACCAACAAGCCACCACCCCGAAACGTGAGAACACCCGCTAGGAACATTATTAGGGGCTTACCTGGATTACAAGCACGAGGTAGAACACTCGGAAACCAACCAAGCAAAAAAGAGGTATGGCAGCTATTGTTTGATGACGTAATTATGAACATGATCCTGGTAAACACCAACATAAAACTTGAAGCCGTGAGAGCTGGTTTGTCAGTTACGACTAAAAAAAACAACTATAGAGATACAGACATTGAGGAGCTCAATGCTCTAATTGGATTATTGCTGGCATCATCAGTTTTATCTTCAAATGAAGAGAAAATAACTTCTGTATTTACAAAAGATCCTTACTGTAGACCGATTTATTCAGCGACTATGTCCATCAAACTATTCGAGATACTTCTAATGTGTCTACGCTTCGATGATTTTAGAACACGTAATCAAAGAAGAGTAACAGACAAAGCTGCTCCTATATCTGAAATATTTGGAAATTTAATTGAAAACTGCAAAAGATCGTACTCAGTATCTTCTGAGGTAACAATTGATGAGATGCTCGTACCTTTTCGAGGGCGGTGCGGGTTTAAGGTGTTTATGCAAAAAAAACCTAAGAAATATGGAATCTAAGTCATGTGTCTATGTGATGCTAAAACCTCCTATCTTCTAAATGCTTACATCTACACTGGAAAGAGTTCTGATTCCGTGGGACTGAGTGAGACAGAAAAACCCTTGCCATACCAACTCAATCTGTAGTAAGACTTTGTAAACCGATCGTAAACAGTAACAAAAACGTTACTGCAGATAATTGGTTTAGCTCACTTGAAGTTGTAGATGAGTTACTGAAAAGAAAACTCACTTACGTCGGCACAGTACGAAAAAACAAGAAGGCTATCCCAGAAGTATTTCTACAAGATCCTGTACGTCCAGTTGGCTCATCATTGTATGGATTTAGAGACAGAATTACTTTACTGAGCTATGTGCCAAAGAAAAACCGAGCTGTTATCCTCATTTCATCGATGCATCATTCAACTGAAACAAACGAGAATAAACGCAAGCCTGAGATAATAGCACATTATAATGCAACTAAATGTGGAGTTGACATCATGGACATGAAGTGTGCTATCTATTCTTCGAGCCGGCGAACAAGAAGATGGCCAGTAGCAATGTTCTACAGAATGCTGAATATTGGTTCCGTGAATTCGTTCATCCTGTACATAAGCTACAAGAACTCTTCTCTTCTGACACGATTCGAGTTCATAAAACAGTTGAGTTTTGAGCTCATCAAACCCCATCTTCAAAAAAGGTTCTCTCTTCCAAGTCTTCAACGAACCCTGAAAGAAGACATCAGAAGAGTGCTTGGAAATGACGTGCCAGCCGAAGAACGTAGAGGCAAGGGAGAAGGAGACGAAGCTGACGCTGGACCGAGTGACAAAATGGAGAAGAGGAAAACCTGCAGTACGTGCCCAAGTGCAAAGAAAAGGAAGACAGCCTACAAGTGCATACTTTTTTCAAAGGCTATCTGTCTGGAGTGCAGTAGAAAACTTTGCTTGGAATGTGCAAAGGAAGTCATCTCCTAATCAGGTGATGTTTTTATTTTCTTTGAACATTTGAAAAACATTTGAAAATTCATTGAACATTCTAAAACATAATATTTTGATCTTATAATGATTTTTTTCATACGAAATAAATGTAGTTTTTGGCTCAATTGGTTTTATTCTTTCAATAAACACAATTTTTCATACTATATAGGGTAATTACCATTAAAACCTAATGGAATCATGGGTTATATTATATTGAGGTCTGACAGACCGGGGGTTTCGGTTAGTGGTGTGAGGCCTAGGGTTTCGGTAAAAGTGTTAAAGCTCGGTCTTACATACAATGTGATTTTTTTTTGCATTTACTTTTTTTAAGGGCTATTTCTAAAATGTTTACTCAATACCGCTTTTGCATTGGTAGTTCTGCCACAGATATTTTCAACACATAGTCTTTGTAATTGTCATCACTTTTGTGGCTTTGTAGTTTTTACACCCATTGTATTACACTTAGTAAATATCGGTTGTAAATATTTTTGGCAGAAGAAATGGAAGGGAAATATTGAGTTAAAATTTTAGAAATTGCCTTTAAATAAAAAATATGGTGGGGAAAAAAAAATTCTGGAATGTGATATCGAGCCTGTTGAATTTAATTGTCAGAAATGACTGCCAGAATGTTGAGACTAGATGGAACGCACTTTAGTTTCTTTTTTCTTTACTTGGGCTTATGTATGTCTTGTGGGCAGCTAGGTCATTGAAGATGGTTGACACTCAGCCTCACAATTAAAGTGAACTGATCAAAGAATTGGTCATAGCCATGGGTGATTGTTAGGGACAAGATTATATGGTTTATTGCGATTAAACTGAAATAACCCCATTGAAAGCATGTTAAAATGTATAACATCAAAATGCACGTAAATACACTATTTATTACCGAATTGCAAGTTAATAAACCATTTAGCTCTAAAATCATGTACTCAGTCAGCAATTTGACAAAACTTAACTCAAAATATAAAATTTTTATCTTTTATTATAATAAATTCATTCAATGTAATTTATTTAGCTTGAATTTGTACCAATATCTATCTATAAACAAAATACTTTGGAAAAAATAATATTTAAGTATTTGATCTTGTATCAACACATTTAACACAAGTAACAAATTCACATTTATGACTAGCCTGAATCTTTGTGTACCAGTTGTTGGCACATGTGCCTTATGCTCAACAATTGACAAAAGTTCTGCCTATTTGGTTCATTGTCCTGGCTCACCCTAGTGTAAGTTACTGGGTGGGGTGGGGGAGAATAGTCTGATAAGCTCGGGAGGGTTTCCCCAGTGGGGAATTCCCTGTAAATGGCTATCCCTGATTCCCAACAGATCTTGAGAGGATGAGAGTCCAGTAGCTGGTTCCCTCTTATTCCGACTTTGGTTGAAAGTACTGGGGTCGGCTGAAACCTGTTGGGCGCTGAGAAGAATACAGCGTATTGAACTCGAGAGTGTTTCGAATGAGGGAAGTGTGTAGGTTCCTGGCTTTGATTGAGGGGTCATCATGCCCCTGCCTTGATAGGAGAACGGCATCTGTTGATTTTGGCTATTTACAGCTTTTCCACTTGTTGTTGGTAGTGGCTGGGCTGTATCTTTGTCTTTTTTGTGATGCAGGCTGGGTCAGAAAACCGATAAGGTTTAACAGTTTATAAAATGTTGTTTGTCTGAAATTAGGAAGTTCAGGGTCGTCGTTAACACACCGTAGCACTTTGTTCAGCGTAGGTGGTTCATTTGCGAAGAAATAACTATGCACTTTACGCCTAATAGCCGTCTTCACAAAATCATCACAAGTTTTGATAACAGGATACTCACGTTTCCTTTTCTTCCCGGGAGTTTTTAATGTCCCAGTGTCCTGTAATTCTTTCCTTGCATGAAGCACACTGCTCTTCGAAACACCCGTAAATTCCGCAGTTAAACTCACAATATCGTTCACACGACAATCCGGATATTAGTCTGAAAATGTTTTAAAAACATTCAACACAATAGTTTTCTGTGCATTTTTCAAAGGCTTTCCCATTCTGTGCTTTTTAAAACTTGGTCCGGCGTCAGCCATAACAAACAGTGCGCGCGCGAATCTGAAATACAACTGTTGCGCTGGGCATCAACTGTACACTGTACACACGGCGTCTGCTAACATAATTGTAAGTAAATACTTGCTGACACATTAAACTGTATTGGATATTAATAGTGAAATGCTATAATGGTATATAACAACAATTGTTATAAAAAAGGCAGTGTAAAAATACTTACAAATGGTATGTAACCAAGGGACTATTTCTTGCGCACGAATAATATGCGCGGCGGCCAATAGCCAATGAAAATGTTTGTTTACAAGAGGCTTTGTTTTTTCCAAAACTCAGGTAATAGTGAACGGAGAATAGAATATCTTATATTTATATTTATTTGCAAAACTCATCAACATTTGTAACAAGTATGAATAGTGCTGGTTATTTACTAAGATGATAATCAGGATGTGTCACAAGAAACTGTCAGGGTAAGAAACATTTTAAGAATCGCAGGTGCACCACTGGTTAAGCAAGGCTCCAGTTTGTTCCACAAAGACACTGAGCACTTACATATAGGTATTTCAAAGAATTGTTTCTTTTTGTTTAGGGTTTAAGCAGGAAAAATGCAAGGTTGACCAGTACAGTCTATGCGCAAAATCTGCCAGGCACTGGTGTGGGTTTAGTAAACTATATAAATAAAGCTGCAGCATATTTAACATTCACCTTTTACAAAAAATTATGAAATTGAAATGTTCTTATATTTTTTGGTAAACATTAGGCTTAAGCGAATACTATTTTTTTCATGGAAATCATATTTGGAATTGAATATCACAATATTAACGAAGGTCTAATATATTTCTAAACAAATTTTAACATACAGGGAAATTTTTGTTTTCACACTTCACACAGGTGTCCAAGAAAAATTGATCCAAAATACAGTAAAATAGAAAAGAGAGGAATATGCATGGAACCATAAAAAAAGATATAAAATGTAGGAAAAGTACAAAAACCCTGCATACAGTAAAATTTGAATTTTGAAAGTAGTTTTGTTAATATTTATAATTTTAAATCACAGATTTGTTAAATATAAAAACAATGTATATGAATAATATTACAGAAAACAAATCTAATTTCCCAGTAAATCATCTTAGCCTCAAAAGTTATAATTTTTTTTTGTGATGAGTCCCACTTGGTGTAAGGATATCTAATGGTAACAAATAATTAAAAAAATATATATTTACTAGTTGCAGTACCCGGCGGGGCCCGGGCTGAACGTAGGGTAATATATTGTCCGTGAGTTAGAGCAAAATGGATAGCGCTGTATGACAGTGTGGTGGACATAGAGAAATGACACAAATGCTTGTTTGTATGTCTATGACCTATGATTTTCTGTTTAACCATGGGGTTCGGGTGGACGGTTTAGACGTTAATGCTCTGCAGCGCCACCTAGTGGCAAGTTATAACAAAATGGATATCGCAAAAATATTCTGTGTTCAAATATCTACGTATGCCAATATAATGGTGACCGGTTGAACGGTTCAGAAGTTGATGCACTGGAGCACCATCTAGCAGGGAGTTACCAAAAAAGGATAGCAATCTTAGAATCGAAAGGCATCTCAGGATCGTTGACATCTTATGTTCAATGGCATCTTTGATTCTAGTAAAAACTGTAAATTTTTGTGTTGTGTGTTTCATGAGTTTCATGAACCTGTTGTTGAGAACAGTGGTGACGACTCGTGGTATGTGTCTCTTCACGGCTGCATGCGTTGCTGCTGCGCAGGGGCCGTGCTCGCTCACAAGGGCTGTGTGAACGAGGCCCGGGACATCTTTGCTCAGGTGCGCGAGGCCACCGCAGAGTTTTGCGATGTGTGGCTCAACATTGCGCACATATACGTCGAGCAGAAGCAGTACGTCAGCGCAATACAGATGGTACGTCCTGTTTAGTTGATAGATATGCTGTTAACTTACGATGTGAATTCTGAGTTAAAACTACCGATAGCTCCAAATGAAATAGGTATGGTTATTGCTATTAAGGTAAACCAATTAATTAAAATTTTTGTTTGACCTTTGTGTTGGGAAAAGTTACTATTAATTGCTGAGTAACTGAGGTAAATTTAGTTTCTGAAAATATTTGGTGATAAAATGTAATTGACTAATGCAAGTATTTTCTGATTAAAATTTTGTTCAAGAAATATGAACATTTTATAGTTCTTTTATAGGAAGGCTATTCGGGTAGCCTATATTTGGTTGTGAATGGAATACAAACAAAATAATTATAAAAAAATATTAAGTATTTCTTTTTGTAATATTTAATTATTATTTAAATTTGAAACTTGCTATCCATCTTAAATATGTGATCAGTAAACATTCATTAAATAAAACTTCATTTTGAAATGTATAGGAAAATTTTTTCCAACAGCCTTTCCTTTCATTTGGGCTGTGCGGGGTCCTTAAATTGGGGCATATTTTCAGGCTAACTATGATTTTCTTCTCATCGAGTGATTTCCTATAAGTTTTGAGATTTTTTAGGGTTACTTACGTAAAGAGTTTTGAAGTGAAACTTCTTTGCTGAGGGGGCAACAGTTTTCTAGCGTTACAAAAATTCTGATTGCATGAGGGGTAATAGCTAGGTATGTGGTGGGGGAACCGGTAGAGGAGGGGAAAATTAGATACGTGGTGGGGGAACCAGTAGGGAAGATGACAGGAAAAGATATAAGTGACGCAGCATACTTGAACACTTGCACACTTGCACTCTTGCCATCTTACTCACTCGTGCACTTTCGCACTTGCCCACTCACGCTTTCAAGCATTCGCACCCTAGTCCACTCACACCCTCGTGCACTTGCATACTTGCATGTGCATGGTTGTTTCTGGGGCGTGGTGCGTCGAGCTATCCCCACTTCGGTGCTGTTGGTACAGTCGGTGATCACTGAAGCAGCCTTGGGTGGGCTTCATGTGGTGGCGTGCGGCTCAGGTTGAACCCTGCCATGCTGCAGGGATAGGCGGGTCACGGTGGTAGGCTCCCGCCAGAGCCTGATGCCACGCCGACTTGCTGCATCTAGTAAGGGAGTATTTGGGAATAGGACAACACAACGGGGTTTGAGCTTATTGTTGTGCACCGTGCCATGGGCCATATTCACAAGAAAATATTGTTGTTTCATGAACATTTTATTATTTTATTTACCTGTATAAATCAGTATTACTAAACAGTGTTATGTAAGTGTTGTTTTAGCTGTGTAACTAAATATTTTTGCTGGTATAGTGCTTCTTACACTTTAGTTAAACATGGGTAGTTATTTCTTACAAATTATTATTTGATTGACTAAATCACACACCGTATTATAGTTACGAGCCCATGCGCATGTAAATATGTTAAGTCCAACTAAGATGTATGAATATTTCTTGATCGGAATGCAGCTTTGGGTGACTGTGGCTCAACAAAGTATCATTGAGCTAGGTCGTATGCCATGCTGTCACTTTCACACGCCAGATACCTACCTCAGACTACACACGTCCATATGGACAATTATGTAGTTAAGTTCTATAAATTACTTATTATTGGCAAGCTTCTAGTTTCAGAATGATTTAAAATCAAATTTAATTGTACTTCGCACAAGTTGGTTTTAAAATTACTAGAAAGAACTTTTACTCCTTGTTTTATTTAAAGAATACACAATTTATTTGTGTGAGAAAGAATTATTTCAATTGAGATCATACTTGCATCCTTACTATTCTCAATTATTATCTCTTGTTCTATAAAAAAATACAAATAATTTTTCTCCATCTATACCTAATAAGAAAGAAGTTTCAGTACTGTCGCACGTGAAGTCCATGCACACATTTTTAAAATTTTTTTCTATACATTCAACATTGTAAATTTAAAGAAGTTAATACATAAAAAAACAGATATTAACACATATTTTCAGAGATATAACTAACAGTCACATGACTAGCTTACCATTTTTTCTCAAAAAGATAATCAGTTAAATAGTTACAACTATATTAGAACTGTCAACGAACTGATAAAAGCTCTATACTGTGGCCTAGACCAAGGCCACAACCTATTCTGGGTCATATTTTTTATAGTTTAGTTTATGTTACACTATGTATTTAGTCTGTAATTGGTTTTATTGTAAGTTTTAATATTTATTTATGGCAGAAGTCTTTTAAGATTGTAGATATTTAAATCTTTATTTTTTAAATTTTTTGTGGTTAGTAAGTTGCGATCAATCGAATTGCCGTGGTGAGCGCATGAGAAACTATTTGTGTGAGCTTGGGTCAGTGCCGATAGTGCTGCAATATTTTCAGAGGCCTGACATATGGCAATAGTGTGGCCGAAGATTAAAAAAAAAAAAAAAAAAAAAAGAAAAGGCATGTGACATGAACGAGGTGTCTGCTTGGAGCGGAGAGGGAGTTGAATTAGGGCCGGGGAGCTGTGAACATGCGGGCGAAAAGGCCTGTTCACGCGAGCAAGTAGTCGCCGGTAGTGTGCGGTGACGTCTTCAGCCATGGCAGTAGCGTAGATGGTTAAGGTGTTTGTTGCCTTTCAACATCTTGGCAATGCATGCTGGGGGCATATGCATTTTGGAAGAGAAACTGTAAGTTACAATATTTTAATTTTATATTGCTCTTTTTAACTTTACCCGGGAGCTGATGGACAGCAGTGCAACAGGTGGGATGTTTTAACTTTTCCCGATTGAAACTCATTGTCAAAAGCAGGAGAAACGCCACGATGAGAATCACATCAATGTTTCAATTTCAAATTGCTGTGGAATTTTAGGCAATTATGATTTATAACAGACTTGTGTCATTTTGGTACCTGCACGAGCCCCTTTTGATTGGAGAACTTTTAGCTCCCATTTTCTGCGTGTTTAAAAGTTTTGAAATGGGTTAAGCTGTCTGAAGATTTATTATTTAAAAAATAAAAACAAAAATTTTTTGTACCAAAGTCAATGCAATATACGTAGAACTGAAGGCAAATAGTTTGTATAAAACTTTTGATATTTTGCATTTAAGTATTATGTTGTTTGTATTTGCTTTTTATTTTGGTTATTGATATAGCTTTATTGTATATTTATTGTTATTATTGTATATGGTCTTATTTCTGTATATCTGTGTATATATTTGTGTTTTATGTTGTTATAAACTTTTTTGTTTGTTTCTGTATTTTGTATTTTAGTTTTTTTTCCGTGCCCTCCATAAAAGCGTCATAGCTGTTGGTAGGCATGTTATAAATGAAAATAAATAAATAAATTAATAAATAAATAAATAGATAAAAGATTTATACTGATAAGAGTTCTGGCTGATTTTTAGGAAATCAATTTTATATATGCAAAATATTTATTTATTGTTTTTATGAGGTGCTGCTTTCTTTTTGCCTTTTAGTATTAAAGAAAGTTTTGTAATATGTATGTATTTGTATTTCAGAGATACATAATTTAAAAAAAAAATATTATGAATCATCATTTTAATGACCTTGTTATTGACTTTTTTGCTATGTAGATGACTTATGGTAGCAGCCATTTGGAGTTTAGGTATTTGTATATCATCATGAGTTATTTTGAATAAACCTGTGCATGATATAAATGAACTGAAAATTGGTGTAATTGGTAAAAGTTTAGTGTGTACTTGGTACCTCGCAGTTATCTTTAATATTATTTATTTCAATCTTTGTATTTAGGACTGTCAGGGAAGTTGTGATGTTTTGGAATCGTACTTAGCTCGAGAGTTTAGCAACTTGTTTTATGTATGCGCAACTCCTGACAGAGAGCGACGAAGTTGTGCACCACTGCGGGTCAGCAGGTCAAAGGTAATTTGACCAGCAGCGAAAGCCACATACGTGACTGTAAATTAAGGCACAATGCTGTGCCTCCAACAAATTACCTGAAGGAAATTTGAATTGATCTAGTAGATAACTTTTGGATAAATTTAAGAAATATGGATTCTTGTTATTTTGACATGCTATGACATAAATTTAAGGTAGATAATACAAAGCTACAGTTTGATGCATTCACTAAACCCCCCTCCCCCCTTCTGCATTCCTGCTTCCCTTAGCAAAGTAACTGCCATTTGTGATGTTTCTTGACAGCTTAATCAATTATCTTCCCCCCTCCTTCCTGTGGTTTAAAAAGGAGGGGTAAGGAGGGAAGGGCCACTTCGCAGTGAAAGAAAACATTTCCCCTTTTACCCTAGCATGCATACAATGGATAGATAAAGAAAGTATCATGTTAAGCTTCTCATATTTTCCTACACCTTAGTTTAAAACAAACCAAAAAATAAAAGCCATAAGTGTTTGACAAAAAATAATATTTAAGAAAATAAATAAAATAAATTATCTCAATAATTAAACAAATAAAGAAGATTTGATAATCTTAGAAATACGTACATCTACTTAAACTACAGCTTCAAGTTTCTCATGGTATATTATTTACCAACCGACTATCCAAAAAATGTATGTTTCTGAAGTAACAGACAGTAATGAAATGCTGCCATCTGCTTATCTCTACATTATTTGCTTCACATATTCTGCCTCTAAAGTTTGACTTGAAGACATAGCCTTAATTTTCACATCAAAACTTGAACTTTGTTTAAAAAATTAGAATTTGACCTCAACAGTGTGAACTAACTTATCAATGTTAAGTAAATAATCCGGGAAATAACACTTTGGAAATATATGGGTCTTATTTTTACTTCTTTTAATTAGTCCACATTTCTATGGGGGGGAAGGGGGGGGGGGGGGCAAATAATAAAGGTTTTTAGCACCGTGTAGCGTGTACCTCTTACCCTTGCCACGCCATTGACGGGAGCCGATGTTTTGTCACAGTACGAGAACTGCTTCCGCAAGTTCTACAAGTACCACCACGTGGAGGTGCTGCAGTACCTGGCCCGGGCCTACTTCAAGGCCGGCAAGCTGAAGGAGGCCAAGATGACGCTGCTCAAGGTCAGTGCTGGCTGCCACAAGGTCCGCCCTCCTCCTCCTTCTCTGCCCGTCCCAGCACAACGCTTCATCTGCCCGGGGATGTAGTAGGCTCCTGCGAGTACTGGTTTTCTTTCTTTCCAATTTAATTTATAATCGAATATCACAGTATTCACAAATATAGAAAATTTTTCTGATAAAATTTATATGTACAGTGAAATTTTCTTTGACTTATTTCACAGGAGTCAAATAAAAATTAATCAAAAATACAGTAAAATAAAAAAAAACACAGCTCCATAATAAAGAGATGTAGAATGAAGGAAATAAAAAAAAATAAAACATGGCAATGCATTTTCTTAAACCAATAACTTTGAAATTTGAAAGTGATGTTTGTTAAATATAAAAACAGTGTAATGATATTGCTGCAGAAAATTTCTCAATTAATTTCTCAATAAATCATAACCTTATACATGTTATATGTATTTATTAAATAATTTTTTCTATGAATGAGTTTTAGATGGTTAAGGCCCATCTATTTTTAACAAATAATTATATATATAATATATAAAATTTTAAATGTCAAATCAAATATCAAACTATTAGGCCTGTGCGAATATCATTATTTTTTATTTCAAATCAAATATGAATATGAATATCAAATTATTCGTGAATACAAATATTGTACTCAAATAGTATGATAGAGAATTAGAATCCCATTAAAAATTTTATTTTCTTGTCACATAACAACTTCTGGAGAATTAGGCAAATAATACTAAAGTGAAAGGCTGTTTAAGTTAGTGAGATACAATAATTATATGCAAAATGTATGTTCAAATATTTAAATTATGAAATAATTGTTTTCATTTTAATTATGCAGTTAACCTAACCTACCTAACTTTCAGTTCTGTTCCTATTCACCTTATTTTCCACAAATTGCTACTCTACATATTGATCCAGAAAATTTTTGTTAACCACAAAGTACCGTGAAATCTATTGCAATATATTTTACAAAAAACTTCAATATTTTTTTAAATTGCTGTATTTCCAAATTAGTGATTGAATGAGCTCATATTTACACATTTAAGTCCTAGTTATTTACAAATTTTTGTTGTTAACGGCAGCCAGATAAATTGTATTTTAGTTCAGCAATATTATGAACAAAATTTTGCCAATTTCACCTGGAATCTTAAACCATTATTTACGTTTTTTAAATATTTTTTTGTCATAACATCTGATTTGTTAGATATATGTACAGCAAATAAGCTGCTACTGTATCACATGATGTTAAATTTAAATTTTTACTCCATGGTTGATGATGTTTGTTTATTTTTGCCTTTCTGGTGCGTGTGACAAAAATAATACAAATAATATATTGTTTTCAAGTTTGAAATGACAAATAATCCATGTTTTGAATTGTTTACACAATTTTTCCATTACTGTTTAGCGAGACAGTAGCGAAAAAAAACAAAAAAAACTTCCAATCCTTGTTACATGTTTAAAAAATTTCTTATTGTTTATGTTTTTGATTATGAAGTGCCATTAAATCAAAAAGGGGTACTTATATTGCACTAATGTCTTGATCTCAGCAGTGAACGTAAGCAAACAAATATTCGTTATTTCAAAGTGTGAATAGTCAAGATCGAATTGAATACAAGTAGTTTAGTATTAGTATTCAAAAATTCAAATATTTGCACATGCCTACAAATGATTCATGAATATTAAATATCAAATTATTCTCGAATATTGAATATTTTTTGAATACTCGCAGACTCCTAGATATTAGTTATAGCTTGGAATTTAGGGCAGTTCTGATGCCTTTTCCAATACAAATTCCTGAAACCCCGATACCTCTACCTATAGCCCTATGCTACCACCAGTACCTTATACTATAATCAACATTTGTAATTTCTGGACAACACACCATATGAATACATAAACATTAAACATAATTTTTATTAAATATGTTGGAGCATTTCATTTTTTTTTATAAATCTAAATGAAGCAAGTTCGTTGAAAATAGTGAATCTTTTATTTAGTTTGTAAACATAATCATTTCCTTTTAATTAAAGTTAATCAGTGCTTAAGTTGATAATTTTTAAGTTTTTCTTTTAAAAATGTAATTAAAATAATTCAGTTGAAATAAAAATAAATATTATGAAAACTATGATGAATAAATATAATCAGTATTTAATATAAAATCAAAGATTTGAAATTATTTTTCTCAATATCTCGTTACCTCTGCCATAGTACATTACCATAGCGTTTAATATCGGCCGATATTCAATACCATTATTGGGTATCAGAACAGCCCTATTGCTATTGGTAATATATTGTGTAAATATAACCTTAAAGAAGTTAAGGCCTATTACGTATTACAAATGTTAAAGAAAACGTATCACACAAACATATATCTTATATTTAGGGGCAAGTGTTGGATAGCAATGAAACCATAATAATATTGAAGTACACCACATAAAACCAAAATGCAAAGAAAAATATTATGTACAAAAATTATTTTTTCTATATATACTTGAAATAAAAAAAAATTTAATAAATCTTAACTATCAGAAAATAAAATAAAAGCACAAATGTCATTAAAGGCCACCAGAGAATCTTTACACAGAAATGTGTAAGGAACTTGGGTTTTTTAATATTTCATGTAGATATTTTTTTCCATATAAATAGTATTGTAATTATGAGACAGTTACAAATGTTAAAATTATAATTTGAAATTATGTCGGCACCAGAAAGAAATTAAAATGATGCAATCCATGAAATCATTTTTTTTGCTGCTAATAAAGTTATGTAGGTTTAGTAGTTCTAATAACATAGCCTCTTGTTTTGGTACAGAAATTGTGATATACACCACAAGTTCAGTAATTTGATACATGTTTGCGCAATATTAGTGACATGTTAACGTTCATAAAAATAAAAACAAAAATAACGAAACCTGAAATTTTACTCAATGAAATTGGTAAAAATATAGCATTCAATCAAAATATTATAATACGTACTTATATCATTGTTTCAAAAATATAATTTTCGAATTTATATGTGTCATCTTGTTTGATTTTAATATTTTTATCACTTTAGTACACAGTGATTTTTTTGTATGCTAGAAAGTTATTAAAGAATGCCCAAGTCTTGGCATGCCAATAATGGCCCACTGGCTGTGGGTGGGGGCCGGAAATATTAGAATCTTGCTATAGATGCTATTTTTTTGCTAATTTACATTTTAAATGCTACTTTTTTTTTCTGATTTCCAACATAATTTCTATTTTAGCTAATTTTCTAAATAAATGCTTTTTTTCAGCTAAATTAGTTTAAAATGTACAATGTTTGTAAAAAAAAATCCTATATAAAATGTCATGTAACTGCTATATATTTTAATTTTTAATATTAACTGGCTTTGTAATATGAACAATAAAATTAAGCAAAACCCTAAAAAACTTTGGAATTATGTTGAAATAATGAGAAAGGGTTATAGTCAGCATCCCTCATTTAAAATTAATGACTGAATTACGGATAATAATAATTTAATTGCAAATTGCTTTGCTGAATATTTTTCAAGTGTCTATGTAACTACAAAAAACATAAATAACCAATATATTTCCCCTTGTAGTTCATACAATATCCCTATGTCTAATATCTCTATTAGTCTAGTCCTATGGAGTATAAAAACCTTAAAATCTACATTGTCCACAGGACCTGATAACATACCAAATTTTATTATCAAAGGTTGCTCCTTAATACTTGCTCCTCTCTTACAGCATATATATAATTTCAGTATTGTAAATAGCATCTACCCCGACAAATGGAAAATTACCAAGGTTATTCCTGTACACAAAAAGGGCCTATATCCCTTTTAAATGGATTTGCCAAAATATTTGATAAAATAATATTTAAACACTTAGCGTTTAATGTAAATAATAGATTGTCCGATTCATAGCATGGGTTCAGAACAGGTAAATCAACCATGACAAACTTAGTCTCTTTTCTTAATCCCATTTATTCTGAAGTCATCACAGGTGGTCAAGTAGATGTTTGTTACTTTGATTTAGCTAAAGCATTCGACACGGTTAATCATCAAATACTACTAAGCAAATGTTCCAAAATTGGGCTAAGTGATAAATATATATCATGGTTAACAAGCTATTTAAATAACAGAAACTTTTATGTTTCAGTACAGAATATAAATTCAGATCTCCACCCAACTCCTTCTGGAGTCCCTCAAGGTGGCACACCATCTCCTTTACTGTTCAATATTTACATTGATGATATCTGGATTAAAGAACTCAGTTGGCACTCTTTTTGCTGATGACTTAAAGATATATAGAAAAATCACTTCATATCATGACAGATATCTACTACAATGTGATATTACAGAAATTGCTAAATGGTGCACAAATTATTTGGTCAATCTAAACATGGAAAAAACTGCTATCATTACCTTCTCTAGAAAAATCTACCAGTTGCAGTATGAATACAAACTTGATAACTCACCTATTACAAAATCTCAACATGTCAAAGACCTAGGAATTTTACTTGATCAAAAACTATTTTTTCATCTTCACATTGAAAACGTTATCTCGGTATCTAAAAAAATACTTGGTCTAATTAAATTTATCACCTTCAACACCTCAAATATCAACTCTATTCTCTCTCTCTATATAGCTGTAATACGATCGAAACTTGAATATGGTTCTATTATATGGAATATCATCAATAACACTGACATTGAAAAGCTTGATAGGATTTAATCTAAAGTATCTGACTATATTAACAAAAAATTAAATACCATCAACAACATAGATTTAAATTCCTTCCTTGGTTCATTATCAACGAGAAGAAAGATCTTAGATGCCATTTTTATTTTCAATTGTTATTATGGTAATCTTATAATGTCCTCATATATTTGATGTTACTGGCATTAAAATTCCTTCATTTAATAACCGTAACCCACCTTATTTGTGCACACTCTTAAATACAAATGATATTATATATAGACTTGTTAACAATTTCTATATGTATGTTAATCACTTACAACCTACCAGAGAGAAAAAACTTGTTAAAAAAATTATTTTTTCGGCATCCAAAGATTAATCATTTTTATGATCTAATATGTTGTATGTGTCAGTGTTTTAATTCATTTTGTTTTGTATTTGTTAATTGTCATTTTTTGTGTTTGTTTGTTTTTATGTATGGTGGCTACCATCCTGGCTCATCGCTGTTGGTAGTCATCTCACAATATTAATAAATAAAAATAAATAAAACAGTTTTCAAAATTGTTGTAAAACATAAATCTTTTCACACTTAGAAAGAACCCACCCATTGATGTAGACTTTGTGACCTGACTCACCTTATATTCGTACTTTGCAGTTTGTTTAGGACACATGTGCATGTATAATTAATTTAATTTATATCTGACACGTAAGACTTACCAGCACTCCAGTTAATACAAAAAAATAACACGTCCATCATCTTTGCTGTAGATTTTCTCATCTCGCAGATGAAAGGTGTATGTTTGGCAAATAAGATGAAAACAACCGGCTCCACTCTCTTGCATTTTGATTAAACAGGAGTGTGAAGTAGACCACAGCAGTACTTCATTTACTTGTGGATGATATTACAGTAGCCGAATGCTGGGATACAGCATAGTCTCAATTAATCTCGGATTTGTAAAATCACGGTTAACATGGGTGAAATAACACCATCTGATTTTCAGTTGGCCGAGTGGTAATGTTTTTTCAGCTCTTCTTCAGAGTAGATGCTTTCACATCACTCCATAATTTTCCCAGTCAGTAAGTGACATTTTTGATGTTAATTGTTAAAATTTTTTGCAAAGGATAGATTATTTCCTGTGTACTTTAGCAAATGTTTCAACAGTCTTTGCCAGTGATGACGATTTAGGTTGGCTCAGATAATATGGAACCTTGGTTAATTGAAGCTCGGTTAAACAAGACCTAATATATGTTCCTTTCCTTTATACCATACGTGTATTAAAGTCCCAATATCTCTGGTCATTGGCCACGGATGCGGGGGCAGGCATGGCTTGACGCTACACGTCTCTATCCATTGCAGGCACGCCGCGTTGCACCCCAGGACACAGTAATCCTGTACAACATCGCGCTGGTGCTGCAGCGGCTGGCCACACACATCCTGAAGGATGAGAAGTCTACGCTCTCGACCGTGCTTCAAGCAGTGCATGAGCTCGCCCTGTCCCAGAAGTGAGTATGTGGTAAATTTCCAGATCTAGATAATTTCCCATTGAACGATGTGCCTGCCGTCCAAGCACTTGGCAGAGTGGTACGGCGATGCTCTGCGATGACGCACGCCTGCTGCAGGTACTTCCAGTACCTGTCGGTGCACGGGGACCGCATGAAGTACGACACGACGCTGGCCGGGCTGGAGGCGCGGCAGTGCCAGGACCTGCTGTCCCAGGCCCAGTACCACGTGGCACGAGCACGGCGCGTTGACGAGGAGGAGAAGCTGCAGCGGCGCAAGCAAGAGGAGGAGCGCGAGGCTCTGCGTCTCAAGCAGAAGGAGGAGCAGGTGGGTCTCTTTCCTCTCTTGGCTCTCCTCGGTGGCACCTTTCCTTTTTGTGTCACCCTCCCTCCCCTCTCTGCTCATTTCTCCCCTCACTTCTTCTCTTTGGTCTCTTCCATCCATCTCCTTACCTCTAGTTCATGTTCCGTGTTTCTAACAGCTGGGGGGGGGGTGCATAAAATTTAAATTCAATGGTTTTAACTTTCAAAAAAACATTATTCTTCACGAATGCCTCCGCATTTAACAGAAAAATATAAATCGAGCATTGTGGTTATCAAGTATCAAGTTCGTGTTGCGTGTTGAAATCCTGGTTATCGTCCAAACTCTTACCATAAAATGTCAGTGGTGAGGCTGGTAGCAGGATTTCCATGACAACAGGGAACATTTGAAAAAATGGGAAAACTCAGGAAATTGAAGGAATCTTGGAATACCTAGAAAACACAGGAAAATTGCAAAAAAAAAAAATGTTATATACAGTGAAACCTCATTAATACAAACCTGAGGGGACAGAAATTTACCCACTTTGTAATAACGTGTGTAATAACCATACTTCCCCACATTGCACATACATAATTTGTACACAATGTCAAAAAAAAGAAATATATGTGCATTCTTATAGTACTATGTAGTACAAACCTGCACAAGAGCATTCTCTTACGTAACAACATGGTTGGCCTGCATAAAAGTTGATACAAAATTATTTAAAATTTTGAATTGTATGTTGCTACAACTTATTACATATCTAATAGATCACTGAGAATATTTAGGTAAAAAAAATTTATCTATTTGGTTTGCTTCTCATTTTTTTAAAACACACTTTGGACTAAGCACCACAACTGGTCAAAGGTTTTGATTGTTTCAGTGTCAGTATTGCAGGAAAATGTAAATTGAGGGAAAATTCTTAAACTCCTCTAATACATAAGTGCCTCATTTCCTATGTGTAGAGTCCCGATTTTATGGTGTTATTTTTTGATCAATTTTGTTTTAAAAATATGAGATTTCGGTGTTATCGGTTTTATTTTTAGTAAAAGTTAAAAACCATCGTTTATTTACAAAACTAAATAAAACCAGCATTTTATAACTTACAAGAAACAGCAATATACAACAATACTCAATACAAAAACAGCAACTCAAAAAGATGTATTTTAAAATGTGTGAAAACTCTATGGCTAGACGCTAGAGTACTGTTTCAGTGTCGCAAAGTACTAGCATTCTTATTGGAACATGCTCCGAGATTTTTTCCGCCTAATCTAGGTTTCACGTCTTTGCATTGTATGTATCTATGGACTCTATAAAGTGAAGAATCAAAACAAAGCAGGACATTGTACATATAACCTGTATTTCATTTTCTAGTGGTCTAGAATGGAATTCAAATCATGCCGAGTTGATTCCAGCCATAATTATGCTACGGAAACCAGAAGTTTATGTTAAATAAATAATAATAGCTACTGAAAGTTGCCTATTTTCGTGTTTTGTCGTGTGTTGACATGTTTTTCGGTGTTTTGTCGCACGTTAATGTGTTTTTCGATGTTATTTCGTTTTATCACGATTCACCATATAATCGGGACTCTACCTATGTGTATTATTTCTTCAATATATACTTTCACTTCGCATAAAAAAAAAATTTAATGTATAATATACCATCAGTACACAAGCCATGCCCAAAATACATAACATAAAAAAACCACAAAATGTTTAAATTTTTTCTTGATTAAATTAATTAACCTTATTTGTATTTTATGATTAAATAAGTATGTACAAAAAATTGAGGTGTTTAAAAAGTTTTTGAATGAGAATTTACACATCAAACAAATACTACTTTGCATTTAATCTCAATTTTAGTGAACCCTCTATAACTAGTAAATAAATAATACGAAACAAAAATATTATGTATCAACTTAAAACAAAATGACAACATAAAACTGTGACCCAAATGAGACACAGAACTAATGTAGCGTACCGATAACTATCGTTGTATTACACATTAACCACAAAAGAGTGCGGGCCTTTAAATTAGTCCACTTGGCAAGAGTTAGAGTCCGTGCATAGAATGCAATCGGCGAGCTATCAATATCAATACACAACTATGTGTGCTCACTCTATACAGGCATCAACCTAACCAAAAACGGTGCAGATAATTGAAAACATGTATGAAAGAGAATTTTCACACTAGACAGCTTCATATTCCTGTTATTAAATAAGTAAATGGTAATTTCCTAACGAATTATGTATTTCAACTAAAAAATAGTTTTATATGAGAAAAAACATTTTGGGCAACTTCAACATCAGGAATAATAATGTACATTGTACATCTTATGGAGAAAAAGGCGGTATTGAAGCATTTGATCATATTTGATGGGAAATTGTATTGTGTGAGAAAGTCTTAAATGAGTTTTACATGAATAAAAACCAGGTTTTTACATTGTAAACTAGATGTGAATAGCGGGAAGAAAGTAATTTTTGCGGTGTATTTTGAGGGAAAGTATTGCATTGTATTTAATGATACATAAATGAGACCTAAAATATTGTTAATTGCAGGAAACCTAAATACCAAGAATACAAATACGGGGTTTTACTTTAACGCTTCATATTATCAGATCTTAAATATATGGGAAACTAGTTTTGGGCCACAATGGAATTTAGAATTTAATATTATCTGGTATTTCGTAATATACAAACAAATTAATACTTAAAATTTTATCATATTGCCAGGGATTTAAACAGGTTTAAATAACTAGGATTTAGGATTAATTGATATCGTATTAACGAGGTTTCACTGTACCTAACTCAATTAGTAATGTTTAATACTAGTATATTTTTTTATGTATTAAAACCAATCTGTTTTAATCACAAATTCATGTTTAGTTAAAAACTCATCTATTTTCACAACTAATGAAACGTAAGAGAAACAAGGATTCAACTGTGAATTGATCAAATAGTTTGTAATACTATTAAAAATTTTAGTCATTCACCTAATATTATAAATTATGGTTTTTTTTTTCAAAACTGAATCAAATTTTGTGGATTTTTTTTTTTTTTTTTTTAAATATTATGGACTGGAAACATTGGTTGCATAGCATGGATGGTAAAGATAACTTATTTTGAACAGGAATATATTGTATGGTATTTTGTTGAGGCAAGTTTTTATGGTGTTTAACAAAGGAATATTTGTAATAAAAAAATGGATTTAGTATTTTATAGTCATTAAAGAATTAAACCTGTGTAATAAAATGTACATACCAAGCACAGTTTCATTGAGCGACTGCTTTCAGACACTAAACTGTATAAATAAACAATAATGTGAGCCAAGATTTTATGGTTTTATGTTTTGATTTTGACCAATATCATTATAAAAAATTGAGAGTTCGTTAGTGTTTAATTTTTATGAATATTTTGCAAATGTCACTAGTATTGAGCATTAATGTATAAAATAATTAAAGTTGTGGGATACATAAGATTTTATGTACCAAAACAAGAAACAATTTCATTGGAAAAACTAAACTTACGTTAATTTATTAGCAGAAGTAAAAAATTAATTTTTTGCGTGGTTTGAATTTCTTTCTGGCACTGATGTTTAAAATTTAAGTTTTACCTTTTGTCACTGTTTTATATTATTATAATTCTATTAATATTAATCAAGAAATAAATTCTCACTGTTCATAGCCCACAATACTTACAATTAAAAATTTCTTTATGAGGTTTTTTTGTATGCTCTTAGCCTTGTCCATGTGGTACCAGATATTGACTGCTTTTATTAACTTAACAGTTAAGTTTTTTCAATAAAACCTTTTTTACTGTCTTTACTTTTCCAGTATATTTATAAAAAAAACTGGGTATACTAGAAACAAAATAAATGGTTGTACATTGTAAAATTTTATTTAAGGTTTTTTCTATAATTAAAGCTTAAACTAAAGAGGTAGAATTAAATTTAATATTTTAAAAAACAAAACTAGATGATTCAGGTCAATTATGTTGTATTTTATGTTTTGGTTTTTATTTAAGTGTAATCATGGTTTATCATTATTTACCATGTAATCTTGTCTTTCATTTTGATGTTATGTGTGGTTGAAAACTGATTGATGAGACAGGGAGAACCGAGGGCAGTTTTCTGCAGTACGAGCATGGTAACCCTGAACGTGCGTGTGTGCTTGTGCCCGAGCAGACGAAGCAGGAGGAGAGGAGGCGACAGGAGTATGAGGAGATGATGAAGAAGAGGCAGGAGTACCGGGAGAAGACGAAGGGTGCGCTGCTGTTCGGGGACATGCCGAGCGAGAAGCCCGGGAAGAAGGGCGCCAAGCGCAAGACGGAGCAGTACGTGTCGGACTCGGGGGGCAGCGACGGCCCCGTGGACCGCGAGGGCGGTGGCGGAGGGGGGGAGCGCGGCGAGAAGCCCGGACGCAAGCGGCGACGCAAGAGGTCAGTGGGTCCCGTTTGTAGAATATAGATCTAACAGGATGTCTAAAAGATTTCGGAAGCCAAAAAAGTAGCAGAACTGAAAGACTGGTCACGAAAATTGTAAGCAAATTTCTGAAATAACAGCAATGCTTCTTGAATGCACAAAACTTTAATTCCTAGATGCTATTTTCTATATTACATTTTGTTTAGTGATACATCATTTATAATTTATAGTTGCTGGTTGAATCAATAGTACAATTAAACTTGTGAATCTCTGAAAAGGTTTTTGCTCTATAAGTGGTTGATATAGGTAGTTGGTGGTCTCCCAGGTGACTACCAACTACAGTCAAACCTCTATCTATCGTTTTTCAGGGGACCAACAAAAAAATTCAGTAGATGCGGACATTCAATAGATGTGGACTTCACTCTTAGATTTTGAAAAAAAATATTTCAACCTCAAAATTAGTGTCAGAAATATATCAGTTACTTGTCATTAAAGTTTAATCATTTGAAAAAAAAATAAAAATGGAAGCATTTTACTTAATTCAATTTACACTTGCAAAAAAAAAACATACGCACAATAAACCTACGTGGAAATTAAAGTCTTTTTCAATATCCTGAAGTCTGAAATGTTTACTCATGTCATCAAATATAGAGGTGTACTGAAGAAGCCGATTTTGCCAATATTTAGTTGAATCGGCATTTCTGCCGACTTCCGATACGCTTGTTAATTTTTGGCCGATATTACTGAAAAAACGACTGCCATAACCTAAAAATCCACGAGTACCCTTTTCACTTTTCGTAGTAGTACTGCATTCTTTCAGATCGCATTATTTCTTCGCAAAATGTGCTAACCGTACATACAAAAATTTAACATGTTTTTTTTTTCAGTAATGTTCTTTAATTTTAATATGTCTTAAATAAATACGTACATTACCATCACGGTAAATATACATCTCGGTTGTTACGGTAACTATAGTGCAAATGTGGTAGCTATCGTGCTTCTGTAGTATTATGGTATCAACAAAGAATCTTTAGTTTTTTTTATGGTAATTATCTTAGGATAACAATTGGGTTTGTACTGTAGTTATGGTACATCATCCATATTCTTCGTAAGTTGTTGTTCATTTGTCTTTTCTTCATGTTTACGTGCTCCATTACTCGGCTGCAGATTTTAAGGTGATTTTTACTTATACAATCGTTACTGTTTTTATGACGGTTTCTGTCTAAGAAATTGTTATTTCTGCAAAATATGTATGGTTAAACGATCATCTATTATAATTTATAGTGACGGGACCACATATTTTGTACGATCAATGCGGACAAAACGATAATTCGAACATCGGTACAAGCGGACTTTTTTAATCTTAGTTGTATGACAATTTTGGCGGGACTGTAGAAAGTATACGATAAACACGGACAATCGATACATGCGAGTTCGATAGATAGAGGTTTGACTGTACCTATATCACCACATTCTTTGCTTTCTGAACAACTGCTTTTTACTGCAGTCATAAAAGAGGTCCGTGTAAATCGCTGTACTGACGAAAGGGGCACAAGTAAAAGTCTAGTAAATATGGAATAAATTTACTAATGTACGTAAATAATTTTTAAATGCTTCATACTTAAATTACAATTCCCATACCATAAAGTACAATATTTCATAAACTCATAATCTATATTCAGTGACTCATTATTTTCGGGTATATACGGTATTCATTCTGGGTGGTTGCTTCACTGCCTAAGAGAGATGGACTTCATTATTAGTGGCCTTATCGCTCCGCGGTGTCTTCGACTGTCAGACTAGACTCTACAGTTCTACTCATACACAAGGGATAACAAACCGTGCATTGGATGCCGCTTGTGTGGGATGTCATCTCCGTTTTTCAATGATCTGAATGGAATTTTAGGACTGCTGGCAAATTGATTACCATCGGCTCAAGTTCAGCTGACATGTTTTTTTTTTAATTATAGTCCTATCATATCAGAAGTAGAAACACACTGATGTTTGGAAGGCAGCATGGTGGTTAAGGGGAATCAAACCCCAAGATATTGGATTTTCATATATTTTTTTTCATTAATTAATTTCATTTTATAATCATGTTTTTAAAATAAGGCTCATTTAGGCACACACAGGATTGTAACCGTGCTTGTGAAATTTATCATATTTTGCTGCAATAAGTTTTATCGCATCTGTAAACCTATTAAAAAAATACAGTAGTTGATTATTAATTTTTTTTAGTTCACACTCTAGAAATGATAGATAGCTGTCATGTTGGTCAGTCTATTAGATACCTTACAATCTGGTTGGGGATTCTGTAGGCTATAAGCTTTGATTTTTACTATTTTACTTGTAACTAATTTTACAAAAGGAAATTAAACATAGTTTTCAAAAATATAAAGGGGATTTCAATTTTGAAATATATCACAAAGTTTTTTTTTTATGTGTAATGTCTTAACTCACGGTATACAACATTTGGTAGGAGTACCTAATTTCATGAATGGATTGGAAGGCCCATGGAATGGAAATGTGTAACCATGGTGCTGCCATTTGTGGTGGATGGCACGAACCATAGTTCATAGAACCAAAGGTAAACTTTAGACTGCAGGGTTGCCGTTTTTACGGATTTTATCCATTTTCACTGATATTTTGGAGTTACACTGGATTAACAGATAAGCACTTCGAATCACGAATATTTTAATTGATGAACGCACAAATATTAATATTTACTTACTGCTCCCGCTCCACTTCATAGATAACATGTCATCAAGAGACACTTCACTTTGCTACGTCGGTTCAGTTTTTCTAAGATGATAACAATTCACGCTTTACCTTTTATGTCTGGAAGCATTTTTTTATTTCACGGATGAAAGTATACTATGCATCGTAATATCTATGACAGTTATTTTAGACATTGTGTTCTGTTTCTCTCTTCTGCGCGACGGTGCATTCGTGCATGTAACAGAACACGCCCAGTAATATTTGTGCGTAGTGATATCTGTGACGGTGTGTTTACAGTCTGTGTTGTTATACCGTGCAATCACGATTTCTATGATGGATTAACGGAGTGTTTACAGTTTGTTGTTAATTTTAAAGTATTTGTTATTTACAAAAAATTCGGCTTGCATCTTTGTGGAGATTGTAATTGAAAGAAATGGAAAGAAAACGCATGGCATCTCCAGATTGAACGCTGTATAAAAAACGATATAAACGTGAGTGGGAAGTAGAATTAAAGTGGCTGAAACCCAGTAAAACGTTCGCTGTTTAGAAATGCCAATGTTGAATGCATTGTTGCACTGCCACAATAGGACCAAATATTTGGGGCTAGAATTCAAACCCACTGATGAGCTGAGAAAAAAAGCTAGGAACCTGAAGAAGTGAAGCAGTTGGAGTGTTCAGGCAAGAAATGCCTGCAAATACGGCATAGTCTGTGTGTATATTTTTAAAGTGATTTTTGTGAGAACCTCAAACTGGTAGTACTTAACTCTTTACATGTAAACTTATAAGTTTTTTTATCTACATTCATTATTATTATTTTAAAGTAGGCCTATGCAACTGGAATAAAGTAAAAGCTGATTTTTGAAGAACAATGCTTATAAATAATACTTTGTTTTCTCCTGTGTCTTAGCTATAAAAAAAAATGTTGGCACAAATGAAAAACCTGTTCACAGAAATTTTTTTCTTACAGGATTTTACAGGATTTTTTATGGTCTAATACAGGATTTTATAACCATTCTTGGTGGCATCCCTGCTTTAGAGTACCGTATTTACTCGCATAATGTCAGCAATCATTTGGCTACATTTTTGACAAAAAAAAATTGGGGTGCGGACATTATGAGGTGAAGTCCGAAAAAAAAAATTTTTCCTCAAAATGTTACATGTTTTGTGTAGAGTAAAAAAATTGTTCTCTCATAATTAGTTTACTAGTACCCTGATTTTACGTATGCTCATGGTTCCGCGGATTGCATTAGTAAAATCGCTGCTTCGTAAAATTGGCACCCTTCCCTCGGCCCATTTGAAAAATATTAATGGCGGCACACTACTTCGCAGAGCTCAGGTGACTGGCGACCCTCCGCAGCGGACGTGAGAAATGTGACAGATGTCGAGATAATTGGGTGCCGGCGATTAGTGAAAGACGCCACTCAGTTTTTTTCTTCTCTCACTCGCGTGTGCGCTCTTACGTTCAGAAGCCGCAACCAGCCTACACAAAATATACGCTTTGCGTGAAAAGATATTTTTTTAATCTTTCATTGAGATGGCCACTAATGGCACGGGGCAGATGTCTAATGTCTGCATTAACCGACGCCGGCGAGCCTCCTCCCTGTCCCTTGCCCACTGTTTGTATAAAAAAAGTTACCGGCAGACGTCTGTGCATGCGAGTCCCCTCCTGCCCTGCTTGACTGAAGCGGGGGAAGGAGTGCAGAGCGTGGAAAAGACTGAGCAGGAATTTTTAACAAAAACAAACAGAGCCTTGTCGACGTTTTCTTTACGTTGCGTATCATATCTTACGCTCCAAAGAAATGAACAACTCAAGGTCAAAGCATTGTTGACAGCGTCGGTAAATTTCCATCCCGTTACTATGCCTTTCAAGGGTGGCCAAGGTTCTTTGTCTGGTGCGGACTTTATGCGGATTTTTAAAAATTCCATTTCAAGTATTTAAAAAGAAATGTGCGGACATTATGCGATGGCGGACATTATGCGATTAAATACGGTATTAACAGTTGAATTAATTTTAACAAGATGGGCAGTATTTTAATAAAATTCCTTGTCGAAAATCAGGTCTGAAGACGGGGTTTAGTGTTTATTAAAGTCTTTTTCACTTTTATCAAAGCCGTTTCATTACCATGTTTTATTGTATAATTGTCTCACTATACATTATCTGTACACAGTTATTTTAGGGTGTCAAAATTTGGGGAAAAAAAAATTCTTGCATAAAAATCATATAATGTATTTGGTTCCGCTTTTAGATTCCGAGCACTTTGTTTATGTAGTAAATATGACCTTGCCAAAGATCACAGTGCAATTGCAATCAGTTTTCAATTTGCTGTCCGGCTGTGTAGTAGTTATACGTAATGGGAAATAGAGTAATTAAAAACTCATCTAAGATGTACTCGAACAATATGATTTCCTATTCAATACTGTCAGATGTTTCGGTTCCATCATTTTCTCCATAAGATGTATGTTTTTTTTCTCATGTAAGATGTTGTCCATAAACTACTTTTCCCTTATAAAATTATGTATTTTAAAGTTGAAATTTGTTTTTCATTAGGATATTTCAGCTTACTTATTTAATCAACAGAAAAACAATCGTCGCTACTTTGCAGTACATATAAAATGTAGTCAGCGGTAGTTAGCACCATTCATGTTTGGTATCGTTAATGCTTGAATAAAGTATGTGCGCGTCATCGAATATCAATATTAATAGCTTTCTGATTGCATGCAACACGTGCACGTTGTCTCAGTCTGAGTAGATTACATTGACTAGCCCAAAATCTTTTGTAGTTTGTGTATTATTACGATAGTTATGGGTATGGTACACTACGTTAGTTCCAACTCATGTTCAGGTCATGGTTTTCAGGTTTATATTTTAAGTTGAATGTAATATGTACTATTTGTTGCATGACTAATTAATTTAAATTAAATTGTTTGGTGTGCTTTTGTATACTCTGCTTTTTAATTTTATGTACTTTCCATACAACATGTTTTGTTTTTATGAAAAACGTAACTCCAAAAAAATTATTTTCTTGCACAAAAATCACACCCCTACTTTTCAAACTGGATTTGAGCATAAAATGTGTGATGATTAGGCGATTAAACATGGTATATAGTTTAAAATTTTGGTCTGCAAATTGAATGATTATATAGTTGCAGTACCTGTTCCGGCAACAAATTATAGCGGCTGGTGCGTAAACTACGCGTGATTCGCGTCCAGAAATGTTAAAACACAATTTGCATGTATTTATCATGCTCAGAATTATTTTAAAGAAATCTAAGTTAAATTTTATGTCCTATATTTGTATTGTATTTGCAACATGAGAACACATGAATGTGCTCATTATCGAGGTTAGATTTTACACATCTGTGGCAAGTACTAAAAGACCTTTTCAGTTTTCATATATATATATATATATATATATATATATATATATATATATATATATATATATATATATATTAGTGATGGTTCAAATACCATTTTTCTCGAATCCGAATCTCGAATCCGAATCCCAAACAGTACCTCGAATCCACCCCTCGAATCCGAATCCAGTTCTCAAGGGTTAATTATAAAATAATTTATAAGTTAAGAGAAAAAAATTAAACATTATGCAGAATTATTTAACCCTTTAAATTTTTATTTATAAAAACAAGGATTTTGACACGGTCTGGATCAAGACGATTCCGTTTTTGGTCACATATATTTCCTGCAGTGCTGAACAAACGTTCAGAGAACACTGTCGCAGGTGGTGAACACAAATATTTTTTGGACAGTTTATGTAGCCTGGGTGAACACGCAGACTGAGTTTTCCAGTATTCGAGAATGTTTATTTCTGGGTTAACTGTAGGATCACGTAATAATCTGGTCACTTCATCAATTGCTGTAGAATCCGACTTGGTGGATTTAAGGCATTCAGGCATTATCTGTGAGTACAGTGATTCATGTATCCACGGAAATCGGAAAACGAAATTCAACATCCGACGGAACAATATTTTGTAGTTACCAACTTGACATTTGTTTAAAGTCCCAAATGTAGGTAAAAGCTTTCCTGAAATATTTAATGGAAACTGGAAGGCGCCATCTTGTTTTCAATGGTTTTAGGCCATAAGAAATATTGTTGTGCATCTTTTAAAATTAAGCCTCACTAAAGCATAGTGATTAATATGCCCGAAGTTAAAAGTGACGGGGTGTTTTCTCTAGTTTACCCATTAAAATTTTTTATATTAATATTAGTTATTTTTTATGTTGCTCATAATTATTGGCTAACAAATTCATTGGTTGGCCATCATGGAATTCTCAGATAATACATATTTTAACGTTGGTAGTCTACACAAACCAAACTTGGTCCTAAAAAAATTCATAATTAGAATGTGTATCAGAATATTTAAAATTGAATTGCGATTAAAATACATGTATACAAATACAAATGCATCCATGTTCATGAATATAAAGTAAGTTTCCCAAATCAGCACATGCTTCATAATTTTTTTTTATATAATAATGAATTAAAAGTACAATACAGTAGAACCTCGTTAATCCGTGATGCGCTAATTCGGGAATCGGATAAACTGGGACGATTTAAAAGAGAAGAAAAAAAAGAGAAGTAAAAATTTTCAGCGCTTAAAATTAACGTCACACGGGCTGGCGGCCGGCAAACACTACAAGCCATCGCGTGGGCCGCCAAACTCTGTAACGCTGTTTGTACCGACCCTTTGTGTCGCCCCCCTTTCAGCTGTCACATTTGTCACTCTTTAAACTTGAGGGGGATGTCCTGACTTCTGCTTCCCGTCTCCCTTTGTTTGTTTCCACCCGCCAACGCACGGCAGGCGCCTGGCGAGTGACGTGTCTGGCTGGCATTCGGTTGCACGAGGGGAAGGGGGGAGGGTGAAAGGTCAGCACGATCTTATCTTTCTCTCTTCGGCTGTTGTAAATGACCGTGAACTAATGGCTAGGCAGTGCTGTATTTCTTTAAGCCGAGACACTAATTCGAAGACGGCCGGCCCATACCGTGAACGGCCTTAACCCAGCTGCACGCCGGTGTCTGAGAAGCTTGACAAGACCTTCCGGGCCTTTAATCGCTAGTCCGTGAAATTCGGTAATCCGTGATTATCTCGGTCCTGACCATCACGTATTAACGAGGTGCTACTGTACCTCAATAGGATGTGTTCCAAGGAAAACGTAAACAGTTTTTAAAGTACTACATTTACATCAATATTTTTCCTCGAATCCCGAATCTTTTCCCTCGAATTTCGAATCTTTCGAATACTAGAGATTCGGTGGGATTCGAGGATTCGAGGATTCGACCGGCCCATCCCTAATATATATATATATATATTTTTTTATTTATTTATTTATTCTTGTCGACATCAAGATCATTAGACACACATGAGTCAACAGCACATTTCGATGAAACTGGGAGACGGTGTAATTTTGGAAAACCATAATCAGAATGGCCAGTCTGGGTCCTCTGGCATGTGAGTGCGGTGTCCCACCACTGCGACACCTCGCGAGGTAATGGTAAATCTGTGGATTGTGTGATTGTGTTGCTCGTGCCTTTCACGACATGCACGGGGATGGTTTTCACTGGCAGCCCCGACGGAGAGAAGAAGAAGCGTGGAGGAGGTGGGGCCCGCAAGCGGAGGGAGAAGAACCAGGGACAGGGCTCCGACTCAGACGACGACCGCCCCAAAGCCAGGCAGGGCCGCAAGCCCACCAAGGTGAGAACTATTTTTCTTCCCGTCTGGGAACGTTTTGTTTCACTTGCGATGACAGCATGTATAGTTAAATCATCAAACTTTCAGTTAACATGAAATATTTATTGCAGGGTGTCATTCACCAGGAAAAACTGGAAAACTGGAAATCGGTTGGGGGGAGGGGGGGGGGAAACACTTTAATTGTCATAGAATTTTGAATATCTGAAAAAATCAATGAACAGTCAGAGAAATATATGCTGGGCCAGGGTATTTAAAAGAAATATTTAGACAAATGTTAATTGTGTATCCCTAACGTATAAATAGTGTATTTGTGTGTTTGTTTGTGCCAATTATTTTTTAACAGTGTTGTATTTTTTGGCACATTATGCTGAATTTCATCTGTGATTGTTATGACTTTGCAAATATCAGTTTTTAATTTGAATAGAATACAAATATCAATACCAAATTATTTTCGGATAAATATATTGAATTTGATTAGTAAGAATGATAATTAGAAACCTATTCAATAAATTTTTATTACATGATACAAATACTTGGGGTAAGAAAATAGGAAATGTGTAGAGTAGTAGCTTACAAATAATAACTGAAGTGAAATGTTGGTTTGATAAGACTTATTAATAACAGCCTTATTTGTGAAATGATGATATGAGCTCATATTTACATTTTAAATCCATATATATCACTTGTTTTTGTTTTTAACAGCTGTCAGGTAAATTTTATTTTAGTTCAGCAATATTATGAACACAGTTTCTGCAAGAAAGTATTATTTAAGTTAGTTTAAATTGTTTTTTTAGTTTTTGAGTCACGTCTTTTAGTCATAGATTGATAAATCAGGTGAGCTGCTACTGTGTTGATGATGTTATATTGATTGTGACCATTGATTTACACACTGTTTGCTACTCTCGCGTTCACTTATTTTAATGGCCATCACAAAGGAGTGTCCATGTTATGTGTTGGAAATCCATGGTTGTTGTGTTGTAGATGTTATTTATTTATTTATTTTTTTCCACAACTGGTACCTGTGATGAAACTGCCAACACAAATACTGAAATAATAGTTTGTTTTCAAGTTTGTAATGTCACAAATATCCTGTTTTCAATTGTCTATGCTATTTTATTCTGTTACGAGACAATTGTGAAAAAACTTTAAATACTTTTTGAGTTTTGAAAATGCTGAATGTACCGAAAGTTCAAGTTTTGATATTGTGTTCCAGTTAAAATATCTAAAACAGGTATTTGTATCACACTTTTAATTGTCAACAGCCACTTTTTAAATTCCATTTTGTTTTTTTAGACGCCTCACCTCGGTCCATAGTCGCATGTTAAATTTAGTTAATAGCAGGAGACTGACCACTTAAATCATGTAAATTTTCTCTGAAAATGGTTTAGTTTTCTAACATATAAATTGTCACTTTCCTGAGGACAGTACAGTAGAACCCTGTTATAATGTTTTCAAAGGGGGCATAAGGAAGTAACATAATCAGGAATTATCAATTAAGCACTTTTCAGTGTTTGAACTATTTACCGAATGACTCATCAAGCTATGTAAACAAATTTAAATGTAAAACCACTGATGGATATACTTGATGCTCAAATTTGCTTAACCAAGCTAACAATTTTTCATCTTAATTGTGCTTCCAGCTTCTATTTTATTTGTCTCTAAAGTCACACTGCAACATTTCTATAAAACAAAATCGTGATTCGTGACGATGATGATGAAATAAATTAAACGTATCAGAAATAGAAAACTCTTTGTTTTTTATTCTTTTCATTGCAGGAATAGTTGGAGAACTAAAATATTGTATAACTACGTGCGTACATCTGAAAACACACTAGAATGGCAAGGAAAAGAAGGAATTTTTTCCCCCCTTCATGACAAGGGTGCCAACAGACATGTAACTGTGAATGTTATGTACCTTCGATATATTGAATACACAGTTTTAGCCAGCACTAACATGTAGTGCTAGTATTCTGGCACATTTATACGTATTTTGTTTTTTCCATACAGTCCTATTGAAAAATCTGCATCTATGATATAGCAGTGATAGTAAACAAAAATGCACGTAAATTATAAAGTTAACCTTTTAACGGCATGGGGTTTGCTGGACTGTTGGAGAATTCTGCATGTCTGCGCTAGTGGTACTGTTCAGGTAGCAAGAAGCGCTCGTATCTCTGTCTCTCTCGCGCGTGGGACCTCTCTTGATTTTATCTCTATTGATTTTATCTGTGCGAGTTTTTCTACTGAACTGAATATTTCCATGTAACATGTGGTTTATCTTTAGTTGTGAATGGTGATTTAAAGTCATTAACGTGACGTAAATCACAATCAGAGATGTCGGACGTATGGGAACATTTTGTTCTGGACAAATCAGACACCACCAAAGCTGCATGTCTGTTTTGTGGTGCAAAAATATCCCGCGGAAAGTCATGTACAACAAGTGCGTTACGTAAACATCTTAAACTCCACTCGGCCCAAATCGCTGTTGATAAACGGGAGAATAGTGAATCTTCCGGTTCAGGAGAAATTGCAGGGCCTAGTAGAATCTTATCTGAACCTCAAAACAATGAACCATCACTCACACAGCCCACACTAGCACAATTCATGACAAAAAAATGTAAGTATTCAAGTAAAGATGGCAAAGGAAAACACATCGGTAGGCTAATTGCAGAAATGATATGTGTAGACAATCAGCCACTGTCTGTTGTAGAAAACAAAGGCTTCAGAAAGATTATTGCATTTCTAGAACCTCATTATTCAATGGTTTCGAGAAAATTTCTGGCAAATACACTTATACCAGAAATGTACCAAACTACATGTGAGAAAGTCAAGGGACTTTTAGTGCAAGCAGAATACATCTCACGCACATTAGATATGTGGACATCATCTGTTAAAAGATTCGGGTTTGGGTTCGAGATTCGGCAATTCCAGTCGAGGATTTAAGTTAGGATTTGGATTCGAGGAAATCAGGATTCGCCCCATCCCTAGTTTTTTTTAAAAGTGTTTAGCTAAGCCATAGCCCATAACACACAATTTTAAACTTATTACTAAGTAGCCACTACAAAATACACAGAATGACACACTAAGAAAATATTTTGTGGTGACAAAATAACTCTTGTTACATTGTGTTTTTTTAATCCAAATAAGTTATGGATATCCTATGTACATTTGTACATATTTGTAGGAAAGAAACATGTTACAAAAGATTTTTAGTTCTTAAAGTATTTTCCAGTTTTTACATTTATTTTACCAATTCTGAGGACCATAATCTATAGCCAAAACACCTAAAACCAATAGCAAAACCAAAAATTATACTTGTAGTTTATAATGCGTAGTTGCTGTAAAAACAAGCGATGCTTATTCTTTTTGGTAACTAAAAAAAAGTATGTTTATTTTCGTGTTTGACTACCAATGTTAATTTTATACTAAATAATATATATTTTTTTTAATTTTTAGTAAAAGGCAGATTTAATGGCTTATAAGTCACTATAAGCGCCAACATGGAAAAATAATATGCTGAAAAAGACATCTTGTATTTGTTGCAAACTGTATTTTAATTCCACAAAATAATTTTTGTTGTGAAATTCTGAGGCAAAGAATAGCCTCCGAGACTTATTTGAATACCTTGTAATCTTATCAATAGCCTAGAGGATAGAATGAACTTTCACAATCGCCAGAAGTAATTTCTAACAAAATTATGAGTGATATTCCAAACATATGTTGTTTTAATGTGGTTCACCATCAATTGCATTTAGTGTGTCATTAAAACCTCTAAGCTTTGTTGGGTGACCAAAAATGAATGTAATTGTTCTGCGTGTGAATAGTCACTCCAAAATTTTTTTTTACTATGTATTGTTATTTTATGGTTATGTGAAGAATCGCCAGTTTCGTAAAGAATGAACGAAATTCCAGAAATGAAAAATGTAAGGTTTTCGTCGTTGACTTGTAGATTAAAATGGCGTGAATATTTCCCCTATTTGTTTCCATGCAAGGATTTAAATTGTTTTGGGAAATAAGTTTTGGAATAACATTTACCCTAAGCAATTTTCTTGTATCCTTGTATCTTAAAAAAAAAAAAAACACTTCATATCAGACACTGCTTACACATGAATTATTCATTTAGTAAGTCTCCATCATTGAGTTTAAAGGTTTGGAAATAAATCTTTATGAATATGAAAATTCATTTCACATTACCCCACAACAAAAGCAGAAATGCACGGGGTCTCGTACTCGCACATTTTTAAAATCTCTATTGGGCAATTGCAGGGGTCACGTCTGGCCGGTATTAAAACCTTATGAATGCCAAAAAAAAAAAAAAAAAATCTAAAATATTATTTACTCAGGGCATAAAACCCGCTTTTAAACTCATTATTAGGGGCAAGAATTTTACGCAAAAATTTTGGAATGCCGATCAGACAGCTACAAGGTATACCTGCTCCAGCGGTTTCTTCCTCGTGATTGGCGGCCGTCTGCAAGAGAAGACTGAGCTACTGAGGACAAGTTTGCTTCCCCATTAGATTACTGTGATTGGTATTGCAACAGATATGTACCATATGCATGCCCCTACTATTTTTTAACAAACAATTAACTACAAAGCAGAGGTTAGCTGTTCTTAATTATGTCAAGATAGAGGTTAATTTGTACGAGATTCCACTTTGCAACATTCGGCAACCTAAGGTGCACAATAGACATAGAAATATATTGCCCCAACAAAAAGATTTTAACATAACTGAAGTGTTTATTTAGTTAGAATAAAGTCGTGCCAACAATAATTAATAGACACGTAAAACAAATCCTTTCAGATTGTCAGAGTAATAGTTCGAGTAAATTTATTTTGTAGGAACTTCAGAAGTAATCAAACCAATTATTTTGTGGAAGAAAGCATGTATTTTTGTAATAAATGCAAATCATTTCAATATCTTAGGTTCCCCTTTTGTCCACGACAGTATAAAGCAGAAAGATCATCAAGTACATTAACCCGAAACGTATCTGGTAATTGGTAATGTTAT
This sequence comes from Bacillus rossius redtenbacheri, assembly GCF_032445375.1. Taxonomy (NCBI): domain Eukaryota; kingdom Metazoa; phylum Arthropoda; class Insecta; order Phasmatodea; family Bacillidae; genus Bacillus; species Bacillus rossius. The sequence continues at coordinate 279,863,488 of NC_086330.1, read as the reverse complement.
TGGTACTGCTTAATTGTATTTTATGATAAATCAATTGCATTTAAATATCAATACTGGTTAGCAATGAACACCGTGAAAATTGTTGGTTAACCACAAGAACAGCACAACACAAAAACTAATATGCTATGAACTAACTTTTTGTTCTCTGAAATGTTCGTGAGCACTCAATATACATAATATCCAGCCCATAAGCCGTGAAGAATAAACCGCGCTTTTTTGAGCTTACTTCCAAGATAAAGGTAACGAGAAAATTTCTTTCAGCTGGTCCTTGCAAGTATAGGTCTATGAGCAGAATTTAATTCTATAAACTTGATGTACTAATGTTTTGAAACACATTTTTGTAAAATATTTATTTTAATCACTTCCACTTAAACTAATTTAAGAAAATCTTTTACTCTACCCTTTATGAAAAAGATAATATTTGGTAAATACAGGTTGGAAAACTAGCATTTAACTTGAGACCTAGATAACATTATATCTTTCTTTTGTTATACATTACATTAAAATAATATTACAACATAATTAAGTTTTTGCTCTATTTATGTTTTATGAAGGATTTATTAACAGATTTAAATATATATTTATTTAAAAAAACCTCATATCTTTTCCATTTGATATTGATAAATATGGAAAAATATTTTTAACATTTACAGTTACGTGTCCACCTGTTATGTAATATCTCTACTAATTCTATTATTACTAATCTCTATTATTTAGTACCTTATAAAGCTTAGAATATAATCATTTTGTGAGTATTTTAAAATAATTTTTATAATGGTAAATATTTGTTGTTTACAACTATCTCTATACATCCACGGAGAGTAAAATATAAATTTAAATAAGCCAATGAACTAACTTTGATAAAATTCAAATTCAGCGAACCAGAAAACTGAAAATTTCAGTTACATTACTTTATTATGTTAATTGTCACAAAGAAGTAAAGCCTAATATATGTCCATAATTGTTTTCTTTCGTCCTTAGGTGTAACACATGATCATGTTTTCTGATACTCATAATCAAATCCAGCAAGGGTGAATCTATATGAAGTAACCAAAATTATCAGCTTCCATAATGTTTTTATTGTTTCTAGACACATTATTTCTACCCCAAGTATAGAATGCTACATTTTAAAATACTCATAGGTTACTTATACGTATTAATTAACATCACTCGAGTAGCAAATTCTTAAAATACTGGTCAAGGTTTTTGCATGTGGTAGTTGTGACAACAGAGTAATAAGCATGTGCTAGATAAACTGTTTAGCCAAGATTTTCAATGTTTTCTTTAGAAATCATCTACTAAATTACTATATTTCGTTTCTGTGGTGAATGCTGGTTGAGCACGTGGTGGTTGATTTTGAATGGAATTGTTTGAAAATTAATACATATGCTGGCCCCTTAGCAAATTTTCAATAGTCAGTTAAAATCTATGCATGCTTTTAGAATAACAATGTCACTTAAAGTAGCTGACATAGTAAACAAAAATTTTGACGTTGGTTCGCTGAAACCCTATAATTCACTGTGCGTCACAGCCACAGATACGTGGTTAGTTTCTTGTCTTTCTCATTGTGCCACTACTAATTACTACAACTCAAATCTAAATGTTTTAATGTGAATATTTAAAACTTAGTCATCATTATTGCTCCTAACGATTTTAAAAACATTTATGTAAACCACCAATGTATTATAATTATATACAAACTTTCATGTTCTTATAACAAAATTATTTTTGCCAAATTATATAATTAAAATATTTGCATCTATTAAAAAAATAGTTTTAAAAAGATTTTTTGATTGGTTGTATAATAGAACACCCGCGGTTTTTAAATACGGCGGGAAGAACCAAGTACCGCTTGTAAATTTATAATTTTAAGTTAGGTGTTCTTTGTGTTGGAAGTATGACTTAATTTTTTTTTTATTTAAAAGGTTTGCATTTGTTTGAAGTTTTTGTGTTAACGTCACTTAAACTTTGTGTTCGGTGTTTGAACCGGACAAGTACATTACGCTATATGCCGAAGAAACAACACCAATAAGTGTTTCCGTCTAACCACCGACATTTCATCGTTCATTAGAACCAAGCAGTAGCAAATTTTTCCTAGGCCCTTTATAATCATGGAGGTCTCGTCATCACAAATATTTCTGTAAGAAACTCTGCTAATTGATAAACTTAATTAATCTCCCATGTTTTTGTTGCAACCCTTCGTTTCAACATACAAAATAATATATTTGTTTCCTATAATGTATACATTTACCAGATAACAAAGTTTAGCCTAATTAATTACTTTTCAAACACATTTGGAAGTAATACTTCATTCAATAATTCTTGCCCGACACATACACAAACATTCATATGTACATGCATACACATAAACAAACATACATACCCCTATGTGTACAAAATTCCACTCTTCAACATATTTGAATGAAGGCCTACTTGTAACCTATACACATTTTTATAAATATTAACGTACTACAGGTATATAAATAACATACTATAAATATTGATGTACACTCATATCCTATATGAATACAAACATGAGTTCATGAGAACGTTTTACTTTCAGAGGACTATTAAATTAATGATGATGAATATCATGAAGATGATGATGATGATGATGATGATGATGATGATGATGATGATGATGATGATGATATCCTTAGCTAAATTGTGAGCTTGGTAACATCAGTTAAGGGCGTGGTTGGAAACAGCAAAAACACCTAAGGTTATCTTGACAAGTTGTTCCTGCGATTGCCTCAGGTGACACGTGAATGAAAGGATATAACACCAAATCTCAATCGAAAACATTTTCAACTCAGTCAGTATGCAAGCTGGGATGTTCTAACCACAGACCAAACGACTGGACAAACAAACATACACATACGTACTCACGCCTACATTACACACAAAATATATGCATGAGAACATATTTTTAAACAAATATACACATTGAAATATACCTACATATATATACTTCTGCATTTTTCATTAAGTTGTTGTAAAATTGTACTAAAATGCAAGCAAAAATTTATTTCACCCATACTGTAAATAAAATACACTTTCTGAAATTCTTCCCGTACTTAATGGCCAGATTCTGCCGAACTAATTGATGAATCTGGCTGGATTTCTTCCAAACCACCTGAATTTTCACGCAACAATCGCTGAGCAGCTTGGTATTGTTTTATTGCTTATGACATGTTTCTTTTAGTTTTTAAATATCGTTTGCCATTCCTTAATTTCTGGGGAGCCATTGTCGCAAGAAAAATCAGTGAATTAAAAATGGTACGATTTATTTCACAAAACTGACAAAGCCTGCATCTAAAACAAGCACTTGTTTGTATTAAACTAGCGACTCATGTATTGGCATTCGTACACTATGCGAACGCGACAGTCAGGCGAAGCCAGCTCGGGGTGGAGGGCAGCTGAGGTCCGGCAACCCTGCGGCTGGCAGCCAGGCTGTTTACCTGCTCGCTCGGGGGGGCGGGGTAGGGTGGTGGGGTTGGAAATCTAATGCTCAGCCAGGCTTCACGGCGCCAAGTGAGTAGCGGGTTGCATCTGATATATTTTGGAATTCCAGGCGCCAAGAAAACATGCATTCACCTCTTGATTTGGATCTGTGTTACTATTAAGAATATAATTCTTTTTACTGTTTTTTATAAAAGTATATGGTTGTATGTATTTAAAGTTTATATTGATTTTTACTTTAAGTGAATTTTTGCAGTTTTTATATTAAAGTGAAATTAGCTGATTTTATGATTGTGCACAAATACTACTGGTCAATTATTAAAATTTTTTAATTATGTCATTATATATGTCACGTATATGACTTGCACTATATCAAAACTTAGCAAATTTCATCAAGTATTTTTTGAGATCCGTTTTGCAAGAAATGCTACAAAACTAAACTTTGAGCTCGTGTAGCTCACAAACTACCAGTTTTAGAGACAATTCTTCACATATGGAAACTCGTTTATATGTAAATATTATTTAAACACTAAAATCAGGAATAAAATTTTTTGGGTCATACAGCCTTAAGGGCTCGGTTCACTCCCATGCTAGCCGAATGGCGGGATAGGGATTTACAGGTTAAACTTAAATGCACGCGATTCCGTCAGTTATTGTAATAGAAAACTAAAACAAACACCAAATTGTAGATATTATAAGCATACAGGTTTCTACGAAAACAATTTTAATTTATTTTAAGTTTTTAAGTTTGATATTGTAAAATTAAGTTTTAATTTTGTCACAATTATCAGTCAGTATGTTCTACCCCCTTAATCATCTCGTAACAACGTTGGTCATATCTCAATCTCACGAAAAGTCCTTGGCTTTGGCAATGTATCTGGTTAAATATACAAGCAACACTAATTTTTTTAAATGAATATTGTGGAAGTGCCTGATGTATAGGCTGCAATGCACGCTGGTAATATGACGTGCCCCGCCGGCGGCGGACAAGAGATAAGGCCGCGTGGAATGAGAGAAGGAACGGCGTAGTTGCCACTTCGCCTATCTCCCCCTCATCCACCCCTTACCATCAGCTGTCACGAGACAGTAAACCCGCACTTCAAGTGATTTTGTTCCTCGGTTCAATTCTCCAGTTGCTACGCTACAGCCATGGGAAGAAATTGGCGTAAGTGTTACAAGATCTCGCGACCTTTATCTCACAGTAGAAAGTCCATGAAAAATCGAATGAAGCTTCTTCTAGCATCTAAACGTCAAAGTAAATGGTATATATTTATATGATGCAACAATTATTTTAAGAAAATTTGTAACCTTTTTACAGCTGGTAAAGTAAGATGAGGCGATGTTGTAATCAGCATAACAAAAGCGTAACGCTTACAGGATAACTAAATATCAGCAGTGTCGTATTCGAAGGAGGATAGGGGAACGGGGCTCAGGAGTGAGGTGCTCAATGAAATTTTTGCATTATAGCACACTCGCTTAATTGAATACTTGCGCATTTGTCTACTTGCTCACTTGCATACTTGCACACAATCCACACATTCGTAGACATTATTATTCCCCTATCACTTACATATATTGATACATCACTTCTAACGCGCATAGCGGCCACTCGTCCATATGATTTTTATGGGTTTTACGGCTAGAGTATGCTTTTGAAATCAACACAGTCAGTACAGTATATAATTCTGTAGTGAACAACCGGCTTAGGGCTAAAGGTTTCCAGCGGGAAATGAATATATATTTCATTCGTAAAATGTTTTTATTGGCCTTATAGGTTGTGTATGGTACATGCAGCCTTACAAGAAAAACAATACACATTTTAAAGTTTTATTATTTTGCCTGCCTATAAATTCAGCAAGCCTTTTTAAAAGATTGCAAGCAATACAGTTTAAATGTGCAACATGAAATGACCACTCTATGCGATATTCCCCAGTATTATTTCAGGTGACCGTAGCTGAAGTCGCTATGTACCTTTGGAAGGAATTTGGATCAGAATTTCGGGTGTGCCATGAATTTAGTTAAAATTGTATAATTTTTTTATGTAATTTATTTGTCCATCCGCCCCGGACTGGCAGACGTAAAGAGCGAGCGTTGAAAAGCAACAATTTCACAAGAAACTATCTAAGCTTAATTACTGCATAAAAATGTGATGAAACTATTTAAACTATCAAAAAACATATGGACGTCTAAATCTGGATCAGAGATTTTGAAATAAATTTTAGGCATTAGTAATAAAGATTCCGCCGGCTTTCGCGGCCATTGTCTTGCATTTATTGGCCAATAAATTTAGGCATTAGTGTTCCTAAGATTAGGTAGTTGATACGCCGAGCCCTAACAAACCCGCCGGCACACGGGAACTTGTAAAATAAAATAAGGTATCAAAGTTTTTAAAACTAGTCGGTGCTGCAATTAATGGAGTTGAAATATTGGATGTTTTAAAATGAATATTACTAAGTAGGATATGAATACATTGTTATCAGTTAAACAATTTCTTACTTACAAGAGAATGTAATACTATCATCATGCCAATGACTACAATTATAATACGCACAATGTTATTATGTTGCTCTTTTTATAACATGGTTGTATTTGATTAGAATAACAGGAAAAAATAATTTTTCTTTACAAACTATATTTACGAAATTGTAGTAATTCGACAGGCCCTTGAAAATAATTTTGATATGGTAGCCATTGATTAGGCCTATGTTAAACAAATTTAATTGTGGTTCATGAGGCTGGAACATATATATATATATATAAATTACATTTAGGTTTATGTAGTAAAGTGGTCACTTAGTAACTGCAATTACGTTTATTTTCTCCCATAATCTTCAGTATAATTTGCGCCAAACTTCTTAGCGGGCGAATTTTCGCGATGTTGTGCATTACCACATCAAAGAACTTCTGACTCCATGTCCAGTCGTTATCTTGGTAATAGTCTGCTTACAGCCGAGCTGTTAGCAATTTTAGCTACGGTGAACAGTGCTTTTCTGAGGACCATTGAGTGAGCAACTAGATGGATGAGTCGTTGTGACATTGCTTGGACAGTTATTGTAGCAGCGATTTTTTTTTACCTCTTAATTTATGAATATATATATTCAAAATACTGAACATTTAAATGACATGTAAAGCAAGTTAAATAGAACAACTCATTTAATATTGTAAATAGATAGGTAAACTGAATATTTCCATCTTTTATTTCAGACTGTTAAATAAAATAATAAATGTTGTTTATTACATCCACAGCGCACGCTGTTCACCATGTATTTGCAAAAGATAAACATGAACGAACTATTTAACTGATAGAATTAGTTTATGAACATTTTATAATGTGCCTGAGCATTTAAAATCTACATATATTCTAAATTTTATTCTTCAGGTCAGATCAGTGCAAATAACTATTTACCCCAATAAAGAACATACAAGCCAGCTCATACAAAATACAACTGCAATACATTTTAGAGCTGAAAGAGTTGAGGAAATTAGCTAAAAAGCTAAAATAGAATTAAATAGAGCTGGAAAAAAGTGTGAATTAAGAATTCGTGTGAAGCTATTTCATTTTTATCTGGGAACCACAACTTCTTAATTATTTTTTTATACACAGGAAAAAAAACACTACAAAATAGTTACTTTTATTTTTAAGAAGTAGAGAAATGTTCGTTATAGCTTTAGGTTTTCACTGTGATTTTTAAGGTCTTGTGTGTTTCGGCATAGTAGTGGGAAAACCTCGACAGAAAAGTAATAATATAAAGATACGCGAGGACTGATAGCCACAGCATTATTATCGTTCCACTATTCGTCTTGCTATTTTTAATACATGAAATAATTAAACAATTATAAATATTTAACTAAGGCTATTTAGATGTACATCTCAGTAAGTTTTTTAAAGGAAACCTGCTACGGAAAATTTTAACATAATAGGGCTTGTTTACATCTTACATTATTACGATGCGGAAATTAAGATTTACTTTAAATGCACTTAAATGAATCATTCTTGTCTCCAGTGATAATTACGATGTGAACAAACATTTTATGAATAATTTTAGTTTTCATACAGAATATTCTCCATTGTCATTCTCAACATACGAACAAAATATAGCATGTTATCCTGAGCATTCATTAATAATAAAGTCTTTAAGTAAAATCAGAACTAATAATCATTTTAAAAAAAAAGTTTGTTTTTTTATGCCCTAAAAACGTTTAATAAGATGATAGGATTATACAATATCGAGGTTTTGTAGCGATACATTTCATTAACATATGACCATTTTGCATCATTACACGTCTTTGTCTGAAAACAATATTTCCGAATCAAATGCCAAATCATAACTGTGTAATAAGCATGCGTTCTTAACAATAGTCATGAATTTAACATTAAGTTAAAATATGTATTGAACTAATTTCTTATTTTATTATTGTTAAGCACATTTTATTCTTACTTTTATTTTACAGTTCTGCTGTTTGTGAAGATTTTAATGAGCATTTACCAAACCTCATTGTTGAAAACAGCCAAATTGAGAGTTCTTCATGGATAAATTTACAAGGAAACAGGATATTCAGACCCTCATATGTAATACCATATTTATTAAACCTACAAGAAAAGCACACAAGACAGTCCACTGCAGGAACCATTCAGTTCAAAAAATTAATTCGTCATGGTCTTTAGAATATTTATTTCCTATTACTTTTAACTGATAATAATGCATTCTTTATGGGACTTCTTCAAGTTAAACATGGATATTGATTATTTACTACGTAGCTTCACAAAATTAGTGGGTAACGTTTATTAATTGAGTTGCTACCATATAGGTAGTACGATTTTGAAATGAACTCAAAACTAGAGAGTAAAGTAAGGAAGACTGCAGTACTTGTGCAATTAATTAATCACAGTTGTGGCCTTATTTGTATCACTGTGCATTGTGTTCACGAATTTTCCAGTATTTCTTATACTGACCCCACTTCCAGCCTCCTGATCCCGAAGTAACTACAGCGACACAGTTAGAAGATTCATCTTGACTTTGAAGTGCAGACCGATTCAGGCCTCTTACAATTCCTAGAAAACAACTTAAAACTATTACCACAATTATTCTATTTTGACGTTACAACGTCTAATAAATCGATGAACGCCGGCTGCACGCACGAAAAAGTGTCCCACTACGGATGTGTCCTGTTTGCTCATTGTACGCATGCGTAGCATCTCTCTTCATGCTCATTGTACGCATGCATGGCATCTCTCTTCCACTCGATTGGAACAACCATCGATTTGACTTTTCAATCATATTTTCGTAGTTTGAATTTTTAATATTATGTAATTTAACGATTGTCCACCGATTTTCAGCACAATCGGTACGGTTATTTAAAAGTAATGTTGAATATTCAAATACGTTTTGAACCAAAAATGGTGTTTTACAGTTACACATAATAATTCAAATTACACCCGGGATCTTTTGCACAATGTTTTAAAAAATATTGTAACACATTATAAATAAGTTTGGTGTGTTTGGGATGCGTATTTGTTATAAAATCGTGTTATAAAAACGAAATAATATTATTCCCCTACCGTGAACAAAATTTTTATAAATATGTATATAACAACTGAAACTATCGTTATGAAGTATGGCCTCGTGACCGTGCGGTCAGCAAGGCTAACTACCAATCTAAAGGAAGCCGGTTCGAACTCGGCAACTGCGAATTTTTTTTGTACTTGTAAAAATAAATACGGCGCACGCAACATTTCAAAAGTAATAAATATATTTGAATTAATGAATGCAAATTAAAATAATTTATTAATTAAATTGTACTTTTCATTTCACTCCTTTGTATCCATACAAAATAGTGATAATTCAATAAAAATGATTCAATTTTATTCATAAATGTATGCAGAGGTAGATTTTATCATACAAAAGACAGAAAAATAAAAAAAAAATTCTTCCTCAAAGAATATAATATTTTTAATGCCTAAATGGTTTGGTTGCAAAAACCTATTACGGCTCAGTCTCAGGCCGAATATGATATTTACTTTTCTTCTGGATCAATAATTTCATCAATGTTTTGTTATGACGTTGTCACGTTAAACTATCGTACGTAAACCGACTTTACAGACAACCAATTTTTCGTTCTGCTTTTTTTAAGGAAGCTGTAACTGGATTTATTGTAATATGAGACTAAATCAAATTCTTTGATTGAATTTAGGTTTTGTAATCAGTGAAATGTATGATGTTTGAAAAATTGAAATATTTATCACGGTAAATCTTTATATTTACTTACCTAAATTTGTGTAACATTACAACACTGACGAGAGTTTATATGTTTGGAATGCCAATTTTTTACTTAGCATAAAGCTAAGTGTAATTAATACATCATATTTGATATAAATAGTAGACAAATCAATTGTGATACTTCAAATAATCGCAAACCAAAATCGCACCATGGAGAAATATTTTTTTTTTTTTTTACGATCTACATTGTAACTCTACAAGTTTACCTGGGAAACTAAATATTGCTTGAGTTTCATCGAATACCTATTACAAAATCATTATACATCTTTGGTGTGGTCGTTCATAGACCTTTCAGGGGTTTCCCCCCTTTTCTTTGTTGACCCGGCGCTCTTAGCCATAAGGCCCTGCCGCCCCGGGCCCCCACGGGCGTGGATATGGATACAACATATACGCAATCGGAAAAGCCGCTAGAGCTCTGGCTATGCACAGAGGCTGAGGCATGTCCACCACCTCGGCCCCCTGCTCGCTCAGCTCACCTTAGCCCCTAGAGCAGCACTGCTGGCGCCCACATCACACTGGGACCCCTCAGTCACCCAGTGGAGGCCGTCCCGGTGTTGTCGTACAGTAGTGTCTCGCTTATCCGACATAAACGGGTCAGCAGAAAGTCGGATAGTTAAAATGTCGGATTAATAGGGAATTGCTAATAAAACATTATAAAAGTAAAATTTTGCTAATGTTTTAAACATTTCAAACCTAATAAACATTTTTACAACCAAAAAATAACAAAAATATCTGGCTGAATAATAAGTTGCAGTACCTAGAGTCGGGATCAACAAAAATTATTATGACACAAATTGTCATTTATGTTTCCGATAGAATAGTTTTTATTTTTGAGATGTCGGATAATACGAAATGTTGGATAAGAAAAGGTCGGATGAATGTGACATTTCGGTTTTTGATTATTTGTGCTTAATTCAGTCGTATTCATTTAGTAAGAAAATGAAAGTAGGTAATGAAAATAAATCATAACATTGCGTGGTTAAGTTTATATCAATCATTAATTGGAATTAAATAAAACCTACATGTGTAGTTCCGATGCGAGTGGTAAAGTCTCCGTTTTCAATGAGTAGAATTAGTGATTTTCCGGAGGTTAAAAGTACAGGAGGTGCGTTTGGACGTTATTTATTTAATGCCTAAATTATTTCTATAAACACTAAATTGTTTACATGGAATTATGTTAATATAAAACAGTGTTTACGTTTACAGTAGTCAAATGTCAAGTTTCCTTTCGAATGACTGTGAAAAACGGGGAGGTTCATCGCAAAAATGAAGGAAATATTTTTGTGTCCAATATAAGTTATAAGCCGAGGCTCCAGATTGTAAGGATCTCAAGGCAATCGCGGGATAAATATATATTGGGTGAAAAATATTGGGTGAAGTAAAGTATTGCATTAAATGTTCTGGACATTTATAACCCGGAACCACGAGATGAAATAAACTGTAGAAAAAATGCTAAAATGTTGTTTATTTATTACTAACTCTGCTTGCGTTTTGTAACATATTGTCCCAGCCTAATCAAAACGCGAGTCAATAGGCCTCAAATATATAAAAAAAAATTATTGTTAATAAAGTATTAGCCTGGATTAGTATAAATTGCACTGAAGAATTTCTGTTTGTCACACAGCATATTCTTTTCAATACAGTGTTAATTTAATACGGTACAATTTCAAATTTATATAAATATAGTAACATTTGAAACAAACAAACGGTACGTATTTTGCTGAATGTATCAAATATTTATTGTACTTAAAACCGATTGGATGATGATATCAGGAAACTAAAAAAAGTTACGTTAACTTATTAAAATATTGTTTGCCAAAATCGAAACCATTGAAATAAATATGTCTCCTTTATGGAAATAACTTTAAACTGAGAATACACAAAAATATAATTCTGTTTTAATTCTTGAATCACTATATTAGGATTTTGCCCTTATTTCTGTGTTTTTTTTTTATTTGAATATAATTTTGTAGGTAATATTCTATTTAACTTTTCCTTAATCGTACCAGACTGCCTTTCCCACCAGCCGGCCAAATGGTCCACGGACTGCTATTCAATATATCCATGGTTAAACCAGCAAGCAAATAGCACACGCCGCCAATTGGGGCCCATTCGGAAGCAGATGGCACTGTCTAGCTGCCCTCGGATAGCTAGCAGAGCGACCGCGGAACCGCCTGTCTTCGGTAGCCCATAGCCCTTGGTGCGAGCGTCACGTGTCAGATAACACTTGGCAACACCGCGTTGTAATTATCGTGTCCCCCCCGCTTCTACCCGGATGACAGTGGCGCCCGGGAAGAATATGTGTCTGTGATAACGAGTGTTCAACTGATCGTGACTACTAGCGCTCTCCAGCGGGACAGAATCACAACCGTGACCTTGAACCGAGCCCTTAACATGTTAATCTTCACAGATGGGATAAGTGTTGGAATACGTAGTTAGATTTTATATGCAGGAAAACATTATAAGCAGGATTCAATTGTAGATCTATTTTGTTTTATGTGTATTTTGTATAATATATATTAAAATAATTAAGTTGTGATATAAAATAGCTGTAAAAAAATTTCACTTAAAGGTTATGAACATTTCTGAAATTGATTCACCAGGCATTTGTAGACTCTGTGTGTAGCACACTGTGGGCTGAAAATGTTGCAGGAGCCCCGGGGCAGGAAGAAGCCGACGGCAGTGGACGACGGGCTGTCGTCGAAGCAGAAGAGTCGCATCGTGTCAAAGGCGACCATCTCCACCAGCGAGTCGGACAGCGACAGCAACCAGCTCAAGATCGCGAGCGAGTGAGTCGGGCAGTTAAAGCCTGGGGCTAGGCGATGGATGAATTATACATCACACAGCTATGCACAGAGGCTCTGGGATGATGTGACCTTCAACCTTATAGCAGGCTCCGAACCACTTGGGTACAGATTAAATGTTCTCATAAATTTGAGTAATGCTGGTTGTTGGAATCGTAACCATGACCTGTGTCACGTGAGTGTGACGTGCTAAGGGGAAGAGATAAGAATCAAGAGACACATAATTTTTTTCAACAGTTTTATGCCATATCAATTTCGCATGGTTTTAATATTTAAAATTTTCCTTCATCAAGGGGATAGTTGCAGATTACAAAACAAACTGAATATTGGCTTTTGTGTTTCATAAATGTTTGCTTCGTAGGGATGGGTCGATTCCACAATTTCACTAAATTCCAGGTTTGATTCCGATTCTAATTCCCAATTTTTTAAATCCTTGAAAGTTCTATTTGTTGTGTTTCACTTGCTTTACATCCGTGAACATTTACATTGACACTAACGGATCATAAAATAAATTACTGTTTATCATGATTCAAATTCACAATATATTTAACAATGCAAGCTGTCGGTGTCACAGCAAATGAAATAGCAACATGAAAGTCATTCAGTGCATTATATACAAAAGTTTGCTTACACACGGGCAGCAACATGTTATGCACAAACAATGTTAAACTATTTTGTTTTAAGCAAAAAATATTTACCTTAATGTATCTAAAATATAACGAGAAATTAGCTCTAGTATACGAAAGCCTATTTAGATAATAATAACAACAATAATAATCAATACGGTTGGCCAGCCTGTATTAAATTATTTCCTTCAATGTGTTATCATGATTGCTTGCCGACGTTGGAGGTGAAAGATATTATGTTACAGAATTAAGAAAAAAGTTACGTTAATGCTATATTATGAAATGAATTTATTATATTGAAATGAGATTACAGTGTTTTTCCCGCTAGTACATAAATCTAAATTTTGTTGGTACAGTGTTACGGATTGTAGGGGATTTCTATTGTAATGTAACCTTTGTATGATGTACCATGTGTCCATGTCTTTTGTATGTTAGTGCTAGGTTAGTTGCGGAAACATTGTCAGCTTACTGGCCATAAAATTTGGCAATTGTGGCAAGAACTTAATTTTTGTGAATCTATTTTACATCCAAATTATTGATTGTTCTTACAGGTGTACCGTACTGCATAGTGCTACAATCACTCAGGCTGCAGCAAGCCTTCATACCATTTGTCACATGCGACCTTGATGGCCAAATTTTAATAATTTTAGAGTTTAATTTGTTAAGAATTTCTGCAAATAAGTTTAGTTATCTGATAGAATACATTTGAGTATTTTTCATGCATATAAGATTTTTTAAAATTATTTTCCTTTAGTGAAGAAATTTTGATAGATGACCGTCAAGACTAGTACATTGAACATTGACTCGCTACTGTGACAGGAAGTTACATTTATGCTAAATAACAAACTAAATAAATAGGGAAATCCTGCTAAATAAGTTTGAGTAACTAACTTAATAGAACTGTTTTAAAAAAATTTTACCAGGCAAATAAACATAAATTTTTAAGTTTAATGAAAAAATTCTTTACTAAGTTTTACTCTAGTTGATGATAGCTTTGATTTTTCTTTTATCATTTGATTGCTTGTACTTGTGTTTCTTTCTAAAACCAAAATAGCATAAATGGTGGTTGTAAAAAAAAGGAGGCGGGGGGGGGGTGAATTTGGATAGTGTTGTTATTGCTTAAAGATCATACAAGATAAAAGTGGCTTTTTCGATTTTGAAATTTTTGATTTTTGTATTTGACTAGAAGTAGGTAAAAAAAATTCTGATTTTCTAGTATGTACAATCTACAACTAGAGACTAGATTTATGGTTCTTTTTTTTTACATTTTATTGTTTTTTTCTTATAAATTGGTTTTATATTTAAAGATAATGTATTAATTCACTCATATTATGTTTAAATGTTTCTTAATAGTTATACTTATTTTACCAAAACAGTGTGCTTTTCACTTTGGCGTATGTGCTTTCTTATTTATACTAAAATAATAATTTTCAATAAGCATGTCTACAACAGAATTAATCAGAACAATAAAAGTAAATCATCAAGAGTTTTAATGTTAGAAAAATGCAGCAATGTAATATAAAAATAAGTTATTAATATTGATGCAAGACCAATCAAAGTAAAATAAATAATTTCCTATGAAATTAGTCTATTCATTCTGATAAAAACTTCATGATAAATATATTACATTTATTAATTAAAAAATTGCAGTTAAGTTTGGTTAGAATGCTAATTTATGTTAATATTTTAGAACTACAGTGGAACCTGGATAATTCGAACTTATTTAATCCGAAATCTTCTTTAATTCGAATTTTCCTCTTGGTCCCTAGCATTTTGTATCTAAACAATGCTGAAATTCGTGGATAATTCGAATTTTATTTTGGATAATTCGAATTTTTGGTGCGTCTAATTTAGTGAATAAATTATAAACTACGGCTCAAAAAATTGTAAATTTATCGGGAAATACGTTTTACAAACAATACTCGGCAAAAGTTAAGCGTTTGACCAAATGCGCGGTAGCTTGTAGTGTGATGACTCACCCTTCCCCTCCCGCACACTTGTGCCGAGTGCCGACCGCCTGCGCGTAGCAACAACATGCAGCAGTAGTGTCTCCAAGGTCACCCCTCCCCACACTCACCCCTCTCCACTCCGTACTGTACAACTGTGCATCGTTCTGTGTATCGTCTGTTTTGTAACATACAGTGTACTGTAGCTTATTTAAAATTGTCTTTTGATGTGTGATTACGTGTAGTTTTTACGTACAGTGACGTTTAGTGAGTGAACTGTGAGAGTAGCAACCATGGCGTCGACCTCGTCTACAAAATCCCGTGCTTATAAAACTTTGACTCTAGCTGAAAAAGTAGCGGCGATTAGGGAAGTGGACAAAGGCGTGAAAAAGAAATTGGAAATCGCGAAGGACTTTGGGATTCCACCCAACACTCTATCCACTTTCTTGAAGAATAGAGATAAAATTCTCAGCAGTGCAGAGGAATTTGATAAAGACCGAAAACGACTACGAGAACCAGATAACCCAGACGTCGACAATTGTGTTCTTAAGTGGTTCAAGCAAGCCAGAGACAAAAAAATTCCGTTGAGTGGTCCCCTAATAAGGGTAAAGGCCGAGCAATTCGCTAAAGAATTGGGCAAACAAAATTTCAAAGCTAGCACTGGATGGCTGGATGGTTTCAAAGAACGTAATAAAATTACGTTCAAAGCAGTCTGTGGCGAAAGTGGGGCAGTGAACCAGCAAGAAGCCGGCCAGTGGAAGCGAGATTTAGAAGAGATGATCCAAGATAGAGACCCAAACAATATTTTCAATGTTGATGAGACTGGCCTTTTTTTTAAATGCACACCGGACAAAACATTGGCATTTAAAAGCGAAAAATGTCATGGTGGAAAACTAAGCAAAGAAAGAGTGACGCTTTTAGTCGGAGCAAACATGGACGGCTCAGAAAAGCTGCCCTTGTTGATGATTGGAAAATCGGCTAATCCCCGTTGTTTTAAGAATGTCAAGTCGAAACCGGTGGATTACGTTAACAGCTCAAACGCTTGGATGACAGGCGACCTGTTTTCAAAGTGGCTAATAAAGTTGGACAAGAAGTTTATTAAAGAAAAGCGTCAGGTGGTCCTCTTCATCGACAACTGTACTGCGCATAACACCATACCAGTGTTGAAATGTGTTAAAGTGGTTTTTTTCCCAGCCAATATGACATCTGTTGTCCAGCCAATGGACCAAGGGATTATAAAAAATTTGAAACATTTCTACAGAACCTTGCTGGTAGAAAACATACTGTCCGGAGATGGAAACGCCCTGAAAATAAAGCTCGATATTCTGCAAGCTTCCAGAATGTGTAAGCAAGCGTGGGACAGAGTGAAGCCAGAAACAATCAAAAACTGTTTTAAAAAGGCAGGTTTTGTTAAAACCGAGGACGAAACTGTGGAAGCCACTGAAGCGGAAGCCATTCCAGCAGCAGTCGACGGCTGGGAGAATGTGGGAGCCGACCCGACCATCTCGTACGAAGACTTTCTCAATGTCGATGAAGATGTTGCGGTGTGCGGTGACGTCGCTGACACCGAAATCATCGCAGAGGTGCTCGGCAGTGAGAAGCAAGACGATGACGGGGAAGGTTCGGAAGACGAGATCGCTGGAGTAGAAGAAGAACCGGTGCCGAGTGCAGCTGACGCCATGAATCACATAAAAGAACTTAGACGTTTTTTTGAGAGCCGAATTAATGTAAGTGATTCATACTTCATCTCTTTGAATAAGTTAGAATCTTTTGTAATGGCCGAGAGCCTTAATTCGAGAAAACAGGCCAAAATATCATCTTTTTTTCAAAAACAATAGGTTGTTTTTATGTTTCAGTTCAATAGTTTTAAGGTCATTTTAATATGTATGTATCGTTTAGGCATTAATCGATGTATTTATTCAAAAAATGTCAACCAATAAAGAGTTTTAATAGAAAATATGATTTTTTATTGTTTTGGCCCTATTTATATTACGAACTTCCTTAATTCGAATTTTTGGATGATTCGAAGTTTTTGACTGGTCCCTTGAGGTTCGAATTATCCAAGTTCTACTGTATATAGTGTTTCAGTATTATTTGGTGTATTGGGAGGCTTTTTGTTGTTATTTTGTCACAATTCACCATAAAATATTGTCCCTTGGCTGTAACTAATCACATTGCTTCCTGGTGCTTGTTTCACAGCGACAGCGGGAAGGAGAAGCCTCGGCAAAAGAAGAAACGTGTCACGTCTGGATCGAGCCGCTCTCGCTCCCACTCCAAGTCGGGCAGCCGATCGCGGTCCGGCAGTGGCTCGCGGTCACGGTCCCGCTCGAACAGCGGATCACGGAGTGGTTCCGCAAAGTCCGGCTCGCGGTCCCGCTCCCGGAGCGGCTCAGCAAAGTCTGGCTCGCGTTCTCGCTCCCGGAGCGGCTCAGCAAAGTCCGGATCCCGGTCTCGTTCCCGCAGCGGCTCAGCGAAGTCTGGCTCACGATCTCGTTCCAGAAGTGGATCCCGGAGTGGCTCAGCCAAGTCACGATCAAGGTGCGTTGCTGCTCACACTAGTCTTCGAGGTTTGATGTTATCACTACTAGTATGTGTTAAAATTATCCTTGTTCGAATAATAAATATTTAAAACACCAAGTTAAATAATATATGTAGAGATGGTGATTTATAGCATTTAAAATAATAACATTTAGCATTTTGAATTTGAAATTTAGCATTTTGTAGCATTTTTAAAAACAAGATTTAGCGAATTCTCTCATTTTACATTACTGAAGAAAAGTATATTTTTAAAAAGCATTAAATAATACACATATTTATTAATAACAACCACAGAAATAAAGATCTAGCACAACTACAAAAATAGCCTATCTTGGCAGGTTTCCAAACAACTTTTTAACACTTATGAGTAAGCCTGTGCGAATATCAGTTTTTTATTTTGAATCGAATTCGAATACGAATACCAAATTATTCTCGAATACGAATATTGAGTTCGAATAATTGGAATGAGAATTGAAATCCCATAAAACATGTTATATCACATCACACAATATGATAACAGGTACATATTTACTGATACAATGTATGTAGAATCAAAAAACTGACAGTACTTAAAATTTTAAGGTTCTCCAATTTTATAATTAGTTCGTATTAAAAAATGTCTTGTCACATCACTACATATTAGCTAATTTAAATTTTTGTGGAGAAACACAAGCTGCTCTACATTTTCGGGGAGTAGACTCTTTTCTACACGTCACAATGTTGCCAGCTGTTGAGAAAAGTCTCTCACTGCACACTCGTGTGGCAGGTATAGACAAGTACTTCCTTGCTACCACAGCTATGTTTCGGAAACAAGTGCACCCCTTCTCTGACCAGAAACTGAAAGGATTTTCATTCTTTGGGATTAAGGGTGCTGCCAGATATTCGTTTACTTCTCCTTGGATAGTTTCTTTGTAGCTTGCAAGCGTAGACTGAGCTGCTGTTGAAGGTTTCACGTAGGCCCACAGAGATGACTTCTTAATAGGCATTTCACTTGTAGCCTCACTTGTCTGTTATAGTTTCAGCTACTGTGTTCAGCTTACACAGCTTACATACCTCCCTGAACAAATTTTCAACCCATTTTTTTTTTTTTTTCCATCCTCAATTAGTGAATCTTTGAACCGTGGATCTACCATCATAGAAAACACATTTACTTCACAATCTTGGTACACCATGTAACGTGATTGCAAGCTAAGTAAGTTCTTGGCAAGAGTTTTTTTTGATGCGCGGGACAGGATAATTGCCTGAGCTGTCACTACGCGAGGAATTTGGGAAGGGTGGGAATGGTATGAAGAGTGGAGGGGGGGGGGAGGGGGGGGGTTGCCGCCTGCATCCGGTCGTTTACTGTGTATTATCCTATTGAAAAACATTGACGTAGCATGTTAGGCTTTTGGAGTCTTTGCTGTGAGTATGCGGCCAGATGTTTTCCACATGGTCTGTACAATTTTCTTTCTCTTCGCCGTCACGTTCGGAACGAAATTACAGTGCTGACGAACCATGTTTCACCCTCTAATCTGAAAACTGTCACCTATAACGTCCCGGATGTGTGGATTTTACAGACACGTATTTATCTTTATCAGTATGCTGACAGTTCAAATCTATTTTAAACGACCTGACGACATTCTTCTATATAAAATACGTTAGTTATCGCTCCGAATTACTGTGTTCAAACGGGCTTTACGTGGCCAGATGTAGTGGAATAACTCCACATACATAACTCTAAAATATTACGAAAATACCGCGGAACTTTTGCCCCCGCCCAACGAGCGAAACCTCCGTGATACCGAAATGTTTCCCAGTTTCAGTGATCCCGCTCAGCCTTTTTCGTAAATGACTGAATATTCGTTTTTTCAAAGTGTTAGTATTCGAAATCGAATCGAATACGAATAATTAACTATTCGTTTTGATATTCGAAAATTCGAATATTCGCACAGGCCTACTTATGAGTGCAATAAATTGAATACTTAAAATTACAATAAATATTTTTTAGCCATGTTCATGGCCATAGTTGATGTAGAGTGCATAAATAATTTTATTGAAACTCGTTTTTTCAATTTTTTTTTCTTCGTTTTTTTAATTTTTGCTTTCTTTTATTTTTGATCATGCCAGAAACCGTTGCTTGCCGTTTTACCGACTTTTTTTCTTCATCCGATTTCTTGGTGAATATATTTTTTTTGCAGCCTGATGTCCCTCAGTTTTAATGTGCTTTTCAAGTACATCTTTTTTTTTCCACTCCAGTCAGCGATTACATAAATTGCACATTAAAATATTCGTATCACTTTCGTAGAACTGTTCACTTTTGTATTCATTTAAGCGATCGCGAATGGAAATTACGTTTCGTCCCATTTTTACCACGAGAAATAACAGTATACAACATATTCACTAGTATCCATGTATTTGTAAACACACCACCTTCCACAGAATACACAAGAACGCGGCTTTCACGTGAAACACAGCCAGAAAATGGGACTTACAATTGTTAGCGCGGCGAAGCAGAGATGTCGCAATATGGTGGCCTAAAAACTTGTACTCTGCAAGATGACAGACAATCTTCCAGCTAGTTGTTCTTTGCTTTGTTTACAATCGCGAGGCACGAATGGCCATTAGAGGTGTAAAAGTAACGAAAAAAAACATACCCGTATGTATTTGTTACTATAACAATTAGTACTCGTTACTATCGTATCGTTACGTTACTCGTTACTTCTGATACCGCATAACATGCTATGTTATGTTGCAGCAACGAATCGAGTCGTATTGCGTATGCGTACAGTATGACGTCGCGTAAATAATAATAAATAGAATATAAACAATTAACAATATTTGATAATTAACTTTTTTTGTTAATCAAGAAACAATTAAATCTCTTTTAGAGCGGTTTTATTATATTATCTCTTTTAAGATAAAAACAAAAAAAAGTGAAAATATGCAACAAAAAAAAAACATACATATTTCTAATTTGTAAAAAATACTTTCTTATAAACAGTAAAAAAAACTTGGACGACGAATTTCCAAATTATACTTTACTTAATAAACAAACATCGTCCTTTGTAACGTAAATTCATCGAATATGCGCGCGCATGCGTAAAACATACGAAAAATGTGAGTAACGAAATCCAGCCGTGTGTAAAGTTTCGTTACTCGTTACTAGATGTCGCACCTGTTACTCAGTACCGAATACATACGGTTTGCTACAGCTCTAATGGCCATTCTTCATTCAATATTTACGAACAATAGTTGTTGTGAATGACGTGACAATAAGATACTTGTGCTGAATACGCCATAAAATGATGGTTTCTTTTGATACTGAACCGAAACAAAATACAATTGGTAAATAAATTGTGTAGAGTGAAGACGAATCTACGTTTTTTTACCTTGATTTCGCATTTATCTCGGAATAGTCTAGATTTCGCATTTTATAGCGGAAAAAATATAATTTAGCATATTTTCGCATCTATTTCACGAAAACGAAAAATCACCATCCCTAAATATATGCAATTCAATTCAATTTTATACTGATACTGATACTTCAAAATAAGGAATACTATATATACATATTGATGCTATTCATTGACCACTGAATGACTCTGTAATGCTGTAAGATAGTGTCTCTCTGCAGAATGCCAGCGTGCGTCAGAAAGTCTCCAACCAGGATCCTGAGGCTGGCATCCTGCATGTAGCCGTAATTGCTGTTTTACTCACATGTACACTAGATATATTTTTTATTTGTGTTAAGAAGTGGATTTGAATTTTTCACCAAAGATGGCACTAAATGTTAAAGAACTTTTTTTTTTTAAATTTGTAAATTTTTACTCATTCTTTTACTGTTCAAATTTGATTAATTAACTTCGCAAAGTAAGTAAATATTCAGTGTATCACTTAAAATCAATTTTGATTTTGTGAATATGTCTTTCAATTCATTAAAGATTATTGAATGTGACAAATTCACACACATTATAGTTTTTCAATTTTTTTTACATTTAATAAATATATATATATATATATATATATATATATATATATATATATATATATATATATATATATATATATATATATATATATATATATATAAAGTTTTTTTGAAGTGGTTTGAGTATCATCTCATGTGGATATTGACATTACAGTTAAGAGCCATTTTTGTACAGTATATATTTTATTTGGGAGATCATATCTTTGACAGTGATGGGGTGATGTCATTAGAGGCACTATTACATATATTAGCAATATTGGTGTAAAGAATAAAGGAATCGTTCCGGTATTTGCCTAAAGTGATTTAGGATAAATGAAATGGTAGACAACCAGAATCATCATTATCGGACCAGGATTTGAACGCAGGTCCTCTGGGATGTGAGTCCAATGTCTTACAGCTGTGCCACTTTGCTTTAAACATTACAAATGTGTACATACCCAGATTCCATACACTGCATTTACTCAAATAAGCTTCACACCCCAAATATTTTGACCATGACCAAAAATGGCAAAAATATTAGTTGTTTATGAAAAACCTTGCATCAAACTTTTAAAAACAGATTTTGTGATAATATTTCAATTTTTTATTAAATGTTTATTATGGAAATAGGGGATTATTCAAAATTATAACTGCCTTTGATGTTTTCTGTTCTAGTACCGGTGTTGACATCTGCCAGTTATTTTTAAATACACTGTGAAAGATTTTAGGCAATAAATATTTTATTCATGGATTAACTGCAGATGATAACATGTTTACCATGTGCATGGATATATGTACATTTAAAATGGCTACTGACCGCAGCTTTTTTGTTTACTGCAGTGAAGCACTAATTAAATTTACGCCACATACCGTATTTACTCGCATATAGGTGGCGGCAATTTTACCAGATTTGATGGGGGAAAAATGAAGTGCGACCTATATTTGAAGAAAAATTTTTTTTATAATTTTTGAGGAATTTTTTTTTGCAATATTTTGCTTTAAAATGCGAAAAAGAAGTTTACAGCAAAACCCCTTATTTGCACTTTTCATGGGGACAAAGTAAAAAAGCGTAAAAAGCGGGAAAGTGTAAATAAAGGGAAAAGTAAGAAATACGTTAAAGTTAATTAAAATACAGTCGCAACCTGAAGCGTTCAGAACAAATTCACATACACACAAATACACGGGCTACATTACACATACGCATTGCACCACAGTAAAAAAATTTAAAAAAAGGGCCGCAAATTGATGGAAATTTACCGTCAATAGCGCGCCGTGCGCAGAGAAAGGCAATTGTACTCGATCAGCTGTTTTTTCGGCGCGGCGTAGTCGCCGGCTGGCTTTCTCTGTTCTCTGAGCTGCGCATGCACAGTATAACTCACTCACAGAACAGTAATCAACTCTCCGCCCAGACTCGTGACCTTCCATCAGCAGCCAGCCAATAGATGCGAGCTTAGCGGAAAAACATATAAGCTCCACCTCCCGTGTACCAGTTTAGTCCAGTTCTAATACCAGTTTATTGGTATATGCACCAGTTTTCTCGCTGCCGTGACGTGTTCAAGTTTACGTTCATCTTGATGTCTTGATACCAATAATTAATTATTTACGATCCCCAGATATAAATGGTTAGTTTTAAAAATATGCGTCAACTGTACAATACTTCCGAAATTATAAAATACGTATAAAACAGTTACTAAGACTCCGCTCATTTTATCTTGTGAAGTTTATGTCTCGTACCAGTTGTTTCAGCTAAGTTGTGACATAAATACAGTATCAGCAGCCACGTAATATTCCCGACAATTTCGTTACATTTATACATTCGTGATTTTACGTTTTTCCCTAGTACATTTTAGATTGTCTCCTGCTATAATTACTCTTACTTTTACACTCCTAGGCTTAAATACATGTTTAGAAATAAAAGCAACTTTTCATGTTATAAAATATGTATATTTTGCGATTTAAAATGTTCATTGCTGACTATAAACGTTACGTTTTTCACGATGTTTTTAGGCCTACTAGCTAATCTTATCTACACTTAAAGTACCCACTGTATTTTTTTATTTGAGCAAATATATTGTTTGTTTAAAACGAAAACTGCTGTAGATATAAAAAATCATAACAGGCCTTTTAATTAAATTTACTACAACTTTTATTCTGTGCATTTTTTCAATACAAAGCACTGTTTTCAAGTTATAGTCTACAATTAAGACATTTTAAGAAGTCAGGAATCTAACTTGTCTTCAATTTTCTATATTCCATTATTACTAGTACTTGTTGTTACAACAATTTATAATGCCATTATCAGCTCTCGTAGTAGCGGAGTTTTACAGTACCCGTTAACTCTTTCTTGCACGGCGCGCCGGCCGTTTTCGTCATTAAATTACCGGTGCGATCTATATGGGGGGAATCTTAAATACCAAATTCAAGACTTCAAATTATGGGTGCGATCTATATGTGATGGTGACCTATATGCGAGTAAATATGGTATAACCAATATCAATGCCATGTTACAAGAATTATAAACAAAATAATTTGAAAAATTGTTAAAGAAGCACACACAACAAATTATCACTTTTGAAATAAATGGTTATTTCAATACCACTGTCACTCTACAAACAATTCTTATTTTTTCCCTTCCAGACACATATTTGGCTTCCCACGACAGCGTACTTTCTTCCAACATTTAGGGGTGTGAAAATATTCAAAATTGCAAATATTCGTGCGAATCAAATATTTGATTCGATTCACATTTGAAACCAAATTAGGTATTTGAAAATTTCAAATATTCAAAAGTTTTCGAATGTATTCAAATATTACTTTTGTTTGACAAAACATGTGATACAATAATATGTCGAACCTCGAGAAATCATTTTCCCGAGAGAATAATGGAAGAAGAAAAAACTGTAAGCGACCTTTACTTACATCAAATTTTAGGTTAGGTAAATGGGCATGCTGAGAACAGTTAAAGCCAATGTAGCGTGAAAATTATCATAAATGCTTACTATTTAAATACAAACTTTACATGATGTGTAGCATTATTAATTTGTTATATCGAGTTGTCCTTAGCACAATTTTTGGGCAAGCCATGTGTCATATAAAAGTATAAAATTATTTAAAACAATGCCAGCGCATCAGCTTTCAATAATAACCTTTAAAACCTAATGCACACATACTCTTTGGTCACCATTCTATTAATTTTACTAATACAAATCTAGAGAATTTTTTTTAACGATAGAAAAGTAAACACAGCTGCCATCATGGCTACAGCAAAACAGAAAACGTGTTCGTTTGTGGTTATGGCCAGCAGAACGGCCCATGCCCAGAGAATTGTGTTGCTAGAATTGCTCCAGCGCAATCACTTTTTAAACTACCAAAAATGTTACGTAAATAATTAGATAAAATTAAAAAGACACGATAAACAAAATTCACTAAAAGTTATTTTGCCTTGACACGTTTGATTCCAAAAGACTCTGAGAACGGAATATTGACAATGCTTACGAGCAGTTGTAATAAACAACTCTTCGATATATCGATTGGTAATCGCTTGACACTGCGGAAAATAAAACTGATACATCGAAGCTCTGTTTACTTTCATAAATATTTTTTGCCGTTTTTAATTTTCAGAAGAAGAAGTGAAGTTCAGAACATTGTTTTTTTGCTTCTGGGAACATTGTCACTTCCAAGAGGCAATGCCTGGATCCAGAACATGTAAAGGAATTTGTCTTTTTGCACTTCAATTTACGTAATGTTGATGGCAAGGTGTAGGCTTGGCTTATGATGAAGACATTTTTCTATATCACTGATTGTGTTTTATTACTTAACCATTAGAAGAGACATAAAAATGTACATGTTACTTGAGTAATAAAAATGTATATAAAGCTAAAGAACATAACTCTTTTAAACAACAATTTATAATATGCCAAATTTTGACTGTAATTATTCAGATTTATACTTAGAACTTAATTAGAAAATATTCGCAAATTATTTGCTATTCACAAATATTTGCAATTATTTGATTCACATTTGATTTGCATTGAAAAAGTCACATTCGCACAGCCGTGGCAACATTATGATATCCCATTTCCTGATTATGTTTAATCATTTTAGGGATTTGTCAGCAACCGTAGGTGATCGCAACTGCATCTTTTAGTAATTATTTCAACGTCTTTCTCACATAAACAAACTCTGATAAACCACATGCAAGATGTCCGTCATCCACTGAGCAACAGCATGTTAACCAAACTTTGAGCTATGCACCATGCTTTTTCGACACACACATCCACAAAAATTTGTGTGTGGTTTATCATGGTAAATACTGGTTTGTTGGACTTGATGTAGCATTTTTTAGCTATAGTTTTTCTAAACTTGTGCACAGTTAGGAGCTATATCGACTTAAGTGTTTCAACAATTTTCCATCATTTTGTTGAAAAATCACAAAACATTGAAATCAGAATAATATTGGTACATTACTCGACTTTTTAAGCAATTCTGTGTAAAACTTCACGAACAGGGATGATCTATTGCAGCTGCATTTGTTACATCTCTACTAGTGAGAGTCAGTCCTGGTACTCTGTTCTTGATTCCACCAGTTCTGAGCAATATAATAGTACAGAGAACTGAAGAATAATTCAGATGCATACTGCAAAAGCTTAACAGCCAAACCTTTCTGGGTGAAAATACAGTAGACTTCCAGTAAAATGCCATAAAACGCTGTTGTAGGAGGATGTATTTCAGGCGATTCATGCAATCATCTTTTTAACTTCCCTTTAATGTCCTTTATGCCACGTAAAAAATGTTTTGTAAATCTTGCAGCGGCCCTGCACACCAGGTGTAAACAAAAGATTTCTTTCTGTCGAGATCTCTGAACTTTTTTGTCTTTCTTTTGGCGTAGAGACACGGATTACCATATAAACTAAAAGTAGACCTGTGTAAAAATAACACAGACACAATATACTTTTAAAACTTAACTTAAAATAAGGTACATGATTTATAATTGTCTACTACTCATGATCTGGAGGTGATTTTTCTTAAAGCTCTACATCACTTTTAACTCAAAAATAAATCATATATGTATGTGTATCCTATATTAACAAACTCTTGTTAAATTCCCATTATAATACTTAATTTGCAATTGCTTTGGTGTACTGTTACTGCTAATAATAGTTTTTATTATTTATTGTTTATAATTTACTTAATCTCTTGTGTACAGATATTTACATTTTTCTCAAGAAATATTTTTGTGTCTAAATTAAATTTTGAATATATTGTGATCATGGTCGTCTGCAGGTCGAAGTCTGGATCCAGGTCCCGGAGCGGGTCGGCTGCAGCTTCGCGGTCCAGATCCGCCAGCAAGTCGCCGTCCCGATCTCGCAGCGGCTCAAGGTCAGTGAGCTCTAGTGGCTGTATATTTCGAAAACTCTGTTGGTACGTCATTTTTCAAAAATATTGTACAATAAATTTTTCTGTGTGTGTACCAGTATCAAAATACCAGACTATTGACTGTAGCTACGGATTATCTAACTTTACCAGATGCAACATTACTTGGGTTTGATTTGCAGCTGGCTCAAACTCTGAAATTTTGATAAGCGTGAAACATGGCTGTCTCATCAGTGAGTTGGTGGGTTTTCTCAATGTACTGCCGCTTCTCTCAACCCGCTCATTCCGTCAATGCTTTGTTCTCATCTCATCAACTTTCGTTCTATCCAATGACTGACTTAAGCCAGACATAAAGCCTTTTCAGTCATTCATGTTCAGTTCTGAACCTGTTGGATGATCAGTGTACTGCCAGTGAATGCAGTTTGGTATTTTCTGTTCTTTTTTTGTGAAGTATCTGAATTAATGAAAGTCCTAAATAGTTTATTACAGCCATCGTAATTTCTGTTTTTTATCAATGTGTATTTTCTTGTGAAAATATTTAAAGACTAGCTGTGTGTTAAAAGACTGTAGCATTGCTGTATTTGGTGATTGGTTGAGTTTCATTCATTTCATCCAAAAGAAGAGGACTTTACAAGTACTGAGTTTATGCACAAGAAAAAAATTACAGAAACATGGACACCAAGTTGATGCAAATCTTTCATGAGTCAGAATAATGACACAACCTATGGAGTGTACAGAAAACATAAAAAGTGGTTCCTCAATGCTAAAGAGTCACAGCAATTTTGTGTGGAAGTAGATGCTCCCTGAATGGCCTGGCTATAGAGGGAGCGTTCCATATGTAATGCAACCAATTTTTTCCTGTTGCGACATTGCACCGCAGCATGTTCTAACCTGCTGGGATAGGTGGGGAGGGGTGTTATCCTCTGAGCTGCCGGAGGGTCAGGACGTGCATTGGGAAGTCCGCCACCGAAGCGTTGATTCAGCAGGCCTTTGGGAGTGATTGTTTGTTTAAATCACAAGTTTTTTGATGGCATAAGTTGTTTAAGGAGGGCTGAGAGGAGATCACTGGCAAACCCTGTAGTGGACATCCATCAACCTCACGAATCGACAAAATAGTGACACGTTTGTGTAATTGTTTGAATTCTGACTGACGGTTGAACTTTCAATTGATAGCACAAACTCTAAACATTTTTAAAACAACAGTTTATTGCATTGTAACCGAAAATTTTTTACATGAAAAAGGTATGTACCAAACTTGTTCCAAAAGTGTGGACAGACGAATAAAAGGACATGCGAGTGCTCCGGAGCCAACGACTCATGGAAATGTGTGAAAATGTTCCTAATTTTTTAAAATCAGTTATCACTGGTGATGAGTCATAGATTTCTAAATATAACCTGAAGACAAAATGGCAGAGTTCAGAGTGGCACACCCCAGCGTTGCCCCACACAAAGAAGGCGCTCATGAGCAAGTCCAGATTAAAAACCAAGCTCATTGTATTCTTTGATATCAGAGGCATTGTCGACTTCTAACTCTTACATACCGGTACCACTGTGAATGCAACTTTCTACCTGGAAGTGCTAAAAACACTGAAAGGAGGGTCATGCGCTGCCAGAGCTACATCAATAACGCGTGGAAACTTCATTACGACAATGTGCCAAGCCATAGCACCTTCGTTGTCAACAATTTCTTGGCCAGGCCCCACACTTTATTGGTGCTCCAGCCTCCCTGCAGTCCTGACTCGTCTCCCTCAGACTTTTTTTTGTTGCTTCGCTCAAAAGAAGCTCTGAAAAGAAAACATTGGGATTGGGATACAATTGAAAACATCCAGGCTCATGTTACGTCGGCTCTAAAGAACATTCCGTAGAAGGCCTGGAAACACCACTTCAAGAAGTGTGTTGATGCAGGAGGATGGTATTTTGATGATTTTTTTTACTTACAGTGTGAATATGTTCAATAATAATTGATATCTTATTAATTTGGTTGCATTACTTGTGGAACATATCCTGTAGAAGGCAATAGCTTCTCTTGCTGACTGCTGTCAGTTACAAGGACGAAAATACTGGCACGCCATTTCTTGTAACAGTCTAATGAGCAGCCAGAATGTTTTGGAAAAATTACCTGCCCCAAGTTTTTATCAGTTGAAATCAGCACTTGCTTGTAAATACATCACTGGTTGCAGGAGTGGCTCTGGAAGTCGCAGTGGATCTGGCAGCAGGAGCGCGTCTGGAAGCAGAAGCAGGTACGTAAAGTTATTTCCTCTTGCTAGACATTTGAAAAAGGGTAGGTAATTTTTTTTTCTTAAAAGGTGGTGTTATTTTTTTACAAAATTCATATTATAATATTATAAAGCAAGGTTGCTTTATTTTTAATGTGTTTTTCTCGATAACTTTAAATCCAAAGAAGAATTTTTTAAATATAACCTATATTTCTTATTGTGTTTAAATACCTTCACAAAAATTATATTTCATAAATTTCTTATGTTTCTGCATTTAATACTTAAGATGCAGAAAAAATTGTAAATTTAGTTATCAAAAGACAGCACATCACTGCCTTCTTTCTGGTTTATCAGTATTTACAAGAGCTTTCTGGAGCCACTTTAGTTAGTATGAGTGATTTCCACTGCTTTTAAAATAGGGAGCTGCATATACAATTTTAAAAAAATTGAGTTTTGCCACTGCAGGAGAAAAGCCATTGTTTATAAATCAAGTGTGTTAAAGTATAAGTAAAGAATGCGATGGTAGACAGCAGATGTAGTCGTGAGAATGAAAAGGGGGGAGGGGGTGACCTTTGATGACAGAGGAAAAGAGGAAGGTAGTGAGAGGGGGGCCTCTCAAAGTGTATCTTGTCTCATCTTTCACACCCATGCCGGTTCAGGAGGCAGTCAAAAGTGGCGTAAGTGATGCAGTTTAGAAACAGAGCATGAATTTTTTCAAATACATAAGTTCATCCCATAGCTGACATTGGTCTGTAGGTCTTGAAGTTACAGGAAAAGTAAAAAACAGCCGCGCAGCTGTAGAGATATTTTTTGTTTAGAATTAAATTGTGACAAGTTTTATTCCACGCAATTTTTGGTCCAACCAAAACAATTTCGGTTTTCCCTGAAATCACACACCAATGAAGTCTGAGATGGTTCCTTTTTATTGGCTGTGGCCAATTGCTGTCTGTTGATATCCCTGACTTTTGTCTCAACATAAATCAAGAGTCTATCAATATTAAGCTTACTTTAAAAGAAGGATAAGAGATGGGTGTGCTTTCTTTTTTAATAGCTGTGCCAAGTTTTTCACCAACTTTATAGCTGAGCCAAACTTGTGCAACTAAAATTTTTTAAGCCATATTAATATTAACACAAAAAATTATAAAATAATGATTAAATTAAAATTAATTTTCATCAGATCGTAAGAGATTGGCTAAACATATGATTTTTGTTTTCCGGTAGCCAAATATAAAACCTTGCACACATTAAGTGTTATTTTCTTGTGCCTTTTCTTCACTATGCTTTTGTTCACCACTTTTTTTGAACTAATGAATGAACATTCACAATCTATGGCCACAGAAGTAGCAATATCGTGGAACAAACATAGATCTTCATGTGTACAGCACACAAGTTTTATATTTCTTACATAATTTTTATAAACTACTATTGAAAGACAAAAAAAAATGCATTTATAAAAGAATATAACTTATTTATTCCTACCCAGCTAATGTTAATGCAGTTTATATGTATTTGTTTATATCCTTTTTATAAATTACTACTGTAAGGTTATCTAAACCAAGTATGCTTGTTTGAAACATATTGCAATACATTATGATAATAATAAGGGTCACAGGCTTCACTGCCATTGCCTGAAGTTCCTGGATTTTAACCGCATCAAAGAAAATTTCACCAATGTTTCGGTTGACCTTCCAGTCACCACCTTCAGGGCAACAGTTACTTCATTATAATCATAAATCTGTTCTTCAGATATTAATTACTCCTGTACGTACAGTGCTGCTGTGTTGGAGGGGGGTGTTGAAAGGGTCAAATGCCCAGGGGCCCAGGTGTAGGAAGGATCCAGCAGAGCAGTTTAATAAGTTGATTAAATTCTTAAAAAAGTAGGGTTAATGATATTTTCTGTGCTCTGTGCCTTAGCCAAATGAAATATTACTCTGGGAAAAAAATTCCATGAACTTCCAGGGTTTACTAAAGCATATCTGTGGTAATAGGTCTTCAAAAATGTTGTGTGTGTTTGTTTGTGTGGGGGGGAGGGGGATGGGGTGAAAACTGTTTCTACCATTCACGGGTGTATAAATTTGCTTGAAGGCTCTGTTAATTTAAATTGATACTTAGACAAAAAATTATAGTATACCACTTGTCATTAAAAATGGTCAATAACTGTCAGCACATTTCTAGGATAAATAATACACTTAGGCTGCCCAGTGATGTTTATCTTTTGACAGATTAGGCAGCTATTTCTTCTGCTTAGTTAACAAAAAAAAAGGTTGATTCATATCCCACAAAGTCAAAAATAAAAAAAAAAAACACATTGTTGCCTTTTACACACAAAGGCAATTGAAAACAAAACTCACCAAACTTTTGCTACACTCTGTTCAAATTGAGTTGAAACATTTTTAGGAGGTGTTTAGTGAATATTTAAACTTTGACAGGAGGATATTTGTTTAAACAGGGTGGCCACCAAACCGGGAAAACGGGAAAAACCGGGAATATGTCGGGAATTTGAAAGGGCCCGGGTAAAACCGGGAAACTGTCTGGAATTTTATTTCTTTCCTGGGCAAATGCTGCGGTGTAAATGCGCACAACTTATATAATACGTACATCGCGGCGTCTGATAATCACGCGGCAAATCTGTACAGTGTCATGTTGGCAGCGACTGTAGTGTTCCCAGACGTGTCATGTTTCTTCTTTCCTCATAGACGCAATACGTCACTAAGAGGCGGAGGGGGAGGGGGAATATGAACCGCACTACGGCGTGCAACACGGGGTGTTGTTCTAATTTGTTCTGTTCAGTACAAGTCTTCGAGCGGTTTTAGTCTTACGCTGTGCAGTTTGTTAGGAAGCTATTGCGGCAATGTCTACTAGGTATTCCTGTCGTTATGAGTCTTGAGATTCCATGGGCTACTGAGGATGCGAAAGACAGAACTTGTGCGAGATGCAAGATATGCAATAAAAGTTTCAAGATCGATACGATGGGTAGGGGAGCATTTACAAGCCATGCCAAATCTAAGAATTACAATAGAGTTATAAATAAGTTAACCAATCAAGAAACCTGCAAGTTACAGAATTTTGCTTCCACTCAACCTGCTCAGGATGAAGCCCACACTTCCTGTAACAAAGTTTTATTAGTACTTTAATTTATACTAGTAGCTTCCAACGGTTTAGCGGTGTTATAAACTACGACGTCTTGTAATCCATCGCTTATCAATAAACTGTCAAATATGTCCAGTAACTAACGACACAACACGTTTTTTTATAAATATTCTCAGCGTGTTGAGGCCGGCCGATAAACCTTCCGCATTAACTTACCTTTAACGTCGGTAATGCTATGTTCACTTACAATTTGTAAAATAATAATACCAAAGATATAATTATTATGTACACCAGAACCCCGATTTCACGAACACCGGATTTAACGAAGCAGTGATTTTACGAGTACATTCTCGGGAACCATAAAAAAATTGGAAATTTTGACCAAATGTGAAAAACAGAAAAAAATATTTTAAAAAAAACGCAATGAAAGATCATATATACCGAATAAAAGCATGTTGGACCTCCTGCGGTCACCAGCAAAGCATAAACACGACCCAATGCGTGGTGCAACTGCTACATCGCTTCGTTATTGCTCGCGCGAGAGGCGGGACGTGGAATGTTAGAAGAAATGAAGGGGGAAATGCGGGGGATGACAGACAGCAGCCAGTGTGTTTCCTGCGTGGGGAATAAGTGGCGTAGCTCCTTTTTTTATGCTGTGTGAAGCTACCTTTTTCTATCAACTCACGGGGAAAAGATAATTGCTTGAGCTGTCAAAATAAACATCGCTGCGACAGTTAAAACAAGACGCGGGCGAGCATCCGGTAGGTCGATGTGTATATCTACTCGAAAAACATATCTCAATTCATGACACTAATAAGATTCCTTATAACTTACACGTGTAGCCTGATGTTTTCAGCTTGATCCATGCAAGTTCTTTAGCCACGTTTTGAATGAAAACAACCACCAGCCGGCCAGTGTTGTGCCCTGTTTAATATGCACAAAATATACCAAATATATTTGGTTAAAAAAAAAAAAACAGAAAAGAACCAAGGCAAAAAGAGTCAAAATAATGAGTGATGCCTTAAAACAGACCGCTCTCATAGACGAAGAAATTTTAAACACAAAAAAGGTTAAAGTTATGTGGCAAATATATATTTAGTAAATTGCCACCTGTTTTTTTAGTTGGGTATGTATCACATTTTGTGCATTTTTGTTTTATATTTAGTACTATACAGTTCCGTGTTTTAAAATGTGTGCTTTGTATAATGTATTACATAAATAAAAACATGTCATTTTGTATATATATTGCAAAACCTGGAAAATCTTGAAAATACCTGGAAAAACCTGGAAAAAACCTGGAATTTTTTATCACAAATGTAGTGGCCACCCTGTTAAATTAAAAAAAATAAATATTTTTACATAATAAGCCTGGTGACAATAATTTATTTATTTATTTCAAGTTTTGACATACCTTACCGACAGCTGACAAGTCATAGGCTGTAGGAACCATACATTAAAAAAAAAAAAATTAAAGAAAGGAAAAAAAAAGCAAACTATTGTAACATATTCATACATAGACATAATGCATTAAATTTTAACATGGACAATTATTTAGATTAAGGACAACTGTATACAATAAAACAATATTAATCATTAGAAAACAAACAAAATAAGACTTTACTGGATACATAAAATTTTGAATATAATCTGGTCATAATATGTAACTGGTGTCAGTAAAAAAATTTTCTTAAAATTTAGTGAAATTTTTATAATCGTCTAAGTAATGAAACTAGATTATTTGTTTATCAAACAAAGGAAAACAAATGATCAAGTTTGTTAAAATTATTAATAGTAGACCTGTGCAAATATCAGTTTTTTAGTTTGAATCAAATACAAATACAGATATCAAATTATTCGCCAGTATGAATATGGAATTGGAATAGTAAAGAAGAGAAGTAATCCCAATAAAATTTTTTTTCACAATATATAACAACTGGAGAATTAGGCAAATAATACTGAAAGGAAAGGCTGTGCATATTTGGTTTGTTTACGTTTTCCTTCACCACCATCTAGCGACATAACGTCATAGAGTTAGTTCTTTGTAGACAGTCGCCGAATGTTTGTTTACAAACTGTGTTTTGTTTTTAAACATAATTTAATGCATTTAAGAGGCATTGCCACTATAATACTTGTTTAAATTATTATTTTATTGACATTTCTATTCGTTAAATTCCTTCTTCGTTTGATTTCTTGGATGGTGCTTCGTGATTGGCTGAGGCTTGCTGGCACCTCTAACGAAGCACCTGGCACAATGAATCATAGGAAATAGGAATGTTTTCGGACCGATTGGCCTGGTACAGCTGCCTGTCAAGAGGTCCTGGCGGCAGTTGAATTTTCTGTATAAATTGCGTATGGGAGCGCGACAGTGGGTTTGTGTTGGTCCGCGAAATCACCATGGACAATTTGTGATATAAACTATTGTGCAGCTCACCCACAATTGCCTGCTGTGAGCATATTTGTGAATAGTCCAGAGACAACATCAGGTAGGCCATATTGAAAAGGTTCGTTGGTCACGAATTTTTTTAATGCCATCATGATTTAAGCCCAATTATACTACAGGGATAGTGTAATTTCTGGTTTATTGTGCAGCCAAAAGCAGAAACTAATATTTGTAAACATTTTTTTTTGTGTCCCGAGGCCTATATTTAATAACTATATACATATAAACAAGCATGAACATCCACAGTCTAGGGGTGGTATTTATATTCACGTCTTGAGCAATTCCTTCGTCAAGAAATTCTTATATGCATTCTTATTTAACATTTGTGTGCCATAGAGGTTGCTTGAGATGATCTCAAGTGATTGCAAACAAGACAATCTTGATGAAGACCATCTTATGATAGTTACATATTTCTTATTTATGAGAGGGCATTCTCCTGTCTCATAGTCGTTGCTTGAGAACACCATCGTAGAAGCATGTTTCATAGTCGCTGAGACCGTGCTTAAGAACACGAATAAGATCGTCTTTGCCAAGACCACTTCAGGCATGTCTCAAGCAATTGCTTGTTCTGATCGCAATGTATAAAATGGCGGATTCTCGTGAACCTCGTATTTTTAAACTTAAATAAATCCTGTATGAAGTGCTGAAGCAATTTTATATGTATTTTAAATGAGTTTAGTGTTTGTTTGTGACCAGTGGTTACATTTTCAAGTGCTAAACAGACACGTTTATTTACGTATCGATCACAGAACGAGTACAATGGATGTGGAAAACGATGCATTTAATGATGGTTGATGGTACATATCACAATCAGAAAATTTAATTCTACATTCGTGACACCCAAAATACATTAAAAATAATTTAATAAAAAGTGGCATTACACTGTTGATATACCATCATTTTCCACAAAACTTTGTTTAAGGTTTCGTAGTGTAATGGTTAGGGAGATGGGTTTCAAGCCCGGAGATTGAGTAAACAATGCGAATGTGGTTCAAATCCTGGCACTGACAATAATTTTTTTATAGTTACAGTAAATGAAAAATGCAAATACAGCTTTAAGAGAAATGTTATTAGATTAATTTTTTAAAATCTAATTGTTATAATATATTTAAATACATATCTCAATTTAATGATTTGGTTATTTCATACGCAGTAGGCTTTGAGACATACTGTAGTCTATATATTTTACTTATATTACGATTAAATTATAGAATCACAAGTAACTTGAACAAGAAAAATTAACCTATTATATGAGGAAATTAATGTCTTATATTATTGATGAACAAACACTTTATAAAGGGGTTTACAAAATTTTAAGTTCCTAACTATGTACCCTTATCAGATTCGTTCAAACTTATTGTTATAATTCTAAACATATATTTTTCTTACTTAAATTAAGAATTTTATTTTACTGTGTAGTTAAATCTGATATTTTTATTAAACTAACATTTACTGTACCTTATCCTGAAGCTGAAGCAGAGTGACATTTTCTCAAAAAAAATGTTTTTCACTACCTGAAATATTTTTTGATAATTCTGTAAAGACAGGTAGCTTTTAAACAAGTAGTAATTCAGTATTAACAGTTCTGAAGATGCTAACTTAATTTTATTATTTTTTAAAAGGGTATTATTAAATCGTTAGATACATAATTTCTTAATGTTAAACTTGCACTGGAAAGACAAAAGTCTATAAAGTTCTTAATTTTATTCATCTCAAGTGACACAAGCTGAGATGTACTAGAAGGTATGCATATTTGTGGTCGCAAAACATCAATTTTTTCCATGTGTGATTCAAGAGTATTAAAACAATAAACAAATTCCTCACATCAACGTACAAACGCACTTCGTATGTAGTGATATATACTCACTAAATCTTGTTACTATAAATAGCCTCAAATTCTGGGGTTTCAGTGCTTGGTGTGAATAGTACCAGAATATTTAACGAAAACAGTTCAATCGCCAAAGTTCGTGTATGCTCGTTTCTTTTCGGCTGTCTTAAGTAAGTGCTTCGTCAAGCCATAAGTACGGCAAACAAGCTCTTGCTTGAGCATGCAGTCTTCATGAAGCTCGTCTTGTTCGCGGACTATGAAACATGGAGATTGAAATCGCTGCCTTGAGAAACAAGACCGTCTTCGTCAAGACGGTCTCAAGACATTGCTCAAGATGCGACTATAAATACCAGCCTAGAAGTACTGAGTGTAATGTCTTCTGAACTACCAATTTTTTTATTAGCCAGAAACTTTTAAAATATAACCCTGAGATACTTAATTTTCCATAAACTGTGAGATTTATTAAAGTGAAAAAAATAAACTTTTTTCTTAGACTGTGCCCAACGTATTTTGAGAACTTGGATAATTTGCACTTTTAAAATCTGTCTTGAACTAGTTTATTTTCATAAAAGAGTATTGTATTGGTCTTTGGTAAATAAATCTTTTAAAATATTACATATTAAAAAGGTAATTATGTTTCAATTTAATCATGGTTTTTTTGTGTTTCTCCACCCCGTTACACAGTCACATCATAGGTATTTTTCATGTTCACAGTTTATTTTATTTTATTTAGTATTTATTTTGTGTGTGGCATCACAGTCGGTACGTAATTAGAAACATTCAGTTTGGTTCATTTTTTGTGAATCGGGATCACCTTGGCTATTTTCCATTTGCTAGGATAAACTTGCTATTTCAAACTAGAATTAAATATATGTTGTAATAGTGGTGCTAATATATGGGAGTAACCTTTTAAAATGAAATTACATATTCCATCAGGACCAGTTGATTTTGAGACTTAAGAGACTTGGACATTAGAAATATACTGGGCAAATACATTCGATAACACAGTGAATTCATTAGATGTAACACCATTAACTTTAAGAGAGTGTTGTTCCTAATAGCCTTTTTCCATAATTTTAACAGATCTCCAAAACTTTTTAGGGTGTTGTGTGATAATGTTATTAATCCACCAGAGTCCAATGAATTTTATCACGCTTGATTACAATTTTCACTTGTTTATGATGATGAGAAAATTGAGCCTAGGAAAACATGTTGGTTCTTCTGTATAATTTATGAAAATATTTCTTCAATTTCAGGACATGAATTAACTTTTTTGAAAACCAACGAGAATATTTGGTGACCTTTTTTGTTGAAGTTGGTACAAAGATATTAATTTTATTTTCATATACAATTTTTTTTATGGTTCAGCAAGATCATTAACATCAGAAGATTTGTAAAAGTTAGACCAATCATGATTTTTAATAGAATTGTAGAGGCCAAGAAAATTACAGTAGTTGTAATTTTGAAATACAGAATATGATTTATTGTATAAAAAACTTTCTATTATAATATTAATGTTAAAAGCAAGATGATTTAGGACCTTTTGGGTATGCACAGTGTTTGTATGAGTTACTGTACATTGAGAAATATTGGAAAAACAAAGATATAGGAGATTTTTAGATGGTTGAGTTTTATTGCAATGGATTAGCTCGAGGCTAGAGGTAAAATTAAGTAGATGATGAGCTTTGGTTTTGATGTGAGCATGTAAGATGTTATCAGCAAGATTGTCAGCACAATCAACTCCAGGAACATTGAAATCACCAAGTATCAATAAGTAATCTAGGCAGGAAACGAGTTTATTTTGTAAGGTCTCAAAATATTCTTAGTCAGCATTGTGTTTGGAATTTCGGCAGGTCACCTTCTCCGGAGACGAGGAAGTCGATATCGGCCAGCGAGGCTGGGTCGCCCCGGTCCAGTCCTGGGAAAGGCTCAGGTCAGTCAGAGAAAACATATATATAGTTATATATTTATATATATATTTATAATAGCTGGTTGTATCATTAAGTAATAGACATATCAAAGACTAACAGTATTTTCTAGCATATAAGACAAGAACTTATGCAAGTTGAAAGTTTAGAGCTGATAATTGTTATATCATTAAATGACTTGTTATTGTATGTGATGCTACTTATCTCGCATTTGCATGGAGTCTGCACGCCTGGAGGTTTTTATGCTGCATTTCCATGGAGGAGTATTGGAAAAAAGTTATTATGAATTGATTAGCTTAAACCAGCCTTTTACCCTTGTATGAGTGCATCCACACTTATAAACTTAACCTGTTATTCTGTCTGCCAAGCTTTACTTTGTAATATGCTCTGTATTCCTGTCCTGTAAAAATTAAAAGCAAGTTAGTTAAATCTGATTTCTCCCCTCTTGTTTATAAAACTGCTGATGGACAAGATCCAAGCACAGATCCTTCCAGTCACAGCAGTCAAGTCCTAGATTGTTATCTAAGACAGTGCAAAATGAAAGCAGTCTGATAGTGGGCAGTATGGGTTCCTCGTTGCATCGGCCTACACACCGGTTTTGGTTTTGTTGCAGTACGTCTTCATGTGCTATGTCCGCCTGTTGTCACGTGCTATGATAAAGACCAATGAACCATTGTTATGTATGCTGTAAAACTGTCAGAAATAATGTGTTAAGATATGTGTAATACTAAATAATAATTAATTAAAAAAGTCCATAATTTAAAATTATACTGCACCAATTTTAGAATAAAAATATGGTGTGTAATATTACATCATATGCTACTAAATATTAATATTAGATCCAAATCAAATACTACTTTTTGAAACAGGTTGTTCTAAGTTATGTTGAAAAATAACACTGAAATTCTTTTATTTTGTACTCATGTGATTTGAAATATGTGTACACTTTGCCAATTTTACAGTGTTTTTTGGAATGTTTTTATGAATCAAAACATAGAATTAATGGTAATAAATTGCTCCAACTATGCCAAGTGTGTCTGTAAAGCCATGGGGCATTTTCAACCGGTCACAGGAAAAAATGAAACAAGACATAAATGTGAAATCTTCGCCAAAAAATTCATGCAAACCGTTGCACATCATACCACAGAAACTCTGTGCGATACTGTCCAGTGTAGCACAAGTTCCAAGCTTTCATTTCATTTCTGTTAGCAACGACAAGCGTTCATAACTGCATCTTGACTTTATGGCCATACTGTATTTATCATTGAATTATAAGTTGCCCATACATTTAGTCTTGTTGTAAAAATTGTTCAAACAGATATCTAATATGCAGAGGACAGTATGGTGGGGAAAAAGTGCAGAATGTCTTGAGTATCTGTCCTGGTGGTTATTCCCATCTGTTGTCATGTGCCAAGTGTCATGTTCTAAAATACATCCATGGCTTCTCTTTTGTGCAGGTAAATCTGTGTCAGAAAACGACAGCAAGAACTCCGGTAGTGACAGTGATTAGCTGCCTCATGGCCCAGGCAGCTTCCGACTCCTTCACTGGTTGCATTTCCGTCAGAGGGAGTGTTGCTGTGTTTTTGTTCTTTGGAGTGAGCGAAACGTGGAAAAAGATGTGGAACTGATGAATTTGAACGATCAACCAGTATGTAATTTGTTTGGAGCTGTTTGTCAATTTTGGAGTCGGATAATTGATAGCATTGCCGTCTTGTTTACAGTTTGATCCCTTCTTGTTACCTTTGTAATAGTTGTGCTAAAGTGATCTAGTGTTTTTTTTTAATCAATTTTTTTCTCACTGTGTCAATTTATGACTGTAAGTTTTGAAAATAATTTTAGAAGTTTTTTATTTCTGTTGCTTTTCATGCTCTTTGTTTAGCAAAATTAGAAATATTATAATTGTAATGAACCCCTCATTATGTAGGATCCTGTCTGCAGTATATTTATTCAAAATTTTCCTCTTCAATTAGCTCAGTTCAAAATACTATTAAGCACAAAGTTCATAGTATTGAAATAAATAAAAGAATATTCTCTTTTATGTCACCTGCCATGAAATAGGCATGGGCTACTAATGGTACCACTCTACTTGATCTTTTAACATAACACAATGGAATATTAGAGCTGTATTACTCAATCAACGCTACTGCATCCATTATCAAATTAATTTGGCTCTTGCTCACGGATCAAAGCAGATGTAATGTGTCTGTTCATTGTTAAAAAAAATCACTGTGATAATTCTCATAGTCCAGTTGCACAGGTAGTCATGCAGACGAGACGCTTTGCTTCTGCACCCCTCAACACTCTGAAAAGTGTGTGATTTTCCTGCAGAAACAGCCAGTGAGGGCTCAGCTTACTTCAGCAGCATTCTCTTTTATCCAAACTCTTAACAACTTTTTTTTTTACAAGGAAGTCTTTTTAGTTTCTTTTAATTTTCTTGACACTTCAGCTATCTATTCTACAGTGAAAGTCATATTATTCACCAATGTCTGATTACCAATTTTTGTAATAATTAGGCCTTTGGGGATTTATAAAACTAATTATTTATTGTTCGTATTCATTTCACTATCACAGTTCACAATTTTTAATTTTTTTTTTCTGGACAGAGTCCTTTCTTCATAATTACCAAATATTCGTAACAATCAATTCATAGAGTAGAGAATTCAAATTTTAAGGGAATAAAAAGCAAAAACAAACCTTGCAACATATTTTAGAACTAACATAAAAATTTTACGTCGTTTTTGGTAAATTTTATTTACTGTTTTCTTCTGTTCCTATAAATTACATTCAAAGTGTAGTGAAGTTGTTGCATATTACCTGGTGAAACTATGGAAATTTAGGTTGAGTCAAAATAGTCATTGCCATTGCGCTAAACCATTTACAATTCTTTGTTAGAATTTGATGTTCCAACTGTTATAAAAAACTTTTTTTTCACCTACTCATGATATTTGAATTTGATGTTCGTAAACAAGAATATTTTGCTTTTTGTATTCAAATTCAGTTCAAACTGATACATATACAGCTTATTAATAATAAAACACTCAAATTTAGAATATAAACCAAAGTAACACTAACACTATTGACTTAATTATAAATTTCTATAAATGCATCTAAAAAGATGCTCGTGGCTATTTCGCCTAGTGTCCTATTCGTAAAAATGCCTCAATGTTGTTGATGCACAAGAACCATAAGTACATATATTTATTCTGGGTGACGTTATGTCAAAGTTTGTTAGGTTTTGGGCTGTGTAGCTGTTGTTCTGTATTTAGGTGGATCATACCTTGCCATCTTATATTTTGACATTTTTGCTATAATTCCTTAAGTTAAATATATATGTATATATACATATACACACAGATATATATATATATATATATATATATATATATATATATATATATATATATATATATATATATATATTAGTTATTTACTTGACTAGTAGAACTGAAGGATTACTGTGTTTTGGATGCTGCAAAGTGAATATACCATATTTACTCACAAAAGGGTTGCCCCTGCGTATGGGTCACACCCTTACTTTTGGGCAAAAAATTCTAACATTTTCACCATTATGGTTGCTCTCGAATATGGGTTGCGCCATATAAATGTCTCCAATAGGATACAAGTGAAAACATTTTTGTCCGTGTCTCAGCTTATTGCCACATAAGAAACACAACACTGATCTATTTTCCTTGTCAATTTTTTTTGACAGTTTCTTCAATAAAAACAAGTACGCCCTTTACAGCAGTTTTGTCATGAATGAAATGTTGCAGTAGAAATCGTAGGAAATCTCACACAAAAACAGTGTTTGCTTCACAAAAACCTATAGAGATATAAACGTGATGATTGAGTACAGTGCCAGTTCACAGACATTTACAACGATAATGAGGGAGGGAGAACCATAAACACTCCTGCATGGCCACACGTACTCTCTCTCACACACACACACACACAAACACATATGCATGCACGCACACAGGCACGCCTGCACCCCCACTCCCCTCTTTCTCTCTGTGGCTGGTTTATTTTTAGATTCCCCCTCTTGCAGAGCCCCAGCCACGTCACTTACCGGCGCTAGCTGGGTAGCCGCCCAACAGGCGGCAGACGTAGCTTAATGCCTTACACACACTGCTGAGCTATTTAAATTAAATAATTCATATTTACTTGTGACATATTTATTAAATACCAACACAGACTAGTTATTTAAGAAAATAGTCAACCACAACAGTGCAATGTTAACAATGTTAATTTTATTTTTACCCAAAATGGAAAATATGCATAAGGGTAGCAGTTCATTTTACTAAACAAAAAATCAGCATAAAATTTGTGACCCATATGCGGGTAAATACGGTAGAATTGAATGCTAAAAAAATTTAAACAATCTAATACAATTGTGAATATTTTTCTTAGCAAGACTCTATTAAACTTAATTTATAAAAAAAAATGAAATGAGTGATGTAAACAAATAACATTATTGGTTAATGGTGGTACATATTGGCTCAACGAAGTATTCTTAAGATATTATTAAAACAAAATCCTACATAAACAACAATCTATCCACTATTGTAAA
The DNA here is from genome assembly GCF_032445375.1 of Bacillus rossius redtenbacheri. NCBI lineage: Eukaryota > Metazoa > Arthropoda > Insecta > Phasmatodea > Bacillidae > Bacillus > Bacillus rossius. The sequence goes on along the minus strand of NC_086330.1, from coordinate 279,820,446 downwards.
TATCCTTGTATTGATACACTTTCTATGCACTTAAAATAAAACTGCATGTAACTGAAGATGCATGAAGCTAAGGCTTTTCGTTTTTCAAGTTTCGCAACTTACTGAAATCTTTGCATTATGTTTGAAGCTTGGGATGAAACAAATTGCTAAATTCCTGGAAAAAGTTAAATCAATTATCTAAAACAGCTTTGATTTGATTTGCTAAGTCGAAGCATTGCACAGGCCTAACTATATAAATATGTAATGACCTTTGAAGAATTATTTATGCTGTTACTGTCTGGTATTAAAATTAATCCTTGCAACTATGTTTCTGTGAATATTGTTTTTTACATTTAAATTGAATTGTGAATCAAATATTACAAAGTTCAGGAATATCTGTTATTTTTCCAGTCTAATTTTTACATATATTATTTTTCTCACTCCACAGGAGTTCAAGAAAAATTGATCCACATAAAGTAAAATATAAAATAAAGGTATATACGTACATAGAACCATAATGAAGAGGTGTAAAGTAAAGAGAGAAAAAACCTGGCAATGCAATTTCGTAAACCAGTAAATTTTAAGTTTGAAAGTTGTGTTGTTGGTCTGAATATATGCACAAAGTAGAGTATTATTAATTATTTTAAACTATAGACACTGATTATTTGTTAAATATAAAAACAATGTGTTCAAGTTGCAGAAAACAAATCTAAATTTCTAAATAAATCATCTTAGCACTATACATGTTACATTTTTTTTTCTCAGTAATAATTTTTTGTGAATAAGGCCCACGTGTGAAACCAATAATTTTAAAATATATATTAAATTTGAAATGTTGAATCAATATCAAGTTATTCATGAATATAAAATATTTTTCAAATAATTGCAGACTCCTACTTGCAACCGCTTATTTTCCTTGAGCATCTTCAGTTGAAGAAGTACAACTTAGTTACACAGCTAGCAAGTGTTGGTTTCAATAAAGCTAAAGATAAAATGTGGTTGTTCAAGCCTATAAAACTAAACAACACATCTGTATTAGAAAATGTGGTCAGTTTATGAAAAAAGAAATCCTATATGGTGGTTCTGATCCACTTTAGCTGTGTGGAATGCAACAGTTATACATCTACTCCATTGTTATAGCTATGTATGATCTGTATCAGGTTTCTTAATTTACCTGCCTTTTGTCAGTATGACCTTCATAACAGTTTCCTCACCACTGCTTCATACATATTCTCTTTATACAGTTTTTTTCTTATAAAGACTGACACCCCGTGGTTGTTACGTAATTTTAAAAAATTTATAATCACTTGTTGAGACATGTGTTATACTTAAATAAAAAATTTTCAACTGTGTAATTGTAGTTAGTTAAAAATATATGTAAGTGTATTTTATACGGCACCATTTTTAAAATATAAATATTGTCTTAATATTATATCATATCCCATGTATCGAAACTTATGTAACCGTAGAACTTTTTTTTTTTTACCTTTTTTTACAGTGACCAAGGTAATGTCGTGTAAATAAAGAAAAACCTGAAACATCATCTCATAAACAGTTAATCGAAGTTGTATTGTACATGAAACCAAATGTAAGTTAGTGGAAGTTTGGTGGTCTTTTGATATTGGAAAATTATAGTTCAACCTCTTGAATTTATTTAGTGTAATTTAATTTTAATGTGTGAAACTCAAACAAGTTTATATGTCAAATATTTGTTCTCTCTTACAGTTTTTTTTAGTTGGGAAAAAGAAAAACAGAGTTTACTTGTAACATTTAGAAGTGAACAGAAATAATAACCTTAGTCTAGCTATGCCTAGTGTGGGTTATCATTGTGTGCTGTCATGCGTTTAGTGAATGGCATTTTTAATTATTATTTTTCGAACAAAAAACATACACGGGAACTAGGAAAAAAATGTTTAGAAGTAGGGTGTTTACACATAACTAAGTCATGAAAAAGTAACAAACTAGACTGGTTATAAATCTTTTGTTTCTAGCAGCCATTAGTTAAATCACATTTTGTCGCTCATGGAGAATGTCAACGTGGTTATGTAAAGAGTCATCTCGGAAAAAAGTTTTAGCTATCCAACGTAAAAAAGTCTGTAAGTTCCTGTTTTGCATATGTATTTATATAAAAAATGACCCAATGATTTAAAAAATAGTGGTAAGAAAATTTTATTGAAGCTCCTGAAAAAGTCCTGAAACTAGTTCTCCAGTTATTAATAGAGCATTATTCTACTCATGTCGATGTAGCAATGAAAGTGCTCATCATTGGCCCTACCGCACGCCAGGATATATTTTTACATTTTAGCTGATGTAATGGTCTTTGGAAGTCCTTGCTTTCCCAGTTTGTAGTCCTTGAATTTTTAGTGTTTGCATGATTAGAATGGTTGTGAATAATAGTGAGTGGCTAGTGGTGATGTTATGCATTTTTGCAATCAAATTGGTACAATGTTCTTATTGCCTACATATTTGTTTGTTTATTCCTAAGAAGAAAGTTCATAGCAAATACTAAAGGTTTATGAGCATTCACAAACATTCCTAGTATTTTCTTTTATGTATTTGCTCTATAATAGTGTTAAAAAAAATAATTTGTAAAAAAAGAAAATTTACTTATGTATGTAGCTTACTGATTTAAACTGAAAAAGAAAAATGTCTTAACTTATATCAATATTATCAGTTAGGTCCTTAAAATGTACTTATGAACTCTTGAATAGGACATGAAATTATCTACAAGAACCCTGTAATACTTGGTGCAATTCAACCTTTTTTCACAATATCGTATTCAAACTAAAACTGTCCTGTGCAAGAGAATAACATATAACATGATTTTTAAAGAAAAAGTACCAACAATTTTACAGTAAAGTGTTTATGGATGTTTTTTCTGTGTTTAAATGTTTCAGAATTTAAAAACTAGTGATGGGTCAAATCCAAAATTTCTTCAATTTGAATTACAAAAACCATTTCGAATCTATCCCATAAATCCCACAAGAAATAAAAAATATTCAATAATTAATTGAAACAGTCAACTTTTAAAGTGTTTGTTTCAAGAACTAAGTTTTCTGAATTACCTAATAAGTATGTGTCGTAATTTTATTTATATAGTTGCATTTTTAAAATAAAATATCTTAGGGAATGGCAATGAGAGAGATATGAAGAAAATCACAGTTCTTCTAAACTTCAGAGTTGTCACTTGTCAGTGTTGAATTTTTGAATTTACTATAGTTCTTACAGCATTTTTCTTGATATCTTTTAAACGCTAGAGATTCAATGGTATTTGAAGGTTCGAGAATTCAACCAGCCCATCATCATTAAAACATAAACCTACAATAACATTGTCGTACTTTTTCTTCTATAGCCATGTTCTTGTTGCAGTGCACAATACGGTTTTCATTAAAAAGTAGTGATATTGATAAAATTTATGGAAAATAGCCTAGTAGTAGTTTACATGTAAAATCCTATCCCGGTGTACAGCTATGTCTGTAGGCAGGCATGCCCTTTTAGTGGTTCTAGAAATTCACACATTACACTGAGCTTCAAATTGGTAGTGTGGGAACTACTTCAAAAATAATTTTCTGTTGTAAACACCTAACTCTGTGGCTGTGTATATTTACTTGTGTATGTGTGTTCTTGAATCACAAAAGCAAATTGTATTTAGAGTGAATGATTTCGGTGAGTAAATATGTTTTATGTATACATTTTGTCTTGAGTGAGTGTGACACAAATAAAAAAACAAAAAAGTATTTAAAATATAGTTTTATTTTGTAACCTTTTGCCTTTCACTAGAAATGCGGAATTAGTACACTAACCTACTGCAGTAGGTCAAAAAGGTGGAAGGGTAGGGGTTAAATTCTCAGAAGCAACAATAAAACCCACATTGGTAATTCTATACTTAACATGATTTGTCATTTGTTTATTAACTAATTTATTTTAGATCATGAGATTTTATTAAATATTTCAATAAAATACACAAAAATGTTTTTTCTCCTAACTTTTGCCAGATCACTTATCTTCAACCATGTCAATTTGGGTTTGATTCCTGGTGGGGTGGAATGTTAATTTTTCACAAGCGAGAAACGTGGCAGACGTTACAGTGAGCCGGTGGGTTTTTCCGGATTAAAGTAAACTTTACGACAAAAATCTGCAAAAAGTAGACAAAAGCTTTGTGAAAAAACTGCAATAAGACTAACAATGCCACCTTAAAAGCACACACAGTTGAGTGCAGTAAACCACTTCAGATTCAATGTTGTGCAAGTTTCTGCTCATTTTACAGGCAAGGATAGAGTTCTAGCACAAGACACAATTTGTTTTGTAATTTTTTAAAATTATTTTTATTGGTCTTAGAAAAACTGCTCTTAAACTTATTATTTTATCTTTTTATATTTCTCCGTAATTTTAAAAAGAATCATCATAGTAAATTATTACATCAGATTTTTTATCAAAATGGATTCATGTATTTATTTTGTACTCTTTAGGAGGCATTGGTTAGATTTAATTGTCTTCGGTGAGCTACTGATTGTAAGCATGGAGTTGGGAATTATTATAGGTCATATTTTTTTCAGTTAGGTCAGCTACGTAAAATAATAGTGTGGGCTACGGCAATATAAAAGCCATGCATTAACATTTTATTTATCACTTAAATGTTTCTAGGAGATTATAGAAGATTTATATACTCTCCGTTTTAGTTATGCTGGACTGTTACTGTAATTGTATTTTGGAGTTTATTCCCGTTTGTGCAATGAGTAACATAATAGCAGTCTCCAGCATTCTTTTACATGCATCTAAACTTACTTGCAAAAGATAACAGTGAAAGGAGCATATAAGTACTTTGAAGCTTCTGTCATGTCAACAAATTTGACCTCAAAAACTTTATAGGTGGATTTTTTTTTTAAATTTCAGTTGCAGCAAATTATTTTATTATAGTCACTGTGTTTGTGGTGGCAGAAAACAAGATAAAATGAAACCAACGACCACGAGGCAAAAGTACTTCTTGGAGTCAAATGTGAGACATAAAAGTGCTCGCCTCGCTGTAAAACAGATCAGCCATAATATTGTCACGATTTATAATGTGGGGAGAACTGGGTTCATAAAGGATAGCCTAACTAAGTTTTTTGTACTTAAATGTGTCGGGTTACAAATCACTGGCAATGTCTCAAGTTTCGTAGTTCACACACTGCACTGGAACTAGGCTCAACAGTGGTTCACCACTTACTTTGCGCCTGTCCACACACAGTCTCGGGCCACTCAGTCGCAGCACTCTCACGATCAGTCGGAACTCTGCGTTGCGTCACTCTGGTGGGAAGGGGGGGGGGGTGCCTCTCACCCTCTTCACCAATGTCGCACTTCCCTTAGCTCGCGGAACTCTTGGAACTCCGGAAGTGTTGTAGAACTCGCTTGGAATCCGCTCGGAACTGCCACAGAGGCCGGCGTCTCTTAAGTACTATGGCGCCCTTCTCGAACCGAAGAGAGTAGCAGTGACGAGTCGCGTCATCCCGGCTGACCCGACACCCGAACAGACCAGAAGGGCAGCGTCAATTCACGCGGTGGCCCGCGGAATTCACAAGGCCGCTCAGCGATAGATATTAGCACTGCGCAGGATGATGAGATGCCGGGGGGGGGGGGGGTTTAGCGACGACCCTTGAATCCGGCCAGGCATGCGTGACATGTCTTACGTCAATGGATGGCGCGTGAAGCCAGTGGCCATGCGGGACCGCCAGCCAGCTCCGAACCTGGCATCGCATTTCAATTAATAGGTAAATAATCTTATTATTAAAACTTACATACCTGTTTACTTTACAGTCTAAATTGTATTCTTCTATGGAGTGGAAGAAAAGAAAATTCAAAGATATCGGCTCCAAAAAACAGATGGTGAAAATAAATGTTGAACGAAAACAACTACAAATGAAAAAAAAGGGGCTGTATCCAGAGAACCACCGCTCAGCGGACGAGACTGACTTCGGCAAGAGATTCTCAGGGAAGGAGAGCTTATATCGCTGGAACAAAATGTTTTTGACCCCACAGCAACCACGAACTAAAACCACTACGAAAATGTAATTTCCAGCCAAATTATGTGTTTAACGCACCTTTTACCAAAATAGATTTTGTTCTTAGAATCCTTCGTTTATCGGGGAGAAAAATGTTCAAAACCTTGAATATTGTAAATTGTTGGGGGAAAAAAAAAAAAAAAAAAAACCTGGTTTTTTGCCTTAGAATCCTTTGCTCTATCGGAAAAGATGGTCGAACATCGAAATTTTATGATTCGGAAAAAAATAATCACAAAAATGCAATTTCCAGCTAAACTAGACATTTTACACACTTTTTACCAAGACAGATTTTCGCCTTAGAAATCTTTGCTCTATCGTAAAAATGGTTGAAACTTTGAAGACGAATATCCTACGTGATGAGAAGTGCAAAAACTGCATAGCTTGGCAGGAAATTGCTGATTTTGGTAATTTTTTTCAACTTGTAAAAAGTAACCTTTTACTACTGGATGGTGGAGGGGGTGTTCTATACACGTCCCACTCTAGTGGAAACCGGATAATACGAATATTCTGGCCGGAAATTGCTTTTAAGGGAAATTTTGAAGTTGTAAAAATTTAGGTTTTTACTGCTGGTGGGTGTAGTGTGCGGTCTGAACACAAGTCGTGCCCTAGCATAAACTCGATATAACGCACAGTTTGTTCGAAAAAAAACATTGCTTATAGTTAGGTACACGTTCGTCTTAGTAACATGCATCACTTACTTAAGAATAACTGGATTGAGACAAAACAACATAGGCTCCTAACATCCCTGAAAAAAGTGAATTAAATCCAGACTTCATTTAAAATTTTTACGAGAATGTAAGTGACAAAGCATAATCTGTCGGAAATCTCACAATGTGTTTGAGCCATAATTAAATCAAGCAAAATTAGCAATTATTCATCAGTACACTCCATGAATTCAACATCACTTTCACACTTAAATTGGGAAAATTTGCAGGCTGCCATTGGATGCATTTTTTGTACTAATTGATGCACATGATGTGTGTGACAAAATGTAGGTTCGCAAAAGAAAAATAAATAACATTTCATCTTAACTTAAGTGTATGCATATAGATGAAACAAACTCTAAATAAGTCTTCCAAAATGGTTATTAATATTTTAAAAAAAATACAAGAAAATTGCAAAGAAAACCATATATTTTTGACACTTTGTTAAACTGCACTTCATTGAGTTGACATTTATTAGTTTTATCGTCTTTTAAATATAATATAGATAGTAAAATGTTTTAGTCCCAAACATCTAGGTACTATTTGTGTTATGGCCAAACACGTATGTAAGCAAGCATGAACTGTTACACAAAGATTGCAAGTAATAAAAGTGTTTAAAAACAATTTTAATTATTTGTTGTACTTAAATCTTAAAACATTAACTTTTCTTAAATTATAGTTTGTGTCCTTATTGACTAGTTATAGTTCATAAACTGTGCATAGACTTACCCTTAGAAATTTTATAATGAAAAAATATTTAAAAAAATTAACATTCCTTATATTTTTACCGTACAAGACGCGATGGTCCATCAGCATCACCGCCGACGACAATAAGATGCGATCCGTAGAACTCTGAGAACATTAGAGCAATAAGACCTCTTAGATTGGGAACTCTGAGCACAGTAGAGTAACAAGAACACTACATTGGGAACACATGAATTGTTGCATTCCTAAGGGGGGGGGGGGGGTGGGGGGGGTAGAGGCAAAAAAACTATCAAGAAAAGTATCATGGATCGAAAAAATTTACAAATTAATATTAAGAGGGTTAATTTTAGATGTAGATTTCCATTTACCACTGTGGGAGCAGTACTTCAAAAGATAGCAGACAGTGCGAAAATAGCCGTGATGGAAGTATTTTTTTTAAAATATGCCCAACAGAGTTCGCAGGGTGCCCTAGCGGAGAACCGATGTACAAACTAAGGCGTCTCAGCGGAAGGTAGGAGGTGCCTGAGTGGTGTGCAAAGTTTTTGCCAGGGGAAGGGGGTAGAAACTTAGCTGGCCACACTCGGGGAACTTGAGAGGAAGGAAACAGGTAATATTCTAAAGCTGTGGGAACTATATAGGGCGTACAGGAGCGCTGTGCACTAGACAATGGAACATGCTTTCAGCAGCATGCAACTGAGCTGCAGGACGTGTCAAGCTGTGTCTCCAGGATGTCTGGTAGATAGCGCTGTTTTTAACATCACCTTAGATGAAGACCTCAGGAGGTACAGCGTAGGATGAGTTACACTTTTTTTAATACATGGTGAGTTACCATGAGTTACCACTTGATGCCCGTCCAGCCATTTTCAAATTAAAAAGACATTGTTGAGAAAACTTTGTCTGGACTAGTTTTAAGGTACCTCATCAATATATTCTCTCAGGAGGCATATGTACAACAATAGCATCTCCTCCACCAGCCACACTACTTGTAGTTCTTCAGCTCGCCTCTCCTGGCTAGGTGCCTCTGAAAATCTGCACTATCAAAGATTTTAAAAATGTGATCATTTCTGTCCTTTAATTTTTTACCTCATAAAATTTAATGGTTGCTCAAAACTCCCTAAGCTTCATGGTGCACTTAATAGTCTGGAGATAAAATCGTTTTAATTATTGATTAAAAGGTTTCATAAAAGGTTTTTTAAAATTTCCTTTATTAGTTTTTTTTGAAACAGCATATTAAAAATTTTATAATTTGTTTTAACTTCTGACAAACATATTTATTTAGAATTCCGTTATTTTTTTTTTATCTAGCACAATCATATATTGTTAAAGTAACCACGATTTAAGTGCTTCTAATTGTTTAATTACTCCTAAGATGATGTCCAAAATAATACTGTTTCAATTAAGGCTCTTGATATTTTAAAACAGTTGAGTTTATGTTTTAATTTGTGATTTTAGTTTGATAAAACTCTAGAGAAACAATTATTTCACCTTTTTTTTTTCTCTAGGTTGGATTAATTTTTCTACTCATAATACAAACATATAATTTTACAACTAAACCGATACCATTGTCGATGGATTTACATCGTTTGGACTGGGTGACAAATGTATGGCTCAATTTTTTATATAAGTACAGGTATATTATCTTAGTATCGTTCAAGGCATGTGCAGAAAATTAAAGTCCAGGCAGTGAAACGAAAGCAGATACGTTCATATAGGCCTACAATTATTTTTACAATTTTGAGTCAGCTCTGGAATAGTTCTTAACACTAAAATTATATATGTCACAAGAGTAGTATGTGAATGTTCCTCCTGAAACTGGCGTCTGGCGGTGGATTGTGATTGTCAGTCCGCCATATTGGATTGTGACGTCACGGCGGCCATCTTGGACTCAAAAATTCCTCAAAATTCCTCAAAAATTCCTGTTTTGAGGAAAAATTTCTCGTTTTCTTCCACAAAAATTCGAAAATTAGGATTTCTAAAAACCTCAAAAGTGGTTTTGCCTTAGAAACCACGAAATTCCTAAATACGGCTTAAGCATCCATGTCTACTGCCTCCGATAAGCAATTTTTAGGAATAAGGACACCATGACCGCCATCTTGGATTATGACGTCAACGTTGCAAATACCGTTACGGCCGCCATATTTAAAATCTTAATTTATTATCCAATTTTAATGAAAACAAATTTAAATTTATAAAAAATTCAATTAATAAAATTTTAATAAAAATATTAACAAAACAAACATTTACGACACGGAGCTCGGAGTCCACGGTTCGAACCCGGTGAGGGCAATAAAAATGGCAACCAATCCTTCCCTCACTGTGGCTGCTGGCAGACTGAACCCCGCCACTTGTTTCATAGCATATATATCATCACCTAGTATGATGTCATGTCCGCCATCTTGAAATTTAGATGCCATCTTGAAAATCTTTATTTATTATCCGATTTTAATGAAAAAAATTCCAAAATTCATCGAAAAATTAACTTATTAGAATTCTGATTGATTAGATCGATTTCCGTCCTTGGTTCGAAACCGTTAAGAGCAAATGAAAACATCAGATCCTTCCTCCACAGAAGCCACCTACAGACTGACCTACCACCACCAATACCAAGGTATATATCGTCAGCTGGTATGACGTCATGTCCGCCATCTTGTCTTCGTCCGCTGGAGACCGTCATCTTGTTTTCGTCTGCTAGAGTGTGCTGGCCAGGGCCGAAACTAAGGGGTGGGGGGCAATGGGGGGCATGTGCCCCGGGCGGCAAATATCAGGGGGCGGCAAAATATGAAAAGTGGTTCACTAAAACAAAATGAAACTAGTCATTAAAAAAAGTTTTGAAAGTGTACATATCGCAACCAATAAGTTAGCCAAGAAATTAAGAAATTCTATTTAACTTGATTATGCATAATTTGTAAATATATTCGTACTTTGACGTCGTCTGGCCGACGACCACCCCAGAGCCCGACCTGCACCCGCCAGTATACGCTCCCGCTAACGGAACACACCCCTGGCCATGGCCCACCCGAGTCAGGCGACCCGAACAGCAATCAAAGACAAAGCCGCGGAAACCTGAGTAGACAAGAGAAGAACCGTACCCATTCCTCCTAAAACATTAAATTAGGATTTTAGCGACAATAAAATCTCTTCCAGACACACCCGTTTGGAGTCTAGCGTAATGAGGTCACGCCTGGCGCGAGAGAGGCCGAGCCTCCCTCGGACGCCATGCCAGTTCGGCAGTTCAGCGCAGCTCACGGACCGGGGCGGACCTACGTCCCACGGAGAGGCAACATCCTTTGTCTACATCGAAAGTAACGTCCGGTAAATATAGTCACTAATTAACAGAACCCCTTTTATTACTTAACCTCTCCGTGAGTACCCGGTCCCTTTTTTCGGTCCAGGACCTAATCCGGCCGCATCAATTTAAAGACACCCCGCACCACACTTGGTCAGCGGGGCTGCTCTTCAGTATACGGCACGGGCCGCCTCCCGCAACTTACAGAACTTTATTTAAGGTCACGCGCACGGCGCTGACCACAAACCCGCAAGGGAACTTGGACAAACTTAATTGCGGTGCGTGTTTTACCACAGTGGGCACAACACCCGCGCCGAGACATTTGCATACGGGATTGGCCGTCTCCAATCGTCCACCCCCTTAATTCAGTGTATTTTTGTATCCCGTATTTTGTATTGCTAACTTACGTTACCCGAGTAACGAGTGCCACGTAATTTGTGCGCGCCCCCTTAATTCAGTGTATTTTTGTGTCCCGTACTTTGTATTGCTAACTTACGTTACCCGAGTAACGAGTGCAACGTAACTTGTGCGCACCCCCTTAATTCAGTGTATTTTGTGTCCCGCCTTTGTGTTACGAAATTACGTTACCTGTGTAACCAGTGAGACGTATGAGACGTAACAGCGTCCGAGGCCACGTAACGCGGAACACAAACCATACGGCGCCACGGAATAACGAGTAAACCCCCCCCCGGGGACCTCTGTAGAGTGTTGTATTGTGTACGACTCGTTCCTATGAATAAAAGGTACGACACCACCACCTCAACTCCACGCCTCTTATTTAAAATCATCTCACGCAACACCGCCGCCGGCCCTAGTGGGCCACGCAGGGGCACATACATCCACGACCCCCAAACTCACGACTAGAACCGAGCTAGTCTGGCGCCCACCCGGACAATACGTAGCAAGAACCGCCTTTTCCCACTAGGAGCCACACCGGGACTCGAGCCCGAGACCCCGGACGACGGCATTTGGCGCCCGCTGCGTGGGGCAGAAAATAACGTGAAAATTTTTTTTTCTCCACCTCCTGGACATTTTCGAGATAAATTCACCAACAGGCGACAGCGGAGACACGAAACGGCCATTTTGGACACAGGAAGGGTCGAAGGCCAGACAGACCGGCGCGACGAGGCGAGCGGACAAAGGACACTCCAACCACCCCCACTTCCACACGTCATCACGGCGAGGCGAGCAACGGAGCGACGTCACCACCCCCACCCCGCGCGGACCGTTTTCGCCTCCTCTTTGTGCGGCTGTCCGGGCGCTCTCGGCCATCGCCTCACACGCCCATCCGCACCCCCGCCCATGCCGCGGCCATTCTCGGCCTCTGTTTTGTGCGGCTGTCCGGGCACCTGCCTAGCCGGCGAGCGCGACCCCGCGCGCAGACCTGCACAGCGCGCACAGAGCCACGAGTGAAAAACACGACTCGACACAGCTGAACACGCACGATAACAAGAGATGGATGCAGACGAATGCAGTGGGTGTTACCACCTCTACCCGAGATGGTACTTAAACGGCAGGATCGCCGCGGGGTACGAGTGTGGCTATTGTCAAGAGTATCGCACATACGGGATGACGATGTGTGGAAGCCGGTCGTGTCCTGGAGGAAGTAGCATGGGCTACCACTGCGACGAGTGTACCGACCTATGGCATCGTGACTGCACCAACGAGCGTGAAGGTACTTTGAGGCGCGAGTCCTTCACGTTCACGTGCGCGCGATGTACCGCAGGACGAGCCACCCAAGTGCAGTATTCGGGAGCAGCGCTACTAATTCCTCCCCTACGATACGCCGCGACAATTCACGACATCGAGACGCCACTCACGCAGACGCAAGACGTATCACGAACTCACGCCCCGACGACATCCGCACCGTCACGTACAACCGTCCCGACACCGACACTCACGCAGACGCAAGACGTATCACGAACTCATGCCCCGACGACATCCGCACCGTCACGTACAACCGTCCCGACGCCGACGACCTTCATCATGCCGCCAACAATCCCGCTCCCGTCGCCTCCTGTCCCGGAGCCACCAACCTCGGCATCCCTCGTAGACCTGACGCCTCCCGACCCAAGTCCGGAAACACCGTCACCAGCGAGACCACGCTACATCAACCTGACGCCACTCACGCCGACGCACTACGCCTCACCAAGGACGCCTTCCGTCCCGACGCCGACGCTCGTCACCCTCTCGCCGCCAATCCTGCTCCCTCCGCCTCCGGGCCCAACGCCACCAGCCTCAACACCCCTCGCAGACCTGACGCCACTCAACATGACTGCGACGACGCTTGACCCGCCAAAGCCGACCGAACGACGCACGACGCCGACCGTCCCACCGCAGTCTGCCACGACGACCCGAATCCGCAGCGTGTCGGAGACACCTCACGACGCCGGGATGGCCTCGCCACCGCACCTGACCACTGTCACAGTGCCGCGAAGGACCGTTCCGACGCAACCCGCGTCGTCTACGACACACGCCTCATCCGGGACGCCACCAGACTCGGCACCGACACGTCGCGCCACACCGTCGCCACCGCCTAGCTTCAATTACATGCAGCCGTCGTCACTGCCACATGAGCGCGCGGTCTCAAAAGGGACGCTGGAAAACGGAATGCCCAGGGCCACGACGCCGAGACGCCTGTGCGAGGCCCCGCCACCGGGACTCGCCCCGCGGTGCCCGCCTGGCTTCGAGGCACAGGGGATGGAGCCCACCAAAACGAGACAGACGCGCACGACATCGACGTCGACGCCGTCTTCGGCACCGCCTGAAACATCAAAAACGCTAGAGGCGCCACGACGCCGCCCCTCGGACAGCCTGCCACAGCAGCCACCGAGGCGACGCGCACTCTGCCCTCAAGAGGCGCCACGACGCCGCCCCTCGGACAGCCTGCCACAGCAGCCACCGAGGCGACGCGCACTCTGCCCTCAAGAGGCGCCACGACGCCGCCCCTCGGACAGCCTGCCACAGCAGCCACCGAGGCGACGCGCACTCTGCCCTCAAGAGGCGCCACGACGCCGCTACTCGGACAGCCTGCCACAGCAGCCACCGAGGCGACGCGCACTCTGCCCTCAAGAGGCGCCAGGACACCGCCCCTCGGACAGTCTGCCACAGCAGCCACCGAGGCGACGCGCACTCTGCCCTCAAGAGGCGCCACGACGCCGCCCCTCGGACAGACTGCCACAGCAGCCACCGAGGCGACGCGCACTCTGCCCTCAAGAGGCGCCACGACGCCGCCCCTCGGACAGCCTGCCACAGCAGCCACCGAGGCGACGCGCACTCTGCCCTCAAGAGGCGCCACGACGCCGCCCCTCGGACAGCCTGCCACAGCAGCCACCGAGGCGACGCGCACTCTGCCCTCAAGAGGCGCCACGACGCCGCCCCTCGGACAGCCTGCCACAGCAGCCACCGAGGCGACGCGCACTCTGCCCTCAAGAGGCGCCACGACGCCGCCCCTCGGACAGCCTGCCACAGCAGCCACCGAGGCGACGCGCACTCTGCCCTCAAGAGGCGCCAGGACACCGCCCCTCGGACAGTCTGCCACAGCAGCCACCGAGGCGACGCGCACTCTGCCCTCAAGAGGCGCCACGACGCCGCCCCTCGGCCGGCCTGCCACAGCAGCTGCCGAGGCGACGCGCGCTCCGCCCTCAAGAGGCGCCACGACGCCACACCGTGACGTCACCGCGGCTACCGGGTCGCCTGAGCTCCCTGCATCTGCCTGACGCAATGCAGGTCGACGCCACGGCACCTGGACGCCCGACCGCCCCCCCACCGCACGTGACCGCCACTCGGCCGATGACACCTGTCATCCGTCTGGCACGACGGGCCGCGAAACGCCCGCATGTCGGCAAGGCTGAGCCGGGCCGTGCCGAGCGCCGCCCGCGCTTGCAGCCCGCCTACCGAGAGCCACCTGACCTTGGTCGCCGCCGCCCCTGCCGGCCGGCACCCTGGCCACCACCGCACCGCTGCACGCTGCGAGACACCGCAGCCACACTCGGAACCACTGTCACCCCCCGAGAACGAGTCCGGGGAGGTGCTTAGGGCACAACCGCACAACGACCACGCCGACACCACCCTCATGATGATGGAACTGGACGACGGGGACGAGGAGGCCTCTACTCCAAACCCGCCCGGTACACCGGAACGGGAGAGGAGGCTGTACCCATCCACGCCGTACCAGACGCTGAGGGCCAACGTCAACAGGCCAGCCCCCGGATGTTCGGCGTGGGACGACCCGGGACAGGTGCTCGGGCCCTACCAACTGCGGCCACCGAGAGCGCCACCCGGGTGGAGCTGTTGCCGGAGCTAGGAGGCGCCACGACGCCGCCCCCGGCACGCCTGCCACGACGGCAACCGGGGCGGCGCGCACGCTGGCCCAGTCGGCCACGTTCACCAGGTCCAGTGCGCTGACCCTATCAGCCGCTGACCCCGCCCAGGCGCCACGACGCCGCCCCCGGCATGCCTGCCACGACGGCAACCGGGGCGGCGCGCACGTTGGCCCAGTCGGCCACAATCACCAGGTCCAGTGCGCTGACCCTATCAGCCGCTGACCCCGCCCAGGCGCCACGACGCCGCCCCCGGCACGCCTGCCACGACGGCAACCGGAGCGGCGCGCACGTTGGCCCAGGCGGCCACGTTCACCAGGTCCAGTGCGCTGACCCTATCAGCCGCTGACCCCGCCCAGGCGCCACGACGCCGCCCCCGGCACGCCTGCCACGACGGCAACCGGGGCGGCGCGCACGTTGGCCCAGTCGGCCACAATCACCAGGTCCAGTGCGCTGACCCTATCAGCCGCTGACCCCGCCCAGGCGCCACGACGCCGCCCCCGGCACGCCTGCCACGACGGCAACCGGGGCGGCGCGCACGCTGGCCCAGTCGGCCTTGATCACCAGGTCCAGTACGCGGAGCCAACCAGCTGCTGAGCCGCGAACCACGCCGGGATGGAGTGGCCGGAGCTAGGGGTGGCCCCATGTTAGCGGGACCATAAGCGGCGCAAGGTCGGGCTTCACAGGGGGGGGGCGTTTGACGTCGTCTGGCCGACGACCACCCCAGAGCCCGACCTGCACCCGCCAGTATACGCTCCCGCTAACGGAACACACCCCTGGCCATGGCCCACCCGAGTCAGGCGACCCGAACAGCAATCAAAGACAAAGCCGCGGAAACCTGAGTAGACAAGAGAAGAACCGTACCCATTCCTCCTAAAACATTAAATTAGGATTTTAGCGACAATAAAATCTCTTCCAGACACACCCGTTTGGAGTCTAGCGTAATGAGGTCACGCCTGGCGCGAGAGAGGCCGAGCCTCCCTCGGACGCCATGCCAGTTCGGCAGTTCAGCGCAGCTCACGGACCGGGGCGGACCTACGTCCCACGGAGAGGCAACATCCTTTGTCTACATCGAAAGTAACGTCCGGTAAATATAGTCACTAATTAACAGAACCCCTTTTATTACTTAACCTCTCCGTGAGTACCCGGTCCCTTTTTTCGGTCCAGGACCTAATCCGGCCGCATCAATTTAAAGACACCCCGCACCACACTTGGTCAGCGGGGCTGCTCTTCAGTATACGGCACGGGCCGCCTCCCGCAACTTACAGAACTTTATTTAAGGTCACGCGCACGGCGCTGACCACAAACCCGCAAGGGAACTTGGACAAACTTAATTGCGGTGCGTGTTTTACCACAGTGGGCACAACACCCGCGCCGAGACATTTGCATACGGGATTGGCCGTCTCCAATCGTCCACCCCCTTAATTCAGTGTATTTTTGTATCCCGTATTTTGTATTGCTAACTTACGTTACCCGAGTAACGAGTGCCACGTAATTTGTGCGCGCCCCCTTAATTCAGTGTATTTTTGTGTCCCGTACTTTGTATTGCTAACTTACGTTACCCGAGTAACGAGTGCAACGTAACTTGTGCGCACCCCCTTAATTCAGTGTATTTTGTGTCCCGCCTTTGTGTTACGAAATTACGTTACCTGTGTAACCAGTGAGACGTATGAGACGTAACAGCGTCCGAGGCCACGTAACGCGGAACACAAACCATACGGCGCCACGGAATAACGAGTAAACCCCCCCCCGGGGACCTCTGTAGAGTGTTGTATTGTGTACGACTCGTTCCTATGAATAAAAGGTACGACACCACCACCTCAACTCCACGCCTCTTATTTAAAATCATCTCACGCAACACCGCCGCCGGCCCTAGTGGGCCACGCAGGGGCACATACATCCACGACCCCCAAACTCACGACTAGAACCGAGCTAGTCTGGCGCCCACCCGGACAATACGTAGCAAGAACCGCCTTTTCCCACTAGGAGCCACACCGGGACTCGAGCCCGAGACCCCGGACGACGGCAACTTCAAATGCGTTACTTCACTCTAAGAAACAAGTATTACCATAATTCGTAGTCTGGAGTGAGTAAAACCACAGCGATGAGAGCTGGCATCTCAAGGACCCGTTGCACGGGTGATCTTTTGGCTGAGCAAGATGTAGCCCTTTCTCTGATAAATACCCTCATTATTCCAGCCCCTACTCAGTCGCACCTGTGTTTTCGTACCATGTGCGTCTCTGCCTGAGGACGGGAGCAGATAGCAGTTCCCGAAACGTCGCTTGTTTCTGTTTTGGAAAAACTATTGTGTTTGTTTCGTCTTTTCGTTTTGTCGTGTTTTTGTCTCGTTTAAACCATTGTGCTGAATTTTTTTGGGTTCAATATTTTTGTGTCGTCATCATTTGTGGTTTTTTTTTTCGTTCTCTTAGTACATTTTTCTTTGTTTTTCTTTGTTTGTTGACGATATTCCTGTTACGGAATATTTTGTGGTGTTTATATCCTGTTGACAACAGCAATTTTTTGCTTAATTTGTGCTTTTTGTCTTTTGGTTATTTTTACTTATTTATTTTATTTTTTAGTTTTCTTCTACAGAAAAAGTGCTTAGCAATGGCGTATGTCAAAAAAACTTACATCATATAATGTTGGAAGTCACTGACAGATTAATTATGAAACTGAGTAAGGTGCTCCGGGGTAAGTGTAAATTCGGGGTAAGTGCAACTCTTGGGGGTGATGTAAATATGATTATTTTTAAATGCGCGGCAAACAGCTGTATTTCGTTCTTAGTAGTCTTGGGAATCCACCCAGTGAATAACAGACACTTACTACACCATAGGTTTTACATACACTATGTGTGCAATATCTATGACATTTCATCTTGTTGCCATACATAAACAGTGCATATTTAAAGTTCAGGTGAGTGAAATATTAAATTATTTTGTATATCACTAATTATTATTGTGGCGCGAACGTGTCTCTGTCTATGACTATTACATCTGCGTTTGACACAGTTAACACGTCACAGTTACTTGTGTTTGAGTAATTACAGATGATAGTATGGTGTAGTTGATGTTAAGGGTAATGTATGTTAAATGGCTGGCAAAGTATGGTGGTTGGCTGTACTCGTGTACGATTAATACCAAAACTGATAAAATTTAATAATTAAAGCAATATCAAATGGTATTAATTGTATTGTAATATTATAATTGATATAATTTCAACACATAGATATGTACAACACTGAAACTGAAAATTATTGATCTGAATAAATTTGACTAGGAAGATTAGGTTCAGATTATCCTAACGTTGTACCAGCTTTTAAATAACCTACCAAATACAGATAGCCAGACATGAATGGATTTGGATCCAGTTTCGATACTACACCGTCATTACTGAATTATCAAGGTTTGCAACTACCGGTATCTACTAGCTCAATTTGGGGTAGGGCAGGTTCTTCGGCCATTCAGGACTGCTGGGTAGATCGGTGTATGGTCGCAGGAACTTGTAGAAAGGGGCGCTGCAATAGAGTTCTAATCCACTACGACTGCCGTAGGCTACGACTCATTGACTGGATCGGCGACACCAAAATGGTCCTGAAAAACGTGGTACAAGGAAAGTTCTCACCACGAGATGGCAGGAATCAGATGTAGAAGTCGCGATGCTGGAAGCACTCGCGAAACGCCTAGTATGTCGTGTTAAGGCGTATACCCTGTATTCTGAGGTAGATGAACTCAGAATTCTCCTATCTGAATACTCCGTTTACACTATAGTATCTAACTATCGTAGCGGACACGATCTTCTTGTTTCCTTTGCGGGCACCAGGTTTTTGGTGACACATCGCAAGGGAAACGTCTTCTCTCGAACATGGCGTCTTAGAATCCTCCTCTATTCCTTCTTTTTCAACCTCAACTTCCCAGGAATTGTTGTAGCAACCAGCGAGCTCGCAACTAGCAGGAAGAAATACTCAGCAGTTGTAGTAAAATCCAATGTACGGTAATTAAACCTGTGTTTAACTCATGTAAAGCTTGCAGAAAAAGGAATAGGCGTCCAAAGAATAATTAAATGAAGACAATAAATTATTAAACTGCTGCGATTTCCAAAGACTAAACATACTGGCTGGCCTTAGCTATCCATATTAGTGTGATTGCTGGTACAACTTATAATACAAATACATATTTAAATATAATAATTAATTTACAATAGACATGAGATAATGAAATCAACCTGTAAACAGTTGACTGTTTACATTATTTTCATAATTTACATATTTTGAAATGTTTATAGTAATATTTAAAAATAACATAACTGCTATGTTTGTAAACAAAAGTGTTTGGGTTACTCTTGCCCCTTTGATATTGATACTAAGGGGGAAGTGTAACCCCACAAACATTTTCACTGTGATGTCAAAAATTGTTTAGTTCACATTCTTAAATAAGTAAAAATATATCAAGTAAACACGTTTTGCCAACAAAATGGCCCAACTATAAAACTAATTTTAGGTTACGCTTGCCCCAAACTTAAATTAAAATAGGTTACACTAGCCCCATACTTAATGCAAATAGGTTAGACCAAATTGCACAATGATTCTACAGTTCTATAATAATAAGTTTCATGACATCTGTAGGCATTACGTTTATTGTGTTATAACTGGCTAGAAGATCAAATTTAGATAAATAATCATATTACAGTAGTTGCAGTAAAATTCAGGCTTACACTTCCCCCAGCATAATTTTACGTTTAGAGATAAATTACCCTTCCACTTCAATAATTGTTCCTTTTATGTTGCAGATATGGTGCGCAATTACATACGGAAAAAGAAACCTCCAGGATATTCAAAAGATGACTTAATTATTGCTATAAGGCAAGTTCAGTCTGGTGAACTGACAGTGTATAAGGCAGCTAAGGTATATGGAATTCCCAAACCAACATTGTACATGCATGTTCATGGGAGAAGAGGGGTCAAGAGCAAATCCATGGGGCGCCCAACAGCATTGTCTGAAGAAGATGAAAGAAAAATAGCAGAAGCTGTAAAGATTATGGAAAAATGGGGATTCGGCCTATCAAAAAAAGAATTTTTGGAAACGATTGGGAGATATGTAAATGTGAATAATATATCCACACCATTTAAGAATGGTGTACCAGGTGATGACTTTTTTATTAGATTCAAGAAGACATGGAGGTTGAGTTTGAAGAAACCACAAGGTGTTGAAGCATCCAGAAAGAAAAATATCGACCCATTTACAATCAGCAACTATTTTGACATGTTGCAGACTGTGACTGGTAATGTTCCGCCAACTCAGATCTGGAATCTAGATGAAACTAGTTTCTGCCTAGACCCCAGTAGGATGAAAGTAGTTGGTGAAACTAATACTCCATCTCACTGTGTAACTAGTGGTTCAGGGAAAGACAACATCACTGTCTTAATGTCAGCAAATGCCATGGGTGAGAAATTACCACCTCTGATAGTATTCAAGGGGAAGAATGTGTGGGATTCATGGATGGCACCACCTGGGGAAGAGTTCCCTGGATTATCTTATGCTGCTACCAAAAATGGCTGGATGGAAGGGGAAACATTTGGGAACTATTTCACTAACAACTTTGTTAGAAATATTCGTGCTTACAGCCCTGCTGTACTGATTTATGATGGTCGCAGCTCTCACATTTCTCTTGAACTTGTTCTGAAAGCTAGACAAGAAAACATTGTGATCTTGAAGTTACCACCACATAGCAGCCATGTCTTACAGCCTTTAGATATTAGTGTCTTTAGGCCTCTGAAACTCAAATGGGATGAGGAACTCATCAAATGGCAAAGAACACACTATGGGGAAAAACTTCCAAAGGCCACATTCTCATCTATTTTTTCCAAGATATGGACAGAATTGGATCCAAAAGTGATTAGAAGCGGATTCCAGAAAGGGGGAATATATCCCTTTTGTTCCAATCTGATTCCGAAGGAATTGTATCCACCAGAAGCATATATGAGATGGTTAAATTCTCTACAAAACCCTCAAATTCCATGTGATTTGGGGTAAGCTCGTTCAGATGTATCTACTGCACCAGTGTCTGGCGATGGAGTGGAAGCTGCAGAAATGACACCACCATTTTCTAGAGCAGATATAGGTACAGAGCCTGTTCTATCAACATTTCAAGAAAATGCTGCTTCACCTTCAACTTCAACATGTCATGTAGAAAAAGCATCAACAGTTACGCAGCCATCAATTTCTCAAAACAACGAACCCATAGCAACATCACATACTATTCCAAAGAAAAAGACATTTGAGGAGATTTTATTAGAACAAATTAAACAAGTTCCAAGAAAGACTACCACAAGAAAACGGATCTGCAAGGGTGCTGAAGTTATTACTTCAGAGGAAGCTTTTAAAAGAATGAAAGAAGCTGAATTAAAAAGAAAGACAGCGAAAATCAGAGAAAGAGAAAACAGATGACACTACAAAATGAAGAAAGTGAGTCTGAAGATGATCCTCTAGACATAACCTACAGTTCTGAAGAGTGTGATCTAGACCAGGAGAGAAGAGAAACAGAAGAAGAAACTCATTTTATTAAAGAAATTAGCAAAGACTTAAAAAGTTTGTGTGTTGATGATTGCTGGGTAATTGTTAAGTTTTCAGGTAAGAAAACATGGAAAATGTATGTTGGTCAGATAACCATTCGAGAACCATGCCTGGAGGCAAAATTCGCAAGACGAATTAGATCCACATCTTCATTTTCGTGGCCAGATGTGGAAGACAGAAGCACAATATTGTTTGAAGACATTATTAAGTTTTTGCCTTCTCCAGTTATTGACAAGCGGGGCAAACTTAAGTTTGACGTGTCTTTCGATTCATACAATATGTGTTGAGTGGAAAAGTTGATGTGTTTTTGCCTTCCCCAGTTACTGACAAGAGAGTGTCAAGTTTAAGTTTTTTTTTTGTCTTACAATATGTGTTGAGTTGTTGATCTGTGTATAAACATGGTAAATTAAAGCTCTTTGATGTATAAAATACATAGTGTAGTGATACATGAACTTTTCACTTCCCCCAGCCATATCGCATGCTTTACAAATTGAAAAACCATTTACAGTTACACTTGCCCCATACATAACATACACTTACCCCATAATATGGGGTAAGTGTAACACATAAAATTTTTTTATATTAAAAACTTCCTGAGCACAAACACTAACACTTACGATGTTGTATTTTCAACCATGCTTACTTAACACATGAATTGTAGTCTTCAGGGAATCTGATCAAAATCTGGATAATATTAAGTAAACTAAAACAGGTTTAGCATGCAGTAATAAATTTATAGGTTGCACTTACCCCGGAGCACCTTAACAGGTTTAAGGCTTTGGAGAACATTAACAATATGTTTGGATTTTTAAGTGGTGTTCAAATTCATAAAATGGAAGTAGAAGATTTAAAAGTCAAAGCAGCAGAATTAGGAAACACTTACAGTGCCGATCTTAACAAAGAAGAATTCGTATTTGAAATTGAAAGTTTTAAGCACCATGCATTAACAGTAGACTATGAATTAAAAGATGCTACAGCATCAACAATTTTGAGCCTTATCTGCAAAAATAAACTGGAGGAGGCACATCCTGCTCTGAGAATGTTTATCACCCTTCCAGTTACAATTGCGTTAGGTGAAAGAAGTTTTAATAAACTTATACTTATTAAAAGCTATTTGAGAAGCACGATGGGCCAGCAGAGATTAACAAATCTAAGTTTTATATCTATTGAACACAAACGAGCTGCTTTGATCAATTTTGATGATATTATTTGCAGCTAATCATGCTCGAAAAATTAAATTTTGAATAGAATTTCTTTGTATGGTTATCAATACATTATTATACTTAATTCAGAATCACATATGTTCCTTATGTAATTTTAGTAATTAATAAACTTATTGGTAACACATTAATTTTCACTGTTGTGCAAACAATAAACAATAGTTTGATAACAGTCTATTTCATTATAATAAAAACTGTAATTGTATTAGTTTTCCCATTAGTGTACTTGATAAACAAAAGTTCTCAATTATGTATACGTGAATGGTATCATTTCAACCACCACTTCTAACGAAAAAGGGTATTTTATAATGTTGCAAATGGGGGGGGGGGGAAATTAAGCTTTGCCCCCCTAACGAATCTCCTAGTTCCGGCCCTGGTGCTGGCGACATGTTAGTATAATTTTCTGTTCACCATACCTTTAACCTCGACTGTTGGCATTGAACTTTGACATTGACCTTGAAATTTGACATTGACCTGGAACTTTGTCCTTGAACTTTGACCTTGAAATTTGACTTTGACCTTGAAATTTGACCTTGGCTTTGATCTTTGACTTTGTCCTTGACGACCATCATGGATCCGTAATTTTGTGTTCAGTACATGCTACCAGGAGCTACCATCTGCTAGTGGTCATTGCCACCATCTTGTTTTCTTCTGCTGGAGGACACCATCTTGTATGTGTACTCGTCTTACTATCATTACCATCATGCTAGTTTTATTCTAACCCGCTAGAGTACAGTAATCCTTTATTACTGAGGTCCCCCGACATCTTGAAATTTGGTCACCATATTTAAATAATGTCTTTATTTAGCTAAATATTTGGGAAAAATTCCAAAAGTACCGAAAAAATCACTTATTAATTTATATATTGAATCGATGGATTCCTGTCCTCGGTACGATTCTTGACCATTGACAGGTGTAACTAAATATTAAACATATTTAATTTATGTTTTACATTACCTTTCGTGGAATTTATTAATCATTCACTCTACGAAAAACAACTCAAGTCAATATACCTGACTATCTAAATAAATACAGTGCCGCTATGCATTACATGAAAGTCTAGTTTTTTGATACTTAGATTAACCTTTAAAATGTTCATGTACAAAACCATCCATACATATACACCAAGCGTCTTCGGACCACAAGACCGGGTCATGATCAATGTCAGACATAGACCATGAACACAGTACACACAGGAAAACGGAATGTACACAGTACACACAGGAAAACGAAATTTACACACAGGAAAACAGAATGTACACACAGTACACACGGGAAAACGGATTGTACACAGTACACACAGGAAAACGGAATGTACACACGGTACACACAGGAAAAAACGGAATCATCACACATACAGTAGCGGAAACACATGCTTAGTTGGAAATCAGAATACAAGAAATAAAACATACTTTTTTTAAAATATAAATAATTCATTTATTTTTCAATAGTACACATATGACAGTTAAACAAATGATTATTGTATGTAGCCAGCTTTCCGCAGTTCTCTAAGTATGGACGATACTTCCTCGATATGCGAGTAGTTTCCTCTACGAACAGATACCACAAACAGTCTTAGCCGGTCAACCAATATGTTTGGATCCTTCCATGATGTGTAATCAATCTCTTCTGCCACCATCTTTCTTGCACGTTTATAATAAATATTATGATCTCTGGTGTCTTCCGTTTTAACATCAACCTCAGAGTAACTTTCATCATCGAGCCAGTGATCATCACAAGCTTGATCACTCCAATATTCATTGGCTCCAATATTCATTGGCTCCAATAGTCATTGACTCCATCAGTCATTGACTCCAACAGTCTTTTGGCTCCAAAAGTCATTGACTCCTACAGTCATTGGCTCCAACTGCATTTTGTCTCAACAGCTCCAATGTTATTTGGCTTGAATGCTACGAGTCTAAGAGACTATGAGACCACAAGGCTACGAGTCTAAAAGGATCTAGCTGGTTACGAGTTATACATGGCTGCGAGACTGCATGGCTAAAAGACCGCGTGGCTACGAAACTACATGTCTTTGAAGCTACAAGGATACAAGCCTACTCGGCTCCAAATGACTGCAAGGCGACATTGCTACAAGACCACTTGGATACAAAGCTTCAATTCTACGAGTCTACAAGACTCCACCAACTACCTTCGAGTGTATAAAGCTCCGACTACTCCAGCAGCATTATGTTATAAGATTGCATGACTACTTGTTTACGTAGCTACAAGTCTACGAGGCTACTTGGCTACGTAGCTTCAATTCTACGAGGTCCCAAGACATCATGACTACGCGACTACGAGCCACGAGGTTACGAGACTACGTGACTACGAATCTTCAAGTTTACGAGACTGCGAGGCTACAGAGCTACGAAGCTTCTAGAACACAAGTTTACGTGATTGCGAGGATACAGGACTACAAGTCTGCATGAGTATTTGACTACGAAGCTACACGTCTACAAGGCTCTGTGCCGAATCAGTGCTACTTTAGGCACGATTTTTTTTATTTTCTTAGTTTTACAAAATTTTAAATTTTTTTACAACTTCAATTTTCCTCCGCCCGCTGCTTTCGCCGCACGTCCCGACGTCTGGCCGGCGAATTCTCCCAGGGCAGGTCATTCACCGGACATACCCCCCACCCCATCCTGGTCCACAGCGGTCATCGGCCAGCCGCAGCAACGACCCCTCTCAAGGCCAAAATCCCCCCCCCCCCCACTTGCAAAATGGCGGCCATCAAGTGCCGCGATGGTCTCTGCGAGACTCCGACCTGCATGCCCACACCATCTATCGGCGAAAGGACGAACCAGCTGAGAGCGAGAGCACACTACTGACCACCCTATCCCCTCCAGGAGAAACAGTCGACCTCACACTCAGTCGATAGGTCGCTGGAGCCCTTTTTTTTTTTTTTTCGGAGCCCTTCGGAGCACTTCGGGTTTCCCGATCCCCTCCTCCAGAGGAACAGACGACCGGACTAAAGTTTAAGTTAGCGTCCCGGCGCCATTTTCAGGGATTTTGAGGGCAGCTCTCGTCCAGCGCGCATCTTTGCAACAGGTCGCAGTAACGACCAGCAGCTATCGTGATCCGCTTTCGGCAATAATGTAGTTGCTTCTGAGCCAGGCCATGTCGCCTAGATTTTTTCAGTTTTTCTTAGTAGCTGCCCAAATAGTTAAGTTTAACTTTAGTTTTTTTTGGTTTTCGCCATAACTATTTCTTCTATGGCTACCGCGAGCTCCCGTGCCGCGCATCCCCGGATCACCCCCAGGGACAGCCACTATCTACTTCACCCTGCCAGCTAAGGTAAGCTGCACTTCGCCCCACACAAACCTGTTAGGTTGCCTTTTTTTTTGGGCTTAACTTCGCCCGTCATAAACTGCCTGCTAACCAAGCTAATCCAGGTGGATTATTGGTTACAGGCAGGGTTCCAGAATCCCAGAGGGTTCCAGAATCCCAGAGTACTTCAAGGACCCCAGACCAGTTCAAGATGGCGGCCCAGTTCCGGCGCCACATTTTGCACCTCAACATGTAACTCGTGAGCCTCTATAACGGAGTCTCCCTCCATCTTTCGGCACCCCTCAAAAAGAAGTGAAGAACAGTATATAACTCTGCCAGTTTTAGGATGTTTTCCATATTATTATAAAATATTGTATTTTAAACACATATATTTGTTTTATGAGCCTGCGAGCTCAATGTTCCTAAACAGTTGAACTTAGCATAGTATGAAATGGTGTCCCCCCCCGGCCCCTCTTTCTTCTTTTTTTATTCGTTAGTTACTCAATGTAATGTATCAAAAATAAGAATCTGACATTGTTAGCAGTTTTGTTTGTAATGGCTGTAATGCCGTAAGATATTTTATAATGTAAGAAACCTATCAATGAAAAGATACTAAACTACTAATCAACAGTAAAAGCCTCTAATAAAACCAAACCATACGAGTGTTTTCATTTGCTGCTACTTGAAACCACAATCCACGTAACCTTTCCTACTGTCAGGGAGGTTAATTTTAAATTGTGTTTGTAAGTGGGCTGTGCCCCTCTGGCAAGTTCTTTTAGATAATTAGCCTGACGCTTCCACCGGACATTTATTATCAATAATTATGGTTTTGTTTTGAGCACAGCACCACGGTTACAAATTGGTAGCAGAGCATGGTTACGGTTACAATGTGGTAGCAGTTTGTGTGATATGGTTACTCTTAAATTGTTAACTGTATTTTGGTTTGATTTATGAGAATGCTTTAAATTTATTTGGTATAAATATTTTTTTTGTTTGTCACTAAGATTTTCTATATATAGTATTATTGTAAGTCCTAAAACTGGCACCCAATCTGATTCAGCCAAAGTGAGTTAAATTAAAATTCTCTCGTATTTTACGTCCCGCTGTGACTTTGTTTGCGCGCGGTGAGACACCGCGCGGTCCCGTCCTTCAGGCAGCGTGCTTTATCAGCGCGCGTGTCATTCTCCCTGTCATTCTCTTCACCCCTCCCCCTCACGCCTCACCGGCTGGAGGAGACAAGGTCATGTCGTTGCCCCCGTGTCCGGCAGCGAAACAATGCTTTGCAATCTAGTTTGTTCCTCACGGCCGACAGTGCCCTGAGTTTGTCTAAATTCCTCCTTTTATCTGTGTTTTTTTTTATAACACATCCGCCTGTAAACCAGGCCATCTTTGTGAAAAACTCATCATAGAAGTCCTTTCGGACATCGTGGTATTTTTTGTTTTTGTCTCTCGGCGCCTTGCGCGCGCCGACATGTTATCTCTTCACCACATGTCAGGGCCGCCAACCGCGCGGAACTCTTCTCTACTCCACCCACGTAACACTTATTTTGTAAACAAACTATCCATGCTTGGTATGTCCTAATAATAATATAATTTTTATGTCACAAAACAAGCACTATAAATAATCTATACTGCATTAAATATAGCAGCAAATTATTTTCTTAATCTAGGGAAACGTAAATTATAACATAATATGTTTATATAACTTAAAATAATATTAACAATACAAATAATATGATAATATAAACCTTTCGTTTTAGCTAATGTTAAGAAACTTCCATTGTTTACTATTTCTAAGTATCTTAAAATTAACGATTAAGTATTTTAATAGTACATAAAATAAATCTAATAAAGGGTCCATTCATTAAGCTATATAAAATAAGAATATGCTCATAAGTAATTTTAACAAGAACTCTAATCCTATTGCATCGTTCACAAGCAAAGTGAATATACTTCGACGTACCATTTCATTGTGTCACCATACACACCCATGTGCCTAGCTTTTGTTTAGATTTATTTCGTGATCACCCAACGAGAGGTGCAATCACTCATGCCTTTAAGAAAAGTCCTGAATTAAATTGTTTTATATACACGGGTTGAATCCCCAATACTTTTTACGCTAGCCATGAGGTGAGGAATTTATTGTAAGATAGAGTACTATACCTTTTTTAACGTCGAGTTTTCTATGAGAAATTTACCAATTAATCTAAGAATGCAAGGTAAAGGATAAATAATATTTTTGTAATTATGAATTTTGAGTAAACAATTTATTAACTTTTATATTTTTTTGGATCGGTGTTCATTTCCTTTATAAGGTGGTGTACAGCTATGTAATTTTAAACATCTAAATTTTTTTCATTATCCATTTTTCATCCAAATTTGTTGATCTTTCGGGTTTCAAACCCGAACTAACTCAGGGGTGAAATTCCCTCGTAGGTCTCTCTGCTTCAGCCTGATGGTCTGATCAACCGTCAGAGCTTGAACATATTGAGCCTGTGTGAGTTAAGAAATGTAGGTATCCGGGACCGAGGTGTACTTCGCCTTTTAAGCAAGTCATAAATTCATATCATTCGTCTGATCCATCGTCAGATTGTGCAGAGCTATGACTCAATGCCTTCGACTTCTTATGGACAGCGAAACAATTATGTACAGGGGTTATATTCCCAAATTTAGTTTGTAAGTTACGGGTTACCATACCCATTTACAGGGGTTACAATCCCCATTAGTCACTGAGTGCTCAAGGACGCATTTCCCTTGTTTCGGCCTCAGTGCTTTTCGGCCTCCCTCACAGAGCCCATTTTGTGTTCCTACACGATATCCAATATCTGAGATCAACAGGATGAATTTCATTTCATTAATATAGCAAAGACATAAATAGTTGTAAGCATACAGGTACTTTAAATTTAAGCTTTGAATTTAATATTTTTTTATTTATTAAATGATTTTAAGGATTTATTTTAAATAATTCAAATCAAGTTTAAATGGACTCTATTTAATTATTAATCTTGTCTTGGACTTATAAAGTGTTACAGTCAAAGGTCATGGAATTAATTCTGCTTTATTACAAGTAGTAGGGCAACAGGCATTTTTTTCTTTTTTTCTTTTTGCTCAATAATAATAATATAATCAATCATATTAAAATACGTATTCCCCAGAAATTAAGCAGCTACGAGGT
Organism: Bacillus rossius redtenbacheri; assembly: GCF_032445375.1. Lineage (NCBI taxonomy): Eukaryota > Metazoa > Arthropoda > Insecta > Phasmatodea > Bacillidae > Bacillus > Bacillus rossius. The sequence goes on along the minus strand of NC_086330.1, from coordinate 279,791,178 downwards.
GACTAGTCTCATTTTAATATTTAAGGTAATCACCAAGAAGGGTGAAATACTTTCAACCCCCGAGAGGTCCACTTAATTAATTTGGGTATGTTTGAGCATCCCATTTCTAGGCTAGCACAAGCTAGGTAACTTAAGATATTTTAATTTTTAATTTTTACATACGTAAGTTCAGTCTTTAATAAGCTACTTGACGTAAATAGTTTTAATTTTTTTTACTCAGAAATACCTCTCTGATATTTTTTGAATCTTCATGAATCTTGTTCCACGATTTCATATATTTAATTTCTGATTACGTTCCTTTTTTTAATAACCATAATTCGTAAAGTAAGCAAGAATAATGTTTGTAGTGTTTTTTGTACTGATTTAGCGTTAATACTTGTACATGTTTATTTCTTTATTTTCACTTGCACGTAAATGTGATGTACAGTGACGTACATAGAGTCTGAGCACTGAAGCTGTCACATCTAGCCATTTTTCTTTTTTCTTTTGCATTCTACCCCAAAGTTGGATTTCTTTTACATCGTTATCGATGAGATTGTTTATTTAAGTAAGAGCGACGTGACTTCCAGACGGCAAACTGGTTTCTTTTATGTGTTTTTCTAAAATAGGAGCTAGGTCAAGCTAGCCAACGAGCGGCGCAAAAGTTAGGGTCCTCTGAGCCAACGAGCCATGACCAAGGTCCTCTGAGTGAAATATCTCATGACCATTTTCGAGTGTTCTTTGGGTTACATTCCCACCACTCACCTTTGGACGGCCTATGTTCAAACCCCCTCTCAGGCAGTGCGAAGCCTATAAGCAGTCATGGAAGATCTAACCGCTCCATTATAATTTATCCCTTTTTGATTTATAATTGTTGGTTTATTGCATTTTACATTTTTTTAAATAATTTAAATTTGAGTGCGAAGAGTCGTTAATTTATCGTTTTGTTTCCAGAAGACTTTAAATAATAAATATTAGTTAATAATAATAAACATCAGAGTGGTATGCGCTGAAATTTCTTAATTTATCGAATATTTAATATTTTTAAATTCATTCTTTCCTACGGATGGTTGATCTGTTGGGGTTTTCATCCTCAATAATTTAAAATTCCGCCAAGGGAAATCCACCCTTAGGCCCTGTGTCACTCCGGGACTGAGGTTCTGTTTCGCCTTCGGGCAAGCAGCAAATTCGACCATCTTCTCCATCGCCTGACTGTGCAGGGCTGAGTCCCAATGCCTTCGGCTTCTTATGGAAAGACTATTATCAGGGGTACACAAATCCCCACCTTTTATAACTGGCGACCGACGGACCAAGTTCCGGTTCCGGCCCAGTGTTTTAGGCCCGCCTCACAGAGCCCATATTTAGAGTTTTTGTCACGTGACACCATTCCCAACATCTGATATCAACTTTCCTCATGACATAATTCACCGTTAAGGGTGATTTAGACAATTATATACACCTTCGATTATATCAAAATATTTTTTTTATAAGTAGTAGGATACAGGCGAACCTGGTACTAGTTTTACTAAGAAGTGTAAGTTTATTTTTTTTCCCCTATATGCTCCGCATTCAAGCGGGGGAGTATGTGCCGAATCAGTGCTACTTTAGGCACGATTTTTTTTATTTTCTTAGTTTTACAAAATTTTAAATTTTTTTACAACTTCAATTTTCCTCCTTCGCCCGCTGCTTTCGCCCCATCCAAACTTGTTCGGTCGAGTGTACCGGCAGGTTAGCTTGTTGAGCAGCATAGTGCTCTCACCGCCGTTTCCCACCAAATTTGCTGGGTCTAGCCGACTACAGGGCTATCATCAGCAACGGTATCCACTGGCCGTCGCGTTTCATCACGAGTTTAGCGCTACGCGTGACGAAAGTAGCCGCCCTAAGCTTCCCATGGTCACCTCCACCCCTTCTCGGAGGTGTGCTGAAGTTTGCGGTATCTAACACGTTTTGGTGTCCTTTTTTCAAGCTCCGCCGCACGTCCCGACGTCTGGCCGGCGAATTCTCCCAGGGCAGGTCATTCACCGGACATACCCCCCACCCCATCCTGGTCCACAGCGGTAATCGGCCAGCCGCAGCAACGACCCCTCTCAAGGCCAAAATCCCCCCCCCCCCCACTTGCAAAATGGCGGCCATCAAGTGCCGCGATGGTCTCTGCGAGTTTCCGACCTGCATGCCCACACCATCTATCGGCGAAAGGACGAACCAGCTGAGAGCGAGAGCACACTACTGACCACCCTATCCCCTCCAGGAGAAACAGTCGACCTCACACTCAGTCGATAGGTCGCTGGAGCCCTTTTTTTTTTTTTTTTTTCGGAGCCCTTCGGAGCACTTCGGGTTTCCCGATCCCCTCCTCCAGAGGAACAGACGACCGGACTAAAGTTTAAGTTAGCGTCCCGGCGCCATTTTCAGGGATTTTGAGGGCAGCTCTCGTCCAGCGCGCATCTTTGCAACAGGTCGCAGTAACGACCAGCAGCTATCGTGATCCGCTTTCGGCAATAATGTAGTTGCTTCTGAGCCAGGCCATGTCGCCTAGATTTTTTCAGTTTTTCTTAGTAGCTGCCCAAATAGTTAAGTTTAACTTTAGTTTTTTTTTGGTTTTCGCCATAACTATTTCTTCTATGGCTACCGCGAGCTCCCATGCCGCGCATCCCCGGATCATCCCCAGGGACAGCCACTATCTACTTCACCCTGCCAGCTAAGGTAAGCTGCACTTCGCCCCACACAAACCTGTTAGGTTGCCTTTTTTTTTGGGCTTAACTTCGCCCGTCATAAACTGCCTGATAACCAAGCTAATCCAGGTGGATTATTGGTTACAGGCAGGGTTCCAGAATCCCAGAGGGTTCCAGAATCCCAGAGTACTTCAAGGACCCCAGACCAGTTCAAGATGGCGGCCCAGTTCCGGCGCCACATTTTGCACCTCAACATGTAACTCGTGAGCCTCTATAACGGAGTCTCCCTCCATCTTTCGGCACCCCTCAAAAAGAAGTGAAGAACAGTTTATAACTCCGCCAGTTTTAGGACGTTTTCCATATTATTGTAAAATATTGTATTTTAAACACATATATTTGTTTTATGAGCCTGCGAGCTCAATGTTCCTAAACAGTTGAACTTAGCATAGTATGAAATGGTGTCCCCCCCCCCCCGGCCCCTCTTTCTTCTTTTTTTATTCGTTAGTTACTCAATGTAATGTATCAAAAATAAGAATCTGACATTGTTAGCAGTTTTGTTTGTAATGGCTGTAATGCCGTAAGATATTTTCTAATGTAAGAAACCTATCAATGAAAAGATACTAAACTACTAATCAACAGTAAAAGCCTCTAATGAAACCAAACCATACGAGTGTTTTCATTTGCTGCTACTTGAAACCACAATCCACGTAACCTTTCCTACTGTCAGGGAGGTTAATTTTAAATTGTGTTTGTAAGTGGGCTGTGCCCCTCTGGCAAGTTCTTTTAGATAATTAGCCTGACGCTTCCACCGGACATTTATTATCAATAATTATGGTTTTGTTTTGAGCACAGCACCACGGTTACAGCTCCAATTGACGAATCTGTCTTCGACGGAATTATCTCTTTTGCTCCAACTGCTCCAACAGCATTATGTTATAATATTACAATGCTACTTGGATACGTAGCTTCAAGTCTACGAGGTCCCAAGACATCATGACTACGCGACTACGAGCCATGAGGTTACGAGACTATGCGATTGCGAGTCTTCAAGGTTACGTGATCGCGAGGCTATAGGACTACGAAGCTTCCAGAACACATGGTTACGAGACTGCATTGCTAAAAGGCCGCGTGCCTACGAAACTACATGACTCTAACTGACTATAATAGCACCATTCAGTGGTGAGCAGTGGTGTAGTTCCAAATTTTACAGTGCCGGAGCTCTTTGTATTTAAGACTCTTTGGTTCACCCATCCTGCTAATAAAAGCGGGGGGTCCGGGGGTCCTCCCCCGGGTAATTTTTAATTTCCAGGTGCTAATTGAAGCTAAATTAGCAATTTTACTGGCAGAAATAACAAAAAGATTTTAACATAAACTTATATGGAGGTATTAATTTAACAAATATCGGCGAGTTTCATGACTATTAATTTCACTTTTTGGAAAATACAAATAATACCCTTACATGTTTTTACAATACATAGACACAAAAAGGACACAATTGGTACATTAAGAGACATTGTCATACATTATATTACAAAACTGTAACCTTGCTACATGGCATTGTACAAATGTCTGCAATTCAAGTTAAGTATTCAAAACTGTTTACAATAAATCAGCAAAAACATTTTTTTCAGTATCTTGGTGTTGCCCTTTTACTACGCGGGTTCTCGTATCATCTGCTGAACGGTGCGATCTTAGCCACTTTGAAATGTAAGGCTCAGGGTTCCAGTCTTTGAGGGAGGGTCCATGCAGTTTGATGAACATTAGTGATGATACATTTGGTATTAAAAGTCTGTTTCTGGTAGGAGATACAATGATGTTCATCAAACTGAACCCCCTTTCGCACTCAGCTGAACTACACGCAATCAGTTTTGTGCAGTTCATTAACACATTTAGTTCTCTGGAAATACAGCGACTATTGTCAAGATAATCCCGGTAAGCATTTTTTATCTTGGCTGAATTAAGTTGGAATCGTGTACAAAGATTCTGTATATCCTCTTCGCCAGACCCTACAGGCAAATCGGCTGGCCATTGATCACAGTCAAGAACTTTTATTTGATTCAACAGAATTTCATATTGAACGTTCTTTGTAACAGTCTCGGATTACGCTGACGTTGACTCATGGCTAGACATGGTTGTAAACAGCCTCTTTTTCAGGTTATTTGCTACACTAGACAATAGTTGTTGCTGGTTATTGGATGTCATTTTCGTGTTATCGGTTAATGGTATGGAACAAAACTGTCCTTTCTTGATCGCAATTTGGGCCTCTAAAATTCGAGTGCCAGGCTTCTCTTTGAGAGATTCGATGAAGCGAATGCATCGCTTAATTAGTTTGTCTGCATAGACAATAGAAGCATTTATATTTTGTAGATTCTCAGAAAGAATGGCTAGTTCTGCTAAAATGTCATACATTATGGCCAAATCAAGTAAAAACTGCTTGGATGAAAATCGCTTCAATAAGCCATTGCCCATGCTTCTTTCAGTGGAAAGATTTACTCATATCTACTTTGGCTTTTGAAAAATGGCTGAATAAAGAGCTGTATCCAAACCATACCGCTGAAACTGTTCGGAACGAACTGGCCACCCACCTGGTTGACAAAATACGGCCGATTTTATTAATTACTTGGCCGAGCTCTGCAGCGCACTCAGCTAATTGGCGTTGATTCATTGGGGACCTACTGTACAAAGTATATAATTTGTCCATAAATATGTGAAAATGATTCACACCTGCTACTTCATCAACAAAATCGGCTAATGCTAACTCAAGTCGGTGATTCATACAATGCCAAATTATAATATTTGGATACTACTGGGATAGAAATTTCTGAGCTAGTCCAGAGTGTTTCCCAAGCATAACACTAGCACCGTCACTTGTAAATCCTACCAAATGTTGTTTGAGGTATTCACTATTAAACCCGTGTTTATCAAGACAGCATAATAAACTTTGAAAAATTGTCTCAGACTTTTGATTAGAAAGTTCTACTAGATCTAAAAATAAACAAGAGGGTGGTTGTTCTTTGCTTATTTCACATCTCAAATAAACTATTAACACAGATTTTGAACTTAGGCTGGTCGACTCATCAATTATAATTGATATTTTCCCAGACACACCCTTAATTTGTCTAGTAATCCGTTCCTTTATTTCTATTGAAATATGCTCTATAATTTCAACAGCACTATATCGAGACTGTAAACCAACACCAACATTTACCCCATTTAGCTTCTCAAGTTCAATTAAACCGAAATGGTCACTGTAAGGTCGGTCATTTTGCGCAATGTAATAAGCTGATCTAAATGTTGCTTTTGTTGAATCATGCTGAGCTTTACTCATAGATTCACAAACATTTTCAATTGATTGTTTGTGAGATGTTTCAACAATTGTCTGTGCTATACGGTGAGCATTAGATTGCTTGTGTTCGATTATTTTTTTACGTAGTGATTTAAGCTGATCTGATCTGTTAGATCCGTAATAATTAACTGAATATTAACGCCATTCATTAGCAATAGAAATTCGCTCTTTTTTGAATGCGCCTAATTGAGTTACCTCGGAACATACTTTGCAGCCTAGCTTACCTTGCCTGCAATAAATCCATGGGAAAGCTTCTTTTTTCCTTGACCACATTTCTTCATTCCAAACATCTGGCCAGTGTAGCAGTTCCACACTTTCAACATTACTTGCAGTTGCAGCCGCACAAGAACTATCTTCATCTTTCTTTACGAGTTCATTATCGTCTCTAGGCGAGTCATTGAGTTGATTATACTGAACCGAGGTGCCTGAGATACACGTACCAACATCAGCAGTGGAGATATTTGAAGCACCAACACAACTAGTAACAGGGGCGACCCGAGAAAAGAAAGAGGTCAACGTTTTTTGTTTCGGTTTTTGTTCCATTATTACTGTAGATAAATTGCTAATAATGTTCAATTTTCAAAACAACTGTCTTCCTCATGCTGTGTAGGTAGTTCACTGACTAAAAACAATAAATTATTTGTTAGTAACATGGCAATAAAAAACTATAACGCACAGCACTTAACCACAGTCTACAAATACGCGCAAATTAACGGAATAGAAAACAAAACTTAACCAGGAATGTAGCCAGTGTCGGTGTCGCACAGATGCGGTGTTTAGTTTTGCAGCTGCCTTGTAACTGAATAACACAGAGCTACGTCAACTCATTTCACTGCGCAGTGCGCACGCGCATGGTGTGCCTACCAACCTCCTGCCTCCTCCTTAAAAATGGAGGGGGGGAAAAGTCACGCACAAAATAAAAGATCGTGGTATATTTTGCTTGTAATATTGTTTTTCTCTTTTAATACCACGACCAGCTGCACGTTGCAAGCGAAGCCTCGGTATATAATGCGGTAAAATAATAGAAAGTTTTAACTCGATGTTTTAGTGCAACCGCGCACGCACAATGCCAGCTTTACATATTCGTAAGTTACGAATCGTAACACAGCAATCAACAAATCTATAGAGATATTCAGTAAAGAGCACAGTAAATTACGGGACAAGAGATAAAAAAAGGACACGCGCGCACATCAACAATCATTTGTTTGGAACGTTTATCGCATATATATAATTATATATATAATTATTTTCCCCCCACCAAAACAGTGGCGGAGCTTCCGCTCCTGCCTCAAGAGCACTACAACCCTGGCTGGTGAGAGTTAATTTATCTCATGCAAAATAACCTGTTTATAGTAGTGTCGATTATTGTCAACAGATGACACCACATGTTGCTTACAGGTAAATATTATTTATTTATTTTATGCGGGATGCGGGATGCTCACTAACGATCGCAATAGAAGGATGGCTTCGCTAGATTCCAAGGAGAAGGAAGTTTGTTCTTCCAGTCAGTGTTTCACAGATTTCTCAGAGCATATTATTTGACTGAGTAATGATATTTTTTAAATTCTACTTGATAAAAATATTGCAAGTGTTGATTTAGTAGCAGATATTATCGAATTAAATGTAACTCAAAATAAAATGTCATGACTCATTAGGCAAAAAAAAATCCTTCATGCAGAGAGCAGTTTCTCAGAATAGACAGAAGCACTTGAAGAAACCACAGGAATGATCGCAAGCACACGGAAAAAAAACATCAAAATATTGACAAGAATAATCAGGAGCACACGGAGAAAACCATCATAATATTGACAAGAATATTCAGGAGCACACGGAGAAAACCATCATAATATTGGCAAGAATAATCAGGAGCACACGGAGAAAACCATCATAATATTGACATGGATAATCGGGAGCACACGGAGAAAACCGCCACACATATTCTTTGTTAACATAAAATTACAAAAAAAAATTAAAATAATAAAAAATTACAAAAAATACAAAACATTCTGGCTTGTACTAGAACTCTATCTTTGCTGATCAATGAGAAGTTCACAAGCTAGCAGAATCAGTTACCCACTCCTTCAGCGAGTGTCCGACACTCGCTTACCCACTTCTGCAGCGAGTGTCCGACTCTGCCTTACCCACTCCTCCAGCTAGTGTTTAAATCTCTTACCCACTCTTTCAGAAGTTTCCAACACTGCCTTACCCATTTTTCCAGTGAGTGCCCGACTCTCCCTTACCAGCTCCTCCAGCGAGCGTCTAGCTCCTGAGCATTGCTTTTATCGCTGAGCTCTGATGAGTCATCGTCTTGACTAAAGCTACCAGGTGTGAAGACATCTAAACTCAATAATTCAAATTTTATGATAACATCAATAACTTAAAGGCATTAAATAAAAAAACAAATACCTCTACAACAGGCCTAAGTTAAAATATACATAGTTTTGAATCTGCTATGATTTTACTATGTATTTTTTTATTCAGTTTTGTCAAATAACATTCATAATAAACGTACATATTTTCTTTTAGGGGTCGTGTCTTAAAGACACTGACTAATACATATAAGAGCTATCATAACTTACCATACAATTTTAACAGAGTGTAACTTAAATTTTTACAATGGCAACTGTTTGACTTATATATAAAACTAAATAACAAGTCTAAAAGTCAGTGAATGTCGTTAGGTTATGAGTCAGAAAATAAAATCTATAATAATTATAGAACTTTTTTTCAAAACTGAATACAATTCAAAAATATTCCTTTATGAAACAGTTAAATTATTCATTAAAAAAAATACTTGTAACTTATAGCTTGTAACTTGAAAACTTAAAGAGTTATAAATTACGACCCTGAAGGCAATTATTATTGATGCACAATCACAGAGGAAGAAACATAATTACGGATTACAATCTAACCTTTGAAATATTAATGTATTTTTTATTTTACTAATACTGAATTTGTTAAATTTGTGCTGATTGAAGAAAATATTATAAATTGCAGTAAGCGACGACGCAAGTCTTAAATAATTTTTTTTTGACTGTGTGAAGAAAAATCATCACGGAAATTTAACAATTGTAATAAAATTTAAGACCTAAAAATGTTTATTGTTAATAGATTATACACTCATTAAATAAAATGTAGAGTATTACATTTAACGAAATTTACTATGAAGATAAAACAATTAAATGATAAATTAGTTCTGAAAAAAAAACTTAAAATTGTAAACATAAACGTAATGAATTAAATAATTCGCACACGACCTCAGAGACGCTACAGCATCATTCACGAGCACATATTCTGTGGCGGAACGCTAGATGTTGCCCCTCGTGTTGACATAAGATGTCACTTTGACCCCTTCCTCACCCTTACAGTGACAGCTATTTGGCTAAGGAGGATATGCTAAAAATAAAGTATTTTGGATCCACGAGATGATTGGATTGACATTTAAGTAATTTTCTGTGAACTATTGTAGCGTAAATATGCGCCAGAACACTATGTACCTATATGTATACCATATAATATACCTTATATACAGTAGGGTAAAGGCACTCAAGAGTACGCACTTAAGTTGTTTTTAATTGTAAACTTAAGATATTAAGTATTACACAAAAAGTGATTATAATAAATGAAACACTATTACTTGAAGTTTACGAAACACATATTAGACAAGCAGCTATGAAATCCTTTGCAACTGAAAAACATAAGTTTTGCATAAATTGAAATTGCGAACTCTTGGAGGACTGGTGTCTTAAGAGTGCGCACAGTGTCCTCCAAGAGTACGCATAAGCACCCATCACATTTAAAGTGTCCAGACCCTTCATAGCTTGAGAAATTTTCGTGCCACCACTGTTTACATTTGCCGCACTGTACCCAATCCTCTAAAATCGGTTCTTGATAGCGTTCATCGCAACCTGGACGAAAAAACATTGTCTTCAATTTCTTCTTCAAGTGCATGTAGATCTAACACTGAAGTTGATGGTACAGCGGGATTGTCGAACTGTACTGCCTTCTTTACTTGTTTTCTTGTTTGAATTTTCTTAGACGTCTTGCTTACCAGAAGAGAGTTTTTAAATGGCGATGAAGACATTATTTCAGACTTCTTACCTGCCACTTTTCGTTTCCTTGAAATGACACACATTGGTAGTGGTGTTATCATTGAGGGTGGAACTCGCTGTAGTTCCGCAACGGAATCGTGTTCTGCCAGATCATCAGTTTGAGTGTGGGGTTCATCAGTTTCAAGAATTTTTGAATTTTCTGGTGCGTTTGGGTCTTCTTCAGTGACGTCCAGTTGCTCTTAAGGATGGTCTGTCACTTCAGAAGGTGCAAAGTCTTCATCAGTGAAGTTATCGGGATTTAAAGGATGTATACCTGTTGATCTAAAAGCATTTATTGCCTTTTCCATCGTTGCTATCCTCGTGAAAGCACATGTGAAGATTTTTGCAATGTCATGCTGGGTGATTGCCCTCCCTGGATGAACCACCAACCACTTTTCTGCTTCTTGAGCAAAGGCTTTCTTTAAAGGCCCAAAGAAACCAACGTCTAGTGGCTGCAGTCTGTGGCTAGCATGTAGTGGTAGTGACAGCAGTGTTATGAAGTGTTCTCTGCAGAAATTTACGGCTTCAATACTGCAGTGTGATACGTGGTTATCCAATATCAGTAGCACTGGATATTTCTCTGTTGGCTTCACGAAATCATAGAAATGTTTCAGCCACTCTACAAGAAGTTCCGTGTTATGTACCTACCCAGTATCAGAAATCATATGCAATGTTCCTTCTGCTGCATTTGTGTACAGTTAAGGTTTCATCGTCTTCCTGGCAAAGATCATGGCTGGAGGAACAAACGTACAAGTGGAGCTCATGCAGCACACGACAGTAACTGTTTGACCTCTTTCAGCTGAAGAAACTTTACAAACTACCTTTTACCCTTTAGGAGAAATTACTTTTGGAATGTGATTGGGTGCAGTGGATACCAGACTCGTCCATATTGAATTTTCGATGAGCCGGAAAATATTATTTTTAGCACAAACACTGGCCAAGTTATCAAAAAAATCTCCTGCGCTAAACCCTGTTAAATCCAATGGCTCTCCCTAAACTTCATTTCTCCGAAGTACGTAGTGCCAAACCTTGCCTTTTGCAGAAGGCACGAACCTAATTTTCTAGTATACTTTTTGGAGGCCATTTTCGTCAGTGAAATAAATTCTGCAACAAGAAACAGTTGAATTGTAAAAGTAATATTTTGCCATGCAGAAACGGCCTCCAAGAGTACGCAGTAGACAATTCGGCCTCTAAGAGAACGCATTGCTGCGCACTCTTAGAGGCACCCACACAAGTGCAGAGTTTGTACAACATATAGCAGCAGCCTTCACTTTGGCCACCCGTTACCACGTTATCGTAAACAATAGACTCTAAGCTTCGGATTACCATAATATGATTCGGGGTACCTCGTTGATGTATTACTTACAAAGACTATTATACTCTTATTCATATTTACATCAGGAGAAAGCAAATGTTATTCTTACCTCTTACATACGAAATAAACCGATTCTACAAATTTTCTTAGCGCAGTAAAGCACACACACACAAGCTTCAAGGAACCACCTATCGACTTCTCTCGCCAGTGCTACCAACTTCTATATATTTATACTGCGCGCTCTTAGGGACTGCGCACTCTTACCTGCCTTTACCCTACGGTTCGTTTTACACTTGTGTGTGTACTTACTTGCACTACTAAAACTAAATTTGAGCTGTGTAGTTGTATGATATGAGAGAAGTTGAAACATATACAATAAGTTATGCAAATATATGCTAACAGATGGGAGGTAGCAAACAATAAACTTTAATTGTGCAGTATTAGTATTTAATGGACATTGTAGGGTAAACAAAAACAATAAAAATATTTTATCAACAGTTTAAATCATAAAACATTTTACGAAATTACTTGAGTTTTGCCTACAGAGTTCAGCACTATTTGTACACGCAAAAATTTTAAACACTGTCAAACTCAATTCGTGCGCTATCCTTTGCCGTCACCGGCGCGGCGGTCTCGGGTTCGAAACCGGGGGAGCTTAGTGGTTGTTGGGGAGAGTTCAAGCTGTGTTTTGTCCGGGAGGCGCCAGGCCAGGCTGTGGGTCGGGTCGTCGCCCCAGTGTGGGCCCAGATCAGTTGCTAATGCTGATGACAGCGCAGTCAGCGACATGTGCATCATTGCCCGTGGCGAGCCGCCCGGTCCGAATGCCTGTCATTGGCATCCGGGTGTCCACAGTTAGTTCTTTCGTACCAGATCTAGTACTTTTATAAGCTTTTTAGTGGTCTAGTACATTTACGCTCAGATCTAGTACTTTTTTCTTTAATATCATAATATTACAGTAACTCCAATAAGTTTTATTATTAAGCGTAATTATTTTTAAAAACTATGGAATGTATGTGTGTGTGTGGTGTGATATTTAAGTTAGAACATTGCAATGTCATAATAACTTCCTAAATGGTTAAAACCATAACAAATTATAATTTAGTACTTTTTTTTCAAATCTAGTACTTTTTTCTCGCCTAAATTGGTACGAAATATTTTTTTCCTTGTGGACACCCTGATTGGCATCGAACCAGGGGCTCGCTGAGTCCCAGGCCGCGTGCTGCCGCCCCTTACCTCTTGAAATGTGGTTGGTAGTTTTGTTTTGGCTGTTTTATTGGAGTGTTTCTGGTCCTTGTGAGAGGATGTGGCTGTGTTGCCTTGTTTTGTACGTGTGTGTGTATGCTGATAGAGTAGCGGTGGCTTGTGCCAGTGTGGCCCACTGGGCGCCAGGCCAGCCTGCTGTGGGGTGGGTCGTCGGCCCCAGTGTGGCCACTAAGCTGTTGCCTTACTAGCTGATACACTGTTGCGCACGCCCTGCTCAGCATAGTGCGCTGTAGCCTAGCTAGCATGCTTTCAAGGAGATCAGTAAATAATGGTAGAACGTCTTGAGGAGAAAGACGCTTTTACTTCACACGAGGCCCTGGTTAGACATGTATGAATAGTGCGTGGACAGAAAACGAGAACCCTCGAAAGGATACAACACGTTGCATGCTACACCGGTGGTGAAAACTCTAAATTAGCTCCAGCGGCAGTCTCTGTACGAAAGAGTGATGTGGAGTGGGTGCAGCCACCCCGGTAAGCTTTTTAGCTCACACGTGTAGGTCTGGTTCTGCAACGTACGCAGTGACACTACTTTAAGCTGGCTGCAGAAACTCTGGGGTCTGGAGTCGGCCAGGGGCGTAAGCAGGAACCAGGTGGCGGAAGGGTTACGCGGCGGCGCAGTTAGTGACGGCCGGGTTACGCCCTGCACCGCAAACGGCCCAGGGACACGTGGGGAGTACTAAGAAAGAAGGTTTAGGTTGAAGAAATAATAGTTACCAGAATTACTTGTACCAGGACGACAAAGATGATGACTCCCCCATGGACCGCGGCCTGTTGAAGACTGCCGGGGGAGGGGTGGCACTAGGAGGTGAGACAATGCTGCCTCGCGCCAAACCCACAAGGACACCATAAACCTTTTTATGTAAAACTTAAACAATAAACATACAGCAATTCTCCTGATTAAACTTATTTCATGAACCCAAACGGCAGAATGTTTTGAAAGGTTGCTGTTAATTATTATACTTCAATAACTTTTCAAAGAGTATGAATTAAAATGGCGACAGCTCGTTTATTCTATGTTTCTACTGCATTTACTAATGAAAAACTATTTTGATTTAAGCAGTACACTTGGCAGTAAGAGCTACTCTAAGAAATACAAAATAAGTATTACTCGCTAACTCACACACACGGCACTCACTGACAGTTACGTGAGTGTTGGGATGGCTTAGGGGTGCGTTCCGCCAGTGGGGGTGGTATGGTCGGGGTGGGCACCCGGCTTCGCTGCCCCCGGAGGTACGACGCCACCTTTAGACAAATGACGTGCTCAGAGTTATTGTATAGTCCTTTCTTACACAATGTTATTACCAGACTACCCTTGCTAGGTACTGTGCAGGATGTTACGTTGGACACATAAGAAATCAAATGTCTATCACAACAAATTTTGCATACTTCCTCTTAGTAGTATAGGAATGGGGCGCCGAGGACAGGCTTCAGGCTGAGGTGCGAGGTGCCGAGCCACATATCTGACGTCACGTCCATCTCTGACGTCACGGCGGCCATCTTGGATGGTTGCGACCTTGTCCTTTGACCTTGACCTGACCCCGACGGCCATTCTGGATCCGCCATCTTGGATCCGCCATCTTGGATCCGCCATTTTGGATGACGTAATTGTGTTCTCGAAAATTCCGGCATTGTGTTTTCCGCCATATTGGGTGATGACGTCACCGTTGCAACTTCCGTTACGGCCGCCATCTTTAACTTTTTTATTTATTATCCGATTTTAATGAAATTTTTTTTAAAATTTATTAAAAAATCCATTTAATAAAATTTTAATAAAATACTTATAAAAAATATACTTTTAGTACACGGAGTTTGGAGTCCTCGGTTCGAACCCGACGAGTGCAAAAAAAATAAAAATGGCGACCGATCCTTCCTCAATGGTGGTTGCAGGCAGACTGACTCCCACCACTTTTTCAAAGCATATATATCGTCACCTAGTATGATGTCATGTCCGCCATCTTGAAATTCGGCCGCCATCTTGAAATCATGTAATAATGTAGCTAGAAAAGCGGGAAAAAATCCAAAATTCATAAAAAAATCACTCATTAACTTACATATCGATTCGATCCGCTCCAGTCCTTGGTTCGATCCGCGATCGATGCAATAATGTTTAATTTTATGTAAAAAAAATAATAATTTCCATAAACCATGTTCAAAATTCATTAAATAAATTTGTAATCCATATAATGATTGATTGGATCGACTTAGGTCCTTGGTTCGATCCCTGGCCGATACAAAACAACTTTAATTTAAAAAAAAATACTAAAAAAGTGCTAGGTGTGAGAAAATAAAAACACCACAAGTTCTTTTAAAAAAATTTTATTACATAAATTCAATACACTACTACAAGTACAAAAAAAACACTGACAAATTAACAAAGCCTTTTGGATTCCTCGATTCAAACAGTCTTCTTATTGTACGGACTAAGCCTTTTACATGACTTTAAATGTCTATCCGATCCGGTCATCACCGCAGCCAGAGACGGACTGAAGTTCAAATCACTTATATAGTCTCATTAGCCGGTACAACACATGAGTCAAATCAATAACCATGTTCATTATACGTCTCGGAGCATTTTTTATAATGACGATGTAAGCTATCGATACGTGAAATTAGTTTATTGCACTTATTGCACTGAAATTGTATTCTTTGAACATTATTAGAACAACCGCTTCTTTCATGTCTGCGAGCATTTGAGGTGATAGTAAATGATGCACCACAGTATTTGCACTGATGCGAAGTACGCTCTTCATTAATTGAAGTATACAATGTTGATGAAACTTCAGCTGATGGTGGAACAGCACATATCGAAGTCTCCTCCAGTGTTGTCAGAGGCGTTGCCAACGGGATCTGCTCCAACATCGTCGGCGCTGACGTCATGGTTCCCGTAGTCGATGATACATCCTCCATCGAGTACGACGTTAAAGTCGGTAAAGATGCCATCGAAGTCTCAAGAACAGGCAATTACACGACTTATGCACCAGAAGAAACAAACTAGGTGATCCCTACACCACCGTCGCCAGTAACAAACTGAGCGTCCTGCTGTCTAGGACTCGCTTATATACATGCACCGTATGGAATAATACGCTAGTCAAATCAAGAACCATCTACAATAATACTAGAGTCAAAACAACGTTAAAAATAGAAGCACCGACTACGAAAAGGCAGCACATTTGGAAGCACCAACTACGAAAAGGCAGCACATTTGGAAGCACCGACAACGAAAATGGCAGCACATTTGGAAGCACCGACAACGAAAAGGCAGCACATTTTGGAAGCACCGACAACGAAAAGGCAGCACATTCGGAAGCACCGACAACGAAAAGGCAGCACATTCGGAAGCACCGACAACGAAAAGGCAGCACATTTGGAAGCACCGACAACGAAAAGGCAGCACATTTGGAAGCACCGACAACGAAAAGGCAGCACATTCGGAAGCACCGACAACGAAAAGGCAGCACATTTGGAAGCACCGACAACGAAAAGGCAGCACATTTGGAAGCACCGACAACGAAAAGGCAGCACATTCGGAAGCACCGACAACGAAAAGGCAGCACATTTGGAAGCACCGACAACGAAAAGGCAGCACATTCGGAAGCACCGACAACGAAAAGGCAGCACATTTGGAAGCACCGCCAACGAAAAGGCAATGCATTTTGGATGCACCATCATAAAGACAGCGCATTTTGGAAGCACCATCGAATAAGGAAGCACATTTTGGAAGCACCATCGAATAAGGAATCACACTTGGAAGCTCCATCGAATAAGGAAGCACACTTGGAAGCTCCATCAACAAAAAAAAAGGCAAAAAGGAAGCACAAGTTACGAGATCTAAGTCTTAGTTAGAAATCAGAATACACGAAATAAAAACCTTAAATTTTTATAATTTAAATTATTTATTTCTTTACATTATACAAATGCAAGTAAAACAAGCCATTATTGTATGTAGCCAGCTTTCCTCAGTTCCTTGAGTATGAAGGATATTTCTTTGATGCACAAATAGTTTCCTGCACAAAGCGAACCATGTAGAAGTCTTAGCCGGTCAACCAATATGTTTGGATCTTTCCATGATGTGTAATCATTCTCTTCTACCACCATCTTCCTTGCACCTTTATAATAAATATTATGATCTCTGGTGTCTTCCGTTTTACCACCAACCTCAGGGTAACTTTCATGTTTGAGACAGTGATCATCACAAGCTTGATCAGATTTATTTAATATATCACGACGTTTCCACCGTTTCGGTCTCAGGACACCTCCACATTCTTCGATCTTGGCAGCTTTAGGTGTTTCATCATAGTCTATGTCTTTGTCAACAGCCTCAGAGTCACTGTAACAATCACTGTAGAAGGAATCGTCTTCACCCAATTTACCGTAATAATTCGATGTTGATGATGTCGAAGTGTCTTCATCGTCTTCATGCTTCCTTTTTAGGAGTCCATCATTTTTACAAAGTAGGAAAGATCTACTTGAATTCGGCTGGAATATATTCTCACTTTTCACGTTAAGGATTCTTCCATTGTCTTCATTCTTCCGTAAATCATCAACCTCCTTCAATTTAAGTTCTTTGTCGAGATCGGAAGAGCCAAGAAGATTATTGTGATAATGCAGATCACTCTTCCTTAGGCTAGTAGATTCATCGTTGTCCTCTTGCTTGTACGCAGGCTTGGCGCTACAAGTTCTGCCATGTCTTTTTAGGCTCTCTCTCCGCGTAAACGACTTGCTACATCGAACACAACTTATCATATTGCGCAGAGGATTTTTAACACAGTCATTCTTCTCGTGTTGTCTTTTATTCTTTCTCAAGATAAACTCTTTACTGCAAAACTTACACCTATGTTCTTTCGATACAGCGTCAGATCCCAAATCGGAATTCATATTAGTTACTGAGACTAATGCCAGATACCAATTGAGTGTTTTAAATTAAATCCAATACTTAAATAGAAATTTTTTCATATTTCATCAGCGAGAATTAATATATCTCATGCAAAAGTACTTTATGCATGTAGTTCTGCTTTTCAACAACAGATGTCGCCACATGTTGCTTGCAGGTAAATAATATTTAGTTCTTTTATGCGGGATGCGGGATGCTCACTAACGATCGCAAAAGAAGGATGGCTTCGCTAGACTCAAAGGAAAAGGAAGTTCGTCTTGCATGTTGGTGCTCCACAGATGTCTCATGGTGTAATATTAATTTGACTGAGTAATGATATTTTTTTTAATTCCACCTGATAAAAATATTGCAAGTTTTGATTTAGTAGCAGAAATTATCGAATTAAATGTAACTCCAAATAAAATGACATGTCTCATTAGACAAAAAAAATCCATGCAGAGATAGATCTCTCACAAATAATCAGGAGCACTCGGTGAAAACCATCAGATGTATAGTCAGGAATAATCAGAAAAACTTGGAGAAAGCCATCAATATAATAACAAGAATAATCAGGAGCACACGGAGAAAACTACCATAATATTGTCAAGAATAATCAGGAGCACACGGATAAATCCACCATAATACTGTCAAGAATAAACGGGAGCACACGGAGAAAACCACCTAATATTGACAAGAATAATCAGGAGCACACGGAGAAAACCGCCACAAGTTTTCTTTGATATCATAAAATTTCAGAAAAAAATAAATAATAAAAATACATAAATAAAAAATTTAAAAAAATGAAATAAAAAAATACATAAAATTCTGGCTTGTACTAGAACTATATCTTTGCTCAACAATGAGAAGTTCACAAGCTAGCAGAATCTATTTATGTATTTTTTTATTTCATTTTTTTAAATTTTTTATTTATTTATTTTTATTATTTATTTTTTTCTGAAATTTTATGATATCAAAGAAAACTTGTGGCGGTTTTCTCCGTGTGCTCCTGATTATTCTTGTCAATATTATGGTGGTTTTCTCCGTGTGCTCCCGTTTATTCTTGACAGTATTATGGTGGATTTATCCGTGTGCTCCTGATTATTCTTGACAATATTATGGTAGTTTTCTTCGTGTGCTCCTGATTATTCTTGTTATTATATTGATGGCTTTCTCCAAGTTTTTCTGATTATTCCTGACTATACATCTGATGGTTTTCACCGAGTGCTCCTGATTATTTGTGAGAGATCTATCTCTGCATGGATTTTTTTTGTCTAATGAGACATGTCATTTTATTTGGAGTTACATTTAATTCGATAATTTCTGCTACTAAATCAAAACTTGCAATATTTTTATCAGGTGGAATTAAAAAAAATATCATTACTCAGTCAAATTAATATTACACCATGAGACATCTGTGGAGCACCAACATGCAAGACGAACTTCCTTTTCCTTTGAGTCTAGCGAAGCCATCCTTCTTTTGCGATCGTTAGTGAGCATCCCGCATCCCGCATAAAAGAACTAAATATTATTTACCTGCAAGCAACATGTGGCGACATCTGTTGTTGAAAAGCAGAACTACATGCATAAAGTACTTTTGCATGAGATATATTAATTCTCGCTGATGAAATATGAAAAAATTTCTATTTAAGTATTGGATTTAATTTAAAACACTCAATTGGTATCTGGCATTAGTCTCAGTAACTAATATGAATTCCGATTTGGGATCTGACTCTGTATCGAAAGAACATAGGTGTAAGTTTTGCAGTAAAGAGTTTATCTTGAGAAAGAATAAAAGACAACACGAGAAGAATGACTGTGTTAAAAATCCTCTGCGCAATATGATAAGTTGTGTACGATGTAGCAAGTCGTTTACGCGGAGAGAGAGCCTAAAAAGACATGGCAGAACTTGTAGCGCCAAGCCTGCGTACAAGCAAGGGGACAACGATGAATCTACTAGCCTAAGGAAGAGTGATCTGCATTATCACAATAATCTTCTTGGCTCTTCCGATCTCGACAAAGAACTTAAATTGAAGGAGGTTGATGATTTACGGAAGAATGAAGACAATGGAAGAATCCTTAACGTGAAAAGTGAGAATATATTCCAGCCGAATTCAAGTAGATCTTTCCTACTTTGTAAAAATGATGGACTCCTAAAAAGGAAGCATGAAGACGATGAAGACACTTCGACATCATCAACATCGAATTATTACGGTAAATTGGGTGAAGACGATTCCTTCTACAGTGATTGTTACAGTGACTCTGAGGCTGTTGACAAAGACATAGACTATGATGAAACACCTAAAGCTGCCAAGATCGAAGAATGTGGAGGTGTCCTGAGACCGAAACGGTGGAAACGTCGTGATATATTAAATAAATCTGATCAAGCTTGTGATGATCACTGTCTCAAACATGAAAGTTACCCTGAGGTTGGTGGTAAAACGGAAGACACCAGAGTTCATAATATTTATTATAAAGGTGCAAGGAAGATGGTGGTAGAAGAGAATGATTACACATCATGGAAAGATCCAAACATATTGGTTGACCGGCTAAGACTTCTACATGGTTCGCTTTGTGCAGGAAACTATTTGTGCATCAAAGAAATATCCTTCATACTCAAGGAACTGAGGAAAGCTGGCTACATACAATAATGGCTTGTTTTACTTGCATTTGTATAATGTAAAGAAATAAATAATTTAAATTATAAAAATTTAAGGTTTTTATTTCGTGTATTCTGATTTCTAACTAAGACTTAGATCTCGTAACTTGTGCTTCCTTTTTGCCTTTTTTTTTGTTGATGGAGCTTCCAAGTGTGCTTCCTTATTCGATGGAGCTTCCAAGTGTGATTCCTTATTCGATGGTGCTTCCAAAATGTGCTTCCTTATTCGATGGTGCTTCCAAAATGCGCTGTCTTTATGATGGTGCATCCAAAATGCATTGCCTTTTCGTTGGCGGTGCTTCCAAATGTGCTGCCTTTTCGTTGTCGGTGCTTCCGAATGTGCTGCCTTTTCGTTGTCGGTGCTTCCAAATGTGCTGCCTTTTCGTTGTCGGTGCTTCCGAATGTGCTGCCTTTTCGTTGTCGGTGCTTCCAAATGTGCTGCCTTTTCGTTGTCGGTGCTTCCAAATGTGCTGCCTTTTCGTTGTCGGTGCTTCCGAATGTGCTGCCTTTTCGTTGTCGGTGCTTCCAAATGTGCTGCCTTTTCGTTGTCGGTGCTTCCAAATGTGCTGCCTTTTCGTTGTCGGTGCTTCCGAATGTGCTGCCTTTTCGTTGTCGGTGCTTCCGAATGTGCTGCCTTTTCGTTGTCGGTGCTTCCAAAATGTGCTGCCTTTTCGTTGTCGGTGCTTCCAAATGTGCTGCCATTTTCGTTGTCGGTGCTTCCAAATGTGCTGCCTTTTCGTAGTCGGTGCTTCCAAATGTGCTGCCTTTTCGTAGTCGGTGCTTCTATTTTTAACGTTGTTTTGACTCTAGTATTATTGTAGATGGTTCTTGATTTGACTAGCGTATTATTCCATACGGTGCATGTATATAAGCGAGTCCTAGACAGCAGGACGCTCAGTTTGTTACTGGCGACGGTGGTGTAGGGATCACCTAGTTTGTTTCTTCTGGTGCATAAGTCGTGTAATTGCCTGTTCTTGAGACTTCGATGGCATCTTTACCGACTTTAACGTCGTACTCGATGGAGGATGTATCATCGACTACGGGAACCATGACGTCAGCGCCGACGATGTTGGAGCAGATCCCGTTGGCAACGCCTCTGACAACACTGGAGGAGACTTCGATATGTGCTGTTCCACCATCAGCTGAAGTTTCATCAACATTGTATACTTCAATTAATGAAGAGCGTACTTCGCATCAGTGCAAATACTGTGGTGCATCATTTACTATCACCTCAAATGCTCGCAGACATGAAAGAAGCGGTTGTTCTAATAATGTTCAAAGAATACAATTTCAGTGCAATAAGTGCAATAAACTAATTTCACGTATCGATAGCTTACATCGTCATTATAAAAAATGCTCCGAGACGTATAATGAACATGGTTATTAATTTGACTCATGTGTTGTACCGGCTAATGAGACTATATAAGTGATTTGAACTTCAGTCCGTCTCTGGCTGCGGTGATGACCGGATCGGATAGACATTTAAAGTCATGTAAAAGGCTTAGTCCGTACAATAAGAAGACTGTTTGAATCGAGGAATCCAAAAGGCTTTGTTAATTTGTCAGTGTTTTTTTTGTACTTGTAGTAGTGTATTGAATTTATGTAATAAAATTTTTTTAAAAGAACTTGTGGTGTTTTTATTTTCTCACACCTAGCACTTTTTTAGTATTTTTTTTAAAATTAAAGTTGTTTTGTATCGGCCAGGGATCGAACCAAGGACCTAAGTCGATCCAATCAATCATTATATGGATTACAAATTTATTTAATGAATTTTGAACATGGTTTATGGAAATTATTATTTTTTTTACATAAAATTAAACATTATTGCATCGATCGCGGATCGAACCAAGGACTGGAGCGGATCGAATCGATATGTAAGTTAATGAGTGATTTTTTTTATGAATTTTGGATTTTTTCCCGCTTTTCTAGCTACATTATTACATGATTTCAAGATGGCGGCCGAATTTCAAGATGGCGGACATGACATCATACTAGGTGACGATATATATGCTTTGAAAAAGTGGTGGGAGTCAGTCTGCCTGCAACCACCATTGAGGAAGGATCGGTCGCCATTTTTATTTTTTTTGCACTCGTCGGGTTCGAACCGAGGACTCCAAACTCCGTGTACTAAAAGTATATTTTTTATAAGTATTTTATTAAAATTTTATTAAATGGATTTTTTAATAAATTTTAAAAAAAATTTCATTAAAATCGGATAATAAATAAAAAAGTTAAAGATGGCGGCCGTAACGGAAGTTGCAACGGTGACGTCATCACCCAATATGGCGGAAAACACAATGCCGGAATTTTCGAGAACACAATTACGTCATCCAAAATGGCGGATCCAAGATGGCGGATCCAAGATGGCGGATCCAGAATGGCCGTCGGGGTCAGGTCAAGGTCAAAGGACAAGGTCGCAACCATCCAAGATGGCCGCCGTGACGTCAGAGATGGACGTGACGTCAGATATGTGGCTCGGCACCTCGCACCTCAGCCTGAAGCCTGTCCTCGGCGCCCCATTCCTATACTACTCCTCTTGGTTATTTACTGCATTTAGGTTAATCACTGACTCCAATAGTATTTGCTCCGGCTAGTTAGATCAGTGGCGAGCTTAAGTTCTCGCTCCAGGACCACTGAATTAGAGCATGTCAGTCTTACATATATTCGTAATTTTAAAGATAAAAGAATAATCTCGTTACAAAAACGATTAATGTTTAGTCTTAGGATAGCTTTCAAGTTTGTTAGTGTGTTAAAATCACTTCAAATTAATAGTTAGTTTTTGAATAAATGTACAAGCGTCCTGTAACTGTTTTCCGTGGTGTGTATTGATATGGCAGGGATATGGACTTACGAAAGTAGCATACGATGGTGATCCACACATAATTGCAGCATAGTTATGTACACTGCCGTATATAAATAGCTATTTAGACACCTAAACAATCTCTATGCATCACAATCTAGATAAATAACTATGTATGTCCAGCTAAAACACCCAGATTAAAGAAGTGCTTCAAATTTGCTTCGTAATATCATGGTGTTTTGTTCAAGAAGACCGTTTTAATACTAAAACAGTTAAATATTTAATGGTGTTCAAATGGTCCATGTCTATTGGCGTGCTGCTACGCTGACGTAACGTCACCAGATGCAGTGGACACACAACCACACAAACACATATTAACAATGAAGTTCAGATGAATCCGCAAATTTTTTTTCAAATTAAAAATTCTCAGCATAGTTTTTGTTAATAACAAAACTTCATAACATTTATACGTTTTAAAATGTTATACTTACTAGAGGGGTCTCAGCAAGTGAGTTTTAAACTGTCAATAGATGATATAGAGTTGGGTTTGCGTTGAGTTGCTGTTTATAATTTATAGAACACACCATTGTAAATTAATATAAATATTAATATTATTCAACAGTAACAAATTTACTTTGTAAACAAATTACGTAAATAAGTCTGCGCTAACGTTTTGGCACGATATTATTCTCACTTATCAAACTCATGGCGGGTTAGCAGAAATTTATTTGCGGGCCGGATTTGGCTTGCTCTATGTGTTGACAAAGTTTGAAAACAAAAACTAACATTAAAATTCTTTCAAAGCGCAAAATCCTCAGTAATGGCCTAGAGCTTATTAAATAACATGGGAATCCCGTAACCCAGCTGGCATGCGAGGACGAACCTGTCATAGCTGAGTGTAGCTCATGCGCACATGAGTATTGCAGCGATGAGGGCGGCACTAGTGCTCTCTACATGCAGGAGAGGCTAACTGAATACAATAGTTTTATTTAATTATAATTTATTTTAAACAAGCCACATGTTTTTGTTTGAATTTAAATGATTCAAAATCGCCATTATCAAGATATAGCGATTTACTAATGGTTAATAAGCACGTGAATAACGTTACTCAATTACGATCACAACATGCAGTTTAAAAGAACATTTTAAACTTCTACGCACTTCTTTGCTCTACAAATTTGTTTTACACATGGTTGGCAATTACTCATTTATGTTCACACCCACAATATGTTAAACATTTTTTTTTGCAGTTTCTTAGGCCAACTAACGTTTATACTTTATTATTATTATTATTCAGTTATCATACCTGAAGACGCATAGTTATGCATTTAAAAATAAAATAATGTTTACTCAAACTTATTTCTATAAAGCCAGTTGTAAACTTGACATTTGCAAAATAAAAATAAATTGAATATACGCAATATTTTAAAACTAGTCGTATTAATCAAAAACATCAAGGGAAAACCTGAAAATTAATGCTTTAAATTTGGTTTCAAATCGTAGAAACTAGTTACTGTTTCCACAGACATTAAAACAAAGACGTTCTAATACTATCATCATTAAATTTACAAACTTTTTCGTATAATGCTGAGGTAGGATCGTCAATACCTACATAGCAAACCTGAAATACAGTATGTTTGTATCACAGCGAGAACAATGATCACTTTTTCCAGGAAATCAGAGAAGTGAAAATGTTAAAAGTTATAAATAATATTTAAGTTTTGAATAATGGGTTAGAATATTTTTAAGTACAGAATTTGATGATATAAATATTTTTATTCCCTCATCTGGTCAAAAGTGAAACAATTATCTTAGAATTTTTCTTTAGATACATGACTAGAGACAAGACTTATACTCCACTGTTCTACAAATGATCCATCTACTTTAGGCGCTGTTTAGTATAGCTTGCACGTGTGTTTGAAAACTACGTAGCTGCGAATGAATACGTGGAGAGTTGTGCCTCTTCTAGTCATGTCACAATGTTGTGACAGCTGTGGCGACTCATCGAGGCGAGGAAAGATGTGCTGACCGCGACAGGACCTGTGTCCTGGCTACACTCGTCCTGCTGACCGCCACTCCTCGTGGGCACAGCTCGCTGCAAGCACGCTGATCTGGAGTTACGAGTAAAAATGCAGGACAAGCGTCACTAGAATTGCTAACGGCTTCTGAGTGTTAGCAGTAATGGTTCATGTGTTTTCTTTACCTCCATGGCACATTTTTATCAAGATAGTAGAATATGGTTTCCCGCTAGTATTTCCTATCTTGGTTTGATTGTTGTCTCTTAATAGTCATCCTTCTTTTGTTATGTTTATTTGGGAGTCAGAAACGAAGCCTGCCACGATGTCCTCACCTGGTTGTATGGCATGTTAAATAAATATTATCTCTTTGTTTGTTTATATATTATATATATTGCTTGAAATCTATATATATATAACTCAAAGGTGACTGACTGACATAGTGATCTATCAACGCACAGCCCAAACCACTGGACGGATCGGGATGAAATTTGGCATGCAGGTAGATGTTATGACGTAGGCATCCGCTAAGAAAGGATTTTGATTAATTCTACCCCCAAGGGGATAAAATTCCACTCACTGACTCACTCATCACGAGATCTCTAAAACTATACACCCGATTGACTTGAAATTTAGCATAGTTACTCATTTTGTGATGTAGACGCTCACTAAGAACGGATTCTGCGGAAATCCTATCCCAAGGGGAGTTTCGGGGGCGTAATATATCAAAATTTCCAGTTTTTGGTAGGAAATCACCATGGCAACGGCTGTTGCTTTGTTGATGCTTCATTCGTCTCTATGGCAACCACTATTTCATTGTTAGTGCAGTCCTCATCACCGTTGAAATTTTGCGGGTACTTTAAATATCAAAAATTGCCCTTTTTATCAAGTATATATATTTTACAGACTTGAAACTTCACAGTAATGTACCTTATGTTACGCAGGATGACATTTTCCGAAAATTAGATCCCATGGGTGGTTAAATCCAGGCAACAGTGGGTACTTTGTCTGCATGAGAACAGGATTTTGCATCGTTCATGCCTTCTGCATCTCCATGGCAACGGGCACCGCGCGGCAGTGGCGTACCCACAAGGAGGGGCATGTATAATGAGCGGCGTAAGAGTGATCTGCCTGTAGACTGCCGTAGCGAAGTACGGGTACATCAGTTTTACGTTGCGTGCACGAGTCGGGAAACCATCGGTGCTATTCATTTTCTCTCCGGTACATTATACAGCATTGTAATAAATTTTCACTGAATTTCTTTTTTTTTTACCATTACTGTAAATGGGAGATGTGGCTTAATATTTTTCCATTAGTATAGCCGTGCGAAGTCGGGTCGGGCAACTAGTCAGTTATAAATGTTTAAGGAAGTTGCAAGTAGGTAGTTTACTTATGTCGCTTTTGGCACAGGGTCCATAGGTGCAATGACCGGCCGCCAATATGGAATTTTGGTGAATAATTTCCACAAAATTCCTCAAAAATGATTTTAAAATCCTAAAAAAAAAAAAACTCACGAAAATTCCCTATTTCAATAAACAATAACTGTTTTGAGGGAAAATATCCCGTTATATTCCACAGCAACCTCATAGGCATAAAAAGTCCTAAAAAATAGCCCAACAATCCTTAAAAATTTAAATTCACGCCTCTGAGGTCATGACGATAATCTTGGTCAGACCTTCAAACACGTCCTTGAAATGTGTCACGTTGAGTGTCACACCTCGAATCCATTTTTACCTAAATAGGCCTACTCTAAAATTATTTGTTAAAAATTATTTTATATAAATATAAAAATGAAAAAAGGTCTTACGTCATCTAGCCCGGAGTTCAATGAGGTTCTTTAAATAAATAAAAAAAATATTTCTTTCTTCCGCGATATTTGCCAGACGGCAGACCCCCACTACTTTGCTGTTTTTTTCTTTCAAATTCTTTTATTTGGTTGGATGCTGGATGTTTATAGATTGTTTAGGTTTTCGTGGCCGGTAAGGGGGGGGGGGGGGGTGAGATATCCTCCCATAAACCCCCGTCCCCCTGAGTTCGACCCTTGAGTCGTCGTCAGCCACCCTACACTTCCCTCTTCCCCTTCCCCAGTGAGTTGACCACTCTTCCCTCCCTCCTCATCTTCCCCATCTCCTTGTCCGGCGTGGGGCATGCGCATTAGGCCTTAAGAATTTGCCATACATTTTAGTTATGGGGTGGAGTCTCCTAAGTCGTGCTTCAGATAAGCCATGGCAACCCATGATTCGCAGTAATGTTTGTTCTTTTGCATGTCGTGGACATCCATTTGTTGTAAGTCTAAATTTGTAATTTCGGTCGTCCACTTTCTAAATTTATGTTTTGTCTTATTTGTTTTTGTGCCTTAGAGGCTTTAATTCTATTTGCCATGACGAGCCTGGTACGGCCCTTGGTAGGGGATTAAGAAAGCTTTTTAACCAGACCTAAACGAGACTTAGTCCTTCACTGCTCGTTAATTTGCTTAAATTTAATTTCTGAGCTTGTCTCAATATTTGTTCTTTACAATTTTCATGTAGAGCCTTGTCGTGCTCTGGTCTAATGCAACTGATACCTGAGAGTTGTATCCTTGATCACTGTATACATTTTGTGTGTTGAAATTTTAATTATTGTCCCATGTAACCGAGCATTTAAAGTTAAACATACATATATCATTAAAATCCTTGATTGGCAAGATAGATTTAATAGTTTTTCTCCTTATGTTTGCAAGTATTTGTTGACAACGCACGTTTTTACGTCTATGTTTACTATATGCTTAATTTTAGATTAAATTAAAAACAGCAAGAATTTATCATTCATAATTGTTTTCCCATTGCACACAAAATAACTCTCTTCTGCTTTAACTTTAATTCTTTTGGTGTGAATGTCTACTGTGAACATAGATTGCGCAGTCTTGGGTGATAAGTAACTCAGAACGACGCAAAATTTGTTTTTAATGATATACATACAATCTCTATGTTATACACATATCCTTGCTGTTGTGTTTACATATATTAATATGAACAAAATTATGGAAAAATGATTTTTTATATATTAGGAACCTAGCTATATCGGGTTCTAGACCACGAAAACAGTTCTGAAATTTAAACGAAATCGGTAAAACGGGTTTTCGAGTACGCCAGTAAAAGAGCTTTTCTTTTAAAAGTATAATAGGGCCTATATAAAAAAATAAACAACGTTTCTGTTTCATGTCATAATTTTATTTTTACATAGCATACAATTTGAAAATATGTTTATGTGAATAGAATACGAATTTATTAATAAGTAAAAAATACATCTTTTATTACTACTTAGTGCACAATAACCAAACTAACAGTTTGAAATATGTGTTAAATGTTATTAAAACACTTTAAGTGCTTAAACAGATACGAAGTAATAATATGATTTTCTCAAACAATAGGCTATTGTTTAAAAGCAGTACTAAGTTATATAAGAAAATGTAAAGGTGAAATTGCTAGTAGCATAATTCGATTCTTAAAACCTCTAATGGGCAGCCGCAAGACTAAATACATCAAATACCAAAACCATACAAAACATTGAGTTATCAGTGATGTGATCTCAGTATTATTATTGCGTATTTTAACAGTTGCGACTATTTCTTTTTTTGATGTGCTGTCATTCCGTATCTTCCTGTCTTGCTTATCACACCGCCCTCTAGCTCTTCATCGGTTTAATTCAAAGTATATACTGTATCGTGATTTGCGTTTGTCTATTTGTGTTCCGTCACTCCCTGAAGTATACATATGTACACTGTATTTTTTTTTGTAAATAGAAATAAATATTCTTGTATAATTCCAAATATTTGTAAATTTGTACATTTACATGAAAACAACTGTATCACTACAAAATAGTGTTTGCAGTAATACTGGGATCGGATTCTTTGTGTTGTCCCAGTACCTCCAACAGTTATAGTTATTTGTAAACTGTTTCCTGAATAGCTTTCCAGTATTAACTTCGCACATTAATAAGCATAATAAAACAAAATAAATTTAAAAGTTTAAACATTCGCTTAACTTTTCTATGGTCTAAAAAAACATTCTTGAATGAAACCTCAATTAAAAGATAAAATTAGGCGCCAAATTTCATAATAAATACTCAATATAATCTCGAAAAATGTTTTTAATATATGCAATGATATCCATCGCTATGTGTTGTACAAAGCTACATTAAATTTCTTGCAGTATTACAAATTATTTCTTGGCAACGGTTTGCAAAGGAATATTTTGTAAAAGAACAGAAAATGTTTTTCTGTGTGCCACGAATTTCCAAACAGTCTGTAAATAGACCTTGTACTACGTCGACGTAACGAGCGAGCGGCTGCTATGTTCCGTGACTTGGGAAGAGCGTGACTCGACCGGACGCGGCCAAGAATCGATATCTTCCGTGACCGGAAGTGGATTCTCAGCCCTCGCTGGCGGTCGGTGCGCGTCTCGTGCATGTTGCAGTGCCTCGTGTGTGTGTGTGTGTGTGTGAGTGTGTGTGAAGACGGCCAGCTTGGAGTGACTTGCCAGCTGCGAGGTATTCATCCGCACTGCGAGCCACGGCGACGAGACAAGGTACTAACTTCCTTCATTTGTTTGGCTGTAACGGATTTTCCCACGGGGAGGCATGGCGCGAACTGCTCCAGTGGAAACAATTTTGGATTGGAATTCAACACTATGCTTGGGGGGGGGGGGAGGGGGGGGGGGAAAGAAATAAAATTAATAAACACAAAATTTAAAAAATTTCAACAGTTAACATTAATTTCCCCTATAGTGCAATATATTTTAAGATTTAAATGTTATATTTGCATTAAAACACAATTTTGATAAACGCATTTTCAAAAATGTTCTGGGTTAGGACCTCGGACCACTTGGTTGACACTATCAAATTCAAAGTCTTAGGTTAGCATATTTTTATTTTATTTTTTGGGGAGGGGGACGATTGTTGTTTCAAGGTATAAGGGGGAGATAATTGCCATAATTTATTGTGGGTGGAAAAAAAAAAGGGGGGGGGGGGGGGTGAGCACCACTAGGCTTCAGGGCCAGGTGTATGAACTGCGCAAGAAACACAAGCACCAGAGAAATGGAAGAGGCAAAAAATTAGGTAATGACACTGTCAAATACCCATTTATTTATTTATTGCTTAGCAATGGCGTATGTCCAAAAGCTTACATCAAGTCATGCACTCCCATTGCACAAATCTTTCAAAGATAATACCCATTTATAAATTACACAATTCACAAAAACGCAACGCAAGTATCGGGGAACTTTCAAATTCTTGCGTTTCGACTAGCGCTTCCGCCGTCTACATTCGAAGTGTTCCGGAAACTTTTAAAGATGAAAACTTGTTAGGTTAGGTGTACCTATAGAATATTAGGAGTTAATTTTCTTCACACGCATCACATTTTGAGCAAATATTTGAATCAAATTATTAAGTATTTCATACGTTTTCATAAAGAAAAAACACATCAATTATGGAAATATAACAGACGCCCGTAGGAGAAATTATTTTTCTTTAGTGTTATTCTTTCAAACTGTAGTGTTGGTGATGACT
Source organism: Bacillus rossius redtenbacheri (assembly GCF_032445375.1). Lineage (NCBI taxonomy): Eukaryota > Metazoa > Arthropoda > Insecta > Phasmatodea > Bacillidae > Bacillus > Bacillus rossius. The sequence continues at coordinate 279,760,630 of NC_086330.1, read as the reverse complement.
TACGACTTGCGTTAATTTTGCCAAACCCAAGGACCTGATGTAAAATATTTCAAAAAGTAGACACCTCCCGTGGGTTAAACATTTTTTTAATCTTTCCGTGCGGAAACATGTCGTAACTTTGTCCAGTATTTATTTTTAAGACCCTACAGTGGAATTTCATTTCATGTTTACGGAACAGTGAAAGAAAAAGGGAGGGGGAAGGAACCTCTTATTCCTGAGAAAGATATTATTAACTTTAATATGTTAGTAAATAATAGACTTTATTTTATTAACATTGTAATTTTTAACTTATCGTCTACTTGGCGTCTCGTCGACACTGTATCAGAGTCGAACACCAACCAGTCGAGGGAACTAGGGAAGAAATAGGTCACGCGAGCTTGGTGAAGCCGTCGCGATAATTCTCGTACTCGTACAATAATTATCGTACAATACTCCAGACAAAAATCAACAGTTAAAAAAGTGTTTATTCAACAGTTTTGATTAACTCAAAGAAACAATAATTTATATCTCAATCCTGGCACGAACAAAGAGAGTGAAATCATGTTTTTGAATCAAGCGTACGGGTGTGGGATTGTCTTAAATATACACATATATATTTTTTTCAAGTTATAAATCGTAAATCATAAAAAGTTTGGTTTTCAAAGAAAATGCTATAACCCTGAGATTTTATGGGTTTGGGTAAAACTGATTTTTTAAAAAATTATTAAGAATTGTATCTTAAAAATGGAGTTTTACAACAAATGATACATACAAAGTGTCAATTAAAAAATAAGTATAACACGCGATTTCATGCTTTCTTTGAATAGGATTGATTCAATTTGAATGACCGGCTATAATACAAAATGTAACCGGCTTGCCGCCGCACAGGCGTGCCGGTGTTGTCGCGCGCGCGGTAGTTACGGGGCCGCGCGGGGACGGGTGAGGCGGCGGGCGGTGCGCGGGCGGCAGTCGCGCGGCGGCGAGGCGCGAGCATGAACATCCTGTTCCGACGCAACTTCCGCACGGAGAGCACGGGCCGCGGGGAGAAGCGGCGGCAGGACCGGCCGCGCGGCAAGCGACCCCGCGAGGAGCACCACTTCCGCACGCACATCTTCCTCAGCCCCTCAGGTGACTCACTTCTCAGCACCGACACAGGCAGGGGTTCACTGTTCATCTGGAGGAGTCAATTGGAAACTCTCGAACAGAAAGTGTCAAATCACAAGTTACCTAGTTAAGATATGTAACAAGTCCGCACAACCTTTCGACATTCGCCTGGGTGTGCAGAGGATCTTGGAGGTCAATGAACCCACGAATTATTCCTGTCCCTAATTATTGATAGAGTCACGATAATATCGCGTTTTCATTGGGTAGCAAAAAAAAAAAAACTTAAATCACAAATACATCTGCTTCACGTTGGTGATTGGTCAGCACAATTGGACTACGGTGCTCCTGGCACACCTTTGTCAACCCTGAGCCAGTCATGAACAAGGAGAAGAAGTGGTTACTCAACCACGTGTGACACGCCAAAGGACGAGACCTTGTAAGCGAGCAATGGGTAGGGGTGATGTATTTTTTCGCGAAATAATCTGATCGCTCATTAGACTTCAGTAAGGTATTGATTCCTTGTAATTGGCGACCGTCTGCAAGAGAAGTCACTGTCCTGTTTGTAGGGATACGGGAATTTCGAGCATTAACTAAGCCGCCAGTTATAACGCAAACCTTCACACTCTCGCACTGTGTCCATGATTGGACCGCAGTTGTTTGGACACTCCCCTCTACGACCGTGAGCCAATGATCCCAGCTAGGAGAGAAGTAAGCGAATCAGGTATGGCAATTAACAAGTACAAAAAATTTCTCGAAAAGAAGTCAACCAGTGGGAAAGCAAAACAACGGGTTGATCACACCTACGACTTTGAATTCCACTCTGAGACCTGACGAATCCGAAAATTTTTTGGGCCATTATGGCCATTCAGGGCGCGTTTGCTTCCGCACTCGATGGCTGTGATTGGTGTGCCGACAGTGTACATGTAGCTGAAATAAACCCATCCAACCACGGAACACAGACAACGCTACACTGAACACGACATTTTTATTTCTTACAATATTTATGTGTTTTTTCTGTGCTTTAGTTGGTTTGGAATGGACTGTAATTCCGGACTCCTGGAGGAGAAGGGAGGTCTCGTGTGGTTGAGTCCTTGAACCGTGGAAGATGATGAGGTTCACTGCGAGCTTCCCCCGAGCGATACACAGTAAAATAGTTCTGTACTTATAATGAAGGTTCCTTTTAAGTCCTGTTGCCAGGAAATAGTTTTTAAAAGCCCACTACAAGAAAGATGTTGCAACTTGGAACAACACATGACTATGGTTTTTTTTTTGCATATATGAAATACGTTTTTTTCCCTCAAGATAATACTGAGTATTTCTTACAAAAATTGGTGAACAGTTTTATATTTTAATTAATGTTTTATTAAGCATGTATTTTTCAACCAAGGAAAAGATAATCAAATATTCAATAATTTTACTTTATTTTTGATTTATTATGGTTATTAATGTATGCAGTTAATACTGGAAAGGTATCCAAGGAACGGTTTACAAATAATTCTAACTATTGGAGGTACTGAGAAAACACAAAGCATAATGACCATATATGAACCGAACCCAGTATTACTGCGAAAATATATTGTAGCGACACAGTTGTTTTCATGTAAATGTACAAATTTACAAATATCTGTAATGTAAAATAGCCTAAATATTTATTTCTATTTACAGAAAACAATTACAGACAAATCTGTGATGATAGGGCTCAAAGCGTTCATTCCTACACGTAATACATGAGGGTATAATGTCGTTCAGATTTCATGGTTAATGCTGCTTTAGGTGTATGTCAATGAAAGACTGCACAAAGTGAGTCTGAAGTCGATCAACACACTTCAGCTGCAGGTTCATCACGACAGAATAATTTGAAAACATCCATACGACTGGTCTACAGTGCTTCCCAAGGCTGGCACATGTCCTTGAAGTTGGGACTGATCAAAAAATTTTGCAGTAAAAAATCTATAAATTATTTAAGATAAAACACTGAGCGTCTGGATCATGTTTAACTAAACGAATTTCAACAACCACAGCGAATTTTGTCTCTGTAGAAAAATTATTCCATTGAAATATTTGGGGGTAACACCATTATTTTCCACATTTTTTTTGTGGCATGTTACAACTTCAAATATTTCAATGAAATAACTTTGATACAGTCATAGAATTCGCGGTAGTTGTAGAATTTTGTTCATTGAAACATAATTTTGACGTTAAGTATTCTCTCTTTAATACTTTCAATAGAAATATTGTTAAGCCCCATCTTCAAAGACGTGTACCAGCCTTGGGAAGCACTTTAGACCAAAAGCTGTGTAGATGTTTTCAACTTATTTGGTAGTAAAGAACCTGCAGCCAAAGTTTGTCGGTCAAATCGAGACAACACACGAACATACACGATAACTGATAGGTAAAATTGAAAAAATTAAACAATGATAAATCTCAGTCGAGTTTTTTAATTGTTAAAATCGAAGCAAGGGGTACAGGTAAATAAGGTAGGTTTATAACAAAAAATTAAAAAATCACTGTAACTCCTTTGTAATTGATAAAAATTGCATTCTTTTGAAATTATTTTAGGTAGTTTGTAAAAGAAAAATAACTTATTATTATATCAATAATTATTATATCAAAGAAACAATTATTAGCTCAAGGAGTGGAAAACACAGGAGCTGAAGTAGGAATAAAAAGTGTACTTAACTCAATTACTTGACATAGTATAAAAACGGTTAAAAGTTGATGTAAACTTTTAAAGCATTATCTGAAACTTTATTCTAACAAATTTTTGATACGACTTACCTTTCTGCAAGGGGTGACATTTGCATTGGATGGACTTTGGCCCTTTTTTGTTCCACCGTACAGAAAAGTGAACTTCGAGATCTAACCTGCGGGGCCGATCTGAATAGTTTTTTTAACTCATCTTCATATGACTCTTTAAATAGTTTAAAAAAACCACCTTGTGGGCCCTGGGTCTATTACAGGCGGCGGCAAGCCCGGACGTGGCGTGGATCTGTGTGGTTTTCCTGGAAATGAGCTAGCGCCCCATCCCTCCAAAATTATATTTCGTTAGTGATATCTCATCTCCACTATTAAAAATTTTCACCTTCAATTTACCAATAACGCTAGTTACAAATTATCCTGGGATCTTCGTTGATTTGCAAACCCTAATTTCACTTAATCTGGAAATGAATCCAACAGAATATTCTCGGTGTATCAACAAAAACATTCAAAAACTGTGGACGTCTACAGCAAGAACACACTTATTTTGTCCACGTGTGGATTTGTCTTTGTTTAGAAGGAATCATACAACTCGGAAGTCGAAATACGGAGTAGTTTCTGCGAAGATTTAGGTATTTGAAATTGTAAAGAACTCTTCGTTCATGTGAGACGAACTCTTAGGTTGGAAACCCGTGAAGTTACTGTGATTGCTGACAGCGTCTCGCGACGGGCGCGCGGCCTCGCGGCTATGGGCTGCCCCCCTCCCCCCCCCCCCCCCAGGCAGGGCTGGCCCCCGGGGTCACAGAACAGACGAGTTCGCGGTCGGCTAGGATTCAAACATTTTAAACTCCGACCTGCTTCTAGGGATTTGGCCCACCGTTTGTTTGAAAAAGACTGAGCCAATTAGAAATCATTATCAGAAAAAAAACTATCCAATAACAGGCAACTCAAGGTTCGAAATCTCTCAAGTGAGCAACCAATGAGCAGGTGAGTTTTGCCCAAGTGTGCACAGGACTGTGGAGTCTGTCGTAGAGATTTTTGAAACCGCGAATTTTTCCAGTTCCTACCAATCACAAACTTTTAAATTTAAAACGATTACTTACGCATTAACTTTCCAAATATGGCCTATCATTACAACAATTTGAACAGACCATAAAGCCTCCTAGTATCCTCTAATAATAAGCCTCCTCTAATCCAGATTCAGCACTGGAGGTTGTGGGCGGCAGTGCTCCACGTGGCTCTCCTGGTCTACTTGAGGTTCACCGATGACCTGTTCTGGTATCCGGTCCTTGGGTCAGACATGGCGATGACTGGAGACATGACACATGTTGCGGATTCATTTCGTGCTAAGATAAAATGCAAATATTTTTACTTTTGAGCTGATTCTTCTTTTGCTAGGGACAGGAAAAATTCGCGGGTTCTATGACCTTCAGGGTGGACTCCAAGATCATCTGCACACTCGGACGAACGTCGCCTGTTGATTGGCTACTGATCTGTGAGACGTCTCAATTGGGTTGCTTTTGATTCGACACTTCTTTGGTTGAATCTTTCTTATTGTCCCAGAGTTATGCAGGTAAACTGTGAGCCAATAACAGTAGCAGCACAAATATATAAGCATTTAGAGTTTAACCTATCACGGATTGAATTCACAAAACTTTCCGGTCTCTGTCTTTTGATAACTATGGAGTTCTTCTTGCACGTCACTTAACACAATTCTCAAGGAATAATTTCAAAACAAATGTTACTTTTGAGCCTATAATCTACACTAAAATATTGTTGCACCCAAAAAATATTTTTGTTAATATAGAATATACCAAAATAATTTTAATGACAAAATCGTAATATTGTAGTTTTGACAAAACCATTTATTAGCGACAGAAAAGTGTTGTTGTTACCAGTGAGCTACTTTGAGAGCACTACAAAATTTTTTTGTTAGTCCAAAGTATTTGGTGGGGTAGATTGACGGCTGTTCCAAAAATTCTGATGAACAGAGCATTGTGAATGAGCTTACCTAAACATACTTGAATAACTTACCCAGGTTTGTAATCATTAACTTCGTTAACTGCACATTTTTATTAGGTTTATCAACCCACCCGCTTCTATGTCATTAAGCTAATGGGGAGCAGCTAAATACCAAACTAAATCTAATCTTACACTTAACAATGCTATACACATCCACGTTTCACTGGGATTAAAATCCAGAACGTCTCTAACCGCAAGTTAGGGCTTAAAACAACTTTTTTACGAAGGTCGAATGTGACTTTAGGTGCAGCTTCAACTTACATGTTAATATTTTTATCGCTCATTGCAGATATCCATAAAAAATTATTCGAAATTTATATTATAGAAGCAATTTATTATTTGCTATCCAGCTGTGAACATTCAAGAAAATAACTTCTGGTGCGTAACTGCGATACAATTAGTTGAACAAAATTTATAATTATAAATATTTGTTTGTTTTTTTACAAATGGCAGAAAACAAGTAGCACATAGGTACCTAAAACATATTTGCGATAAAGAAAACAAAATGATATGTTTACAAAATGGAACATTTGGAAAATTGGCTCGGATAAAAAAAATTATGGCATGAAAGAGGGATAACACGTCATGAGAACTGAAACCGAGCCTTAAGTACTTATTGGGCAAGAATTATCTCGCGAAATCCCGTGATAAGGGGCAGGTTTGTTTCAAGAAAAAATTATTAGCCCGCAGTAAGGTAAGTCCGCGCCAGCTTTTTGTACTTTGTAACTGACGATCGTATGCAAGAGAAGCCATTGCCATATTTGACCAGGGTACTTATTGATAAAAATTTGCACACTTGAAAAAACTACATTTTCTACGTAAGATTTTTGAAAACCACCCTATCGCACATTCCGATCCCTTAAATAAGAATTTTAGTAATTCTTAACTAGTTATTGCACATTTTATTTTATTTGTTTACATGTGATTTAAAAAAAAATATATGTATCCCCTCCAACACACACACCAACACACACACAAACCTGTGATTGAACTTCTGAAATAAAACATTTTATTTTTCATTTGAATAATTCTCTCTAGAAAAATCCTCTAACAGTGTGTACAGCCCGGACAATACCGAGTACTTCAGCTTATGTGTGTGTGTATATATATATATATTATTTTCTGTTAAAAAACATTTAATCGAATTTAGATGATTTTTGTAACTATTATTTTCAAAATAGTTAATTGTATTATCCAAAAAGAAGTATAACTTATGAGCGCGCTTGCATAAGATCATGCACCAAAATATATACACCAGCACATACTTGATTAGGCCAATAAAAATCCGGTCTGTGATTCTCTTGAAAATATTTTCACTACTTTGAAACATATACTACAAATTAATGAAGTGAATAGCCGCTACAGTGTTTCAAAAACTATGTTGAGTTATACAATTCTTGCAGAGTACAGAAATATCCTTAGTTAACGGAAGAAAGTTATTTTATTTTCACAATCCTTTGGCACCCATTCACTGCCCAAAGTAATGAGCAGTGCCTGGATACACAAAAACAACATCTGGCGAGCTTTGTCACAATGCCTTTACAGATCAAAGAACTAATACGTTGAAAAGCATTGCCAGACAATGTACTTTTAGCATGTCTACCGACTCGTATACGTAGGGATCTCTTCTTTCAGAGAAATGTTTAGATAATTCCACCGTGGATGTAAGAAGTCAGGGAGTTGTACGTGCGATATTTGCCATGTTAATAATTGAAATCAATATGAGAACGACCCTTCCCCCTCACTCTTTCCCGTATTCAAAGTAAAAACAGTTGGTTATAATGAAGTTAAACGCTAATTACTGGCTGATGTGTTGTTACATCTTTGTTTTAAAAATACTACTTAATTATTATCCTTCCTAGCGAGCGAGTTACTTATATCCAATAACCCTTTGTGACGCAGAAGTATAGTGAATATTTTAAAGGCGTGTTATTTCCTTATCTGAGTAGCAAAACTAAATGTATCATAAATGAAATGTGTTCTTCAGAACCTTCATACGCGTATATATCAATCAACAATCAGATCATGCAGCAGCTCTTGAAACCCGAGTGTCACGCATACGGCATACCCTCCAGGCGTTGCAGATATTTCGTTCTAAATTTGATACTGGCATCGCCCGAAAAGTTAAAGTTAATAACACAAAAAAAAATATATTTTTTTTCTAATTGAACATTAGCCAGACCGTTTATTACTTTTATTGTACCAGTTGTTCTGATCCAACTGCAAATGCGTACGCCAGCCTCGGGAAGCGCTTTTGCCGTAAGTGATGACTGGCGACTGGAAAAATCCGCGGGGGTCGATGACCTCCACGATGAACTCCAATATCCTCTGCATACTCGGGCGAACGTCGCCTGTCCATTGGCTGCTGGCTTGTGAGGCGTCTCAACTGGGTGACTTGTGATTCGACACTTCTTTGATTGAGAGTTTCTAACTGGCCAAGGTTCCTCCAGAGTAACAGAAGAAACAGACATTTATAATTATTTGTATTTCAACATACCACGAAATTAATCCGCGAATTATTCCGGTCTGTAGTGAAGATGAGTCGTTCGACCCATAACTTTGAGTCACGCGCACAGGCTCGGGGATATCTGCCGTGACGTCCCTATGCTTGCCGAGGCAGGATGATCCTGCGGGGGTTTACCATTGCCTCGCGCGGGACGGGGGTGAGAGGGGCATCACAAACTCCCAGTTCCGAACCAAGGGAGGAGTCTTGAACAATCCCCTCCCCGGCCGGGAATCGAACCCGGGCCCATCGCCCCACCACCAGACACTCTAGCCCCTGGACCACGTGGGCGGACAAACCATAAGAAGGGACTGCCAAAGTTCACGGGTTCAATGACCTGCAGGATAGACTCCACGACCCTCTGCATACTTGGGCCATCGTCACGTGTTCATTGGCTGCTGTCTTGTGGGGCGTCTTATACTGTTCTCAATTTTGATTACTGTTACCTTGCTAACCTATTACAAAATCGTATTATTACGTTAGAAAACAGCTCTACTTTCCAAAATAAATGTTTTGACGTAGAAAAATAAATATATTTGTTTAATTATGAACAAAATTATGTTTTGCATTTGTATTTACAGTAAAGCAAGATCGTATTGTTAAATCAATAAGACTATCTTAATTACAATAAACTGCTACAAATACAAGTCAAATTATTGTAGCTTTAAATAAGTATTAAAGTTTAAATAAACCATACGTTTCAAAATAAAGTTTCACTAGCATTAATAATACAATTATTTAGTATTATTATACAATTATTTAGTATAATAATGTATTAAATGTAATATGAATTTATTAAATAATTCCTTAGATGTAATTTTCCCTTTGTTATAAATAAAGTAGTTATACAGTGTGTATTTTCTCTGCTAATTTTTCTCAGTGTACTTCATCACAGTGGTGTATAATCGTAGTCGTTTAACTAGTTTCAAATGTGACAGTTCTCATAAGTAGTACCGTTTGTACCAAACTTCCTTGTCACTTTCAAAGCATTACGTGATGTATGTTTACGATCACTGAAAACTTAACTTACGTTCTTTGAATGATTTTTGCATACGTGAGTGAATTAAAACATTATGTTGGACATACGTCATTGCTAGTTTGCACTGTAAGCCACAAAGAAAACTTGTACTTAGGGCGGATAAACAAACGATACACGTATACACACAGAAAACCAAACCTAAATCAGCCGATCTTAAATTGTAAATACATCTACAGCACAGAGAATTCCGTGGGAGGAATATTACAACACTATCACAGCACAGACGAAAAAACTGGGCTGACACAGGCGAGACAGTGAGACAAGAACAGTAAATACAGGAAAATAATAAACTTGTGCAACATAGCGGAAAAAAAAACGTTTGTCTCGTCTTGTTCTCTTTTCGTGTTCTCAGTTCATGCTAGGATATAAATATAAATTGGCTTTTAAGGTTTTGGAAACCATGAAATATCATCAATCTAAGTGATAAAATTATTTATAAACTATCAGTTACAGTAAAATTATTGATTCAACTGAAACCACAGGCAAAAAAAATAAAACTTTAGATGCGAAATAACTGAGTAAACAGTCCGCACGGTGTCGTATCATCGGTCTGCACTGAGAGCTCCATCAACGACCACACGTCTGCAAGACTGGAAACCCAACGTTGTTTATTTGAATCCGCATACATTCACCGACTACACTCCCATCTATGAATCTACACATGAAGTAACATCATCGAAAGAGCGAGACGGTAGAATGTAATGAATAAAATGGATTGGTAAACTGTTTTTTTTATAAAAAGCTTGAAGCTTGAGTGGAGACACTAAATAACTATTAGTCTCGCATAGTAAAGTGTTAATAGTAATTTTTATTTTAAATTGCCCCCCTCCCAGGGGGTCCCCCTTCCAAAAAGATGGCCTTTATTGGGTAGAATAATACATGGAAGGTAACATTTGGTACAGGTTAGTGAATACATGGCAATTACAACAATTTTCATTCATAAAATGGTATAACTCCTTCCAACTCATAGAGTCCTTGGAAGTTAATAATTCCGTGAGATGCCACGGGGGTTGCGGTTCAGAGGATCGGTGCTGGAGGCGGGGGTGGGCACCATCATCTGTCGGTGACTGGATCCGGGTTGCGGGTAGCACCCAGTCCCAGGAGTAGTCCCAGGAGTAGGCGTGTGCCTAGGAAGAAGGTGCGCGTGATAGGTCGGAGGTTGTAAAGGGAGGAGTGCGCCCAGACAGGGCAGGCATATGTGAGGTGCGAAATTACATTGTTGCGGTAGATGGTGATCCTGTTTGGTAGTGAAGTGCCTGAGGTGGGACGGAGGACAGGAGCCAGTTGCCCAATCACAGCACGGGTTTTGGATATCACAGAGGCGCGGTGGGGGAGGAATGTGAAGTTGGAGTCGAGGGTGACACCGAGGTATCGAGTGGTGGGTGACGCCTCAATTCTTATTTATTGTCAGGACGCTCGATACAATTTAAAAATGCTAAAGGGATTTTTTTTGTTAAGGAAACAGTTCTTCATTACATTATGACCATATTATACCTACTAATTTCATTTTCTTCCGTTATAATAGCAGCGGATCAGGTAGTAACACATTACCGTAAGAAAACCACATTTGACAAACAATTATATTAAATAATAATTTATTTTTACCACTATTTACTATTTAATTCATACATATAATTTCATCATAAGTGTTAACGCTCTCTATGCATTTACAAAAGAACTAGCTGGCTACAGCAGCGCTATCTGTTGTGTTGGACACACGTCGCGCCCGCTGAGCTCCGTGCTCGCTGCCTGCGTGCGCCGCGCATCGCCGGGCCGACCACGTGACAGCTGGCTGGCTCTCGCCGCGTCGTCGCGGTGTCGTGAGCAGTTTTTAGCCGCCAGCCCGCCTTTTTATAGACCCTTAAGGCGGGTTTACGACCCGGCTCTAAGGACTAGCGTCGAGGCCGCGTCACACAGTACCTTTCTGAAGTGAAACTTCTTTGCTGAGGGGACGACAATTTTCCAGCGTTATGAAAATTCCGATCGCATTTGGGGAAAATGTTAGGTACGTGGTGGGGGAACCGGTAGAGGAGAGTGCGTCAGCGGCGACGCCATTCCAACGCATGCACTAGCGGTAGAATGGGAAGATGATAAATGGGGGAGATAGCTACATGCTAGTTGTAACGGTTGGAAGCGGAGACATACCTACAAGGGAGAGGTAGAAATGACGCAGCAGTGATGCCACGGAATTCTCGTAACGCTGCTTTAGTTTGTCTACTCATTTTTTTCCCCTTCATTTGAGATCATACCCGCATGATTACTATTCTCAATTATTATCTCTTGTTAAAAAAATACTAATATTTTATCACTATCTATACCTAATAAGCAAGAAGTTTTACTTCTGTCACCCGTGGACTCAACGTACACAGTTTTAATTTATTTAAAAAAATAATAAATTACAAATCTTTGTAAATTTGTACATTTACATGAAAACAACCGTATCACTACAAAATAGTGCTCGCTTTTAATTGTATAATATCATTTCCATGGTTAAAAAAATATGTTTGAATGAAACATCAGTTAAATATAAAATTATTCGTTAATTTTCGTGAGAAATAGGTACTCTGTGTTATCTCGAAAAACGTATTTCATGTAAGCAAAAATAACCATAGCCATGTTTTGCACGATGTTACAACATCTTCGTTGTATTATTACAAACTATTTCTTGGCACCTATTTTCCAAAGTAATATTTTGTAAACGTAAATAAAATTGTTTTCTGCATCTATAGCTATGCATTTACCATCGGGGTGTGATGGAGCATTCACGCGGACATAATCGTTGGCCTCTACATATTTTTTTAGGCAACTAAACAGGTTGTAAACATTTATTCTTTTAAATAATATAAATATCAGAATAATATTTACCGGAAAATATGAATTCTTTTTGATTTAATTGTAAACACACGAATTTATTGCAATTTACTTCAATGTCTAGGTTGGCTATCTTTATTTAATTTGGTGTTTTAATAATTTAATCTTGGTAAAAATGTAGAGTGAAATTTATTCAATGAGTTTATTTTTCTTAAGTACTCAATCAAAATATTACTAATAAAACGCTTTTCAAAATGGCAACGTTTCTTTGCCTCGAAGTACGAAAAAAGTACGCTGATTGGTTTTCTTGCAAGCCTGCAGTCGGACCCTCGTGATTTTACTTCCTGGAGAATTTAAGTTTATTTAGGGAATTTAGACACAACCTAAAAATTACATTTACAACAATTTTTTATAGTGTCAGTAAAAGTTTAGACAATTTTGTTTAATTGCAGTTTATGTCTTAAAATTAAGTTTTCTGTCGATTTAGAACAATGTAACTCTTAAAATTTCGAGATTTATGACAGCCTACGTCCAAGACTATAGCTGAGCCAGAAAAAAAAGTGAGTCCAGCTCTGTACCTGTGGCTGTTGGAAAAAGTCCCCCATTTGGAATACATAAATTAATAGAAAGTTTCTTCTTGTCGGTCACACGTATATGGAGATTGATGGAAAACACAGTATCATTAGAGTTGAAGAGCTTTTTTTACTCCCTGTAAAGTTTCTTAATTGTGACTTAGGCTCGTTTAATTCTGAACCACAGATAGACTAAAATGGTTGTTATCGGGAAATAATGGATTAACTACGAAAGCAATTTTGAATTGTTAGTAAATAACCTGCAATTGAATTTTATGGAAAAAAAATCCAAGCACTATGAAAACATTTCAAAGTTTTAGTTGTGTAAATTCAACTCGCAAAGTGATATTGCCGAGTCTCTAGAGGAGCAGCGCCCATTTTTTTTTCGGCTAGGGAACCCTATGATCGACTTTATTTTGGCGGAACCCCAACTCCTTCAAAGAAAGTTATTTGACAATAATTGAGGCGGCATCCGGAAAAGGGACACATAAGTCAAAAGTTTCTTTTGAGATATTGAGCCTTAAAGTTTTTAAACACTTAAGATAACTCTTAAGATATAAATGATTTATTATATATTTTTCATAAGTGTTTTATAACTACTTACGTTTTATCAGTATTGTGTGTTTGATCTTAAAAATTATAGTTTTAATTACACATTTAAATTAAATAAATGTGTTATGTGACCTTTTCCAACCAGGGGCTAGGTTTAAAATAATGTGTAATCTAAGATCTAAAAATCGTAATATTAATTTATTGTACACTTAAAAAATTTAAATTATCTTGTTTTTATAAATAAGTATGTGAAAGAAAAATAACTATAGGTGGTTAAAGAGGCCTACAAAATCAAATCTGCTGACAACATAAAAGTTAGGTGTTATATGTTAATGATTAGGCTAATTCAATTTTTAGTTCAATATAATTACAGTCTCTTTGGAGTAAGAGTGTATACGAAATTCTTACATATTTTTATTTTACAAGCACTAACAGTGGGAAAGGGAACAGTTGTTATGTTAACATTCTTCACAGTTCTAAATTGAATGTTGCCAAGTAGGTGAATGGTGTGTACATTGAGAAGTAGTTTTCTAAACACAATACACTACCCCTTTTAGTGTAATTCATCATCACAAACTTCATTATAGTGAATTTCCTTAAAATATATTTTGGTGCTGGAAGAAAAAAGTTGTATAGTGCCGTTACACAATCTTTGATAAAGGCTCGATCCATCGTTTTCAAATCTTGAAGGATTTTCTCTACTAGTACAATAGCTCCTATCCAAGGACTTGTACTACCAGTCACTTCCAGTCACTTCACTCTTATTTATTTTTGAGAGAACAAGACCAAAGTTACGGTCACACTGGCTGAATGAGTGACCACGTACTGGATATAAATGAACCACTCCTATTTCATGAGTTTTTGCAAACCAGGTAAAAAATTTAGTTATATTAGCATTCCGGTTCTGTTTTCCCGTTGCATCAGACATTAAAACGATTTTTTGGTGTCTGGGAAATTCTGCAGATTTTTGTTTAGTGTGTCATATACAAAGGATACTACCGAATTGCTGTTATTACTTGCCTGTGTTTCCATGTGGCAATGTAAGTACGACGATTCGTCTTTAAACACATAAACATTAAAGACATATAATCAAAGGTCTCTTCAGTAAAACTGGATGTTCACACTAAGCTTGGGAAAAGGGGAGTTTTAGCCATAATATAACTCTACAACTAAGTAAAACGCACTGTCATCTTTGGCCTTGGAAATAAAATATGCCCTTAGAGAGTGATGTTTTGTATTTCCTTTTGTGGATTTCCAGATTCACTTTGAAAGGATCGTTTGCATCTCTTAACAGCTTTTGGGAACACACAAAACAAATCACATTTATCTGTTTAAGACGTGTAAACCCGTATTTAAAATGGCTTTTAAACAGCTTACGATAGTGTTCATATAAAAGTTTGAGAGGCCTGTTGGTCGTTTCGTGATAATAGATCTTAAAAATGTATTTTCAAAGTACTTCAGATTTGTTTAAAGAGCACAATAGTGGCTAAAATCACTAGGTATTAGTTATAAATGAGCCTTCATTAAGTCTACAACATCACCATGTAATTTATGTGAATGGCTATCGTGAGAACCACGCCTTTATTGAAAATCAGCTCCACTTAAAGACTTATAAAGAATAACACGAAGCCTTTTAACAGATATCTGAAAAATAGTGAGCAAAAAAACGTTTGACGAATCATAACTTGAGTGTCATTCTGCTTCATGGAGTAAGACCAAGTTTTGAGACGAGGTTTCTTTTGGTTGTTACCAATGCTGATATTAGAATACAGGGTCATACAAGCTGATAGGTAGCCATATTGAAGTGCCTTGTTTTGCCCATTGTAGAATGAGTCAATCAAGTTACACTGATCTTGAAGTGGAAAATGTTCATAACATCTATTTTTACAACACTCACTCTTTAGATGGAACTACTTCACCTTTGTGTGTAACACAATCTTCATCTCGAACTTTACTAATTTTTGAACTTTCTCGTATCTTATTTACATAGCTATGTATCAATCGTCTCTTTTTTTCAACTGGCTCAGCTATATTCATCACTGTAGTTAATCGATAATGAAAATTTAAAGCACAGACTACAAGAACACTGCATCACTAGGTTATGTTATGTTTCAACATGCTCACAACTATGAAACATGCGTTTACAAAAACTGTGCTACTGAACTCTGAAATTTTCAAAGAGTTATCTCACCAATATAGCATGTTAGAAAAAAAAACGATGGCCGGAAAAAGGGCTCAAAGGCCTATGTGCCCTTTTTCCGAATGCCACCTCGATTGTGAACATTCAAAACAAAATAATTTTATTAACACCTTATTGTTAAAGATTCCTGATACCTAATTGTTTGCATGTTGTAATGTTCGAAAATAATACGTCACACAGTATTTTTAAGGTTTGGCATTTCATTTGGTACAATATTCGTTATCGAAGGATATTTCCTTCCAGATGACTCTGGAAAAGTAATGTAAGCATACGAAATGTGCATTAAGGATCAAATATAAAAAATACGTTTACTAATCGTTGGTGGATACAGCCGTTCGATCAGAATCGTCTTGTGTGTTTACGGGCTCCGTACGCGCTCGTACTTGCACAATGGACTCTTGGAACTCTTGTGACCCTGCCACGGGACCCCAGGCTTTAGGGGAACACCTATTAGGAACCGCTGGTCTAAACCACGGAGAATAGAAGAGTAAACGCAATATATTGTGAGGTGAAATAAAATGAACTTTAATGGCAATGTGGCGTGCTAGACCAAGAACTACGTGGTTGTCTTCTACACCGGCAGCTTAATTGCCACTCGGCAGTTGGCCCAAGAGCTCGATTGTCCCGATCAGGGACGCGCAGGTGACTTCACAGGCGTGTTCTCGGACTGGACCTCGCCCAGTGCCGGCAGGGGCCGGTGGAGTCAGTCGCTAATTGCTTCAGGTCTCGTCGGGTGGCGCTCTCCGGGAGAACAGCAGTTCGTGGCGAGACGGTGGAAGGTAGACACTGTGCCTTCCAGCTGACCCGGGTACTTATGGACTTTTGTTAACGTCTTTTCTTTCGGTCACTTTCCAAATAAGTTGCCATTATGTGTGAGCTTGCTAATAGGTCAGGATGTTTGTGTAAGTTTTCCTATACTGTAGCGAAGGGGAAGGTATATTTCGCGAAGAAAAAAAATTCGACTTCTCGTTAGACTGCAGATTCTACCTTGTAATTTGGCCAGGCCATTCAGAAAGCGTTTGCTTCCACACAAACTTGTAGTGATTCGTGTTCCGAACGTGGGCGTGAACCTGAAAGAAACTCAAACAATCACGAAACATAGAGGATGGATGCTACAGAGTTTTAATAAAGTACAGCTGGACTCGAAATCTTTTGGCGAAATTGCATGAATCTGATTATATGTACGCAAACAAGGACTTCTGTTTAGGCTGAAAAATTTAATGAAAATATCTAAAAATAAAACAAAGTGCTGCTTCATATTTTTGACAGCCAGAGCTATCCGCCTGAATAGGTGCGAGCGACCGGTACTGATCAGCAGAGCCACGATTATTTCGAAGATTTATTCAAACCTAGGCTAGAATCAAATTGTGTGTGTGTAATGGACCTTTTTTATTAGAAGATAACTTGGTCTCATTCTTGGGTAGGTTATACGTGATTGGGTAAACACTAGAGAACAGAAAAATTTCCGGATTCATTTCGTGATATTATAAAATTCAAATAATTATACCTTTGTGTATCTTCTGCTATTGGTTTACTATTAATAAAGAGGAATCTTGGCCAATTAGGGACCTTGAATCTAAAACGTATTGAATGTCAAGCTACCCAGTTGAGACGCCCCACAAGTCAACAGCCAATGGACAATCAGCGTTTACTCAAGTATGCAGAGGATAGTGGAGTCCATCCTGGAGGTCATTGAACCCGTAAATATTTTCAGTCCCTGGTAACAACTTTTACTCTCTTTGTTTAGGCCATACCTTGATAAAAATGACGGTGATCAACAATCAGTCTGAAGCAGATGTATATGCTATTAAAGTCCACTTTGCTTCCCAATGAATTAGTTAAATAGTAACTCCCCTGATCAACAATTTTTAGGGTGTTGGTGTTTGTAAATTTTGTGCACTGAGAAAAATATGTAGTTGTAGAGATGACCGAAATTATGTATCATCTCCTCCTCCTCCTCCTTCGATACTGAAGTACAAAAGCCACATAGCTGGTTTGGAGATTTATGTAACACACAGAACTAACTTTACGATCACAAAACAAAATGGGTGGTGGGCCACCACGTGCGATGATGGAAGTGAAACTTCGCAGATGGAGGGATGGGATATCTGCAAGATTGACAAAATTTTTAAACAAATGCACAAATGTGCAAATATACAAGCCTACAGGCGAGCATACAGGTATAAGAGTGTATACGAAATAGTGTAAGAATCCAAGTGCTGAAGTATTTGCGAACAAGTATGCAAGTTAACAAGTACAAAAGTGCGCAAGTTTACCAAGTGCACAATGTATGCAAATGTGCTATAAAGCAGACATGCCATCGAGCGCTGCTGTTGTCGTCTGTGTTTTCAGCGATGTGCTTGGCCGTTTCAGTGGTGGCGCATGGCCGTTCTTAGTCAGTGGAGCGATCGGTCTGGTTAATTACGATAACGATTACGACTGGCCTGCTATCTAGTCGCTGCCGGTATTCCTTTGCGCTACCGGCGACAAATGATCTTCTTAGAGGGACAGACAGGTGGCTTCTAAGCCGCACGGGATTGAGCAATAACAGGTCTGTGATACCCTCAGATGTTCTGGGTCGCACGCGCGCGCTACGCTGAAGGAATCAGCGTGTCCTGCTGACCCGAAAGGACGCTAGTGATCGGAGCTTGTACTTGTTCCCCATGAACGAGGAGTTCCCAGCAAGTGCGAGTCATAAGCTCGCACGTTACGTCCCTGGCCTCCGCGCACGCAGCCCGTCACTACAACCGAGTGAATGGTTCAGTGAGGAAATCGCACCTCGCGAGCCGCTGATGTTGCTGGGAAGATGACCAAACAATCACTTTGAGGAAGTAAAAGTCGCAACAAGTTTTCCATAGGTGAACACACAAAATATTAAGTTTCTGTTTCAATAGCTGATGAAGTACATACTGGGTTGATAAAGATGAAAAACTTGCAACGAATCGTCCAAGCGTTTATCTACTTTATCTGTTGATGACTTACTTTACCAGTTGTAAAGAAGTTTTACTTTAAAAATCCTTAGATTTACAGATAGGAAATGTAGCAGAATTACTTATTTAACAAAATTTCAAATTACCTACAAAAATATTCTTAATTATTTCAACTATTTTAACATTCCATTGCACCCCCAGGCTCAAACTTCAACCCAAAGCCTGATATCACTTCTACGTATCTTTAAATAAAATAATATCCTTTCAGTTAACATTTTTCAGAACCTAATAAATTAGTTTCAACACTGGAGGTTGTAGACGACATTCCCAGAGGCCTGCCTCGTGTTGTTGATTCCCTAGTTCTGACATTCAGATTACAAGGCCCGCAATTGCTATGATGACAGTAGAGTTGTGGCACACTCTGTAGCACTGTTGTCGGATTAAAAAACTGTCTAAGAATATTGGCTGGTATCTTCCTGCGAGGGTTGTTGGTTTGTAAGTGTTTTGTGGTAAATTTGTTCTCTTTTAATTGAAAAATGCACATATTATTTTTTAAAAAATTCAACACTTAGTTTACTAATAACATTGTTATTGCTGACCACACATGCTGATTCTACTTCTTTTGTTCTACGAAATCCGGTATTGCACTATTTTTCCAATTTAAATGCAGATAGGGCTTGATATTTTAATGCGATTGCCTTTAAATATATTCTGTGTCAAACTAATAATTAAAAATCAATAATTTTAACAAATTAATTAAATGTAAATCGTAAACTTATGTTTCACAATGTTTTCAACATCGAGTGTGACAGTTCTGAAGGAAGGAACCGTTCTATATAATAATTTCGAAGTATGTGAGTTAGTGTCGTAAGTGCTTATACCAAGCATGTTCAAACCTGTTATGTAGCGTGTGTTTGTAACATGTGTATGAGGAGTCCTGTGCAGGTCAGAACCTGTTAGGTGTCGTGTGTTTGTAACATGTGTATGAGGAGTCCTGTGCAGGTCAGAACCTGTTAGGTGTCGTGTGTTCGTAACATGTGCAGGTCAGAACCTGTTCGAGCACGAGGGAGCATTGCGGCAGGAGGGGCGGGGCACCGGGGCGTTCCTCAAGTGGGCGATGGGCGGCCGGCGCAAGCCCAGCTGCCGCGGGGGCGGGGACAGCCTCGCCCCCGACACCCCCACCCCCACCGAGTCCCGCCACGTGAGCTTCAGCACGGCGGACTGCCCCTCGGCGGCGGCCGCCCCCGTCTCGCTCGCCACGCTGGACCGCGACTGCTTCATCATCCCCGTGGCGAGGCTCGACCGCTTCCTGCCCGCCGGAGTGCCTGTGAGTGCGCTGTGCACTAGCAACATTTCACTGCCTGTTTAATTTATTAGTTTATCGGTGTTATTAGAGATGACAAGTTGTTATGAGATTAAAATGCCAAATTTATGGAATAAAAGGCTTGAAGCAAACGGAAGTATTCCGTGAAAAACCACTGGCTCATGGAAACATCTGCATGTTTTTTTGCTATAGTTTGAGATTTAGATTTGACCCAGTTAGGAATCGAACTCGGATCACTTTGGCTGAAGAAGATTCATCCAACTACTTGAAACACCACGGAACCTCATTTTACATTTACTCCAGGAGTGGTGCTCTCTTTCGATACTACACCTAATCGTTCCAGCAATCATTTTATATTTAAATAGCATCTAAACGTTAATCATACATTTTAAATGAATTAAATTATTTGTGTCAGGAATTGCGGTTTGTATTAATTTTTAATATCCATTTAAGGGATGGTATGTTATTTCAGGAGGACATCTACATATAGCATTAATGTAGAACACCTTTTTTTTCTAGATATGATCTTATCCCAAATGACATCTTTCCACATGATTCCACTTATTCATTCTAATATTTTTTTTTTTCATCTATTGGTAAATTAACCAACACATAATTTCTTTAAATTTGAGACACGCTTATCTGCACACACGCCAAGGGGTGTCGGCGTGGTTGAGGCAGTGGTGTGTGTTACTGGCGCACGAGACCGCGGGGACAGTTAAGTAAATATAGACCAAGAGTGTGACCCGCAGTATCGAGGAGGGCAATAAATAGCTCGGCGGCAGCGCCAGCTCCGGTACTGGCACCGACCCTCGCAACGAGTATCACCCCAAACCGACCACTTCCATTACCTGGTCACTTACCCGCCTGGCCTCTTTCCCGACTCAGTCACTTGCTGCTCAATATGACCACTTACATTACCTGATAACTTACCCAGCCTGACCACTTCAACGACCCAGTCGCTTACTCAACCTAACCACTTCCACTACCTGGTAACTTACCCAGCCTGACCACTTCAATCCATTTTTCAATCACTTTTCCATCCTGAACATTTCCAAACTGACCTCTTATATGACCTGAAAACTTACTAAATCTGAACACTTAACAACTTAGTCACTTACCCAACTTAACCACTTCCACGACCTGGTAACTTCCCCAACATCACCACTTCCCTACTTGACACTTACTCAACCTGACTTTTTCCACGACTTGATCACTTCCTTAACCTGACCACATCTCCGACCTGACACTTACTCAACCTTATCACTTCCATGACCTGGTCACTTACTCAGCCTAACCACTTTTACGACCCAGACACTTACTCAACCTGACCACTTTCACGCAGTGGTGGATCCAGGGGGGGGGGGGGGCACCAGGGGCACGTGCTCCCCCCCCCCCCCCGAAAATCCAGTAGTCTGCTATATTGATATTGCCGATAAAAATGAATGTTTCTGCAAACTGCACTGCAAGTAAAGTCTTTACTGTAGAATTATGTTCCTATAACAGAAACCAAAAATACATTCCGTTTAAAAAAGCGGCGGCGGTAGTCTGCGTCGTAAGAGCGCACGGGAAACCCCGTCTGGCGCCGGCACCCATCAGGCTGGCGGGCGGGAGCGAGACGTCGTATGGCTGTCCTCTTCCTCCCCTCTTTCCATTCTACACAACCTTTTAAAAGTCTATCCTTCCCTCCTCTTGTGCAACCTTCAGCATGAGAAAGTGTCAACATACTCCTCCACCCGAAACCACGTGGTAGGGTACAGTAAATGAATATGTTTAAGCCCTACACGATGTCTATTTATCGTTATTAAAACTTTATAAGTTATGGCAAAATATACAATTTACAAAAACAATGACTAGTTATACTTTAATCACATATCTACTACATTTTCGAAATTTCTTAGACGAAAAAATCTAGCAGGGCTGTAAAAATATTTATTTTACAGCCTCTCCTTTCCACTCCCTCCATATTCTAACATTCCTGGCGCGTGACGCATAGCAACCGTAAGCCTTGCAGCGTGAGAGAAAGAAGAAAATAAATCGAGTAGCGCCCGACTACCTCCCCTGGCTAATCACCTGGCTGTCAACTCGTCAGTTGTCACATGCTTCACATCTACAGGTGGGTGAGGTTCGCTCAAAAATGGTATAAGTGACGCAATGTGTTAAGGGGAAGAAGGGGTACACCACCTATGTCACTGGAGCGGAAGTTTATCCCTTCCACCACGCACCAGGCTACCTGCTTACACGTCTCGACAACACACCGCGACGGTACGACATTGTTGAAGCAGACGGACTTGCAGCCTTGTGAGAGTGTTCTACACCTGTGCTTCGTTTAGACAATTTATGATGTATTTATTCTGTGGTTATTGAAATTCTTTATGGAGAGATTATGGTACGTAATTAGAATTTATATGTATTTTTTTTGTTTATGCTTAATTAGTTTGTCATTTAATAAAAACGTTCAGAGCCAAGTATTACTAGTTAGTACATGTAAAGTAAATGAAAATTAAGTTATATGTTGATGATAGTGCTAGTGCATGGATTGACCTGTAGCCATTTTTATACTTTACCCATAATGTGCATTATGTATTACTGTATTATGTGACACGAAATTATTTTTTTACAGGATTTACCAAAAAACAAGCGGACGAACATAAATAAGATCGACTCGTACTTTCAACTGATTCAAAAAAAGAGTAGACGACATCAGTCACAAGAGGACAACTCTCAGCATCATCATGATGAATGCCTTCATGCTGTCACTAAACACGGTAATAACGAAAATACAAGTTTGTTTAATTCTATCTTGTCACTCATGGTTCTCATACGAGAGTGTAAAATTAACATTATAAAACTCTGCATTGATAAAGCCAGTGAACTGTAATTGTTACACCACCATAACTTACTTCTTATAGTTATTATTTTTCTTTGACAGTTTGACAAAATGGGCATATATTAAATTAATAATTAATAATGCTGGGATGCTGTAAGAATTTAAATTAACATTCCAATGTGGCCTAATTACACTCATTTCTAAAGAAAAGATCAACAAATTTGTACATAATAATCTATATAAATATTAATTTATTGTTTTAGGACCAGTTACGAGTGAAACAGTCATCTGTGAGCCTTCTACATCTAAGATGTTCACGACAGACAGCAGTGCACACAGTGAGTCCACAACCTTCGAAGCATATCCAAAGGATGTTCTTACAGAGTCAGCACCAAAGAACCTGAATGATATAGCTGATATAGGACTCCATGCTGGGAAAAAAGTAGATGATTTCACCAAGTGTCTGCTCCTTGAAAAGCCATGGCATCCTACAGATGACTATTGCTACCCGTACTCAGTACACTCAAAAGGTGAGGGGAAAACTGTTAGACGGTATCTTTCTAAATCGCACATTGATAAATACCATTGGCTGGTATACTCTGATGTCAGTAAAGGTTTATTTTGTAAATACTGTGCTCTTTTTGCACAAGAAAAAGTAGGACACAACAAAGGTGTAAAAGTTAACAGACTTGTAATGGAGGCTCTTACAACTTTCAAAGACCTCACAGCAAATGATGGCTACTTAGAAACGCACGAAAGAAGTAACTACCACCGAGCTTGTGTTGCATCAGGCAAGGATTTCCTCAGGACATACAAAGCTCCTGAAAAAGAAATTCTAAATCAAATTAGTTCTCAGCGACTACTTTTAGTTGAAGAAAATCGTGCCAGGCTACGCCCAATAATAGAGACGGTAATATTTATGGGGCGTCAAAATATATCTTTTAGAGGTCACAGGGACGATGGGGAACTGTGTTTAGATTCCGAATCAAGGTCTGTCACCAACGAAGGTAATTTTAGGGCATTGCTTAACTTTCGAATTCAGGCTGGGGATACAAAACTAAGGGAACATTTAGAGAATGCTTCTTCTCGTGCTACTTACATCAGTAAGACTACCCAAAATGTCATAATCAAGTACTGTGCAGAAGAAATTTCTAATGTGATTATTGAAAGAATCAAGAATGCTAAGTACTGGTCAATCATTTTTGACGAAACAACAGACAGAGCACACGCCGAGCAAATGACGCTTATAGTTAGATATGTATATAACAGCACTGTAAGGGAAGATTTCCTATTCTTTGTAGATGCATTTAAATCATTGCAAAATCCACATGTAGATAATCAAGGTCCAGATGTAGTACGAAAAGAAGTAAGGTTAACAGCAAATGCTTTAGCCCGGATAGTTATTGACTACACAAAGGACCTTGGTCTTGATCTCAACTACTGTGTTGGTGTTGGTACAGACGGATGTGCATTTATGACTTCCGAGAAATGTGGTGCTGTGTCAGAACTTCTCCGGGTTGCTACGAATGCCAAGCATGTATCGTGCTACAATCATGCATTAAATAATTCTATCTCAAAATCATCAAAGATTCAGAGTGTAAGGAATGCTACAGCTGTTATGAAAGAAGTTATTGCTTTCTTCAGTCAGTCTGCTAAGAAAAATGCTGTCTTGAAAGCTCATGTAGGCTCCCAACTTATACGCTTGTGTGAAACTCGCTGGGTTGAAAGGCATGATGCTGTTATCCTTTTTTTTTAATGCCTTGCCAAAAATTGTAGAAGCCTTGGCAGAAATCAGCGAGTGGTCCGAATCTGAGTCTGCAAAAAAAGCTGTGCTCTATGCCAACTCTGTATCCAGCACAGAATTCATTTTTTCATTAATTAGCTTGATTGATGTACTTAAGCGTACTCTGCCACTTAGTCGTCACTTACAGTCACCTTCGCTTGATTTGAGAGGAGCCTCTGCTGCTGTACAGGATACACTGGCTACACTGCGTACACTGAGACATGATAGTGAGAAATGTTTTTCAGTAGTGCACAAAGATGCCACATGTACAGCTACTCAGCTAGGAGTTGACCTCACAATGCCACGCCTTGCTGCAAGACAAATGCACAGAGCAAACTACGACACCAACAGCACCGAGGAATTCTACAGGAAATCCATTTACATTCCACTGTTGGACAGTGTTATAACTGACCTGGAGCAACGATTCTCACAGAAATCATTACAATGTTATGATTTGCGCCTTTTTTTGCCTATTTTCATATTGAAGGATGGTGACCGTGACTTCGAGTCAAGAATAGGAGCTCTTGTTGATTTTTACAGCCCTCTTCTTCAAGAAGGTGTCCGAGATGGCAGAACTGTTGCTACTGTTCTAGATGGTGACATGTGTATTTGGAAGGAAAAGTGGAAGAGAGAGAGCAAACAAGGCCACCCATTTCCAGAAACTGTGCTTGATGTGATTGACTCTTGTGACATTGATTTATTTCCAACTATTCGACGCTTCTTGGAAATACTTCTCACTTTGCCTGTTAGTGTTGCAAGTGCAGAGAGATCTTTCAGCAGCCTACAACTTGTTAAATCATGGCTACGAACGCGAATGACAGAGGAAAGGTTGAATGGCTTGTGTATGTTATTTGTTCATCGTGATATAAATGTTGACGTTGATAGAGTTCTAGAACGTTTCTCTAAAGTGGGTAAACGAAGGATCGCTTTGGATTTTATTTTGTAATAGGCATGCATTTTGCCTAGAATGGTTACCAAACAGATTCCTAATCAGTATTCAATAAAATTGTTTTTTGTATTTATATTTATGTTACTAGTAGTGACTCAGTGACTGAAAGTGATGTATTATGTACATATTAGATTGTTTAATGTGCTTTAAAATGTGTAAATGTACTATTCTGTAAAATTAACTTTTTTTAACATAATGAAAATAACTTGTCATTGAAACTGAAACTAATAAAACATATTAATATAATGAATTTCTTGTATAATTATGAAATCTGTTGATTGGATGTTATGTGTAGTGTCTGTAGATTAAACATTTTTAGTATTTTTTTTACATATATTCTCTAGATACTCAGAAATCCTAGAGTGCCCCCTCCGAGGTGACCTTCTGGATCCGCCACTGCTTCCACGACCCATCTCTAATCCAACCTGACCACCTTAATGATCTGGGATACGATCTCCAAACGCGCACTGCGAGTAGGCGGTAGGCGAAAGTGTTGTCGGGTTTCTGCAGGGCGTATCATGGTTTTAAAATACTTACTACTAGCCACGGGCGCTCTCTACAATCAGAGAGTCATTTTACAAGCTCCCCAGTAGCGAGGCTATGCCCATTAATGATAGTTCCTGCGGAGGGTTCTATTTGACCAGTTCATTTGGCCAGTGATCGCAGCCTCGTACATAGAACTTTGGAAATTGACGATATTTTGTCATGAGCGATGAGGTGCAGTCGAACTCCCGCCTGTGGCTTGTAGTTAGTATTGAGAATACCACAGTGAGGCCCACAGGCGGAGAACCCATCATCGCTGCCGCCGAAACGAAGTCGTCAACATGACGGACCTAAATGTTGAAGAATAAACCTATGTATAAATATTCCAATTCCTAAACATTGGGGGATTCACGGATCGTATTGGTGTAACAAATGAATATTTATAGTATCAAAACTATCCTCGAATACATACAGTAAACTTGAGTAGTCATAGCAAGGAGTAATCACAACTTTTTAAATCTGTTTGAAATTAGGAATTTTGACGTGACAACGTCTAATAAATCGATGAACGCCGGCTGCACGCACGAAAAAGTGTCCCGTTACGCACATTGTTCCGTTACGCTGTGTCCCGTTACGCTTATTGTTCCGTTACGCTGTGTTCCGTTACGCTGTCGGCGATTGTAGTAATAATAGGTTATGTTATAATTGACTAAAAAATTATGGTGTTTCATATATTTGATAATAGATATTTGATTACAGTTTATTTATATGAAAACTTGTTCATAATTATATTTAAACTTTATAGCTAAACGCCAGTTTTTAAAATTAATTACAAGTCATCTACACGTGAACTGTTTCGTCGACTGTTTATAAAGTGAAATGAAAAGTTAATGTAGTTTTCATTGCTTATTACAACAATTTCGGCAATAAAGGTTAATTATTCTTGCATTTTAAAAATCTGATTATTAGTATAATTTCAAGTATTTATACTTTTATTATTAAAATAAAAATGATTCAAATTTATTCATAAAAGTATGCAATCATTTCATCAATGTTTTGTTATGACGTTGTCACGTTAAACTATCGTCCGTAAACCGACTTTACAGACAACCAATTTTTTTTCATTATTTACTCATAATCTCCTTTTAATTTATGTGTGCTTCTGTAGCGTAGTCTCAATGTGTGATCAACTTAATATAAATGTTTTTCTGATTTTGTTCAAATACCATAACTGAAAAAAAAAAACATTTTACATGAATGAATATTGGAGCATAGTTAGTATATATAGGCCGGAGCTGGCCCAAGCTTCAGGCTGTGGTGGTAGTGCAGATGTCCGCCTCTTGGATTGTGAAGTCACAGCAGCCATATTGGACTCAAAATTCCTCAAAAATGACTCAAAATTCCTATAAAACCAAATTCCCTACTTCGAGGGAAAAATTCTATTTCAAGGGAAATTTTCCGTTTTATTCCTCAAAAATTCGAAATTCGAAAAACCTAAAATTCCTAAAAACTGCTTAAGATTCCTAAGAGCAAGCCACCCTAAGCCACCGAGGTCACGACCTTGACCTTGACCGTAAAATTTAATTTCTTTAATTTTTGACCAAAAAATTCGAAAAAATTCCAAAAATATAAAAACATGTTCTACTTCAAAAGTTTAGATTCTCAATCGATTTTTGTCCTTTTTTCGATTCCCGCAGAAAGTAAACATGTATTTATTAATAAATATTTATAAATTGATTACCAATTTAAAAAATAATAACAATTGTTTATATCACACCCGCCATCTTAAATTTTTATGTAACCGATACAATTTAAATTACGGCTGCTATCTTGAAAATCAGTATTTTTTTATGCTAGAAAATCAGGAAAAATTAAACAATTCTTTAAAAAATTATACAGGATGTATCAAAATTCATGTTACAACGCTTGATGGTAGAAAGCTCTTATTATTTGCAACTATTTTTGCCAATAAACATGTTGACGGAAACGCGTAGTTAAGCCCCTGTAGCCCCAGAAAGAGTCAGCGTAGGCAACCCGTTGTAGAGTGTTATGTTGTGGATGTGTGGGCGTTCGAGTAGAGAAATAACCTTTTTAATAGTGGCACAGATTTTAATTTCACTCTGAAATCAATCACAGCTTCGGCTTTGTTTCACAACATTGAAATTCTTGCATACGTTTTAACCACGTGACAGCCTAAAGCAACGGCTCAAAAACACGCCCACCTTGAGCGACACAGAGGTGGCTACGGCGAATCATGTTTTCACCGATACGCTGGAGCATGTGTGGAGTCGACCTTATGATTTCGAACGCTTCAATGATTCGCTGTGTAAGCTCTTCTACCGTTTCTACTGGCGTAGCGTAGATAAGTCCTTTTACGTAACCCCACAGAAAGAAATCTAACGGGGTTAGGTCCGGTGACCTTGGCGGCCATGCGACAGGGCCCGCTCGTCCAATCCATCGGTTTGGAAATGTTTGGTTTAAATACTCTCGCACTTGCAGGGAAAAATGAGGTGGTGCCCCGTCATGTTGGTACCACATCACACGTCGGACATGCAATGGAACCTCTTCAAGAAGACCTGGTAGTTCGTTCTGAAGGAAGAGGAGGTATCCGGCGCCGGTAAGTCGTGGCGGAAGAAAAAAATGCCCGATGAGTACGCCGTCAACAATACCGGCCCACACATTAACTGAAAAACGTTCCTGGCGAGCTGTAACACACGTTGCATGCGGATTGACATCATTCCAAACATGACTGTTGTGCGAATTGAGAATAGCGTCTTGAGTGAACTTGGCTTCATCGCTGAATAAAACCGCCAACTCGGGGTTCCTCAATATTCTTCGAATGTACCAACGAGAAAAGGTCATGCGAAGAGGATAGTCCGCCGGACCCATGCGTTGCACTTTTTGAAGGTGGTACAAGAGTTGCTCATGAAGAACTCGCCAAAAAGCCATTTTTTCAGCGTCCATATCGGAACCTTCTGCCCTTGTGCTCGTATCCGGACTCTCCTCAAATCTCTGAAGTACATCTTCTTCAAAACTGGGAGTAAGAACCCTGCGTGGAGCACCAGCATTTGGTCTTGTGATGGCACATGTACCAGTATCACGCATTCGCTGAGTAAGTCTTGCAAACATGGTGTGAGCTGGAATCCTCCGACCCGGATATCGATCTTCGTACAGACGACGGGCGGCTCGTCCATTTTGTCTAGCTTCCCCGTAAAAAAGTAGCATGTCCGTTTACTCCATTGAGCTCCACTAAAACGTCGCCCTTTTCAGAACCACAGCGAAAGAAATGACACCACGAGTTTGCTTGTACGACAGAACAGTCAACGACAGACCACCAGTGATATCAAAACACACTGCGACACTGCGATGTCACGCTGCGCAGTGCTATGGCACAGCACGAACGGAAGAAAAGAGGCGAGGGCGCTACCAACGGAAGTAAAAAGGGGCGGGGATCAGCATTCGACATCGTACAGTCCTCCCGAGCGCTGCCCGGCGTCGTAAACACGTAATTCACCACAGCATCGTCTGCATTGCACAAAGCCCAACGGGTTGCCTACGCTGACTCTTTCTGGGGCTACAGGGGTTTAACTACGCGTTTCCGGCAACATGTTTATTGGAAAAAATGTTTGCAAATAATAAGAGCTTTCTACCCTCAAGAGTTGTAACATGAATTTTGATACATCCTGTATTAATAAAATTTTAATAAAAAATTACGCCATATTGAATAAAGTCATCACCGCTGCACATTTCTTTATGGTCTCCATCTCGGATACTAGAAACGTTGCACGATTCGTTACGCCCGCCATCTTGGATGTGTATGATGTCATCATTGCACGTTTACTTACGGCCCACCATCTTGGAGTCTAAAACGTTGCAATGTTGTTTAGACCACCAACTTGAAAAGCAATTTTTATGCTAGAAATTGGGAAAAAATTTAAAAATATTAAAAAATAATAATTTTAAAAATAACATTCCAGAATCATGGATTATGATGTCACGTCTGCCATCTTGGAACTTAGAAATTATTAAACTAGAAAATCGGGGAAGATTTTAAATTTAATAAAACAATCTTACTAACCAAATTTTAATTTTAAAACGCACTTACGTCCTAGGTTCGAACCCGGTTATGGCAAAAATAAAATGACAAAGGATACTTCCTCCACGGAAGCCACCGACAATATGACTTCCCACCACTAATGCCAAGGTAGATATATCGCCAGCTAGTATGACATCATGTATACCATATTGTTTTCGTCTGCTGGAGACCGCCATTTTGTTTACGTCTGCTAGAGTGCACTGCCGCCATGTTAGTTTAATCTTTACCCACTAGAATGCAGTAATTATTTATTGCCAGGATGCACAATATCTTGATATTTGGGAATAATCTTGGAAATTCGTAATTATTTAGCTAGAAATTCGGGAAAAATTCCAAAATCCATATAAAAATCTACTCATTAATATTCAGATTGATTCTATTGATTCATGATCTTGGTTCGATACTTGACCTATACAAGCATTTAATTTTATGAAAAAAAAAATATTTTTTCAATAAATATGGCGAAAGGTTCTAAAAGCAGCTTAAATTCCTCTACTACCAGCCTCTAGTAAGTCGGAAATGACACATTGACCGCCGTCTTGGAAATTCTTAATAATTAACCTAGAAATTCGGGAAAAATTCCAATCATACAAAAAATCACTCATTAATTTACTGATTAAATCGAAAGATTCGTGCCCTTGCTTCAATCCTTGGTAAATTAAAAAAATGTTTATGTAATTAATAATACCACTAATGTGACAGGTTTAAGAAATAAAACTGAAGCAGTCGGGTCTGCTGCTTTTGAACTTCGCGCGCCGCGGCGGGCGTTGGCGCTTCCTTCCTCCCTTTCCCCTCCTCTTTGATTAGTATATTGTCGGTCTTGGCCTCCCCTCCTGGGGTTAGGCGCATGCGCGCTGCATCATGCCGATCATTTATAAGGCTTGGTTAGCCATTTTTCGACCTTATTCTTATAGGTAGTCTGGGCAGAGCTCATCTGAGAGCTAGAACCAAATAGGTATCATGTAGTCAACTTTCTGTAATTTAGTAGTGAGAGCTTCTTCGAGGAGACGGAAATTAAGTAGGGCGGTGACCCTTACCGTATGCTAAATAGCTGCCCGACCCGGCTTCGCTCGGCTATACTAATGGAAAAAAATTAAGCCACATCACCCATTTACAGTAATGGTAAATAAAAAAAATTCAGTGAAAATTTATTACAATGCTGTATAATGTACCGGAGAGAAAATGAATAGCACCGATGGTTTCCCGACTCGTGCACGCAACGTACAACTGATGTACCCGTACTTCGCTACGGCAGTCTACAGGCAGATCACACTTGCGCCGCTCATTATACATGCCCCTCCTTGTGGGTAAGCCACTGCCGCGCGATGCCCGTTGCCATGGAGACGCAGAAGGCATGAACAATGCAAAATCCTGTTCTCATGCAGACAAAGTACCCACTGTTGCCTGGTTTTAACCACCCATGGGATCTAATTTTCGGAAAATGTCATCCTGCGTAACATAAGGAAAATTACTGTGAAGTTTCAAGTCTGTAATATATATATATACTTGGAAAAAAAAGGGCAATTTTTGATATTTAAAGTACCCGCAAAATTTCAACGGTGATGAGGACTGCACTAACAATGAAATAGTCGTTAACTTCTAGCGCCTGCGGTATCGTCAACACACACTTCGTACGTGTACTGTATGTTGTATCTAACCCCCTCCAACGCATTTGATTCTAAATTGGACTTTTAGTAAGGATCCCTAATTTTATTGATAATATAATATAGCCTATAGACTTCCTCGATAAATTTACTATCCAACACTGAAAGAATTTTTCAAATCGGACCAAAAGTTCCTGAGATTAGCGCGTTCAAACAAACAAACTCTTCAGCTTTATAATAATAGTATAGATTCTCTTTCGGATGTCACCTATTGAAAATTCCTTTGAGTTAAATTATGTTTTACCCTTTTTTGTTTGTGGGCTTGCTTAACCTCGTATATTTGTTAATTCTGGGTCTCCCCGAGATGTTAAAAAACGCAGTAACTTTGTAATTTCGAAAGTTATGTATAACACGTATATTATAATTCACGTGTTTTGTCTAACACATAAGTGAATGATGTCTTAGTCTTTCATTGTGTCTTATGTAACGTGTCCCTACTTTGGTCGCGAGGGGTCCATATAACTCATAATACTTCTAGTTCTTATAATGATATCGTAACGCTTGCTAGCATTTGTTGTCTCGTGTTCTTTTTTATCGGGAACAATTTCCCCTTGCAGATTAACTATATGAATGTGCTCATAAATTACTGAATCGCTGCGGCGATAGTTTGTTATAAATGTTCTGTTATTTATTTTGTGTTAGCTTGGTGCGTTTGAAACTTAATAACGTGAAACATTCATTACTACGTTGTTAATCATGTTATCAGCATTATATAAAGTACTGATATTATTTGTAAAGTTGAGGTATACGTAAAGTATTATTTTTTGATAATTATTAAACAAAAAAGGAATTGACTACCTGTTAAACTGGTATCTCTCTGGCTTTTTTGTGGAACACATATAGCACCCAGTTATTCCAAATACTAGAATTTGGCCCTACCTCTCGGTTAGGATATGCCTTCATTGGAAAGGCCTTTAAAACAACAAATTTACTATATATATACATACCATAAATATTACACTATTACAGGAACACTAGCTAAATGTAGCAATCTAATAAACATTTAGTTCTGCATTGGCGCTTCACATCGTCGGAATTGTAAATGGGAGTATTCACTGTCTTGAATGCGCACTTCTTCACTTGGTCTTCGAACGGATACGGTTTACCATACACACAGTTCAGCCACAATTTATGTTTTAAAGATCCGTACGTTGATACTTCATCAGTAAGATCATTTATAATGTTCTGCTTGATATCGTCAAGAAAAGTACAAATGTATTTCGACTCACTAAACATAATTAAAAAATAGTAGTCTTTCAAAATGTTTGTGTGCTTGTTAGTATATGAGCCTTCAACCTAAACCGAGGAGTTGAAATGTCTGCAGATAGTTCCACAGTAGGCACATGGATTTCACCTTTACAGTAGTAGTATACTTGGACATGGCGCTGGCGCTGGCGCTGGCGCGTGTGCTGTGTGTACTCCCACCATCTTGGATTTTGACGTCACGGCAGCCATCTTGGATGACCTTTAACTTTGACGTTGACCCTCAACATTTTCCAAATTTTGCAAAAAATTCCTCAAAATTTGCCAAAATTACTTAAAATTTGCCAAAAATCGCCAAAAATTCCATTTTTTTTAAACAATCCCGCTAAAAAAATCTCAAAAAATTCCTCAATACAAAAAATTAGGATTTCGAAAACCTCAAAATACTTTTTGCCTTAGAAAGAACACAAATTCCTAAAAGAGACTTACGCATCCATGTCTAAAGCCTCCGATAAGCCTCTGACGTCATATAGTATTATGACCGCCATCTTGGAGTATGACGTCATCGTTGCAAATTCCGTTACGGTCATCCATCTTGAAAAACCGTAATTTTTATTTTAGAAAATCGGGGAAATTATAAAATTAATAAAAAATAATCAATAAAATTTAATAATAAAAATATTTAATAAAAATTATTTCTAATTTTTTTTAAAAATGTACATTTACGTCATGGAACTCGGAGTCCTCGGTTCGAACCTGGTGAGGGCAAAACAATTAAAATGACGTCGATGGTGGTCTTAACGAAACATGAACAGTTATTTTTAATGATTTTTTTATTAAAATATATTTATTTATTTTATAAATTTAAAAAAATCATAAAATCGGATAATAAATAAATATTTCCAAGATGGCGGACATGGCGTCATACTCGCTGACAATATATATACCTTGACATAAGTGGTGGGAGGTTAGTCTGCCAGCGGCTTCCATGAAGGAAGGATCGGTCGTAACTTTTTTAATTTTTGACCTCACAGGGTTTGAACCGAGGACTCCGAGCTCCATGACGTAAGTGTAGGTATATTTAATTTTTTAATATAATTTTTTATTGAATTTGTATTACTAACTCGATTATTTAATTTTTTTTAATTGATAAATTTTACCGATTTTCTAACATACAAATTACGGATTTTCCAAATGGCGACCGTTACGGAAATTGAAACGGTGATTCATAATCAAAGATGGCGTCATAATCCTAGATAACATAAGAGGCTTGTCAGAGGCTTTAGACATGGATGCTTAATCCTCTTTTAGGACATTGTGCTTTCTAAGGCAAAAAGTATTTTGAGGTTTTCGAAATCCTAATTTTTGAATTGTGAAATTTTTTGTAATTTTTTAGCGGGATTTTTCCCAAAAAAATTGGAATTTTTGGCGATTTTTGGCTAATTACGGTGATTTTGGCTAAATTTTGGCTAATTTTGAAGTTCAAAGTTCAAGGTTAAGGTCAAAGGTCAAGGTTTTCCAAGATGGCCACCGTGACGTCACAATCTAAGATGGCGGACCAGCACCACGCGCCAACGCCATGTCCCAGTATGCCCTATTCTATACTACTCTCCTCTATTGTTGTTGGTGACGATGATGAACATTCCATCGGGATCTGCATCCACGCTTACTGGATCTCCACAGTCTATGGTACAGCTTCCATCAAGGTCTTCGTGGTTGTCGTCGTCGATGCCAACGGGATCTGCTTCACCTTCGTCGTCGCTGCTGTCAGGATTCCTGTAGACGATGGTAAAACATTAATCGAGTTCGCTGTTAAATATGGTAAAGATGCCATCAAGATCCCAAAAAAATGTGTAATTACATGACCTATGTATCATATGAGTCAAATTAGGTGATCTTTACACCGTCGTAGTCAGTAACAAACTGAAAGTCATTTCGTCTGGGACTCGCTTATATACCTGAAAATAATATACTAGTCAAAAACAAGATCCATTTACTATAATACACGAGCCAAAACAACATTCAAAAAAGGAAGCACATTTGATAGCAAATTGAACAAAAGAAATGGACACGCAATTCACACACAACATGTAATAGACACACAACACGTGCATAATAGACACACAACACGTAATCCTAATAGACACACAGTACACACAATAGACACACATTATACACACATGACATGCAATGAACATGCAATGGATACACAGTACATACAATGATTACACAACACACACACAGGACACGCATTACACTAAAAGGAAACAAATTTGTTCGAAAATTCAACTTGTTTTGATACGTGATCCTCAGTAGGATACGATAATACATGCTTGACTACGTACATTTAACGAAAATGACGAACATTTTCACGAACATTCAATTCAGTAGGATTTGATCGCCAATTTACTATAGGATACAATACCTCAAACAGTCATTGGCTCCATAATTCTTTGGCTCGAACAGTCTATAGCTCCAGCCGTATATGACTCCAGTCGTCTTGGCTACGAGTCTAGGAGGCTACGAAGCGACTAGACTACAGAACTACAAGACTGCAAGGCTTCAACTGGCTACGAGGCTACAAGGCTACTAGGCCACAGGTATACGAGGCTTCTAGTCTACGAGGCTACATACAAAAATAACTTAACTTAATGTTTATTTAAAGTTACCTATTTTACTTTTTTAGTACATTTAAATAAAAGCTTGTTTCTTTTTTTAATGTCAACATTACATTTATTGTTCTCTCAAGTTTTGAAGAAAGAAAATAGTAATATTTTCCAATGAAATTTTGATAAGAATTTTGAGTGTAGGTGAAGAGGGGACTTCAGACATCACACGTCGACCATTAGGCCTTGGCTATCACCACAATGAAGATGCCATGTTGCCCTAGGCACCAAAGACACACACAAAGTTGCAGTCTCCATGTACTCGGGAAGGTTACGATCACGCCGATATATCGCACTTAAGGTTAAGTGAGATCAAGACCATTGGAGTGTAATGAATTGTACTTGTCACCTACCTAACCCAATGATCCAATATCTACATATAATATGTCAGCCATAGAACTTATATGTGTAAATACCAAAGACCTTTGGTATTTACACATACACCTGTGTTAAACTCCTCCCTGCTGTTACATGTGCAAACGAAAGTAGTGTGTCAATCCACTTTGGACAACCCTTCCCCACTGTTAGCAACCTTCGGGTCCGTGGACTACTCCTTCCCCTACTATACCGCCCTCTCCTGGCTGTCCCGGCTGGATGCAGGGACTCGTCAGAATCTTGAGTCCCCCCTCCGACAGAGCGATGCAGTGCAGAGATTTAAATCTGGTCTGGCATTTATGATCAGGATTTTAATCCAGGTAAAGCCATCCGGATTTCTGTTTCCCATGGATCCCCAAAATAACTCGGTGCAAATGCTTGGATAATTCCTTGTTGTAGTCCATGGCCGGTTCCCTCCAGAAGTCACTGACTTTGTGTGGCGTACAACTGTCTCTATTGCCCTCACTTTGGACGAGCTTCAAACCCAAGATAGATAAATCATAAAGGTGTGTCCCAGCACAATCCCGACCACAGGCCCCCTCCATCTCCGCAGATGCCGCTGCTGAGGAAGTCCCCCGGGCGGCTGAGCATGCTCGAGGTGGACGACCCCAAGCTGTGCATGCTGATGCACCTGATGACCTCGCTGGAGCCCATCGACCCGGTGCTGGAGTCGCCGCTGGACTGCCCGGCGACCCAGCAGCGCAGCAATGCGATCGAGCTGCTGAACGAGGTGGGCG
Source organism: Bacillus rossius redtenbacheri (assembly GCF_032445375.1). Classification (NCBI taxonomy): domain Eukaryota; kingdom Metazoa; phylum Arthropoda; class Insecta; order Phasmatodea; family Bacillidae; genus Bacillus; species Bacillus rossius. Next base: position 279,724,111 of record NC_086330.1, on the reverse strand, counting down.
CAGCCAAGGCAGCTGCGCAGGGCATGCTGCTGGCCAACCTCGAGAAGAACGGTACGGCCGCGCATCACGCACGCATCGCTCTCGGTTGTTACAACCTGCATGGTTGCAGTTGTCTGAATTGTGGGACACTGATACATACTTGCAGATGACAAAAATAGTGTTTAACGTAAGGGAACCTAATATTGTGTTTTATAGTATTCTGGGCACGTGTGTTTGTGTGTGTGTGTATTCGCATCGTCAGCTCTCAATTCGTCACCCCTCTGACAGCCGCCGCTGCTGTTCATCAGTCCCTCTCTTTGTGAAGGACTCGCGCTGAATGGGAGTGTGCGCTGGGGACAAGAGGTCACTGGAACTCGTGCTGAAGCAATCGAAAAGAGCAGTGCTATCTATGTTAGAAGCTATCATATAGTAGAGAAGCGATAGTTGCAGAGGTGCATTAGAGACGTGCTTTAATGGTAGTGTCAGGTATAACGAGTACATTGGGTTGCATACCCGATTAGTCAGGATGTACTGCACTCGGTTTGCGTATACAATGGGGGTCTCCGGTTCGAAGTTAGAGATAGTATAAGCATCCAGCTACTGAAGCTGTGAGTGTTTAAGGAACCGAACAGGAATGAGAGTAGCATCTGACTTCATCTCATGACTCTCTAGACTAAGGAAATGAATACTTAACCGATAATTACGAAGATCCAGAGATCCAGAATCCCTGCAAAAACGATCTTGATTATACCCCCTACCTAATATCCTCTCCTTCCCCAGCCCCCTCCTTACAGAGTTTACTGTGGCGGAGTCAGAACCTCGGACCTTTACAGGCAGGGGTCACTACCTTACATTAGTAACATTGATGCAATGTTGCCTAAAATTATTTCAGAATGTGCATATTTGGATGGTCGATACATGTTGTTGCAACACTTTAAAATTTGAGTGAAACATGATGATAATGTTTTTGAATGATATATGTAACAGCCTTCGCTAAATGAGACTTACCACTTTCCAATTGTATTGCGGTACGGTTTTATGCAATGACGAACCTTTTCTGAAATATATAAACGTGAGATTATGAAAACTGCTACAAGTCAGTCATATTTCACTCATAAATCGTGAAAATTGATCTATTATGAATCATTTAGGATCATTTAAAATATGTTTATTTACAAATTCACTTTTAGAATATAATATTTCATATTTTTTTTGCATATATCAAAACGTGGCTTTCACATCTCGTCAAATCCTGGTATTTAGAGACAGAAGTGGAATGAAGTGATAATGATATAGGATTTACAGAATACATTTTGTAGAGAAAATGGGTGCATACTGAGAAAACCCACCAAATCACAACAACATCCGTCGTGTTTCTTAATAGAGGAGGAATTCGTAGTTAGATTTCACTTTATATCAAGCGTGGATTACCTTGGTGGAAAATGCAACTATACCATGACCCATAATAACTTATATGTTTTAACATTCGTAGCCTAAAACCACTTTTACATTAGTTTCGGTCGCTGTGTTGAAATATTCCATCTTTTCCTTTGTAAAAAGTTAAAAATATGTTTGTAATAATATCACTTATTTCTACCATGCTGATAATTTAATAACTAGCTCAAAGTATAAATCGTCGCTTAAAAATTCTTTAAAACCATAATGGTTACAATTATTTTTTATCAATAGTGTTTGCTATTTTTTACATCATTATTTTATATTTATGTAATTTAATTAAATGTCTTAAAATTAATCAAATTAATTTTCATTTTCATGTGTCAAAGTCGCAGTCGTTAAAATACTGGGCAACTACCTTTAAAATTATAAATAAAATTAAATAACTGAGATTTTTTTTTAATTACATGACAGTTAGTATTCCTCGCAAATAAAGTTAGATTATTACTCAATGATAATTACGCCATGCTATACAACAACAAAAAATTAATACACGTTCCTGCAATATTGCAAAAAAAAATATTATTGCGTATTTGTAACATAGCAGAAACATTACAGTGTTCTAATATAGTAACTTTGTGAAGTAGCTTGGCTTCTGGGTTGTAGCCGTGTCCTTGGCGGATAGTTCACTGACGTTTCGGTCGCCATTGCAGTCGCCATCGTCAGGGAGCAGCTACCTGAGCAGGTGACCCAGAAGCCAAGCTACTTCAGACACATGATAGTAAAGATGCTTGTTTGTGGACTGTTGCGCGGTGCGCGGTGCGCGTGTTCGCACAGCCGAGTTCCCGTTCATCTCGTACTACGTGGTGGACAAGCGGCGCGCCGACCCGGAGGAGCTGTACCGCGACCTGCGCGCCGCCGCGCTGCGCCGCTTCCACCCGCGCCTCACGCGCCACACGGTCGAGCACACGCTCGAGCTGTTCGACGAGGTGGCGACCATCGCGCGCCCGCCCCTCGACCCGCGCCGGGAGCGGCCCCCGCCGCCCGCCACCGGCTACATCGTGTCCGTGTACCGGGTCTTCCAGGGCGACGACCGCGAGGCGCTCGAGAGGAACTGGCTCTACTGGACCGGTGAGCGCCAGCCTCGTGGCACGCAGGTCTCATGAGCTCTACTTTCACTGCTCCTGAATGCGGCCAGTTACCATGTCAGTTGACGGTCCGACAGACCACACAATTCCTGCCAGGCAAGGGTGCGGGACGACCCCTGTAGATGCGCTGAGGTTTCCCATGCTGCGCCTGGGTACGCATGTCCAGGAAATGTACTGGCAAAAAGTTGGCTCTGATCTACCAGAGCATGTCTAGAGGAGGCTCTACTCCGTTGATGGGCGGACGCAGTGTGCGGCGAAACAGCTCCGGTACTAGCCCGGATAAGCCTAGTGTAAAGCTGGATGTGCTTCGACCAAATCACAGCCTCTCTGGGCTTTCTGAGGAGTCCAATGAGATGTGATGGACTTGGATGAGTGTATCGTGATACTCTCAGGATGGAGTTTACTCTGAGTCAATCGCAGGTTAGTTGAATGGGTTAAGAGGGAGCGGGTGGCACTGATGCCGGGATGAGTTGCCTCAGCCCTTATCGTAGCTCATTCAATTTCCTCGTGACTCTATAGGCCCGCGTCGGTGGTGTAGTCTGGCCCTTAACGGGAGTCGTTGCCATAACATCCGGCATGTTAAACCACGAGCAGCGCTTTTCTCTTAGTTATCTGTGTAATGAGTAAACACAAAGGAAACAAAAAACGACAGTGAGTAATAAACTAAAAGATGAGGTCATTATATTTTGAGGGCAATGAACATATCTAATCCAAGCAGCACGGTGTCAAATTAATGGCCCCAATATAAATAAACTCATTTGCTAATAGCATAACTGTCAAAACATTTTCTCATGTGGCTCTTATTTACCATATTGTTGGGTTTATTAAAACTGTTAGCACTAAATTTCATTAAAGAAAATATTTTAATTTACTAGTTTATTAAAATACAACAAAAGATAAAATTGTTTTGATTTAATAATTTTAGGAAAAGCACAGTCAGTTTGCATACCAATTATAAACAAAACAGTGTATCATTGATTTTTTCAGATGATGTTGACAACAGTTCCAGTGGCATGTGATGCACTAAATTTGGGCCAATTATCATCACTGCTAATATTATAAATGTGAAATTGGGTTTGCCCTTCTTTCACGCAGCAATGGAGCGACGGATCGACATGATATTTTTGCATATTAGTAGTTAGTTTGTGGGCTGGAGAGTGACATAGACTACATATAATATTGAAATTCCACACCTAAGGGAGTTAAAAAGTGATAAGTTCAGTTATATAATAGTAAATCATAGGTGGTAGGTCAAAGTCACAAAACAGGGAGTTTGTGTCATCTCTCTATGTCCGCCACATGGTCATATAGTAAGGTCTGGCCACTTCCTATCCTTCTCCTTGGCGAAACCCATCTGCGTAGTGAAGCTCGCGGTTGATAGCGAACTAAAGACGCTAATAATAACAGTTAAGTTGAAAACTTCATCAATAGATATCGTCTTGAAATTGTAATGCGCTACAGTCTGGAGCGCCCGTCACATATTGCCTAGTAGGCCAGTCAACAAGAGGCAAAGTAAGCACTTTTTACCAGCAGACCTGAAAACTTGATATAAGTGTATTTCGAGGACGCTGAATCGAATGGTATTAATTTTTTTGAAATCAGACGTGAAGTTTTTGGAGAAAAGGGCTAAAAATTGGTTTTACTCAGTTTTTCTCAGAAGTTAGGCGTTTAAGAGAAAAACGTTTCAATCAAATGTGGAGAATTAAAAAATACATTAAAAAGGGTCTCAGCTCCATCTTAGTATTTACAAACATGAGCGAGAAATATTGGAGAGAAAGTAGTAAAGCGTAATTGTAAAAGTGTGGCTAGTGTGCATGCGAGCGTACGTGTGAACTAAACACAAACGAAGGGCCTTCGGCTAATCTCGGGCCTCTCCGTCAAGACTAGGGAGTGCGAGTAAGAAGAAACCATTTGTTCTCTCTTTCTATTTTCTCATGCTTTAGCGAGTAATTTTCGTCTTTGGCCGTCGAGTGTCGAGCGTTAATTTTGTGTCGACATAAAATTAATTGATATAATATTTATATACAGTCGGGAACACAAGAGCGTACGGGGCGAAAATAATAAATGGTGGACCACGGGAAGGGGAGGGTGATATGCAGTGAAAAAGCGGCTCTGATATATAGTGGACTCGGGAAAAGTTTGATGGTGAAGGAATTCTAGGTTTGCCTATGTGAAAATGAGTCCTAGATTCAAGCTCCTAACCTTAGGTCTCTGTGAATGCGAGCGCAAAAACTCTTTACTGCTAGCCTGTGAGTGCACATTGGTTGTAGGTATCAACATCGATATCAGCAAATTGGTACACCATTAGAGCGACCACCCGCGATAGCGGTAACGCTGTTATCTCCGACCTTGAATGGTATTGATTTAAGTTTCCTGTGATTCAATTAAATATGTAATGGGGCTTAATTAATCGGTTTCATCCGGTCGGTGGGGTTTATAAAAATATTAATAGTTCGAGAAAATAAAACAATAACCATTGTTTGATAAGGTTTGACGTCATACCTACTGTAACCCGCCCTTAACGACGAACTCCACCTGTTGCTGTCGTTTTCTCCGGCTGCTACTGGGTGAACACGAAGATGGTTGCGGGGTTTAGTTGAATAAAATACTTGTAGTGATTTAAATGGACGATCACGTAATTTGGCTAATTATTTTCCTAGAAAGACTGATAAAATACCCTGAGGCTGGCTTATACGCTTCATGCCCCAGAGGCCCGAGATTAGCCTAAGACCCTTCGTTTGTGTTTAGTTCACACGTACGCTCGCATGCACACTAGCCCCACTTTTACAATTACGCTTTACTACATTCTCTCCAATATTTCTCGCTCATTTTTGCAAATACGAAGATGTACCCGAGAACCCTTTTTATGTATTTTTTAATGTTCCACAACTTTTGTTTGAAACGTTTTTCGCTTAAACGCCTAGATTCTGAGAAAAACTGAGTCAAACCAATGTTTAGCCCTTTTCTCCAAAAACTTCACGTCCGATTTCAAAAACTTTAACACCTTTAGATTCCGCGTCTTCGAATTACCCTTATATCAAGTTTTCAGGTCTGCTGGTAAAAAGTGCTTACTTTGCCTCTTGTTGACTGGCCTATAGGTTTGAATGCCTTCCCATAAAATGAAGCTGAAGATAGGCGTCCCAGTTTTACCGATGCATAGCCTTGATGCACCGAGATTGTGTAATCAGTGGGACTTGAAAATCAAAACTTCCCTTTTTTCTAGTGCCTGTCCTACAGACTTGAAGCTCGGTGGTGATGTTCCTTGTATTATCTTTGAATATATATATATATATATACTGTATAGAAGTCGCTAGCCCAGGTTAAAATTTCTAATACGGTTTTGAGGTAGTTGGTTAATTAACCGCCGCAATCGCCACCATCTCTAGGGCATCGACTTGTGGTGGTCCCTAGCGGACAAGTGTCGAACTCTTCAAACACCCCTTCCCCCTCCCGTTGAACGACCTTGAGCTGCAGTGAATGATGGGCGGGGGGTGCGGGGAATGTGAGCGGGTGACAGTGCTGCGCTCTAGCGTGTAAATAACTAAGACGATACAGGGCGTTACGGCAGCGCACTGCAGCGGTGAAGTTCCCAAGATGCTCATCCTACGCTTCTGAAAAACGTAGAGTAAATCCTATCCACTCGCGACTTATATACAGAGGTAGTAATAATATAAAACCCGTCTGACCGGTTGTTTGCTGGTTCTCAGGGGCGCGCATGCTGTACCGCTACCTGCCCAAGAGCGTGGGGCTGCGGAGGATCACGCTGCACAAGTCCGTGTCGGGCGGAGACAAGATGTACCTGCTGCTGTGCGAGTGCTCCAACTTCCTCGACAACCTCTCTGCGGCGGCCATCTTGCTGCCGGCCATGAGGGCACGCCTCTGCGGCTACACGGGTCTCTACCGCACCTGCCAGTCCTTCTGAGGTGCGCGCCGCTGGCTGCTTCGACACGTCACTTCCCGCCATCTTGTATCCTGTATGAAGCGCTCAGCAAGTTGTCGTGCATGCTTTACTACAGGAATACTGTCCAGCTTATGGTCTGCACTATATCTGTAGCATACCCAGTCGGGTAAAGTGTTAAAGCGTTGAGGAAACAGTTTGAAAGGACTGTATTTCACGACTGAATTTCTAACTCACATACAAGAATTTAATAATTCCGCAGCTTGCATTAGTTCTATTCACGCAATTATTTTCGTTGTTGTGTTGATAAACGTGTCTGAAAAGTATCAGTACAATGTTAGCCACATTGGAGTTTGAGGCCGGACTCCTGGTTGGTGACTTCCCGCCGCACGCTGGCATTCTGCAGGCAGCAGCAGTTGCTGGTGGGTGAACTACGTTTGCTTCTCGGACTTGCTGAGCCCTCGTCTGAAGCTGGCTCTAACTTTGCAAAAACAATATTTAACATTTCTTAAACTTTTCTACACTTTACTCCATTCGTATAACAATTTATAATGCTAATTATGAGATCCACTTTCTTAAAATAAATAATTCAATTAACAAATCACCGATTGTACCAAAACACATTCAACCTTTTTGACAGCTGACAACAAACTAAACATCCAATATGGCTAACAATGTGCAGATATTTTTCGGACATGTTTACCAACAAAACGAAAAAAAACAGCGAAAGTAAAAAATTTCCGTTACTTTTTGAACACAATTAGTACATATTAACAATCATATAAAACAAGGGAGAATACTTATATTGTATTTATACACAGCTTAATAATTATAGCATTAAATAATTATTTACACAAATTCCCATTTTATAAAAGCAAGATTTGTGTAGAAGTATAATTTACGATTACTTAAATCATAATATGGCATCTCGCTGTGAGTTAAAATATTTTGTAATAAGTTACTAGAAACCATTTAAAGATAACAATTTTCTTGCAGTGTAACTGTAAGTAAGTGTGAGCGAAAAACGTGCTTTCAGTGCGTTCTCACTCTTAAAGGCGGGAGTGGATTTAATTCCGCCACTAGGTGAAGAAGCTGCATACCGAGGGAAAAGATTTATTTATATGGCTTGATTTCTCTTTAACAGTGAGATAGTTATAAACAGAGACATTCAGTGCCAAATTTTAAGGGGATCGATGAAGTGATGGTTTTTAGCCGTTGTTTAGGACCCAGTCCGCAATTGCCTGGAAAGATTTTATAAGAATATCAGGCAACCTTGAAATATAAACTGGCACCTTGAAATATAAACTGGCAATACCGAATTACAAGTTCAGCGCTATACCATAGTTCGCGAACCCTTACTCGATCCAAAATAAATAATTATCGTGGCCAGATATGTGCAGAATGTATGAGATGGGTTGTGTAGCGACACGTGGAATGTTGTCATGGTACTTTGCATTGGTATGTAGCCAGACGTTTACAGTTGAATGTGGTCTAGGAGTCTTAGTTGAACTTTGCCTGGTTTCCACTGTCGGATTTTGTTTGCAATTGTTAGGATGCATCTTATTTGACCTAATACAACACTGCCTTCAAGTGGGCACCGAGATATACCTGTGTTCTATAGTGGAAATATTACAACAATATTCTCTGGGGGCTAGCCGCTAGATGTCATACTATCAGATTTATGCAGATGTTGACGACTCTTTCCGTGGGAATGCAACATGCACATCACAGTAGAATTACATATGTACATCGCAGTGTTATCACGCAAGAACATAACGCAAAAATACATATATTTTAACACACAATGTAGTATTGGAGATTGCTATAGCCCTGTCTACTGTACAATAATGTTGTAAGTTAGCTGTAAACTATGTTTCACGTGTGACATCCATGGGACTAAGAGCGCATCCCGCTCGAAACAGAATAAGGAATGAATAATTATCCAGCCAACCTCTTTCATGGAAGAGGAGGGTCTATGAGACCATATAATTGTAAATAATTACAAAAAAATACAAAAATTTATTTTAAAAAAAATATATCTTTACCATTATAGCGTCTTATACATGTTTTAATACACGATAATTAGAGACCTAAACAATTCGCGAATTCATATCACGATAGGATAAATTTCAAATACTTGTACGTTTGGATTGATCTGCTATTGGCTCGCAGTTTTATCTGGAGAACTCAGAAACAGCTAATCACGAGGCTACCCAGTCCAGAAGTCTTACAATTCTGTAGCCAATGAACAGGTGACATTTGCCCGAGTAAGCACTGGACTGGCGAATTTTTGCAGTTTTTTTTTAACAATAACAAACGGTTGAACAATATTTTCCCCCCTTTCTTGATGCGCCCTTGCATAGGAAAAGACCAATACTAAATGATCACACAACAGTTCATGGCATTGAAAGCGTAAACAGTTGCAGACACATTGCACGATGTTTCCGAGAGAACAATATTAATGACCGGGGATGTCGATGTGTTTGCAGGTTCGCGGAGTCGATGGATTGTCAACCCTGCACCACCGCACTCTGCATGCAGAGACTCGTCTGCCCACTGGAGAGCACAGCGCCAACATTCCAGCGGCCGGCCGGCTGTGTGCTGTGCTCCTCGTGAGACTTTCCACCTCCAGCTCCAACTGTGATGTCTGCACTCTTATCTCACCCCCTACTGATTCAGCCCGCTGCTGGCTGAATATGTGATACATTTGTGTTACACACAAGCTGAATCATTAAACTTACTTTTTCAAAGTTAATTTTCGTCTTGCGTAAACTAAAATGAGCTGATCGTTATAGGAACTGGGCAGCTACGTTGAATTTTTTTATACAGATACAGATCCTGATACTAAACAGAATTTTATAATTGCCTGTTCATATTAATAAATGATACATGTTCGTACCACGTGTATTCAAAGAACGTGTTATATATATATATTTATATATATACAATCAGCCGCGTTCTTTGGGCTATTAAATGTCTAAAATCAACCAAATCAGCAGGAGTAGATGGTATTCCCAACTTTATTATTAAAGGCTGCAAGGAGATATTAGCACCTATATTAGCTCACATTTTCAATAAAAGTCTGACTTCTGGAATCTATCCAAAATTATGGAAACAAGCTATTGTTGTCCCAGTATTAAAAAAAGGTGATAGACAATTAGTTACTAATTATAGACCGATATCACTTTTATGTGGCTTTTCTAAAGTTTTTGAAAAAATTATACATAAACATATTTCTTTTCATACATCCCATTTAATAGCGGATAGTCAACACGGTTTTGTACCTGGTAAAACTACGATCACAAATTTATTTGCGTTTGTTAATTATACGTACGGCGAAATTTTATCCCGCAAACAAGTGGATGCTATATATTTCGATTTAAGTAAAGCATTTGATACATGCAAGCACTCTCTAATTGTAGATAAATTAACTAGTTTTGGTTTGAATGCCTCCTACACTAATTTGTTCTGTAACTATCTAAATGAAAGATCCTTTGCTGTTCGTATTTGTAGCACTTTATCTTCATCTTTTAATGCACCGTCTGGTGTTCCTCAGGGTGGAACCTTATCACCTTACTTATTTGTAATTTTTATAAACGACATAGTTAATGTTATTCAGCATTCGAGAGCTTTGCTCTATGCGGATGATCTAAAAATATATAGTACCATTAGAACACCAAGTGATTGTTTATTGCTGCAAGAAGATATAAATAATGTAACTAAGTGGTGTCAAACTAACGGAATGAAATTAAATCTTAAGAAGATTAAAATAATATCATATTCTAGGAAAACATATACAGAAAATTTTAACTATGTAATAAACAACAACATGATACAGAGAACTTATTGTATGCGTGATCTAGGTATTCTCTTAGATTCAAAATTTTACTTTCATCACCACGTGGATAATTTAATTGCAAGTGCAAACAAAATAATTGGGCTTATAAAATATTTAACTTATTTGGCTAGCTCTCTTGATTCTGTAATTAGTCTTTATTTTACCTTAGTAAGATCGAGATTAGAGTATGGCTCTGTCATCTGGAACTCTATAACTACCACTGACTCAAATAGACTTGAAAATATACAAAAGAAATTGTTCAGATACATTTATACAAACATTTAATAGATGATAATTCAGAGAATTTTAACTACGATCTAACCCTTGAAACCCTGAACACGCATACACTGCAGTTTAGAAGGAAAGTTTCTGATACTGTTTTTGTAATTAATTGTTTTATAAATGTTTACCACAGCACTGAAATATTAAACAAAATTGGTCTTCGAGTTCCTTCATTCAATCATAGAACAATACGACCCTTTCGAACGTATCACATAAAAAATGAGCTATCAAAACGGTGTACTGATAATTGTAATGATATTTTGAAAGATTCAGACCCTTTCCAAAGGGAAAAATTCTCTATGAAAGATATTTTGAATTCTTAATTTTCTTGCAGTTAAGATAACTTCTGATGTAAATAATGTTTTATTTTTATTTCATTGATAAGAATTAATTTAAATTTGACAAATTTATCTACTTAATCTTATAAGGGTCCTTTGTCATGTGTTTATGTTTGTGTTGTCCCATTTTTATTGTTGTGTTTATCATTGTGTTTTGTGTATGTTATTGTTGTTTCTTTATGTAATATTTGTTAAGTGCCTACCTGTTAAAGGCTTTGACTGTTGGTAGGCACTCAAATAATAATAAATAATAATAATTATATATATATATCTATATATATATATATATTCAATATAATATCATTAATTTCGTGGTAGATAAATTTGAATTATTGATTTTTTATTGTTTCTTAGTCAACGGAGAGTTTAGAAATACCTAAACAGTATTTTTTATTTCATTTCGGCAGATACTAATGAATAACACATTTGTGTCAGCCGATACGTTAAGCTCATTGTAACACCCAACTCTGCGGTTCTGCAATTGAAATTTTTGTTACCAAAATGTATAGAAACTGTTTTTAATTTAATATATATATAAATCCAAGTCAAACTAAGTTAGTTCTCGGTGTGAGTCCAACTTTTAAAGAGAGCATGGCTCCACATGGGACTTCTTTTCGTGTACTTTGGGCTTGGTTTGGCATTTTAAATAATGCAACGAATTTAAGTAGCTGGTGAATATAAAGAATAAAATTATTTAATTTTATAATAGGGAAGAGGTAATAATCGAATATGTTTCCTTTTAAAAATATATCTCAATTACAGAGCAAGAGTTGGTGCATCGAATTTTTAAAATAGATTCTGCCCATTCAGTAGTTTTGGATCATGATAAAACTTCTCGGAAATTGGACATCAAGAGCCGACACAGAGAAATGTAGCAGTCACAGGCAATCATAGACATAGAGCAGTATTAGACACATATCATATTATTAATATAGAAGGTACAGTCGCGGGCTATCTGATTCATAGAGGGGAAGCCTACTATTCACAGTGATGAGAGACACAACCGAACAATTCCGTAGTTCTCCGAAGTTTTCCAATGGCTCGTGAAAAAACACCGTATTGCAAGGATTTATATATTTGACGGTCATAAAGTAACTAAAAAAAAACACTTACATAACCTAAACAACCTTTCATTTTATATACGATAAACTAAAAAAAATTAAAAACTAAAAAAATAATTAATAACTAATGTTTATCACACTGACCAAACCGAACCTTGCCTAACCTTTTATTTAGGTAAAATTTGGATCTGTTAGGATTGTGTTTGTAGCTTTCATCCCTGTGAACTGTAGGCTAGCCTTCATAAAGACACAGGTCCTTGGAGTCGTAGAGCAATAGTAGTCTCAGGCAATCGTAGTCATACAGCAGTAACAGTCTCAGCTAAATATAGTCATATAACAGTAACAGTGACAGGCAATCGTAATCATAGAGAAGTAATTGGTTTGTTGATTCAATTGGTTTTGGGAACAATTAATATATTTTTATAAGTTAGCTTTAGTTTTAAGTGCAACCATATAATAACAATTTTTGATCTAACCATTTTGTACACAACCTTCGTCAAAAAACGTTTTAAGGTAGTATCAGTCGTAGATATATCAAAATTTGACTTTTCCTAAACTCTTAAAAATTTCACTTTTCACGATTTCGGTGAGAATAGTTTTTTTCAAATTGATTAGTGACATGGTAAAGCTTAAGTGTTTTACGAAAAGACTAAATAAAAACTGGTAATATAAAACTATATACAACATAACTACATGTTTTAGTTAACGCAAAGGTTGAAAATAAATTGGCATTTTTAAAATTCTTGAAACCACTAAATAAACATATTGAACTGACAACACCATTCACAAACAATTAACTGTAGTTAACAAGAAACTACCCCCTCAAGCACTTCACTGAGGAAGAACTTGTTCGCAAGAAGGCTTGGTGACCTGACGACCTTCCTTGTAAATATGAAAGAAGCTTTCTCTATTAAAAGTCATTTGTAGAGACGTGAAAATATCATACAATGATGTAGCGACTGGCTAGATTACAAACTCTTATTAATTCGACTGACTTAAAAAAAATGTTTCGTGGCTTGTTCAACACGGTCAGAAATATTCGAAGCAAACATAAAACACTTAAAATAAACCCACATCACCAAATTATGGGCAAACAGCATAGTATAAATATGTGTAAGCATCCAATTAATGACCAACTCAAAAACGATGACGGTACAGGTTTATGGATTTTAGCCTAGTACCAGGAAACCACGTTAATCTTACAGGCCTCTACTCACATCGATAGGCTACCAAAGAAAGCCTTCCCATGATTCGATTTGCTGCTACTGCTGTCTAACGAGTTCCATACGGTGAGCTGGTGGCCTCAGTTTATTTAAGAAAGAAACCTTGAAGATGCCACCTACTTCCATTCTTTTATCAGCTCCAGGTCGTTGAGAGATTCCAAATTCGTATTGCACAATAACTTTGTTAATGTTTTCAACAATTTGATATTGGACTTAACTTCATGATACATATTCAGTACGTTTTGAAGAATTTATTGAATTTGTGTTCTTAAAAAGCATATATTCACTAGGTAACAATTGAGGCACAACACGTAACGCTCAAATTGTTTGTCAACGTTGCACAACAGCACGCGACGTTGCCAGATGATGCAGAACATGACGCGCGTCATGTTTATCTCTGTGCACTTGCAGTTTCTCATCAAATGTTGGAAAGTATAGATGTTCCAGCGACGATGTCAGTAGCGTGGTTTAACGTGCGCTTTGTCAAGTTGTCATGTCACGCTGCGACATGTTGGCAGCGACTGATCATGAGTGGACAGACAACGTTGCAAAGCAATAGTTCCATGTCGTCACTTAACATTTTGGGCTTCATGTTGAGCAACATGTTGCCTAGTAAATACATAGCTTAAGTTCAGCAAATGTTTTTGAATATCTATCATAGGCATAATACTAAGACATAAACAGTGTATCCAGGTCCGGAAAAAGCAGCGAGTTCATGGAATTATCATGACATTTTGAAATTACTTGTATATAAATATCAGGGAATAGTTGAAGAAATGTAACTATGTTCAAGGAATTTAAACTAAATCGTTGGGCAAGAGCTATTATCTTTCGGCACTTGAGGTCGAAGTCCATCTGTGACGTGACGTAAGAAATATAATTTCGTGCATAGTTTTCTGCAAGGGCGTAACCAGGTAAGTTGGCAGCTGCCCCCACCCCCTTTCAAAAATTAAAAAAAAAAGTATCAGGATATATATATACACTCACACACACATACACACACCTAAATACAAGAAATTTCTGGAATTATTAAACTTGTTTGTTGATGGTTTGAAAAAAAAATTCAAAGAAACTAATTACGAAAAAGAGACACTGCGTCATCCTATGGAAGCATTAGTATTGATCTGAAGAGGGAAACGTAACTACAATATGAAAGAGTTTGTATTACAAAAAAAAAAAAAAAAAAAAAATACTTCGTACTCCTTTTTTTTTTTTTTTGAGGGATGGGACTTTAAGTTTCCAGGCTTTCTGCCATTTATATCCACGGCATTGAAGAACCCGTAAGTACGTTGTAACCAGAGCAGTGCTGGGAAGTAAACAGGGCTATCTAGAGGGAGTGGCAAGGGGAGGGGTGAGCTGGGCTCCAGGGGTTGAGATTGTTAATAGAATTCATAGGAAACATTACAAGTTATATGACACGTGCATATCGCCTAACGTGTATGGTTTCCATTGTTGCTGCCGGAGGCCACCGCGTGGAGTGGCGCGAATAGGACTCCACTGTTCTGTTCACATCGGGTCGCCGCTGGTGACGCGACACGTGGGAGGTGTGCGGAACCATTACAGAAGCGGTGACGTCAGCCTCCGAGACAGTGGAGTGGAGAGTGAAGTGAAGCGGGCGAGCGATAACCGGACAAGCTATGGACTCCGAGAGTAGAGACTGTGTCGCGGCGCGGAGCGAGGTAGACTGCAGAGCCGAGATACAGTGGGAAGAGTGAACTGTGAACTGGACGAAGGAGTGATTAATTTGTCAACAGACATTTTAAGTTTTTTTTATTAATCAACAGTGTAAATATTAGCAGCAAATAAAACTGTATTTAATTAAATGTGATGTCCTTTCCGAACCTGTTTTCCCACTCGTGACAATGTGCACATATTTTTATTTTTCTATATTGAAAAGTTGTAGTCTACATTAAATAAAAGGGCGGAGGCACGATTAAAGTTTTTGCTCCTCGGCCTTTGCTGTCTCTCAATGCATTTGGAAGTAGCGCAAACATTTTTTATTTAATGTTTTTATATTAATTTGCATATAATTTCAGCAACATATTATAAGAGACCTGGATAAGTCAGGGGAACGCCAGACGTGAGAGCATGTTAGTAGGCACGAGGAGAGCTCGCAAATACCACACTCCATTTATCGGTTTCTGACAGTTATTGCTGTCAACAACAGCTTGAATGTATGCTCGAACGTATCCTTTAGTTACCTGTTTCAACTGACAACATATAAGAATAAATTGTTTTAGCTCTTTCTCAACTGAAAAAAAAATTACATACTAAGAATTAAACATTAATACCAGTAGAACGCGCTTGAAATAAAATCTCGGCTGAATGATATAGACACTCGAGGCGGAAATTATTAATTTTTATTTAATTAAACCAACGATGGCAACTACAGAAATGATGGTAATTACAACAAACTATCAAATATAGAAACCTAAATTTTGTTAAAATAAATTATTAAATATTTATCCAAAGCCCTGCTCTGTATTATAGACTAACGTGAGAACAAATACTTGAGTCTTAACTTGTGGGTCAGATTAATAGTAAAAAAAAAATTGCGATTCTGTTATGGCTTTAGACTGCCGTAGCGACGCACGGATACTCCAGCTAGTTCTATATAATAGACTAGCTACAGCACCCTGCGTTGCCCGGGTTGAACACAGGGTGATCTATTGTCCACGATTGAAAGGAAAATGGATAGCGCGGTAACAGTGTGGTGGACATGTTTGTATGTCTGTGACCTACGTTTTTCTCTTTACCCATGGCGATCGGTTTAAGGGTGTTGATGCGCTGCAGCGCCATCTAGTGGTGAATTGCATAAAAAAAAAGGATAGCATAAAAACCTCCATGAAAAAAAAAAACACTTCGATGTGCCAATTTTTCATGGTGATCGGTTAAACTGTGTCGGAGTTTATCGACGTTATACATTCATGCCAACATCCTATTTTATATAATTAGATAAGCTATATAATAATATAATATAACAAATAATTGTTTAATATATTTTTTTGAAAATGACTGCACGTGCAACGGCCGAGAGCGCGAGGGTCGGAAGGGCGTCAGTGCCTCCGCGCCCTCCTCCGCTTGTCGGCGGACAGCGCCAGCTTGCGGATGTTCCTGAGGCAGCCGGCCGAGGCCTCCTGCAGCGGGCGGTCCGGCGAGCCGATGGTGTGCAGCAGCAGCTGCGCAGAGAACACACCGCGCGCGTACAGCAAACATCTTGGCATTTGGTAGGGGTGATTTCGTGAATACGAAACGGGAAAGAGTAACTACGGTGCTGCGCCTGCGCAGAAGTTTCAGAAACCTCGAAAAGACGGCGGACCCGCGAGGTTCATTCGTGTACAGGATGTATGTTTACACATTTAAAAAAAATCAACATGGTGTGTGAGACCCCACTTTAAGGGGCCAACACGCGTGTCCTTTGTCGCACAATCCATAGTGGGCAAGACTGGTTTCAGATTGATTTAATTACGTGTTCACCGGAATATTTGGTGGCTTATTTGGTTTACGAGTGGATACGTTCTTCCAGTGGGGGCTGCTACTGCTACTGACGTAGCGGGGCCCGGGATTTACCGCCACAGGAGATACATCACTCAATTATTTATTGGGCATCTATCTCGTGCATAGAGAAATGCTGGACATAGACCTATTGTTGTCTTCTGCGCAAAGGACCGCCATTAGCTTATGATTTGCCAAACAAACTGACCAATTGAAAATTATGTAAAAAAAAAAGATGCCTTCTGCAGTTCCTTACGATTGGAACTCCAACACAGAAGTATCTTTTTTGTCATAAAATGTAATGTTATTAATTTATAAATTTGAGGCAGAGCGCAAATGTTGATGCCCTAGCACTCAATGAAATGTCAAACATTTACCGCATTTAAAAACTCAGATACAAAAATGCTATGAGATTTTAGAACATCCACAACGCACTAGCTGAGACCACAGAAACTTTTTTTTTTTTTTTAACTTTCTATTGACAAACAGGCAGTTTAGTGGTGGAGCCGAAAATTTTTAACAGTTTCGTTGGTTCATGCTATCCATATCCACCACTTCTCAGTAAACTTGAATAACACGCTGCCCTTACAAACATCTGTAAAACTTGAATCATTGACCCAGCGTTACAATGGGACACGCCAAAAGACAATGGTTGTGAGAATCCCAAGATTATCAGTAAAATACTCGCGGCATCCAACAATCAGTTTACCACCATTACAGAGAAAAAAATATTTGTAATTTTACAAAATATGATTTTGTAAACCAGAAAGGTTAATACAAAAAAGATATTGTCGTTTCGTGCAAAACATGGCTATGGTTATTTTTGCAATTATGAAATGCGTTTTTTTTCTCGAGAAAACACTGAGTATTCCTTACAAAAATTGACGCATAATTTAATATAATTGATGTTTCATCCAATCATATTTGTTTTTTTCAATAATGGAAAGCTATTCAGGGAACGTTTTACAAATGACTTTAACTATTGGAGGTACTCATTGGCGTAGCTGTGTTCATAAAGTTGGGGGGGGGGGGGACAAATAATGATTTTGATGTCATGTAAACCCATTCCCCTCTTACTAAGACGGGGGGTCCGGGGGTCCTCCACCGGAAAATTTTGATTTTAAAAGTGCAAAATAGCACTTTTTAAGCAGTTTTTGTATCTAACCATTGGATACATCGATGTTAAAATTATTATTGTTTCCTTAAGATAAAATTTGATGAGTGAAGAAATTACAAATAAATTTGGGCAGAATAATATTATAAAATAAAAATATCACGGTCTAGAAAGTTGGGGGGGGGGGACAGTCCCCTCCACCAAAAAGTTCAGGGGGACACGTCCCCCCTGTCCCCCCCGGTTCCTACGCCCCTGGAGGTACTGGGAGGCCCGGGTAAGAACATGGATACGTGGCGAGGCGTGTCGCTGACCGGCACGACGCCGTGGTGGTGCATGGTGATGCAGTTGAAGGCGTCGGTGGACAGGTGGCGCAGCGCCCCGGCCGCGGCGCGCTTCGTGTCCACGTCGCCCTCGCGCAGGTAGCCGACGAGCGGCGGGATCACCCCCAGCCGCCCCAGCTCCAGGCAGTTGTCCTTGTAGTGACAGCAGCTGCCGATGGCGTCCGCCAGCCGCCGGCGCAGGCCCCTGTCTTCCTGCGGACCCACCACACAGCTCTGGTTGCCTGGACGAGGGGTCGGCCGAATGCCAGGGCAACAGATCATACAACGTGTATTTGCTCTGTATCTACGTGGAGTTTAAAGACGATAAAAAAAAAGACGAGATGAAATAAAAATGTTTTATTCACAAACTCAACATAAAGTCTTTAAAATAAAAGCTACTTAAGGAAATAAAACCACGTAAATAAAAAAAACGTGGTAGTCATTAGTAGAGGTCTACTGATAAACAAGAAAACATAATTATATTAATTAATTATTAAAATAAAATAAAAACACCTGGGCGAGTGCGGTGGTAGCCTGCGAGAGTGCAAGTCTAGGACATGCGCTGTGATTGTGCCGTTTGGTTTTTTTTTTTCAGTTTTTTTTTTTGTGCTTTGGCAGTGCATTGAGTAGAGCCGTAAAATCCTATGAAAAAAGTCGCGTGAGGCTCACGAGCCGCGGTCTGCCTACCCCTGGCCTGGACTGAGACCTAGGTTTTGACGTGAAACTTCTTTGCTGAGAGTGCTACAATTTTCGAGCTTTACGAAAATTCTGCTCGAATGAGGGTAATAGTTAGGCACGTGGTGAGGGAATAGGTAGAGGAGTAGATGGCAATGGAGAGGTAGAAATGACGCAGCATACTTGCACACTTGCATGCTTGCACACTTTCACACTTGAATACTTGCACAGTTGTACACTTGCATAATTGCATACTTGCACACTTACATATTTGTACATTTGTTGACATGCATATTTGCACACTTATACACTTGCATACTTGCTCACTTGCTCACTTGCGCAATAGCATAATTCAGCTCTTGCATACTTTCATATATATGTTTTTATCTGCGACCTCGGCCAAATAGAATTATGTTTCCTATACATAATAATATAATAAGCAAGAAGTTTCACTTCTGTCGTGCGTGGATTCCACGCACAAAATTTTTAAAGTAGTTTTGGACCGACCAACTAAATAGCAGGGTTGCCGCCTAGACACAACATACACTATCGCGTTTTCATAATTCCTTTGATAAAGACATGGCAGAAGGCAATGCAAGCTGGGAAGAATTCCCATCACTTCCCGACCTAACCTTTACACCGCCAAAAAGGACATATAGCCGTAGCAAACCGGAAATGTGACTGTTCCAGATTATAAAATACAACTCAGTGCACCTGCAAGTGTTCCCACCTCACGCGGCGATAGGGGATAGCTTACCTCCACCTTTGTCACCACTCGTGGTCGGCGAGCTCCAGGGACTTATAATTCAGACTGCGTGTGTAAAAATATCCAACCCGTGACTGCTCAAAGACTTTGTTTCACACTCAGCTTTCATCTTCACGAAGACAACTATCACCACAGCCACGACCACCACCTCATCTCCCAGCAGTGTGCCTATCACTAGCACTACCAGTTCACCTCCCTCTTTATTGGACATAACCACACAATCATGATGCTGCCTCCCCCTCTCCTCCAGTCAGAACCAAAAACCAGAAAACAGACTGTACCACACGACTACCAACAGCCAACCACATCCAAACAGACTCCAGCTCCATCCAACAATCCCACCTCATCCCGAATGCCACCCATCTCTTGCATAGTCTCCACAAATGTCCAACCTTTCCTGACAGACGCCAAACTCCAGAAATAACTCACCGGTCCTCTCTCTATTTCCAGCTTCAAAGACAATATAAGAGGCCATGAATACCTGTACCAAAAACTGCCCAAAGCCGGGTACCAGCCCTTCACCTCCCTCCGTCCACAGGGTGGTAATTAAATGCCTCCCCTCTCCACCACACCCGATGAGCTGAAGGAAGAGCTTCTCAATAAAGGCTACTCAGTGTCGTCTGTAATACCCCTATGCATGGCACCCGATGCTGACACCAAACCATTCTTAGTCTCCCCCAATCACCAGGGGGAAGCCCTCAGCTCCTCAAAATGAAGAACCTCGGCGACTGGGTCCTCAAGTCAAGGTGGAGCAGTACCATGGGTCTGGCCGAGTCCCGCAGTGCTACTGCTGCCAGACACATGGCCACCCCATCCCCAACCCCAACACGATGTGACCGTGCCCTCCAGTGCTTCAAGTGCATTGGGCAGCACTGGTCCCATGACTACACCACCAGCCCCGACACCAGAAAGTGCTGCCTCTGTAGCGGCCCACACATTGCCACATCACCTAACTGCCCAAACCTCGTGGCATACAGTAAACAACACCCCCATGCCAGACTGAAGACACTCCATCAACCCATTAACCACCACCTCTAGATACCACCTCAGCTCATACATTCCCCGCACTCAAGACAACCAATGCCTGGACCAAGCCCCCCTCCATTGCCACCCCACCCATCCTCCCACTGACCCAAATCACACCCACCTCCGACCTGGAATATGCCTCCCTCACTGACATACTTAATGAGATCATGAATCTTACAAAACCTACCTACTCGTCATTCGCCGCATCATGACAGCACTATCTCAAGCCTGCTCCAATACAGAAAAATTTGAAGTCCTCCACCAAGTGATGCTGTCCTTCTTTGATGGATATTCCCCTTTCCCTTAAAATTCTCATCTGGAACTTCTTCCTCATCCCAAAACTCCCTAACCTCCTATACCTGCTCAAAAACCATACCCCGATGCTGTGTTCCTCTCGGAGACTTGGCTAACACCAACAAACCAGCTCCATATCCCTGGCTATGCTGTCCACCACACCGACAGTGGCAGTCGGGTGGTGGAGTATTACTGCTGCTCTGTGCCCACATCGCCCACCATCGCCACCACCTCCAAACTTTCCCTGCGACTGAAGCTGTTGCAGCAAGGCTCCACGGAGGTCCGTATGCCCTTACAATGGTATCCCTCTACCTTCCTCCAAAACCCCTCTTTCCCACACATGTCCTACTGGCCAAGGACTTCAATGCCATGCATGCCTTCTGGGGTTGCATGACAACCAACCGGAGGGGCAGCTCCCTTCGTCAACTCCTCAAAAACACCCACCTCTCCCTCCATGCTCCACCCCACACCAACCCTTTACCCTACCCAACATAACCATCACCCCAGTATCATCGACTTTGCTCTCTCCTAGCACCTTCTCCTCATCACTGACCTCCAAACCATCACCTCTGACACCTCAGACCACATCCCTGTCATCGGCTCTCTCCACTACCTTCCCACACCAACTCCCATCTCCCTCACTTCAACTTCCCCAAGGTGGACTGGCATGCCTTACAGACCACCCTATCTGACTCCCTCGACCTCACCATCTCCTTAAAAACTCCCGCCGACAGCGACACCCACACCACCACTCTCACCCAAGCAATATCGGCAGCAGCTCACTCCCACATTTCCCTGAACCCACCCTGCACCCTCATCACCCCCTTCCCACAAGCCCTACGTGACGCCCTGTCCCTGCAGAACCACTTCCGTGCTCGCTGGCAAGCAAACAGATCCACATTCAGCAGAAGAGTCTACCTCCTGCTGCGAGGCTAGTGTCACCGGGTGATGGCGGAGTGGAAAGCCCAGCAGGAAACACGGCGACTCATATCCCTCTCCAAAACCACAGGCTGCCTCTGGACATACCTCCGATGTCTGAAGGCTGCCCTCACCACAATTCCACCCATAGCGACTTCCACAGGAGTGGCGGAAACTGCCAAAGAGAGATCCGAAGCAGTGACCGCCTACCTTATAACCACCTTCACCCCAGCCACAAACACATCCCGGTCCTCTGACTCTTCGGAAGATGAGACTCCCTCTTCCCACTTCTATCATCACACTACACTCCCCATTCTCCCAGAGACTACACCCTTTCCTCTGGTCATGCCCAAAGAACTCCAAACCATTATCTCCCACTTTTGCCTCAGTGCCACACCTGGCTCGGACTCCATCCCGACACCACTCCTCCATCACCTGCCCCATAAAACCAAAATCTTTCTCACCGAAATCCTCAATGCCATGTTCCTCGAATACCAGTTCCCCTCATCCTAGAAAACTGTTATCATCTGCCCCATCCCCGAACCTGCCAAACCACCAACTCTCCCTTCCTCCTATCGCCCCATTTCCCTGCTACCCATACTGGTCAAAGTAGCGGAGAAGGCAATCCTCCAACAACTACTTCCCATCATCAACACACACAACCTCCTCCCAAACCACCAGTTTTGTTTCCGACCCCACCACTCCATCTCCCATATCATTGCTCGTGTGGAGCTCATGGTGATCCAGGGATTATCCAGATGGCAGCACACAGACATGGTGCTTCTGGACCTAGCCTGTGCTTTCAACTCTGTACCCCATGCTCAACTAATCCGATGCATCACCACCACAAGATTCCTTCCCACCTGATCCTCATCCTCTATTCATTCCTGGAGGATCATTCCTTCCAGGTCCGAGTGTGGAATGAACTATCCAACCCACAACCCATCCTCGTCGGTGTCCCCCAGGAGCCATCCTCAGCTCTCTCCTCTTCACCCTCCACATTGCCGACCTCACCCCTCCCCCTGGCACATGCCTGGTCCAGTATGCAGACGACACCAGCCTCCTAGCCTCCTCCATCTCAGTGCAGTTGCTCGGGGTTCGGCTCAATAGCGGCCTTACATCCCTGAGCACACAATTCCTCGCACATGGCATCGGAATAATTAACACCAAAACCCACTCCATACCCATACCCATTCCGAATATTATGAATACACTCTACAGCATACACCCACCCACACACACACACACACACAGAGCATAACAGCACATGCACATGTTACTATATCACTGCAGTTTGATCAGTGACTTGCCAAGGCATTTCTTCTATAAACCCTACCATGGTGTAAAATAGGTAACTGTTGATGTATAAAACTGTTGCTCTCAGCCAATGGTGGTTCCAGCCATTTGTGAGAAAAGGCAGGAATAAGGTTGAGACAATGTTTATATCGTAGGGGTAGGCATGTATATGAATAGTATGTTATTCTCATACAAATTTTAATAATTAAAAATTAACTAATAACACATAAATTATATAATTTGTAAACGAACTTCTACATAAGCGCATGTCCATCAAAGTATTTAGTGGCAGCGAGGTCAAGCCAAGTGCCATTCGTTCTCGATCAGCTTCTGCCCTTAGCATTGCTACAATTATAGCCATAAAACAATAAAAAAAATACGTCTAGTAAAGCAGCCATATTTAGGTTTACATATGGTTAAGGAAGAATACACGAAATAAACTAAGCATCTATTTTCAAAAATGGTATTTGACCGAGCGAAGCGAAGTCTTCCATACAACTAGAGCTTTTGGCGTTTGTACGTATGTTTTATGTGAATTTCTCCAACGATAACCATCGAACCATTGATTGGATTTAATGAAATTTTGTAGGTATGGCCGATGGAACTTTTAAGCTAATGCATAAGGAAAATCGGTCGCATTACATTATTTTTCCGGCTTGGATTACAAAGAGGATAATGTCCCTGGAGTTCATGATCCTGAATGCCTAAATAAACTAAACGTGAACTAAAGAGAATAACAAGAAATGAAATGTAACTGAACGGTAAGAATGTAATCGTTCCATTAATTTTTAAAAAATCTGTACAATCAACTAAATTCCATATTATTTAGTTAGGTTGTCGATTACATTGCAAATATGAGTTATTTGTTTAGGATTAAAAATTTTAAATAATTACTAAAACTGAAAAAAAAAACCACGATATGTCAGTTCGGGGCGAACTCCTGTCAGGAAATGGGGCACTCACAGTGTCGACAAACCGCGCCAGCATGGGAATCACGCCGTAGTCGGTGAGGATGTTCAGGTTGGTGGCGCTCATGGCGATGAGCGCTATGACCTCGCAAGCGGCCTCCACCACTTCGGTGTGCGGCGAATCCAGCAGCTCCATGATGGAGTCCAGTCCGCCGACGATGCTGCGCACCAAGTGGTCCGAGTTCTGTGCATTCCATGCCCGACCATGCACTGCACCAGCATCGCCAGTTGCTAATGGCGTTGAGGATTATTATCTCTATATATTGGTGCATGATACCTGGCTCTCACCAAAATTGTTAATTTAAGGCGTGAAGACCCTTCAATGTTGGAGGTGAATTCTTTAAACTCCACAAACTAGAAGCTTGATGAGATTAAATTAAATGTTAAAAATAAAATTTTATGGAAATTCAGTTTTAAAATAGTTCATTTTCAAAGTTCAAAACACAAAGTAGGTACACAAATAGAAGGTAACAGAAAATAATTTAAAAAAAATAACGCTTTGTGTATTAGAACCATTCAAACATTGACAATGAGTGTAGTTTCACATAAAGTCCTTTAATAACTACTAAGGTAGTTGTCAACAATACACGACTACATAGACGGATAATTAGAAACACTGCTTAGTTACAGATAAAACATTATACACTACTGCCTCGTGTCTGTCGTCCATTATTGCGCTAGTTCACTGTGGCCAACCTAGGAAACCCAACTTATCCACGACATCTCCCTTTTTCTGCTTCTTGGGCCTAGGTTTCAAATGTAATGGTCAGGAGTTTAACCTGACCTGACTTAACTAATTCACAAATTAAGTTTCTCAGGTGGAAGTACTCTTCTCCCACTGCGTGTTTTGGTTGTCACTGGTGTGGTTGGGTGTTTTCCTGTCACTGTTGGAAAGTCCTCATTGTCGAATCCCCGAAACTCTGGTGATCCGTCGCTTTGATGGGTGGTCGCCGACGCTGGTGTGGAAAGTATTGACTGTAGGTCCTCTTGGTGCTTAGCTGTTGGCGAGACAGGCTCTGGCTGGTGCGGGGTGTGGGGTCGCTCGGGCTGTGTTACCGGAGGCTTCTTGGGCTTGAGGAACCAAGAATTCCTGCGATATTGTCCCCTGGGCGTGTCAATTATATACGATCTCGCGTTGGGTACGTGTGTCAATACTTTTGCGGGTACCCAATGTTTGTGCGCCTCACGGTAAAGGACCTCATCAGTTGCCTTGAGTTGGTGCGGCAAGCGTTTGTTTTTATTGAATTGATCCGTTTGGGCTTTTCTTATCGCCGTCAGATGCTCTTGAACTTTTTCCACTAATTCCGGCTGCAAAAGTTCTTCGGAGGATGGTAAAGTCGTTTTTGTCCTGCGTCCCATAAGTCTTTGCACAGGGGAGCCGAGTTTTCCTCTTGGTGTATTTCGATGATGTAACAATGCTAGCCATATGTCTGATGCATCCTCAGCACATTTTGCAAGAAGATTCTTTGCTTCCTGCACATACCTTTCTGCCAGTCCATTATTGCGCTAGTTCACTGTGGCCAACCTAGGAAACCCAACTTATATACGACAATGAGTAAATTTGATCATGTCAGAGAATATCTGTATTTACCATATAATTCAATCTTACTCAGAAAATTATACATTTGTAGGATTAAAATCATGACAATTGTAATACAATTTATTTTTTTCCTTATTTTACTGTTTTCTGTATACTGATTATTCTCATACACTGTTCACTATAGATAATATACATTATGCAGATAATGCAAATTGAAAGATTTTCTGAAACTATAAAAACAAAAAGTTGTCCAGTAATGGAATTCCTACAGTTGTTATTATTATTCTTCGTTATGAATCCAATTGTAAAGCCCCAATAATTTCTCATGGGTAATTTATTATTTGTTGCAGGAATTGATCGCAGCATCAGTGGACTGGGGCGATGATTACTACAGTTTTTAGCTGCCCTTGTTAATATTCAATCATTTACTCCCATTGGTTTCATATTATAGAATGTAACATGCATGAATATTAAATGCTTGAAAATATCGCCATAATTTATTAGAACTAATATTGACACGAATAAAATTATTGAAAAATATCTGCACATGACCACTCATTAGGTCTTACAGGTTGAACTAATATACAAGAATAGTGAATATACAAGTATAGCCAGGGGCGCAATAACAGGGGGGGGCAAGGGTATTATGCCCCTCCCCCCCTCTGAAACCTTGAAGTGGGGGCAAACGGGGGCAAAGAAAGTGCTGTGTAATCAATTTTAAGATAATAAAACTGCTTAAATAGCACCATTTTCCACCTTGAAATACAAATTTTCCCGGGGGAGAACCCCTGGACCCCCGCTTCAATAGGGGAGATCGATGATTCTTTATAAATATGTATTTTGCCCCCCCTTTGGAAATTTAGTTGTTGTGCCCCTGAGTATAGCAAGGGCGAGTCTGTGCAATTAAGTATCTAAAAACTTGTGACACAGCCCACATAAAATAAGGGAAGATATATATATATATATGTGTGTGTGTGTGTGTGTTAACCAAGGTATGGCACATGCATCCTGGTAATGGGAAAGCTGATCACTACAACTCTAACCAGGGCGCGAGGTGCACACCTTGACGTGCACGATGAAGGGGCACAGCGCCTGCGCGGCGTTCCTCTGGGTGGCCGGCTGCACGCTGCGCACCAGGGACCACAAGAGCCGCACTCCGTCCAGGGCGTCGACGGCGAGCGCCGTCTCGCGCTCCTTGGAGCAGCGCCCCAGCACGGCCGCCACCTCGCGCAGCACGGAGTCGTCGATGGCCGTGAGCAGCAGCACCAGGGGCGCCAGGCCGCGCAGCTGCCGCACCTCGGGCCGCAGCTCCTCCAACCGGCAGCACTCGGCCAGCGCGCCCACCACGTTCCGCAGCTGCGGGACCCGCGACGATCACGACACGCTCGCCTCCAGTGGCACTAATGCCTCTGAGTCTACCACGTTCCGCAACTGCGCGACGCGCGACAATCACGACACGCTCGCCTCCAGGGGCACTAATGTCTCTGAGTCTACCACGTTCCGCAACTACGCGACGCGCGACAATCACGACACGCTCGCCTCCAGGGGCACTAATGCCTCTGAGTCTACCACGTTCCGCAACTGCGCTACGCGCGACAATCACGACACGCTCGCCTCCAGGGGCACTAATGCCTCTGAGTCTACCACGTTCCGCAACTACGCGACGCGCGACAATCACGACACGCTCGCCTCCAGGGGCACTAATGCCTCTGAGTCTACCACGTTCCGCAACTGCTCTACGCGCGACAATCACGACACGCTCGCCTCCAGGAGCACTAATGTCTCTGAGTCAGGGGCGAATATTCCATGAAACAAAGGGAACCATTGGTTCCCTACTGCTGACAAATAAATATAATAAATATATTACTTGCTGTCTACTGTCGTAAATAATTCAACTCGTATTTTTTGAACTGCTCGCCCTCACATTTTGTGTAGGCGCGTTCGCACGTTGAACCCCTTCAGCTATCGCTTCATCTCTCTCACGCCTCTCTTTCTCTCTCTGCTTTCCCTGCTCCCACATCCCCCCCCCCCCCAGGGATACAATTCTTTCTGCGCCTTCATTGGTGGCCGACTCCTCTCCGCCTTCGCCTTCGGGTGTTTCCGTGAGCACTCGGCTTCGGCTTCCGACCTGGGGAACCAAGCCAGAGGGCTGGTTCCATCGCGTGACGCATGGCGTATTCTCTAGAGAAATTGTGTGCTTCGCGTTGCGTAAAACAACTCGCCTGACAGCCTGAAAGCAGATTTACTACATTAAGAATACGTACTTTATAATACTTAATTATGTCCCAAGTTTTTGGTGAAGAGTTTCGTCAAATTCAAAAGTGGCCACATAGCTACAGCATTGTTGAACTTGCTCATTGCGGTAGGCTTGGCCAAGGGAACCATTAGTCTATTTTGCGAGCCCTGGCCATGGAGGGGATTTTAAGGGGAGTGCGGAGGGACGAGGCTGTCGCAGGAGGGGAGGGAGCGGCAGGAAACAGACGCGCTTGTGACTGCGTGGTAGAAAATTTTAGAGGTGTAAAAGTAACGAAAAAAGCGTATCCGTATGTATTCGTTACTATAGCAATTAGTACTCGTTACTATCGTATCGTTACGTTACTCGTTACTTCTGATACCGCATAACATGCTATGTTATGTTGCAGCAACGAATCGAGTCATATTGCGTACACGTACAGTATGACGTCGCGTAAATAATAATAAATAGATTATATACAATTAACAATATTTGATAATATACAGTTTTTGTTAACCAAGAAACAATTAAATCTCATTAGAGCGGCTTTATTATATTATCTCTTTTAAGATAAGAACAAAAAAAAACGTGAAAATACGCGATACTAAAAAACAAAAACGTACATATTTCTCATTTGTAAAAAATACTTTTTTACGATGGTTTTTGTTCCAATCTCAAAATTTGTCTACACACACAATACCTTTAATAAACAGTAAAAAAAACTTGAACGACGAATTTCCAAATTAAACTTTACTTAATAAACAAACATCGTTCTTTGTAACGTAAATTCATCGAATATGCGCGCGCATGCGTAAAACATACGAAAACTGCGAGTAACGAGATGCAGTCGTATGTAATGTTTCGTTACTCGGTACTAGATGGCGCACCCGTTACTCAGTACCGAGTACATACAGTATGCTACAGCTCTAGAAAATTTACTTGTTTCATCTTTTGGTGCTAAAAGTTTCGAACAAAAACGAGTTTTAATTTTGCAAGGTAGACCCACAGACATATTGTGTATGGTAACAAATGCTAAATCAAGCGGTGTGCATTGCAAAAGACACTTCAAATCTAATAAGCGAAATAGCCTAACAAAATGACCATACATGCTCATGCTTGAAAGTGACTACCAAAATCATAATTTCGTGAATTTTGATATAGGTATGCTGGTAATGTGTTTCCGAGCGTATCTTTCACTGTTTCACTGATTAAAATATCTTGCTTCGTGTAACGACGATTGCTCAAGTTTTAGTCATACCAGCTTTTTAATTTTATTATAATGTAGGAAATGTTGACTTAACATTTTGAAGAGAAACTCTTAGGCCTAGCTTTCATCGACACTTAAAATTGTTTTGCTGCGGAAGCCGCCTTATTAGTCGAGGCAACAAAAGAAAAATAGATGAAAACATACTAATAGACCCATTGGTCGGTGGTGAACGGGAGGTGGGAGGGCTGTTTAAAGGTACAATTCATAGCTTTTGCTTAAGTATTTTCCAAACTATGGGTTTTAACAAAAAAAAAACCATTTTGATACAAAATTAAAGAGCATAAAATTTCCTACAAAAGAGATACATTAAACCGCTTAAATAGCACCAATTTGCACCTTAAAATCAAATTTTTCCGGGGTAGGACCCCCCCACCCCCCCACCTTAATAGGGGGTGACAGTGAACAAACTTGGTTCTCCCACTTTTAAATTCGCCCTTCGCCACTGCTCTGAGTCTACCACGTTCCGCAACTGCGCGACCCGCGACAATCACGACACGCTCACCTCCAGGGGCTCTAATGCCTCTGAGTCTACCATGTTCCGCAACTGCGCGACGCGCGACAATCACGACACGCTCACCTCCAGGGGCACTAATGCCTCTGAGTCTACCATGTTCCGCAACTGCGCGACCCGCGACAATCACGACACGCTCGCCTCCAGGGGCTCTAATGCCTCTGAGTCTACCATGTTCCGCAACTGCGCGACGCGCGACAATCACGACACGCTCACCTCCAGGGGCACTAATGCCTCTGAGTCTACCATGTTCCGCAACTGCGCGACGCGCGACAATCACGACACGCTCACCGCCAGGGGCACTAATGCCTCTGAGTCTACCACGTTCCGCAACTGCGCGACGCGCGACTATCACGACACGCTCATCGCCAGGGGCATCGTAGTCCGCCACTAATGCTTCTGAATCTACCACGTTCCGCAACTACATTATGTTATTATTTTGCAATAGTGCACTTGATATGTCGTTTTATTCTTAAATACCATTTTTTACGTTCCTCAACTGCACGGCCTGCATTAATGACCCTGATTATTTTTAATCACAATTGGCCTGCATTACAAATTATTAAAACAATGCCAAAAATAATATATTTATTTAAAGGGCAGAAATCTTTTACAATACCTATACCTATTTAAATAGTTTATATAGTATTAAATAATCGTAACTTTACTAATTATTTTTATTTTAACTGTTATGCGTGCATACTTTATTCTGGTAAATATTTTTGATCATTTTAAACATAATGTTTCCTTAATTAGGCTATCTCACAATTCTTTTTGTAGTGCGTCATATTGCCCGAATAAATGCCTCGTTTTACCCGAAGTTGCGGGTAAAACGTCGCATTGTGGTAAGTCTACTTTTTGTATATCCACTGCAGTACTAATGGTGAAATGCGTACAAATTTTTAAATGTATGTAATAATAAAAAATAAAGCGTGCACGATTGCAATTCCTGCTGTATAAGTCGTTAATTAACCAAATTGTAGCCCTCGCGCCTCTTCGCATCACGGCAGTGGGCGGACACTTCTAACTTCTTAGCAGAGATCCCACTTTACATTGTGTGGATTTATACCTAACTTGGCCCAAAATAAATAAGTATTATATTTTTCCTTTCCAATTCAAAAATTTGGATAGCGTACTTAAAATTTATGTTACAGTAAAAATCAGCTAAAAAAAAAAATCCAAGTAGAATTGGACAAAGGGAGCTAGATGGAAGGCGAAAAAATTTATCTTGGATTCAACAGTAGTTAAAAAAATACATTGTTAAGCTATATCGTAGACTTTTGTGAACAGAGTCTCGAACTACTTCTTTGCATGGATGTTCGGACCACATCCATGAAAACTGTGGTGTGCTCGCGTTCGGCACGCCTCCAAGAGTGACGGACGCCTGTTATTACCGACGTGAAGCCAAGCCCAGAGGTCGAGACTACCTGCTCGTCGCCGTCGGTCTGCAGCACGAGCTCGGCCGCGGCCAGCTGCTGCACCAGCTCCACCAGCGACTGCACGACGCGCAGGCTGCCGAGGCGGGCGGCTTCCTCGCAGCCCGGCACGCAGCCCCACACGGCCGCTGCCACGGCGGCCAGCAGCCCCGGGTCCGCGCGCGAGGCCTCGGCCGCCAGCAGCGCCGCCAGGTCGTCGAGCCCGCCCGCCGCGAGCACCGCGCGCCGACACTTCTCGTCCGCCGCGCACTGCCCAAGCCACTCAGCATAGTCCTCAGCAGTCCCTCCCGCCAAGCAACACCTCAGACATCCACACATGAGTGCTAGTGGGCGGCACTCCGCGGCCTGGAACTATTCTTCGCGGACCCTTGGTTCGACGCTCGGTTCATAGACTAATGATGAATATAGGCAAATTTTGGCACAGGCCATAAACTAATGAAAGTTATAAACCTATATGAGTGCAGACTATCGAATAAGGATGATTAAAGTCAGATATTATAGACTAATAATGGATAAACCGATATTGGCAGAGCCACCTAGCAAACATTCACTAACATAACTATCTAATACATGTGATGTAAACAAGTACAAGTACGTTTGTTTTAACATATACTGTAACACACAGTTTTGTTAAACCTTGTTAATTATGTATTATATTTGATAAACCATATAAATTATTTAAATTCACTAATAATGGAATTCAAAGTGAAAAAAAGATTTCACGACGTTATAAATGTGCCAATATTTTCATTTTAATATCATAAATTATGTAGTTTTGGAGACAAATATTGTCTCACCTAAGTCTCAAAACCCTGCTGCTATCTAAGGTTTATTATATGTTGTGAGTATCTGACACTTGCAATAGATTATTAGGGGACATTTTACCTCTTTGCTAAATAGTCATCTAATTGGCCAAAAATTGCACATTGCAGGAAAACTTGCACAGATAATTTCGCACAACTAAAAGTCCAATCTTGCAATACAACTGTCAGAAAAATACTGAAACATCCATAGAAAATTCTACACCAGCGGCCATGAAAGTCCAAGGAATTGACCAAAGAATATTTCATTCTTGGCATAAATGCTTTAGTGCAGAGTTTAGACACAAAAGGGAAATTTATGTAGCGTAGTTAATGGTTTCCATTTTGTTAATTTTGTCAGTTGGTGTCATGGCGTGTCAAGTACAAACAAAGATATTTTAAGAGTACAAAAAAAAAATTGCAATTAAAATTAAGCTAAACAAACTATATATTTCTCTTTCCTATATGGTGGTCATTATATCCACTCAATGCTTTCGTATGTAAAAAAAATTATGTTTCAATATAGCGCAATAGACACCTGATTGCTTCTCTCCTTTCGTCAGTAACACTGATTGCTCTCCCTTCATCAGGAACCTTTATTTATGCTCCCCATGGCAGTACAAGTGAGTTACAAGTGTTAATAAATGATATGTGGACTGTTACATGTTTAACTTCGTGAAGCAATTCAACACAGCAGCGTTGCATCGATTACACAAAGAATTAGTTCAATATCAACAACATCATCATCTGTCTCAACCTTGAAGGTTCGTTGTCATCGATTTGACACATTTGCATTTGTATATTATGCCTGAAGTTTATAGCGGAGCAAATGTGCGGAGAATCCCTCTAGTATATAGTTTCACTGTGATAAGTACTATATGTGTTTCGAAATTAAAAAAAAAGTTCGAGATTACATGTGAAGAAATGAAAAGAGTGCCTACTATCGGACATCCTGTGAACATGACGTCTCCTCAGTTTACGCTGAAGACTAGCAAATGCACAGGCTCTTGTAGTAAAGCAGATGTGCAGCAACCGATCACATCGCCGTCTGGTCATGAACCGAAACCTAAAACTGTGCTCGTTGCAGTACAGGTAAAATAATAATGGATTCTACTTAGCGAGATCTGAATTTCGCGGAATGTAAAAAATACTACTGTTGTTGAAGTGCGTTAAGTCCTTTTAGAAAATTTCAAGCCTCTGATATTTTGAGGGGTTTAATGTGTTATGATTCCTAAAAATTGAATTTGTTTCCTTCAAAAATGGGAGTATATGTATATATATTTGTTTTTTGAGTCATTATGGGGGATTTTGAGTCTTTTTGGGAACGTTTGAAAGTCTAAGGTCACCATCATCCAAGATGGCGGTTAGTCGTTGACCACAAACCACACCTTGAACCCTGACCCAGAAGTGACTAAAACCTACTACTGGTCATGTTTCAAAGAAATAAAATTGCCAAAACAATTTTCGGTCACATTCATAATTAAGGAATTTCTTAAATTATTTTCTTTTGCCCCAGTTATCATTAAAAATTACATATTGAACTTAAATGTTTAGTAAAGCAAAAAAAAGTTTTTTATAAGGTGATAAGTAACACAGTAAACGGTAACTAAGAACTTATGTAGTGATTTACCTTGGCTAATGCTGAGGCGCTAAGTTTCTGCAGCTCAATATCTTCAGAAGAAAGAAATTGTACTAAGTCGGGCAAGATGCCCTCTATT
The DNA here is from genome assembly GCF_032445375.1 of Bacillus rossius redtenbacheri. Taxonomy (NCBI): domain Eukaryota; kingdom Metazoa; phylum Arthropoda; class Insecta; order Phasmatodea; family Bacillidae; genus Bacillus; species Bacillus rossius. Next base: position 279,690,572 of record NC_086330.1, on the reverse strand, counting down.
CGGAAACCAAGCTGGAAATCGCTCTGCAAACAAAATAAAAAAATACTACAAAAATGTTTTTTAAAAAATCGAGTTCCTTGCTAAAAGAGAATAGTTTTCCAAACTCAGGGTTCTGAACTCAATAATTCTATTATTTATTATTATTATTTACATGAAACTTTTTGAAATGCATTTACTTAAATATGTTAAGCCAGTTATATATAAATAATATTCATATTTCTATCAATGATCCATGATGATATGACCTCTATGATAAGTGCTGTGCTGATCAGGAAGAGGCTGGATATCACGTCAGTAAAACGTTGGGCCCGGGTTCGAATCCTCGTAAAGCCATCCTGATTTAGGTTTAACATGGTTTCTCAACGTCTCTCCCGACCAATGCGGACTACAAAAATATATATGCGTGGATTTTCCCATTGTGAAAATGCAGAAGATTAACATTTAGTAAGTGACTATGTCATAAATTGTCAAACAGTAAATTTAATAATAATAATTGAGTTTTATAAGTATTAGATAAGATGTAAAATAAACTGGTCAAGATTATGAGGGGAACAGACAAAAATAATAAGAGGACTGATACCAGGACCTTTCTGGGTTGTTTCGTATTACACGTTCTCTCCTTGTGCGAACACATTGATTATATCAGGTTTCACACGCAATCGTGACTCATCAGATAAAAGAACGGATCTCCATTAGGCGTGTCCCCAGCTACGTTTTTCCTCCGCCCAGTTTCTACATTATGCACGGTGCTCTCTTGTTAATGGGACGCACACCTTGGGTTTACATGCATAGAGGCCACCTGATCGAAGACGATTACGGACAGCTTGAGATGACACCCCGAGTCCTGTAGCTGTTTGCTAGCTACATTGTAGAAGTGCTGAAATAAATCTGTCCCCTGTTCTGACGAGTTGTCAGTGGACGCTGCTTGTAAGGTCATATTTCTGATGGAAAAATATTTTTTCGTTTTATCTGATCATATAATTATATGTGTCGAATACCCTGATAATGTTGTTTCCCAAAATTTTGACCAGTGTACATCTGTGTAAAAAAATAACAATAAACCATAATTTGCAGTGACCTCCGAGGCGCACTGGTCGATGATCCCCAGCAGCGGCAGCAGGACCTCAGTGTTGCTGGTCTTAATGGCGCGGCCCAGCAGCCGTATGAGTCCTCCGCGCCGCATGGCCAAGCGGCTGTGTGCTGACCGACCGACCGCACGCAGCGCCCCCGCGACGGAGATGGCCGGCCCCACATCGTCCTCTGCCATGAGGTGCTCGTCCAGCAGGTCCATCTGCGAGCACAAGAACATGTTACACACTGCTTGGGGGACCATCTCCATTGTAAACCAGGCCCAACCTGGGGACCCTTGCTGGCCTCATGCACCGTTCCTGGAATATAAGGGGCTGCTCGCACGCCATCTTCTTGTGACACTTGTGTATAGGTGAAGCAGTTCCATCCCCATACACCAACTTCCCGGTGGACTATCTTTATTGTGGCTCTGGTCCAACCTGGGACACTTGCTGATCGCACGGACTGTTCCTGTTATATTAGAGGCTGGCCGCATTCATGTGATGCTTTAAGTTGTTGGAACAGCTGGTCCATCTATGCATATATAGAGATTATCACTGCCCAATGATCCTTCTTCCTTTATGTAATTGGTTTGCCTTACTTCAGCAAAGTTGCTGATCATGTTTACTTTTCTCGAAATAGCAGGGGATAGCCCCACATAATTTTGTTGTGATGCCATTTCTTGGTAATGTAGGTCGTTCTGTGCAATAATACATATTTATTCACTGCCTGATGAATATCCTTTATTTTAATGCTGGCCCAACATCGAAACACTTGCCAGAACCATTCACTCTGTTAAAGCAAGGCTAACCACACATCATATTCAGCTGACAACATGCAGGGGCTGGCCACACATTGTATATTTGAGATGCTATAGTTTGGTACACCAGGTGCACCTTCGTTCTCATATGAACTATAATTTACTGCCTGATGAACTTTCCTCCAACTTTGAAGGCACTCTTGCTGACCATGTGAAACATTTCTGGAATAGCAGGCGTTAGCTTCACATCATCTTGCTATGATGCCTTATTTTGGTACAGAAGGCACATCTGCGAAGACACGATAATATTGCCTGATTAATCCTTCTCCTCATAATAAGTTATGGCATAAATTAGGTACATCTGCTCACCATATGCACCAACCCTGAGATAGCTAGTCATCATCTGATATGGCTGATTAGCTCTCCTAATTGTGAGGCTTTCTTGTGGTAGCAGGTGTTATTCATGCATATAATTATGACTTCAGTGGTGTAGGAAATTAAGGTGGGGTGGCAGATGTGATCCCCCAGGGGCAATATCTTAGAGGGGGTTCCAGGTTTGTAATTTATGTATAATTTAATAACACACTAATTGCCATGCAGATTATATACAAAATTAATCAATTATTTGTGTTTAAATTTTGTGTAACATGATGGACTCCTTTTGTAAATCCATCTTTAATTTCAAATCGGGCCAATGTGTTCTCGATTATTCATGGTGTAATCCCTGTATTTATTTATTCATTCAGTTTTGATTCTGTAGATCCCATATGGAATTATAGAACTCCGGGATATAGAACAAGTCAATTAATACAAATATATACATATATAAATTCATACTGTACAAGCACAATTTCCACTAAACATTACAGGGCACTTTTACATTTCAAAAGTAAGAATAGAGAGAAGAGAAAAAAAAGAAGAAAAAAACATGGGTACATAAGAAATGGTATAAACTCAAGTCTAAGGCTCAGAGCAAAGTGTTAGAATACAAAAACAATATTTTTCTCCTCGTTATGTGATGGATTTAAGTAAGATTTACCAGAGTTTAGTTTTCTTATCTGTTATTAGGTCAAAGAATTCTATCAGAGATTAGGAAGGATGTTCTAACATAACTTGTTTGATTGTTCTTTTGAATATAGATAAATCGGTTATATTTGTGACATTTTGTGGCAATAAGTTGTAAATTTTTATGCCTATGTAATTTGTGCTCTTTTCAAACTGACTGGTATTATGAATTGTTATCCGTAATGTTTTGGAGTTTCTTGTGTTATGTAAATGAATATCTAGATTTTTTTTAAATAGTGTTTCTCCTTATTTATGAATAAGAGTATTCTTAGTATATATTTGTTTATGACTGTTAAGATTTTAAGTTTTCTGAATTTTTTTTACAGTGAGCTGACATTTTGTCATGTGTTATTATACGAATAGCTCTTTTTTGTCATTTTAGAATTGTTTCAATTTCCACTGATGTTCCCCAGATTGATATATTATATGTCATTATAGAGTGTAAGTGACCATAGTAGACAGTTTTTAATGTTTTAATATTAACTACTTCTGCCAGTCTTAGTACATAGCAGGATACACTAAGCCTGTTAGCGACAGAGTTAATATGGTCTTTATACTATAGCTGTTCATCTAATTTCACACCAAGGAATTTAACATTTGATGTTCTAGTTATATTACTGTTAAACTTTAATTCAAACTTTTCTTCTACTAGATTATGTCTGTTCCTAAAATTTATACAATTTGTTTTAGATGCATTTAGTACAAGTTTATTTGCTTCCAACCAGTGATTTGGATACATTTTTTTGTAACATCTTAACATCATACATTGTGTGAGATTAATTTGGCCTTGAAAACAGAGGGCTTGCTTTCGTCTATGATGCATGTATTTAGGGTAGTAGTGTAGTATGTAATACTATTGGAGAGGTTATTATGTACTGAACATATTTTAAGTTTTTTGTAATAATTGTTTCAAAGTTGATAATTTATGATGGGAATGTTGTTACTATAAATTTATATATGTTAAATATTTAAGTGTGTAATGAAAATAAATATATTACATTTTGATGTATATTGTTACAATTAAATGTATTTACTCCCATTATTTAAATGCAGATCCTTATTCTCAAAAAAAAATTCAGAATGGGTAGCAGCAAATACAACAGCCCTCTGGTGCCATGGCTCCTGATATATCTCAATGCTTTAATGATGCCATGACATTCTTAGTCCACTTTCCTGGCACTTTTCACAAATATGTATTTTTATAACTTTACATACATATATGCTGTAGTATATAAATATAGATTTAATTTATTCTTATATATTAAAAGTATATATGCACATATAATATCTAAAATGTAACTGAATAGTAATTATGAAATATAATGTGACTTGAGTCACTCTTACACTACTAAGGATTTAAAATTCCCGCCCGCCGTGTCTAGTTCTGCAGTCGGCCTCCCGGCGCTGCTAACTGTGTATCAGCAGCCATACAGAGAGTGGCCATTCTATATCTCCCTCTGTTTTCTATGGTTAGGCCCTCCGCTCAAAATGTCACATCGCGAGATGCACACGGAGTTCCAGAAATGCGGAAAAAGAAAAGTTAAAATAATACTTAAAGAAATGTGGCATTTACTGAATAGTTAAAGCAAGCAAATGTTTGAAACGCCACCGGGTCGCGCAGGACTGGAGTGAGGGTTACAAGGACGCGATTTCTGCTCCGCAGAGCGGAGGCCGCATCAACAACGTTGCTAATTTACATCTGAGACGCTGCCAGGCTGTATCTGGGTTGCTGCTAAAGGACAGATAAATAATTACATTCGAATTAATAATACCATTCGTCTTGCTGATTATAGGTTTAAAAAAAATAATCTTTAAAAAAAAACAACACTGGCGGTGTCTGGACATGACGTCGCAGTGTGCACTCTAACAGCGGTGGATGGTACTGGCTTACTGGCCTGGGCATTACCACGCCAACTGTACAAATACCGTCGATGTAAACTAGGAAACTACAATGTAAGCCAGCTCGGAGCTGTCAGTGTGGTGCGGCAGCAGCGGCGGGGCTCACCAGGACGGGGATGCCGCCGAAGCGGCGGATGTCCTTGCTGGCCTGGCGCACGTCCGCCACGTGGGCCAGCGTGTCGGCCGCCAGCGCGCGGATGCCCACCTCCTGGCAGCGCAGCAGCTTCACCAGCAGCTGCACGCCGCCCATGTCAGAGATGCTGATCTGGATCTGCGGCAGCGCCGAGATGCGGCTCAGCACCTTCAGCGACCCCAGCTGCGGCAAACACCGCCGGGTCACGCGCGACATCGCATCCGTCGGCCCATCGAACTCATACTTTTAGCGGGCGGACGGGTGGACTTTATCTATGGTTAGGGACAGGAAAAATTCGCGGGTTCAATGACCTCTAGGATGATCTCCATAGTTCTACGTACACCCGGTCAAATGTCACCCACTCATTCAGTGGCGGATCCAGGATTTTGGTTTGGGAGGGGCTTAACCCAGCTGAGGCTAGGCTTTATCAAGGCAAACACTTAAACAATAGTGGACCCAGATGCTTTTGGAGGGGGCTTGAGCCCCTTAACCCCCCCTCTGGATCCGCTACTGCACTCATTGGCTGCTGTCTTGTGAGACGTCCCAACGTAGCAGCCTGTGATTCGTATAAAGCTTTGGTCGGGTGTTTCTCATTGGCCCAGAGTCATGCAGGTGAGTTGTGAGCCAATAGCAGAGGCAGCACTGAGGTATAACTGTTTATATTTTAGCCTATCGCGAAATGAATTCGCGAATTTTTCCGGTCTCTATCTATGGTTTTACCTGCGGCAGTCAATTGTGAACAGAATACAAGCTTGCAGTTATATAGCATTAGGTCGTTCAGACGTTTTGTTTAATAACATAGTGGTTCTTAAAAACGCATGTCTAAAAAAATTCTATTACGGATCTGAATTTTTCCGAGGACATGCTAATACAATATTAAAAAAACACAACATAAATAGTTATAAAAAAAAGTCGAAAAAGGTGTCTGAGAGAAAAACACTGATGATTGGTAGCACTTTATTGGGAAAATATTTTGACGGGCGAATGAGGTCATGTTGTCTGCTGCGTGACGCTGACGGACGAGCAAGCGACGGACGGACTAATGACGGACTGAGGCGACGAGCTATTGTAATTCCGCTTTCAGAAATCATTATGGATGGAACTAGTGAGTTTTATAGTTTATAAAAACCTTGTATTGTTCTTCAAATGATTCTTGCAATTAGGAGGATTGATTAAAAACATTATTTAAGACATACGTCAGTGCTTTAATACACTGTATGTCATACAGAAAACCCGAAGAACGGACAAAGAAAGATGAATAAGTATTCAAACACTCAGAAAACAAGCCAAAAACAGTCGATTTCAAATATTATAAGGCAATGACAGCTTAGAGAATTCCTTGGAAGGTCTTAGTTAGAACAATATCACAGCACAGACGAAAAAAGTAGGCTGACAACGACGAGAAAGTTACAACTTTGTTATTTGAATTGTTTGTGTGTATTCAGCATCGGATCCAGGTTTGACTTCTCGGAAGGGGGAAGAGGGCACCAGTAGTCTGGCCCTATTATAATACCTGTTTATTAATTCCAAAATTATATTATCTAGTGCATATTATACCATTTGTGGGGTGAGGTGCTACGTGTACCCGCAACCCCCCCCCCTCCCCTCATGGGCCGGATCTGCCTCTGTGTGTATTCTCATTGTCAGAACACTGTGTTTGTCTGTGCTGTGATATTATTCTTATTCCTTCCACGAAATCCTCTGTGCTGTATTTTAAATAGGCTGAATGCGGCTTGTTTTTGGTGTTTTGTGTATTCATTTTTGTCAGTTTTCCGGGTTTCTGTAAGATATACACTGCAAATTAGCATGGTGTATGTCGAAAATAATGTTTTATGTTTAAACTTTTAAAGAAAAGGTCTGATAATTATATATATAAACATTAATTATCATAAGACGCTAGGGAAAAATTGTGTTCTACTGTTTTCATTTTTCATATTGTAGGGTTGGTGGGGTCTTGAGACTTTCGTGCTTTAAAATAGCTGTCACACTGTCAAATTTCCGCTTCAAACGCCTTCCAACATGTTGTGTCAAATAAAGTTGGAGGGTTATGACGTTACCTAAATCATCAATAGAGCAGCCGTTTTTGTTTGACAAGTTGGATGACTTGAGTTGCTATCGAAAATTGTACATATAGGACGGGTTCTAAAATATGTTGAATGTTGAATGCAATCGGCCGATCAAAATCGTGTCAAGCGAACAATCCGTCACAAGGATTCTTTAAATTGACAAAGAGCACATGGGCGTTTAAAGAGGTTATAAAAGTTAAAACTTTTTTGTGTAAATATTAAATTATGTTTTTATGACTTTAAACAATCACTGAACTTTTTATTTTATTATGTGATTAAAATTTATAACTACATGTTCAAAAAACTTTAAAATGTTCAAAAATTACATTCAGCTTTGTGATGAATTATCAAATTTCAAAATTGAGATTAAAACTGAAAAGTTTGAGATCGCTCAGACGAAAAAACAAACTTTGATAGTGTGACATGATTTAAAATATATTTGATGGAGAAAAAATGGAAGATATTTCCCGTCCAGTACAACCCCGCCCACTCCATTATCAAATATACCTATTGGAGACAGATATTCGACAGTGTGACAGGGCGCAGCTCGCGTGGTTCACGAGGCGCGGCGCGCGGACTGACCATGCACTCCTCGTGGTCGGTGCTGAGCAGGTTGACGAGCGTCTCCAGGCAGGACGTGTCCTTCATGGCCAGCTGGCTGGAGTCGGAGGTGAGGTCGTGGTCCAGCATGCAGCACAGCCCCGTCAGCGTCGCTGTTTGGTCGCCCGCCTGCCGGCAGACCGCGAGTTCACGATGGCCAGCCCTCTCACCAGGGGCGCAACTACTATATTTCCAAAGGGGGGGGGGCAATATACCTTTTTATAAAGTATCATCGATCCCCCCCTATTGAAGCGGGGAGGCCCGGGGATCCTCCCTCGGGAAAATTTGTATTTCAAGGTGGAAAATGGTGCTATTTAAGCAGTTTTATTATCTAAAAATTGATTACACAGCTCTTTCTTTGCCCCCGTTTGCCCCCACTTCAAGGTTTCAGAAGGGGGGGGGGGCAAAATACCCTCCCCCCCTGTTGTTGCGCCCCTGCCTCTCACTACCGACGCTCCTGCCGTGTCGAGTGTTTGTCATTAAACTGTAGGCCCCTGTTCGTTATTTGGTATGAACGTCATTTACTGACAAAATTATAACAACCATTGCCGAAATTCAAGATCCAAATTGACCTAAAAACTTTTATTAAAAGGTATATTTTTCAAATTTACCGAGGGAGGCCCCTTATGTCTCTCTTCTACTCCCCTACACGCGGAGGCCTCTCTTCAGAATATTAGGGCCCTGCAAAGGTAAATGGCCTGGGGTCCAAAGAAGGCTATAGGACAACCACTGCTTGCCTTCTGCACGCGACTCCACATTGGTGGACGATGTGCCACCATAACTGTTAAAAAAATCAGGGGGTGGCCACTTCTGCATGATTACACGGTAAGTGAGTGATGCCGTTTTTATTCTCCAAATATTGCGCCAAATGTTGCGCCATGTTGGTTAGACGACCAAAACATTGGTTGACGTGTAGTGTTTGCATTGTGGAAACAGTTTTATCTGACTTGTTTTTATGTTATGTTATGTTTTGTTGGTTACCTTACCACGTGTTATAAGAAGGTGACTGTTTTGGGAAATAAATGTAATGAAGAATTTAGAATTTTTAGCACGGAGAATACAGTAAGTATATATGATTCTTCAAAATTATTATATAGATAATATTAAAAATTTCTTTTATATTTACTTTATAATGAAATAATAGAACAATGGATAATGTAATATTCTTACGCCGATTAAATTACTTTCAATCAAAGTAATTATTACCAAAATAATTTGTTTTGCACCTTCGGTTTGTTTAAATTTCCAGATTTTTTTTTTTTATAATTTCTTCAAAGAATTTTTGGTTAGCAAATAAGCCAAAGAAATTATAATTTTTGCTACTTTCTGGAACAGTATTAAACACCAATATTTTCATTTAACGATGTAAATGAAACATCTCATAAAAATTATGTCTTAAGCATGTTTAATTCATAATAAAAAATTACTTCTAGGAGCACGTCAAAACTTCTGTCGCTGATGAAGGAAAAAAATTTCTAGATTCTAGTATCCGTTCCCGCACAACAGTTATTGATAAGGGTGAAGAAATTAATGTCAATGTCATTTCTCACACTTCTACGGATTTTGACTTCTGATAAATCATACTTATACGGAATAATAATTATTGATTGTAACTTTTTTCAATAATAAAATTTTTGTATTAATTGTTCACAATATTTTAGGTTATATTTTAGGTTATTAACTACTCCAAAATAATGCTCAGTATTTACTAATTTATCGTTATCCTTCTCTGTTGCACGAATAAATAGCATATGCGCTCTCTTTCATTCAGCGGTCTCGTAGCACGCAGCTGTAATGTAGTGTCCTCTTCTATCGCACGGGATATTTGTCTCGGACCTCTTTGTCACAAGTTTCCACACGCATACAATTTTCACCTTTCAAAAATCGACAACCGTCATTCAGGCCAGACTTTTTACAGACAACCCTATATCATTGTATTCGCAATTAAATAGCGCTCATTTTGATATAAGATTTATTTATTTAACAGATTGGTGAAAATAACTACAATTATCGATTTACCTGTTTATACCTGCCAACCCAGTAGTTAGGCCAGGAAAAAAATAGACAACCCAACGTTTGTATTTTCTATAGGCTTCATACTTTCGGTTGGTATTAAATTTATTCGTTAAACTTATCAGTGCAATATTTAATAAAAAGTCCTTTTTCAATTTTTAATTAATCATGGTCTGGCCTGGAAATTTTTAGACAATCCACTCGATATATATTTTCTAATATATGATATTTGATATAAAATACTTTTCATCCATTAAATAGATGGGTGAAGGTCGTTTCTAGTGCGGATCCTCTACTATCTGGGATGTTTTTGAACACAGGTGTAACTGTAAATCGATGAAGAGGATTATTTTCTCCATGTCAAAGTCATGGACATTAATGTAAAGTCATAGACCATCGTATCAAGACATTTACGCTTCCTGCAAGCTTATCAGGTTGCCACAGCGTTGCTCTCTCAAGGTTTCTGGTCGCAGTTATAACTGTACCATGATGAACAGAATTATTTTTTGCAGGTCCAAGTCATGGACCATAACATAAAGTCATGGACTACTTATCGTTTCAAAGCCTCCACGCTAGCTACAATCTTGTCGGCTCTGACCTGGCATTGCTCTCCGGGGTGTTGTAACTGTACCTTGATGAAGAGGATGATCTTCTGCAGGTCCCAGTACTCGAGCGAGGGGTCGGCCTCGACGGTGCGCGGCAGCAGCCAGTCCTCCTCCTGCGAGCCCTCGGACGACGAGGAGGACGTATCGTCGCCCGCGGCGCCGCGGCTCGCCCCCCGCTGCTCCGTGTGTGCTTCCCCGTACGACAGCTCCGCGCAGGCCCTGTGGAGTTGCCAGCTTCTCTAGGGCCTCTGCCACTGCCACTGCCAAGCATTCTCTTCTGCACCTTCCAGCAAAGTCGGTCCAATAATGTTGGAAGGATATCACGACAACAAAAAACATCACTAGCGCAGCCGTGTTTGTTTGACAAGTTTGATGATTTGAGTTTCCATCTTATATATATATATATATATATATATATATATATATATATATATATATATGATGGGACTAGTTTCAAAAATATTTAGAATTTTTTATGGAACCAGCCAGCTATTTCGGAGTACAAATCGAATATAATAGAGGTCAGAAAGGTAAAATAAATAAAATGGTGCTAATATGAAGGTCGTATGTAGAGAAATGTATTTGAAAAAAAAACTGATATATGTGTATATAAGTTTTAAAGTTCACAGAACTTTCATTTATTTTTCGCAACTATTATTAATGTTATTTAAAATTATAGATACTTAAAAGTTAAGAAAGGTATAACATTTAAAACCAGTACTGATGTTTCATACTGTAATGCATTACTTTAATCTTAAAAAATCAATATGTAAATGTTTTAGCGAGCTCAGAACAATAATCCAGTAAATTTCTTACATTGTGTGAAAGGTTTTAAAATAGGTTTGAGATCCAGATTTGTTGGCTACTGAAGCAAATTTGACAGTGTGTCAGGGATTTTTAAGGTGTAAACCAAAAGCCACTTTAATGATCACATGCATGCATACATACATTTGCACACACACACCTATATATATATATATATATATATATATATATATATATATATGTGTGTGTGTGTGTGTGTGTGAATGGTGAATTTGCAAAACAACTTAAATCACATTTTTGGTGTTTTGAGATTATTGCCTAATCGTGAAGCAATTGCAAAGGGCTACAGTTTACTAGTAAAATGACTTTAGTCCACGTCTTTGTTGCATTCTTATCTGCTTCTGCATTTTTATGTTTATAGAAAAAACAACCTAAGTCCCGGACTTAAGTCGTTCTAATTGTGACAATTTTTTTGATGTGAGAGTAAGCGTGGTTGGGAAGACACGTATGCCATCTACCTTAAATAACTGGAACTAAATGTGCTGACACTTTTGTGCCGTGTATTAGGGATTTAGGCACGTTTTATTTAAAATTTTGTAATCTTAAATATTTTTTGAAAATATATTTTTTTTTCTTTTCTTTTTCTCTCATCTTATTTTCTTTACGGCCAGGCCCTCAGCCTATGTTCTCAGAGGCGAGCTGATTCTCTTTCCCAGCCTCATGCTAGGCTAGCATTCTGGCTAATATTTCTCCCGCCTCCAGGCACGTCGGGGCCGGTAACTTTATTTCTTCGCGTGACTACCTTTTGCCTACAGCAGCTTGTGAAGCAGTGCTGAGCCCTGCTAACTCTGTCACGAATCGGTATAAGGTTCACTAGCAGCAAGACACGACAGGAGGATCCCGTGGGCCTTGTGTCCCACAGACCATGCATTTTTTGAAGCCATCCTCCTCCTCCTGCTCACCCACCACTTTCTTCTCAGAAGTGTGGCTAGGGGCGACGACCGCACGAGTACGTTAACCGAAGTCAAGGCCATCTCAGGCTTGACAGCCGCAGTTACGATTCTGGACTTTAGCGACACCTAGCGACGGCTGTGGTAACTAATGCCACTTGTGAGGCGTCGGCAGCGCCGACACCAGCGCTCGCGCGGAGGTAACGACAACCTCTCTCCCCTCCTTAAGTCTCAGGCCGCTAGGTGGCACCACTGGTTACTCCATTAACCCCCTAGCTTGACACACTCGTCGGCCACGAGTCGATTTATTAGTACTTCTGCTCGCCACCAAAAGATAGCGCCTCAGTCGCGCAGTCACTCCAGTAAGATCCAATTTTTTTATGCCGGACACCTTCGGGTGGACTCGGTAATTTTCGGCTCAGAGCCTAACCCCCCCCTCCCATTCTCTAGAGACCCCGCGCTTATGATATTCTGGTGATATCCCGCGCTGAACTTACTTCGGTGCGCGCCTCCTGACTGACTGGTACCGTTTGTATCTGCGATCTTCGGCGAATCATCGACATCGTATATTATGTAGTCTTCTCAGACTAGAGGGATGGAGTCCCTAGCTAAAATTATTAACCAGCCAGTAATTTATTTGAAAGTAGAGAAACTTAGTATTTTTATATAAATTATTTTCTCATTATTCGTGATGACTTCCGTGGCTACCGCGAATCGTGGTTCGAGTTTGCGGAGACGAGACGCCCTATCCTGAGCGCCAGGACCAACACCCTGTTTTGGTAAGTCTTGACGTCATTCCCCCCTTTAATTTCCCTCTATTGGCCTTTTGCGCCATTTAAGTATACTGTCTGGAAACAGGTCTAATTCTTTGGAATTTGGACCTTTGTTTCAGACAGGGTTCCAAGTTTGGGGCAACCAAAATCCTCTGTCAGAACCTCTGGAGTCGGTTCCTGCGCAGAATCCAACATCATTAGGCCTACTACCTCGATCACCGTCTACCTACAGCCCCGGGTGATACCCGCATAATTCTATCTTTTTATTCACGAACTCAGAAATAGTGTAACCCAGTTAAGACAGCGGACAGTAAAAAGCAGTTCGAGGAGAAGAAATTTATATTATGTTTTGGAAGGACTATATGTACAACCTTTAAAGTTACCAATGTTAATTTCATTCTTGTTTTTAAATATTTTAATTTATGTTATACATTCAGGGCCGGCCCTATCGTATATAACGTTAAGGAATATCATATAATAAGTGTAATTGTGAGTTATGTAAATAAGATCACTTATCAATGAAAAACAGACTTTACTAAGGAAAATTTAATCTATAAAAAAAAGAAAGAACAATGATTAATAAAATAAGGAAGTCTATAGACGTAACAGTTGTTTTTATTTATTTAATATATAATAACGATCCTTTTACTCCCAAGTATTCGTAGGGAGTCTCTAAATTTTCTTTGTTTACTCCTAGTGTCGCCTCTGTTGTTGACTTTTATGGTTATTAATTGAGTGCCCCAGTTATCAAAGCTTCCAAATCTTTTAACCTTATTATTTAATTATTCTTTAAGACACTTGGGGTATTACACTTTTATGCTATCTGTTTACAAATATGTTCATCTCAGTGTGAACGAAAATGTTGTTGCAACCGTGCGTGTTGTGAAATAAAACAAAAGTAAGTTTGCAGGAAAATGATGTGTTCTAGCAGTAGTTTGAAGAGTTATCTTGAAGAAGCTATTGGCCACAATGATATACGAAAAAAGGGTGTCAAAAGGACTGCTGAACAGGGGCGCCCGCAAAGAGGGGGGGGGGGTCAGTAGGGGCAGTTACCCCCCCCCCCCCTGATATTTTGAGTGAAAAATACGTTTAACATATAATTTGAAGAAAATTACACATAACTTAATAACAACTGCAACGGTAATTAATTATTGTGAAAAATAATTGGATGATTGACGATCATAGCTGGATGATGTGTCAACTCAGCTGCCGGCTGCCACTCTAGTCTGAGACTCTCCCACCTCCACGGTCTCTTCCCGCCCGCTCCCACCCCTACACCATGCCGGACATCGCTCCCACCCCGATGCCCGCCGTAGAGTACTAGCGCCTAAAGACAGGCTCGCACTATGCGCCAGAATCTTTCTGCGCATGCGCGACAGGCCTAGAGGCGGAGAAAAAAGATCAAACCAATACTGTCATCTATCCTTTTTGGTGCTCTCCATGATCTTCCGTTAAGAGGAAAAACAGACAAGCATGCTGATTCACGACTTGCTGAGTTTTCGGGAAGAGTCAGGTGGCGTTATTTTGGCAGACCACTTGAAGAATGCACCAAAAAATGCCATCTACATCTCACACAGAGTTCAAAATGAACTAATTGAAATCAGCGCAACAGTTTTTAAGACATGATCTTATTTAAAAAGTAAAGAAAAATGAAATATTCTCAATTTTGGCTGATGAGACTACGGACACTTCAGGAACAGAACAGTTGTCACTGGGAGTAAGCTATTTAGACAAGACTGAAAATTGTATTAAGGAAGATTTTCTGGGTTTCACACCCTTAAAAGGTGGTTTAGATGCCGAAAACGTGGCAAACGCGATTACTTCTACCTTAAAAACATGGGGCTTAAACTTGAATAATGCTGTTGGCCAGGGATATGATGGATGCAGTACAATGGCAGGACATGTTACAGGGGTACAAAAAAGAATAAATGACGAGTATCCTATGGCTTTATTTTGCCATTGTTCAAGCCATAGTCTCAATTTAGCTGTCCACGGTTCAAACACCTTGCCACAGATTAGGAATACTGTAGGGACAATAAAAGAGACAATTAGGTTTTTTCGAGAAAATGGGCAGAGAAGAGAAATTGTTGGCATACTTCAGACGCTCTGTGAGACCAGGTGGACAGAAAAATATAAGTCTATTAGAAAGTTCAATAACAAGTTTGTGGACATTATGCAAGCACTTGAAACCATGTCCACAGATGGAAACAAAGATACAAGGCAGAAGGCTTTCCAGCTTCACTGTGCATTTACAGCATCAACATCTCTAATCTGCTTGCAGATCATAGCCCAGTATTCTGGCATACTTGAGGTTGTGAGTAATTTGCTTCAAAGTCCGACAGTTGATTTGTTGAGAGTATCAAACCATATATAACAGTTAATTTCCACCTTCGAAACTTACTGAGAAGAAAGTGTCAAACAGCTTGACAAAATAATGAAGATAGTTGAAAAAAATGCTGAAGATCTAAGCATTAGTCTTTCAAAACCTCGAGTAGTACAAAAGCAAACACATCGTGCAAATCAGCCTGCCGAAACAATCAATGAGTACTACAGATTATCAATATATCTTCCCTACTTGGACTGCTTGATACAACGTTGAAAGACAGATTCTCCATCCGTCATCGGGCTGCACTTGAAATTTTCAAGTTGCACCCAAGAGAAATAAAAAGAATATCAAAGGAAGAATATAAAATATCCATGGGAAAAGTTGGTAAAATATATTCCAAGCTATTGGACAATTTCCAGAACGAGGTCACTGTATGGTACACTCTCTCGAAAAATTCTCAAACCAATGATGAAGACTTGAAAAATATGCATTTTATAGACATACTACAACATGAGCACACCTATTTTTTTGCCTGCAGTGGCAAAATGTCTTCAGATTGCATTATGCCTACCACCAACAACCTGCACGGTCGAAAGGTCGTTCAGGTAAGTCAACAAAATAATATTTAATATTCTTCGTTCACTCTTACCTGAGTTTTGGAATAAACAAAGCCTCTTGTAAACAAACATTTTCATTGGCTGCCGGCCGCCGCGCATATTATTCGTGCGCAAGAAATAGTCCCTTGGTTACGTACCATTTGTAAGTATTTTTACACTGCCTTTTTTATAACAATTGTTGATATATAGCATTATAGCGTTTCATCATTAATTTCCAATACAGTTTAATGTGTCAGCAAGTATTTACTTACAATTATGTTAGCAGACGCCGTGTGTACGGTGGCATAGACAAAAGGTACTGTACAGTGTACAGTTGATGCCCGGCGCAACAGTTGCATTTCGGATTCGCGCGCGCACGGTTTGTTATGGCTGACGTCGGACCGAGTTTTGTAAAACACAGAACGGGAAATCCTTTGAAAAGTGTACAGAAAACTATTGTGTTGAATGTTTTTAAAACATTTTCAGACAAATATCCGGATTGTCGTGTGAACGATTTCGCGAGTTTAACTGCGGAATTTAGGCGTGTTTCGAAGAGCAGTGTGCTTCGTGCAAGGAAAGAATTACAGGACACCGGGACATTAACATCTTCCGGGAAGAAAAGGAAACTTGAATATCCTGTTATAAAAACTTGTGATGATTTTGTGAAGACGGTTATTAGGCGTTAAGTGCATAGTTTTTTCTTCGCAAATGAACCACCTACGCTGAACACGGTGCTTCCTACGTCTCCGTTATTTTATTAGCACCGGCTGTACTGAAGTGTGTGTGTTGCAACTAGTGCTTGGCGCGCCAGATTAATTCAGCCTATCACTTGCTGACGCGGCGCAGTGATACGGCGGTGTTTGTTTATTTCAGAACTCAGCTAAGAGTGAACGCAGAATAGATATATGTATGAATGAACGAAACTATTTAAACATTGAGGTGAATTAAAATGGATCTATTTCAAACACAATTAATCAAAATAAAACTTTAGATATAAATTAAGCGTCGAAGTAATAGTGTTAACAAGTAATGTTGCGGCAGAACTATTAAGGTTATAAAACAATTTTTTTAATATTCTAAAAACCATCTCATCTTTTAAACAGTTCAGCTTGTACCCTTAAAAATTAGTTCTACAAATCTATACTAATATTATAAAGCTGAAGAGTTTGTTTGTTTGTTTGTTTGAACGCGCTAATCTCAGGAACCACTGGTCCGATTTGAAAAATTCTTTCAGTTTTGGATAGTACATTTATCGAGGAAGGCTATATGCTATATTATATTATCAATAACATTAGGGATCCTTACTAAAAGTCCAATTTAGAATCAAATGCGTTGGAGGGGGTTAGATACAACATGCAGTACACGTACGAAGTGTGTGTTGACAATGCCGCAGGCGCTAGAAGTTTATTTCCTGTTGCCTATTAACATTGTTGCCACGCACTAGATGCCTTATCATTCTTAATTTTCCCATACAAGTAAAAAAAAAAAACACTCGTATGATATTAACAACGAAGCAATCAGTACCCTCATATAGAATACATAGAGATAGTGTGAGGTATATATGTAGATATAAAGAGATAAATACAGATAGAGAGATACATAGATATATAGGACTATAGATGTAGATAGAGATAAATATATATTTAGAGACATGGATAGACTATTTGTATATGTGTAACTACTTCAAACATATCACAAAACAAAACTGAATGAGGCATTGCAATGCATACCGAGCATTAGCTAGATAATAGAATCTTTTCAATATTAGTAATCCCTTATTTTTCAGTTTTTTTCTATATTGCTTTATAGATTCTAGATTACATACAGACCAGGTAAATAACTATAAACTGGCAGAACAACGTCTGTCGGGATCTGAAAGTGATATAAATTATTTTGCACGCTTGACATTCAAATTAAGAAGACAATTACTAACTACATCTGATCTCTAAACAGCTCCCCTTCACCCTGTGTTCATCCCGGGCAACGCTGGGTACTGCAGCTAGTAAATAATTATATAGTTATAATTTTTACATTTTTATGCACTTTTACTTTTGGTAGTAACTAGTAAAAGCAAATAGGCCTACATATGCCCACATTATGAATGTACTTTAAATTCATATGTTTACTTTTTATTGCTCTATTATCTCTTGGCAATAACTAATCTTAGATTACTCTCAAACGAGTAAAGACGTGGATAAGAAGCACGATATCAAATAGTCGCCTGAGTGGACTGTGTCTTCTCTCTGCCCACAGAGGCCAAATTAAAGAAGACAAGGACAATTTCCTTGAAAAAGTTGTTGGCGCATTTGCCGTTGACTCCAGACGCGTTCAATTCCAGTTAAAATGAAAAATGTGTGATTGTGTGAAGAATAGTAATAAACAGACAGTTAGATTTCCTTGAAAATTGTATGTATTATTTTTTCCATCCCTATATTTAGCGTATAAAATTATGAAACATCTGACTTTGCCCCCCCCCCCCCCCCCTGGGAAAAAAACCTGCGGGCGCCCCTGCTGCTGAATACAAAAGAAACATTATAAAAAAAAGGCTAAGGTAAAAGGTTTGGAACACAAAAACCATGTAAACAAGCTTGTGCCAGCTAGATGCACTGGACAAGAATGTGGGTAAGTATATAGGGCTAATAAGTTGTAAGAACGATACTAAATAATACAGTAAAATAAGAATACCAGAACACTCGCGGTCTTACAATTAGTGAGAAATGTTACTGGTGTTGCTATCTTAGGAAAACTAACTGCAGAACATTACATTTAAATCAGTAAAATGTTTCTCTGTGAATATAGATGAAGAGAAAATAAATTTTTTACCTTCAGAATAATTTATTAATAGATGTCCTGAAAATATAGTTAACAACACAAACCCCTTGTGTGTTAAATGTGTTAAAAAATGGTGATACTTGATAATAATACAATATAAGTTAACATTTATTCCAAAAATAAAAAATAAAAGTTCTCCAGCCAATAGGTAATTTGTCACATTCTCATGAATGTTATTTATATAGAGCTATCCAGTCTTCCCCTTTTACGGCATTTACTATACATAGTTGTTATATGTAGACGTTGCAGAAAATGCACAACTTATTACTATAAAGTAGTTCGAATCAGGTTACAGGTTACTAAACTAGTAACTTCTATGGCATATAAAAATCTTAGAGTGCTTTACAAAACAAACTGTCATATTTTATTTTCGAATAAATAACATAATTAAGCTAAACAATAAAATTAAATGGATGTGTTCAGTTATGTACCTCGAACTCAATCACAGTATGTTTCCCAGATTTCCGAATGCTTAGAAATAGTAGGGCGTAGACTGTTTGGTTTATTATTGCATTTTGTACTAGATACCAATTACTAACATTAACAGATATTGAAGAGTGACGAAACAAATTACAAGAGGTAATAATAAGTATGTACTGTTCTTTGATTTCGGTTGCAAGAAAAATTGCTTCAGGCTAGTTTCAGATAATACCTTCATTGAGGCAGTAAACCAAATGAATGGGTTTAATAACAAGAATGAGCAGGATGTGTTTTTGCAAGGACTAATAATGCGTAAAGATGTTCAAAGAAGAAGGGGCAGGATAGACGAACCTGGCAGACGAGAAGCTATGTTTGTGTACCATGTAAGGGACTCTGGTAAACTGGTTGCTGTGTGTAAGAAAGCATTTTTGAGTATTTATTGTGTTAGTGAATCTAGTGTCAAGCGTTTGTGCCAGCTGATACTACTTGGAAAATCGCCAAGTGATGAGAGGGGAAAACACAAACCATCAAGTGCAAAAGACGCTACTATTCTTGCGGATACTCACAGTCATATGTCCTCTTATCCAGTTCATCAAACTCATTATGGTGATGTTGATATTTATTATTTTTAAGTGGAGAACTAACAGTCAAGAAAATGCATGAAATGTTTGTTGACAAGTATGCAGACAGGAATGTATCATATCATTACTACCACAAGTATTTCAAGAGCCATTTTAGTTTGAAGTTTGGTAGACCTAGTGTTGATACTTGTGTAATTTGTGAAGAAAAAAGTATTAAACTGAAAAGCTGTCTAAATCACACCGCCAAACGCGTCGCATCGGCCGAACTCCTTGTGCATAAACGCAGGAGCAAGAAATTCTATTTAACATTGAAACGTGCATCTCAATTGTGCATCGAAAGAAATTATTTTGTTGCATTGTCATTTGACTACATGCAAAACATATCGTTGCCAAAGATTCCAGTGCAGGATATGTATTATCTTCGTCAGATGACTGTTCCTGTATTTTCAGTGCACAACCTTCAAACCAGTGATGCCGTATTTTACATATACCACGAAGGACAGGCCAAAACGGGGCCGAACGAGGTATGTAGTTTCCTACTTGACTGCATGAACAACTTTATTCCTGACTCAGCAATTGAGATATGGTTGTTTTGTGACGGATGTCCAAGCTAGAACAAAAACAACACTGTCATAAGATTTTTAATGGCATTAACTGCACAAAAACGGTTCCTCAAGATCAGACTTCTGTTTACCATCAGAGGCCATTCATTTTTACCTTCGGACAGAGATTTTGCTGTGGCGAAAAGGTGTTTGCGTCGTTTGGACAGATTCTACACACTGAAGGATGTGTGTGAGCTAATTGTGCACCCTAGTGCAAAGAAAAAATTTACAGTGTACATTGTCGAAAGTGAAAATGTGTACAACTTTCATAGTTGGTGGCCAACTATATACAAAAAGAATGTAAATTCCCTGGAATCATCAACCTGCAATGTACCACGAAGTCAGAAAGTCTCGTTCAGCATTTCCTCCTTCATGGAGTTCCAATTTTCTGCAGACCACTTCGGCATTGTCGTAGCCAAGCCATTTATTGTTAGCCTAGTTGCTCACACATTTGCCCTTGGCCCAACATATCCCCACAACCCAGGTCTTCCAACTCAGAAAGCTTATCCCAATGGTTTTATCCCAATTAATGCAGACGAATTACAAGATGTACGAAAGATGCTCAAATACATTCCAGAAGAAGAAGTCGTGCAGGCATTCTGCCTTGGCATTGTACAATGGGCAGTAATAGACCATTGAACATTTACCACATGTAGGTTGTGTCTGATGCAGAGTGATTTGTTGACACAATCTTATTATGTTGACTGAACTGTTATTCTCATTGTTTGAAGTATCCTTGTAAATTGAGAAAAATAATCCTTTTATCTCTACAAATTGTTTGTAACATGTGAATGTATTGTTGAAATAAATCGACATTCATCTTATAGGATATGAAGTTTCTCAGTGCCATCTGCTAAAAATTATGTTGCCTATCATACAACAATAATTACTTCGTAACTTCACCTCGTTTCTTAATAAAAACGTTAAGAAATTAATTTAATTTTAATAATAATTATTACAAAATATATTATATTTTGTATTGAATATTTGTGAATTTGCAAAACGTATTAAGTCCAGCATTTTTAATTTTTTTTTCTTCTAAAAACATATCAACATTAAACCTTCTTTCAGAAGTTGAAAAATATTCGCAATACTGATCTGTTTGCTTTACGCCATTAAAAAGTGGCACAATACGTGCCAACATCACATTACACAGTTTTTTGTGATATTCTCAAAACTATTTAGTTTGGACTTACATAGTTTTGCAAATTCACCATTCATGTGTGTGTATATATATAAGATATATCTTTGGTGCATTCGTGCAAACATACATGCTTAGAGATAAAATATGACTTGTTTAATAAAATAAATTTAGAATAAATTAAATCAATAGAATGAAATGTCCACTTTAATTCAAGTGAAAGTAACCCTTCGCATATCCATACATATTGATCCGTTTGATTATTGTAAAGAAAACAATAATTTTAAATATGTTAATATTTCAATAATGATAAAATCCCACAAATATAATTCAAGCACGAAAAATATTTTGATTATGAAACCATTACAGCCGATTATTAATTTTTAATTTTTGTATTAAAAGCAAAGTAGTATAGGAATGTGGCTCCTGGACAGGGTTCAGGGTGTGAAGCCGTTAAGACGACCGCCATCTTGGATTGCGACTTCGTGGCGGCCATATTTGTGTCAAATTTCCTCAATATTCCTAGAAATTTCCCTATTTCGAGGAAATAATCAGGTTTTTAGGGAAATTTTCCCATTTTTTCTCAAAACATTTGGAGAGGCCATCTTCCCACAAAAGCCCCAGCATAGGTTATAACCTTGGCCTTGCCTGTAAAGTTGAAAAACTTTAATTTTTGACCAAAATGTTCCAAAAAAAAAACTGTTTGTTTCAACTGTTTAGTTACTTAATACTTTTCAGTTCTCTTTTGTACTCCCGGCAAGAGTAAACATGTAATTAAATAACATTTTTTAAAAAATACTTAATTATAATTTAAATAATATTTTAATAAAAATCTTGCTTATGACACTACTGCCATCTTGGATTCTAGAACCTTCTACCAGCTTGAAAAGCCAAAATTTTTAAGCTAGAAAATCGGAAACAATTTTAACATTTATAAAAATGTTTACTATAATATTTTGGAGTCTATGGTTCGAACCTGGTGAGGGGAAATAATGGCGACGGATCCTCCCTCAACGGAAGCCACCAGCAGACTGACCGGCAACACTAATGTCAAGGAATATATAACATCAGCCAGTATGGCATTATGGCGGGTAATAAATAATACTGCGCTCTACCGGGTAAAAATTAAACCAATATGGTGACAGCGCCCTCTAGCAGACAAAAACAAGATGACGGATCCAAAATGGTCCTTTACATCCACCATATTGTCGGCCATCTTGGCCGCTATCTTGAGATTTTATAATTATTTAGCTAGAAATTTGGGGAAAATTCCAATAATCAACAAAAATGTGCCTTTTAATTTAATGATTGACTCGATCGATCTTCGGTCAATACAAAAATGTAATTTAATTAAATATAACATCACTTTGCTAAAAATTCATCAGGTTTGGGGACACGATTTTCACAAATAAAAATTGATTACATAAATTCTACTCTAGTACAAGTACACAAATATGAGAAAATAATAAATTTATTTTGTTTCAGTGAGCATAGGCTGTTTTTTTCCAAGTTGCAATCGATCCACATAACAAAATATCCATCCGCTACATTTTCCCTTGTATCCTTGTTCATCACGACAGATTTTATCAGTAGCATCATTTACAGACTTTTCTACATCGTGTGATAGGTGAAGAACATTATTCATAGTCTTGGATGCTCTTTTGCTAGTCTTGTATTGAAATGGCTCAGGTTTACTCTAAGTACATTCCAGCCATAAATAATACTTCATTGACCGATCATGTTCCAATACTTCTTCAAGATGATTAACAATATCCTCCTTGGCATCAGTTAGAAAGGTACAAACATATCTTGGCGCAAGGGAACCGTTAAGGTAATAATAGTATTTACACATTTCAAGGAATGCTGAATTTGCTAGGTAGAATCCATTTTCATTAGGTCTGAACACACCGCTAACAGTCGTAGGTTGTGTTGCATGTTGGGTTGATATCAAAGCTTCTTGCTGTGGATCGGTTTTACTGTTAGAGGCATTGCGCGTGCTAGTCTCAAACTTAACTTGCGGAGCAGACTGCAACACTGGTCTGCAGTAAGTGAATGACTTCACCTTTACAGTTTTTCGCATGTCGTTTCAAACTGTCAATACGTGTGAACCAAACATGACACTTATCACAGCGAAATGTCAAGAGAAATGGGTTCTTCTCAAATTCTCTTTTTTCATGCCTTTGTGCATCCTAAAATAATGAAAATGTCTCTACACATAAGTTACAAGGATATCTATTTATTGACTGTATTCCTCGATGTATCCTTACTCAGTAATGCGCCAACACAGGTCTTTTGCAATGACAGTCTCAACCATTTGACGGGAGAAGTTCTTTGTTTACAGCTTATGGCATGTCATTGAAATGTTACATTTTTTAGGCCTTACCTCGCGGGGTTTTTAGAGGACGCAATTTTATTTTTTTGATGTGTAGGGGGGTCAGTGTAAAGCTAAAACCAAGTTAGTGGGGTCGCCACCCTTGTCCCACGGCCGCCATCTTGAAATTAGGGGTTGAAATGGTTTTTACGATATATCTCTTAAACTATTAATTTGATAAAAAAAATTTGCTAACATTTTTTGTTTAAAATTAAATTCTCTAACACTTTGGTCCAGTAACCTTTGGTCGTAGAACTATAAATAAAAAGTTATAAGCGAAAATCTTCAGAAATCCGAGAAAAAAAATTATATTTTTCGATATAACTTTTTTTTATAATTTTACGAAAAAATGATACCTGACCATTTTTGTAGATGGTTTTTTAAGGAACAACTTTTATTCGCATCATTTTTTCATTAAGTCAATAGCTAAGGTTTTACAGCGCTCCGAAGTGAGTACTACTTTTCAGTACTCTTAACTATACCTATATTATACGTGTGTACTGATAATATGTCATCAGTTATTGTTTTTTTTATTTTGTTATTATAACTTTTTAAATTACAAATTTTGCAATATTATTAATCATTAATTATTGACTCTTTTTCACTCCATAACAGGATTTAACAATTATTGATTTTTAAAATAATTTTAAATCTGATGGCCGTTACCGAGAATACTGTTCAGGTAGAAAATACCCAAGTGACCAAGGATATAACTACAGAATACGTCAAATATGTACAAGAACACTTCGGGCTTTCTGCAAGCATTGTGTTTGACGGTTACTCAGACGACCCTGATGTCGCAGGAACAAAGTCTTGGGAACGTTTGCGCCGCACGAAAAAACACCAGTCGACAGAAGTAAAATTTGACAAGAACACCATACCGACATTATCACAAGAGAAATTTCTTGGTAATGAGAAGAACAAATCTAACTTTATTATACTTCTTAAAACTGTATTCTCGGAAATGGGTTTCACTGTTGACCGAACAGAATCAGACGCAGACGCTCTTATCGTTCGCACTGCTCTTGCTGCATCTCCATTATTTAATACCGTTACTATTGTAGCTGAAGATATTGACATACTGATATTGCTCACAGCACTTGGCAGAGAACAAGCAAATGTATTTTTTTTTAAAACCATCAAAAGGACGAACAGCAGAACAATTATATTGTGCGTCAGGTTTTATGTACGGAAATGTCATTGCGCATAACTTGCTGTTTCTTCATGCTTTTTCCGGATGTGACACAACTTCAGCTCCTTACAATATCGGTAAAATGAAATTTGTGAAAAACCTGGAAAAACATTTAGAGTTTGCAAGTGGAACGGCTTTGTTTCTCAACAAGAGAGTTGACCCTGCTTTGCTCACTGTAATTGGTGAACGTTTTTTTATCTCTTTATACGGTGGTAATAAAGATGATAATTCTCTTGACAGGCTAAGATACAAACAATTCGCCAAGGCAGTGACAAAAAGTACATTTAACTTATCTTCACTTCCTCCAACACAAGACACAGCTCGCTTTCATACTTTCCGAGTCTACCATCAGGTCCAGTCGTGGCTTGGTAATTATAATGATCCTGAAGACTGGGGCTGGAAAAAATGTGGAAAATTATTGATGCCAGTGCAGAACTCTAAACCTCCAGCACCCCCTGAGCTTCTAAAATTGATCTTTTGCAAATGCAAAGGAAACTGTGAAGCGATGTGTGGATGTCGAAAAGCAGGGCTGAAATGTTCTGCAGTGTGCTTCCATTGTTCTGGAGAGACTTGCAGCAACTTAATGGAACTCTCAGAATTAATAAATGAAAATGACTTTGATGATGAACCGCCGACATTAACACCCCTTCCTTCTCCAGTTCTCCCACTGGTATTTAATTCAGAAAGCCGATCAGATGCTGAGCCGCAGCCTGGTCCATCGAAACGACTGAGGACGGAGTAGTTCTAATTTAGAAAATCACCGTGGATTATGCCTATTGGGGATACCACGTAAAAAAAACGCGCCTCTAGACTCTACCTCGTGGGTGGTGGGGAAAAGAGTCAATAATTAATTATTAATAATATAGCACAATTTGTAATTAAAAAAGTTATTATAACAAAATAAAAAAAATAAAAAATAATACAATAACTGATGACATATTATTAGTACACACGTATAATATAGGTATATTTAAGAGTACTGAAAAATAGTACTCACTTCGAAGCGCTGTAAAACCTTAGCTATTGACTTATTGAAAAAATGATGCGAATAAAGGTTGTTCCTCAAATAACTATCTACAAAAATGGTCAGATATCATTTTTTCGTAAAATGATAAAAAAAAAAGTTATATCGAAAAATATAAATTTTTTCTCGAATGTCTGAAGATTTTCTCTTATAACTTTTTTATTTATAGTTCTACGACAAAAAGTTACTGGACCAAAGTTGTAGAGAATTTAATTTTCAACAAACAATGTTAACAAATATATTTTATCAAATAAATAGTTTAACAGATATATCGTAAAAACCATTTCAACCCCTATTTTCAAGATGGAGGCCGTGGGACAAGGGTGGCGACCCCACTAACTTGGTTTTAGCTTTACACTGACCCCCCCTACACATCAAAAAAATAAAATTGCGTCCTCTAAAAATCGCAACCCCAAATGTAACTTTTCAATGGACTATTTTAAATTATCGTTTTTCACAACCTCCTTGCGACATTTCTCACAGTTAAATTTTGAACGATAAGGATTATCAGCACATTCTCTCTTCTTGTGTAGACGAGCATTACTGCCATTCGAGAAAATCTTGTCACGGTAACGATGCTGGGAAGATGCTGATGCTAATGGTACTGCAACCATTGAAGTCTCCTTTGATGGCGAAACGTCATTCATTAAGGTTTCCTCTGCAGTCTGGACTGTAGGCATTAAAATCTATTCTGCTGGTGGAACCTCGCCTGTTTAAATCTCCTCTAGTGTTGGTGACGATGATACAAATTCCATCAGGATCTGCGTCGTCGCTGTCGAGATTTCCGCTGTTAATCGTACAACTTACATCAAGGTCTTGTTACTACTCTTGTGTGGTTAAAGAAAAACTTTATATAAATTTTGATATCAAAGTTCTGGAAGCTGCTTTAAATGGGAGAAACAGTAAAAACTGTACACACAGAGGTACACATGGGAGAACATTAAAAGAAAGATTTAGTTCTCGCAATAGGAAATAGGAAAGTGGATCGTATTTGAAATTAATAAATAAAAAAAATAATTTTGCTTAAAGCTTACCCTGTTTATTGTTAATAAAGATTTTCATTATTTTCTTTGATATTCTTAGAAATTACAAAATTACAATGGTCAGAATTAATGATTTGGGAAGGGGGGGGGGGGGGCGGGTCGGGCCGTTTAGAGGATATAATTACAAGTAGGTATAGTATCAATTTTACAAATTGAACAATCATGTTTTCACAAAAAGAAATAACATTAATAAATTTAATTAATAAGTTGAAACATTTATTAGTCCAAACAATGCGGGACTATATATAATTTTATTTCACAATATTTAATCGTTGACTGTTCACTGGCGGTGACTAGAAGTGGGAGGTACTCGCAGCATTCACTCCAGAAGGACATGCGTAAATTTAGTAGAATTCACAGATGGGCTTGAGCCGGAGAAAAGCCTGCGCTCTAGCACCAACTCTTCGATTAATTCTTGCATTAAATTTTGGATTAAATGCTGGGCCAAATCTTGTATCAAATCTTGAACCCCACTGGAACCAAAAAAAAAGATCCATTGGTCAAGAATAGAAAATAAATAGACAAGTTATGGCAAAAGGTTAAATGGGGAGGCAACTATAGCCAAAAGGACATTGAATTTTCCACTTACCAGTCTGCGGTTGGAATGAAAAGGATCACTCCCTCGAAAGAGGCTGCACGAGTGTTCGCGGTAGCCCAGCGCAAGACATGGTACGAGATTAGTTACTAGTCTGAACTAATGTCATCTAGCCAACTATAATATAATAAAAAAAAATAAAAAGTTAGGGAACACTCCCGAACTTAAGGAATCACATACCTTAATTTAGTCGCGGCGAGATAGATTGCGAATAAAGTCGTGGGCGGTAAGCTCCGGCGAGATGTTGTGTTCCAATGTTGAGCTTGATGGACAGGTTACCATCAGCAGCGGAGAGCTCGATGGTAGCGACAGGGCGACAGGAGGACGAATCTCTCGATCTATAGGGCTGAATGTAGATAAAAGTTGGGCCAGAGGCCTGGGGGCTTAGGGAGTGGGGAAACTGGCCTCTGATTGGCTGGACATAGTGCGCGGAGGGCTCGCTCCGCCTACAAAAAGAAATAAAAAACGAAGGTTAATCGTGCTCTAAAAACAGTGCGCTCTGCCGGGGAACAGGCGGAACTGACTCCGTGTTAGTACGCAGGAGTCCCGCGCGGGGGATCTAGTGTAACCCTGGTCCTTATGAGACCAACTGGTGAGCGCTCTGTCGGGCTAAAAATAAACTAGGAAGAGGAGAGGTGATGGCCGATAGAGTTCAGGGAACTAAAGTTAAGTAGTTGTCTTTTTCACCGCTAGATGACGGAAGCAGTCCTTTCACCAGCGAGCGCAATGTCCTCTGGGCAATGTTCCTGGAGATGATGGAGGGGTGGGGTATGCTAGCTCGTGAGAAATCTCTTATGCCGGACGCCGATACATACCCGGCGGCACTGGTACATTAGATTGGGGCATGACTGGAGCTGCCAACCTAAGCTGAGCTCTAGGAAGTTGGCTGCTGTGGGAGGCAGCTGAGAAAAGCACTCCCTGTCACGAAGTCGGACACAGTTACTGGTCGCTTTCGTGACCCGAGGCAGGGAGAAAAATGATGGCTGAAACTAGCTTGTCGAAATTATATCATGGTATAGATAGATCGAAGCATTGGGAAAGAGTCTCGGGACTCTAGGGGGAAAGATTTGATCAGGATGCACACTGGTCTAACAAAGTTTATGTTAGAGAATTTAGGTGAAAAATAAATTTGTGCCAAATATTTCAAAATTACGGACACAGTCTTCGTGGTTGTCTTCGACAAAGCCACCGGGATCTGAGCCGCCGTCATCATCGCTACCATCGAGCTCTCTGCTGCTGATGGGAAACTGGCCATCAAGCTCGACATTGGAACACAACTAAATTTCAGGTAACCTACTGAAGAGAGTCGATCCGAACCGCACTGCAGTCAGAGAAGGACTGAGGGCACCATCGTCTGGACATTACATAAATGCTCGCAGCGACTGGTGTATGGCGCGAATGGTTACAAGTGCCCCAACTCCCCAAGAGCTAAATGATACTATTAATTCAATTGCTCCAAGTGCACCACATCGTTTTGATCTTGGTGCTTCATCACAGTCTTTGATCTTTTGAGCTTCAGGCACTTCATCGCAGTCTTCGATCGTGTCAGCTTCAGTTCGTTCTCTAATGTTCAAAAATGTATGTAGGTGACTAGAATTTGGTGTAAGTATTTTTTTATTTTATTTCCCATGAAGAAGCTACTTTTTTCGTTAGTTTTAAATTTTAAATCATATGTGAGGTATGAGATGGTATTGTAAGAATTAGCATTCTCACATTCTTCGTGATCATTATAGTCGTATAATATGTTGCCGTCATTCCACCTCCTTGATGTTGTAGACCCGCCCATGCTATTTATAGTCAATTTAGTTGTATAGATCTTACGATGTTTATTCAAGAAATATCTTCGACCAAAGGATTTCTTACACTGATTAAAACTAAATGTTTTTTGGCAAGATACACTCGGTCCTCTTATGATGTTTGGCATTTTTTCTTTAGGTAAGCTCCTTGCTTCAGTTCCTACAGCGGTGTCCTTTCGATAATGCTATAGTCATCGAACCGGAATACATATTTGCTTATGTGACTAATACCAGATGCTTACTGGAAGTTTTATGTTGGATCAATTACTTAAATATAATTTTTAATATTTTGTCAGCGAGAGTTAATTTATCTCATACAAAAAACGTTTTGCAAGTAGTTCCTATTCTTGCCAACAGATGTTGCCACATGTTATGTTAAGGTAAATATTATTATTTTTTTATGTGAGAAGTAGGATGCTCACTCGTGGTCGCAAAAGGATGGCTTCGCTAGATCTCAAGGGGAAGTGAAGTCGTCTTGCATGGTAATGTTTCTCAGCTGTTTTAAATTATCGTAATAAACTCATTAATGAATTTTTTTTTGTTTGAATTACACGTGATAAACAATATTTTCAGAGCTGATTTGATAACAGGAATTCACCAAGTAAACGAAACTCTGAATACAATTGAATATCTCATTACGAGAAAAAAAATCATGCAGCTATTGTTTTCTCAGAAGTGATCAGAAGACAAAACCAATAGAAGTTATGCCAAAACAACAAATCAGGAGCACGCGGAGAAAAACAATAGAGGGCTTGAAAATTCATGTCAGTGTATACATTGTAAACTTGATTCTTATTGAGTTTGTAATACACGATTGTATGTGTTAGATGTTATTGCACTAGATGTTGTAGCCAGTTTATACACTACAGAATCTTAAAAAGGCTCGAAAGATTTTGCGAAGGACTGGATTCACATGTATCAGGGCCGAACTATATATTATATGTCAAAATATTTGTACACATAAATAATGTAAGGCATTATAATATACGCGTGTGCATACGAGGGTTATTATTTTTTCAACCTCCGATCGGCTGTAATAAAAAAACGGGAATGAATTGGGAAATTATTTTAATGTCAAAAGAAACGTACATCTTTACTCTATTTTTCCACATAATCACCGTGCAGATTGAGGCATTTGTCGTACCGATGCACCAGCTTTCCAATACCCTCTGCATAAAATGATGCCTCCTGCCTATTCAGCCACGTTTTAACAGTGCCCTGCAGTGTGATTACAGTTTCATTTCTCCATGGCATGCCCATTAATCGATACCCTAATCGCTCGTACACGAATCGACACGTCTCGTAGTGTTTACCCCCTTCCACCAAACATGTGGAGCGGCTAGAGGTAGGGATGCAACATCGCTCTTAAAAACATCGATATCACGAACATCGATGTTCAAACGAAAAAGCATCGATGTCAAAAAACATCGTTCTGACAACCGATACATCGATGTTTTAACCGATGTTTTTAAATATCAGGAAAAACATGCCAAAATGATTTAAACTATAGTATGTAGCCAAAAACCATACCTACTACAGATTCATGACCACAATATCCACAACCTAATTACAGTCGAGTCTCGTGCAGAACAAAAACATGTATTAAAAGCAAATTCTGCTACCAAAAACTTAAAAATCCGCATGAACTACTTGACCAGCTCTCAGTAAACTTCAGAGTTGTGGACAAATTTAAATGACTACAACTTCACAACATTAGCAGAAGTAAAGGTAAACATTAAAGGGCATGTCCATAATGTAAATGTATGTAAAGCTGGCCGTCTGTTCGGGGTTTATGTGTGTCAGTGAGGCGGGATGATAAGCGCGACGCTCGCTGGTGCTTCTAGCGCGGTGTCTCCTCTGGACTGGCGCGCAGTCTTCTCGTCGTCACAGGATAACTGAGAGAACTGAGCGGTGACCGTGACATTATATGGCCGAGAAATGAAGATAAAAGTGTACTGCACTGCCCTTAAGTGCTTTCAAGATTCTGTATCGGTTGTTTTATCCCTAAAAATTACTCCGAAAACACGCCTTTTAGCCATTTTCACTCTACTAAAAACACATTTTAAAAACTTAATCCGAATTCAAAAGTACCTTTCGGCATTCAGCGAACACTTAAATGCTTTTTGTAAACAGACCCCACTCCTATATCTTGAGTAGTTTTCAAATCACGTTGGTTTTTCCTGAAGCTCTGTTCACCGTGTGTGTCCCCGGGCAGACTGCAGCCTTAAGACACAGGCTTACTTAAAATAAAATTACCCTAGTTTATTTATGTTTTTAGTTATCATTTCTTGAATATATTGTAAATAGTACAGATCATGAGATATCTATTTATCCAAAAACCATTGCAATACGACATTTAGTTTTCAAGAAACTTTTTTTTTTAACTTTCGATACTTATAAAACTTACATTTTTAAGTATAAATAAAAGTAGGTAAATGCTAAACCATTTTGGTTGGTATCCTTATCATTTTTTCCCAGTATTTTAAGAAGTCCAAAATCATTTTAAAAATAAATATTTTTCTACACAATTTATTTTTAATTAAAAAAAATAGGGAAAAAGCATGAAGTGTATGTGCAGGTTTAAAATGTAACATTAATTTTCTCGATAGAGCTAGTGAGACCGTATCAGTACCAGTGGCGTAGCCAGGATTTGTGTATGGGGGGTGTTAAGAAGCATGCGCCCCCCCCCCCCCCCCCCCCGTATTAAAACGGGTGGTCCGGGGATCCTCCCCCGAGAAAATTTGGAATTTAAGGTGTAAAATAGTGCTATTTTAACAGTTTTCGGTTCTTAAATTTGAATATTGTAATGGTAAAAATTTTATTAATTTTAATATGAAATTTGTTTGAGTGATGGATAAGAAATTAATTAAAGATTTGTTGCTAGGGGGGGGGGGGAGAGGTTTGAACCCCTAACCCCCCCCCCCCCCCCCCTGGCTATGCCCCTGATCAGTACCAATCAATAGCTTGTATTTACAACAAGCTATGAAATTGTCCATAAAGTCTCGCTGCTTTTTCCCTATATTTCTCAAACTTTTAAAGAAAATTCTTATGTAAACAAATTTTTTTAACCGTATTCATTTTTTCCAAATGATTTTACACATCTTAAAGTACTGGGAAAAATTTATACTGAAATCAACCAAATAGTTCAGTATTTACAACATTTATGATACCTACCTACTTAAAAATGTAGGTTTTTATAGTAAGTATAGAAAGTTTAAAAAATTGTATCTTAAAAACTAAATGTCGTGTCGTAATGTTTTTTTTATATATTCAATAAATATTCATGAAATGAGAGCCAAAATATTATAAAAAACTAAGGCAATTTTAATGATGAACGATGTCGATATTTTTGGACTTTTACGTCGATGCATCGGCGATGTATCGCTCTTCAAAACATCGATGCTAACATCGATGTTTCATGAACGATACATCGATGTTTTCAAAACATCGATGTATCGTTTGCATCCCTAGCTAGAGGTGGGTTGTTACAGCAATTTTCGGTATCTGTTCCAACCTGATACTGATACAGTAATGTACCTAGTTACAAGTTTCTGATACTTCTGTATCAGACGGTCCCAGGAAGC
Organism: Bacillus rossius redtenbacheri; assembly: GCF_032445375.1. NCBI lineage: Eukaryota > Metazoa > Arthropoda > Insecta > Phasmatodea > Bacillidae > Bacillus > Bacillus rossius. The sequence goes on along the minus strand of NC_086330.1, from coordinate 279,657,772 downwards.
AACAAAGCTCCGCGTACGCAGACCGTGCGACCGGAAGGAGAATCTGATACATTATTTATCACGCCCGGTAATTCTCTACCTCTGTTACTCTCATGCCCGCCTGATACAGCCAGTATCAATCAGTTCAACATTCACTGCAGTTCGTCCTGGCCGTGTATCACCATGTACATTGTTGCGGGCTGTCATGCTTTGTAGTTAGTATCTTTATAGTGAAATAAGGAATGGATAAGTGCACGAAAAAGACTTCATTTGTGTGGAATTTTTTTACGGAAAATAATGAGTTTGCTAATTGTAATTTGTGTAAACAAAAACTGAGTTATAAATCATCATCGACTAATCTGAAGAAACATTTGAAACGTAAACATTGATATAGTATGCTCACTAATGTACGTATCTGTTTTTTTTTAATTTTTAATTTTTTATAAAATCGTAATCTTTTAATGTATGAAAACACTAGTTACTAATTGTTTTCGGAAAAAAAAGTCCTAATGTTGATTACATCTGTTATTAGTGTCAACTGAGAATTTATTTGCATTTTCGTAGCTGTTAGGTACACAAATATAAATATATCTTGTTTTAATGTACTTTTAAATATTAAAATTTCATTAGTTTTATTATTGAACGAGTCTGTGCACGCACTGCGCTCTGAGCGTACTTTGATGTGGGACAATAACCAAACGACTCATAACAATTTCGCTTTGCGCCTCTCCTTCAACGCCTTCCCCTGCGCTTCCTCCCCTACATTATTTCCCTTCTTTATCCCTTATTCGTCGTTCCTGCTCCCTCCCCTTTCACAAGCTCCGCCCAAGTGACCGTCATCTGCGATCGGGTTCTGCGCACATTGGCCGTGGTGTTGTTCCAGGCGAATTCTGAACTGATACTAAAGTACCTGATACTTTTCAAGTGTACTCGTTTGCCGTTCCTGATACAGGCGCGTATCAGTGCCAAAGTATAGGGTTGATACTTTTCGACCCACCTCTAGGAGCGGCCAACTCACACCTCAGTTGAAGCTTGGTTATGGGAATGTCAACATGACTGCAACGATAAACTGTACGGCGAAATGCGAGCTGCGTGGAGTCACCCGTTTCTTACAGGCAGAAGGGCACACCAATAGTTGTGTGAGAGATGTGGTCAACAACTATTATGTGGAACTGCCCTCAAAAGACATGCTATGAAATGTAAGAGACCCACTTAAGACTGCACGGAGTCTGACGTTATCGAGAAACTAAAGGGCCCATACTTGTTTGTACTTGTAGTAGAGTATAATTTACATAATAAATATTATTTGTAAAAAGGTGTAGTTTATTTCTTGAGCCCGAAACCTATACTTTTATGATTTGTACTGAATTAGCAATCGAACCAAGAATGCAATCGATCGAGTAATTAATATATTAATATACAATTTGTTTTAATTTTTTAAAGATTTTTTAGATTTTTGTTAAATTTTTTTATGATTTAATGATAGCAGCCTAGATGGAAAACAGTTGGTGAACGCTACGATAGTTGATGATCTGACTATCGAAACTACTGCGATCTAGTGGATAACCACTTAAGTAGTATGGTAGTTCTGCACTCTAGCTGACTAAGAATGGAATCCAAAATAACGACCAATATGGTTGCGACGACGATCCATTGGTTGAGAATATTATTATATCTAGGCAGTTGTCAGTCTGTTTAGTGGAATTGTTTGTAAAGTTGCTATTTTTTTTACAAGTAAATTCACCGTGAATCGAACCCAGTATCTCTGTAATGTATGACTTAGGTGCGATTTTTATTTAAATGTTTCATATTTCTTTAATGTATAATTTTCTAATTCTGAATTTAAAAGATTATATTTTATTACATTGATATTTTTCGTGGTTGAACTCCAAACTGCATGGCGTAAGTTCGTTTTTATTTAGATATATTAATTTATTTATAATTTTAATGATATTTTTTCGCTTTTATGTAAAAACGAGAATGATGTATCGATTTTCACTCTAGGTACCATATTTTAATCTCATAAGTTTTAAAGGTCACGAACCAGGTTCAGCGGCTTAACTACATTTTTTTTGGGGTGGTGGTGGTGATATTTAAGCTACTTTGGGCACATTTAAAGTCTCAGACATTTTTGGGGACCAAAACGAAAAAATTTCCCTGAAAATATGCATTTTTAAATTAATATTGGGAAATATTTATTCTTTTCGGTGTTTTTAGAGTAATTTTTGAGGAAAATTGGGAATATTTGACACTAAAATCCAATATGGTGGCAAATTATTGACTTTTCCTGCACCTCAGTCTTCCCCATCATCTTTCGTATTTGTATCTGGAACTGTGAAGAAGTTTGTGTCACACGGCTGTGCCCTGATGCTCATGTCGGGACGTAGAGCTTTTCCAAGAGTAAAGTGGACTACGAACCACTTGGTTTGCGAGTGGCAACTAAAAATGCAACATTTTGGGATTCAACAAGCGACTCTCTGCACATTAACAAGATGTGTTGGCGATGAAGTCCTTACGGGCATCCCATCTGAAAGTGCAATAATCTAAATCATGCAAAGATTCTTAAGTAACATGTATACAAGCATAACTGCATGTTTTAGAAAAAAAAACTGGCCATGGTTGTTGGAATTTACATTCAATCAGTAGGCTCCTAACCGCCAATGGCATTTTCGTATCTTTAAAACATTTTATCACAAATAGGTGTACTTACATGTTTGTCTACGTAAGACCGAAAAATTCTTCTTGTAAATAAATTCACAACGTACTTGTTTTGCAATAAAACTGGGTAGACAGCAAGACGAGCAAATAATTATTCCTTCAATGTGAGCATAGATTAAATAATTAACTTTTTAAAGGTGTTAATTATAATTGTAGATTTTGCTATGTAATTTTTTTTTTCATTTGAATACCTACCAATCTATGGTTTATGGCATAGAGTAAGGTAAAATCGGTAGAACCAAATTTTCATATTTTTAATGTTTGCAGTTTATTTTTAGCTTAGAAGTTTAATATTTGTCATATAAAAAATCAGTTAAATAATTTGTATTAAAGAAAACTAATTTAAATCAAGTAAATATTTATGCTCTATAAATGATTCATCGTGATGTTAATAGAGTGGTGCTATAGGCCTACGTATTTCTGCTTGATTTACATTAAAAATTCATTTTTGTTTTAACTATATGCTATAGTCTATGTATCGGTGATTCAAACTGATTGTGTTTGTTTTAACATGTCCCTTCTTGATTATTTTATTTAATGCCAAAACATATTAAATCAAACTGTTTACTGTTAAAATTTGGTACTATAAATTGCCGCTATTTCCATCTATATCAGATTCACTGGTACAACGGTCAGATAAGAGTGGTTGCAAAATACCAAATATATCTACGCATTTCATGGCCAATTATTCATGCTTTGCCATCGGTTCGACACAGCTAGAGCTACACTTGGTGATGGCGGTAAAGATGATAAGTAGTATGTAAATGACGGAACTGGCACTGGGTCCTGGGTGTGGTGCCTGTGGTGCCGACCGCCATCTTGGATTTGTGACGTCACGGCGGCAAAAATTCCTCAAAATTCCTCAAAAATGACTCAAAATGACTCAAAATTTCCCGTTTTAAGAAAAAATTTCCCGTTTTCGAGGGAAAAATTCCCGTTTCGAGGGAAAATTTCCCGTTTTATTCCTCAAAAATCCCAGCGGCTAGAAATGTCCTGATAGAGGCTTATGCATCCTTAACTCAAGCCTCAGTTAAGCCTCTATCAGGATGTGACCTTTGACCTTGACCTTGAACCCGACGGCCATTTTGGATCCGTCATCTTGGATGACGTAATTTTGTTTTCTCGAACATTCCGGCATTGTGTTATCCGCCATTTTTGAATTATGACGTCATCGTTGCAATTTCCGTTACGGCCGCCATCTTTAAATTTATTATCCGATTTTAATGAAAAAAAATTAAAATTATAAAAAATTAAATAATAAAATTTTTAATAAAATATTTAAAAAACAAACATTTACGACACGGAGCTCGGAGTCCTCGGTTCAAACCCGACGAGTGCAAAAAAATAAAAATGGCGACCGATCCTTCCCCCGCGGTGGCTGCAGGCATACTGACTCCCACCACGTTTTTTTCAAAGCATATATATCGTCAGGTAGTATGACGTCATGTCCGCCATCTTGTCCTCGTCTGCTGGAAGCCATCATCAGTGTATCGTCGACGAGAGTGCGCTGACGCCATGTTAGTTTAATTCTTATCCGCTAGAGTGCAGTAATCATTTATTATTGCTGTGACACCCGACATCTTGTCATTTGGCCGCCATCTTGAAAAACCGTAATTATTTAGCTAGAAATTCGGGAAAAATTCCAAAATTCATTAAATAAATTTATAATCTATATACTGATTGATTAGGTCGACTAAGGTCCTTGGTACGATCTAGGACGATGCAAAAAAAATATAACATCAATTTAACATAATAGTAACAGGTTCGAGGAATTAAACACCACAAGTTCTTTTACAAACATAATATTTATTACATAATTTATATTCTACTACAGGATCATTTGCGAAAGCCAGCAATCTTATAATCATTTAGTTCCGCAGCGGTGTGAAATGACTAATTCTTAGCTCCAATCGGTTTATACTAGACAGAGTCCAACCAGAACCTTTACAGACATAGTCCACCTCTTCTTGACAGAGTTTCTGGATACCGTTTTTAACAGTTTGCTTCACATCGTTAGAACTGTAAATTACTGCAGCCGATGTCTTGAATGCACACTTCTTCACTTTGTCATCGAACGGATATGGCTTTCCATATATACAGTCCAACCACAAGTTATATTTCAAAGGTCCGTTTGTTGCTACATCATCAGTAAGCTGATTGATTATGTCCTCTCTGATATCATCAAGAAAATTACAAATGTCTTTCGACTCACCTAACGTATTTAAATAATAGTAGTCCTTCAATGTTCCACGAAATGCAGACTGCGCCAAGTAGAAGCCATTATCGTTCACTTGTAATGCGCCGAACACAGTCTTAGGTTTATTTTCCTGTTCAGACGTCATACCAATCGGTTGCTGCACATCGGTTTTCTTGCTTGTACGCTCACGAGCCTTCAACCTAAACCGAGGAGTCGAAATTTCTGCAGGTAGTTCAGCAGTAGGCACACGGACTTCACCTTTACAGTTTTTCGCATGTCGTCGCAAATTATCAATTCGAGTAAACCATTCATGACACTCATCACATCGAAACTTCATGCGAGATGGATTCTTCGTGCATTTGCTCCGCTCATGTCTTCGTGCATCATGCGCAAATGCGAACGACGTATCACAGTAGCTGCAAGGATACCGTGGTGATGAAGACGAACCTTTCAGACCCGATCCAGATACTGACGTTGCCGCAGTTGCACCATCTCCAGGCATACTCTTATGAACATCAATGCATCGTTGTTGCGCCGAAACCTTTACTTTCTGTCGAACAGCAGGACCTTTGCATGCCTTCATGTGCGTTTTCATATTATCTTTTCTGGCAAACTGCTTATGACATTTCTCACAAACAAACATTTTACGATATAGGTTCTTGGCACATTCTCTATTCTCATGTCGTCGAGCATTGCTGTTGTTTGAGAAAATCTTGTCGCAGTAACAGCACCGATGTTCGTTAGTTGTTGTCGATTCGGCATCCATTGAAGTCTCCATTGATGGCGAACCAGCGTTCGCCGAGTTTCCCTGTGCAGCCAGCACTAGCGGCATTAAAGTCTCTTCTGCTGGCGGTACCAGGTCTGTTGAAGTCTCCTCCAGTGTTGACATCGACGTTGCCAACGGGATCTGCTCCACCATCGTCAACGCTGACGTCATGGTTCCCGCAGTCGATGGTACATCCTCCATCGAGTTCGTCGTTAAAGTCGGTAAAGATGCCATCGAAGTCTCAAGAACAGGCAATTACACGACTTATGCACCAGAAGAAACAAACTAGGTGATCCTTACACCGACGAGGGCAGTAACAAACTGAGCGTCCTGTTGTCTAGGACTCGTTTATATACATGCACCGTATGGAATAATACGCTAGTCAAATCAAGAACCATTTACAATAATACTAGAGTCAAAACAACATTTAAAAAATAGAAGCACCATCAACAAAAAAGGAAGCACATTTGGAAGCACCATCAAAAAAAGGAAAAACAATAGGAAGCACCGCCAACGAAAAGGCAGCACATGTGGAAGCACCGACTACGAAAAGGCAGCACATTTGGCGGCACCGACAACGAAAAGGCAGCACATTTGGAAGCACCGAATACGAAAAGGCAGCACATTTGGAAGCACCGACAACGAAAAGGCAGCACATTTGGAAGCACCGTCATCGAAAAGGCAGCACATTTGGAAGCACTGCCAACGAAAAGGCAGCACATGTGGAAGCACCGACAACGAAAAGGCAGCACATGTGGAAGCACCGACAACGAAAAGGCAGCACATTTGGAAGCACCGACAACGTAAAGGCAGCACATTTGGAAGCACCGACAACGAAAAGGCAGCACATTTGGAAGCACCGACAACGAAAAGGCAGCACATTTGGAAGCACCGTCATCGAAAAGGCAGCACATTTGGAAGCACCGCCAACCAAAAGGCAGCACATGTGGAAGCACCGACAACGAAAAGGCAGCACATTTGGAAGCACCGACAACGAAAAGGCAGCACATTTGGAAGCACCGACAACGAAAAAGCAGCACATTTGGAAGCACCGACAACGAAAAGGCAGCACCATCAACGAAAATGCATCACATTTGTCATTGACTCCAATATTCATTGGCTCGAATATTCATTGGCTCCATTAATTCGCTCGCTCCAATATTACATTGACTTCAATATTCATCGGCTCCAATATTCATAGGCTCCAATATTCATTGGCTCCATCAGTCATTGACACCAACAGTCTTTTGGTTCCAAAAGTCTTTTGGCTCAAAATATATTTGGCTAGAATTCTTCGAGTCTAAGAGACTATTAGACCACATGGCTACGAGTCTTAAATGATCTAGCTGGTTACGAGTTATACATGGCTTGCGAGACTACAGAGCTACGAAGCCTCTAGAAAACGAGTTTACGTGACTGCGAGGATAGAGGTCTACAAGTCTGCATGAGTTCTTGACTACGAAGCTACTCGCCTACAAGGCTCCAATTGCCGCATCTGTCTTCGTCGGAATTTTCTCTTTTGCTACATCTGCACCATCAACATTATGTTATAAGATTACAAGGCTACTTGCTTACGTAGCTTTAATTCTACGAGGCTCCAATGCATAATAACTACGAGACTACGAGCAATGAGGTTACGAGACTATGCGATTGCAAGTCTTCAAGGTTACGTGATCGCGAGGCTATAGGACTACGAATCTTCCATAACGCATGGTTACGAGACTGCATGAATAATTGACCGCGTGGCTACGAAACGTCATGTCTCTATCTGACTACAATAGCACTATTCAGTGGTGAGAGTTAATTTATCTCGCGCAAAGGTACTTGCTGCAAGTAGTTCCGCTTTTCAACATCAGATGACGTCACGTGTTGCTTGCAGGTAAATAATATTTATTTCTTTTATGCGGGATGCGGGATGCTCACTATCGAACGCATAAGAAGGAAGGCTTCGATAGTCTCCAAGGAGAAAAAAGTTCCTCCTTCCTGCCAGTGCTTCTCAGATTTCTCACGGTCCACCATCCTGGATTGCGACGTCACGACGGCCATCTTGGATGGGTGTGACCTTGACCTTTGACCAAAAAAAACCAAAGGAATGATCACAAGCACACGGATTAACCATCAAAATATAGATAAGACTAATCAGGAGCACACGGAGAAAACCACCATAATATTGACAAGAATAATCAGAAGCACACGGAGAAAAACGACTAACGTTTTCTTTGATATCAAAAAATTACAGGGGAAAATAAATATTTAAAAATAAAAATAATAAAAAAATAAAAAAATACATGAACTAATTCTGCTAGCTTGTAAACTTATCATTGTTGTGCAATGAAAAAGTTCTAGTACAAGCCAGAATTAGTTCATGTATTTTTTTATTTTTTTATTATTTTTATTTTTAAATATTTATTTTTCCCTGTAATTTTATGATATCAAAGAAAACGTTAGTCGTTTTTCTCCGTGTGCTTCTGATTATTCTTGTCAATATTACGGTGGTTTTCTCCGTGTGCTCCTGATTAGTCTTATCAATATTTTGATGGTTAATCCGTGTGCTTGTGATCATTCCTGCGGTTTTTTTTGGTCAAAGGTCAAGGTCACACCCATCCAAGATGGCCGCCGTGACGTCGCAATCCAGGATGGTGGACCGTGAGAAATCTGAGAAGCACTGGCAGGAAGGAGGAACTTTTTTCTCCTTGGAGACTATCGAAGCCTTCCTTCTTATGCGTTCGATAGTGAGCATCCCGCATCCCGCATAAAAGAAATAAATATTATTTACCTGCAAGCAACACGTGACGTCATCTGATGTTGAAAAGCGGAACTACTTGCAGCAAGTACCTTTGCGCGAGATAAATTAACTCTCACCACTGAATAGTGCTATTGTAGTCAGATAGAGACATGACGTTTCGTAGCCACGCGGTCAATTATTCATGCAGTCTCGTAACCATGCGTTATGGAAGATTCGTAGTCCTATAGCCTCGCGATCACGTAACCTTGAAGACTTGCAATCGCATAGTCTCGTAACCTCATTGCTCGTAGTCTCGTAGTTATTATGCATTGGAGCCTCGTAGAATTGAAGCTACGTAAGCAAGTAGCCTTGTAATCTTATAACATAATGTTGATGGTGCAGATGTAGCAAAAGAGAAAATTCCGACGAAGACAGATGCGGCAATTGGAGCCTTGTAGGCGAGTAGCTTCGTAGTCAAAAACTCATGCAGACTTGTAGACCTCTATCCTTGCAGTCACGTAAACTCGTTTTCTAGAGGCTTCGTAGCTCTGTAGTCTCGCAAGCCGTGTATAACTCGTAACCAGCTAGATCATTTAAGACTCGTAGCCATGTGGTCTAATAGTCTCTTAGACTCGAAGAATTCTAGCCAAATATATTTTGAGCCAAAAGATTTTTGGAACCAAAAGACTGTTGGTGTCAATGACTGATGGAGCCAATGAATATTGGAGCCCATGAATATTGGAGCCGATGAATATTGGAGTCAATGTAATATTGGAGCGAGCGAATTAATGGAGCCAATGAATATTCGAGCCAATGAATATTGGAGTCAATGACAAATGTGATGCATTTTCGTTGATGGTGCTGCCTTTTCGTTGTCGGTGCTTCCTAAATGTGCTGCTTTTTCGTTGTCGGTGCTTCCAAATGTGCTGCTTTTTCATTTCCGGTGCTTCCAAATGTGCTGCCTTTTCGTTGTCGGTGCTTCCAAATGTGCTGCCTTTTCGTTGTCGGTGCTTTCACATGTGCTGCCTTTTGGTTGGCGGTGCTTCCAAATGTGCTGCCTTTTCGATGACGGTGCTTCCAAATGTGCTGCCTTTTCGTTGTCGGTGCTTCCAAATGTGCTGCCTTTTCGTTGTCGGTGCTTCCACATGTGCTGCCTTTTCGTTGACAGTGCTTCCAAATGTGCTGCCTTTTCGATGACGGTGCTTCCAAATGTGCTGCCTTTTCGTTGTCGGTGCTTCCAAATGTGCTGCCTTTTCATATTCGGTGCTTCCAAATGTGCTGCCTTTTCGTTGTCGGTGCCGCCAAATGTGCTGCCTTTTCGTAGTCGGTGCTTCCACATGTGCTGCCTTTTCGTTGGCGGTGCTTCCTATTGTTTTTCCTTTTTTTTTTTGATGGTGCTTCCAAATGTGCTTCCTTTTTTGTTGATGGTGCTTCTATTTTTTAAATGTTGTTTTGACTCTAGTATTATTGTAAATGGTTCTTGATTTGACTAGCGTATTATTCCATACGGTGCATGTTTATAAACGAGTCCTAGACAACAGGACGCTCAGTTTGTTACTCCCCTCGTCGGTGTAAGGATCACCTAGTTTGTTTCTTCTGGTGCATAAGTCGTGTAATTGCCTGTTCTTGAGACTTCGATGGCATCTTTACCGACTTTAACGACGAACTCGATGGAGGATGTACCATCGACTGCGGGAACCATGACGTCAGCGTCGACGATGGTGGAGCAGATCCCGTTGGCAACGTCGATGTCAACACTGGAGGAGACTTCAACAGACCTGGTACCGCCAGCAGAAGAGACTTTAATGCCGCTAGTGCTGGCTGCACAGGGAAACTCGGCGAACGCTGGTTCGCCATCAATGGAGACTTCAATGGATGCCGAATCGACAAAAACTAACGAACATCGGTGCTGTTACTGCGACAAGATTTTCTCAAACAACAGCAATGCTCGACGACATGAGAATAGAGAATGTGCCAAGAACCTATATCGTAAAATGTTTGTTTGTGAGAAATGTCATAAGCAGTTTGCCAGAAAAGATAATATGAAAACGCACATGAAGGCATGCAAAGGTCCTGCTGTTCGACAGAAAGTAAAGGTTTCGGCGCAACAACGATGCATTGATGTTCATAAGAGTATGCCTGGAGATGGTGCAACTGCGGCAACGTCAGTATCTGGATCGGGTCTGAAAGGTTCGTCTTCATCACCACGGTATCCTTGCAGCTACTGTGATACGTCGTTCGCATTTGCTCATGATGCACGAAGACATGAGCGGAGCAAATGCACGAAGAATCCATCTCGCATGAAGTTTCGATGTGATGAGTGTCATGAATGGTTTACTCGAATTGATAATTTGCGACGACATGCGAAAAACTGTAAAGGTGAAGTCCGTGTGCCTACTGCTGAACTACCTGCAGAAATTTCGACTCCTCGGTTTAGGTTGAAGGCTCGTGAGCGTACAAGCAAGAAAACCGATGTGCAGCAACCGATTGGTATGACGTCTGAACAGGAAAATAAACCTAAGACTGTGTTCGGCGCATTACAAGTGAACGATAATGGCTTCTACTTGGCGCAGTCTGCATTTCGTGGAACATTGAAGGACTACTATTATTTAAATACGTTAGGTGAGTCGAAAGACATTTGTAATTTTCTTGATGATATCAGAGAGGACATAATCAATCAGCTTACTGATGATGTAGCAACAAACGGACCTTTGAAATATAACTTGTGGTTGGACTGTATATATGGAAAGCCATATCCGTTCGATGACAAAGTGAAGAAGTGTGCATTCAAGACATCGGCTGCAGTAATTTACAGTTCTAACGATGTGAAGCAAACTGTTAAAAACGGTATCCAGAAACTCTGTCAAGAAGAGGTGGACTATGTCTGTAAAGGTTCTGGTTGGACTCTGTCTAGTATAAACCGATTGGAGCTAAGAATTAGTCATTTCACACCGCTGCGGAACTAAATGATTATAAGATTGCTGGCTTTCGCAAATGATCCTGTAGTAGAATATAAATTATGTAATAAATATTATGTTTGTAAAAGAACTTGTGGTGTTTAATTCCTCGAACCTGTTACTATTATGTTAAATTGATGTTATATTTTTTTTGCATCGTCCTAGATCGTACCAAGGACCTTAGTCGACCTAATCAATCAGTATATAGATTATAAATTTATTTAATGAATTTTGGAATTTTTCCCGAATTTCTAGCTAAATAATTACGGTTTTTCAAGATGGCGGCCAAATGACAAGATGTCGGGTGTCACAGCAATAATAAATGATTACTGCACTCTAGCGGATAAGAATTAAACTAACATGGCGTCAGCGCACTCTCGTCGACGATACACTGATGATGGCTTCCAGCAGACGAGGACAAGATGGCGGACATGACGTCATACTACCTGACGATATATATGCTTTGAAAAAAACGTGGTGGGAGTCAGTATGCCTGCAGCCACCGCGGGGGAAGGATCGGTCGCCATTTTTATTTTTTTGCACTCGTCGGGTTTGAACCGAGGACTCCGAGCTCCGTGTCGTAAATGTTTGTTTTTTAAATATTTTATTAAAAATTTTATTATTTAATTTTTTATAATTTTAATTTTTTTTCATTAAAATCGGATAATAAATTTAAAGATGGCGGCCGTAACGGAAATTGCAACGATGACGTCATAATTCAAAAATGGCGGATAACACAATGCCGGAATGTTCGAGAAAACAAAATTACGTCATCCAAGATGACGGATCCAAAATGGCCGTCGGGTTCAAGGTCAAGGTCAAAGGTCACATCCTGATAGAGGCTTAACTGAGGCTTGAGTTAAGGATGCATAAGCCTCTATCAGGACATTTCTAGCCGCTGGGATTTTTGAGGAATAAAACGGGAAATTTTCCCTCGAAACGGGAATTTTTCCCTCGAAAACGGGAAATTTTTTCTTAAAACGGGAAATTTTGAGTCATTTTGAGTCATTTTTGAGGAATTTTGAGAAATTTTTGCCGCCGTGACGTCACAAATCCAAGATGGCGGTCGGCACCACAGGCACCACACCCAGGACCCAGTGCCAGTTCCGTCATTTACATACTACTATGATAGTTTTTAGCAAGCGGAGAGCTGTTGCCTCCGAATAGTAGGCCAAGCACGTCTTTTACCGATTCAATCTTAACTGGAGGATCATTTAATCAAGACTGCATTCAGGGAGAAAATTATCAATGAAAGCATATCCTAATTTTTTCGCCGCTAACACAGCCCATTGTATTATCAAAGAAATACTTTTTCAACAGTCTTTGTTTGCAATTATAACTTTTTTACGTTTTGTTTTCAGAAATATATATTTTTTTTACAAATTAAAGTTGAACACTGGACAGTAGTATATATACTTTAAAAGCTGTATATAACAGTTGGCTGACTAAGCAGCAGAACTCTTACATTGTTACTAAAAGACCGCAACAGCCTTTCGAATTCCACATGGATGCATGAAGGACGCAAGCGACTTTCTTTCACGAAAGATTGCATCGGCGATTCTCATAGATAAAGGCGATTCTATAAGAATCATTAAAACTATTCGGAAGGTCAACACAAATTGTTGACATCCTTAAAGAAGAACTTTATTTAGGCTAAAGAGTCATTTCAGAAGGTATTCGGAACGCGCAAGCCTTGGTGTTTAAATGAGAATGTGTGTTTGCCACGATGTCACGTTTCGGTTGTTTATTTTTCTTATCTATACTCTGTCTCTTCCTTAGTTTGCAGCGTGCGTTTTAATTGGTATGTAAGTCCCTATGCCACGATGGATGATTCCTTGTGAGATTTTTTAAAAGCTTCCATGACTGCAGGTATGGATGGTTTCTCGGCAAGTTTTTACATAACGATGGTCATCTTCATGGATGTTTGGTAATCGGTCTTGTTCGAATTTATAGAAGGTTTCTTACAAGATTTAAATTTTAGCCAATTAGATCCAAGAGAGCAGTGAGCCAGATTTGTATTAATGTTAACTGCGGTGCTGAGCCGCGCTAGGTACACACCGAGCCAGCCGTGGGCAGAGGGGACTTGTCCCCTCCGCCGGCCTAGCCCCTCTTCCCGTTAAAGGGAGGGGGTCAGCAGCCCACGGTCTAGGAACCTCGCCACACACACAACACACTAGCTAACACAGTAAATCAGTCCAGCCTTTGCCCACACGCAAATAAATAAATCAACACGCTCTTCAAGCAAGTAAATAAAAATCAAAACAAACTGAGCAGCTAAGGCCAACTGCTCAGCTTAAATTAATATTCACCCCCCCTTCCCCCCCTTTGAATTTAAATTTTAAACTTAAAGGGAGGGCTGGACAACACACGAGTTTAAAGTAGAGTCACCACACGAAATTAAAGTAGATTATACCAGGTCACTTGCAACAAAACACAGCTTCGCAGCTTATTTAAAAGTCAGTCACACAAAAAGTCAAAACCGAAAACACATTAGGCAAAACAGGAGGTTATGGGTCGGCAGTAAGCCACCTGGTACTCCTAAAGGGTCGCGGAGTTCGATGCCAAGATGCGGCATTCGGGCCCCGCGGCCCTCATCGGCGATGATGTTATCCCTTTATCAGTCAGACGAGAGTCTGCTGAGGGGGTGCTTCATTAAGCACATATACTGAGCCACTGTAACATTAAATCGAACCTTTGAAAAAAATATATATATTATTTTCAAGGTATTGTATTTTACTCATATTTAAGAAATCAAATGTTTTATTATATTTAATTTTACTTATATTTAAGACATCAAGTCTTTTATTCTATTTAGTTTCAACTTTATAAAACCCTTAGATTAATATAACTTTTAAATATGAGAAACAACTTTTTTTTATTAATTTTATCACCTGTGGCACGTGTTGAAACGGCAAAACGAAGAAGACGTGGCATGTTAGATGCAAGGATTCTCATTCAGAGATTGGAATTTTTGTCAAATGTGTGAATTTGATATGTATTCTGCGTGTTTTGCTACAAGGTTTACACAAACATTATGCCAGAGTACAGAAACATTATTTATTTTTGTTTTTCAGTGTTTTAAATTACCGTTTTGCCGCATTATATTTGTCTTGTTTGTGGTATGTATTACTACAAGTAATTTTTTGTTCTGTAATCAAAAACATTTCTATATGTGATTTAATTGTTTATAGTAAGTTTACTTTACATATTTTTTTGTTTATTAATTTATTTTAGACCCGGTACTTTTTAACAGAATTTACATGTGACATTATGTGATTGTCTGCTGCTTCGGTGGCGCAGCGTTAAAAGGTTTGACTTTTTGAATATTTCTAATACTAATCCAGTTGGGTAAATATGTATTGTACGGATTAGCGCCAAAAAAAATCGTACAAATATGAAATAACTTCCATGATATGCTCTTTTACGTCCTCTTTTCAGAACCGCCTGCGGAGATAAAAAATTCCAATTACTTATGGAGATATCGAATTTTTTAATATTCAATTTTTGGCGATTTTTTTAAAAAAAAAATTTAAAATCCGAAAATACCTTTATTCTGTGCTCTTTAACTTCCTCTTTTCATTAAACCCGGCGGAGATCAGAAATTCCAAATACTTTAGGAGGTAAGGAATTTTTTAATTTTCATGATGTGCACTGATGCGTCCCTCAGCGGGAAGCCTACGATTCACACATCTTTCTGGACATACCCGAATACTCACGTTGGCAAGCCTTCTTTTCTTAAAATTAGCAAGAAGTAATTAAAAATACTTTAAAACACTGTGGATGGTTGGTTATATTAGGTAAGTATAGCTACATTAAAAAAACTGTAAAATCATTTTATGGTTGCTTAGCAAATAACTTTTTAATATGTAGCTATCCAGCGCTAGGAAACCGTTTACATGATTTCACAGTATTTTTAATGTAGCTATCCTAACCAAATCAACCATCCACAATGTTTTGAAGTATTTATAATGTAGCTAACATAACCTAATTGACCATTAGTTTTCATGAGTTGCATATTTATTTACAATAAACAAAACAAAAAACCGAAGATGCACGATCGGGCGTTTGCCTCTCGACTGTTGAAAGAAGGCTTGCCAACGTGAGTATTCGGGTATGTCCAGAAGGATGAGTGAATCGTAGGCTTCCCGCGTTCACCATTGTTGCTTGTTTACAAGTATGATTTTTTTTTTTTCGCGACGTAGTTGAACGACTACATCACGTAAAAAGAAAATTACGTGAGTTCCTACTGTTCATCCTTTTTCCCGGTTTGTTAGGTCAGGTCAGCTACATTATAAATACTTTAAAACTAAACTACCATTATAATTAATTTTTATTATTTTTAATGTCCGTTCAGTTTCAAAGTATTTATACTGTAGCTGACCTGACCTAATCTACCTTTGTCCCGTTTTGTTAGGTCAGGTCAGTTACATTATAAATACTTAAAACTATACAAGTAAAATTAATTGATATTATTTTTAATTTCCGTTTATTTTGAAGTATTTATCATGTAACTAACCTTACCTAATGGAAAATTTATGTTATTTAGGCATTCACGCACACACGGCAAAATATAAAATGGCGTCTGTTGAATGATTACATAGGGCTTGTATTGCAAAATAAGAACGGCGATATCTCCAAAAGTAATTGTAATTTTTAATCTCCGCCGGCGGTTTTGAAAAGAGGACGTAAAAGAGCATATAATGAAAGTTATTTCATATTTGTAAGATTTTTTTTGGCGCTAATCCGTACAATACTTATTTACCTCCAGTTGTATCATGGGAACGGAATGCTGAAAAAAGTCCGGTGATCCAGGTCTGGTGATTTAGGCATCACCTCACGTATGTGCATATTCACCTGGACAATTTATCAGTAACATGACTGTTGTTAAATTAAACAGTGTGTTCAATCGACGCATAGGACAAAAATTAAGGTGAACTTGAGTGTATCTTCAAGACGTGTGAACGTCAAGGTAGGCAATGACTGGTCCGCTGCAAAAACGAGTGACACCATCACATTCAGACATTAAATACGTGATTAGCAATTGGACACCAGAATTCATGTATGTTTAAAAATCTATTGCATATGTTGGCAGTGAATTTAAATTAGATTTGATAACAATATCAATTTTATAAACCTTTATAAAATCACAACCTTTAAGTAATTACTACAGGTCCAGATGTCCATCTACTGGATAGAGCTGGTCTGGAGCAAAAATAACAAGGCTTAAAAGGCTTCATCACAGATGCTGAACCTGTATATAGGAGAGTCTCTAAAGTTTCTCAGTCATTTACATATTCATCCATATTTTAAAAAATTAAAAAAAAATATTATAGAAAACTAAATACACAATGACTCTTGTGAACGAAATGTTGTAATTATTATTTTTTTTGTTTAAATCAATTTTATTCGTTACTAAAAGTGCTGTTTATAAGCTGTATTCCGCCTAGTTTATTTTATAAGTTCTAATTAAATATTTCTCAAGTTATTTCTTATAAAAGCATAGTTATGTCCTTTATGCAACTATTCTTCAGGGTTTCCCTCATTGTAATCAGTGAGATTCTCGAGAAAAATTAATATTTCTAAAGCAATGCACACATTTCTAGGCGAGTAAGTCCTTGGAGCGTGAGAAACAGGGTGGAGAAGAATAGTGGCAGATGGCGAGGGGGGTCCCCCCCTCCTAACAACATGCTGCGGACCTACCCAAAAACTGAGGTTCACTACTCGCGAGAGGAAAGAATAAATAGCTATCAATGGCTCGGAAGTATAGTTGTTTTTATAAGCATACAGGAAGAAGAGGCATAGGCCAGAGGCACTATGTAGGGGAAGCAGGGGCAGAATGGGATATTACAAAAACACTTAAAACTATTGGAAATGCTGAAAAAAAAACAGATTTTGCTCTATATTAATTTTGTTTTAAGTGACTATAAAGGTTTAAATACATTTTTCTTTAATTGTGTCCTTTATTAAAGCTATTCACAAAATTCACACACTAGGACAACATCGTCATCGTCGCTATCTATTCCCGCACAAGGAATTGTCTGCACATTTATTTGCACATGGAACAAGCGCTGCACATTTATTTGCACATGGAACAAGCGACCCAACCTTCAACTGACTTTCAGTAAAATTCACCGCAATATAAACATTCACAGTCAGAACAATCATTATAATCGCTCTCGTTGGTTTTGAGTACGCTCTTCAGCTCCCTTTTTCTCTTTGTCTTCAGGTACTTTCCTTTGATTTTTCCATTCTTAAATAGTCTTTTCCTAACTCTTTCTTCTTTGGCAAATTTATTTTCCTCTTTTTCCTTAATAGCAGTTCGTAACTTTTTTTGTACGGGGAATCTGTTACGATAGAGGTCTTCCCCCTCTTCCGATTCATCTTTTCCCCACTTTCTTTAACTTTTGGAATAGGTATTAGAATTTTAGTTGAAACATGAAATGAAGAGGCCCTGTTGTCAGTTGTCATCCAAGAGCACCCAGGAGTGGCACAATAATTAGCCTAATTTAATTGGAACTTCTTAGCTGACATGTTATCATTAGAGATGGCTGAAACCTCTCCAGTTTTGTCATCCAACCTGATGGGCATGTCTTTTTTAACTGGTGTGCTAGTCGAAGGCAATTCCGACTGTTCAGCTCCAGATATGATCACCTCTTCAGTTGAAGGTCTACTAAGTCCAATGTCAGTTGGGGATAAAATCGGCGTCGCTGAATATGGATGGGTCATTTCACCATATTCCTGTAGCTTGGAAACCATTAATATCAGTTTTCATTGTTGAGATTAGGATAAAAGCTGATCCAAAAAGTGTTGAAATTTGAGAGTTACGACTTTTCCTGGGTTGCTTCATAGCCATTATCGAAGCTCATTGCTGTAATGAAGACTTAAAGGCTTCACAAAAGAAACATCAAGTGGCTGAAGTCTGTGAGAGCAGTGTGGTAGAAGGCATAGCAACGAAACGTCACTCTTCCTCGCGTCGTCTATAACTTCGTGGTTCTTGGTGTGTTTTGAGTGGCCATTTAATATAAAGAGAACCGGGAAGTTTTTTAATGCCTCAGATAAATTGGACAAATTTTCTAAACCATACAAGAAATGACTCAGCAGTCATACATCAAGTGCTGTGCACCTCAGCCCAACCTCCTGGTGACAATCCTAACTCAACTCCTTTTGGATTCTTCTTTCGTGGAAAAATAAGCTTCGGGGCATGTAAGCTCCGCTTGTCGACATAAAAATAAAGCAGGTTACAGTTTCGCCCTTTCTGTGGTGCTTGCCGAGTAAATTCGTTAGCAAAGAAAAAAAAACAACTCTCCACAGCGAACAAAAAAAGTATGATGTCTCTCAAGGAATCCATTGACCCAATCTTGCCCTGCGATTCCGTTTTGAAATATATGACCAATGCCATTTGTTACAGCCAACTGATAAGCTAAGCTACGTAAATCTTTCATTGCCAGAACAAATATCCTGGCCTCCATAGTTTTTAAGTAGTTAACGAGCTCAAGATCCTGCTCTTCGTTTTTAAATTGTCTAACCTGTTTTATCAATCTTGTAGTCAGGGGTTTCCTTCTTTTTTTTTAATATGTCTTTCTAGAGTATAATAGGGACATCAAATTGGTTCGAAGCCTTCAATTACCCAGAATGGTCAGAAATAAGCCTGGACAGCATTGTTCATTGCTTCAGTAGACCATAATTGCCTATCTGTTTTTTACTTATAGTCTCGAACCACCTGAAATCGAAAGAAAAGAAATTTTGGGCTTACTAAAAACAATCTGTTAGATAAAACCATTGAGCCCCACTCGTTCCGCCCCAGGGACACGATTCAGGAAGGGAAGTAAGGACACTCGAAAAATATATGTAAACGAACGTTTAACTACACGAAAATAAAGGCAATTAAACGTATTTCAAACTTGTACTAACTAAAGTTGCAATGTAAACAAGTATGTTTACCTTACCTTGGTTCCAAATTCATCAGAAGTAAAAATACAGAAGCAAAAAATCACACAATGAAAACTTCACACACGATCACTCAAGAAATCTACACTAACATGGCTGCCATATTTGAGCAGTGACAGGTTGATCTAGTTCTACTTATTGCCGCCCACTGGAAGCACCTCTTTGACACTGAAAAAGTCGAACTTCATTCCGCCCCAGTACACCCGGTGTGTCCCAAGTTCCCCTAACTTATCTGTGAGTAAAATATTTTCTATAAAAATACATGCTTATGAAATCAAAGCTTATGTTACGTGTTGGTTTATTGTTGCCATAAATACTGTTGCAAGAAAGGCGCATGTAACTTGGGGGTGTAACACAGTAATATCATCCACTGCAAGCTCTTCAGAAGAATTGAATTTCTCACGTTATAACATATTTAATTACATTTAAAAAAAAACAAATTAAGTTAACGAATCATTTTTAGTTAAACTATATGTATGTTTTTGGGTGTATCTCAATATACAATTTATTATATATTGATTCCATTGGACAGACATAATGAGAAAATGGATTTCGTTGTTTACAGGAGATCTTTAAGTAAAACAATGACGATGAGCCGTTAAAAAACTCATCAAGATAAACCGGAGATTTCTAACGTTGATGCAGAGGAGTAAACATAAAGTCATTAAAAACATTAAAGTCAACATAAAGTCATTAAAATAATTATAAGAGCATTGTGCAAATTTGTTTAGTTTTCTTGCAACAGAGAACTATATTGCGTAAGTCCAGTTTTATTTATTTTCATATGGCCACTCAAAACACACAAAGAACCTTGAAGTTATAGACTCCGCGAGGGAGAGTGGCATTTCGTTGCTATGCCTACAACCACACTACTCTCACAGACTTCAGCCACTTGATGTTTCTTTTATGAACACAGCATCTGTGTTGTTATATTATTTTCTCCATGACTAAGTTCCTTCAACGGAATTTTTGTGCTGTATGGTATTTATAGGTTGGAAATTTTTTGTTCATGCTGTTGTCATTGTGTTGTCCATAATATGTACTTGTTTAGTTTCATCGTTGGTTCCGTTTGTCCGACATCAGCTGATTCAGTCTTGTTTTATGTAAAAATTTTCTCTCGTATTTTTTTATTTATTCTTTTTTTATTTTAGGAATTTTTCCATTGTTACACATAGTAATAACAGAGCAAACAGTAGACCTAAGCTCTGCTATCATTCTGTTACACTTCACTCTCTCTTGATTACTTTTGTAGCTGGTGGATCTTTTATTTTCAAAAGGAAAAATAATGAATTCGTCTAGATATGAGTACCTTTATGTTTATTTAACTTTTGATAACTTTCACATAGAATTATATACTTGATAAATTGATTGACAAATATATTAAAATTATTCAATTAAATTAACATGGATTTAAAATTACATTATCCAAAGAATGGGCCGGCCCTAATTATAAAATTACCATTAATCATTGAACCTAATTAAAATAGAATCAGAAACAATAAACATGTTAAGTTTTTTACAATCCCCGTACGCTCAGAGCTATTAAAGTCCAGAAAGAAAAATTCTGTTTTTCTGATCTTTTCAACATCGTGATTTGATGTTATTCTGAAGATATAAAAAAACTGAAGGACTGGAGGTTTGATGTTCACTGGCCGAAGTTGAGCTGCTAATGAGCCATCAGGGCACCTTAGTCGTCCTTATTGCTGGAGGAAGGACTCGAGGGTGGTGTTGTTAGGTTCGCATCCTGCCCAGGGTCTTGATGTGCGGCTCGCCGACGCACAGTGGGGCAGAGGGCTTAGTTTCCCGGACAAAACCTCTGACCTCGTATAATGTAATTTATCATTACTGTTACCACATCCCTGTCACTGCATGAGCCAACTAACACTACAATATGTACCCAGTACGAAGAAATTCCTATTTTTTATTATAATTGTTTCCGATAATAGGTGTGATAAGTTAACAATATAAGAATAATTTTATTAGTAAAACATTAAAAACTGTGTTTTGAATAAAAAATATACACTTTTATTATGTATACTTTGTCTTCAAATAATATTTTCCTAATCATCATCATCATCATCATCATCATAATCACTGCCGCTATAAACAGAAGAGTTAGATAAGGAAGGAGTTTCAAGGAAGGAAATAACTTCTGGCTTCATATTTTGAGTTTTCTTGGCGGAAGAGTTCTAACAGAGGAAATCACAGGATCAGATGATATAAGCATTATATTAAGGAGGTCTTGGTTAGTCACTTCACTACTCATTTTTCGACATCTCCTCTCTCGGAACCTGCGAAAGTCTTTGTTCCTAGCTTCCTGAGCCTCTTCGCTTAGCATTCCAATCGGGAGCAATGCGACTTCAATGACATTTGAGCCGTGGATCAGAACCTCATGCACTGAAGGAGGCATGGGGTACCATGGGTAGTCACGAACATAAAGCCGCGCTGTATCGAGTGCATATTGCCGAAAAGCTAGGGCACTGACAGCATATCCACAAGATAGTGTGCGCAGTATTATGTCACATCTCTTTATCAGTTTCTCTGACAGTCCTGTAATCGATGCTGAACACATTGGGTTTTCGAAAAAACGACGTGAAGTATTGGCGTCATTGGTAGTGCCATGACCTTGTTTAACTATGTCTACAAGAAGGCCCATTTCTTTTCGAAAACTAGACTGCACAGCAAACTTCTTTTCTTCAAGCAAATGTTTGTGTTCTTTTTTAACATGCCACACTTTTAATTCAAGTCTGTAATTCACGTGATGCAGCCACTCGAAAAATCTTATGTAGGCGTGACGGGTCGATAATCCATACTCCAATGCTTTCTCGCTAACTGTTCTCTTTTCTAGGTTATCGATGTCATTCATGTTTTTTTGGAGCGCTCCACACAAACTGCAACGTTGACTGGATGCTGTCTGTGTTATAGCTGAACTGATTTTTCCATCAATCATAGTTAGCAGCATTTTGTGTTCCACATAAATACCTTCATAGCCAGGTAGTGAAATTTCAGATGGAATAAGTAATTAAATTTGCCTCTCAATATGTTCTTGCTCTCTTGTTATAACCTCTGTGGTCTCTTTACGGAATTCAAGTTTTAATGGTCGACAGAATCTAGTTGACGATGGTCGCGGATTTTGCCACACTATTGTTTTGTTTCCAGTTTTAAATTCATGACGGTACATTTGAAGAGGCACAACACTGGTCATTCATAAATTACAGTCTTCAAAATCACTTTCAGTCACTTTCTGTTTGTACATAGTTTGGTTACTCCCATCAAATCCCCACTTAGATATTAACACTAAATTTTTGACCGGGTTATGCAATGCACCGAGCACATTTACTTGAAGGGACAAAATCCGCTTTGAAGTTAGATCAAGAAGCTCCTGCAATTTTATTTCGGCTTTCTGTTCTGTTATGATGATGTCCTTTAAAGGGTAACATTCTTTCTTCGCATCTTGGATCATTTTATAGGTTGGGTACAAGTTTATTCCTCTCTCCTTTGCCTGAATTCGAAGTGTCTGGTATGAAGTGCGGGACAGGTCAGTCTCTATTATGAGAGACAGCGCTTCCTGAGGAGAGTAACATTTAATTGCTTTAGACTGCTGCGTAGACCTCCATGATTTAGCTATTTTTGTCGCACGTGTTGGTGTCGTATGAAGTGCTACATTTACGAGCCTGGCTTTTTCATGTCTACCATCCGCA
This sequence comes from Bacillus rossius redtenbacheri, assembly GCF_032445375.1. Taxonomy (NCBI): domain Eukaryota; kingdom Metazoa; phylum Arthropoda; class Insecta; order Phasmatodea; family Bacillidae; genus Bacillus; species Bacillus rossius. Next base: position 279,634,782 of record NC_086330.1, on the reverse strand, counting down.
CGGAGCTTCATACCAGCAGAGAAGGTGAGAACTGCAGTTGAAGTAGTAGCTCTGACTTCTTCCGTTTTTCTTCTTTTGCTGCGCATACAGCTACTCTCGAAATCCTTCGTTGGGCGACCTCCTGTGTAGAAAAAAGATACACTCATTTAAGTTTTTTTATGCTCATCTATAGGCCCTCCATTTTTAAGTGATAACATAAATATTTAAGTTCTAAATTTCTTAGTATTTCGGCTCAAATACACTGGTAATTTAAATGTGTATATAAACATTTCAGTCTTTAGAGGTCATTGTCTGAAGAGGCTTGGCTTCTGGGTTTTAGCCGTGACCAAGGCGAATAATTCATCGACGTTTCGGTTGACATTGCAGTCGCCATCATTAGGGTAGATCCACCCTCATGATGGTGACTGCAATGTCTACAGAAACTTCAGTGAATTATTCGCATTGGTCGCGGCTACAACCCAGAAGCCAAGCCTCTTAAATGTTTGTATGTTCAAGTTATATAAATTTATATGGTACTAACTGCGAATTTAAAATGTGATTCATGTAAGAGACATTGTGCTAAAATCGTTCGTTCGTTTCACTGTGAATTTGTACACTGTCACTAAAAATTAATACTTCGTTCAGCATCTTCGTTGAAGGTGATGGGAGCAGTGCAGCATTCCCAAGATTTCTGAACAGGTTTTTAAATTGATGATAAAGAACTAAAAGAAGTCGGTTCATATTACAAAACTTACTTAACGATCTGGGTGGTATATGTACCATGAAAATTACAAAATTAAAATTGAAGAAAAAACAATAAATCTCAAAAAATGCAACTAAAACATTTTATATGCCTGCATCAAGATGAATAATTCCGTAAATCATTCAAACACTTAAAGGCACCAAACACAAGCGCGATATCAAACGTTAAGTTATTATGTTTGGAGTGCTCGCTTAACGACAGACGACTTATACACGGCGGAAACAAGATGTAGTGGTAATCCTTGTATAAAAATGTAGCTTACCTGATTTAATGTGAGTGTTTTCCGCTGCAGCAGGCTTTTCGAACCGTACGGTCTTGTCCAGCCATTCTTTGCAAGCAGTATTAAATTTTTCTTCGTTTCTGCAGTGTTTCCATTTTTTTCTAACATGCGAACATATTATTGAGACCGAATGCCTGACAATTACATTCTTGTCGCTCAAGTCAAGTTTATTTTCAACATGTTCACACACATGTAAATACCGAAGGTTCCAAGTATCGTTTTTCTTTTTCATGAGAAGATTGTATATCTCGCGGTGCGTGAATGTGACCGACATAACTGTGAGGATGCGTTCACTGCATGCAAGACACACGCGTTGACTAACTCCCACTAACTACTGGCAGCAGCCCTGCTCTATCTAGAAACATGCTTACGTAGGTCAAATCTCCCCCAGTCCTTGGTCAGCACTCCCGGTCCGTCCGGCCACTGGCTTCCCTGCCTGGGGCCGCGCTCAGAGACGCGCACGTTATCACTCAGACCCACTTTACTGCTAAAGTAGCAAGAGGTAGCACGTAGTTTTTATGTATGTTATAAAGAAATGTTTTCTGAATATTTCAATAGCAAAATTAAAGTGGGGACTAGTGGGGCAAATTTTGTAAGTCTAAGAACGTACGAATATATATGCCGAACTCAACGTCTCACACATAAAAATTAAATATAAAATGATTAATATAAATTTCTTAGTGTTTTTCGGTCTCACCTAGATCAGGACAGTATGTTGTTTAATACCCATACTATTTCCTTGCAGTTTTATACCGCTAACGAAGATGGGATTATCCTACTTTTGTGACGTTAGGAAAGCAAAAATATGGAATCCGCATAAACGAGCTACTTTGCAGGCTTCTCACAAGAAAGCAGTTGGAACAAATGGTCCATTTCCGGTGGTTTTAGATGCTCTGGACATTACCTAACACTAAAACATATAAATTATAGTAAATGTTTAATTTAATTTTTTTAGGTTTTGTCCAGGGATATCAGTCATTTGCCCCACTGTGCGACGGTGCGGTGTGGTCAGTCTGCTGTCGCGGCGCGAATTAAGTTTGGGGCAGCAGCGACTCGTAATTAAAAGAAGACGTCAATCAAATAAATGGGGAGGAGGCTTCGGCTTCTGGACCGAAAGGTTCCAAAGATTTCCGAGGGAGTGGTGAGAAATACTAACTTCGATATCTCGAAGTTGGTGGTACTGGCCGATGTCAGCGCGACCAACTGAGGGATGTCCGAAATAAGGAGAGATCGACTCACACGAGGTGACTGCTAAAGCATTGGGGACTAGTGCAGCACTCTGGTGGCTTGGAAATGAACTACGGGGCACTGTTTGTTGTGTGAGGTGCCAGGGGGCAGGCGTTTAGCAGACGTTCAAACACCCAGGGGATATAAGTCGTAACTCTGCCGTTAGAGGGAAGAGGCGATACATTCTGAGACAGGAGTCGTGGCCTCGAGATTGGCTCGGGGTCGACGCCCGGCCATTGCACTAGGCCTGGTTCCCTGGAAAGGCTGTAAGAGGGGTGGGGATGGGAAATGTGCTAATGCCAGTGGGAAATTCTCTCGGCAGCGGCCGGCGACATTTCGGGGTCTCGAGCAAAATGACCCATGCTGGTGCCTGAAATCGCTCGCGTAAGGCTGGCTCTCAGAACCTAGCTGCTCTAATAGCTTGCAGGATATAGCACTTCTTGTCATGGCTCAGAGGAGAATTACAGGCGACGGACATGCACCAAAGGCGGGGAAAAGACGATATCACTTGCTGGGTCATTAGATGGTAGGCAAAATTATATTTATGTTGGGAACGATTGGGGAGACGGGTCTGACAAAGATTAAACGGGAGTGTACCGGAGGCGGTAAAAGTTTAAGCTTTTCCAGCAAAAAAAAAAAAAAAAAAAAAAAAAATTGGCGACCTAATTTTTCAAAAATTTAAAATTTGAATTGTGCCAGAAACACTAATTGGCGGCACACCATGACAAACAGTGCAAAACTGCAAAGGCGTATATCCAGTGGCGTAGCCAGGATTTGTGTATGGGGGGGGGGGGGTTAAGAAGCATGGTCCCCCCTTAATAAAGCAGGGGGTCCGGGGGTCCACCCCTGGAAAATTTTTGGATTTTAAGGTGTAAAATAGTGCTATTTTATCAGTTTTCGGTACTTAACTTTAAATATTGTAATGGTAAAAATATTATTAATTTTTTTAATAAAAAAATGTTTGAGTGATGAAGTAAGAAATTAATTAAAGATATTTTTAAGTGCCTTGTTTACGTCCACTCAAAATCATAAATCATGCTCGAAGCTCGACAATACAAAAAAAAGGAATAAAAAGGGTTGAGTTTCGGCAGAACTGATCTATTCCTGGAAACAATTAGCTTTAGCTTGAAGAGTTACATGACACCATGTCGTTGTCTCAATTCTATACACACACATCGATCCTTACACTTTTGGAAGCCCAGTCAACACCTGCTTATAATTACCGCGCTGGTTAAATACAGTAGGTGTAAGATATTTGAAAGCTTGGGACCCGTCACGGCGTCACAACCTTATAGCTTCTGCTCGCGACAAGGGTAGGGGAAGGGAAGGAGAATCGGTAGGTCTCGCTTACTCTTCCCCTCCATTGCAGTGGCTGGCCGGTGATAGCAGTAAGACACCCAGGCTTTTAGCTAACCTGCTTTCAGTTAAGAAAAAATAATTGGGGCTACGGGGGGGGGGGGGGTTAGAACCCCTAACCCCCCCCCCCTGGCTTCGCCCCTGCGTATATTCAAAAAACTGCATTAAATCTCAGAATATAATAAAGCATAAGAAAATACATTGTGTACCAATAATATACCATTTTGCAAATTTGAACCCTTAAGGGGTGAAAAGGGTTTCAATTTGGTTTCATTTTTAGTAATTATATCTCGAAATATAATCAAGCATTAGATGTCGGGTACTAGTAACAAACATACGAATTCTACCAATCACATTTTTACCATTTTGTGAAATTCAACCCCTAATGGTGAAAACTGGGTAAATATGGTTTGAAGATAAATAATTATATCTCCGAATATATTCAATCATAAATAGACCTAAAGGTATTTGGTACAAATAATAAATATAATATACAAAAACTATGAACCACCATTTTACTATTTTACGAAATTCAAACTCTAAGGGGGTAAAAGGGGTAAGCATGGTTTAAAAAAATAAATTACCTTTCTGATTATGTTAGAACTAGGGGCTTGGACTAAAAAAAGAACAACTTTCATATAGAGTTACGTCTTGTAAAGTTTTTCATTGATCGAAATCTATCCTTCATGCATGTGAATGGGTAAGTTTTGATTTGTTGTTAGACAGTGGAGCTGGAGTTACTTGTGTCAGCGAATACAATGCCCTTGGGAGCCTGAAAGCCATCACTGTCTAAGTGGTGAAGGGTCTTGACAAACCCCATATTCTCGGCACTGACTTTCTTACCCAATATGGTGTGATTTTAGATTTCGACAGGTGGACTGTTTCATCGAACGAGTGCAGGCTGTTTACGACAATCACTGTGGGCCAGTGGCAGGTACAAGGGAAGTTTGTAAGCCTATACTTCTCCAGGACAGCATGCCTTCCCGCACAGCTTTGTCAATTCCTCCGCCAACATACCACACTGCATCAGACATGCCTCGCACCACTGTAGAAACACACATGGGTACTCATGTGCGAGTCAGTGAAACTCTGGTAGCACCAGGTGGCCCCTCTCGCAAGAACCTTTACAGCATGTGATACCTGCATACCTATCATTTGTAAATGCATATCTCAGTTCACAAGTTCGGCGATGGTGGATTTCGATCCGGTATCACAGTCCCGATGAGGGTTGCCCAAACCGTTCATACACACATAACATTTCTTCTCCTCTGGTTGACACCAATCGTCATGCTCGGTAAGTCACTTCGGTTTATCCAGTTACAGTTTGTGCTGCAGAATACTTTATATTATGCTTTGTCTCTTTGAAGACCCACATCAGCACTCCCTCCGTAACTTACTGCTTTCACCACAATGTTATTGTGGTGCGCAAACACATGTGTCACACCACCATAGTTCGCCCGTGATCGAGTCCATTCCTTGTGGCAAGTGAAACGTCGTGCAAGTGACAGCTCATGCATGCATTAACATAGTTAATAAACACACAAGCTGCACACTGCCTCTCCATTAGTACGTTCACTCTCCCGCCCGAATGCTTCAGACACGACCCAACGATCCCGAAGCGAAGCCTTCCGGGCACTCCACCGCATGACATCACATTAAAGGGAGAAATAGTGATGACAAGAGGGAAAACAGGTGGCGGTTGGAAAAGCAGCTGAGGAGGGGAAGTAGCATCGTATGGAATCTAAGAAGTCTGGGATTTTCGAAAATAACCCACATTGCCAGTGTAATCCATCCATTATGGAATTAGATAGTCACAGGTAAAAGGGGGGAAGGGATGGTGGTAGGATGTCGTCCCTTGACGAGGAGCATGCTTCCCGTCTTTCGATAGTGTTGCTGGTAGATGTTGTTGCCTGACACCAGCTCTCTCAGGAGAAGCAACCTCCCACAGGGAGGTAAGTCATGGCTTTGGCTACTGTGGCCTACCAAGGCTGGAGAGCCATGATAAGTAGCCTAGCTTGAACAAATGTTGACCCACATGTGTTGTTGGCCCATGGGTACAACCCTCTCATGTGGACACTCACCAGAACAGGATAACAACTGCGTGAAAACAGTACTTATAAAGCAAGTAGTGTTTACATCCATTTCATGCAGCACCCACTTTCACTTACTAGTTCAAGCACAGACACTCTACTCATCTGCAGAAGAGTAATTTAGATGACTACAATGGCACTTGCTATTAGTCCAAAACATGGCTGGCATGCATTCGTGCTTGTTATTTACTTCAAAAACAAAGTGATGGAATTGTCCGATCCTGGAAAAGTGTCCTATGGTGCAAGGCAGAGAATGAAGGAGAAGGTTTAGCCCCCTACTTCAAAAAATCATACAGCGAGATGCATGCAGAGCTCCAGAAATAAGACAAACATTCAAAACAAAATTTAAAGAACTACCGTCAGTTGGGGTAACATTGGCCCTTTGAGGGTAACTTTGGCCCAAGACAAAAATAATGTTAAATCATGTTACAACTCTTCCAAATATTTATTAGATGTGATGATACATATGTAACATATGTATCATCTAATAAATATTTTGGAGAGTTGTAACATGATTTAACATTATTTTTGTCTTGGGCCAAAGTTACCCTCAAAGGGCCAATGTTACCCCAACTGACGGTACTGTGTTTAATGATCAGTTTAAACAAACAATTGTTGATAGCTACGTAATACAGTATCTGACCTCACTGGTGGGTTGCACTAGACTGAAGCAAAGATTACAAGGATGCTCCTTCTGCTCCTCGGATGCGGCAGTATCATCAAAGATAGCACTAATATAAATTTCAAATGCTGTCAGTCGGTATAGGTATGGCTGTAAAATAACATATAAATTACTTGTAATTTATATGGTTCCCATGATGTTGAAGACAATTTTAAAACTATAAACTTTTACGCAACACGTGTTGCGATCGCCTGTGACAGTGGCAGACAGTATTGGGACCCGTGCTTTGCATACTGCCCAGGGCATTTCCACATTAACTTTTTACAAAAGACAATTTACAGCGGCATTGCATATGAGCACATAAGACACTTAACACAAATATTCCAGGTTACACTTAAAACATGCAGCAGCAGTCTCTTTATAGTGAGAGATTGCTGCAGCCAGCCAGTACTGTAAAATCAGAAATGCAACTAAAGAGGGTTTGGCTCGGAAGTCTGGAGCCATGACACAACATTAATGATTATGTTGAGGCTCCCGGCAGATATATGCTCGGTTTATTAACTTATTCGACTTTTTCCTGGAGGGGGCCAGTGCCATATGTTAAAACTCAGCAGTGCGGTTGCAGGGCAGAGTGAAGTTTAAGCAGCTTTGAAATGTCCTGCACCTTACCTGACTCGGGGTCGTATAGGAAGACTCAAAGTCATGCAGGTAAAGAAAGAGGTTTTCAGGATGGCTAATATTTATCAGAATTATGAATATTGAAGTCCAAAACTGTAGGTCCCTATGGAACACACATCCACTCCAGGTTAGTATGTATCCGACTTAGACTGCCAGTAAATATCGTGTATAATTGGAAAAGGGGGAGAGAGGGGTAAACATCACCTTCATGCCAAAACTGTCCCAGAAAATACATTTCAGTTATTTTCCTTGATAGTTTTTATTTACCCAATATTAAATTGCACTTTTCTGAATTAATGATGGTGACTTTACAGTTCAGCTTAGGGTATTAATGAACAATAGCACCATAATATTTAAAAATAAAAGGCTGAGTGTCTTCTGCCATTGATGATGGTTACAGCTGGGGTCGATACCAGGCTTCCAATCCTGCCAGGAGGTACAACATCAAGGTAAGCTGTTACAGCACCTGGAATCGCAAACCATAATGTTGAGAATAATAGTGAACTACTGCCCATAGCCCTTATTGTTGACTTAAGTTTTTTTTAATATGCACATTCTTATTTAATTTTTCAAATCCCCTTCCTGCATCCGCCAGTTGACTATTCCAAATCTAGTTTATTGAGACGATGAGCAGTAATTAGAAAAGACTGGAGCATTACATAAACAACAAATAATTCTAACGAGTTCACATAATTTTTAAAGTGAAACTTCTGTGGGTGCAATAAGAGTAAAATTTCAAGGCCAAATTTAATGAAATGCAATGCAATGCAATGTGAAGCATTGTTGTGAAACGTTTATTATGCGAAAAGGACAAAGAATAGGTACTTGGCCAAAGATATATTAAGAGAGTACTATACTATAGACATTGCTGAGGTCGTTTTAATTATTTTTGTGCGATGATTCGTCTCTCCCCCCTCCCCAAAAATAGAGAGATAGGTGAACGAAAGAATAAGACAGTGTAGTATAGATGAATTAGCGAGTGGTTTTCCGATGTTGGCGACTCTGAGTCTGGGAAGATGGCGGACAAGCTCTGTACATAACATTGGCGACGAGGTGGTTTTTTTATAATAATTTCGTGGTTTCTCGGAAGAATGGCTTCGTTTGGACGTATGGACGAGTTCGATGAACGTTCAGATACTATAGGGACCTATTTGAAGAGGTTACGGCACTACTTTGACGCGAATTCGGTGCCAGAGAGGAAACAGGTGGCGGTGTTGTTGTCTGTGATCGGGAAGACGATGTTCGGGGTTTTGTGTGATTTGGTGTCTCCAAGTGAACCGGGAGATAAGTCGTTCGTAGAGCTAGAAGAAATATTGAAAACTCATTATAGCCCAAAGACACTCGTGATTGCAGAACTGTTCAAATTCCATGGGCGTATTCAAAAAGGAAATGAATCAATATCCGAGTTCTCAGTAGCCATTAAGCACTTAGCACAAACATGCAATTTTGGCGCGTTTTTGCCGGAGGCTTTGCGGGACCAATTTGTTAGCGGCTTGCGCAGTTAAAATATCCAACAAAAGTTAATTGAAGCAGAATACACGTTGGACCAGGCCTATGCATTGGCAACGACACTAGAGCAAGCGGAATAACAACAGCAACTGTTCCATGTTCCTCAAAGTCACAACAACAATTCCGGGCCTCAGGCATCGTCGGAAGATGTGTATAAAGTGCGGGTGCAACAAAAACATCAGCCGGGGACGGGAGCATTTGGAACTAGTGTGGGTCAACGGGAATGCTATCGGTGTGGTAGTAGGGAGCATATAGCGGTAACATGCCCATACTCACAATACAAGTGCCACACCTGTTCAAAGGTAGGACATTTGGCTAAGAAATGTCGCAAGCAGAAGGTGGCAGCAGTGTGGGGGGTGGCAAAACAAGACTCAAGGGTGCCCATTGAGGGGAACAGAGGGGGTGATGGCCATAGCAAGGAAGTGATGGAGTTGTTTAACATACAGCACCCGGAGGGGGTGGCTTCAGTGGGGTACCAGGTACTGGTTAGGGTGGAAGGTAAACCACTGGTGATGCAAGTGGATACCGGATCGGCAGTAACGTTGGTGTCAAATGAAACATACTTAGCAAACTGGCCAAACTTGCAGTTAAGTAAATCGAAGGTCAAGCTGCGGACATATTTTGGGGATGACCTACCAGTGAAAGGGGGTGCTCAAGTGGAAGTGGAATATAAGGAACAGATGAGCCGACTTCAGCTATTAGTGGTGTACTTGGGTCAACAGCGGCTTCCATCACTATTGGGAAGGGATTGGCTAGGTCATATTCAGTTGGACTGGAACGGTATTTGTGCAGTGAGTGTTAGCCAGAGACATCTGGGGCGGGTACAGGAGGAAGTGCTAAGGGGGCTGCTGGATAAGTATGCGGGAATATTTAGTGGGGCGTTTGGAGAAATTAAAAATTTTGTGGCTAATTTTACACTCAAGGAGGGGGCCTCACCAGTTTTCCTCAAGGCAAGGACTGTACCATTTGTACTTCGAGACAAGGTGGACAAGGAGCTGCAGAATTTGGAGAAACAGCACATATTGGACAAAGTGGAATACAGCAGCTGGGCGAGCCCACTGGTCATTGTCCCAAAGGCGAACGGCGAGGTAAGAGTTTGTGCAGATTTTAAGGGGACTGTGAACCCTAGAATTGAACTAACACGCCAGCCACTCCCAGGCATTGATGATGTGTTTGCATCCGTAGCTAATGGTAGGGTGTTTAGTGTACTGGATCTGTCTAATGCAAACCAGCAGTTGGTCGTGGGGAAGGAATCACAGGAATTGGTGACAGTGAACACCCATAGGGGCCTGTATAGATATCGTAGGATGCCGTTTGGCTTGTCGAGTGCTCCTGGTATATTTCAAGCGGTGATAGAGCAGATGTTACAGGGTATTCCAGGAATGGTGGTGTATCTCGATGACATTCTGATTACGGGGGGTTCAGTGGAGGAGGAGTTGGAGCGACTAGAAGCAGTGTTGGCGAGGTTGCAAGAACAGGGTGTACAGGTTAAGAAACAAAAATGCCATTTCTTGAAGGAAGAAGTTCAATTTTTGGGGTATGTTATAAGTAGGGAAGGTATTCGGCCAGTGGACGATCTACAAGAGGCAATTCAAAAGGCACCGGTACCTACCATGGTGACACAGTTGAAGGCGTATTTAGGCTTAATCAATTTATATGCCAGATTTGTTCAGGGAATGTCAGGCAAGCTGAAACCGCTGTACAATTTACTGGCAGAAGGAGCAGCATGGACATGGGATGCCAACTGTCAACAAATTTTTGAGGAAAGTAAGGAATGGATACTTCAGGCTCCAGTGTTAGTGCCCTTTGACCCACAGAAACCACTAATTGTAGCTAGTGATGCCTCACAATATGGAGTGGGTGCAGTGTTGTCGCACAGGATGCCAGATGGCACAGAACGGCCCATTTGCTTTGCGTCTAAAATACTGTCCAAGGCGGAGCAGGGTTATTGCCAATTGCAGAAGGAGGCATTGAGCATCATCTTTGCAGTACAGAAGTTCCACAAATACTTATATGGTCACCATTTCACGCTGTATACGGATCATCGCCCGTTGAGAACGATTTTTGGACCAAAGAAGGCAGTTACATCTTTGGCCGCAGCCCGGTTACAGAGGTGGGCTCTTCTCCTGACGACCTATAACTATTCAATAGAATACAAAAAAGGAGAAGACATGGGTAATGCGGACGCTTTGTCAAGGTTACCACTGGCCTACGAGCAGTCAGTGGAACAAACAGTTTTCCTGGTACAACGGGACATCCCAATCAAAGCGGAGGAGATTGCGAAGGAAACGGAAAAGGATGAAGTCTTGAAAAGGGTAAAAAACTATACTATGTATGGATGGCCGCAGCATAATGAGGCGGCAAGTATGAAACCTTATGTCACCAGAAGGGATGAGTTAGCGATAGAAGATAATTGTATTATGTGGGCAGACAGGGTTGTGGTTCCACAAGTATTGAGAGAAACAGTGTTGCAGATGTTGCATGAGGGTCATCCGGGAGTAGTGCGGATGAAGATGCTGGCTAGGAGTTATGTTTGGTGGCCAGGTATGGATAACGAGATTGATAATACAGTAAAGAAATGCACAGCCTGCCAACTAACTAGGCATAGCATACCACAGAAGTCTTGGGTGCCTTGGCCGGAAGCTTGTCGAGTGGGGGAACGAGTGCATGTGGACTTTGCTGAAAGGGAGGGAAAAAGGTTGTTGATCTTGGTTGATGCCTATTCTAAGTGGGTGGAAGTATGGCCAATGCAGAGCACGGTGGCAGAGAAAACAGTTGAAAAGTTGCGAACGGCTTTTGCAGCATATGTCTTGCCGGAAAACCTGGTGGCGGATAATGGGCTCAGTTTCGCTCGGAGGAATTTCAGCAGTTTTGCAAGGCAAATGCCATCAACCTGCAGTTGACACCACCGTTCCACCCCCAATCCAATGGAGCAGCGGAGAGAACAGTGCAGTCAGTAAAAACAGCCCTTCTGAAGCAAGCAGTGGAGAATGGTCTAACGGGAGGGACACTCTCCCTGCAGCATACATTGGATAAGTGGTTATTTGCATATCGCAACACACCCTACACCACCATGGGGAAGACCCCAGCGGAAATGTTCTTAAAAAGGAAGCCTCGTACACAATTGTTGTTGGTGAAACCAAACTTGCCGGAATATCATAAAAAGCCAAGTAGGCTGAGAGGAGGGCCAGGACTCAGGTTTAGTGTACACGATCTGGTGTGGGTAAAGTGCGTCAGAGGAGAACAGACTCGGTGGATACTGGGAAAGATTGTAGAGGTGGTGAGCATGGTTACATATAGAGTCAAAGTAGGGGAAATAATAAGATTTTGCCATCAGGATCACTTAAGGAGGAGTCACTTGCAAGAGGAGATACAATTCCGAAGCCGGAAGGGGGCAGCAGGGGCAGTGAGTGGTACCGGACCGAGGAAAATCCAGGGGGAGGAGAAGTGGGGGCAGCATCTCCACCAGGGGGACCAATGGCAACGAGAGCAGCAGCAGCAGCAGAAGGAGCAGTGGAGAACCGGATAGAAGAAGGACCAAGCGAAGCTCCGAGCACAGTAGAAGATAGTGAAGGGGAAGAGTTTAGGGGCTTCGGTGAAGAAATGGCAGTTTTACCCACCCCGAAATTGTTGGCACAAAGGTGCAGTGGGAGGGTGAGGCGCCCCCCTAAGCAGTGGCAACAATGGTAGGGGAGGTGCTGAAGTGAGCAGAAGTGATAAACAGTGCGGTTGGGGGGGAAAAAACTAATTTAGTAGGGAGGAGTGTAGTATAGATGAATTAGCGATTGGGTTTTCCGATGTTGGCGATTCTGAGTCTGGGAAGATGGCGGACAAGTGCTGTACATAACAGACAGAGAGTGTGCTCATGCACTTGTTTCAGAAAGTAGATATTGGTATCCTATACAGTCACCTGCTAGTGCCTTGAATTTTATATTTGCTACCAGCGTACCACCTTGTTCAACCAGTCCCTGCATTTCCCAATAGATACCTGTTATGAATTTCATATTTCGATCAGAGATTTGCCGTGTTCCAAATGGCAGAATTGTTTGAAGAAACAGTAATATTACAGTTTTTCTTTAAGGTGTGGATATTTCAAAAGTGAGTAACATTTATTCTTAATTAATCATTATTGATTATTGATATCCTGAGCAGTTAATTTGATATGAGTAATAATTTTGTTAATTAATATTTATTTAGAAAATTGTCTTCTTTCCCTCTTTCAATTTTGCTCTGTTTCAGTCTTTCTCTCTCTCTGCCGTGTTACCCCTACCCCTTATGGGTCGAGATTTGAATTGCCAAAGAAGTTTCACTTATATCATGTGTACTGAGTTACATGGTGCTCTATTTTTTTTTTTTTTTTTCGTTATCACACGGTGGTGCATTCCAAATCGAAATATGATCATGAAGGTTTTTCCCTAGTTTGTACATATTGATATTGTTGTACTTATATGTGTTCGTTGATTTATATTGTTGTGATAAAATGCAAATGTAACGGAAGACAATTGATTCTACGTTTTACGGTTGGCTATATGCGGATTCTCGCGCGTAAAGATACGGAAGTTGGTATTCTGTTTTTGAAACTTTGAAAATAGAATTTTTCAGCAGTAGCTTCGAGAGTCGGCAGTAAGGACAGGCGTTTATAAATTTGTGTATCTGTAGTGTAAATATTATATATTATGGTAATACTGTACTGTTAAAATGACTCATATGGAAAAAGGTACATACATTTCAAAATTTAAATGGAATGTAATATTGTAATGATTATATGTACTGTTGACAAAATGCAAAGCGTTTTTTTTTATGATGATGCAGTTGAGCGATTGTAATAATATGTAAATGTTGACAATCGATACTTATTCTCAAAAAAAAAGAAAAATAAGTTTTTGAGTACCTACTACTTTTTAACTACAAATACAAAAAAAAAGGGGCATTTTTGAAAATCAAGTGGCTTCCGAAAGTGGCGGGGGGGGGGGGGGGGGGGAGAACCTTGATGGTATTGATACAGATGTAGTCGAAGAAAATTTAGTAGTAAAACTTACTTTAAACAATAAAAATAATGAAATGAAATATTTTTCAAATAGCTATTAAAAATATGTTACAGCTTTTTTTTTTTAATTCCATTATTATTTACTAATTTTTAATTTGATACATCACATAATTTTTCTTTACTTCTAAGCTCTTAATAACTACCAATTTTTCTTTTGTATAGTGGAATAATGAAATCAATTTTGTGAGAATTACTACATGCCTATCGCAATTTTAAACTATTTTAAATGCCATTGACCTATTACTAACACATTAATTTAGTTATGATCTTGGTAATACTAGACAAGTGTGGCTTCATGCAAAAAAAAAAATTAATCTTAAAATGGTATTATCTACATTCTATTGCTACCAGTAGCTATTCTGTAAAGGGTATTGTGATATTCAAGTAGTTTAGCAGTAATTTACCTTTTAAATAGCTGATAGGTTATGTTAGTTACATTATAAATAGAGAAAAATATGAGAATGGTAGGTTAGATTAGAATAGGTACGTTAAAAATACTGTCAAATAATGTTAGTTTAGCTACATTAAAAATAATATGAAATTGTCTGAATGGTTGGTTATGAATTACCTATTATAATGTATCTAATATAACTTACAATTCACACATAGTTTATAGTATTTTTAATTCAGCTAACTAAGCCTAAACAACCATTCACTCAATTTGACTTTTTTTATATATAGTTTACTGAATCCAACCCACCATTTTCATGGTTTTGGTTATTTTAATTTACCTAACCTAACCACTAATTAAAACTGTAAATTTCTGATAAAATAGTTGATGTATTACATAGCAAACATTAACATTCATCGAGAAAAATATGTGATGCACCTTGAATTTTTTAACATATTTTAAACATTCAGTAACACAAATCCACACAATATATGCTTTGTAAAATCAATATCAGACACATCATTACCCACCGTGACTATCACATGCATCAAAAGACAAAATGATTGGTCATCAATTATGTTACAGTATGAAGAAAACCTCTCTAAGTCATCAGCTTTACATGAAATGCTGCTATGCTAGGGAGCAAATCTGCAGTTTTCGCCACATGTTGTGCAACTAAAGGGTTTTGCGCATGGAGTTAATTATCACAAGTCATCTCACTAGGTGGCCTACGCTTATATATGCGTGCAGTAAGCAGAAAACTTTATAATATTAAAAAAGTTTACCTTCCTGCAGTCACGTGTCATGGTTGTTGCAGCATTGATTTGGGAAACTGTCACGATGGACATGCAAGGCTTGACGAGCTGGCTGACAGACGGATAAAAACGTAGTGACATGAATGTGGCTTTACCGAAGTAGTTCCGACACTGGTGGTAAACACTGTCGAGCCAACAGTGGCACCCAGTGCTCCGTGTACACATTTAGATTGCTTTACGTCATCACAATTATGGTTTTTGCCGCAGGTACCACCTGGCACCTGAAGCAGTACCAGCTCCTAGGCTTGGAGTCACAGCCAGGGCTAACCCTCGACGGGAGCATCAGCGGGACCCTGTGCTTGTCTCTAGAGGTGACTGGCAATTATTCATGTACTTAGTTTTAATCAACTTTTAACATGAAAATAGGCTCTTTTGGAACAGATTTTTAAATTTTAAGTTTTCTCATCAGTAGTAGCTGCAAAAAATTAATATTTGTTTTTTCTACTTCATTGAATTAATTGTCTGTAATTAGTTAATAATTTTAAAATGTAGATTAAATCTGTTTAAAAAAAAATATTTTACATTAAAGGAAAAAAAATTCATACAATGATCAACAGACCTTGAGTAAAACAAGCAACTACACAGTAAACACAGCTCTTGGCAAACTTATTACAATAATTTCGTGGTCATTTGCAATTTTTTTTTTTTACTTTATTATAAGCATTGACAGAATTGTTTGCAAATTCCAAGTTTGCAGATTAGAAACTTTGTGACTTTAGCAGAATTTTTCCTGAAGAGCACTCCTTGATCTTTTATAAAAGATATATGTTCTTAGCAGCATCCTAAGGAAAAGTTTCACTGGTTGGCAGTGGCATCTCGTCAGGGCAATTAAGGCAAGCAGTGCTTGCCCAGGCAGTTTCCAGACATTGTAATTTTAAAATAAATATTTTATTCAGAATAGTATTTTACTTTGGCTCGTGCAGTTAGGTATATGTATTTTTACACTATCTTCTTGGGACCCAGTACTGTGCGCTGTGCGCTATAAGAAAAGAACTTGTTGACACACAAAACATGCTGTTTTAGAAGTGTTGCTAGGTTTAGAAGCACTGGTAGGACCGCTTTCAGCAGGAAGGCTGCCGCAGTAGTTTCCTTTCGGAAGGGGGGGGTGGCATGGTACAAAGGTTCAGGGAGGGGATTGGCTGTAAAAACACGTGGTAGAAGCTACGAAGGTAGCGCTTTCTTGCCGAACTGAAGCGAACATGGCCGAAGGAGACGGTGGAATTCTTCCGCCGACTGCTTCGGCTATGTCCGCTACAGTTCGGCAGGGCAGGTGGCGAGGTCGCGTTTCAGTCGGCGGTCGTCTCTCGGGGCGCGCACATTTCTCTCGCGGGCTGTTGGCTGGCAGTGCGTGGGGGATTTGTGGGCGTACAGGAGGCGGCCTAGCAGTGCCAACTACTACCGACCGCGTCCCGCGGGTGGCGGATACGGGAGCCCAGCTCGAGAGTTGCAATCTCGCTGGGGTGACTGTGAATAACCAATAGCAGTCCGCGGACCAATGGCCGGCCTGTGGAGTCGTTATCACGGTTATCGGGGTGAAAGGTAGCCTGAATGCAGCTCGGCGCGTGGCAGAAAGCAGTTCCGTCGGCGAAGGCACTGCAGGGGAGCTCGATGTGCCCTAGATGCGAAGTGTAGACGAACTGCGGGCTGGAAATTGCGGAGCTGTGAACTCCACGCGCTCAACGGAACTGAACAGCATCGTAACTCTGAAGGAAGAGATGGCGGCGCCTTTAAGTTGGGGCCCTGTTGGAGCCAGTGGTAGCCTGGGTGGCGCGACCTTCAACCGTCCTGGGATTTTGGAGGACAAGAGGGTCCGACTCGCAAGATACTTAATTCGCCTGAACGACTTACCCCCACCCTGGCTTGAAAGGTTGTTGGCTGTTGACTGGAAGAAGGAAGATGAAAATGGCGCAATGTCATGCTGCCTTTTACCCCATGCGCCCGCAGTTCGAGCCGGTTTACTGGCTCGTCTGCCCACATCTGGTTTAACTGTGGCTGCCTGGGCAGCTGGGCTGGGCTGGGCTGGGCTGACGAGTGAAGTCACCCGCCCCTGGGGGCGCATGCGCCCCTGGTTAATAATAACCCAGGAGTACCCAACATTTAAATGCGGGCCGCAAGGCCCAAGCACCCAACTCCAGCATGGTTGATTTTTCAGCCCCTCCAACTCTTCTTACCTGGACCCTTCTTCCCTCTTGTCCAGTAGTTACCTGCTTGCTTAATGCATGATAATTGTTCCCCGCATGACCTTGGCCCAGGGTTCTCCCTGTGTCTATGCAGGTTTTACCTGGGTCACATTAGCTAGCTTTTAAGCTAGACGACCAATGGAGCGTCAGTCATGGCGCCAATCGCAGCCATGGCTGGCCAGTAAACCCCAATAGCACACGATGCACGCGCCCTTGTCCTGCATGGTTAAAAACCGCATGGTAGTGTGTATAGGCTTCGGCCTGAGACACACTTAGGTCCTCCCCTAACCTGGACCCTCCCCTTACACACTTAGAATAATTTAGGCTAGGAAAAAAAATTTTGGCATTTCAGGAATGATTGACATGCCAGTTTCTTGGTACACGTACCAGTTAACCGAGTTTCTGATCACGTATGAAGATAATTTATTTTGTGTTGGTACGAAAAATACCAAGATTTAATTTGTACTATTCTAGTACATTTTTATGAGGTTCTTCTCTTTATTTTAAGTACTTACTTTGCCATGTGTTGTCTGTTTATATATTTTGTACCAGATATCGATGATACTACACTGGCACTTAGTATATAAGTAATGTAGAGTAGGTATTTTACTATCAGAATAATGTAAGTCAAACATTATTTTTCAAAAATAATTTATTTTTAAAAAAAATGTCAATTTTTCTACCTGTGGAATAGTCAATGTTCAGTTAAGAAAACTACTTAAATAGCACCATTTTGTACCTTGAAATCCATATTTTCCCAGGGGAGGGCCCCCGGACCCCCCCCCCCCCCCCCCCAATCATGTTTTGATGTGAACGGAGTTGTTGCTTCCCCTCATGTAAACCTCACGCCTCGCCACTGCTGGTTGGGGATATGGGATTGTCTTACTCATCGTTATTTTGTTGTTTTGTTTAAGGGCCCCTGGCTGTTTGTAATCCACAAACGCTGTGTTATTGAGAATATCAACCTTCTGACCGCTCATGAGAACCTTAAAGGGACATGGAACAGCTGTGTACTGATGTTCAGCTTGGATTTCAACGTTAGTAGGCTACATCTCACAGTATTCAAACAACTGCCAAATATTGTATTCCAAAAATATATTTGCATGTTTGACTCTCCTATAGTTTATTCAGTTGTTGAAGTGCAAAATGTTGGCTCAGCGGCTGACCTCCATGGCGCAGGCAGATGCACGCCGACTCTAAGTGCGAGGGGTTCTGGGTTCAAGTCCCAGATAATCAGGGTTCCTCCAGATAGAGAAAAAGTGGAAAATAAGAGAAACTCAGGGAATTGAAAAGGTGTTTTAAAAACTTGGATAACACATGGAAATAAACAAAATGTTAAGTACCAAACTGAGTTCATACATTTTAACATTAGTGTGTCTCTTTAATACCTTAAAATTAAAACTACTCTGTATTTTAGTCATAAATTTATGAATAGTTGAAAACGTATCTGTTTCCTTCACAAATCAACACATTAAAAAGTTAACGAATCAACTGTACTGAGTTAACGATTTTAAGATAATCAAATGAAGATAGTCATTCATTAGGTCAAATCAATAATGAATCATTGCAGAAATTTTTCAAATAAAGTGGTTTTACATCTCAGACTGGCAGTATTGATTGCATAGCATTGATGGTAATGATAACGCTTAAAATGTGTATTATTTGGAAAAAAATTTTACAGTTTTTTTGAAATTTTGTGTCATTGGAATGTTTTGATAAGTATTTGTATGCAGTTTAATATATTTATTGATGTGTAAACATCTTAGCTCTCGATATACAGCATTTGGTAGGAGTAATTTCATCAATAGAAAGGAAGTAAAATAAACATAAATGTGTAACCACAGTGTTGGAAGTCATCAAGATGGCGGACACAATGTAGCAACATAAACCCGTATATAGTCACTTTTGTAAACATTAGGGGACATACTAAATATATTGGTGTGCCAAATGAAACTTTATGTTAGTTTACCTACCATGGACTATATTTGTTAAATTAAAATAATCATAGTAAAAAGTAATTACTGGCATTACAATGATAATACATGTTCTCCTTGTAAGGTTCCAATAGGTTTAGTAGCCCAGCGGCAACCAAATAACTGGAAAAACTTTTTTTTAAATATTTAAAGTAATTTAGTACAATAATATTATATAGTAATAATGTTGAATCTGTTCAAAAAGGTTAAGGTTTGTTTGTATGAAGTAGGTATTTACAGACTGATTTCAGACGTTTAAGCAAAAACAAATATATAATCATATAATTAGTGTTATAATATGTGTTTTAAAATGTTTCAGGTTAATATGTTAGTAATGCCATAGAAGTATAACTTTTAATGTGTGCAGAAACTTTTTAGTATTAACTGTATAGTGAATTCAAATAAGATGTGCAGAATTTTAATACAATTCTTTGTTGAAAATTAGGTTCGAAGCTGGGGTTTTATCAGAGCTGTTTCTAATAATTTAAAATTTTCAGTTGTTTCGTGATGTTAATTGCTAATCTACACTTGATGGTGGCAAGCAACGTTTACATTCAGGCAGCGAATTCTAGCGCAGGGTGCAGAAATTATGTTTGTGATTTCCCTAAAATTTTGATACTTGAAGCTAATATTTTATTTATGAGTATATTATTTTGAAGAATTCTACGTTAAATTTTGTGTCCAAGTTTCGTATTCTAAGTTTATTTACAACATGAATAACATGAGAATACATGAATTTGCTTTGTTTGTCTTTCTAGGTCGGGGGAAAAAAATATTTTGTTGTACATGGAAAAAAAAAAGTCAAGAAAACTGTTTAGTGTAAAAGCGTGGGAACCCATTTAATACATGGGTGTAAATTTGTATCATCTAAATTCTTAAACTTGCTAATACTTATTTTATTAACTGCAAGGGCATTTTTTATTAAATTCTACATTTAATTTCACGATGAACAAACTTTGTCGTTAAATGTGTAATTGCGAAAAAGCTTAAAACATTCTCGACGATCTTCAAGTTAAATAGCACACATGTATAAAAGTTAAAGTTAAAATAATCTCTTCGTTAAAGTAATAAACATATTTGAATTATGAGTGCAAATAAGAGTAAATTTATCAATTAAATTGTAGATTTCATTTCACTCCTTCTTTGTATCCATACAAAATAGTGATAATTCAATATAAATGATTCAATTTTATTCATAAAAGTATGCAATCATTTCATCAATGTTTTGTTATGACATTGTCACGTTAAACTATCGTCCGTAAACAGACTTTGCAGACAATCAATTTTTTAGTAGAATATGTATCATTGCTAGGGACAGAGCACTGTCTCATCAGTGGGCGCGGGCCGACACACGCTCGCGCACACACTTCGGTGGGAGGTTAAACGCCGGGGTCGTAGAGGGTGGTGGTGGAAGGGGTGGGCTCGCAGCTTGGAAGGGGGGAGGTGGTGGCACATCGGGCTCAGAAGGGCGCAGCCCGGGACGATGTCACATTATTTGGCCGGGCCATTCAGGACGCATTTGCTTCCATACAAAATTGGCCTTTCCACAGTGGGCACGTACCTGAAAGAAACTCAACCCTGCAGCTAGTCTCAAAATTTTTTACACGAAAAATGCATGCCCCCAAGAATTACATTACGATAGTAAATGGTTTATAACAGTTGATGTGTAACTTGGCTGTGCCCTAATAGGTTTGGTTATGCTGTTCGTACCGAACAACTGGCGTAAATATAATTGGGGCCCATCTAGCAAAACTTCTGGTTTGTTCCATATCAGCAATGTCTGATGTTCCCTATGTTATGCTGACATGTGTTTGTTTCACAATGATTACTGTGAAAATGAATTTTCCAAAGTTTGCTTGTTATGAGTTCTCTGGTATGGTTAGCTGTGTACTACGGACCCACTGATAACAATAACAGCTTTAATGGTAGACACAACAATAAACATTCTCAGGATTGACTTTCATGTGCTTTTTCTATAAAGTTTTTTAACATTTTTTTTTGGAGACTTTGTTTCAAACAATTTTAAATGCATGCAATCATTAAAAGAAATAAATAATATTGGGGTTGAAGGACAAAAAATTGATAACTTCCTTAGTAAGCACAGTATAAAATTCCATAAAAGTTATTTTAATCGCTGATATAAAACAGAGCAGAAGTCTTGCTAGAAGGGCCGCAGTTATATGCACGCCAGTTGCTCGTACAAACAGCATAACCAAACCTATTCGGGCACAGCCAGGTTGCACATGAACTGTTATAAACCATTTACTCTCGTAATTTAATGCTTGGGGGCATGCAGTTTTCACGTAAAAGCTTTTAAGACTAGCTGCGGGGTTGAGTTTTTTTCAGGTATGAACGGCCTTAAAAAAAATTTCACATCACAAATGGCATTTAGGGCAAACAAACAACATGCCCACTGTCGAAATGCCAATTTTGTATCAAAATAACTTTTTTGTATCAAAAACATTTGTCTAAAACAATTTTTGTTAAAACCAGAAAAATGAGATCGCAGAACAAATATTCTATTCTCCCTTAGTATAAAATATTAAAGCTGTTCAAAATTGTTGTAATCTTCTAAATTTTCCGTATCTTTTGTCTGTAACTCTTGATAACTGGAACCCTTTGTGCAAGAGGCTAGTAAATTTGTTGAATGCTTAGCCTTATGTGATGGATTTCACCTAAAATTAAAAACAAAAAAAGTGAATAATATCATGTTGTTCAATGGCAGTTTGAATAAAAAAGTTTTGATATAAAACAGTATAAAAGATCCTGAGAAAAACATATTTTATCATACTGTCACTGTACCTGAAATGAAGAGACTAATGAAACTTGGTGCCTCACCATATGAATTAACTAGCCCTCTACGCATTGGAAACTGATATTTTGATTGAGAGGCCAACAAAAATGAAAAATGTGCCAAGCTTTGCAATGTTATCGTACAGCGGTAGTATCTTTTCGGCCATGGTTTATATATTTAATGTTCCTCTCATAAAACACAAAAGCTCAATACCAATTGCCCCCTGCCTGCAGGGTATCACATTTTTAAAAATTTAAGAGTATTTCCAGCTCAAAATGAGTAGTGTACATTCATACTTGCATGTGTCTGGCCATGTTCACAGGTGTTCAGCCGGCAGTTCAATGTGGACTTTTTGGACACGGCAAGTGCTTCGGGCGCGGATCACTGCAAAGCGTGCGTCACGCGCCTTCAGAAGTACTTCAAGATTTTCAACATGAATGGTGACTATTCGTAAACACTAGGGTTCTTTCTGTCGTCATAGGTCATTGATTTCCAATACTTTTATGTGCTTTGCAAAGTACCTTACTTTACAGGATCTCACTTTAAAGTATATGTATTTTTAATTTTTTTAAAATTTTATTTTACTTATCATTTGACTCCATTTCTGGGGTATGATAAATGTTAAATATATAATGCAAAAAAAAAAACTAACACAGACTACAATATTACATTATACTTACACTGAAATCATAACATTATTAGGTAAAACTATAAGAAATAATAATAAAAATAAACACAATACAACAATAAATAATAAAGCTTAAATTTATACTTGGTTTAAGGCTAAGATCCATAGTTTTGCAGCCACCAGGGAAATTATTTCTCCCATGAATATCATTGTAGGTAAACAAACGTAATAGACATAGTTTTGTAAAGAAAGCTTTGAATTTTTAAAATATGATAAAAAAAAAATTATAAAAAAATTATTTTTTATAAAATTTTTATTAAGAAAATTTTAAAATTAAATATTAGGTATTTATAAAAACTGTACAAGGCTTTTACTTTGCACACAATTTAAATGAAGTATCCTGAACATTTCTAAGTTGCTTACATGTTTACATACCGTACAGAATTTAAATTACTTGAGTTCATTTAACCGACGCGTGTAGTTGAACCAACGAACACATGATGTGTGAGTTCAGCATTACGCCGCTAGACGTCAGGCACAGTATTCCACGATGAGTTTAGAGTTTGCCCCCTAGATGTCCCAACTATCGCAGAACACAAAACTGGTGTCTGCGACAGTAAGTCGTTGTATTTTGAAGATAGAAAGAAGCTAATCGACGAAAACTCTTCCATTTCCTTTGAACTATATTTAACATTGGAATATTTTTTCCTAATATTTCACAGATATGATTTGACGGGACTCTGTAAAACTTTAATTGTAAACAATTTATTCTCTATTGTGGCAAAATTTATTGTATTTATATTAATAGACCTATTGTGTGAACCAAACGTGACCTAATATATAAAATACTTTCAAACTATATTATACATGAGAGTGGAAATGTAGTGGTTAGGAAACTGAAAGATGTACTATCAAAACTGTGCCATACCAATGTAGCAGTTATAAGTTTACAAACGTGCAGTGTTTGCTAACACATTTGAATTATTTGGTTTCAAAACTGCATAAATGTTTTTTTTCTTTATTTTACTTTTGACAGCAACACGTGTCCTCTTTCGCTCCATGGTCCGCTCTGTGAATATCAGGTCACGCAATATTTTGAATGTTATTGTAATTTTTGCAATTTTAAATCTGTGATTTACGTGTAGTAAAGTAATTGTTAATTTTTATAATTTTTTTTATAGTTGGTTGGTTTTGTAATAGTATATACGTTCCTTAATTTCATATAATAAACTCATATTTTACTACTGGAATCTATACATAACATCTCCAAACTGCAATAACTATTTCTCTGCATAAGTAAGGTAATAAATCCAATATATAAAAATAACTTCTGATAGCAGTTAAAATTATATGTATCAAAATAATAAAATACTATCACATTTACAACAGCTAGAAGCACCGAAACAGCTTTTACTGATTTTTTATTTATTTATTTATATATATATACATACATACATACATACATACATACATACATACATACACACACACACACACACACACACACACACACACACACACACACATACATACATCAACAAGAATTTGGACAGTTACATACATTATCATTCTCAGCATGGATCACTGCTTATGTGGCTTGTGATTGTTGGAGCAGTTCAGCTTCCAACTCCTAAAATAACATATTGCCTTTACTGAGATCTCCTTCTTTCTTTCATAGTTTCAGGGTAGATATATCCCCCTTTCCCTCTCCCTCTCTGCAACCGTGGCTGGTCGCCAAGAAAGGCTTGTAAATTATTTTCATTTCCTAGAGTTTTATGTATTTTGCAGTGTTTTTTTTCTTCGCAGCTTCTAAAAAAAAAGAGTTAAGGATAGGCTGCATTCGTGTCAGCGTTGGCAGGGCACATATGCACGCAAATCAAACTTACACAACTGGATAGCAGCTCCTTCGTTGTAAAATAGCACCCACACAGGAATGGAGTATTTGCATTATGCAAAAAGAGTTGTCAAACTTGACGTCAGCCGGGGCTCCGCCCCACGAGCCTGATCATCCTCCGTTCCCTTTCCCACCACCTTTCCTACCCGGCATTTGTGTCGTAACGTACGTAGCCGTGTGCGATTCAAACTGCGCGCCACGAACTACAGCAAGAGGGCGCTTAGCTGCAGTGCGCCACACCCCTAATATACATTAATTAATATTGTAATCCTTTTTCTTTCCGCCCTAAAACAGTATAACGATGGCTATGCATGTGAGTGTCTTTTAATTAATAACTTCATGATCTTTTGTTATTTAATAAGTCCAAGCACGAACAAGGACGCTCCCTAGCGGGCGACGGAGGAACTAGCATGCAACTCATTTGAACCCTGTTTTATGCTTATAAGTAGGGTTGTGCGAGAATGAGATTTAGGCCTCGAGAAATTTTCGAGAAAGAAAATATTTTTCTCGCGAGAAACGAGACGAGAATGAGAAATTTTTAAATAATCAAGATTTACTGTAGATATCACTTTCAAAATATATTGTTCTGTACATAAAACTGTTGCTTATCATATAAAATGTCAATTAAGTTGCCTGTGTACAACTGACATTTACCACACGTTATGTAAGCATACACTAAATTATAAATAAACATTCACTCACTTAGGTAAAAGTCTAGTAGCTAACATGTTAATTGTGGTTCCCGTTGACTTATCGCCACATTTTGTGTAAAACTGCTACACTGATATGTCCACATCTTCCATTTTACCGTAAAATTAAAGTTTAATTTGACAACAAAGTTTACTTCTGTTAAACTGTTATATTCCCGCAACACTTTTTTTTCCACTTGGTTACGCCGCAGTTAGAGATAAAGCAGTATTGGGAAATTATTCTCATATTCCTAATAACATTTTACAGGCGTCACATTATTTATTCATACCCGCAGAGTAGCTCGCGTAAACGGGAAACTCTGGTACTGTAATGAAAACAAAGAAATTGTTACAAGGGAGGCTTTGGCGGGATTCATTACTCGTGACGTCTTACAACTGAGTGAAACAAATGTGGAAAAGGAAATGGGATAAACATACTATTTATTCTGCCTTTTCAACGGGTTTGAACACTATGACGACAGTCGTCGTACCCTCCCAGTTACAGAGGCCGTACCTGGCCACCGACGCGGACCTGAGGGGGTCTGTTTTCCCCCCAGTGAACCCTCAGTGATGTGCATCGGCCAGGGACGCACCCGCGTGCGCCCTAGCACGCCAGTGAGCCAGTGTTAATGTGTAAATGTTTCTGTGTGTATATATTTCTTCCCCAATGACCGTGACTTTTTAAGAGTGTAAATAATGTAACTGTAATGTATTAACTATCGTGTTATAATCTTGTAATTTTCGTAAACGTGTCGCAGTGTCTATATGTAAGCGCGGCCTGGCGCTCATCCGCATCGCGAGGGGTGGCGCTCTCCCACGCCGACCGATTCCCCCTCCCCTCCTCCGCTGCCCGCGCGCGACGGCCCGCGGGCGGGCGGGGGAGAGCAGTTGAACTCAGGACTCGAGCAGCGGCGGACGTGCGCTCCGCTCCGCGCTGATCGCGAGACGGGTCTATCAAGCTCACGGTCCGGCGACACCGCCACAGTACAAGCATTCGCAGCAGCCGTGCTGCCTACGTTGTGCCACCCACGCGATTGGGTGTCCGAGTTACGAGTTACGAGTTACGTCACGAGTCGGTCATTATAGGATGCGTAAGCATAGTTACGCATCGCAGAACTTTCGCCGACATTACGAGTCAGTATGTAAGAACCGCGCATGCATCACGTGTCTTTGTGAGGGACATAGTTACTCATTGCTGAACCATCACCGACGTTACGAGTCAGTACGTAAGAGCCGCGCACGTGTCACGTGCCTTTGCGAAGCAGTTGATTATCAGGAACTTTGTTATGTGGGAGAACTGCCAGTACGCGTCGGGACGAGTGGGCCGTACGGGACGGTCTCCGGGAGTCCGGGTCTTCGTGGGAAGGGCGCGCACCCCGCGACGGATCCGCCAGGCCGCGGCAAGCTCTCTGAATGCAATAAAAGAGCTCGTGGAACGATTAACATCGAGTGGTCCTTTCGATCTACCTGTCATTCTACCTCCCCATCCCTCCAGGTCCCACATTTCCCGGTCCTGGCCACGTCGGCCTGGACCCACACCTCTCCGACGAGAGCAGTACGGGCATAACAGGAATTTCTAGTAAACAGGGAAATAGGGACCAGAAGCCGAGGGACGTCAACACACATTCACGTAATTTTACATAATACAAGGGCGTGAATTGTTCTGCGTGTTCAATCCATTCCTTTACATTCCAGTTCATTTAATAATCACATGACTTGCGCAGTCTTTTATTGGTTTTGAAATAAGAAACGGAACAGCGAAGCAGACTCGGTCTGGCAGCATGACCACCATTCTCTTTTGTTCGTTAAAAAGTAAATTTTGTATTTTGCTGTAATAATCAACATTTCAGTATGCTATTAAACATTACCGAACAAAATATTATGACTAAATTAAAGGTAATGCTTTTATTAACTTTACCGTAATAACGTGTATGTAAACTAAACCAATTTTGTAGGTTAGGTTCGAACGTATTTTATTATGTATTACGCTTACGTAATTTAAAAATTAAATACGGCAGTTTTTCTTTCAGGATAAATTGGAATTTCATATGACAGTTTTTATTCACAGTTTCGGTTATTGATAAAGGTTTTGGATGGTTGACTATCGGCTAGTCTAATATATCTTAATGATTGCATCATGTTTGCTTTGTGTTCCGCCAAATCATTTTTCGTCCAAACAGGCAGGCGCGTTTGGTATTTTTAAAACATTTAAACTAAAATAATAGCAGTGTGTATGTAATATTTAACATATAAAAATACAACTATCAATATCAAATTTTGTTTCCATACCAAATTGAGTTGTTACTGGTACCAAAAAAAAATTCTCGTTTTTTTTCGAGAAATTATTTTTCTCGCTCGCTGTTCGAGAATGCAATATTTCTCGAAGTTTTTCTCGAGGTTCGAGATCTCGCACAACACTACTTATAAGTAATTATTACAGACGGTCTGGACATGGAAGTAATTTAATAATTATTGTAAAAGGATTTATGTATTTTCTAATAGTAACCCGGGGCACGCTACACCAAAGTTGTAACGGTAATTGTGTTCGGCGCGAAGGGCGCCATGTTGCCACCCGCAAGCCATGAGCTCAGCCCAGTCTCCTTCTACAGCCGGCCGAGAGCGGACGTCTCTGCAGACACCCAGAGGACATCACCGTTGGTTCACCGATTAGTAATTCTGTAAATTAATTTATTCAAATCGCTTTCTTTTCCTCCTCAGGGCCTCTCTCGGTCGGAGAGACTGTTTAAGTAATAATTATTCACTCTTCGGAGTTTTTATCTCATCGGTGTATTAAGTAACGGCTTGAGGCGGCCACGTGTGTGGTTCGCCTCCTCACCTAATCTGATTCGTGCCTCGGGCGTTTTATAGTTGTATCAGTGGAGGATTGTGTAAGGACGTGTACCGTGAGTAGAATAAAAGCCAATTAACTGTGTTACGTGTTTTATGTTCGGGGGGCCACATGGGTCCCTAACCTGGTCAGCGGCGTGTGGGACGCCCTGAGAGCCCACTGCGGTAATTAGAAGCGTGCCCGACGCTGAGAGCGGGCTTAGTTAGGGACAGGAGCTGCGTATAACATCTGGAGGGCTAATATCTCGCCGCACACGGGCCACGTAACGTCCTGAGTTAGAGTCTTTCAGCCGGGTCCACGTGCCCACTCACGTGGTGGCGCCCATTAATTTCCACTGATATTCTCACCTCAACATCGGTACGCCCTCAAACTTGTAACTTATTTTTGTGGCCAAGCAGCATGCAACACGTCAGCGGTACAAAATATCTAATGATTATTTTTGATATGTATTTCAAAAGAAGAAGAAAATTATCGACATATTTTGAATATGGTATTTATTTTCAAGGCGGTGCTATGTGTTTGCTACTGCAATATTGTAGCTTAGGCTAAGGGTCTAACTATACCTGGGTGCGTATGTGGGTAGCCACACTGTTTCAAAGACTAAATAAAAAAATCCTAATAAATAACCTAATCTTGCAATGAAAAAAAATTAAGGAGATTGTAAGGTGTCACCAATTTTAAGATGTACTCCATTTTCTGAGAGTGAAAAAATTACAAAATAAATGTTTTGTCTTACAATTCAGTTTTTTTCCCCCCCTTAGGCAGTCCTGTGTCCTGTGAGATGACATTGCCAGAAGCTTTCAAACACTTTGTGGAGCAGCAGAACAAACAGGGTGGCAGTGTGATTGCAGGTGAGTGAGATGTTTTTTTTAAGCATTTTTACTTCACTTTCAGAGCTAAATATTATCCAAGCTTCAGTGCAATTTTATTATTGGGTGTACTAAACATTTCAAGGTCCTCATTGGCTGTGCCTGGCAAAGGTTTTTGCTCAGCATGGGGAGGGTTGTGGGTTCACTTCCACCTCCTTGTAGTAGTGAAATTTATTGGCTCACGTTCAATTAGTCAAGAGTCAACTGTAGTCTTCTTAAGCCTTATGCATTACTTCAGAGACGGATTACAACTTCTTGATAAAATGCAGAAGTCAATTTTGTTCCCTCCTCCCCCCCACCCCCATTTCCCACATTTACTTTCAGGTGGATTCATATCTTCATTCTAGCGTCCCACATGGCCGCCAAGTTTCACATGGGCCTTAATCCATCTCCGAGTTGCTTTGCAATGTTTCACTAAAATTTTAATTATGTTAATCCCTACTTTGTAACTAATGAATTAACTGGTAGAAACTGTTTGTTCACTGTGAATGAGAAAAATGTTTTCCAGGTGTGTACTTACGTCAGCGGAATTTTTAACTTTCCATTCTCTTTTGTGTGTTTAATGTCTCAGTTTTGTTTTCCATCACTTCAAATAATAAGTTTTCAAGAAAAAACATTTCCCTTAATGTCATCTGCAATGCAGCTGTTTGTGTTTGCAAAACTAATAACAGGATTGACTACAACGTGAATCTCATAATCTACACATTATTTCATGTAACATTTTCAGGCAAGAAAAAAATTATTCCTCCAGGAGTTGGAATGAAGAGCATTTAATTTTAAGGATTGCTGTCATATTATGACACTTTATCTTTGTGTATAAGACTATAATCATGTCCCAGATTTTTTAAATCGTCCCTCTAGCTTCCATGTATTATTACATTTTTTAATATTGACGTGGCCGGGGGTTGTTGTTCGGATGTTAGGCTGTAATTTAATGGGCGCCACCACGTGTAGGGGCACGTGGACCCGGCAAGACTCCGATCCCAGGGCGTGACGTCGCCCGTGTGGAGACGTGACTCGTTTCCCCCTAATACTGCCTATGTAATAACCAGACCTATAGCCCGCTCTCAGCGTCGGGCACGCTTTAATCCCTACCGTGGGCTCTTAAGGCGTCCCACACGCCCCTAGGTACTCGGGTAACACACACGTGGCCAATCACAACACAAGGTACGGATCCGGGTTTTTATTGGCCCTGCATACACATAGACACGATAACTCCTTACACACTCCTAGTCTCGTCGTTTAACAGTCAAAAGCCTTACGGCGCAATAGGCTTAGGTGAGGCCGGCCACCACGTGGCCGTGCTAGAATGTTCGCGAAGGTTTCAAGTCCCGTTACCGGAGTTAACAGCTATTAATCAAGCAGTCTGCTCCCGAGGTAGGCCCCGGGGATATACGAAAACGTTTTAGATTACTTACAGAATTACCGGATCAGTTGAATATCAAAGTTGAAGTCCCCGGAGTGCGGCGTGCTTCCTACCTCGGTGAGCGCTAGAGATCGACTGGGGCGAGCAATGGCCGTCGGGGTGGCTAGACAATGACGCAGCGCGCCAAACGGAGGGTACCGTTATTCGGGCCGTATTGCGCCAAGGCTTACTCAAGAAAACCCTAAAAGCTATTCTTTAATTTCTTACATATAATTATAAAATATAAGAATTACATTAGAAATTTATTATATAGTTATAAATAAAAGATGAAGATCGGTTTTGCATTATGGCCTCGGCAAGTCTACGTCTCTGGCGGCCTGCAGGATATTTCATCAATACACTTAAACTTTACGTTAATTATTGAAATGACAAATATTATAAAAATAACAGGGGTGAAAAAGAAAAGCGAATTACAAACATCCAATTACTAATAATTTAGGGGTACGAAGCACTGATTCTACTGCGCCCTCTTCCTGTGGTTCGCGGCGCTCTCACACGCACACACACACATGTCGGCGGGAGATTCAA
Source organism: Bacillus rossius redtenbacheri (assembly GCF_032445375.1). NCBI lineage: Eukaryota > Metazoa > Arthropoda > Insecta > Phasmatodea > Bacillidae > Bacillus > Bacillus rossius. The sequence continues at coordinate 279,604,196 of NC_086330.1, read as the reverse complement.
ACGCCAGGGAAGGAGTGGAGTGGTGGGGTGTGATGGCATATCGAGCTGGGCGTAGCCCCGGACGATGTCAATTGCCCCCCCCGAAAGTAGCTCGATATGGCCGCGCGCCGTTGACAGTTGGGTGGGCGTGGCCCCCGGTGTTTACATCTGCGCCGGCCGGGCCGTGGTGCGTCATCTCCACGACGCAGCATCGGGGTGGCGCCGTCGCTTGGCGTGGGCGGAGATTGTACCCATGCCCCGAGTCCTGCCGGTCCGTTTCTCCCTCCCCCGTTCCACCCTCCTCGCGTGTCTCATCCGCGGGTTCCTCCACCACTACCCGGAAGGATGAGTCGGCCAGTGAGTAGTGAAAGGGCCACTTCGGCTCCTCCAATGGGGAACTGTCTGTCCGCTCCCCCTCATCGTCTGGGTGCCAGATAAGTGGGTTTGGGAGACGACCCGTCTCCGTGCCCCCTACATCTTCCCCTTCCTCGAACCCGTAGAAGTCCTCATCCACGCTTTCCGTGAACAGCCGTCTCGCCTGGGTGGTACATCCTGCCTGTCGGACGGGTGATATTATTGGTGTTTCCGGAAAACCGGCGAATCCCGGCGTTGCGCCGCTAGTGGGTGTGGAGTTTGCTCTTTGGTCCGCGGCCGGGCCTGTTGATGTGGCGGTCGGCGGCGTCCCTGGTTCGGGGCCCGGCCCGTCCTCTTCTGGGAGCACGGCGAATTCCGGTGAACTGTCGCTATCTGGGTTGGGGGATTCTATGTGCGGTGACTCCACTTCGTGGCTCGGTACGTCCGCGTCTGTCCCCTCTTCTGCCGGTGCCAACCTCACCGTGTCCCTATGGTATTTAACCACTCGGCCAGTGGGTAGGCGTAGCAATACGGCTGTGGTGCCGGCTGTTCGTACCACTGGTACGGGGCCCACCCACTTCGCCGCCAGCCCCGCGCAATACTTCCGCCCACTGGCGGAGAGGGGGTGTAGCCTGGCGTATACTAGTTGCCCCGGATTCAGTGTCGGGGGTGGTGACGTGGATGCCGGCGTGATGCGCGCCTGATACTCCGCCTGTCTGCGCCGCGCCGAATCCCGGGCCGTCTCCGTGCGCTCCGCGCGTGCGTCAGGCGTGACCTCTTCCTGCTCCCCCCGTACTTGCAGTACCCGGTACTGACCTGGAAGTGGCAGATTACGCCCCTGTACTAGGGTGGCTGGTGTCTCGCCGGTAGCCTCATTTGCCCTGCGCCTCAAGCAATATAGAATGTCCGGAAGATGAACGTCCCAGGTGGTGTGGTCCTCTGTTAGTCGCAGACGCAACTGGGCCTTAATTTCCTGATTGCGCCTTTCCGTGGGATTCGCTCTGGGGTGGTACACAGGGGTCGTATGTATTATGACCCGCCATTTTTGGCACAAGGCTTTCCACTTGCGCCCCGCGAACTGCGTACCGTTGTCAGACAGGAGCACCCGGGGGTAACCCCACCGGGGAAAGAACTCAGTTTCCAATGCCCTGGCAATCGTGCTGGCCCGGCAGTTTGCCAGCGGAAAGGCCTCTACCCACCGGGTGAAGCAATCGGTGACCACGAGGATGAACCTCTTGCCCCGCGGGGTACGGGGGTATGGGCCCATGAGGTCAAGGGCCACTGTGTGGAAGGGCTCTGTGGGCCGCCGGGGTACCTGTTGTTCGCGCCCGTCCGGCCGGCGGGTCTTGTGCCGCTGGCAGTGTTTACAGCTGCGCACATTGTCCCTGACGTATTTACTTACTCCCGGCCAGTGGAACCATTCCTGTATTGCTCGTAGTGTCTGATCGGTACCGGGGTGTCCTGCCAACTTATTATCGTGCAACATGGAGAAGATGTCCCGTCGTGCCCCCCGCGGTGCGTACGTCCGCCATCTTGCCTGTGGTTGCCCCGCCGGGTGGGCTTGTAAACATCCGTCTACGACACGGTACCCTTCCACGGTACCCTCGCCACACTTACGGACCAGCTCCTGGGTGTACGCGTCGGCGGTTTGTACGGCTCGTACGAACGCTTCCAGGTCGTCGAGTTCGGCCCCCGGGGGAAGCGTGGGAGGTGTGGCCAGGTGTATCGCGCAGAGGCGTGCGTCCGCCTCGGCCCCCTGAAGTTCGCGCCCCTCATGCCCCCAGGTTGGCGGTAGTAGCTCGTCCCATTCCGCGTCATCTCGCACCTGTACCGTGTGGTCCGGGTTCCGTGATAGCTCGTCGGCCAGTTCGTTATTCTTTCCCGCTACGTGTTCTACTGTGAAATCCAGGGCTTGGAGAAGCATGGCCCACCTTGTCAGCTTAGAGCGGCGGCCCTGCATAGTGGCGAGCCACTTGAGGCACTGGCTGTCTGTCCTCAGAATAAATCGCTGCCCCTCCAGGTGCGGGCGGTAGCGTCTTATGACCCACACGACCCCGAGACATTCGCGCTCATTGACGCTGTAGCGACGCTCCACCTCCCCGAACTTAGCGCTCGCGTATTCAACGATCCGTGGCTCGCCAACCTCGCCTAACTGGAGTAAGATGGCGCCGACGCCCTCCTGGCTTGCGTCGGTCTGCACTATGATTGGTTTATGTGGATCGAGTCTAGCCTGGGTGTGACATTGACGGAATCGGCGTTTCAGTTCGTCGAATGCGTGCTGCATGGCGCCGGTCCACCTATAGGGTTTCTTAGGCGACAGTTGTTCCGTCAGCGGGGCCGTCACGATTGAGAAATCGGGTATGAAGGCCCTTAACCAGTTGGCCAGCCCTATGAACCGCTGAAGTTGTTTGCGTGTGTTCGGGGTGGATTGGTTCAATATGACCTCGAGCTGTTGTGAGGTAGGCCTGTTGCCGTCGGCGTTCACCACGAGCCCCAAAAAATCTAACTCCGTCGTCCCCAGGTGGCATTTTTCCCTGTTGCAGGTCAGGCCGTGTGACGCAAGTCGCTCTAGCACTAACGCCAGGTGGTGGGCGTGCTCCTCCCACGTCTGTGACCACACGATGATGTCATCTAAGTAGGCGGCCGCAAATTTCCCGGAGTAGTTGTCCAGTACGCGCGTCATCATGTTCTGAAAGGTCGCGGGGGCGTCTTGTAACCCGAAAGGCATCGCTCGGAACTGGAACCTGCGCCCGTCTGGGATGGTGAAGGCAGTTTTTGGGCGGTCGGCGGGTCGTATGGGCACCTGCCAATATCCCGATTTCAGGTCCAGTGACGAAAATACTTTTGCGTTTCCTAGGCCGGCTATCGTGTCCGCTATATTCAACAGAGGTGGGGGCGCATTAACTGTGACTTTGTTAATGGGCTTAAAATTAACACAAAATCGGGCGGTGCCGTCCTTTTTCTCTGCAAGTACAATCTGGAAGTTATACGGGCTCTCACTTGGCTCAATGATACCGTCCCTAAGCATTTCATTGACCTGTCTTAGGATAGTTTGCCTGCCTGCGTACCCATAGCTACCTGGTGGAATGAACATTGGGACGTGAGGATGGGTGGGGATGGCGTGTTCGGCCACTGTGGTCCGTTTAAGGGGGTCTGCACTCGCGAACACAGTACTCTGTTGGTCGAGCACACCCTGAATCAGGTCCCGGAATGCGGGAGGAACTCCATGCTTAAATCCGTCGAGACTGACCTTGACATCCGGCGTCGGTGCGGCCCTTCCGAGCCCGTAGACAGTGCGGCGGCCTTGGACGCCCATGTGGACCCGGCCGTCCCGTACCTCGATCTTCGCGTCCTGCTGCTGGAGCCAGGGCTGCCCCAGGATGACGTCGTCGCGCAGCCCGGCAATCACCACGGCTGTCGTCGTCGACCGCTGGTATCGGATGTCGACTTGTAGCGTCGCGACGCCCTGCGTCTGGCAGACGTCTCCGGCCGTGGCCAGCTGGAGTTGGCCCGGCTGGCGCTCGTACTGGGCGTCTTCCAGGAGGCGTGCGGCGATGCAGTTGTGGCTGGCGGCCGTGTCAACCAGCGCGTTCACGGCCCGCCCATTGACGCGGATCGGGATGCGCAGAAGGTCACCTTCGTCGGCACTGACGTGACCCAGTAGGGGGCCTGCAGGTGCGTGCTCGCGAGCCTCGTCTGTTGTCGTGGGGGGGGAAAGCGTCGGAGTCACTGCGCTGTCCCCCCGCGTCCGTTTCCCGACGGCCCCGGCGTCTCGTGGTCCGGACGGTAGCGGTTGCGCACTGGGCAGTGTTGGTGCCAGTGGTAGGTGCCCGCCGGGCAAGTCTGGCACTGTGGCGGGGGGCCCTCCCCGATGGCCCGTCGACGCCACGCCGGTGGCGACCTGTTGTCTGGGCGTGAGTTGTCGCGGCGCGCCTCTGCCCGCGGCGCGACGTACGGGACTACAGCTTGGGTGGTGTCGGTCGCCGGCTCCGTGCGCGCCGGCGTCGCGGCGCTGGCTCTGGTGGGTTTGAGAGCCTGAAGGTCCTGTTCCACGGTCCGCGCGAGCTGGACGAATTCCTCTGCTGCGCTTCGGGCCGCGTGACGTAGATGCGGGCGGATTTCCGGGCGCATGAGTTCAATGGTGGGTCCTAGGATTTCCTCCGGCGCTTGCGTCGGAAACAGTCGCTTGTACAGACGTATTTTTTTGAGTATGAACGCCTCGGCCGACTCTGTGTGCCCTTGTTCCTGGCAGAACAGCTCCGTGTGCACCTTCAACTCCGTCCGCGCGTCTGCGAACCTGGTTTCGAACCGTCGGACGAACTCCGGCCAAGGCATGTCGAATTCGTGGATGATCGTCCACCACGTTCTAGCGTCCGCGCGCAGCACTCCGCCTACTCTCTCGGCCCACTCCTCCTCCGGAACACCATAGCGACTCAACCTCCCGCGGCACGCGTTGAGAAACTGTCTCGGGTCGTCACTTGTCCGGCCTGCGAATTCCGGGAGTTCGACCGGCCCTACCGGGGTTGCGTGTCCTCGGGTCCGCGGGGCGGGTTGCTGCCCCTCGACCGTCCCTCCCCCTGCGCGCCGCGTGCCGTGGCACTCCGCACAGATGTACCAGGTGTTCTCGGTGCTGTCCATCTCCGCCCGCGTGAGGCACGCCACGTGCTTGAACGCACGGCACTGTTTACACCACACGCCTTTGCGTGTCCGTCCGTCGCAGGTTACGTTCGTACACTTGAAATAGTCCGGTACGGCCACTTTCCTTTCCCCCGGCGGACTGTCCCCCCGTGGCTCCAAACAACTACACGTGTCCGCCCAGGACGCGCCTAACAGACCTCCCACGTGTTTCGGTCGCGCGCACTTAACGCAGTACATCTTGTTCAGGTTGTACAGAACTTCCGTCTTCACCTCACTTACGTTACAGTCCGTCCGCGTACAGTACGACATCGTGCTATGGCTGGTGTACGGCCTAGTCTACTCTCGCCCCGCACTCCACAAGTCTGTTCACGTCCTTGCTGAATTCTTGCAAGCGCGCGCGCCAAGGGACGGTCACGTGACCGTCGCGCCAGAGTACCGTTATCCGCTCCGCTCGCTCCGTGCAACAACAGCACAACTCCCTCGCGCCTCGGTCCTAGTTATTCCTGCAGTTTTGTCACGCCCCACGCTCTTGGGCGCCACATGACGTGGCCGGGGGTTGTTGTTCGGATGTTAGGCTGTAATTTAATGGGCGCCACCACGTGTAGGGGCACGTGGACCCGGCAAGACTCCGATCCCAGGGCGTGACGTCGCCCGTGTGGAGACGTGACTCGTTTCCCCCTAATACTGCCTATGTAATAACCAGACCTATAGCCCGCTCTCAGCGTCGGGCACGCTTTAATCCCTACCGTGGGCTCTTAAGGCGTCCCACACGCCCCTAGGTACTCGGGTAACACACACGTGGCCAATCACAACACAAGGTACGGATCCGGGTTTTTATTGGCCCTGCATACACATAGACACGATAACTCCTTACACACTCCTAGTCTCGTCGTTTAACAGTCAAAAGCCTTACGGCGCAATAGGCTTAGGTGAGGCCGGCCACCACGTGGCCGTGCTAGAATGTTCGCGAAGGTTTCAAGTCCCGTTACCGGAGTTAACAGCTATTAATCAAGCAGTCGGCTCCCGAGGTAGGCCCCGGGGATATACGAAAACGTTTTAGATTACTTACGAGTCGACAGAATTACCGGATCAGTTGAATATCAAAGTTGAAGTCCCCGGAGTGCGGCGTGCTTCCTACCTCGGTGAGCGCTAGAGATCGACTGGGGCGAGCAATGGCCGTCGGGGTGGCTAGACAATGACGCAGCGCGCCAAACGGAGGGTACCGTTATTCGGGCCGTATTGCGCCAAGGCTTACTCAAGAAAACCCTAAAATCTATTCTTTAATTTCTTACATATAATTATAAAATATAAGAATTACATTAGAAATTTATTATATAGTTATAAATAAAAGATGAAGATCGGTTTTGCATTATGGCCTCGGCAAGTCTACGTCTCTGGTGGCCTGCAGGATATTTCATCAATACACTTAAACTTTACGTTAATTATTGAAATGACAAATATTATAAAAATAACAGGGGTGAAAAAGAAAAGCGAATTACAAACATCCAATTACTAATAATTTAGGGGTACGAAGCACTGATTCTACTGCGCCCTCTTCCTGTGGTTCGCGGCGCTCTCACACGCACACACACACATGTCGGCGGGAGATTCAAACGCCAGGGAAGGAGTGGAGTGGTGGGGTGTGATGGCATATCGAGCTGGGCGTAGCCCCGGACGATGTCAATTGCCCCCCCCGAAAGTAGCTCGATATGGCCGCGCGCCGTTGACAGTTGGGTGGGCGTGGCCCCCGGTGTTTACATCTGCGCCGGCCGGGCCGTGGTGCGTCATCTCCACGACGCAGCATCGGGGTGGCGCCGTCGCTTGGCGTGGGCGGAGATTGTACCCATGCCCCGAGTCCTGCCGGTCCGTTTCTCCCTCCCCCGTTCCACCCTCCTCGCGTGTCTCATCCGCGGGTTCCTCCACCACTACCCGGAAGGATGAGTCGGCCAGTGAGTAGTGGAAGGGCCACTTCGGCTCCTCCAATGGGGAACTGTCTGTCCGCTCCCCCTCATCGTCTGGGTGCCAGATAAGTGGGTTTGGGAGACGACCCGTCTCCGTGCCCCCTACATCTTCCCCTTCCTCGAACCCGTAGAAGTCCTCATCCACGCTTTCCGTGAACAGCCGTCTCGCCTGGGTGGTACATCCTGCCTGTCGGACGGGTGATATTATTGGTGTTTCCGGAAAACCGGCGAATCCCGGCGTTGCGCCGCTAGTGGGTGTGGAGTTTGCTCTTTGGTCCGCGGCCGGGCCTGTTGATGTGGCGGTCGGCGGCGTCCCTGGTTCGGGGCCCGGCCCGTCCTCTTCTGGGAGCACGGCGAATTCCGGTGAACTGTCGCTATCTGGGTTGGGGGATTCTATGTGCGGTGACTCCACTTCGTGGCTCGGTACGTCCGCGTCTGTCCCCTCTTCTGCCGGTGCCAACCTCACCGTGTCCCTATGGTATTTAACCACTCGGCCAGTGGGTAGGCGTAGCAATACGGCTGTGGTGCCGGCTGTTCGTACCACTGGTACGGGGCCCACCCACTTCGCCGCCAGCCCCGCGCAATACTTCCGCCCACTGGCGGATAGGGGGTGTAGCCTGGCGTATACTAGTTGCCCCGGATTCAGTGTCGGGGGTGGTGACGTGGATGCCGGCGTGATGCGCGCCTGATACTCCGCCTGTCTGCGCCGCGCCGAATCCCGGGCCGTCTCCGTGCGCTCCGCGCGTGCGTCAGGCGTGACCTCTTCCTGCTCCCCCCGTACTTGCAGTACCCGGTACTGACCTGGAAGTGGCAGATTACGCCCCTGTACTAGGGTGGCTGGTGTCTCGCCGGTAGCCTCATTTGCCCTGCGCCTCAAGCAATATAGAATGTCCGGAAGATGAACGTCCCAGGTGGTGTGGTCCTCTGTTAGTCGCAGACGCAACTGGGCCTTAATTTCCTGATTGCGCCTTTCCGTGGGATTCGCTCTGGGGTGGTACACAGGGGTCGTATGTATTATGACCCGCCATTTTTGGCACAAGGCTTTCCACTTGCGCCCCGCGAACTGCGTACCGTTGTCAGACAGGAGCACCCGGGGGTAACCCCACCGGGGAAAGAACTCAGTTTCCAATGCCCTGGCAATCGTGCTGGCCCGGCAGTTTGCCAGCGGAAAGGCCTCTACCCACCGGGTGAAGCAATCGGTGACCACGAGGATGAACCTCTTGCCCCGCGGGGTACGGGGGTATGGGCCCATGAGGTCAAGGGCCACTGTGTGGAAGGGCTCTGTGGGCCGCCGGGGTACCTGTTGTTCGCGCCCGTCCGGCCGGCGGGTCTTGTGCCGCTGGCAGTGTTTACAGCTGCGCACATTGTCCCTGACGTATTTACTTACTCCCGGCCAGTGGAACCATTCCTGTATTGCTCGTAGTGTCTGATCGGTACCGGGGTGTCCTGCCAACTTATTATCGTGCAACATGGAGAAGATGTCCCGTCGTGCCCCCCGCGGTGCGTACGTCCGCCATCTTGCCTGTGGTTGCCCCGCCGGGTGGGCTTGTAAACATCCGTCTACGACACGGTACCCTTCCACGGTACCCTCGCCACACTTACGGACCAGCTCCTGGGTGTACGCGTCGGCGGTTTGTACGGCTCGTACGAACGCTTCCAGGTCGTCGAGTTCGGCCCCCGGGGGAAGCGTGGGAGGTGTGGCCAGGTGTATCGCGCAGAGGCGTGCGTCCGCCTCGGCCCCCTGAAGTTCGCGCCCCTCATGCCCCCAGGTTGGCGGTAGTAGCTCGTCCCATTCCGCGTCATCTCGCACCTGTACCGTGTGGTCCGGGTTCCGTGATAGCTCGTCGGCCAGTTCGTTATTCTTTCCCGCTACGTGTTCTACTGTGAAATCCAGGGCTTGGAGAAGCATGGCCCACCTTGTCAGCTTAGAGCGGCGGCCCTGCATAGTGGCGAGCCACTTGAGGCACTGGCTGTCTGTCCTCAGAATAAATCGCTGCCCCTCCAGGTGCGGGCGGTAGCGTCTTATGACCCACACGACCCCGAGACATTCGCGCTCATTGACGCTGTAGCGACGCTCCACCTCCCCGAACTTAGCGCTCGCGTATTCAACGATCCGTGGCTCGCCAACCTCGCCTAACTGGAGTAAGATGGCGCCGACGCCCTCCTGGCTTGCGTCGGTCTGCACTATGATTGGTTTATGTGGATCGAGTCTAGCCTGGGTGTGACATTGACGGAATCGGCGTTTCAGTTCGTCGAATGCGTGCTGCATGGCGCCGGTCCACCTATAGGGTTTCTTAGGCGACAGTTGTTCCGTCAGCGGGGCCGTCACGATTGAGAAATCGGGTATGAAGGCCCTTAACCAGTTGGCCAGCCCTATGAACCGCTGAAGTTGTTTGCGTGTGTTCGGGGTGGATTGGTTCAATATGACCTCGAGCTGTTGTGAGGTAGGCCTGTTGCCGTCGGCGTTCACCACGAGCCCCAAAAAATCTAACTCCGTCGTCCCCAGGTGGCATTTTTCCCTGTTGCAGGTCAGGCCGTGTGACGCAAGTCGCTCTAGCACTAACGCCAGGTGGTGGGCGTGCTCCTCCCACGTCTGTGACCACACGATGATGTCATCTAAGTAGGCGGCCGCAAATTTCCCGGAGTAGTTGTCCAGTACGCGCGTCATCATGTTCTGAAAGGTCGCGGGGGCGTCTTGTAACCCGAAAGGCATCGCTCGGAACTGGAACCTGCGCCCGTCTGGGATGGTGAAGGCAGTTTTTGGGCGGTCGGCGGGTCGTATGGGCACCTGCCAATATCCCGATTTCAGGTCCAGTGACGAAAATACTTTTGCGTTTCCTAGGCCGGCTATCGTGTCCGCTATATTCAACAGAGGTGGGGGCGCATTAACTGTGACTTTGTTAATGGGCTTAAAATTAACACAAAATCGGGCGGTGCCGTCCTTTTTCTCTGCAAGTACAATCTGGAAGTTATACGGGCTCTCACTTGGCTCAATGATACCGTCCCTAAGCATTTCATTGACCTGTCTTAGGATAGTTTGCCTGCCTGCGTACCCATAGCTACCTGGTGGAATGAACATTGGGACGTGAGGATGGGTGGGGATGGCGTGTTCGGCCACTGTGGTCCGTTTAAGGGGGTCTGCACTCGCGAACACAGTACTCTGTTGGTCGAGCACACCCTGAATCAGGTCCCGGAATGCGGGAGGAACTCCATGCTTAAATCCGTCGAGACTGACCTTGACATCCGGCGTCGGTGCGGCCCTTCCGAGCCCGTAGACAGTGCGGCGGCCTTGGACGCCCATGTGGACCCGGCCGTCCCGTACCTCGATCTTCGCGTCCTGCTGCTGGAGCCAGGGCTGCCCCAGGATGACGTCGTCGCGCAGCCCGGCAATCACCACGGCTGTCGTCGTCGACCGCTGGTATCGGATGTCGACTTGTAGCGTCGCGACGCCCTGCGTCTGGCAGACGTCTCCGGCCGTGGCCAGCTGGAGTTGGCCCGGCTGGCGCTCGTACTGGGCGTCTTCCAGGAGGCGTGCGGCGATGCAGTTGTGGCTGGCGGCCGTGTCAACCAGCGCGTTCACGGCCCGCCCATTGACGCGGATCGGGATGCGCAGAAGGTCACCTTCGTCGGCACTGACGTGACCCAGTAGGGGGCCTGCAGGTGCGTGCTCGCGAGCCTCGTCTGTTGTCGTGGGGGGGGAAAGCGTCGGAGTCACTGCGCTGTCCCCCCGCGTCCGTTTCCCGACGGCCCCGGCGTCTCGTGGTCCGGACGGTAGCGGTTGCGCACTGGGCAGTGTTGGTGCCAGTGGTAGGTGCCCGCCGGGCAAGTCTGGCACTGTGGCGGGGGGCCCTCCCCGATGGCCCGTCGACGCCACGCCGGTGGCGACCTGTTGTCTGGGCGTGAGTTGTCGCGGCGCGCCTCTGCCCGCGGCGCGACGTACGGGACTACAGCTTGGGTGGTGTCGGTCGCCGGCTCCGTGCGCGCCGGCGTCGCGGCGCTGGCTCTGGTGGGTTTGAGAGCCTGAAGGTCCTGTTCCACGGTCCGCGCGAGCTGGACGAATTCCTCTGCTGCGCTTCGGGCCGCGTGACGTAGATGCGGGCGGATTTCCGGGCGCATGAGTTCAATGGTGGGTCCTAGGATTTCCTCCGGCGCTTGCGTCGGAAACAGTCGCTTGTACAGACGTATTTTTTTGAGTATGAACGCCTCGGCCGACTCTGTGTGCCCTTGTTCCTGGCAGAACAGCTCCGTGTGCACCTTCAACTCCGTCCGCGCGTCTGCGAAACTGGTTTCGAACCGTCGGGCGAACTCCGGCCAAGGCATGTCGAATTCGTGGATGATCGTCCACCACGTTCTAGCGTCCGCGCGCAGCACTCCGCCTACTCTCTCGGCCCACTCCTCCTCCGGAACACCATAGCGACTCAACCTCCCGCGGCACGCGTTGAGAAACTGTCTCGGGTCGTCACTTGTCCGGCCTGCGAATTCCGGGAGTTCGACCGGCCCTACCGGGGTTGCGTGTCCTCGGGTCCGCGGGGCGGGTTGCTGCCCCTCGACCGTCCCTCCCCCTGCGCGCCGCGTGCCGTGGCACTCCGCACAGATGTACCAGGTGTTCTCGGTGCTGTCCATCTCCGCCCGCGTGAGGCACGCCACGTGCTTGAACGCACGGCACTGTTTACACCACACGCCTTTGCGTGTCCGTCCGTCGCAGGTTACGTTCGTACACTTGAAATAGTCCGGTACGGCCACTTTCCTTTCCCCCGGCGGACTGTCCCCCCGTGGCTCCAAACAACTACACGTGTCCGCCCAGGACGCGCCTAACAGACCTCCCACGTGTTTCGGTCGCGCGCACTTAACGCAGTACATCTTGTTCAGGTTGTACAGAACTTCCGTCTTCACCTCACTTACGTTACAGTCCGTCCGCGTACAGTACGACATCGTGCTATGGCTGGTGTACGGCCTAGTCTACTCTCGCCCCGCACTCCACAAGTCTGTTCACGTCCTTGCTGAATTCTTGCAAGCGCGCGCGCCAAGGGACGGTCACGTGACCGTCGCGCCAGAGTACCGTTATCCGCTCCGCTCGCTCCGTGCAACAACAGCACAACTCCCTCGCGCCTCGGTCCTAGTTATTCCTGCAGTTTTGTCACGCCCCACGCTCTTGGGCGCCACATGACGTGGCCGGGGGTTGTTGTTCGGATGTTAGGCTGTAATTTAATGGGCGCCACCACGTGTAGGGGCACGTGGACCCGGCAAGACTCCGATCCCAGGGCGTGACGTCGCCCGTGTGGAGACGTGACTCGTTTCCCCCTAATACTGCCTATGTAATAACCAGACCTATAGCCCGCTCTCAGCGTCGGGCACGCTTTAATCCCTACCGTGGGCTCTTAAGGCGTCCCACACGCCCCTAGGTACTCGGGTAACACACACGTGGCCAATCACAACACAAGGTACGGATCCGGGTTTTTATTGGCCCTGCATACACATAGACACGATAACTCCTTACACACTCCTAGTCTCGTCGTTTAACAGTCAAAAGCCTTACGGCGCAATAGGCTTAGGTGAGGCCGGCCACCACGTGGCCGTGCTAGAATGTTCGCGAAGGTTTCAAGTCCCGTTACCGGAGTTAACAGCTATTAATCAAGCAGTCGGCTCCCGAGGTAGGCCCCGGGGATATACGAAAACGTTTTAGATTACTTACGAGTCGACAGAATTACCGGATCAGTTGAATATCAAAGTTGAAGTCCCTGGAGTGCGGCGTGCTTCCTACCTCGGTGAGCGCTAGAGATCGATTGGGGCGAGCAATGGCCGTCGGGGTGGCTAGACAATGACGCAGCGCGCCAAACGGAGGGTACCGTTATTCGGGCCGTATTGCGCCGAGGCTTACTCAAGAAAACCCTAAAAGCTATTCTTTAATTTCTTACATATAATTATAAAATATAAGAATTACATTAGAAATTTATTATATAGTTCTAAATAAAAGATGAAGATCGGTTTTGCATTATGGCCTCGGCAAGTCTACGTCTCTGGCGGCCTGCAGGATATTTCATCAATACACTTAAACTTTACGTTAATTATTGAAATGACAAATATTATAAAAATAACAGGGGTGAAAAAGAAAAGCGAATTACAAACATCCAATTACTAATAATTTAGGGGTACGAAGCACTGATTCTACTGCGCCCTATTCCTGTGGTTCGCGGCGCTCTCACACGCACACACACACACATGTCGGCAGGAGATTCAAACGCCAGGGAAGGAGTGGAGTGGTGGGGTGTGATGGCATATCGAGCTGGGCGTAGCCCCGGACGATGTCAATATAATGATGTAATTGAAAAAATATGTTTGTTTCAATTCATTGTTAAAACCACAGATACGTACTGTTGACTTGTGATAACCCGATTTTTGATAGTCCACGCTTGGTAGTCGGGTGCCTTCTCGGACACACTTGTTGGAGGGAGAAGCGCCTCCTCCCATCTGCCCTGTAACTCACGACAGTTTCAGTACTATTGAGCGTGCTGAATGCTGTTACTTTAATGGTCAGTTTACATTTTTGTTGGAAATTGTGTGATGGCAAGCACAAGTGGAATCGCTAAACATAAGCATAAATATTTAACTCTTATTGATAAATGGGAAATTATTAGAAGGTATGACCGAAATGGATCTCTCATTAGACATTTCTAAAGTTTTTGACATCATATGACCTACCATTTATGACATAGTAAAAAATAGGGGTAAAATAGAACAATTTATAAAAACTGTAGAAGATGACTATGAGAAAAACCTATCGCATGAGCGAATACCCTCAAGTTGAGGAAGCTCTGTATGTTTGGTTTAGGCAACAAAAAAGCAGACATGCCCCTATTTCATAAAACAGAAAGCCCAGATTTTTTATCATGAGATAACCAACAAAATGATTTTCGTGCCATCGATGGTTGGGTTGAAAACTTTAAGAAGCAGCATGGCATTCATTTCTTGCAAATAAGCAGAGAAAAACTATCAGCTGATGAGACAAGTTCAATTCATTCAAGGTTTAAGCACCAAAACCACCAAACTAGGCCTTACACCTTAGCAACTGTATAGTAATGCCCATAAAACCAGCTTAAACTGGCAGCAACTCCCAACAAAATCTTTTGTAACAGAGGAGGGAAAAATAGTTTCAGGAAGGAAACTTCAAAATGAGTTTATCTTGATTATGGTATGCTCAAATGCTGTTGGAAGCCATATTTTATAACTCTTAGCTGTGGGTAAATTCAAGTCCCTACGGGCATTTAAAAATATAAAAGTTGAATCTCTTTTAGTAACGTATGTGGGTCACTAAAGAAGTTTTTTTTAGATTGGTTTTCCAACCATTATGTACATGAAGTGAAAGAACACTTCAAAGGAAAAATATGCCATCAAAGCCCCTTTCGTTATTGGCTAATGCTCCAGGACACCCGGACAAGGAAGAATTTAGAGTTAAGATGGCTGATGGTTACATAGACGCTTTGTATTCACCAAAAAATTGCACTGCACTGATTCAGCTGATGGATCCAAATGTTATCACGACTTTGAAAGCACATTACAAGAAGCGCCTACTGATTGATATCATCAGCCAACCTGACACAGACATCACATCAATCTTGAAAAGATTTAACATTAAGGATGCCATTGTCAGTAGAGCATTTGTGTGGCATCAATTCAAGTCTTTAACTCAATAAATTCTTGGAAAAATGTTTGGCCAGTAAACCCACTCCTTCTAAAGAAAGATGACAGAAATAATAAATCTGAAAATAACAACAATTTTATCGAGGCTGCACTTACATTTTGTGATGAAATTAACATTCGCAAGAATCGGCAGAAGACTTGAGAAGATTGGTATTAGACGATAACCTTGCTTCTGATCTGACAGAAGAGGAGATAATCCAGGAAGTTACAGCTCATGTTATGGATGACCCGACTGAGGCGGCCACGGAAGCGAAATGCACAATCACTTGCGATTAAGTTATGTAGGCTGCAAACACTTTGATACATTGGTGTGAGGAGATGGAACTTGACTATGAGAACATTTTAATGTTAAAAAATATTCAAGAAAAAGCCACGACACTCTTTATGTAAAAAGAAACAAAAAATATTAAAGATTATTTGAAACGTAATTATGTACTGTAGGTACATAGGTAATAGCTACAATTTGTATTGTTTCATGTTATAAGAATTACTATGTGAATTTCTATATACTCATTCTGTATTTGTATATTTCTGTATATATAACTACATATTAAAGACAAACAAAATAAATTTGTATTATTTATTTGTGAAAATCTAACCCAATTAATTTTTATATCCTCAATGGCCGTAAAAGTTGTACTCAATATTGTAACAATGTATATACATAATAACTTAAATTTTCTTGCCTTAGAAGTTTTCAAAAATGAACCTTTATTTATCCGACATTTTTGATAATTTGACACTCCTTCGGTTACATAACTGTCGGATTATCGGGAGTCAACTGATAGGCCCTTGCATATACATGGCTGAAGAAACTTTTATGAACTGACTAATTTATGGCATAGTAAAAATTTAACTGCGCCAATATTATACCAAAATGCTTTAGGGATCCAGTTAACTTATATGTGCCACTTCTGCCACCGTGCGTGCCAAAAATTCAAACTGGTGTTGCTCTTTCCCATTTTGGCAGAATTAATTCTATTGTTTATATTGAAACACCTTTTGCAGCACTAGTTGTTTCAGTGACATGGTGTCAGAGCATTGTAAACCACATCTTATGTGCTTGTCTCTACAATAGTGTACCCAATTTAATACGCAATTTAAATTCTGATGTAGAATACACTCAGTAAATTGGATTGTGTAACTTGGACCGTAAGCAACTGATGTTCTCAGCTAGCAGGCAGGTGCTTGACTAACCCCCTCCTCTACCAGACGCACCCATCAGTGACAGCCCCGTGACCGTGGGGTCTGCGCAGGTTCTTTTACCTCTCGTCGCATTACAGCATATATATCTGGCGCAAATAACAACAAAAAGTTATTCACACTGTTTGTACAGTGAAGCCGTAGGAATTGCAATAAATGGAAATTCAGTCTATGCTTTTTCATCCAGCATGTTCTGTAACCTGGCACAGATCGAGATGCTCTCATTCAGGTGGATTTGGGCATTTGCTGGTCATGACCACCAGTTGGCGTCACTGCCCTTCACATGTTCTTAGTTCACCCAGTGTTGACACGTAGTCTCCTCGTAACAGAGTAGCTTATTACAACATATTTAAAATATCACTGTACTGTAAATAAATGTTTATTTGATATATCCCTGTTAGAACAGTACATACAAATCGATAATCCCTCACAGTCGTGATCCCGAACGTGTCAGTGTGTTAGGTCTGTCCGCAGCGGCAGGAGCATGCTTCCCCGACAACTTCCCCGTGGAGGACGCCCTGAAGCTGATCGTTGCAGACCCTGGGTTCGGGCCCCTGGTGGCGAGGGTGCAGCGAGTCTTCGAGAGCCTGTCCCTGCAGAGAGCAGGTTCGCCATCGCCGCCACCCCCCAGGAACCCGTAGTACCGCAGACAGTCATGCAAAACTAGAGGTGAAAACACATGCTAATGTTTCACTTTGAGGCTAAGTCAAAGCTATAAATAATTTGAACGTCTCATATTAATTAAAAAGGTTTTTACGTAAAACTTTGAGATTAAATAAGATTTAAAAATATCATATTGTTACAAAAATAACCACATATAAGCTAAACTAAAAGAGATTTTCTGTACATAATTACCTACACCTGAAAGAAAATATTTAATGAAAATATTTGAATTCCGATTATTATTTTCAAAGTTTCGTCAATTCTTACTGAATATTCAGTCGTTATCAGTAGTGTTAAGATTTGAACACTTAAGAAATCTTGTTAATGAGTTATAACGTAATGTGAATATTTCAGTTAAAGTGGTAGTTTCCATAATTATTTTACTTTAAATATTTTTTTTTTTTGCACATGGTTTTAAATAAATTCATATTATAACCACATTAATTTGTTTACAATAGGTTTTCCTACTAAAAAGAAGTCCTTATTAAATGGTTTGAATGCACTTAAGACACATTTTTGTTTAGTCCTAACATCTACTGAAAGCATGTAGTATAACAGTTTTGGATTAACTGTTTTGTGTGTAGCCTTCATCTTAAAAGCTCTTCATCTTCTTATATCAATTATAATTTGATAATAATCAGGTTTCCCTAAAGCATGGAAAACAAATTATTTCAGGTATAATAAGAAAAATCTTTGTTAAAATATTAAAATTTTTGTAATAGTGTATTTTTATGCAGCTCACCTTAACTAACCAAACCACTCACTTCAGTAATTGTTTATCTTTTTTCCCAGAGCCGCTATTCTACGTATTTATTTAAAAGAATTTCATGAAACGCAAAGTAAAAAAAAACTGTAAATCAACCCATTTCATGAATAATGTGAATTTTTTTAAAGGCTTTATTTGCGATATGGTGAAGAAATTAGTTTATAGTGGCATTTGAAATCCTAGTTAGTTACCCATTTTGGTTGTTAATGATGGCCAGGTAAACTGTATTTTAGTCCAGCAATATTACGAACATATTTTGTGCAATTTCCTCCGAAATCCAGAATCATTATCAAAAATTATTTATTTTGTTTTTGAGTCTCACATCATTTGCTTTTTCCAGATAAACACAGCAAGTAAGCTGCTATTTTGTCACATGGTAGTAATTCAATTGTGACAATTTATTTATATGCTTTTGCAAATATTGCAAAGACATGCCCATTGTTTTCTATTTTAGTGAGAAACTATCCCCAAAAATATCTGTAAGTAATTAGATCTACATTTCTATAACCCTCATAAACTCAACAAACTAACCTAATTATTTTATAGTAAGTACTAAATAAAGCTGTACACCAATTACTATCTTCTGGCATAAACAGGCAAAACATACGAGGTGTAATCAAAAAATACGGTGAATTATTTTATTAAAAACAAAGAAAAAAAGTTACCTTAAATTAAAATTAATCTCCTTCAAAGTACTGTCCTTGGCTAGCAATACACTTATCCCAACGTTGAATCCATAACTGGAAGCATTTCTGGAAGGCTTCTTTTGGAATGGCTTTCAGCTGCTCTGTCAATACCTTCTCAATGTCAGGAATGGTGTCAAAACATTTTTTCTTTTAGCACATTTTTTTATTTTCGGGAAGAGCCAGAAGTTGCAGGTGAGTAAGGCTGATGTGGACAGACAGGAAGACTTTTAGCTGCCAAAAACTCGCGAATCAAAAGTGACTTGTGACACGGTGCGTTGTCATGATGAAGAAGAAAGCCGTTGGCCCATTTTCAGGTCTCTTTCTTCGCACATAATTTCGCAAACATTCCAGTACCCCCTTGTAAAATTCGGAGTTTACATTTGTTCCCCTTGGAACAAACTCTGATCGCACTATGCCCTCACAATCGAAAAAAAACAAGGACCATGACCTTGATGTTTGACTTTGATTGATGGGCCTTTTAAGGGTGAGGCGAGTTACTGGTTTTCCATTGAGAACTCTGAATTTTTGTCTTAGGGTCATAGCCATAGACCCAATTTTCATCCCCAACAACAACTTTGGCCATGAAGTCCGGATCTGCATGAAGGCGATCCTTCAATTCTGTGCAAACTGAAACACGATTTTCTTTTTGTTCATCAGTCAAAATTCTCGGAACAAATTTGGCACCACTCATCTCATTTGCGAATCATCAGTTAAAATGCTTTGCACAAAACCGTACGAGATGTTAAGTTCTTCAGTAAGCTCTCGAATAGTTATTCGCCTGTTTGAACAAACTAGTTTGGCCACTTTATGCATATTTTCATCTGTTTTTGAGGTCAAAGGACGTCCCGACCGTTCCTCGTCCTTAACCGACTCATTTCCACTTTTAAATCATTCATACCACTTGTAAACAGTCTTCAAAGTTACCACATTATCACCATACACAGATTTTAACAATTTGTGAGCTTCTTTGGCACTTTTTTTCAACTTGAAACAAAACTTAATGTTAATGCGTTGTTCAAGATCCATGTTTCATGACAGACACTGCAAACACGACCTCACTGTAGCGGCTATAGATGCGGACTGACAAGCCAGAATGTGTTCAAACTTGTCACTGCTTGTCTCAACACATGGGTATGAGAGATACTAGTTGAAATAGATGCAGCGTAAATAATTGCAGCTATAAAAATCATTCACCGTATTTTTTGATTACACCTCGTACTGTAGGGCCGCGACGTCTTGGCGTTTCGTTTTGCGGGGAAGCGGGGAAGAGTAAATGAGAGGGGAAGCAGCTGCGCGCGCACATCAGCCGCTATGCGGTTCATAGCAAAAACATCAGGCGCCACGCTCTCAGTCTGAAGTGAACAATGGAGCCCGACGCAGGACGTTCAAGATACAATAAAGTAATACATAGTGGGGAGAGGGAAATTATAAGTAGTGTAATCCAGGTTTGTGATGAAGAAGCTGCCAACAAATGTCTGCTAGTACCTCTAACAAATGCAACCGAAAGAGCTGCGCGATACACAGGTATAAGCCAAAGATCAGTTTCGCGCATCCGAAAACACAACAGAGACGCCAAATAAAAAACAAACAACAACATTATAAGTTTTTCAATGCATTCCCCGTAATTTCACCCGCGGTTTGTTTGTTTTGCATTTGGCAATTTTCCAAACTTTCTGCACCGCTTGTTAGAATATTTTTTATCTACAAGTGTAGCCGATATTGCTACACATTATATTGTATTATATTACATGATATTATATTACATTATATACATTATATATTGCATTATATATTTTATGATATATATGATTTTATGATATATATTAATGTATATTATATTAATACATTATTTATTTACAATTTATATGTTTATATTTACATATATATATATATTGTTACGATTTACCTGCAGGGTTCGTAAAGGATAGCCCAATTAATAGATTTTATTTCACTCACACAGTTTTATTTATTACCACTACTTGTCACTTACAAATAATCTTCTAAATTGGCAGATAATTAACTACACTTAAAGAAATGTCTATTCCCCAGTCACTCGTTCCACACACCTCGCTGGGCCGCACTTCCGGCGCAACTCTCGCCGCAGCACCCCTTGTGGGTCTCCGCCGCGGGACTCCGTCGCCGCACTCCGCCGCCGCCGTCACACCCTTCGCCGAGATCCCACACGACGACTCGCTCGCCTCTTCACTCGGGACTCCGCCGCGCCCGCGACTCTTATCGCCCGGAAACTCCCGACTCCACTGAACTCACTCACTCACTCCCTGCCCTGGAACCTTCGTCCAAGGACTTCGCCACTCTGCCGCACCCACGGCACTATCGCCCGGAAACTACGCTGCGGGAGAACTCCCGACTCCACTCACTCACTCAGACTCTGCCCTGGAACCTTCGTCCAAGGACTTCGCCACTCTGCCGCACCCGCGGCACTATCGCCCGGAAACTCCGCCGTGGGAGAACTCCCCACTCAACTCCTTACTGACTCTCACTCGAAGGTCGGCCCAACCTCCTTAAATAGCCCTTGGGTTCCCATCCAGAACAATCGGGCATGTCTCCGAGATATCGCGCGACCTTCGCCGTCGAAATGCCCAGAAACGCATCGTGAGTCCTCGAAGGACGCGGTGGCTGCTCTAAGAACGCCGATAAAGGCGTCTGAGTCATTTTATTCCGCAGTGCGGCCTCTTTTAAGTAACCCGATCTGAGGCAGGTGCGCGCTGCGACGGTCAGGATGTAGCGAGATAGTATGACACGAGATACCAGGGAGAGGATGCGGGTGGAAGGGGGCGCAGACAGGCCGAACGAGTGCGGCGACGCCAAGCACTGCAGCCAAGCGCGCTCGTAACAATATATAATAAAGGAGTGATATATATATATATATCACTCCTTTATTTGACCGTTAAACAGCCTCTCATGTTTAATTATTCATTTCAAGCCAAAAAAAAAAACTGGGAAACGTTTGTTGTCAGTTGATGACTTTGATAGAAGAGTGATCAGAGACACTAGCCACGAATTTTATGCAGTAAAAAAAAACAAGGAAACTACTGCCAGTTTTGAAAGAAAAAATCGGATGGCGTTAGGGAAAGACATCGCTGCGTAAAATACTCAAACAAATGGGTTTTGTGTGGAGAAGAAGCCAAAATAAGCGAATGCTTCTTCTCGAAAGATCTGACGTTGTTGCTTGGCGATAACGGTAGCTGACTCAGATGAAACAGTGCAGGGAGGCTGGGAAGAATATATTTGACATGGATGAATCCTGGGTTGACACTAATTTAACCTTTCAGCAATGTTGGCAAAAGAAAGGTGACGTTGAAGGTGTAATGGCAACAGGAAATGCAGCGCACAGACTGATAGTTTTAAGCGTTGGTTCTAGGCAGGGCTTCCTTCCTGGAGCCTCTCTTGTTTATAAAGCAAGCACAACAACAGGAGACTATAAAATACGCGAGGATGGTTTGTTATAAATATGGTTTTCGGACCCCTCGAAATTACTAAAATTGTTCTTTCAGAGTGCTGTTATGGAAAAAATACCAACCCGTGTGCATAAAAGTGGTAAGGTTCTTGAAGTGCGTGAAAGTGTCATGTCGATCGTCTTCACATTTCAGCCAAACCAAATGGAAAAGTAAGCATCAGCGAGGGAGTTACATGCAAGTCTTAATTAATTGTGTTTCCTACAGCAACCCACAATTACAAATTTAGTTCTTAACTTTAAAGAATTGTATAGCTATGTTTAACTATGTTTAACTAAGCTGCCCAGTCGAGCAAATGGTGCACTACCTTTAAATAATAAATTACCGTAAAGCATTATCGCATCTTTGTATCATTAAGATCTGCGCTGTGTTGCACCGTACGTGAGATTGTTCTCGACCAATGTTTTCGGAACGGCATGAAAACTTCCAGGCCGTTGCTATCAGCGGAGCAGGCAAGGCGGGACGTGTCGATTACAAGGTCGCTGAGCTCTAGGGAGTCGACCCGCCAAGACGTCGCGGCCCTACTATACATGTGTTTGTACCTAGATTTTGTAAAGCAGAGAGACAGGACAAAACATATATAAACACAAGGTAAGATGTTTTTTCGTACCATAAAGTTACTTTTTGTCCACGTAAACTAAAAAAAATTCTGAGTACACTGTATTTTGGACTACAGCTGCCAGGGGTTTGTTTCATACTTCGATTATGCTGAACGAGAATGATGGGTATGAAATAAATAAAATAATTTTAAAAAATTGATGTTGGTTTATTTTTGATATGAATTCGATAAACGTCTTACTTGACAGTCTGCGGCCACTCCAGAAAAGTTGTGACACCAAACCACGACAAACTCGGTTCATCGTTCACAAACATTGGCACAACTGACTCCATATCAACATCAGAATCATCAGAGTATATGCATGTCCATTACCAAACAATTTTCTGCAATTCCCATCGCTTCTCACTAGGTAGACTACTGAGGCTCGCTCGACACAAATTTTGTGCCTCGTTCAGGGGCTTTTTTTGCCCCACTGACTCATTTCTCTCTGCTGATTTTTCTCATTCGATAACTACAACACTTTTCTGCATTTTTAATTGCTTCTGTCAGGCAATTTCACTTGTTTTCTTCTTTTCGCCGACATAACCCATTTTGCAATTAATGGCTCCAAAACCAAAGTTAGTAACTTATTCCACTCAACTAGCACCACCACTCAGTGCTCACTCACGAGTAAGCTAATTTGTCTATTACTTTTGGAGTTTCAGCTGTCACCGACTTCAATTCGGCCTTTCCTCCAATGCTCATGTCAGCACTGCAAAGTCTGCTCTACTCAGATATATTTACTTAAACTCTGTAGTTTTCATAGTTTACAAGTTTTAAGTGGTGTCGACTCCTCAGCAGAAGTGACACCCAACCTGAGATTACATTCATATTCCTGTTGAAAATTTGTGTCAAAAATACTAAAATGCAAAGTGTAGGAAAATAACAATATATATTAGTTCAGTATTATACAGTAGAACCCCGATTTTGCGAACACGGATTTAACGAAAACAGCGATTTAACGTAAAGGTTTTCAGGAACCATCAAAAAAACACCAATTTATTAAAATAATAATATAGATTTCCAAAAAATGAAAGTAAATAGTAATGGAATCTTATTAAAAATTACACTTTGTGGTGTCAGTAATAGAATGGAGGTACTATATATTAATATGTGCCTTTGCATCATCTGTCCAATTACGAAAAAATTAAAAAAGTTGTTCAAATTGCTTAAAAACTGCGGGCGCTGTAACTGAATTGCGTAGGTGCGTGCCATTGCGCGCGCCTGGATAGATAGACTGTCCGCGACACATGACGTCATGAAGGGTTTCTTTGTCCGCATCCCCCTCCCCCTCTTCTATGCCTGGCTTGACTCACCACGTTATCTTCCAAACACGCCCGCATAGTAACAGTGCTAGCCAATAATCACACGTTTCCAAATATTCCCTTTCCCATCCTCCAGGTTTTTTCAACTTGTGACCACGTCACACCAATACGCCATTATTATTATTCTCTAGAGGTGTAAAAGTAACGAAAAAAAGCGTCCCCGTATGTATTCGTTACTATAACAATTAGTACTCGTTACTATCGTATCACGTTACATTACTCGTTACTTCTGATACCGCATAACATGCTATGTTATGTTGCAGCAACGAATCGAGTCGTATTGCGTACGCGTACAGTATGACGTCGCGTAAATAATAATAAATAGAATATAAACAATTAACAATATTTGATAATTAACAGTTTTTGTTAACCAAGAAACAATTAAATCTCATTAGAGCGGCTTTTTTTTATACTATCTCTTTTAAGATAAGAACAAAAAAAAACGTGAAAATACGCGATAATAAAAACATATTTCTTACGTTGTTTCTGTTCCAATCTCAAACTTAGTCTACACACACAATACCTTTAATAAACAGTAAAAAACTTTGACGACGAATTTCCAAATTATACTTTACTTAATAAACAAACATCGTTCTTTGTAACGCAAATTCATAGAATATGCGCGCGCATGCGTAAAACATACGAAAAATGCGAGTAACGAGATGCAGCCGTGTGTAACGTTTCGTTACTCGGTACTAGATGGCGCACCTGTTACTCGGTACCGAATACATACGGTTTGCTACAGCTCTATTATTCTCAGTAAGAGCTTTGTGCGCGGTGTTTAGTTTTTGGAATACGTTTTTTATAAGTGCTGCGCAGCTCAGCGAACAAAGAGAGTCAGCCGGCGGCTACGCCGCGCCGTAACAACAGCTGACCGAGTACAATGACCTTTCTCCGCGTACGGCGCGTTATTGACGGAAATTTTCCATCAATTTGCGGCCAATTTTTTTATTTTTTATTTTTTACTGTGACGCAATGTGTATGTAGCTCGTATTTGTTATAAACGCTGCAGGTTGCGACTGTATTTTAATACACTTTAACGTATTTCTTACACTTTACATATTTTTAAATTTTTATTTTATGCCTCATTTTTCACGGTTTCTGAAAATCTGTATGTACGACCGAGGTGTACGTACGAACCGGGGGCCGTACGAGCGAGATTAAAAGACGTTGAAGATGTAAAGTTGACGAAGTCTGAGATAGCACGGCAGCACAAGATATCAGCGTCGACCCTGTCTACGATATGGAAACGGTAGGGACGCGATTATGAGTGCGGGGGTTATTGAAAATCGGAAAATCGGATTTAACGAAACATCGATTTAGAGTAAACATTTTCGGTAACCATAGCACTTCGTTAAATCGGGGTTCTACTGTAGATGACATTTTATGTCTTTTTTTGTGAAGCAAAATTACTCATCGCTTGAAAAACGACAGCATTTTTGAGTGTCGTGCCATGTGCCAAAATAATGGTGTGTAAAACCAAGTGTCTATATAAAAACTGTCATAGTAGTTTCCCTTGTAAACACACCCATACCACCTGATTACGAAACAACCATCAAGATATTTTACTTCACTTCACAACACGTATTGGCCTAAGTTGCCGTTGCAGCCATAAGCAAGTCTGGTACTCTGTTGTCCATAGTTATAGCGATCGAAGATGTCTTCTCTGTAGTGGTACAGATGCAATGATCTATACCGACAGTGATGCTGCAAGTGTTGCAGTTGCTGTACTGTTGATGATGTTACAAGGCACGCAAGGGTTAGGAACTCTCTCGTTACAAATCAAGCTAAGTGAAAGCTTTGAAACAGATGATAATGTCATAAGTGAGGTACGTAGTTAGTAAACAATGAGCTGAGAAGGCAATGATTATCATAATGTTGACGTGACATGGAAACATTTGCGTAGAAGAAAGCTTGCACTACAATATTATTAATACACAGATAGATATTCATACATAGCTTCTTAAGCCTGGAAGTTCAATGTTGACAAATGATATTGAAACATGAAACTGATATCCTGTCTGGCACAGCCACAGTTGTATGGAGTACCAGAGAGATTTATTATACGCTGATGTTACATGAAACAATTATGATTGAGGTGTAGAGGAGTCACGTTAGTTACAAAACCTCTTAGCTTGGTCTTAGTCACATTATAATAACATAAATCAGTCTGTAATTACGGTTGAACCAAGCGGTACGACTGGCCTGTCTTTGAAACATCCCAATCTTTTATCTACTGTTGTCGAATTTCTGAAAAATATTATGAAGATGGGTCAGAGGTAAATACAACCAAAAATATAAAGATGCAAAGCATGTTTGTGCTATCCATCATTACTTTTGATTGGCACTTTGGTAGAAAAAATTCCTACATTCAAGATTTAGAATTAGTATTTTAGTATTATAATTTTTTTTGAGCGTGTTTCAAATCAATTACGTTTCAGGGCTCATAATTATGCCATGACCTTAAAAATAGTTTAAATAGTAACAAAAAAAACAAAAAAAATGAGTCCATGCGCAAAAGAAATGAAACTTCTTGCTTATTAGCTATAGATAGAGATAAATTGTTAGTATTTTATTATTGAATATAGAGAGGATGCGGGTATATCTCAAATTAAAAAAAAATGCCTTTTTCCATGCCCTGTACTCTAGCATCCGTTCACTAGCACCTTTTGGTGCCTCTTTTGGCAGTTAATTCCCACATTGCCTTTGATATTGCGTCTTCCTGCTACTGCCTTTTTTATTATTTTTAGGTATGATGTTAAATCACGATCTCCAGCTGAATAAAATGGGGGGGAAAAAAACACTTTAATTGAACATAAATTACACTTATAAAATATATCTCACAGTCTAAATCCTTTTGCCTTTCAAATCACAGTGTTAACATACCAAAAATAAATTACACTTATAAAACTAACCTCTTAAGTATATACATCATTTTTACGTTTTTAATCATACGATTAACATATAAACGAATGATACTTATAAAGTTAATTGCACAAATCAATTACTCTTTACCACGTGAATAAATAAATTGTAGATACTTTAAATTAAATAAAAGAATATGGTAGTGTCGATCGTTAGCTGTTACAAAAATTGAGTAGACAAACACAAGCAGCATTAAAAGAATTCCGTAACATCACTGCTGCGTCATTCCTATCTCTTCGCTGCCGACACCCCTTCCGACCATTTCAAATAGCATATAGCATGCTCTACTACGTACCTATGCCCCCTCCTGCCGTCTTCCCGTTCGACCGCAGGTGCATGCATTGGAGTGGCATTGGTGCTGATGCTCTTTCCTCCTCTGCCACTTCCCCCACCACGTACCTCATGCTATCAGAATTTTTGTTAACACTAGAAAATTGTAGCCCTCTCAGCAAAATTAGTTTCACTTCAAAAATTGTTTTAGATACCATTAGTTATTGAAAGTTTGAATTAGTCCTTGTTGGTAGTATTATTTGCAATTTATTAGATTCTTCTGACTAGGTTTTTTTTTTTTTTTTTCCTATGTCCAGGCAATGCCAATTTTGTGAAATTCCAACCTGAAGGGGCAAGATTAGTTTTGATGATAAATCATATCTCCAAAGTTAATACAGCGGAGAAAATATCAAATAGTGGTTCCTCTAAAGTTGATTTTCACACTACAATGTGTTTCTTTGAGAAATAAAACATGGCCCAAAAAATTGGTTGTCTGTAAAGTCGGTTTACAGACGATAGTTTAACGTGACGTCATAACAAAACATTGATGAAATGATTGCATACTTTTATGAATAAAATTGAATCATTTTTATTGAATTATCACTATTTTGTATGGATACAAAGAAGGAGTGAAATGAAATCTACAATTTAATTGATAAATTTACTTTTATTTGCACTCATTAATTCAAATATGTTTATTACGTTAACGGAGAGATTATTTTAACTATAACTTTTATACATGTTTGCTATTTAACTTCAAGATCGTCGAGAATGTTTTACACTTTTTCGCAATTACACATTTAACGACAAAGTTTTTTCATCGTGAAATTAAATGTAGAATTTAATAAAATTGCCCTTGCAGTTAATAAAATAAGTATTAGTAAGTTTAAGAAAGAATTTCGGCTTTAATCTCCAACCCAGATGCTCGTGGTGCGCTGGGGCCGAGATTAAAATTTGTCGAGAATATTTTACACTTTTATGTCTTCCAGTGCTCAAAATGATATGCAATTGTAGCCCCGGGCACAAAATTTTATTTATAATTCATTAATAATAATGCCCCTCGTGATAAACAAAGGAAAATATGTATTAACGAGTGCCTGGGTGATACGGAAGTGGATAGATAGCGCGATTTGTTCGGTTCGCATCCGTCACCATCGATGACAGCACCGCAGGGGAATAATATTATTTCCTTTTTATAATACAATTTTATAACAAATACACATCCCAAATACACCATACTTATTTATAATGTGTTACAATATTTTTTAAAACATTGTGCAAAAGATCCTGGGTGTAATTTGAATTATTATGTGTAACTGTAAAACACCATTGTTCGTACAAAAACGTATTTGATAATTCAACATTACTTTTAAATAACCGTACCGATTGTGCTGAAAATCGGTGGACGATCGTTAAATTACATAACATTAATAATTCAAGCGACGAAAACATGATTGAATAGTCAAATCGATGGTTGTTCCAATCGAGTGGAAGAGAGATGCGACGCAAGCGTACAATGAGCGTAACGGGACACATCGTAGTGGGTCAATGTGCATTATGCGACACTTTTTCGTGCGTGCAGCCGGCGTTAATCGATTTATTAGACATCACGTCAAAAATTTTTGATAAATTAATTGAATGCTTCAATTCTTTAAAATAAGAACCTACACTAGCATACTGCTCAAAGGTTATAGCTATAACAAAAGAATAATTGTTGGTGTCAGGAATTAAATATTTTTTTATCTGCCAAAACTGTTAAGATATACTTTATTCATTTCACTTGACAAGAAAACCTACAAAAAAAGCATAAAATATACTCTTTATACACATACTCACTCTAGAATCTAGAATACCTGCAGTAGAGAGATAAACACAGTTGTACAATTTTCAATGTGATTACAATATACAAAATAAACACAGTAATAGATAGCGGTTGTCAGGATTTACTAAATGCAAGATAAAACAAAATGTAAGGACAATCACAGAGCTATGTCTGAACATTCCATTTTTTAATGCAGCATATGCGGCATTTTTAATAATACTCTATCGTCGTGCATCGCCACACCTATGTCACAATGTATGTACACAACTACTCATAGTACGTACAGTTACAGTCTACCACGATCAGATCATAACAACTAATGGAGTAGACTGACACTCTATGGGACACATGAATTGAGTCGCGACTTCACGCGTGCTACTTCAGGCAGCTTTATACATCCGCTCGCTAAGTAGCTGCTAAAAAAAGGTTGTACGTGTTTCTTGCTAAGCCGGGTGTGTGTGCTCAAAAGAAATTTCTGTGCATCAAAATCAAACTTACCCACAAGCATTACAATAATGGCTTGTGCATTTTCTACCTAAAAAAAATGGCATATTTACATCACAAAATCACTAATGAAAGACATCTCTGATAAACTGCCCAACAATTTTCACTTGATGAAGTTATTTTATCTCTGAACATAGGAACTAGATACAGTAATTAAAAAAAGTAAAACAATAACAACTATATCAAAATGCATATACAATATTACAAATACCAGTCACACAATAGATGTTTGATAAAACAACAGGAAGCATTTCATAGTCTTAAATTAAAATCATATGTAATTAGGAGAAATGCTACAATCTGTTGGCCATTACCACCAGTCTCTTGTTAGCTCCGTGCAAAACTATTGACTATCATAAAACAACACAATAGCTTTATGAACTATTAAACTTTCATCCCTCATAACAGCAGTTTAATAAAAAATCTTGTACACATGAGATTCTTAAAATTAGCTCTCCTTAAAAACCTTTAATAAATATTAGAAAATAAAATAATATAAAACAGGTAAAGTTGGACATTTTATATAAAAAAATATATTTAACTTGTTTGATGCTGTGCTTTTACAAATGTTCACTGTGTTTCACAGGTAGCAATATAATCAAACATTAACTGAAAGTGTGTGTGATGTTTGTATAAAACAGTTATAAAATGCAGATCATACACAGTTTACTTGTAATACCTTAAACTATATTCGAGTTAAACAAACTCTAAATTACAGCTTACACACAGAAAATAACTTGTATTCGGGGGAAACATAGGGAAGGGATTGGGGGGTATACTGTAACCTGTAGTTAGGAAGAATTTTGCAGAATACCAGTGAAGATAGTTTGTTTCTATGTGAGAAGTCCTATGGCTACTACTGTAGGCCTATGTCAGTGTGTTTGTAATGTAAATTTGTTTCAATACCCATATTCAAATTTAAAATTTTTTTTTTTGAACTCTTTGCCTGAACAAAATTTCTGTATCCGCCACTGCTTACATTGAAGTATGCTTTTCTGTATCCCTACAAGATGTTTTGCATTTATTAATAAATGTCAACAAACTACAGAATAGGGGGTACATGTGGACAATTCAAATTTCCCACCTTAATTTTTATTAAATGTTGCTGTGACTTGTATTCACAGTTGGCACTACTGCACACTATGTTTACATGAAATTTCAACCTGTTGAGATCTGTTCGTTTCCTATTGATGAATAGTTACTCATGAAAAATATTTTTGAGAACTTTATATCTTGGGAAAACATAAATATTGTATGCATTTATATCTTTACAATTATTTGCCTGATGATAAAAGTGTAATTTTATCTAACTGTGAAAATAAACAATGACATTCAGATCATAATCTAAAGGCACTTTTTTATTTTCATGTTTGTTTAAAGTGGTGCTGGGGCACATATGGACACTGCCCCATCCTATAAATTTTCCATTTTTATGTTATGCAGCCTTATCAAAATCAGAGAATTGTTGATTATATCATATTATTTTGATGTGCATGATTATTAATTTTATCTTATTTTTCAGTGAATAAAAATGGTACGAACATATAAATGAAAAACCAGCCGTGCAGAAATTCTTGAATACAATATATCAAAAGCAATTGAAGAAATATAAGGAGGTGCTTCTATCCGATCAGCAGCTGCAAAGTATGATATAACAAAATCAATGCTACACAAAAGAATATCAAAAATGAAAGCAACTAGTGAAGACGGTCAAACTTGTGTAAATGTACCAGGAACTACTTCACATAAAAATGAAGAAAGAAGACATGCCTATGATTCAAAATACACAAGTAGGCAAATATTTACAAAAGAGGAAGCTCTCTTAGAAGAGTACCTTATTCAGTCATCTAAAATGCAGTATGGGCTCACATATCTTCAAATCCAAGAATTTGCATAAATTCTTTTATGCTGTTAAGCTATGTCGTCCTCTACCGAACAACTGCACAACACTGAAAATGGCTGGGACTGACTGGATGAAGTCATTTATGAAACATCATCCTGCTTTATCTCTTCATAAACCAGAGACGACCAATATTGGCAGAAATATCAGTTTCAATCAATATAATATTAGTTCATTTTTTGATAATTTAGATAAGATGTTAACCAAACACAAATATAGTACCAGCAGGATCATCAATGTTGATGAAAGTGGAATCAGCACTGTCTTACTAGCTCCTAAAGTGGTTGCTCCAACTGGCTGCAAACAAGTGGGCCGAACAGTGTCTGGTGAGAGGGGTGAGCAAGTCACTTTTGTGGGAATAGTTTCAGCGGCAGGCGAAGCTTTCCCTCCAGTGTACATATTTCCTAGAGTTTGTTTCAAGGAAGTGTTCCTCACAGGATCTCCTCCAGATAGCATCGGCTTGGCAATCCAAAATGGATGGATGACAAGAGACGGTTTTCTGCAGATTATGAAACACATTCAAAAGGTCACTGCAGCTTCCAAAGAAAATCCAATTCTGGTTCTTCTTGACAATCATGACTCTCACACAAGTCTTGATTTAGTTTTATTCAATAGAGAAAAAGGAATAGTTCTATTAACATTTCCTCCACATTGCACCCACCGAATCCAGCCCCTTGATATAGCAGTTTTTGGTCCTTTTAAGTCTAGGTGCAATACTGCATTCAATTCCTGGATGGCTCCTAATCCCGGAAAGCTGATTACCATTTACAACATTGGTTATTTGAGTGCAAAACCCTACATTGAATCATTCTCACAAAATAACATTTGTGCTGGTTTTGATAAGTTAGGAATTTTCCTTTTGAATAGGGATGTTTTTACTGACGAAGACTTCATGCCTTCCAATGTTACTGAGCTACACATGAAAAGTATGTCTGCTGATCGTAATTTGGAAAAATCAACCATTCCTGGGCCTTCAAGTACTCAAATTTGTCTTGATCTTGCTTCAGTTGAGTCAAAGATTTAGTCTTCCACTTCAAGTATAAGAATTTCTCCAGATCCTACTTCCATTCAGTCAAGCGCAGCGACTTGTTCTTCTCATCCAGACAACAATCCGGGCTTTGTGAAAGCTATTCATCCATCCCCTTCAAATCAATGCTATAAAGTTTCTGATTTTGCTTCAACAGCATCAAACGAAAACTGTAGGCGTACTTTTTCTCAACTGATCAGCGGAACTAGAAGGTCTGTACAAACATTGTCACCAGAAATGGTTAGACCATTGCCAAAGGCAGACAGACAAAAATCAAAAACTTCTAAGAGACAAAGAAAATCTACGGTATTGGCTGACACGCCGAGAAAATTAGACTTGGAAGAATAATTCCTATGCCTACAGGAAAAAGACAAGGGCAATTCAAGAACTACTAAGAAAAGATGCAGTAAAAATAATCAAACAATCAAAACTAATTTTCCTAGCAGATCAAAACTTAAATCAAATGAAGATGACTTGACTGACTGATAACACAGCATTTGACAGCCCCAGCTAAAATGAAAGTGACAATCATGTTATAGATTCAGATGGATGTTCAGGTGAAATTAAAGTGAATGACTATGTTCTAATAAAATTTCTATCTAAAAAAATTGTTAAACATTATGTTGGTCAAGAAAATAGATGACAAAAGTGAAGTGCTCATAAAGGACGTCATTAAATTGCCAAAGGTTTAATTGGTGGCACAATGCGAGCAAGTGGCTTTCTAACATTTTCAATTGACATTGATAGCTACAACGTGGGTTAAGAACAGAAATTAAAAAAACCATTTATCTTCATGGTTTTGTTTATTAGTGCAGTTGTAGTTAAGAATGTAGGCATAAATGGAATGAATTTAAACTTAATATGTGCATATTTTTATAGTCCTACAATTTTTAATTTCTATGTTTGCTAAATTAAAAATCCAATAATTGTTAATAATTTCCATAGCAATGTGTCATTTTATTTCAAGTTGTCAGTCTCATAAGCAGCATCCACAGCTGCCCCGCATTTGTTCACAAGTGCCCCAGCATGGGGTACATGTGGACAAAAAACTCAGTTTGACAAAATAATTTCTCAGCGACAAAGTATGTAATTATAAGTGTAATCTGAGTAGGTGAGGCCAAGCTAACACACTTATAGTACTGCCCACTGCAACTAATACTATATTTAATGAATAGTAGAAACAATTCTATTATTGAGTCAAATCTGTCCACATGTACCCCCTCCCCTACTAATCAATTACCAAAATTTGTGTTCCTTTCAGGCAAGGTACTGTGTGATAGGGGCTGAAATGCAGGTCAAAATGCTGCCTTTAAAAGTGGTGTTAAAATAAAGCAA
Source organism: Bacillus rossius redtenbacheri (assembly GCF_032445375.1). Taxonomy (NCBI): domain Eukaryota; kingdom Metazoa; phylum Arthropoda; class Insecta; order Phasmatodea; family Bacillidae; genus Bacillus; species Bacillus rossius. Next base: position 279,571,066 of record NC_086330.1, on the reverse strand, counting down.
CAGCGATGCAAATAATTGGTAGGTACCAAAAATTAAAGCAGTGCAAAAAAATCTATGTAAAATTTTGTTAGTTCTAAAATTATGTATCAAATGTTAATTTTGAGCTTTTACTCTTTTTTGTATTCAGGGCCCTATGAACTGAAACTAAACAATTTTTGCCAATTCTGAAGAAATAGCCTCTATTCCGTAACAAAAATTAAAACTCTAAAATACTTTTTTTCACTTCCTGACTTTCTTTTCAATCATTCTTTAGGAGGGATACTTACAGTAGTTTACCATTTTAATAAGTAGTTAGGTTAGATACAATAAAATTACTATGTATATACTAGTAAGGATGGCTGGTTAAAGTTACCTAGATACATTTTAAATTGGTAATTCATATAGATTTTACAGTACAGTATTTTTAATGTAGCTAAACAAAACCTCATCAACCATCCACACTGATTTAAAGTATTTTAAATGGAGCTAACGTAACCTAACCAAAAACACTATTTTTTAAGAATTTTGAATATAGCTAAACAAACCTAACCGGCCATTTTCATAAAAATTACTTTTCACATCATTCTCTATCCAGGAACTGTACATTGAATAAAACCAAAAATAGTTATGTTTACAATAAACAAAATGTATACAAATATAATTTTGATTATCCGAAGATACGGATCAAAGAGGGCCGGATAAACGAGGTTTTACTGTATTTGCAATATAAGCTCACAGACAAAAAAATAAGTCACCCTAGTGCGCATGCACACATGGATCGTCAAAACTGTCCAGGTGTCTCAATGAACAAGTCCCGTGCTCAACCGCACACACACTGCCTATACGTGATGTGGCATAAGGGCGTAAGGCAGTAGCAATCAGTGAGACATTGATGTTTCAAGAGGACGACAGTGTACGTCAACGTGGGTAGATGTAAGGATGTGACAGAGTGGCAAAAAGGGGCAATTGTGTTTGGCAGTGCCCATGGCCATACTGTGAATGAAGTTGCTGGATTTGTAGGTGTTTCGCAGCAGACTGGTCAATGTGTCTACATGCAGTGGTGTACTACATGTGGCCACAGAACATGAAATCAGAATTACGGTCAGAAAAAGATCCTGACAGAGAGGCATCAGAGATGCATTTCATGGTTTGTGAATCAAAATTGCTTCCAAACCGAACAGGAATTGCTGCAGTCAGTGAATGAAGGTCCATCCCAACCTGTTAGCAAGAGAACATTGCGACAGGAACTGCATGCAATGAACATTTGAAATCGGTCACCTGGCAAGAGGCCTGCTCACAAACAATTAAAGCTGCACGTCTTCAATGGGCTATAAATCATTGAACGTGGACCACTAACATGAACCAGAATGGTCAACATCTACATGATGAGTATACTCAGACTTTTCAAGATGAAACAGCAAAGTTCATCGAGCTGGACGCATGAATAGTTTTATGAACATTCCCCCACCCTATTACATCTCAACTAACCTACAACCTGAACCCCATTGAAAATCTGGGGGCCATGCTGGAACAGCGGGTAAAATGCAGACATCAGCATCCTTGCATTTTGGTGAAATTGCATGATCAAAGGTATTAAATGATTTCTCCATGGGTGGCTCATTTTTTGTCCAGTGAGCTTATGTATACCACTCATTAAATTGGTAAATTACTTGAAGTATTGCAGCGTTCCTTTCGAGAATGTTGGATAACATCTGGGGGGGAAAAAAACCACTTAGGGTTTTCTCTCCTCCCCCCTCCCTAGAAAAAAGACTTTTCTTCAGAATTAAAGATCAAAAATACATGTGAGAATCTCTACAATTTTCATGAAATTCAACCAAAAAACTAAAATATCTTAATGTCAAATCATTAATACAGATGGTAGGGACTAAATTAAACAGTAAACCAACTCTTATCATTTGGTATACACAGTGCAAAACCTAAAAAATGCGTACATTTCTACAGTAAACATAAGCAAAGGAACGGCACAAAAGGTACGTAAAACACATTGTACCATGTTTTCTCATACCATTAACAATTATTTCTTGGCCTAAATTATAAAAATGTAAAGTGTTAATAAAAGTGAAAATAGGTTATTTCCATACATAACAAATTTTTTGAAAGTTTCCCAGGAAATAAAATTTTCTTCATCTGAAAAACTACCTGTTTTTTTTATGTTACATCAGGTAATATAAGAAATTTTATGTAAACCTATGTACCTATAAATATAAAATGTGTAGTAGCTTCTGTCATAGTATACAAGGCCATCCTGAATTTACACTAAATACCCAAAGATATGAAGATACAAGATGTTTACCTTTGTTTTGTACACACAACACAAAGAGCAAAGTATTGCGTTAGAAGCGTTCTTAAAAAATATCAATTGGTGCTGTAGTAGAAAAAAACACTATGTTCAAGTTATTGAAATACTTCCGTCAACTTATTGAAAATAGTTTTCTGCGTTACAAATATATGACGTACCGTGTGATGTTTTCCACATTGCGTTTTCAGAAGTGGTGTCGAAAAACTCACTGAAACAGCTTTATTTCCTCCAAACTTTGTACTTCCACAAAAAAAAAATTAATTTAGGGGAAAACTTTAAAAACAGCCGAATTTTGTAATTTTTCGCAAATTTCACAGTACGCCATTTTTTGCAGACCCTAACAATAGAACACTGAATGATTGCAGTTTTTCTATAACAGCAGGAAGTTTTGTAAGATTCTTTTTATATTTTAAGAAATTTAATAATAAAGAGCTATGAAAATTATGATGTCAAAAATAAAATTGTATAAAGGCTTCACCACACAATCAAATTCCTTAAACACCAACAACACACAAAATCTCCTTTTGACACGAAAAGAGAAACAAAATATAAATTTAGTTCTTTTATTTTTCTTCAAAAATTATAAAAATCATTTTAATAAAATCTATAAGCCATCAACAAGACAATACTTCAAATCAACCCTGAGATTTCCTAACGTTTGTAGTTCAGTCGCAGAGAACTAACTGCCTTATGACCTAGCATACATGAGTCAATCCACATAACTTGCTCATTATTTTTAAAAATAATGCTAAAACACTCATAAAATATATAAAGTATAAACATATTTATATACACACCCCATCTCCACTGTTACGTAAAAACACTTCTATAAAACTCTATTTGTCTGGATTTATTAAATTACATTATGGTTAATCCTTTAGCAACATAATTTGAACCAAAATTTCTTTCACACTACACGAGCAGATTAAATTAACATTAAGAGAAAAAATTGGGGTCCAGTAAAAACTCATGAGAAAATGTGCCATTTACAAAAAAAAACCAATTAATAATAAACGATAATCTCACAAAAAGTTTATGAAGTTAAGAGATAAATGCACAGTTTTTCTTGGTATGTACAAATACTAATGGGTAGGGTGGGTATTTTTCGTGTTTGGGGGGGGAGGAACCTGACAGCTTGTTAGACTGCAATTAAGTATGCCCACGCCAGCGGTGTTTTCCCTGTGACTGGCAGCCAACCGCAAGAGACACCATCACCTTATCTGATGACGTTTTTGCTTCCACACAAAATTGCAGCGATTTGTGTGCGGACAGTGGATTTGTGCCCGAGAGAAACTCGACTTAATCACAAAATAAAGTAGCTATAGTGTTTTGAAGCAGAGCTGTTTTCAAAATCTTTTCCCGAAAAATAAATGATCTTTCTGAATGGAATTCTCCATTGCAGGAGCAATGCAAAACTCGTACACAAAAAAAAACACCAGCAGGCTTACAGTACACATTGGCTAACTAATTTTATTTCTAGAAAACCAATAAATAAATCCTATAATTTAAAAAAAATATACATGAACTCATAGTTACCAATATGTAAACAGTGTGTCATTATATGTCTATTAATTAGACTCATTAGAAGTAGCTGCCATCTTGAACTATTATATTCATTTACCGATGATGTATTACAACAAACAAAACCACCACACACACTTTAATAAAGAACAAAGCCATCACACACACATTAATAAAATATTTGCTATTTTTGTCAGCTTTACCCAGGCCTAAAAAAACATAACACCACTATTAATTTTGATTACTATTTTGGCTGTGCTGAAAAATGCAATTACCAAAGTTCTTTAACTTTGCAAATCGTATTGCAACAAGGCCATGCCTGATCATAAAAACTGGTTCTGCAACATGGTGAACTGCACAGCTGTTGGTACACTTCACTGAAATGTTGGCAAGAATTTCACTATCACAAAAGTCTCAGTGCTATGCTACAAATTACCAATATATTTAATGCATGTTGAAAATCTATTTTCCTGCTGAATTTGCTTCTGATATAAAATGATTTCAAATTACAGTGTTATTGTTATATACTATCAAATTTTTTATTAAAAATGTTTTCTTTTCATTTAACATTATGATATTCCAACATTCTTTTAAGGCTAAAACCTGGCTTGTCATATTTGCCACAAACAAATAAATGTGTTTCAACCAAATTGTGTTTTGTAAACCAAAGAATATAAATTTTTACCAAACATTTCAAGACTATGAGACCGAGACCAAGACTAAGAGACCATGAAACTCAAAATTATAGAAATATTTTCAACTATTTTTAAACATTTACACAAAAATATGTGCTAAATCAAGTCACAAAAGACTTACTTACACATGCAAGCAGCCGATATTTTACTAAATAAAATCGTCACAAGTGGTGGTATATTTCAACCTTTGTAAAAAAAACTAAAACAAATTACCTTTTATTTTGGATCAAACTCAAAATGTAATCTCTAAAGCCGGACTGACAATAGCCCATCGACTTCGTCAGCACCATGCAGCTAACACAACTTCATCCATTTGCCACACATTTTTCCTAGTCAGTGCAGCCAACAACACATGTTTTCATTTTCAGAGATTTATCTTCATGATGTTAACTATTTATAATGTGTTCCTGAACATTGTGGAATAGCGAATACTCAGAAAAATTCAAGTGTTGATGGAACTGTTTGAACATGAGTTTTAACACTTTTAACAGCCACAATGTAACTCCTTGGACTTGTATTCTGATAAAAATTTACTGTTTTAACAAGCCACAAAATTAAGCCATCCATCAAACTGAAGCACGGGCGCATTATTCGAGTCATCTCACTAGCTGCAGGTCAAGTGATTGACTGATGAAGGCAATGGGATATTGTAAGTCCAGCTAAAATGGCACACAATGGACTTCCAGTGGTGAAAGAAATCAAATGAAAGTGAAAAATGCAGGTAATTTAAAATAAAAGCAGTTAAAAGCCCCAAACAACAATTATGTGAACACAACCAGAACTCAAAGGCAAGACTTCATTAACTGTCTGATTGGAATGTTAAACAGACTTCAGCCTTAACAAAAAGGCCAAACAAATCCACAGCACACATTAATACACTCAGCAACACAGATAAACACTGGATTAACACAAATGCAAGACGAGGCCTACAATTTTCCTTTAAGCTGAGAATATATTATTGGTAGCACTTAACCATTTTCCATTCTAACAATCAAAAGTGTCAGTATGTAAATAAATAATAAAAACCAAAAACCTTAGCATTGAGTAGATATTATAACCATCATATTGTAAAGCGATATTGTCAAGTTGTTACCTGGCAATGGTTCGGTTTGTTTGTTACATTTAGAACAAAATAAACACAGCAGCTGTTAACATTAACAAAAGATATTATACAGATGACTGTACTTAAGCAGATGTAAAGTTTACTCATTTAACTATATAATGCTGATTTTAGTTTTAATTGTATGATCATTATATAGCTTAAACTACTGTAATTGGTGGGTAGGAAAAAAATATCAAACTTTGTTAATTTCAACAAAATACTTGATTGAACATAAAGAGATATTCAGATTTTTTTAGTTTCAAGCTTAGTAAAATATCCTCGTCATGCATTCGGGCAAACACTGTAATTTTTATAATTTATTTTGGACTATACCCATCCAGTGCACACTGCAATTATGTAGTTGTTGTCTATATAAGCAATAACAAAATCATTTTTGGATGGCTAAGAGAATCTCTCGCATGTGTTTCAAAAACAGCAACATACTGTGCATTAAACATTTGTTTCAAAAATTAACTATGTCCTTAATATCGCTGGTACACTTATTTAAAAATATCTGCAATACTGTTAAGGTTCGACACTGCCTAATGCAGCTGAATGTACAAGCAGTAAGGAAAGCATATATCAGCACCAATCTTATGTACATGCATTAACCTATTATGCTTAGCGAAACAAAAAAATTAAATGCTAAAAACATTCATCTGGATAACTAATGCACACTTGCAAGATTAACAATACTTTTTTCCAGCCATTAATTTTTACACATTTAAACAAGTGTGTATCACATTGTGATCAATAAACTCTAAAAATCAGATATAAAACTTGTCAAAATGTGACTAAAAAGCGCAGCCACACAAGCCATTATGTAAAATTACAACTCATCTGCTATAAAAAAATAAATACGTTTAAGGGGTGGGGAGAAGGGATTTTGGGCATGCCTACTCGGCCGAAGTCCACACTACGAGGGAGACTGCAGGAGCACATCGAACTTCACCACACGATAACTCGCCCGGGTGTCCAAGCCCTTCAACTCAGCCGTGGTTGGCCGCTACAGTTTCACAGGAGAACTTCTGCACGTCTACTCGCCGCTAGAGGTCAACGTAGAGAACGTCAAAGAAGTTTGGGTCAGCTTCCGGAGCACATCGAAGTTCAGGCTCGGTCGGCATGTCTACTCACCCGAGGTTGAGGTGGGGACATCATAGCTCTTCGACTCTGCAAGGGAGGGCGGGGGCTGTGGCTGGCGGAGCGCGTCGAGGTGCACCAGGTGGTTCTTGGCTGGGGAATCGAAGACCTTGGACTCGACGAGGGGTCCCGGCTGCCGCAGGTTCTCCAAGTGCTGGCGCTCGTGAAGAACCAGGTGGTTCTTCTGGAAGAACGCCTTGCCGCACTTGCCGCAGGCATGCTGCCGGATCTCGCAGCCACCGCCCAGGTGCCGGCGATTGTGCTGCGCGAGCCCGTGTTTCTGCGCGAAGCCCTTCCCGCAGTCGGGGCACACGTGGGGCTTGGGCTTGGGGCCGGAGCCCGCCACGGAGCCGGACGCCCCTCCCGAGACCTTGCCACCGGGTGACGGCTGCTGCTGGCAGAGGAAGTGTGTGGTCGGCTGCTGGAAGGCCGTCGCCAGGTCGCAGAGGTCCGCCACGAAGTTGCGGTCGCTCGCGTGCAGCCGGTAGTGCAGCGCCAGGCCCTCGCGGTTCGGGAAACAATTACCGCATTCCCTACAAGACAGACACCACTGTCAAAACTCACATGCAGTCAAATTAAATTACTAATAAAAATAAGTACATAACTTAAGTAGTTGATTGCATTACAGCTGTCCGAATGCTGGGAATAAACTTTTGTTGATCATCCCTTCACCACATCCACCCAGTATTTAACCAAAGCATCTATAAATACCTGGGGAAACAATTTCAGGACTTTTTGGGTACCTAATTGTTACAAATTAAATTTTTTAATATAATCACATTATGAAATGTTTACCACGTGTACAAAACATTAGTAAACAAAAATATATTTTTTTTTACAGATTTAAATAAAACTTTATATATATTCAAGGTCAAAATTTTTTTTTTAGTACCCTTGATCCAAATAATATCACGAAACTTTGCCATAAGACATGTCATATGAAAGCTCATTCCACCAGCTTTAAAACTGATGGCAAATGAACTCTCTAGCTTTTATAAAAGCTGATAAAAAAATATTTTTGTAATTACTCAAACCTCACTTTTTAATTTTTTTTTACTATTACACAGGATCCTACACTAAAAACTGAGTGCCTAAAAAAAAAATTATGACAAAGCCAAACCTGGAGATTTTATCTTAATTATTTTACATGAATCTGAAAAGTGCATTTATTTTCATTTATTTGATGTGGAATGACCTAAATATCTTCTTTTCGTTGAACATTGCCACTAAATTCTGACGATGCCAACATGTTTCTGATAGTTGTGTGATCCACGATCTATATATAAAATTTAAAAATTATCTGCAAAACATCATTTCAAAATCTTTAATTATATATATATTAAAATTTTGACTGTGCTATTAATGTTTTAAAATGTGGGTTTTATGTATACATTATGGTTTTCTCTAATTTTTTTCTAAAGCATCTCATTCATTACCTTTTCTTATTTGTACTTAATACTCTATATCATTCAAAACAGTTGTTGAAAAAAAATTGAGAACAAATTATATGCATAACTCAAGTGACACATTTCTGATACTTTGGTTTCCAACTTTCCTTTATCTCCTACATTCTTGTTTTGTGAATGATTAAGTTTGTATTTCGTTTCCACTGGAGCCTGGGAAAGGAAACACACTCATCCTGAAGGACTTTGAAATCAAGAAAAACTAGTTTCATGCATTAAAATTGAGTAAATATTGATGCCATGCTATCTTTAAATTTATATAGTATTTTCCAAAATTTTCTAGTTTTTAAAGATTTTTATTTCACATTTTTCCTTGACTATTGGCATTGGCCTCTCCATCAAATTTTTTAGAATTCAATCAAAATATAACACACACACCTCTGCAAAATAATAATAAAAAAAAGCAACATTAGAAGTAGGGCCTACTCAAAAATACAATTTTGGGAATTTCCTCCTCAAAAAGAAAATTGTGTGTGTAACTCAGTACACGTGATAGAAGTGGAACTTCTTTGGCAATTCAAACCTCAACTCATAATATATCGTAAGGTATAAAACAGCAGAGAGAGAGAAAGCAAGAAAGAAGACAATTTTCTAAATAAAAACAACTCACAGCTGAAATATTCACATCATAAAGAACAACTTTGCGTGTTACTGTTTCTTCAAACATTCTGCCATTTGGAACACACCAAATCTCTGGATGAAATATAAAATTCATAGCAGGTAGCGCTTTCTATGAACTATGAGACTGTCTCAACAGCGCTCTCTAATTCACAGCTGACTGTATAGGATACCTATATCTATTTTCTGAAACAAGCACATGTTCACCCTCTATGTCTTATTCTTTCATTCATCTATCTCTCTCTCTCTCTCTCGTTCTATTTTGTTTTTAGGCAGGGGACAAGTCATCGCACACAGAGAACGAAATCGAGCCCAGCAATGTACATAGAATAGTTAACTTTTTATCTCTCTCTTTGGCCAAGTACCTATTCCACGTCCTTTTCACAAAAATGTTTCACGAAAACATTGCATTAATATTTGGCCTTGAAATTTTAACTCACATTGCACCCAAAAAAGCCCATTTCTTATTTCATGTTCCATCAAATAGTGTTAAATTACAGAAAATAAACTTCACAAATATAGTTTGCTGAGAATATTGACATGGGTGAAAATGTTAGTTTGTTCAAGAGAGTGACCGAGGGAGATAGGGCAACATATTGAAGCGGAACACGGCTTGAACAAATACTGTTACAATCTGCATCGCTGCTTTTTCCAGATCTTTTTTTGCCAAATAAGTAGCTATAATTTAACACCCGTGTTACTTTGGCCAACCTATAAACCAAACCAATCATTGCCTGAGTCTGTATCTATTGACATACTGCTTAATTCTTTCGCAAATTATTATACACAAGAGCAAACCACTTTCAGGACTTTTTAATAAAACTCTCTTAGAACATTTTATATAACAGGGTCATTTTTATACATAATAAGAAAAACACACACAATAATACAAATTAAAAGATACTATTAGCAGAAACATTTTCGGAGATAATTTATAAACTAAAATGAGGCACAATGCAATTAAAGCTGTTATAAAATGAAAATTCATAACATCCAGCATTGTCGCAGTTTATTTTGGAACTCTTTTGTGACTGACTATAATTTCAATTTCCTTTGTAATGATTTTTATGACCTCTAAGCACCCTGAATACTGTTTTAAGACATAATTACCTAAATTAATGTTTATCTGACATTGTTAAGTAAGCACACTTGGATGTATTTTTGCAACACTTACATAGTATTGAACTGGTCCATTGTTATGTGTAGGTATTTACACATTATAGTAGTTGGTTAGGCAAGATGCAATTATTAAAAACGTGAGATGAATTGGAGTTACACTTCTTGAATTACAGAAAGCCACACACATATCAATGATGAAAAGCATTAAATTACAAACTGTTTCAGCTTCTACAGAATTACCATTTTTAAATTTATTTCATGGCAAACCATGATTTTATTTCCCTATGATACTTGACTGCAATGAAATACAAAACCCATTAACGCTGAGATCCTTAGTAATTCCACAGAAGAAAAAAATAAATAGAACAATACTTATCCTGAACAGATAGTATAAGCCAGCGGTTCCCAAAAGGGGTTCCGTGGCAGGGTCACAGGGGTTCCGTTGAGTCAGGACGAATGTCATATAAAGCAGACAGAATTATTGTCAAATAACTTTCTTGGAAGGATTTGGGGTTGTCAAAAGAGAAAAGTTGATCATAGGGTTCCCTGGCTGAAAAATTTGGGAACTGCTGCTGTAAGCTGTCTAGTTGGATAGTGACATTTTACATTGCACTCATACAAAGAAAAGAAAGGGTACAGAATAAAAAAAATGCATCCCAGGCATCCATAAAATCATTTTGCAGCTACCTTCATGTATGTATGGATTTATCAATTAATTTGCCTGTAGTAAATATGTTTATGGCTCTTAACATCACATAGAGTTTAGCATTCAAACTTTGTCAGTACATATTTAATTTATCTTATATACCAAACTTTTAGTTGTGCTGCATATTTGGTTGTTTAAAAATTTTAATAACAAATGAAAAATAGTGGATATATTTATCTTGAGTTTCATTCAGCATCCTTAGTTTATATTATGTGGGAAAGTGTAGGTAATGCAGGTTCTCTACAGTAAAAATTATTTAGTTTTAAAAATTTTTATTTCAATAATTTGACAAATTATGTTTGAATAAACTGTTATTGTGTTCATTAAAAAGCTTAGAATTTTATTAAGAACACTAACGACAGTATCTTTCATCCATGCTAAGTAATATGGTAAAAATAATGTTCCACTGTGTCTCCAAAATTATTGCTTGAGGCCTTAATGACACCTGTTCAAAACGTCCAAGAGATATACATGCTGTTCACAAATCTACTCACAATTGATTTCTAAAATAAACTAACATAATTTATAAGCATAGGTTAGTTCTAGTAATAAAAAATCTAAGTAATGATAAAACAACCACTTACATGAATTCAAAAAATTTCCAAATCAAACTGTGTCATCAAACTAGACAAGCTAATAATGTACTAACTAGTCCAACTCTTGTAAACAATTTGGCTGTTCCTAATCTTCATCAGGCTGTCAAAACAAAACTGAGTTTAAAAACACATTACTTACAGCTACAGATATTTACTTAACTTTCAACGTTCATAGAAGGGCTAATTTATGTACAAACACACTGGAAAAATATTAATTTTCAATACATACTAAGGAGTTGAACGTGCAGCATATAGCAGTGAGGTGGGTGATGGGTATGTGGAGGAGAAGGGAAGGGCAAGAGGGAGAAATGAAAATGATTAAGGAGTTGGGGTGGGAAGTATTACAGGGAAGGAGAGTGGAAAGGTTAGTCAGGCTATTTAAGGTGATAAAGAGGACAGCTGGAAACTAGGGTGTACAGAGGTGGGTATTATGGACAGAAGCTCTAGAGGGAATGGAGGCGAACGGAAAGAGGGAGTGGAATTGGCTGGAGGAAGGAATGCTGGGAGTGAGAGATGCAAGAGACCTGAGGAGATTAATAAAAGGGGGAGGGGGAGTGAGAAAAGGGGAGGACTCCTTGCCACCGGTGAAAGCCCAATTGCAAATGTGTAAATCAAATCAAAATCGAAGTCTACAAACGGCTATTGGAACTTTTTTTGACTATTCGTTCAGTTCCGTTACTTTTTCACGAATTTCATGACCTGTTTAGGGTATACGGCCATGAACGTGAAACTGCACAACCAGAAAAAAGTAAACAAATCATCTCAAACATATTTTATTTTTTAAATAAACTTATGTACTGCAACATTGAATTGATTATTCTAGCATCACTGGCTTTGCAAGCAGTTAAATTACCTGGATTTTTTTTACAGTGAACATCTGAACCTCTTACTAAGTGCGTGCATCTCTGCAAAAAGTTTTGACACTTATCGCCAGCATCTGAAAAGAACTGTATGGAGTATATGACTGAGGTTAAGGAGCTGGAGAAGACCAGAGGGGAAAATGCATAGTCAGTCGGTTCACATACCCATCACACACCTCGCTGTTTTGTGCTGCACCTTTTACAGCTACCTTAATCTGAGTCACATAATCCATGCAGTTCTTTTCAGACACTGGCGAAAAGTGTCAAAACTAATGTCAGACACTCGTGCAATGCTCTCGACTCCGTTTGCCAGTGCCCACATCCTGACATCTATAGATAATCATCACAGTCAAAAGTAAATTAACCTACTTAAGAAACTGTCTCACACCCCATATAGATATATTTTTATTTTAGTTTTTTTCTTCATTACTATTATTTAAGAGCTAATTATAAAATTTTAACCCGATACCTCCCTTGTATTTTTTTGTTGTCACAAATAAATTCAACATATATTATTTGGCCGCTAGTCTTGGTAATTACCACCCACACTACACTCTGGAAGAACTAAAGTAAAGAACGTTCTTTGAAAATTCTTACGACGGGAAAGATTGATTAAAAACATTATGTTGGACATACAATAAAATTCTATCATCACTGCTTTTCCATAAATAAAATAATCAAATTCAAAAAAAATATATATATATTTTTAGTACTAAAACATTAGGTACTTATCTTACCCTGAAAACAGCATTTATAAATTCCTACTGAATTCCATTAATAGGTTACAATACAAAGCCTGTGCATGGACAGGGTCACTGCCATTTTGCAGATCCTGTGGTTCTTAAAAAAAAAAAAAAAAAAATGTGTATATTTTTTATTTGGATTTTGTAATGCAGTGGAAGGTGCCTAATGTGCATCCAAACCCAAGCATCAACCCATGACAGGGTATGAAGAAGCGAAGCGCCGACTTGTTACATGCGATAGCACCCGATGTAAAAAGGAATCATTACATTAGATACACATGAAGACAATTAGTTTTTTACGTCAGGTTACATGCTATTGAATGAAACAAGTTGGCGCTTCGCGCTTCCATACTGCTAAAAAAAACTATCACGGGTTTGCGCTGCACAGTAGGGACTCAGTATTTTTAAAATATTTTTCACCCTCTACTGCATTACAAAATCCAAATACAAAATATACACACACTTATATCTTGAGAGCCTTAGGATCAAGTTGCTAAGCTAAAGCACAATGGCTGCGGCTACATCAATGCACAGGCATGTGGTAGTTTTCGAACATCGCTGCTTTTTAGAATGGAAAGAAAAAATCCAGAAAACATAGTTTTCACACACTACACACATCCCTAAATTTACTCTGAAGGGATGTTTTCATAATTGCTACTAGTTTGAGAAAAAATTAAATTTTTATATCTTGCATTACAATACCAGAGGTTTTACGCTGCCGCCGCCACTCATTGTTTACCTGCGGTAAATAAGAATAAAACACTGTGGCAGAACAAAAGTCAGGAACAATCTTTGAAAATTCTTACGACAGGTAAAATTTATTAAAAAATTTATGTTGGACATAAGATACAATTCTAAAATTGCTGCCTTTCCATAAACAAAATAATAAAATTTCAAAATGATTTTTTCAGTACTAAAACATTCTTTACTTTACCCTGTAAACAGCATAGACTTGGACTATTTACGAAAAGATACTGGGAAGATCAGAGCAGTAGATATTAAGTTAAGAGGTGGGACAAAATCAGGAAAGAGATTTTACAAGCAAGAGCAGGAGTACAAGACTTGAATGAAATCATTGAAAAAGCAAAATGAGATGTTATGGACATGTGCAGAGAATGGGAAAAAGAGGGGCTGCTTAGGAAAATGATGGAATTGAAGTACACAGGAAGAAGACCCCACGGAAGACCAAGGAGGAGATGGGAAGAACAGATAGTAAAGGAGTCAGGAGAGAGGAGAAGATTGGAGTAAATTTAAAGATGAGGAATGGTGGAGGAACAGAAGAAGATGGAGGCATTTTACTTTGCTGACCTGGCCACAGTTGGAAGCAGTTGATGATGATGAAATAGGATTATATGTTTTCCACATAGGTACTTCAGACATTCCTGAATTAACCCTGAAAGGAAGGTTTCTTAATTCCTATTGGTTTGTGAAAAAATAACAGTTTACACTTACATTACAATACATATGTGTTCACGTAATCCCTGACTTACATTGTTTATTTTTAATTTTTTTTAAACTTTAATCAATGTGAGTGATGATGTAATAATGAAATTCATTTAAATAACGACTGTATTGCAACTGTAAGTAATTTTTAATGCTTATATTTCATGTTTGTTTTTTTATTAGAATAAGTAATTGTATTATGATATGTTTGTTTTGTTACATTACATTTCAAGTAGGTACTATTTTGAGTCACGTAACGGACGAGTCTAATGGGAGGCAAAAATTTGAATCGAATTGTTAATGTCGTTAATTTAATGTGAGGAATACGTGCTGTGCACTGAAGTAGCTGACAATGAATTTTACAGTCTCCAAGGAATTCTTTGATTACAGCCATAGTATATTCTGTGTTTGATACGGCTGGTGTTTCATGTATCCCAGTTTATACCTGAATCCTAAGGCATGATCCTATGGTACATGATGCTTGCTATTTTAATTCAGTACGTTGAAAGATACTGATGGCATACTTGGCTTGATTCTGTGGTACATTATGCTTGCTGTTTTAGTTCAGTACCTACGTCCAAAGATCCTAATGACATGATCCTGGTGGCTTAATCCTGTGGAACATGATGCTTGCTGTTTTAGTTCAGTACGTCCAAAGATCCTGCACATGAAAGAAATTGTGAAATAAGAACGAATTATGATTGTAGGTTAAAAAAAAACACCTTTTTATTCGACTTACGATCATAATTCATTATTATATGACAGTATATTTTTTTATATACCATAAAACCATCTTGACCCAGACACTTTTTTATGGTTTTTGGGTCATTTGTAGGTTATAGTTTAAGATACATAAACATAACCTTTACCACTTAATTAAGAGTGACACTAACCTAAATAACATTATAAACAAGAAACTAACCTGCTGCGTCCGGGCTCGTACACGCTAATATGTAAACACTTTACTTCATTTTTGATGGGTTTCAGGCTGATGTTTATGATGGGTCATTCAAGGGCGGATCCAGAATGAGGGGTCTTAATTACCATGTTACTATATTTGACAGTGGGTTGGAAGCAGAAGGATTATTATGTAGTTCTTATTTCACTTTCTTTTCATGGTTCTTTTACGGTATAAAGCAATTTGATACACATACAATTTTTCACAAACATTTTCATTTTTTTTACAAGAAGTCTAAGTAAAATGTGTAATTTATCTAAATGATGTGCACATAAATAGTGATTTTAATAATATTTCTCCTGAAATAAACAATTTTACCATCATGAATTTTTAGTGACAAGACAAATTTTTATTTACAATTTCGATAATAAGGTTATAACATTTAATGGTTAATTTTTTTCTCAATGCCAGAGATTGATGCTAAAATAAAGTAACCTTAACTTTAAAAATCATATCTTCCATGTATTATTTTTATTTATACCAAGAACGAAATAGTTTCTTTCATAGTTCCAATCGAATACTTATGGCAGGCATCTCACTACATTTTGAAATAGAGTTGTTGAGAGCATGGTTATAGCATGGGGTCCTTAAAGCATTTTTAGCTTCTTTCTGTATTTCAGCGACTGCCCCTCGTGTTTCTAATAACATTATTGAACATCCATCTTTGCCAATACCCACACATTGCTGTAGAGGAAGACCCATACTTTTCAACTGCCGCAAAACTATACCTCCCAAATCTTTTCCTGTGAGGGAAAGATCTTTATTGTCAGTCATCTGTGTTTTTTTGTTGTGTGCTTTGAAGTGATTTATCATCCACTATGTTGCTTTCGCTGCATAAGTCTCCACTGTCTTCAACTTGCACTCTTTCAAGATCGTGGAAAGCATCTACAAAACCTATAAAGTCTTCTCTTATCTCACCCTTGTGTACATACCGCAGAATCAGACTTAGCTGTGATTTGTGTAATAAATCTGTAGTTTCGTCAAAAATAATTGAATAAATTCCTGCTTGCAATACGTTCGTCAAAATTTGGCTAGAAAACTCTTTACCACAACTGTCAATCAGCTGGTTTTGTGTGGTTTTACTAATGGAGGAAGTGTGTTTGAAATGATGTTCAAGCATTGTATCTCCTGCAGCTACTCTAAAATGTAAAAGCTACCTGAAATTACCTTAATTGCAAATGCTTTCATTTGTCTCAGACTCTGACAGTATGAGCTGACCATCATCCCGATGTCCACGAAATGGAATATTTGGTCGTCCCAAGAAAATAGTGGACTCCACAATGGGTTTCAATCTCAGCCTGTTATCCTGGATGTCTTGTAGGCGCTGCTTGTTCACTTTATTGAGAATATTGTCTTCAGTCGAATGGTAGCTTAAGAGAAAACATTTACCTGCTTGCACAGCTTCCTTGTGATATCTAGTATTATTATGTTCCTCTAAATCACCATTTTGCCCTAGCAACTTAGAAAATTGTATTAGGGGTTTCGTAACTAGTTTTTGCAGTTTTACTGTTTTTTTGCCTCCTGCAACATTCCTTACAGTAAACCATGGACAGTACTTGCAATAAAGTCCCAGTTTGGATGGGGAGAAAACTATCCAGTTATATTTACTGAGGTGATTGTGGCCCAGAAATCTTCTCACCTCTTTCCCATTCTTTTCGTGTATTGAATGAGGAAACTTGTAATTTGGAGGAGCCTGCCAAGGATTCTCTAATAGCTCACGTTTTTTAATGTCATCTATCGATTGCCCAATGAAAGTTCCAATGTCATTGACAGCTGTATCTGATAAAAATGTGTCAGCTTTAGTATTTTCATCAAAGGTTAAAGATACAGGTTCTGGTACTGAAGAACTTTCAGAATTCACTAAAGTAGAGCCTGCTGTTGAAAGTCTACAGGCATCTGTAAAATCATCCCCCACTACTGGTGTCAGTTCCATCGAAAGTTGTGGAACATTTGAAATAATTCCAGAAGAAGTAAAGTCATCTTTTCAAAAATTCACCCCTAATGAAACTGATGATTCCACTTCAGAATATGATAATGGTTCAATAAGCACCAAAGAAACTGGTACTGAAGAATTCGCAACAGAAGACTTGGGAAGTGTTGGTAAGAAAAATGAATTAATGGTTTTCATCCGTTTCTTCGCTGATCCTTGTCTTGCGTCACTTGCCTGTAAAACCAAGCAAGGAAGTTAAATCAAGTCTCAACTTAGGTAAACTTAAAATTATTCCCTGAGTATTTATTGATTACAAATTTAAAGATTACTAATGTAATATTTAAAACCGGGATCCCACATAGCATTTTGGCTTGCGGAAGGCTTTAAAATAAACTTTAGTTAGACTTGTGTAAGCTTGCCACATACAGCTTACTTTAATACTAACTTTGATCATTACGAGAAAGCCTTGATTCGCAATTTTGCAATAAGCTAAATGCAGCTAGACAAGTCCATTTTCGTGGTAACCTTGAGCCAAGCCTGTCGTAGCAATAGCAAGCTTGCAGCAATCTGTATGCTTGGAGATGAGCAAGCTCGAGTCAAGTAGAGCCAGGCTAGCTGCAAGTTTAATATGATATCGCAGAATATAAAAAAGTTGTAGATATTATTGTTATATCATAATATCATAGAGTAAACTAAACTTAAACTTTAACTGTAAATAAGCAAACGTTTTTTATTTGTATAGTCATTAGTTGTCATTAGAGATGGTAAATTCAACCCAGTTCAAGGAAATTGGGGACGGAATAGGCTATGGCCTGTAGCAAGTTAACTTTTCAGCATTTGCCTGGAGTGATTTCGGGAAAACAAAAATAATATCAAGATACCAGTTACTCTGAAATACGAGTTCAGGATCATACTGCTTCGCATTTTTTGCCATTATTACTAAAATTACATAGAAGTCTTAGTTGTGTTTAATATCGTGGCATTATCATTATCTTTCTTTTCACAAAATTTTACCAATACATTTGCCTATCCAGGTACAACACGTACGTGATCGCAAGAAAATATATTGATCAAAATTTTAGAGATCCTTTAATAATTCCAAGTTTTGATACAAATATAAAACATATATTTTTAATTTAGAATAATCAATCAAGAAGCTAAATAGTTAAGTATGCAAGGAAACAATGTTTTAAAGGTAAAGTACACCGTATTTAATTTGAACACAGTAATCTTCGTGGTCATGCTGTGTTTAAATTGTCACATTTAATTTGCTTAGTAGTTATAAGAATCTATTTTGCATACAAACATTAGCATATATTTCAATATAGTATTTGATCTAGGTATGTAACAATAATTTTAAAATAATCTGACTCTCATAATAAGAGTAAATTAGGTTTGCTGTAATTGACCACAATTCAGTGTGTTGCTGATAAACAGCCGTGAAACAACTGTGCATATATACCACGTCACTAGAGGTGCGCCAGAATAGTCTCCAAAACATTGCTACTCTTCGCGCGTATTGTTAGAAATAATTTTTTTTTGGAAATGGCGTTCTGTAATTATTCTGAGATGAATCGCGGATGTCCTTCAATGCCTATTACTTTCATGTTCATTCACCAATCAAAGCCAACAAGTAAAGAAAGATGCAGCATAAACAAATTGTCTCAAAACTTTCCCGAGATAAATCACTATCTCTATACATAACAACTAACCAATAATTACGAATTAGGATTAATAACACTACCATAATAACATATTATATACATTTATCTATTCTGTACTCACCATTGTTCGCGCATTAGAAGACTTAACTTGCAATGCACACGTGAAACTAATAACTACGAGAAAACCACAGAAATACTTTCATTTTGCGATTTTTCAACAAGCCACAGCGCTCTCAAAATGTAAATAATACAGACATGATAGCCAAATCAGTACTACTATCCAAGACCTTGAGTACTAGCTAGAGGAGCGTTCGCATTGCAGCTCAGGGCAGCCGGCAGGTGGTGCTAGATGGCTATAGTGCCTTATCTTCTCTGGCAGGCGTTTCAACGTGTAGATTTTGCAACGCACTTACAACACAGCATTTACTGGCTAACTAACTTGTTACATTTAATTCTTTAGTAACATAATTGTAGTGCGGTAGTCGTGCGCACTTTATTTCTGCTTCAAAAACGTCCTTTATTTATAGGACTGCAGTAAAATAATACTTTAGTAAGTTTGATTAGGAATTAGGAGAAAATCAGTAAGTTATTCAGTGTTCAGGGGGGGGCCATGCCGCTATGGCCCCCCCTCTGGATCCGCCACTGGGGTCATTCCATGTCAGTTCAACCACACCATGACACCCACCGTTTCAGATTTTGACGAAACTTGGCATGGTTGTTCTATTCATTGATGTAAGTAACCATACCAATTTTTTTTTGCTCTATCTCTAATGGTTTAGATTTTACAGCCCCTTAAAGTTTATGGATTATTGGCATTTTAATCATCTGGCCGTCGTTAACTAAATTTGTTGTCTGATGGAAAAAAATTCATATTTTTTTTATTTACTAACCATTTTGTCTGAAAAAATTTTTAAGTTTGGATCAATGTAGCAGGAATAATATAAAAAATGAACACAACTACTAAGTGTTTATTTGGAACCATAAAAAAATCTCAAAGTGTAATTTTTATGATTATTGAAACAAAATGTAGAGTTTTACAGAAAATGGTAAATCTCATAAAGGGAAAAGGATAATCATGAAATCTCTGTTCTGTTTTTGTTCTAAAAGATATGTTCTACCACATTAAACAATAAGATTCGTGGTTTTCTTACTCCTTTGATAATTTTTTTCACTTCAAAACACTAAAATGAGTTAATTATTTAATTTTGGTTAAAAAGCTGCTTTGGCTGCTATTTGCCTGCCTGCCTGTGTTTCTGGATTATATACAGATGATTGAAATCCTACCATATTTTCCTTTTGGTATCCCACACACCTTTTTATAAAATAAATTACCTTACTTGCTGCTTCCTGTTTCCCATGCTGTCAAATCCTGCATTCCTGCCATGACATCAACCTGTTCCCTTTACACTCACAAATACAAACAGAACTGACCTCAGTAATGAGATTGCAGTTCAATTTAAATATAATTATTAAATTACACTACATAAAACATTAGTGTGTTTACTTACACATGCAATACTCCTATGTTATTAAGGCTTACAGTTCTTGCGGTTGTAACACTGTTAGGTCATTATACTTCAAAATTCTTCTAGATTGTCAAATTTTGATTGGATATTTGTCATACATTCTTGTGAAAACTGATAGGTTCTTCCAGTCATTGTTTTTGGCGGTTCCACCATAGCAATAATATGAGGAATGGGCACAGCACATGTATCTTCTTTCTTGGGCCAAAAAAAGGATGGTGATGGTCCGCGGGGATGAAGAAACTGTACCGTGACATCTTTTTGTTTAGCATTTATCTCATTCACCATGCCAAAGTACCAGAAGCTGTCATAAACACAAGCAATAAAACATCCAGAGTACAAATCTTCTAATTTCACGTGATAGTTTTGCTGAATACTAAATAAATTAAAAACAATAGCTGCTTTTTCATCCTTGCTAATTCTTCGAACCTCAATTGTTTGTGAATCATTTTGTGGCTGAAAGTTGTGAAATGATCTTGTCCCTGGAAGAGTTTGAACATCTTTGAAGCAACTTTCCATAGCAAGACGAGTCAATTTAACTGCTTCTTTAGTAATAAAATGGAAACTGATATTTTCAATTCTGGTCTTGCAGAAGTCAAACAGTTCAGCCACTGTTATAATTTGTTTTTCCAGAGGTCGTTTAAGACTTTCCCTCCGAGCTATGAGTTTTACAGTCCCCCTATTCCATCGCATTCCGTTTTGCCATGGCTGGTCGCAAAAAATGACCACTGAGCTCTCAGTAAAAAATCTCTCTCATGTAGACACAGGTTTACGAAGTTGTATTAATTTTTATATTGTGCTGCATACCCATCACTAAAGTAATGAATCTCTTTAAAGTGTGGGTGGTTCTCTTTCAAAAAGGCAGTCAATTTTTTTGGATTTCGTACACCATACTTACATCATGTTTGAGGTCATCAGATATGATGAAAAAAGGTAGAACAAGCTTTTTGCCAGTTGCATCCTTGCAGTGAATGATTACAGGATGAATAGTGCATGAATCTGAGGTCTAGTGGTAACCTTGGGCTTCCTCTTGTATTGTGAAAGCATAATTTTCACTAAAGTCCATTGAAATTACAGCTACATTGGAAAAAGATGTTTCCTTTAAAATTTTAAAAGTAGACGCTTGTGATTTGGCAATGTAAGAATGAGGTATTAATTTGTTTAGTTTTTCAACTAATGTTTCTATAAATTCAACAACAGAGCTGGAACACCTTATCATTTCAGTTTGATCTGTGGAAACCCACTGACTGAACTCAATAACATCTTCATTGTCATATTCTTCAGACTTTGTCTGTAAAAAATGGACGTTATCTATTGATGAACATTTGTCACAATGCCTTTAGATACATTTTCTTGTTGCTCCTTCACAAACCATGAGCAATATCAGTTCTTTGTAATCTTCCTCTGTACCGGCTCCATGAATCAATAAAATAACATTCGGGTGTATTGTGCACACGCATACTAAGTGTGTGGCACTAGAGGCAGCTAAAACGTACCATTTAGGTCTCAAGAAACCCAATTTTGAAAAACCTATTTTCAAATGAGGATGCTCCCATTTAAAACTTTGAGTATAGCTCAGAAAGATTACACAAAATCAAACACTTTCTCTCATAAACCTTTTTTTCCTATACTCACGACATCCTTCATCCCTGGCAGAATTCTACAATGTTCATCACTCTGATAAAATTGTTTTACTAAATCAATAGTTTCAAGGCTTAGCTGTTTCCCTTGCTTAGGGTCTGGTTCGCATAAAAAACCATTGTCTTTAAAAACTTGTTGAGCCTTACGAACAGAATAATCAGATGTGTTAAAAGTTTCTTTTATTTTTTTTCTTGACCACAACAGAGAAGCTGGTATTGTCAACATTTGAATGTGTTTTTTTCTTGATGCACCTATAATTTCCTTTTTAATAATGTTCACTTAGTTTATCCATGTATTCACTGTTCTGCAACATACTTTTTTCCAAGTTTTTTTCTTCTGGTAGATCAACTTCAAGAACAGTTTCCATTTTTGATTTTACTTTTTCATGAACTTTTTGTAGCTTTTCTTTAGCATAACGTGATTTGCTATAATGACCAAGTGCATGGTGAACATCCAATTTCATGAAATGAAGAATTTAGCTAGTCAATTACAGTATTTTTTTGAAGTTGCTTTAGTTCATCTCTAAATGTTAGTCCTATATCATTTGTTTGTCCATTCTCGTGCTCATCATTACTATCAACCTTGTAGGCTTCTTTATCTTTTAAAAGTTTATTCCTGCAAAACGCAAAATGTTTCTGACCAGGTTTAACCTTGTACCCTTTTGATAAGATGATTCTACTCTGTTGTACAGTTTAAACACGAAGTGCTTTTTTAATAACAGTTTTATGTCTTTTGAAAGGATCACCACACACCTTTTGTAAAAATTCATACTTCTTTAAAAACACACTTTCATGGTGAAGGCAAACAGTTGTTAATTTGTTGGATTCACATCTTAATGTCAAAAGATTCAAATCTTCTTCAGAAATTTTTTCAATACCTTGTATAGACTTGTCCTTGACATAGTGTAACATATGGCAATCACTTTCAGTAGTTTCTCCAACACCACTTTTTCTTCATTGTTCAACAAAACATAACAACAATGCACTTTGGTACTCATTTAGTTTAATAAAACACATAAATACTATCAATAACACTCATTTACTGAAATGCTTAATTGACTGTTATGTATAAGCACCAATCTTGCTTCTTTCATGGCAACTGCCTGTAACGGACTGACATGGAAGCTATATTAAATAATGCTGCTGTGAGGGGAAGGCAGGTTCGGACATGCACAAGGTCACACACAGCCCGCCTTGTTCTCTCTCTATGCACGGATTGTATCAGTTGCTGGCCTTCATGTTTATCTCCTGGGAAGATCTTGCATCTGGATATGGAAGAGGGTGAGCACAGAAGAAGGGGGAAGGGGTGTGTGAAGTCCGCAGCCAGGCACAAACACAAAAAAATAGGTAAACTACACTGGTAATTGTTTACATATTTGTGAGTGTAAAGGGAACAGGTTGATGTAATGGCAGGAATGCAGGATTTGACAGCATGGGAAACAGGAAACAGCAAGTAAGGTAATTTATTTTATAAAAAGGTGTGTGGGATACCAAAAGGAAAATATGGTAGGATTTTAATCATCTGTATATAATTCAGAAACACAGGCCGGCAGGCAAATAGCGGCCAAAGCAGCTTTTTAACTAAAATTAAATAATTAACTCATTTTAGTGTTTTGAAGTGAAAATAAAAATTATCAAAGGAGTAAAAAAACCACGAATCTTACTGTTTAATGTGATGGAACATATATTTTAGAACAAAAACAAAACAGAGATTTCATGATTATCCGTTTCCCTTTATGAGATTTACCATTTTCTGTAAAACTCTACATTTTGGTTTCGATAATCATAAAAATTACACTTTGAGATTTTTTTATGGTTCCAAATAAACACTTAGTAGTTTTGTTCATTTTTTATATTATTCCTGCTACATTGATCCAAACTTAAAAATTTTTTCAGACAAAATGGTTAGTAAATAAAAAAAATATCATTTTTTTCCATCGGACAACAAATTTAGTTAACGATGGCCAGATGATTAAAATGCCAATAAACCATAAACTTTAAGGGGCTGTAAAATCTAAACCACTAGAGATAGAGCAAAACAAATTGTTATGGTTACTTACATCAATAAATTGAACAACCATTCCTAGTTTCAACAAAATCTTGACCCTGATATGAGGGAGGAAGTAAGGGAGCATATAGAGTAATAAAAGCCAATTTGTACCATACCTAAAAATCAAATTATAATGGATATAAAAAATGAGAACAGATCACATTATGATGTTAGATAACAACTAAAACTGCAGTTTTAACTGACAATATAGCCATCAAATGAGTATTTTAATTTGAAGGACAACAAGCGGTCATGTTTGTAGTTAAAACCTGGCAGTCCTAGACTGCGCTCAATTTGGTCGTAATTGGTGACACTTTAAGTCCATGTTTCGGGAAAATTGCACGAAGAGTCCATCAGGAACAATTTCTTCCACCAGCCCCACAAAGTATTTTATACTTCTTTTGCCGGCAAATTTCACCAGCACCAGTCCCCAACACTTGGATCCTTGAAGACAAGTTTGCCATCAGGAGGTCCTTCAATGTCTGATAAATGGAACTCATCAGAAAAGTCTTTCAGCGAACAGTGCCTCTCCTCCCTAGATAAAGACAGTTTCCTCATCCTCTTTCAAATCTTCTTCCCCTCTGTTTGGCTTTGCAGGCTTCAATCTTGCACCACTAGACGAAGGTTTCGGATCAGCAACCTTGATGTCTTGAGCCGAAATGCTGAGTCGTGGAGAAACATTAACTTTTTTTCCCCTTCCTCTTGGGTTTGTTGTCACCAGTGTTATGGCAGAGATGAGACAAAAAGTCAATTACTACCTCTCCTACTAGCTGCCTTGGCTACTTATTAGGAGAATCCTCAACTTTGGATTCTTTACCAGTTTCCTCAAAACGTGTTTGGCATCAAGCGAACTGATTCCACAGGCACCAAACCCAACTTCTAAGCTGAGTCATTGACCTTTTTGAGGAGAGGTGGGAACAACTGATTGGGAAGATTGCTCAGCCTGCAGTCTGCTTGCGGTTTCCATTCTAGGAGAATCTGTCTCCAAGCTCCCTTCAACAACCTAAATAAAGCTCCGTCGAAGAGTTGCAGCCAATGTGTTGAGTTTGAAGAAAGAGAAACAAATTTGATTTTGTTTGACTCGCAAAGTTTCAGGACACCTTCAGAGAAGTAGAAGTGCATTCAAAGGTTGTCACCAATGATAACTTTGTCACCTTCACAAGACTTTGCCAAAGGCAAAAAATGGTTTTAAACCAATCCAAAAACATATCCTCGTCTATCCATCTGGAATATGACCGGCTGTAACAAGCCCCAGGTAGGCTCCTGACACCCAAGTGTCATACATTCTTTCTGCCTTATAACAGATGTAAGGCGGCAATAACTCCCCACTTGCCGTTTCGGCGAACATGAGGGAGATACAGCTTTTTGAGCTGTTCAAAATCCACTCAGGGTATTTTGTATCACGTTAAAAAATACATTTTGATGAGCCAGGATCAACATTGTAGTTTATTATGTTGGCTGGAGGCATGTTGGCAATAGTCAGTTTAAGGTTTTCAAAGTGTTTTGAAATATTGTCATGGCTGACCATTGCTAGATTATGTGTGATATTTCTACTCATGCATAGTCTGAGATCGAGATTTCTGGAAAAAAATATGTTAACCCATTCTTCTCCAGGGAAGTTGTTCTCTAAAACAGGCACCTGACGGCCTTCCTTCTCCAAATAAATTTTCACAAGGCGTATGTCGAATTAGTGAAAGTAAACCCTCATTCTGCTACTTAAGCTGCGTGAAAAGCAAAATCCTATTCTTCAGCTTTGTACTTTTCCAGAAACATTATCACTTAAAGTGGACTTTGGTAAAGAATATTTCTTTGCAGCAGCTATAAGTTATATTTTTTTTCTTATAATTCTTGAATGACTATTTGCAAAAGTTCATATTTTTCATTCATTTTAACTCATTGAACACTCACTAACGTCACTAACAGTAATAAGTTTATTTTAAAAAAATAGCACTTAAAAATAACACACAGGTAAACATACGTAACAGACACTCCACTAAACTCGAAATGTCAATTTTGTGGTATTTAGCGAGAAGTGTGATAGCAGACGTGAATAGACCTAGAGTTCACAGCACCGAATCTCACTCAGCTGAAGTGTCAGGGTGAAAAATGGATTAACTTTTTCTTTTCAGATTAGCAAAATATGCTTTAAACTATCAAAATCTTGTTTCCAAGAAAATATTGAACAGAATTATTTCAACAATAACATCTTTGTTGACAAATATAAAATCTTATAAACCTTAGTTGGACAAAATTTTTTTTTTTTACAAAAAGTGAGCAAGTGGTATTCCTGCAAATGATGATGGAAAAAATGCATCAAAGCCTCTAATACTCATAAAGCTGTTTGGCTTGTGTTTTGAAGTATCTTTCAACGCAATTATCATCAGGTGAGTTTGTGGTCAAGATTTTAAAAAATATTCTGCACGCTGTCCGGATCAAGGCGATTCTACAGTACAGGATCTCCCGATGTACTGAATTAACACATCAAGCATTACGTACCACAGGATCAGGCCATCAGGATCTTTTGACGTACTGAATTAAAACAGCAAGCATCATGTGCCACAGGATCATGCCATCAGGATCAAACCTTCAGGATCCAGGGATGACTTCAATATATAAAATGGAAAAATTATCATTTTTTTTAATTCTCAATAGTTGGCTACAATTGTGCTAAACAAAGAAACACACGATCACGGGTAAACAATGAATGACAATGGCAATGTAAAAACACAGGTATTGTAATGTAAGCTTTAAACTGTTATTTTTCACGAACCAGTGGGAATTAAGATACAGTCCCTTCTGGGTAAATTTAAGGACGTGTGTAGTGTGTGAAAACAATGTTTTCCGATTTGTTTTCTTTCTGTTCTAAAAAGCCACGATTCTGATAATTAACCCTAATGTAATCTATAAATTGTAATTTCTCAATAACTAATAGGAATTTATAAACACTTTTTTCTGGGTGAATAGAGGAACATCTTGAAAGTGGCTGAAAAAAACATTTTCAAATTTATATTATTTTATTTACGGAAAAGCCGCCATGTTAGAATTTTACCCACTAACACACAAAAACACACACACACACACACATAAAACCAAGCCTAAAAGAACCAATGAAAAATGTTAAAAGCATTGACAGCACAAAGAATTCAGTTGGAAGGAATTAGTCAGAACAACATAATAGCATAGCACTTCCCCTAGGCTCACAACGAGACAGTTACAACCATCTTTAGTTTGTCCGTTCTTCAGGATTTCTCAATGACTCACAGTGTAAACTAGCAATTTCATACATCCTACATAAAGTTTTTAATGCAAGGAAGGTATTGAAATAAAATTTTACATAGGCTAGGCCCTAACCCTTAAATAAAAGTAATTACAAAAAAAATCAACATGGTGTGCAAGACAGAGCCATAATTTACGTGAACATGAAAGTAATAATTACCTGCAAACGAACTTAGTATCCTCAGTGTGGATGCTGGAATGCTCCGTGAGCTCCGACTTGCGGGCAAAGTGCTCACCACAGTGCTGGCAGACAAACGGCCGTTCGCCCTCGATGTGCAGGCGGGCGTGTGCAAGCAGAGTGCGCTTCTGGAGAAACTCCTTCCCGCATATCTCGCACGAGTGCGGCAGACGGCCATGCAGCCTGCCGTGGTTCACCAGCTCGAACTTCCGAGCGAAGGTGCTGCCGCAGTCCGGGCAGACGAATGCACGCTGCGCGCCATGGAACCGCGAGTGCATCACCAGGTGGTCCTTTTGAGCAAAGGACTCGCCGCACTCGTCACAGACGAACGGGCGCTCACCCGAGTGGAACTTGCCGTGCGTCACCAAGTGGCGCTTCTGGGGGAACGTCCGCCCGCACTCCTGGCACACGAAGGGCCGGTCCCGGCTATGGACCCGGGCGTGCGTGACCAAGTGGTGCTTGAGAGTGAAAGACTTTTTGCACTCCATGCACTTGTAGGGGCGGTCGCTGCTGTGGAGGAGAAGGTGCGTGCTGAGGCAGTGCTTGTGGGCGAAGCTCTTCCCACACTCTGGGCAGACATGTGGCCTCTCACCGGTGTGAACGCGGGCATGGGTCACCAGGTGGTGCTTCAGGAGGAATGACTTCCCACACTCTGTGCACGAAAAGGGACGCTCTTTTGCAACCCGGTACTTCTGACCTTGCAAAGGTGAGATTTTAGCCCCATTTTCAGTCAGAG
Organism: Bacillus rossius redtenbacheri; assembly: GCF_032445375.1. Taxonomy (NCBI): domain Eukaryota; kingdom Metazoa; phylum Arthropoda; class Insecta; order Phasmatodea; family Bacillidae; genus Bacillus; species Bacillus rossius. Next base: position 279,542,806 of record NC_086330.1, on the reverse strand, counting down.
TGCCTTGGTGAACTACAGTTACGTTGCTCCCAGGTGGTCGACTTTTTCTCTGCACGTTGCTGCCATCGACTGGACTCTGATTGTCAACACTCATGTTTAACGTCTCTGGCCCGATAATACTGCCAGCAGTAGACACTTTCTTCAGCAACAGTTCGCCACATTCCTGTGCTGTTAACTGCAAAGGGCCACATGGTGACATGAAATGTTTAGATGTGGCAGGATGCTTGTCGGGAGAAAACATTAGGCTATTCCCTGCGCGGAAAATGGAATTAGCAGTTTCACAATTGCAGCCTTTCTCACAGGCAATGTTAAATATGTCATGATGCTTTCTCACTGGATTATGAGCTTGATGTGGTCCATTTTGTTGAAGACTTTCATTCATGAGGAACATAGTGGTGCACATCAAATTATTATTCATACTTATGTTGAAACTGTTGTTACTAGTGTCTCTGTGATTACCATTACCTGCACGAATAATAGTAGGGTTATTTGTTTCACTTGCATACGGCGGGAAACCATTCACTTGATATTGCGAAGCAATGCCGAATGGATGTTTAAATGATGTTGCTGTCGGAGATTGTCCAAAACAAAAAGGATATCCTGGCCCATTTTGACACACGTCTTCCAATTTGATTCTTTCAACAAGATGCTCAGAAACGACTTTAAGTGCGTCAAAATGAGCTGGTGTAGTATTATTTGGCCATTCAGTTGTCGAGATCTCGGAAGACGGTTGCCTGAAATACCATTACCAAACAACATTTCATTAACTACACACGAACATTTTTAATGAATCAATAACACAGTAAAAATGTTGGCTACAATCAACGAAAACGAAGTATTCGGTTGAAAATAACGAGTATTTGCTTCACGTAACAACCACGACCTTAGAATTGGCAATAAACCACCTATAATCACTGAAAAAACCCTAAAGTATACACCGAAATAATTTCCCAATTATTTGACTTCTCTGTCGGCCATTTTCAATAGCTAACAACATTCATGGTGACCAACAAATATTACATAGCAAAACAATTCTCTCGCCTCAAAATAAACATTAATATTAAGCATTTTATTTTTCACAATCAAATAAGTTATAAAAATTTTGTTGTTAAAATACTATACACAACTACTCCCAAATAATTAAACAACAACATTGCACGGACTCCGAAATAACGTGCATACGTTCATTGTGGTACGCCTGATTTCGTAGCCACTTTGACACTGCAAATATCCCTTCGATTTACTTAAATGTCAACACACGTCTAGAGCAAAAAAAAAAAAATTAAAAAAACATAACTCACTTACTGCACAAAGATCTTAATACAAATAATACTTACCCCACGTCAAGCACTGCAATAGGTTCTTCCTTAATGTTCATATCGGGTAAAATATTGCCCAGCAAATCTAATGGGAACTCTTGAGGGCAGTGATTAGCCGAACCACCTGATTTGACTTCATCAAAACTAATATTTTCAACAGCAGAAGAATAATTTTCATCTTTGGAACTTATTTTATCACTGTTTGGCGACATGCAAATAACTTCTGCCTCAAAACCCGACTTGTCACTACACGGAGAGAGGGTTTTGCATTGGGATGGTTTTGGGTTAGTTTCATTACTTCTAAACAATGCATTATCATATCTAGACTTCTGTAAACTACGATCGAAACAATTTTCGGGCACCGTGCATTCCATACCAAAGTTGTCTTTATTTCCGAAAACTTTAAGCTGAGTCCAAGGTGGTGCCCACTGTTCTACTGGTATATGGCCCATGTTATTCATTGCGTATAGTCATGACAGCGTACAAAAAAATACGTAATCACGTAGTTACGAATGAAAACCTCATTTCCGGCACCGTACAACAAATACATTCTTCTTTCTTCAAACATGTGCTCTTCGGCAGATGACTAATATGCGTATTTGGCCTCATTATTAATTTTACTATGAAAAGAGAAAAACATTAAAATAACAAGCCTAAAGATCTTAAAACACTTTCCCCGCACAATCACTACGTTCGCATTTCGAATTATCAACTCCGGAATTATAATCAAAACAGTAAAATTATGTTCGTAAATCATGCAGAACACAAAATTGACAGAAATTTCCTTGCGCATTCGATTCTTCAAAATTATGATTCCAACTTTCGATATCTCGATCAAGACGGCCAACATTTTCTTTGCAACATTTTCCAAGTGTTTGGATAATTAGTAGCGTTTGCAACTAATATAGCCAGAAAAAAACAAAACATTTAACAAATATACAAAGATACTATTTGAAAAGCTTACGTATTCTAGTTTTTTTGAAAACCACGGAGGTTTAAATAATACACAAAATATTTATGATTTTTCGAAACAAAAGTATACAAGAAATGTAGATTCTTTTAAGACTAACACATTTACAGTATTTTTAAATGATAAAAAGTTATTGTTTTTCAGTTAACATCCATGTGAGTAAGTTAGGAATCTATTCACTTAAGGCCCTGTCACACTGTCAAATATATTGTATCCAATAAATTGGACAACAAAATTTGAAGGGTGATTTTGGATGAAATACGTCTTCAAATATATTGTATTCAATATTATTTGACGAGCAATGTAAAATATATTTGAAGTCATTTCACACTATCAATTTTCTTTGAGTGAGCTCGTTTTACCAAACATTCTGTAGAGAACTGTAAATGACAGTATTTAGAATCAAAAACAAATTTTGGGTCAAGGAACGCGGGCTTTTTTAAGTAGGTTATATTCCAATTTAGGTATATTGTGATCATACACAGTTTAAAATTTACGTTTTCCAGGTGTTTGGAATGCCTGCATTAAGAGCATCAAAGTGTTTCAAAAGCTGTAGCTGTAATTGCAATTGTAGCAAGTCTCAGTAAACTAGAAGAGAGATCTAAGAAAAGGAAACGCAGATGGTGGACGAGACAGTGGATACTTTCCCGGCAAACAAATGGTGTTTTACCCCTTTTTGTCATGAACTTCGATACGAAGATGCCGATTCATTTCCGAACTATGTAATAATGGATTCTGAAAGTTTTGATCTTCTTTCAATTGTGGAGTCTCGCATTGCAAAGAAGGATACTCATTTGTGCCAGTCTATACCAGCAAAGCAGAGGCTGGCAGTTACATTAAGATTTTTGGCGACAGGGGAATCATTTAAGTCCCTTATGTTCTCTACAAGTATTCCACACAACACCATCTCAAAATTTTTACCTGAAATTTGTAGTGCAATTTATAGTGCTCTTCAAAAACAATATTTAAAGGTATGTTTAGTAAGAATAAAACATATAATTAAATGTAAATCTGCAAGTAGGCATATCCCTTCTCATTCCCGCTTATTTTCTCACCCAACTAGCTGCTGTTGTATGGACACTTTCACTTGTATTTCATCAAAATTGTTCCTATACTTTAAAGTGAATGTGTTAATTTTTGCTGTGTTTAGAAATTGGCAATTTAGTTTTATTTTGAATTAAGTGTATTTACTGTTACAAACCTCAACCTGAGCCTTTAAGCTAACTTCACCTCAGTCACATTATCTCTTTAAAATAATTTTTTAACGAGATATTAGACCAGGTATGCTTGTTTCGTATAGCCTGGGAAGTATAGGCTTACTGACAAGGATCTGCTACACAAATATTTACATTCACGAAAAATGGTATTACTTTCAAAACTTAAATAATAATAATTGAACACGTAGGCAGAATTTTAATATTTCTAGGCCTTTCTTGCAAATCACCAGAGCTACTTGCTTACTCAGAGATGCTGCTTTAACATAAGTCAGTACCATCTATTGTCAGGAAATTATGAGTCTATATTCCAGAAAATTCCAGACAATACTTACAGAGTAGCAGCTATTGTAAAATAAGGAGAACAATGACTTATAAGAAAGATTGATTGGGTAAGCCAAAATAATTTTAGTTACATTAAGTCTCTGAATTGAAATATTTTAAAATTTATTTTAGGTGTTATTAATTTGGATTTGTAGGTAAAAGTTCCGAAATGCATATCCTAGTTTTGATACCTCATTCCTGATGGCACATTTTGTACGCAATGCTTGCTGTTTTAATTTAGTGTATCAACAATACCTGAACATAAGCAAAACTGGTATAGCAGTCAAATAATGATCGTAAGTTGAATAGAAGATGTTTTCTGGTTTAAGGACCATAATATTCCAAAATTACAGTAACTTCTTTTAGTCAAATATATTAACCTGCACTTCCGTACACACAGATTCAATTGGAGGATAATATACAATAACAATTACATATTCCAGCAGAAAATAAAATAGTATTAATTCAATTACTGCATTTATTTCCCATTCGCCATTGCTGATATTTAAACTATTACACTTCAGAAACGGAAACAAAAGCGGCCGCTTTATTTTAGATAACTCTGATTGGCTGATCCCATCCAACATCCAACATATTTTAGAACCAGTCCTATACGTAAAATATTTGAAGGAAACTCTAGACATTCAATCTCTCAAATAAACATGGCTGCGATAGTGACGTTTAACGTGACGTCACAACCCTCAAAGATATTGGATCCAACATATTGGAAGGTGTTGGAAGCTAAAATTTGACAGTGTGACAGGGCCTTTACAGCATAGCGATTTGAAACAAACGAAATTATAGTAGTAATAAATCAAAAATTCCACACACACGCCTACTTTATCTTGAGTTATAAGAAAAAAATCAAATAAAAATATTCCTTACCTATTTAAGGCCTGTTAACCATAGCCATGATAACGAAAAATGAATATCATTAAAAAAAAAAAAAATTCAACCAAGACCGAAATGCATAAAGTGTTTTTATTATAACATTTGTCAATATTTAATGTTAATTGCTTATGGGGCATGGTTGTTATTTCTAAATAACTATTATCTCTGTTGTCAAAACATTTTAATTATTTGCAGGTTTATTATGGGTACCTACTTTTGCCTAAAGCTTGCCTTAAGGCAGGAAGCAGAAAATGTGATTACCAGTCTCCTCGTCATAAGAGTCTAACCTTACATTTGACATCGTAAACATAATCAAATAATGTAGAAAATTTTTTCCTACTAGGCAATATTTGCTATGAGGCTACAACCTCTTATATTTTTCTGTGGTTGATGTTACTGATTGTCATGTCCACCAGTTTGGAAAGTTAGTTCGCCACCCGCCCCTACATGGCAGACAAAGGATAATGTAAATTAAGGAAACTTTGTCAATCTGCCCCGCATAATTCAGGACAAATATGTAAATACCCAGTGTTGTAACATGAAGCCTTTGAATTATACAAGTGAATGTAAATATTATTGTAATTCTACTATGTATGCACAGGAATGGTACAGGGGTGCCCACCCTGATGAATATGTACATGCATTGTATATTTACTCTGGCTGAGCTAAGCCAGGCAGAAAGCTCTTCCCAGTAATTTCTGAAGAAATAAAATTGGCATAATACTTGAACAGTATTATATAGGTAGCGACCTCCCTGGATGACTGCTCCTACTCCTACCTCCTATGGTGGGCAGCGACCTCTCTAGGGGACTGCTCCTACCCCTACCTCCTCTGGTAGGCAGTGACCTCTCTGGGGGACCGCTTTTACCTCTCCCTGCTCTTGGGCAGCGACCCCTGCTCGGGAACTGTTCCTGCTCCTCCCCTCTGCCCCACCATGCCAAAAAGGGCCGGTGCAAGCGCTCTCGCCAGCAGGGATGACGGTGGAAGGAGACATCAGAGGAGCTGCTGAAGCCATACCAGCTGGGCTACTTCACTGGGCCGGCGGAACCCAGCCCTACCTACCATCCCGAATCCCTTGGACAATACTCCACTGTTCCCTACTCCCCAGGGCACTCGCCCTCTGCTCAATTCCTGTTCCCTCATCCCCCTACCCCAGTTTCACCCACCGGCTCTCCCGTGCGTCCCCTCATCCCCATCGAAGTTCCTCCTCTCCTCGACCGCCGCCCCCAGAAGCCCTATACGGCCGGTGACAGCCCTCGGGACCCGCGGCCGCAGCCCCTCTCGGCCAGACTTGCCGCACGGCTGCAAGAGCTCTTCGGCCCAGACGCCTGATCGCGTCATTCATCGGGGGTCTTTACCCCCACCTGAACCACTCCAGGGTCCTCCGCACAAGCCCGGGACAAGTCAATTTGGCGCCCAACGTGGGGCCAGTCAGCTTGGATAAGCTGAGGACCACGCCCTGCCTCTACGAGAGCTATCAGCACAGCCGGAGCAAACATCCACTTCCAGGAGTGAAGACAACACCTGGTGGCACCTAACAGAAATACCGCAATGGAGTCGTCACCGTGTGCCGCCCCAGATTTCCGTACCCAGGATGGACCCCAAACCCCCTGCGTGTGTTGCAGGACATTATTCCACTTGCAGTGTCTGGGACGCAATAATAGAGACATCGATCCCCAAGACTTCATTCACATATGCCAAACCTGCCGAGAACAATTGCTGGACCAGAAGCCAATGTCAGTTGTACCACGTCGATGCTTCGCCCGAGACTGCCCACGGACTGCCCTAGTGCTTACCACCTGCAAGAGCTGCTATCGGGAGTACCATCTATCCTGCATAGGATGGGATGACACCCCACTGAACCTCGCGGAACTTCTTTCAAGTGCGGGATATGTAGGAACACCCCAGAAATTCACAGTGGCGCCGAAACGAAGATGACACCAAGGCCCTTCTGGGGACAAGACCATGAGGATCCTGTCAAACACCTCCATCATTGGTAGCAGGCCCTACAGACCCAGGGGATTCCCCAGGGCGAATGGATTGACCATGTCGGAGGACTACTAATGGGAGAAGCTACTGGATGGTGGAAGAGTCATGAAAGACTTTACGACACCTGGGAAGATTTCGCCTCAAGTTTCGCCAACCAGTTCGGCAGCCTGCCACGAATCGCGGAACTTACTGCCCAGTTGTTTAGCCGCAAGCAGAAGGACAGCGAGGAAATAGAGAGTTTCCTCGCTCGCAAGAAGAAACTATATTAACGCCTCTACCCTGATAGAAATGTGAAGGAATTCCTTCCTACGGCACTGGAATTGGTCAGACCCAACCTACGGCCATTCCTCAGACACCCACCTCCCAAGGATTGAGCATAACTACATCTCCAAGCAACCGCAGTACAACGGGACTGTCAAGAGCTCCGGAGCACTCCCACGGGAAAAGTGAACACCTTCCCCACTCGGGAGGAGAAACCCGTCAGCTGCCAGGAGGTACCAAATTGCTGGTACTGCCCTGAGAGGCACTTCAATGCAGAATGCCCGGTCCGACGCCTAAGGGGAAGGAAACCAACCTCCGGAACCTTCCCCAAAGAGAATGAAGGAATACAAGAACCCACTTGCCATGTCAAGAGAACCAGAGGGAGCTGGGCAAGTGACGAGCATCCAGCAGGACCACCCTCGGGTCCTACCCCGCCTTTCCGTACAGCTGGGCCATCACCAAATCTATGCATTACTGGATTCTGCAGCCACTACCAGTTACGTAAAAGCCGAGTTGGTTCAGCAGACTGGAGCCGCTATGACCCCACAAGTACAGTATGCCCAACTGGCACAACGAAACACCCGTATTATGCTCCAAGGCAGGACCACCTTGAAATGCCACATTGGAGACAGGGAAGTGCCAGATTCCTGCTGGGTAGCTGAGGACCTCCATGAAGACATGATACTGGGGCAAGACTGGCTTATTGAACAAAAGGCTGTTATGGATTTCGAAGCAGAGCGGTCATGTTTTGGAAGAGCTCCACGCCAAACCCTCTACTGGGTAGCCCGGCGAGTAATTGAGACATCACTACCGGAACTATCATTGGCAGACCTGCAACAAGCCTTCCCTGAGTCTCTTCAACAACAGTTGGTTGATATGCTCCAGCCCTATAGAGTTGTCTTCATGCCCAATGGAAACCTGCCACGGACTTCAAGTGCATGTCACCAAATCACGCTGAAAGACAACCGTCCCATCTACTGTAGACCAGGGGATCCCCCGCACCACAAGCAGAAGTTGATTGCAGAACAGGTGGCTGAAATGCGGGAGGCGGATATCATAGAGCCCAGCCGGTCTCCATACAACTCGAAAATTGTCATAGTGACAAAAAAGGACAAGACACCACGCTTTTGCATTAACTTCCAGCCACTGAATGAGGCAACAGTCAGTGCAGCGCCCCCGGCAGTAAATATCCACGAAACGCTTAAAGCCATTGGGACAGCACAGGTATTTTCCACCCTGGATCTTAAATCAGGGTACTGGCAGATCCCCATGCACCCAGACTCCAAGCATTTGACTGCCTTCACCACTCCGACAGGGGAGCGTTATCAGTTCAAAGTCATGCCCTTTGGCTTGAAGAATGCCCCTAGTACATTCCAGCAAATGATGTCACAGGATGTATTACCGGACCTTATTGGGCAATGCTGCTTTGCCTACCTTGATGACATTATTATTTTTTCCAACTCTTGGGAGGAGCACCTAACCCATCTAGCACAAGTACTGGAACGGTGTCAGTTACACCATCTAACTTGTCATCTAAAAAAATGCCACTTTGGAAAGAGCCAACTGGAGTACCTGGGACACATCGTATCAGCAGATGGAAATGAAGCTAATCCAGAGAAAATACAGGCCATCATGGAAGCTGAAGCGCCCAGTTCGGTACGTCAAGTCCGGAAGCTATTGGGTCTCTGCAATTGGGTCAGGGAATTTGTACCACATTTCTCTAGTATCTGCCAACCCATTACCGATCTGCTGAGCCCCCAAGTGAGCTTTCACTGGGGGGGCCGAACAAGCACAAGCCCTGGCAGACCTCCGCAAGACATTCTCCCAGATCAAGAGGCTAGGCCGACCTGACCCAACCCAGCGATTCACTCTACAAACAGATGCCAGCCAAAAGGGACTAGGAGCGGTACTATACCAGGAACCGACTCCGGGAAACAGAAGGATCATCTCCTATGCCAGCACCAAGCTATCACTGGCAGAACAAAAATACCACAGCAATGAGCTGGAGTGCTTGGCCATCATGTGGGCCATCAAGCGATTTCGGCCATACCGGGAAGACCAGCATTTCACGTTGCGCACTGACAACAGGGCACTTACGTGGCTGGGATCCATGAACGACAGTAAGGCGAAATTTGCCCGCTGGGCATTGATGCTAAAGGAGTTCGATTTCACCATTGAACATTGTGCCGGGAAGGACAATGAGTTCGCAGATGCCTTGTCCCGAGCCACCACTGGAAGATGACTTCCAAGACTACGACAGGATGGTCGCAGACCCAAACCCACTCCCTCCAACAGCAAAGGAAGGGATGAGCCTACAGCAAATGGAAATCCCAGGGGAAAGTCTCTGCCAAGCCGTAACACAGGGCCAACAAGCAGACCCAGGCATTTGTATGATGGTGCAGCGCTTGCAGCGCATACATAATACCCCACCTTCTGAGCAATCGCCCGCTGATCAACAGTTTGCTCGCACGCACCGCCTCCACCCTGCTGGCCTAGTGAGATGGCCTGACAAGGGGGCCAACCCACAACTATTAGTTCCCCGAGCCTTAAGGAAAAAGGTAGTAAGGGAATCATTTGATGCGGATCTCGCCAGCCACCCCGGCATGGCAGCAACCCGGAGGGCAATCCAAAAGAGATACACCTGGGACGGGATAAAGAGGGATGTGGAAGAGTATGTAGGGCAATGCTATCGGTGCAACACGGCCAAAGCACACCAACCTGCGGGGCCCGACCACCTTCATCCTCGCCGCCCAGAGAAACTCTGGGAAACAGTAGCAGCCGACCTCATGGGGCCATACCCTAAGAGTGCCCAGGGAAATCGATTCCTATTAGTAGTTACCGACCTTTTCTCCCGATGGGTGGAGGCATGGGCGCAAATCTGTAGGATTTCCAGGGGGGGCCCCTGAATTCTGTGGTTTAAGAATTTTGCGCTAGAGGTCAACCGAAACAAGTCTTCTCTGGATGATAAGCTCGTATGTTATACACTTTATTTTTACGTAAGTGATATTAACAATAAAGCAGAGTTACATATGTTTTAGTAATTATTAATTAATGACTATAAAAAAGTGATCTCTCAAACATGTTTGAATAATTTGATAACCTAAATACATAAAATATCCATGAAAAAATCTATAAAAATAATATACGTGAATGTAATGCAAATAGATAACACCCCACCCATACATTACCATTTTCCAAAAGTGTTTATTCTGATTTCAATTTAAAAATAAATGATTAAATTAAAATAAAACAAATATTTAAGGGGGGCTCCCATACAACAAACGTGAAAACAGAATAAAATTTCACAAATGATGTATTTCTGTTGCCGCTGTAACAAGAAATACTAAAACAGAATGAAATAAATATTTAAGTGGGGCTCCCATACAACAGACATGATTTTTTTTTGCCGTTTTTATAGATAATGGTACGGAAGCCTTCGTGCGTGAGTTCGACTCGCACTTTGTCGGGTTTTTTTTATGCCAAATCACATAATTACTGCGATTAAAATGCTGTTCGTGAAATTCTTTGTTCACAGTTTTTGATGCGCCCCAAAAACACAAAGCGTCAAAGCTAATAAACGGATCAACATCAAATGAACGATCGAATCATATTTAAACCCTTTAAGACTATTTTATTTAGTAAATGCATCAACCAGGTAATAAAGAAAAAACTTAATGACACAAATGAAAAATCTCGGAGATAGAACTATGAAATTTATCCTACAGCTAATTGAACCACATACATTTCTCGGCTTATATTTAGTATAATCAGTATTTTGGCAGTGAATTATTTAGTTAAAATATGCCGCTTGATTAGTTATTAAAGAGACGTGTTTGCTTCCTTATTAACTTAAATACGGATGTGTAACGTGTAAATACTTCTTTCTCACTCTTACTTCTGTTTACTCGTGCAGTATTGCAGTTATCAAATAACAAATGTTATAAAGTAATTATCGGCCATGAATTGTGAAAATTATCGTTTGATAATAAAAGGGGAGTGATTTTAAATTCCATATTGACGAGGAAAAAAAAATTATTCCCTGTATATTCACATGTAACATACAGAGCAGCTAGCCTTACAGAATGGAGATGAGCTAAAAAATTCCAGAAAATGGTATATAAGTTCAGTTCGTAAATAAACTAAATTCTGCTATAATTACTGTTAAAGTATTAAGTCGTTTATTTACTGGAAAAAATAACGTTACATAATCACTTAAATAAAATATATTACCTAAATAATAGTCACTACTTATAAAACAATCAAACTTACCAGGTGAGAATCAGATTCTGTTTTCCGTGTCTTCCGCGTCACGAACTTATCCATGTTGATGTTTTCCAAGAAAGCAGAAGACTGGCGCACACGAGAGCAAAACCACTTTAAAAACAGACTACCTGAAACCTATAATACTGTCGTTTCAGAGGACAAGGTAGTGTGGGTAACAATGGGGAGGAAATGCTAAAGGAACCCTACCCTAGCTTCCTCCTTTGGAATGAACGGTTTCTAGGAATTAAGGGTTTCAAAGTTCTCACTGGAAAACTCCATACCATGGCTTTCGCAGAAGGGGTAAGGGAAAATAACTACGGAACTCGAAGGTAGGAATGTAAAGTATGTCAAAGTGTTTGTCGTCGTTGTAAATAATAATCTGATATATATATGTTGTGTACACCATTAACTTTAAAATCACGAAGTGGGCCCCCCCAAGGAGGGGCCCATTAATTCCAGGGGGGGCCCGGGCCCCCCTGGCCCCCTCGGGATCTACGCCCATGGGTGGAGGCATTTCCCTTGAGAACCTCTAAAGCACCAAAGTTAATACAAACCTTGGAGAATGAAGTCTTCTCACGCTGGGGATATCCCAAACAGATCCTAACAGACAATGGGAAGCAATTTACCGGAGAACAATGGGACAAAGCCTGCAAGTAATGGCGAGTGAACCGATGGACCACCACACTATATCATCCCAGGGGGAACTCCACAGAGCGAAGGAATCAAGAAATTAAAAAGGGAATACGGATTCGGCTTGGGGAAGACCACCGCCAATGGGACTCACATATCACATCGATATTATTCTCCCTTCGGAACAGATACAATGAAGCGCTCGGCTGCAGCCCCAGCCAGTTGCTGCTGGGAAACGAACTTCCCCGACCTGGAGAATGGGAGTTACCCACTACCCAACCCCAACAAGCCGAAGAAGCACAGGAGAAAATTCCGCACACCGGAGCCGAAGCCGTAGCCCGACAACAAGCTGCCAGAGAACATCAGTCTCAATACCACCAAAGGGTTCAACCTGCTCCTCCTGAAGGAGTACAAGAATCAACACTCCAAGTAGGGGACTGGGCCTACTGGCGGACACACCCAATGTCCTCACAGGAGGATAACTTCTGTGCCAGCCTCTCCCCTAGGTGGCAGGGACCCTACCCAATCGTGGGGAGACGCGGGCAAGTTATCGACCTAGCAATGAATCCTCAGAAGACCATCAAGGTCCACCAAAAGGACCTACGAAAATCCCCACTAAGGGATCCCACCGGAAAACCTAACCCGGGCCCAGATAACCTCCCCAAATCCCCATCATTAGGGACAACATCATCAGGACCCCAGGACACTCGGCAAAAAGAAAACACCACTCCAAGAAGACACTCCAGACCCTGCCAGAGGCTACGACCACGGGACCGCCTCACCAAACCGGCACGGTACAGGTTGTCATAAAGCGAAGTGTAGTGGCCAGTGTAGAGGAGCCAGCCCTGGGACTGAAGCCCAGCGTGCTGACTCCTGGCATGTGCAACGATCCCAGCCAAGGCCACAAAGGGAGAGGGGTGAATTGTCATGTCCACCAGTTTGGCCTCAGCTGTTATGATAGCGCAAGTCCCAAGTGCACCACCCATCCTACATAATCTATGGTGAGGAAAGTTAGTTCGCCACCCGCCCCTAGATGGCAGACAAAGGATAATGTAAATTAAGGAAACTTTGTCAACCTGCCCCGCATAATTCAGGACAAATATGTAAATACCCAGTGTTGTAACATGAAGCCTTTGAATTATACAAGTGAATGTAAATATTATTGTAATTCTACTATGTATGCACAGGAATGGTACAGGGGTGCCCACCCTGATGAATATGTACATGCATTGTATATTTACTCTGGCTGAGCTAAGCCAGGCAGAAAGCTCTTCCCAGTAATTTCTGAGGAAATAAAATTGGCATAATACTTGAACAGTATTATATAGGTAGCGACCTCCCTGGATGGCTGCTCCTACTCCTACCTCCTCTGGTAGGCAGCGACCTTTCTGAAGGACCGCTCCTACCCCTACCTCCTCTGGTAGGCAGCGACCTCTCTGGGGGAACGCTCCTACCTCTCCCTGCTCTTGGGCAGCGACCCCTGCTCGGGGACCACTCCCGCTCCTCCCCTCTGCCCCTCCATGACAAATTGGGCCGGCCACAAGCGCTCTCGCCAGCAGGGACGACCCCGGAAGGAGACATAAGAGGAGCTGCTGAAGCCGTACCAGCTGGGCTACTTCACTGGGCCGGCGAAACCCAGCCCTACCTACCATCCCGAATCCCTTGGACAATACTCCCCTGTTCCCTACTCTCCAGGGCACTCGCCCTCTGCTCAATTCCTGTTCCCTCATCCCCCTACCCCAGTCTCACCCACCGGCTCTCCCGTGCGTCCCCTCATCCCCATTGAAGTTCCTCATCTCCTCGACCGCCCCCCCCCCCCCCCCCCGAAGCCCTATACAGCCGGTGACAGCCCTAGGGATCCGCGGCCGCAGCCCATCTCGGCCAGACTTGCCTCACGGCTGCAAGAGCTCTTCGGCCCAGACACCTGATCGCGTCACTCATCGGGGGTCTTTACCCCCACCTGAACCACTCCAGGGTCCCCCGCAGAAGCCCGGGACAAGTCATGATGCTTATATTTTGTTATTTCTTGGAAGCCTTATCATCTATAGTTACTATGGCAAAATACTAGTCTGCTGTTCAACAATCACAAAATACATACAAATGTTTTTGAATGTCAATTGTTTGTAAACATAATCATCTTAGCAGTTCTAGTTTTTGAATAAAGTGTAAAGGCAAACTAAGCAACCATTTCTCTCGGAATATTTTAAATTATATTTTAGGATTTACTGCTTGTTTTCACTTTATTTTATTTGTCTACATAATGTTGACACTGTAGGATTTTTGCATACAATGATTTCAAAGTGTTTAGGACATAGGTTATATGATTCGCAGGCTTACCAGAGATTTACTATTTTCAGTGGCTTTTCTTCCTGATAACTTTCACTACAATTAGAAGTAATTTGAACATATACATTAACGTCATTTTTCCTTATTTTAAACTGTAGAAGTTCTATCAGCAACTGAAAATAACACATACCACGTCCTTCCCCTTGAAAAACACCTTATTATATTGACCAAAATCTTTTTTTATAGGATTGCCAACAAAAAATGTGTGGCTATCTATCCATACAAGACGAATTACTAAATCGCAGTAGAGTAAGTGTGCATTCTCGTATTAATGTATTTATAATTGACATAAATTTGTTTGCCATTTTCGTGACACCGGTCCTGCTGCCTTCCCGTCAAAGCTATCAAGTTTTTGCAGAATGGGTCTCGGGGATTGGGTTCGGCCATGTGTCGGGAGGCAGGGTCGTGTCCGTAGAGGTATCCTTAGGCTGTTTAGGCCACCCAAGACGCCTTACACTACTAATGATACACTCCGCTATGTGAAGTGTGTTTTTATTACATATCAACTGACGTCCCTCGGCTTCTGGTCCCTATTTCCCTGTTTGCTTGTAATGTCCGTTATGCCCGTACTGCTCTCGTCGGAGAGGTGTGGGTCCAGGCCGACGTGGCCGGGACCTGGAAATGCGGGACCTGGAGGGATGGTGAGGTAGTGTGACAGGTTGATCGAAAGGACCACTCGCTGTTAATCGGTTCACGAGCTCTTTTATTGCGTTCAGAGAGCTTGCCGCGGCCTGGCGGATCCGTCGCGGGTTGCGCGCCTCTCCCACGATGACCCGGACTCCCGGTGACCGTCTCGTACGGCCCACTCGTCCCGACGCGTACCGGCTTTTATCCACGTAACTAAGTTCCTGATAGTCAACTATGTTGTAATGGCACGTGACGCGTGCGCGGCCCCTACGTACTGACTCGTAACGTCGGCGATGGTTCGGCAAGGGGTAACTACGCCCCACACTAAGACACGTGATGCGTGCGCGGTTCTTACGTACTGACTCGTAACGTCTGCGAAAGTCCTGCGACGCGTAACGAAGCTTACGCGTCCCGTAATGCGTGATGCGTGTCGTAACTTACGTACTCGCAACTCAGGCACCCACTCGCTTGGGCGGCACGACGTAGGCAGCACGGCTGCTGCGAAAGATGCTCGTCCTACGGCTGAGTCGCCGGACCGTGAGCTCGACACCCGTCTCGCGATCAGCGCGGAGCGGAGCGCACGTCCGCCGCTGCTCGAGTCCTGAGTTCAACTACTGCTCTCCCCCGCTCGTCCGCGGACCGTCGCGCGCGGGCGGCGGGGGAGTGGAGGGGAAATCGGCCGGCGTGGGAGAGCGCCACCCCTCGCGACGCACTATCGGGCACTAGTAATACGTTTAGGTTATAGGTTATAGGTTTGGAATACCAGCCTAAACTATCCACTGTTTTCTTGGAAACACTCACATGACTCCTCGGTATCGTGAAGACAATCACTTGCTATATTAACGGATCAAGTCTCCCGTCTATGTCACTCATATCATGTCTGCATCGCCTCGCTAAGAGAACCATACAAAAATAATTATACGTAATATCAGAGGTTGGTTAAATTTAAACAACATGGCGCTGCGACCTGAGGTGTTTGTATTAGAAATTTCTAAATACAAAGAAAATATAAATAAAATGAGGAATTTTGATTGAGTTTAATGAAATTAAATTAAAATTAAAATTCTTGTAAATAATGACATATTTTCTGTACGTTAGTTTGGAGTTTAGTCTGTGATGCCAAAAGCTTGGTGCTTATTCTCTTCATGGTATGAGCCTACTATCCTTGATATAAATTATTTTTAATTAGTATTTAGGATGATCAGGTGATACACTCTTACATTTTATACACTGCTTTTGTTTTTAGGCAAAGGATGGACTAAGAAGTGGCACTCTTTGGTATGTAAAATTTGGTAACTGCATACAATACATTATAAATTAACTAACAGTACTAAAAGAACGAACAATTCATCAGCATACTCTAGCAGAGGATAAATAATAAAAGTAATTGTTATAGCTTATGATTGTTTAGTCCAAGATGGTGGATGTATGCATGAGAAATAGGACAATTAAATACAAGATGTTGGTTTATTAAGTGACATGGGAGAGCATGAGAAACTTAAATACAAGATTAGTGGCTGTATGAGCGAAATGGGGGGAGGAGGAATGCTATGATGACTATGAAGAGGAGGAGATGATGTCGGTGGTACTAAATGTCAAAGGTGTTGATGACATAGTCTAAGGTTTCGGTAGAGATGTATTGTTTAAAGTTATGATAATGTAGCTCAAGATGGCGATGGTGGTTTCATTATTCAAAGGTAATGACTGCATAGTCCAAGATGGTAGCAGTGATGTCTTAAGTCAAAGTAAATCACAGCATAATCCCAAATGGTAGGCAGTTCTAGAATTAAAAACTGATGGAAATGATTTAATGTAAGAGGGAAGCAGTGATGTCACAGTTTTAAAGTGATATTGACATAGCTGAAGATGCTATAGGTCAAGATGGTGCTAGTGATAACGACATAGTCCAAGATGACATAGGACAAGATGGTGGAAAGTTATAGAATTCAAAATGGTGGATTTAAATGACGTAATCCAAGATTGCGCTGGTGATATAATCCAAAGGTGCTGAGGAAAATCTAAGATGGCTGCATCCAGCAGATGAAATCATTATGATGATGTCAACATAATGAAAAAGTGCAACACATAGTAGTAGTGTGGGTGCTTCATGATGCCATCGTAACGAACAGTGTAACACAAAGGAGTGGAGCAAGTGATTACGAGATATTGGGTGTGATATAATCCAAGATGGTAGAAAGTTCTAGAATTCCAAATGGCGTAATGTTTTAGAAAATAAAAGGCGATAAACAATTACATTATACAATATAATGGCAGAAAATGACATAATCCAAGAGGATGGACGGAAATAACGTAATCCAAGATGGCTGTAAAATAAGTGGAATAATAGAGCATGAGAAAATTGAATTCAAGATGGCGGGCAGAAATTGCATAGTCCACAATGACAACTGATGTTTGGTCAAAATAGTGCAGGTATTTACAAAACCATAGCTCTAATATTTACAAATAAATTAATATTAACCAATATGATGGAAAACCCTGAAACAAATATTTGATGCATCAACCGGCCAATCAGAAAGAATATTCCATATCCATTATTGGGTTGTTAGGTGGTTGGTAGGTGGGATATTAAACCACTACGGGGAAATGAGTGCCTCCTTAGAAAATTGTGGTATAAAAAAAATTATGGGGAATTTTTCTGGGAAAAACGATAATTTTTTGGGGGGAAATCAGAAATTTTGAGGGAGGAAAAGAGAAATTTGTTGGAAATTTGGGGAAACTAGGGACCCGGAAAACGTTGACGTCGGGGTCAAAGGTCACTCATCCGATATTCGAATCTACAATCTACTGTCCCCGGAGGTACATAAACGTACTACTACGTACGTGGGCCTACTGCAAACTTCGGAGAAATTCTGAACTGTTCGGGTGTTGTTCTCATATCTGTGAACTATAGGCTCCCCTTCTTTACAGTCGCACCTGTATTTTTGTGTAAGTGCAACCGCTTCCGGAATGTTTGTTATCGTCCTGAACCGAATATCCAGATAGAAAGCAGGCTCATAACTAACACATCGTGGAAACCAAGCGACAGCCCTTTTTTTCACGTTGTTCACTTACACGTAGTTAAAAAGAGCTATTTTTTAAATATTTTAAAATGGAAAAAGTTTTATTGGCAGAAACTAGTTAGATAACAATGACTAGCCCAATCACACCTCGCTTTCTAAACAACAACAAAAAACTATTAAATGTAAACAAACTATTGAATTTCGAAAATTCTACTACTTATTTTACTATGGAACTGCCTAATACAGACAAAGGAAACCTGAGTTACACTTACATTCTTTAAAAAAAAACAACCTTTTATCAAGTAATGACTTTCGTAGATCCTTGATTTTTATTCAAAATAATTGTATAAAAACTCTAGAGCAATATCCCCTCTATTTTAAATAAATTTATATTCACAATGCATGCTGAATATGTAGATATCCAAAATAAAATAATTTAATACCCTCTATATAATACCCTGTAAAGTCCTTTTATTCGTATTTACTTATATGATAGGAGCAAAAGATAAATGTTTTCCAAATAAATCGGTAGAACACATTAATAAAGTCTTATTTTCGTTTTTTATTTGTGACGTCTTTCAAGTAAAATAGTAATTTGTTTTTGCTTTTAAAACTATGAGTTTTTAATTTACTACAATGTACTGATATATTTATGGAGGGAGTGATTCAATTCAACTTAAAAAGGAAATTTTTTTGTTTATGGTACACTTCAATAGTTAAGATTTGTCTACAATTTACCTTAGCTTAATAAATAAAAATATACGAAGTTTCTATTTTATTAAAGTATTTAACCTTTATCAATTCTTAGTGGATATATTTAAGGGAGCTAGGTGGCCCGGTGAAGCGTGGGCCACATGTTTTCCTTCAGGCCGCTCGAGAAAACAGTTTGAAGATCAGTGAAGGTGGCAAATTCTCGTATACACTAACTAGCGAATACAAGTAAACGAATAAAAATACGCGAATATGAATATTTGTATATTTTTGTGAAGATTAAAACGTGAATACGAATATTTTATTCGCGTATTCGTATTCTTTAAAATGCAAATTTAAATATTCATCCGAAAATGAAAATGCAATTATAATCACGCCTCGTGCAAATAAGAATGTATTTGTATTCGCAACCAGTAAATATAAATGTATTCATAATTCTGTAATTATAGAAAATTATTTTTGTGAATATATTCGTATGCACATGCACTAATGCACATGCCATTAGGCGATTCCTTACACGTAGGCTACACGGTGTGTAACGCAGCCACACAGGCTGTCTAACCGGCAGGCTGTATTACATTTATCAGTAAGGGCACGTATTTTTCACGAAACATTTTGAGGCCAGCTGTGTATTAAAGAAGTGTATCAGCTTAAAGTCTAATGTAAGCACACGAATTACGTTCCGAATGGCCCGTCCAAATAAGGTAACGGCTTCTCTAACAGACGGCCGCCAATTAAACGTAAGAAACCGCTGGCGCGGGCGTAACTTATTGCAACTTAATGAGCGTTAAGTGTTTTTTTTTACGTAAATACTTGCCCTTAATCATCTTAAACTAATCTCGTAAATGAATAATCACATTTACGTACACTTTGAGTACCGATCTGTGGGAATAATCCTGGACGACACAACGAAGACGTCGTCATTAGAACCCAGTGGTGAAAACGGACTGATAATGAACAAAATAGTTGGACGGAATGAGAGCAACGTAGTGGAACATCGAAGAGTCACTACAATTTTTTGATGTGTAAATGTAATATTTCGGTTTACGGCATTTGATAGGAGTAATTTCGTGAATGGAACGGAAGTCGATTGGAAAGGAAATGTGTAAACACGGTGCTGCCATCTGCGGAAGTCTCAGAAATCTTGGAAAGATGGTAGATCCGCGTGATTCATCCGTATATATTAACTTTCACGAACATCGGGGTATGTACTAAGCATATCGGTGTGCCAAACTAAACTTTATAATAGTACAACTATCCGTAAAAAATTTATGTTATAATTTATAGTAATAGAAATAACTAATTCCAACTTAAAAAAATACGCAATAATATTTTGACAATCATTAGTTAACATTGAAATGTAGAGATAATGCAGCGTTTGTCATACTGTAGATATACATGAAATAGTTAGCCTACGTATTGTATAGATAGTACACATATATAAGATATCTATTTTAATGTTGTGACATATTAATGTTATGTTTTGGCTGATATATATTTTATCTACTAGTGATATATATATTATACTGTCACCTTTGACATGAATTTGTTCTACTACATAAATAATTCCGAAACTCCTTTGATTTAGAGAAATCATACAAATGTTGAGAATACAACTGCTATGTTTATGATTATCAACTGAATAGATATAGCTTGCATATTCTGGAAGAAACAGATAATAATGATACATCAGTGTGAACTTAAAAATTTTGCTATTTACTTTAATAATAATATTAAAATTCAGGAAGTTAAACATACCCAACACACATTCTACACAATTCAATATCAGGACAATTGCATACACTTAACTATGTAACAGAGACACCTATACTATAAGACACTGCAAATATAATAGTTGCATGAATTATGATAACCAATATCCTTTAAAAAGGGATATTTGACGTCAATATATGACTAGCTAATAATTATGGTGGTCACGAACCTGGCAAGAGTTAACTTTCAAAAAAATTTAATAAATGTATGAAGTATTGTTTGCAGGAATTATTTTCAAAAATTAACCTAATAATCGGCTCGCTCACTCAAAGTTTCACTTAGAGACTCTTTGATCTATCACCTCTGGAATTATCAGTCATGCTCTTGTGAAAGAACGCCGTAACTTTCCAGGATAAACGTTTCTATAATGAAATGTTTTCGCATAAAACTATTCACAGAATGAATCCAAAAGGAAAATAAAATTTACTTGGCTTCCGTTGGTCAATGTGCAGTTAGGCTTACCAAAATTACAATATGACATGACGTATTACAATCATAAGCCACTTAAGAAACTGCAACATAAACTAATCAAAACAAATAATTTTATATGCTAACAATACAAGCTGTGCACAAAAAACGGGGCTATAGTTTCACAGTAAAATATTAGTGCTAGACTTCAAAAATCTTGCCGAAAAGAGGAATTCTTTACTAGCAATTATTATAGCCTCTTGGCTAAAATAAGACACCAATAACTTTCTTTTTGTTCTGGAATATCCAGAATCTTACTCCTCTTTCAAATACTATAATGAATATATTAAAAATCAGATTTTCACAAAAGATAAATTTTTAACATGGCAGTTAGCAGTTAATGCGTTAACAGTACTGAACTTAAAATCATACCCGCATCTGCCAAAACCTAATGCAACATTTGTAAACTAACATAATTTAAAATATAAAAATTATTTACATCTAAAACATATGCATATAAAATTCTTCTTGAAATAAATAATACTTTAGAAAGAGAATTTCAAATAATAGCTGTTACCAAATTCTTAGTGTGCAAAACATTCTTGTCCAGACAGTTAGCAAAATTTCTTTATGGATAACATATTTGACGTCTTGTTGAATAAAATAATTTCTTGATGAATTTTTCACTGTTAATCTTAAATGTTCAATCAGCTCAATAAGATTAAGGTTTGTTTTAGGAAGTACTTACAAGCTGGTTTATGTTGTTCAAGCAAAAATAAATATACATACAATTACTTAGTGTTATATGTTTTAAAATATTTCAGGTTAATTTTGTTTTAATGAATCTATTGAACTGAAACTTTTATTTTCAAAAATACTTAAAATAGAGCGCCACATTTTAAATGCTTTAGAGGACCTATAAAATATTAAATATCTTTGACACCATGTTTGTTCTAACACAATTTTTCCTGGCTAATAGGTATTTTTAAAGTTGCGATCATATCTTGTTATGACTATTCAAATTTACAAAATGTATTCTAGGATAGTTTCACTACCATAAAGATTACATTGGCACACCAATAAAACTTAGAACATTCCCGATATTCGCAAAAGTCAGTATATGCGGGTGCATGTTGCCACACGGGGGTCCGCCATCTTGACGACTTAGGCTCGTGGCTACAGCAGTTCCTTCATGCATGCGCATTGGACTTTCAGCCTGTCAGATTTCCGCTGTGTAATGCGCGCTTATTTGATATCAATTATGGTGTATACTAAAATTTCACCTTCAACGCGCCTAAAGAAGTATAACTTCAAAAACCGAGGCAATGATAATTCCTGTCTAGGGGGAAATGTCACAGATTCAACGTTGAGGCATTTACATAAAACGCGTTCGGTACTCCTGTTGTTCGGCTAGCCCTGATAAATCAATCTGGTTAGGTTTTTAAAAAGGGAAACATTTTTTCCCATTTTCTCCTTAAAATTATTACCAACTTTTCGTAAATTTATCACGCTCGGCATTATTTTTAAGAATTCGACGTTAAATTCTGTGCGCTCGTTACCGAGGTTAGAAGGTTACACATCCTGGCGAGTACTGAAATACTACTTTTTTTTAAACTTTAATTAACTTCTCGTCCATTGCGAGGTTATTAGAGATCGGATGGACGCAACATTACATATCACAGAAATCAGGGGAGGAACATGTGGTTCCTGCAATAGGGAACTAGCCCAGCGTTTGTCTGAAGTGGTTTCGGGAAACCATTGGGAACCGAAATTAAAATCGCCGAACCAATATTCAAACGCGGGAGGGAAGGGGGAAATCCTCCGAAATGAGCTCCATCCAATTGTAGAATGTCAGAAAATATTCGTTAAAACAATTTTTTGTCTAATGGCATCGTGTTCACTCTCCATGTTTTCAAAGTTAAGAAATACATACAACTGAAACATCTTTAGTCGTATTTGAAAAATACTGGTGTATAATATAACAAAATAATAATACAATTGGAAAATAACACATGGAGGACGTGGTTTATACTATTGAAAAATGATACACAGTATTAATAATCATACTAATAGAAATAATAAAATAATTTTAGTATGGCTGTGTTCCTGAAACGTCACCACTGTTTTTCTTTTGTCTTAGGAAGGCTTCTGTGTTCGTCTGTGCTGAAGTGTAGTGTTGTCCACATTATCTGTTTAGCCTCGCCTTTGGGTTAAGTCTGTTTGTCGATGTGTATTTCGAGGTTTTCGTCTTTATTTACTGTCATTGTTACATCTGTTAAGTCGTGGTTATCCCACTGTGTTCGTCTGTGATGTGATATCTCTTCAGACTAGTTCCTTCCCTGGAATGCATTTAACTTTGACATCGGCTGATTTGGCTTGTTTTCTATGCATTTTGCATAATCATCTTTTTTTGAACATTAGTGAGGTTTCTTATGACATACAGTGTAACCAGCAATGTTGTATGTCCAAAAATAAAAAAAAAATAAAAAAACATTTAAATTTGATCTTCCACATTGCAATAACCATTAAAAGAGTGTTATAAGGTAAGTACTGTTCGTAATCGAAAATATTGCCTTACTAACTGTTGCACGGTCACTCAGTATATCCACAGCTGGATAAGTAATTTACTTCTAGATGTCCGTTTTGGAATTGTGGCATTTTATTTCAGAATTAGCAAAAACAAAAAAAAGAACATTGTGGATTGAGCCTTAAGTCTAGGTCTCATGGTTATTGTATTATCTTGTCATTACTACTATTTTTAGCTTTATTGCATTTTATCCTTCACCACTAGTCTTATCGTCGTTATTAAAAAAAAGGCACACGTTTCCTTTAAAAAAAAAAAAAAAAAAAAAAAACTCAGTTTATATTTAGTGTCAAAATTTGTGGCGAAAATCGCATTTCTAAAGAGCTATCGTGATTAATTTCACAGCAAAATATTTGGTAATAACCCCCTTGTAATGGCAGGAAAATTAAACAAGTGTCCTGAAAAGAGTGGCAGAGCCTTAAGCAAGACCCCGCAAAATGTTCTTCAAAGCCTGAACCGACTCTAATCTTGCTTCAGTCCAGCGAAGTTATTGTGACAGGGAATTTTTTTTTATAGTCGAGGTGACGATTTCGTGGTGACAAATCGACCTTCACGGTCGATAAGAACAACCCCCCTCGCCCCGCCGCTTCTTCGGGAACTACAATGGTCGCCGAAACAGTTAAGGGGGTGCGGGAGTTTAAGGGTTGGCGAAGGGTAAGGGTCCGCGCGCTGCGGAGAAAGAAGACACCCTTCGGTATCTTGTTTACGGTTCGCTGGCTCGCGATGAAGGAAAGAAGTGTGTGTGTTGGATGGCGAGGAGGCACACGGGCGGACGTGTAGGAAGACTCTGCCACGTCAGCACATCGTGGAGAGGTCAGTGTTCCGCAACGGAACTGCCGATACACGAACCGTAACCAGTTTTCATGATTTTGGTTGTGGATCTTTGTGACCAGGAACGCAAACGCCCCTGGTGGTGGGTGGCTGCACTCACCGCCCACCCGACTTCCTGCAGCGCCTGAAGCTAAAAAGAAACAACTAACTTATACTCTAGGCACTTGATTAATATATACTGCATTATTAATCGTGCAGTGCGTCCTGCAGAGACCATTCCCTGGGTTCGGAGTCCATTGTTCCTATTATTTTTTAGATGGCGCAATGCCTTAGTATATTATTATTATTTAAAAAATAACTTAAAACTATATATATTTTTTGTTTTTGAAGTGAAACTTCTTTGGGAATAAAATGGGATTAAAATTTAAAGGCCGAATTTTGATGCATCGTTTTCGTGAAACATTGTTGTGGAACGCTTTTGTTCCTAACCTAACTAAAACTTAGTGTATTTGGGAGAGTCCGGGTTAGGGAGGGACCTAGGTGTTTCTCAGGCTGAAGCCTATATGCCTAGCCATGCTGGTATTAGCCATGCAGGGAAGGGTCGCATGCATCGTGTGCTCTGTTCGGGGATTGACCAGCCATGACAGCGATTGATGCAATGCCTAACCCCCCTCACTCTTAATTCTAGACTGTAACTACTAGATAAGTTGGGCCCAGGTGAAAACTGCATAACACAGGGAAAACCCTGGGCACTGACACGCGGGGTGCAAGTTTGCAAGCATTAAAGCAAGCCAAAAAATTATTGGATCATGGAATATTAAGTGGACTGAGAAGTGATCAGAAGACATTTCGTGAATGATTCTGAGTTCCAAGACCGTTTGAACTCTTTTATTGAACACAATATCTAAAATATCGGGGTTGGACCTTAGTGCTCCCCTGTCATGTGTTGACACGGAGAGAGCATAATTTCGTAAATTTTGTTTTCTAGACTCGTGTCTTGCCAACAACATGTTATGTTTCTCTGTCAGTTCCAGTCTTTGTGTCAGGCATTAATATTGCCAACTGCCAAAAACGCAGGAGCTGAGCCATTAAGAGGCCACTCCAGTGTTTCAGGGGCACTACGCAACCCGCGTTAACTTCATAATATTCAATGCTATTTTCATTTTGCTTATAACTAATTAACTAATATAGATTTCGAAATGATGCTTGCTTGATATGTAAGACAACGATGCTCTTATCAAAGCCCCTTTCTTCAAAAACGTGCTTAAATTATGGTTCAAACCTAGACAATACAAGTAGTATATGAATGACGGTCCGACGGCAGGCGCAGGCGCGTGGTGCCGGTGCCGGTGTCCGCCATGTTGAATTCTGACGTCACGGCGGCCATCTTGGAGGATTGTAACGGGACACCGCGTAACGGGACAAGTAGGACATTGACCTTCGACCCTCAAAACTAGTCAAAATTGGGCAAAAATTGCCCAAAATTCCTCAAAAATCGCCAAAATTTACATTTTTTGTGGAAAAAGATTCCGCCAAAAAATCTCAAAAATTTTAATAAATTAAAAATTCCCGTTTTCGAGGGAAAAATTTCCCGTTTCGAGGAAAAATTTCCCGTTTTATTCTTTAAAAATACCAGCAGCCAGAAATGTCCATATAGAGGCTTAAGCATCCATGTCTACAGCCTCAGATACGCCTCTGGCGTCATCATGGATTATGACGTACCGTTGCAATTTCCGTTACGACCGCCATCAT
Organism: Bacillus rossius redtenbacheri; assembly: GCF_032445375.1. Taxonomy (NCBI): domain Eukaryota; kingdom Metazoa; phylum Arthropoda; class Insecta; order Phasmatodea; family Bacillidae; genus Bacillus; species Bacillus rossius. The sequence goes on along the minus strand of NC_086330.1, from coordinate 279,516,953 downwards.
TAACTTTTTAATTTATTATACGATTTTAATGAATTTTTTTTTAAAAATTATAATAAAATTCAATTAATAAAATTTTAATAAAACTATTTTAAAAACATACATTTACGACACGGAGCTCGGAGTCCTCGGTTCGAACCCGACTAGTGCAAAAAAAATTAAAAATGGCGACCGATCCTTCCCCCTAGGTGGGTGCTAGCAGACTGACTCCCACCACTTTTCTTAAAGCATATATATCGTCACCTAGTATGACGTCATGTCCGCCATCTTGTCTTCGTTGCTGGAGACCACCATCTTGTTTTCGTCGGCGAGAGTGCGCTGACGCCATGTTAGTTTAGTTCTTATCCGCTAGAGTGCAGTAATCATTTATTACTAAGGTGCCCGCCATCTTGAAAATTCGTAATTATTTAGCTAGAAATTCGGGAAAAGTTCCAAAATTCATTAAATAAATCACTCATTAACTTACATATTGATTCGATCGATTCCTGTCCTCGGTTCGATACCCGATCGATGCAATAATGTTTAATTTTATGTAAAAAATAATAATTTCAATAAACCATGTTCAACATTCGTAAAGAGACTTTAAATCATATACTACCATCATCCTATCAGACAACAAGACCACCATATTGGAAATTCGTAATTGTAATGCTAGAGATTCGGGAAAAAGTTCAAAATTCATTAAATAAATTTGTAATCTATATACTGACTGATTGGATCGACTAAGCTCCTTGGTTCGATCCCTGGCCGATACAAAACAACTTTAATTTAAAAAAATACTAAAAAAGTGTTAGGTTTGAGAAAATAAAAACACCACAAGTTCTTTTAAAAAAATTTTATTACATAAATTCAATACACTACTACAAGTACAAAAAACACTGACAAATTACCAAAGCCTTTTGGATTCCACGATTCAAACAGTCTTCTTAATGGACGAAGTAAGCCTTTTACATGACTTTAAATGTCTATCCGATCCGATCATCACCACAGCCAGAGACGGACTGAAGTTCATATCACTTATATAGTCTCATTAGACGGTACAACACATGAGTCAAATCGAAAACCATGTTCAGTATACTTCTCGGAGCATTTTTTATAATGTCGATGTAAGCTATCGAGACGTGAAATTAGTTTATTGCACTTATTGCACTGAAATTGTATTCTTTGAACATTATTAGAACAACCGCTTCTTTCATGTCTGCGAGCATTTGAGGTAATAGTAAATGATGCACCACAGTATTTGCACTGATGCGAAGTACGCTCTTCATTAATTGAAGTATTCAATGCTGATGAAAATTCAGCTGATGGTGGAACCGCACATATCGAAGTCTCCTCCAGTGTTGTCAGAGGCGTTGCCAACGGGATCTGCTCCAACATCGTCGGCGCCGACGTCATGGTTCCCGTAGTCGATGGTACATCCTCCATCGAGTACGACGTTAAAGTCGGTAAAGATGCCATCGAAGTCTCAAGAACAGGCAATTACGCGACTTATGCACCAGAAGAAACAAACTAGGTGATCCGTACACCGTCGACGGCAGTAACAAACTGAGCGTCCTGCTGTCTAGGACTCGTTTATATACATTAACCGGTTTGAATAATACGCTAGTCAAATCAAGAACAATTTACTAAAATACTAGAGTCAAAACAACATTAAAAAAATAGAAGCACCATCAACAAAAAAGGAAGCACATTTGGAAGCACCTTCAAAAAAGGAAAAACAATAGGAAGCACCGACAACGAAAAGGCAGCACAATAGGAAGCACCGACTACGAAAAAACAGCACATTTGGAAGCACCGACAACGAAAAGGAAGCACATTTGGAAGCACCGACTACGAAAAGGCAGCACATTTGACAGCACCGACAACGAAAAGGCAGCACATTAGGCAGCACCGACAACGAAAAGGCAGCACATTTAGAAGCACCGACTACGAAAAGACAGCACATTAGGAAGCACCGACTACGAAAAAACAGCACATTTGGAAGCACCGACAACGAAAAGGCAGCACATTTGGAAGCACCGACTACGAAAAGGCAGCACATTTGGAAGCACCGACTACGAAAAGGCAGCACATTTGGCAGCACCGACAACGAAAAGGCAGCACATTTGGAAGCACCGACTACGAAAAGGCAGCACATTTGGCAGCTCCGACAACGAAAAGGCAGCACATTTGGAAGCACCGACTACGAAAAGGCAGCACATTTGGAAGCACCACCATCGAAAAGGCAGCACATTTGGAAGCTCCATCAACAAAAAAAAGGCAAAAAGGAAGCACAAGTTACGAGTTCTAAGTATTAGTTAGAAATCAGAATACAAGAAAAAAAACATTAAATTCTTATAATTTTAATTATTTATTTTATTGCTTTACATTATACAAATGCAAGTAAAACAAGCCATTATTGTATGTAGCCAGCATTCCTCAGTTCCTTGAGTATGAAGGATATTTCTTTGATGCACGAATAGTTTCCTGCACAAAGCGAACCATGTAGAAGTCTTAGCCGGTCAACCAATATGTTTGGATCTTTCCATGATGTGTAATCATTCTCTTCTACCACCATCTTCCTTGCACTTATAATAAATATTATGATCTCTGGTGTCTTCCGTTTTACCACCAACCTCAGGGTAACATTCATGTTTGAGACGGTGATCATCACAAGCTTGATCAGATTTATTTAATATATCACTTCGTTTCCATCGTTTCGGTCTCAGGACACCGCAACATTCTTCGATCTTGGCAGCTTTAGGTGCTTCATCATAGTCTGTGTCTTTGTCAACAGCCTCAGAGTCACTGTAACAATCACCGTAGAAGGAATCGTCTTCACCCAATTTACCGTAATAATTCGATGTTGATGATGTTGAAGTGTCTTCATCGTCTTCATGCTTCCTTTTTAGGAGTCCATCATTTTTACAAAGTAGGAAAGATCTACTTGAATTCGACTGGAATATATTCTCACTTTTCACGTTAAGGATTCTTCCATTGTCTTCATTCTTCCGTAAATCATCAACCTCCTTCAATTTAAGTTCTTTGACGAGATCGGAAGAGCCAAGAAAATTATTGTCGTAATGCAGATCACTCTTCCTTAGGCTAGTAGATTCATCGTTGTCCTCTAGCTTGTACGCAGGCTTGGCGCTACAAGTTCTGCCATGTCTTTTTAGGCTCTCTCTCCGCGTAAACGACTTGCTACATCGAACACAACTTATCATATTGCGCAGTGGATTTTTAACACAGTCATTCTTCTCGTGTTGTCTTTTATTCTTTCTCAAGATAAACTCTTTACTGCAAAACTTACACCTATGATCTTTCGATACAGCGTCAGATCCCAAATCGGAATTCATATTAGTTACTGAGACTAATGCCAGATACCAATTGAGTGATTTAAATTAGATCCAATACTTAAATAGAAATTTTTTCATATTTCATCAGCGAGAATTAATATATCTCATGCAAAAGTACTTTATGCATGTAGTTCTGCTTTTCAACAACAGATGTCGCCACATGTTGCTTGCAGGTAAATAATATTTAGTTCTTTTATGCGGGATGCGGGATGCTCACTAACGATCGCAAAAGAAGGATGGCTTCGCTAGACTCCAAGGAAAAGGAAGTTCGTCTTGCATGTTGGTGCTCCACAGATGTCTCATGACGTTATATTAATTTGACTGAGTAATGATATTTTTTAATTCCACCTGATAAAAATATTGCAAGTTTTGATTTAGTAGCAGAAATTATCGAATTAAATGTAACTCCAAATAAAATGACATGTCTCATTAGACAAAAAAAAATCCATGCAGAGAACGGTTTCTCAGAATGGTCAGAAACACTTGAAGAAACCACAGGAATGATTGCAAGAACACGGGAAAAACCATCAAAATATTGACAAGAATAATCAGGAGCACACGGAGAAAACCATCATAATATTGGCAAGAATAATCAGGAGCACACGGAGAAAACCATCATAATATTGGCAAGAATAATCAGGAGCACACGGAGAAAACCATCATAATATTGACCAGATTAATCAGAAGTACTCGGAGAAAACCACCACATGTTTTCTTTGATATCATAAAATTACAGGAAAAAATATTTAAAAATAAAAATAAATTAATAAAAAAAATAAAAAAATCTATAAATTTCTGGCTTGTACAAGAACGCTATCTTTGCTCAACAATGATAAGTTTACAAGCTATCAGAAACTGTTTATGCATTTTTTTATTTTTTTATTAATTTATTTTTTTTTTAAATATTTTTTCCTGTAATTTAATGATATCAAAGAAAACATGTGGTGGTTTTCTCCGAGTACTTCTGATTAATCTGGTCAATATTATGATGGTTTTCTCCGTGTGCTCCTGATTATTCTTGCCAATATTATGATGGTTTTCTCCGTGTGCTCCTGATTATTCTTGCCAATATTATGATGGTTTTCTCCGTGTGCTCCTGATTATTCTTGTCAATATTTTGATGGTTTTTCCCGTGTTCTTGCAATCATTCCTGTGGTTTCTTCAAGTGTTTCTGACTATTCTGAGAAACCGTTCTCTGCATGGATTTTTTTTTTGTCTAATGAGACATGTCATTTTATTTGGAGTTACATTTAATTCGATAATTTCTGCTACTAAATCAAAACTTGCAATATTTTTATCAGGTGGAATTAAAAAATATCATTACTCAGTCAAATTAATATAACGTCATGAGACATCTGTGGAGCACCAACATGCAAGACGAACTTCCTTTTCCTTGGAGTCTAGCGAAACCATCCTTCTTTTGCGATCGTTAGTGAGCATCCCGCATCCCGTATAAAAGAACTAAATATTATTTACCTGCAAGCAACATGTGGCGACATCTGTTGTTGAAAAGCAGAACTACATGCATAAAGTACTTTTGCATGAGATATATTAATTCTCGCTGATGAAATATGAAAAAATTTCTATTTAAGTATTGGATCTAATTTAAATCACTCAATTGGTATCTGGCATTAGTCTCAGTAACTAATATGAATTCCGATTTGGGATCTGACGCTGTATCGAAAGAACATAGGTGTAAGTTTTGCAGTAAAGAGTTTATCTTGAGAAAGAATAAAAGACAACACGAGAAGAATGACTGTGTTAAAAATCCACTGCGCAATATGATAAGTTGTGTTCGATGTAGCAAGTCGTTTACGCGGAGAGAGAGAGCCTAAAAAGACATGGCAGAACTTGTAGCGCCAAGCCTGCGTACAAGCTAGAGGACAACGATGAATCTACTAGCCTAAGGAAGAGTGATCTGCATTACGACAATAATTTTCTTGGCTCTTCCGATCTCGTCAAAGAACTTAAATTGAAGGAGGTTGATGATTTACGGAAGAATGAAGACAATGGAAGAATCCTTAACGTGAAAAGTGAGAATATATTCCAGTCGAATTCAAGTAGATCTTTCCTACTTTGTATAAATGATGGACTCCTAAAAAGGAAGCATGAAGACGATGAAAACACTTCAACATCATCAACATCGAATTATTACGGTAAATTGGTTGAAGACGATTCCTTCTACGGTGATTGTTACAGTGACTCTGAGGCTGTTGACAAAGACACAGACTATGATGAAGCACCTAAAGCTGCCAAGATCGAAGAATGTTGCGGTGTCCTGAGACCGAAACGATGGAAACGAAGTGATATATTAAATAAATCTGATCAAGCTTGTGATGATCACCGTCTCAAACATGAAAGTTACCCTGAGGTTGGTGGTAAAACGGAAGACACCAGAGATCATAATATTTATTATAAAGGTGCAAGGAAGATGGTGGTAGAAGAGAATGATTACACATCATGGAAAGATCCAAACATATTGGTTGACCGGCTAAGACTTCTACATGGTTCGCTTTGTGCAGGAAACTATTCGTGCATCAAAGAAATATCCTTCATACTCAAGGAACTGAGGAATGCTGGCTACATACAATAATGGCTTGTTTTACTTGCATTTGTATAATGTAAAGCAATAAAATAAATAATTAAAATTATAAGAATTTAATGTTTTTTTTTTCTTGTATTCTGATTTCTAACTAAGACTTAGATCTCGTAACTTGTGCTTCCTTTTTGCCTTTTTTTTGTTGATGGAGCTTCCAAATGTGCTGCCTTTTCGATGATGGTGCTTCTAAATGTGCTGCCTTTTCGTAGTCGGTGCTTCCAAATGTGCTGCCTTTTCGTTGTCGGAGCTGCCAAATGTGCTGCCTTTTCGTAGTCGGTGCTTCCAAATGTGCTGCCTTTTCGTTGTCGGTGCTGCCAAATGTGCTGCCTTTTCGTAGTCGGTGCTTCCAAATGTGCTGCCTTTTCGTAGTCGGTGCTTCCAAATGTGCTGCCTTTTCGTTGTCGGTGCTTCCAAATGTGCTGTTTTTTCGTAGTCGGTGCTTCCTAATGTGCTGTCTTTTCGTAGTCGGTGCTTCTAAATGTGCTGCCTTTTCGTTGTCGGTGCTGCCTAATGTGCTGCCTTTTCGTTGTCGGTGCTGTCAAATGTGCTGCCTTTTCGTAGTCGGTGCTTCCAAATGTGCTGCCTTTTCGTTGTCGGTGCTTCCAAATGTGCTGTTTTTTCGTAGTCGGTGCTTCCTATTGTGCTGCCTTTTCGTTGTCGGTGCTTCCTATTGTTTTTCCTTTTTTGAAGGTGCTTCCAAATGTGCTTCCTTTTTTGTTGATGGTGCTTCTATTTTTTTAATGTTGTTTTGACTCTAGTATTTTAGTAAATTGTTCTTGATTTGACTAGCGTATTATTCAAACCGGTTAATGTATATAAACGAGTCCTAGACAGCAGGACGCTCAGTTTGTTACTGCCGTCGACGGTGTACAGATCACCTAGTTTGTTTCTTCTGGTGCATAAGTCGCGTAATTGCCTGTTCTTGAGACTTCGATGGCATCTTTACCGACTTTAACGTCGTACTCGATGGAGGATGTACCATCGACTACGGGAACCATGACGTCGGCGCCGACGATGTTGGAGCAGATCCCGTTGGCAACGCCTCTGACAACACTGGAGGAGACTTCGATATGTGCGGTTCCACCATCAGCTGAATTTTCATCAGCATTGAATACTTCAGTTAATGAAGAGCGTACTTCGCATCAGTGCAAATACTGTGGTGCATCATTTACTATTACCTCAAATGCTCGCAGACATGAAAGAAGCGGTTGTTCTAATAATGTTAAAAGAATACAATTTCAGTGCAATAAGTGCAATAAACTAATTTCACGTCTCGATAGCTTACATCGACATTATAAAAAATGCTCCGAGAAGTATACTGAACATGGTTTTCGATTTGACTCATGTGTTGTACCGTCTAATGAGACTATATAAGTGATATGAACTTCAGTCCGTCTCTGGCTGTGGTGATGATCGGATCGGATAGACATTTAAAGTCATGTAAAAGGCTTACTTCGTCCATTAAGAAGACTGTTTGAATCGTGGAATCCAAAAGGCTTTGGTAATTTGTCAGTGTTTTTTGTACTTGTAGTAGTGTATTGAATTTATGTAATAAAATTTTTTTAAAAGAACTTGTGGTGTTTTTATTTTCTCAAACCTAACACTTTTTTAGTATTTTTTTAAATTAAAGTTGTTTTGTATCGGCCAGGGATCGAACCAAGGAGCTTAGTCGATCCAATCAGTCAGTATATAGATTACAAATTTATTTAATGAATTTTGAACTTTTTCCCGAATCTCTAGCATTACAATTACGAATTTCCAATATGGTGGTCTTGTTGTCTGATAGGATGATGGTAGTATATGATTTAAAGTCTCTTTACGAATGTTGAACATGGTTTATTGAAATTATTATTTTTTACATAAAATTAAACATTATTGCATCGATCGGGTATCGAACCGAGGACAGGAATCGATCGAATCAATATGTAAGTTAATGAGTGATTTATTTAATGAATTTTGGAACTTTTCCCGAATTTCTAGCTAAATAATTACGGATTTTCAAGATGGCGGGCACCTTAGTAATAAATGATTACTGCACTCTAGCGGATAAGAACTAAACTAACATGGCGTCAGCGCACTCTCGCCGACGAAAACAAGATGGTGGTCTCCAGCAACGAAGACAAGATGGCGGACATGACGTCATACTATGTGACGATATATATGCTTTAAGAAAAGTGGTGGGAGTCAGTCTGCTAGCACCCACCTAGGGGGAAGGATCGGTCGCCATTTTTAATTTTTTTTGCACTCGTCGGGTTCGAACCGAGGACTCCGAGCTCCGTGTCGTAAATGTATGTTTTTAAAATAGTTTTATTAAAATTTTATTAATTGAATTTTCTTATAATTTTTAAAAAAAAATTTCATTAAAATCGTATAATAAATTAAAAAGTTAATGATGGCAGTCGTAACGGAAATTGCAACGGTGACGTCATAATCCATGATGACGCCAGAGGCGTATCTGAGGCTGTAGACATGGATGCTTAAGCCTCTATATGGACATTTCTAGCTGCTGGTATTTTTAAAGAATAAAACGGGAAATTTTTCCTCGAAACGGGAAATTTTTCCCTCGAAAACGGGAATTTTTAATTTATTAAAATTTTTGAGATTTTTTGGCGGAATTTTTTTCCACAAAAAATGTAAATTTTGGCGATTTTTGAGGAATTTTGGGCAATTTTTGCCCAATTTTGACTAGTTTTGAGGGTCGAAGGTCAATGTCCTACTTGTCCCGTTACGCTGTGTCCCGTTACAATCCTCCAAGATGGCCGCCGTGACTTCAGAATTCAACATGGCGGACACCGGCACCGGCACCACGCGCCTGCGCCTGCCGTCGGACCGTCATTCATATACTACTAATACACTTATACATATTAGTAAAGATTAGTATAAAACCATAATTTAAGCACGTTTTCGAATAAAGGGGCTTTGATAAGAGCATCGTTGTCTTACATATCAAGCAAGCATAATTTCAAAATCTATATTAGTTAATTAGTTATAAGCAAAATGAAAATAACATTGAATCTTATGAGGTTAACACGGGTTGCGTAGTGCCCCTAAAACACTGAAGTAGCCTCTTAAAGGTCGTTATTAGTGACCTGTCGGGCGGTGCGTACACCGTAAATTGATTTTTGTACATGGAACAGAAATATTCATGCTAAATTACAGTTATTTTTAAATTTGTACATTTACCTGAAAACAACTGTACCACTACAAAATAGAGTCCGCAGTAATATTGTGTTTGGATTTATTACCCTGGCATTAATGCTTTGTGTTGTCCCAGTACCTCCCAAAGTTCAAGTTATTTGTAAACCGTTAATTGAATAGTTCTCCACTAGCCTATCACCTGTGCACATTAATAAGTATTGTTACGATCGCGCTTGGCTGCAGTGCTGGCGTCGCCACGCTCGTTCGGCCTGTCTGCGCCCCCTTCCACCCGCACCCTGTCCCTGGTATCTCGTGTCATACTATCGCGCGACATCCTGACCGTCGCAGCGCGCACCTGCCTCAGATCGGGTTACTTAAAAGAGGCCGCACTGCGGAATAAAAGGACTCAGACGCCTTTATCGGCGTTCTTAGAGCAGCCACCGCGTCCTTCGAGGACTCACGACGCGTTTCTGGGCATTTCGACGGCGAAGGTCGTGAGATATCTCGGAGACATGCCCGATTGTTCTGGATGGGAACCCAAGGGCTATTTAAGGAGGTTGGGCCGACCTTCGAGTCAGTCAGTCAGTCGGTGACTGAGTGAGTTCTCCCGCGGCGGAGTTTCCGGGCGATAGTGCCGCAGGTGCGGCAGAGTGGCGAAGTCCTTGGACGAAGGTTCCAGGGCAGGGAGTGAGTAAGTTCAGTGGAGTCGGGAGTTTTCCCGCGGCGGAGTTTCCGGGCGATAGAGTCGCGGGCGCGGCGGAGCCGAGTGAAGTTCCGAGTGAGGCGTCGTGTGGGATCTCGGCGAAGGGTGTGACGGCGGCGGCGGAGTGCGGCGACGGAGTCCCGCGGCGTAGACCCACGAGGGGTGCTGCGGTCAGAGTTGCGCCGGAAGTGCGGCCCAGCGAGGTGTGTGAAACGAGTGACTGGGGAATTGACATTTCTTTAAGTGTAGTTAATTATTTGCCAATTTAGAAGATTATTTGTAAGTGACAAGTAGTGGTAATAAATAAAACTGTGTGTGTGAAATAAAATCTATTAATTGGGCTATCCTTTACGAACCCGCAGGGAAATCGTAACATTTTGGTGTCAGAAGTGGGATAGCCCTAATTAATAGATTTAGGATTCAGTTAAGAAATAGGATTTAGTTTTTCGAGAGTAAAGTTAGCATTTAAAAATTTAGTGAATTTGTAATTGTCTAGAGCTAGTTTGAGTTTAATGTAGTCAGTGATAGTTTTGAATGTAATAGAGTTATTGTTAGTTTAATTAGAAGGTTCGTCTAGGTCATTTAAAAATAAGAACAGTTTTAGAAAAAAATTATTTAGGTTGTTTAATTAGTAAATCCTTTAGAGAGAGATGGCTGCTGAAGAGTTAAGTGTAGAAGATATCGGGAAGATAAGGGTTGCCCTAGAAGAGATCAATAATAAAATGGAAGATATGGTGGCCAGTGTGAGGAAATATAACAAAGAAATGTTAGCCAGTATGAAGAAGGGTCAGGAAGAAATGTTAGCCAGTATGAAGAAGGGTCAGGAAGAAATGTTAGCCAGTAGAAATAAGGGTCAGGAAGAAATGTTAGCTAGTATGAAGAACTTTAAGGAAGAAATGGTATCTAGTACAAAGAACTTTAAGGAAGAAATGGTAACCAGTATAAAGAAATTTACGGAAGAAATGAAGAGTGAAAGGAAGGATAGTAAGAACCACCATGAAGAAAAGAAGAGTGAGTCGAATAATAGTGTAGAGGAAATGAAGAAGGGTCAGGATGAACTGAAGCATGGCCAAGAAGAAGTGAGGAATGAAATGATGACCGAAGTGAAGATAAGCCTAGAAGAGAAGAACAGCCAAGAGAAGAATAGCCATGATAAAAACAGTGAAGAGAATAACAGCGAACAGAAGACCGGCCAGGAGAAGACCATCCAAGAAGAGAATAACAGCGAAATGAAGACCAGCGAAGAGAAGAACAGCAAAGAGAAGAACAGCGAAGAGAAGAACAGCAAAGAGAAGAACAGCGAAGAGGAGAACAGCGAAGAGAAGAACAGCGAAGAGAAGAACAACGAAGAAAAGGACAACGAAGAAAAGGACAACGATGAGAAGAACAACGAAGAGAAGAACAACGATGAGAAGAACAACGATGAGAAGAACAGTGATGAGAAAAAGAGTCATGAGAAAAAGAGTCATGAGAAAATTAGCCAAGGAGAGAACAGCCAGGACATGAGGATGAAAGAAGAGCTGAAGAAAAGTACAGAAGTGAAGATGAGTTACAAAGTAAGTAATATTGAACATAAAGAAATGAAGATAAACCAAAGAGAGAGGGGTAAATGCCAAGAAGAGATGAAGAAAAGCCGAGAAGAGATGTACATGAGTCAAGAAGAGATAGAGAAGTGCAAAGAAGAAACGAAGAAAGACCAAGAAGAGACGCAGGAAGACCAAGAAGAGGTAAAGAAAGACCAAGAACAGGGGAAGAAAGACAGAGAAGAGAAAATGAGAACACAAGGGGACATGAAGAGGGTGCAAGGGGAAACTAAGTGCAGTCCAGGTGAGACTCAGAAGAACCAAGAGGGCACAAGTAACCAAGAAGAGACGAAGAGGAGCCGGGATGAAATGCTGTGCGAACAAGTAGCTGCGAGAGAAGAAATGGAGAAAAAAAGGGAAGATACAAGGAAACCGTTGGAAGGCAGTAAGCGATGCACTCAAGAGTATCGGGTCTGTCCAAGGCATCGGTCAGCCCGTCTCGGGCAGCTGGCTGAACGACATGGGGCATCTGCGACGCAGAAGTGTCGCCGGGTGACAAGAGAAGCTACATCTAATGAGAGAGAGGGTTATCTGGTGAGACTGTACAGCCCGTGTTGGAGGAAAGGCAGGAGGCCTAAACTTCGAGAAGCATGGGGACCTCCAGGAGGAGATGCATTACCTGTTCGGGACGAACACGTTTAAGGAGGGGCCAATGTTACGATCGCGCTTGGCTGCAGTGCTTGGCGTCGCCGCGCTAGTTCGGCCTGTCTGCGCCCCCTTCCACCCGCATCCTCTCCCTGGTATCTCGTGTCATACTATCGCGCGACATCCTGACCGTCGCAACGCGCACCTGCCTCAGATCGGGTTACTTAAAAGAGGCTGCACTGCGGAATAAAAGGACTCAGACGCCTTTATCGGCGTTCTTAGAGCAGCCACCGCGTCCTTCGAGGACTCACGACGCGTTTCTGGGCATTTCGACGGCGAAGGTCGCGAGATATCTCGGAGACATGCCCGATTGTTCTGGACGGGAACCCAAGGGCTATTTAAGGAGGTTGGGCCGACCTTCGAGTCAGTCAGTCAGTCGGTGACTGAGTGAGTTCTCCCGCGGCGAAGTTTCCGGGCGATAGTGCCGCAGGTGCGGCAGAGTGGCGAAGTCCTTGGACGAAGGTTGCAGGGCAGGGAGTGAGTAAGTTCAGTGGAGTCGGGAGTTTTCCCGCGGCGGAGTTTCCGGGCGATAGAGTCGCGGGCGCGGCGGAGCCGAGTGAAGTTCCGAGTGAGGCGTCGTGTGGGATCTCGGCGAAGGGTGTGACGGCGGCGGCGGAGTGCGGCGACGGAGTCCCGCGGCGGAGACCCACGAGGGGTGCTGCGGTCAGAGTTTCGCCGGAAGTGCGGCCCAGCGAGGTGTGTGAAACGAGTGACTGGGGAATTGGCATTTCTTTAAGTGTAGTTAATTATTTGCCAATTTAGAAGATTATTTGTAAGTGACAAGTAGTGGTAATAAATAAAACTGTGTGTGTGAAATAAAATCTATTAATTGGGCTATCCTTTACGAACCCGCAGGGAAATCGTAACAGTATAATAAAACAAAAACATTCGATTACTGGGTATTTAATTATATTTTCCTCGGTTAAAAAAATATATGCTTGAATGTAACATATATTAAAATAAAATATTATGCGCCTATTTCAGTAAGAAATACTCAGCATTATCTAAAAAAAAAGTATTTCTTATATGCAAAAATATATATATAACCATAGCCATGTGTTGTACAAAATTTCCAAAGAAATTCTTGTAAATGTACAGATTTTTTTTTTCTGTGTACATTAAAACTAGCACCGTTTGCTGATTATTTACTGTGCAATTTATAACAAACACTTCTACACCGGGAATTGATGTGTTATCGTAAGCCGACTGTGAAGAACCGCAAGAGAGCGGTGAGCTTCGAAAATATCCTGGACCGTCACTGCAAAACCTGCAGTGCATTAAATTACATTGTAGTTGCAACCACGGGGTGCTGATGACGCATATGGAGAATACACGCAACTGGCAAGCCAGAGAGCGTGTGCTGTGGTACGAGTGGGGTATCTTAATGGGGAAGCACTGCGTGGAGACATACTGGAACCAAGCCTATACCTAGCTACGAAGGAATAAATAGGTTTGAGTAAAAATAAAACAGAAAATTCAAAAATTATAAATTTAACAATAACCATAAAAGTAAAACTCAATATTTTTTTTATTATTAAGTATTACAATAAACAAAGTGAGCCCTCGCAAAATTCGCAAGGTGTATTGCACAAGTGTTTTGCCTAGTTGTAACGTGTATACTCACCTCTTCTTCCATGAGTGTTTAGGTCTGCTGCCTGGTGGCCCGCCTCTACCAGGGCGCCCGCGAGCCGGGCTGCAAACATGCCACACATGGATCAAGTATGAAAGTGGGCCATGAGTCCCAGGTGTCCAAACCCCGTGCATGAGACATGCGCTATTTTCTGCCCCGACCTACTCTTCAACCAGACCATCCTCTCTGTCCTGTATCAGCTTGCTCTGAGCCCAGGGTTTTCCCTGTGTCCGTGCAGGTTTTACCTGGGCCCATCTTAACTAGTTTTAGTCTAGAGTTAGTGAGGGGAGTTAGCCATGGCTGCCCAATCCCCGCACTAAGCAGCGGATAGATGCGACCGGACTCCTCCTACGAAAACACTTAGTTTTTTTTTTAGGTTATGCTGCACTCACAATGTTCCGTCCCCATCCGTCCGCCATCCGTCTGTCCGTAAACAAGCCGAGTGATCCACAATGATCCGCACGTCCGTCGTAATATTTATCCTCTTGGATGCTGCCAACGATTTATATTTTTAAGGAAATTTATTTTGTAAAGGTTTATCAGTTAGAATATCATGTACGCTAAGCACTTATAAATGATTAATCTAACTCTAAAATACGTATTTAAATATATGTTCAAGCTACCGTGCATTATTAATTAATTTTGTGTTTCAGACAACAATTCTTTAATATATCAAACTCAAAACGTATTCATAGGCACGTTAAAACCATAATACGGAAGCAGCATTACAAATGAACAAACTAAAAACACCTTTTGAAATAAAGACAATGCCTTTGAAACATTTTTGAGGTTATAATTTCATCCGTCCGTCCGTCGAAAGTTAAAGCTTGGCAGGGTTTTGACGGATAGACGGATGGAATTTTTCGGGCCATCTGATTGACTGGATGTAACGTGATTGACGGACGGTTGACGGACGGATAAGATGGATCATTGAGAGTCCAGATTTAGGGAAAAAAATTGGCGAATATAAGACTTCCCCTCTGACAACAGCGCATTTAATGTCAGCACGCATGCGGGATTACATTAGCCCGTCACCTCCGTCCGTCATCCGTCCGTCGGTCACAATGACCTGCAGCCAATCGGATGGCCCGAAAAATTCTATTTGTCCGTCTGTCAAGAGCTTGGCAATCTCTACGTTTTGGCGTACGGACGGATGGATTATTGCTATGATTTTGGCCACGCAGTCAATTTTTATCAGAACACAGGGTTGTGGGTTTGTACAGGTCGTTCAGATGTTTTGTATAACAACATCGTGGTTCTTAAAACTCATGTACAAACAATTTAATCACGGCTCTGAATTTTTCCGAGGAAATGCTAATACAATACGACATAAATAGCAAAACAGCCTCTAAATAAAATGTCCCAGCGAGAAAACATGGATTGTTGGCAGCACTTATTTGGGGAAACATTCTGACGGACGGATGAAGTCAAGTTGTAAATAGCTTGGGTAGATGCGTGGCGTTGCCGAACTAAAGTGGTGGGCGGACGGACGGAGGAACGGGCTATTGTAATGCCGCCTTTTCTTGGAACGCGTTTGATCCTGCGATCCCTCCTCCTCCCCCGGCCGGCGGCCCGCGGAGTCGGTCACGTGTCGCGGCGCAGACCGCATGACCTTGACCTTGACCGCCGCGGGCTTGTTGCGGCGCCTCTGCGGCTGACGTCACAAGCCGCCGCGGGGCGCGCAACGGCGCGCAGCGTACGGGAGATTACCAACCCGCAAAAACAACACGATTTCATCATCCCTCGAGCTCCTGTAAACAACGCCGCTGCAGTAAAGACCGTAGAGTAATGCTACGATAGATAGATTCTTGTCTTTTGCGCATGAAGCCATCATTGGCTGAAGATTTGCCGAACGAAAAAAAAGCTGTCAAGTTAAGCTGGTGTAAACAAAGCTAATTAAGTTTGTTTACTAACAATGTGCTAACAAATTCTTAGAGGTAGGTAGTTAGAGATTGGTTGCGTGAAATATTTGCCAAGATAATACTGACGTATTTTTACAATAATAATTACTACCGAGTTTATCATTAAATCAATTTTTTCTACAAGCCTTTATACAGTTACGGTTTGTTTGGCTAACAAATTGCCAATAAAAATGACATCAAATGTCGTAGTAAGTCTTCTTCTATATTTAGTGACATTAACTTTACAACAGGCACCACCTCAGTAGAAAATTACATTTAAGCAATGTTAGTCCAATAAATTTTTCTAAAGAAAGTTTGCTGAAGTTTATTTTTACTGTGACAAATAAGGAACTATATCAAATTAAATCATTTAGTCACCCACGTGAGACTTTCTCAAAATTTAAGCTAAATGGTTTGGTGTTGGCAACACATTGGTAAACATACTGTTTCTAATGTGCATGTAGTTAGGCATTTTCAGGAAATAGCAAGCTGTGATGTAGTTAAGTCACTTCATACCTTACAACTCCCATATTGCAAACCCCCAAAAAATTGCAGGAATACATATGCCAATAAAATAATGTTCCAGTTATAAATTTTAATAGTATCAACTGTAAGCGTTGTATTTTCTGTTATTTCAAAGTCGAGAGTATCGCAGACGGTTTTAGATAAGCACAAATGCCTGAGTACTGCTTTGTTGTTTTCTCTCTTACAGCGCCACCTACGCAAAATGGTGACTCCTGAGCGTCAATCGTTTTGTGTTCTGCAATTTGCTAAGAGTGAATCCGTAATTTCAGTTCAACGTGCGTTCCCCATTGGAATCTTTTTGTGCGAGAGTGGTTGAACGTGGAAGTCCCTGGCCGTTGGATTGGTCGTAATGGTCGAGACGACAACGATCTTGTCTACGTTCCACAGCCCCTTAATAATTTACCAGAGTTGAGACACAGAATTGAAGGGGAAATTGCTTCCATTACTCCGGACGTGTTAACCAAAGTGTAAGAAGAATTGGACTTTAGGTTGGATGTGTGCCGTATAACTAAAGGTGCACAAACTGAACATTTGTAAGAAAAACAATGTTAGTTTACCTTCAATTTAATGTATTATTTGCTTAATAGTCTAAATTAAACTGTTATAATATACCATTGAAACTTGGACATTATTTTATGTATACTTTGGATTGCTTGGCCGTGCCTGATGGTGCATGAGTCCGTATTTCCGCAGCCACAGCCATAAAATAAAAACCTTTAAATCATTTTCCACAACGCAATGTTACCCAATGTTTTGGGTGTCTAGAAAAACACAGCACCGGTCATCAGCAGGACATAAAGCGGCTTCTCGCAATGTCCTTACATGCATGACCAACAGCTGGTAATTAGTATGGATAATTTTATTTTGGCCAATGTTTTGTACCTATGTACTATTTTACAGCAAAGTTAGCTAGACAGATGTTTTACAACAATTAATGTAATAAGAATAATCAAATTGTAAGCCTCCAGCTGTAGCGTTGCCGCAAATCGAGAAGATGCGCAACGGAAACGCGACTGTTTACCGGGGTCTTTGGAATGATAAATTATATATATGATATTTCAGTTAGCATACTTAATCAGTGAATTGATTTTAACTTGGGTTAAAAATGTTTTTGCAGCTTATCGACTGTTCTCCGTAGTTCGCGTAGCACGCGGCACAGGGCAGTCTGCGCGCGGCGCGGGGCAGTCTGCACACGGCACATCGCAGTTTGCTCCCTAGGCGACGTCACCTCACCACGGGTAAAAGGCGAAGCTTGCCCTAACAGAAGTCGCAAGAAGAAATAATAAAAAAAAACGTGAGCGATGTCTTTCAGTACTCGCCAGAGATGTGTAACATCTGACCTCGGTAACGAGCCAGTTCATGCGTTCTCATGTTGCAAATGCACTAACAATACGAAACTCTGACGCGGAATTTAACGTCGATTTCTTTGAAATAATTCCGAGCGTGATAAATGCACGCGAATTGTGTTTTAAACTAAAGTTCTGGACGCGAAACGCACGAATTTTACGCACCCGCCGTTAAAATTCGCTACCGGAGCAGCTGCGTCGACTACCGAATCTTTCCATATGGAGACAGAAACTTATAACTTTATAATGAAACGGCTCCGATAAAAGCTAAAACGACTTGAAAAATACCGGAACCCGGCCTTGGACCTGATTTTCGACAAGGAATTTTATTAAAATACTGCTCATCTCGTTAAAATTCATTAAACAGTTAATACTAGGTATACAGTTTACCTTTGTCTTTTTGGAACCCGCCCTCCCCGACTGCCGGCCATTCACGACCATCCGCTGACTTGCTCTTCCCCTGGGGAGCTAGTTTATTCATCTTTTCAAGTCTCTTACATTTTACAACAAATCATTCAATTGGAAACTTGGAAACAAAATATTCTATCCGTAAAATCTATATAAATAATAAATGTAAATGTTCGTTCGTTAAAATTCTTAAATCTCTGAAAGATCTTCACCAATTTCTTTGAAATTTTGACACAACATTGTATTCGAATACACCTGTGACAGGTTAAAAGATATATAATAATATAGGCAGGTGAAAAAAATATTTCAATGCATGTTTTAGTGTTCGTCTTCTGTTTTGTAAAGATATAAATATGAAGATAAAGACATAGAGTGGTAGCAATATAGAGAGAGGGATAAAGAGGTATAGAGAGATAGTAAGAGGGAGATATAGAGAGATATAACGATGGATATATATATAGAGAGAGAAAGCGAGAGAGAGAGGTGAAGAGAGGTGTAGAGTGTTATGGAGGGATACGGGTAGAGTTATATAGATATAGAGAGAAATAGAGTTATGAGCCTATATATAAACATCGAGAGAGAGAGAAATATATTGAGATTTATAGTGGCATGTGATGTTTTGTATATGTATATCTACTTCAAACAATAAAAAAAAACTGACTGGACAAAACAACGCATACCAAGCATTAGCTTGCTAATATAAAAAAATACTAACATTTTATATGACATAAGGTTTTGGCACCTCCAAAATTAGTTTTTATTGCTGCACACACTCTTCAGGATGTTAAAACACTGAAGGATAGATATCTGGTAATATTAAGACCTTTATATTTCTTTCTTTCTTTCAGACCTATCTTATTCATTGACACTTTAAAACGTAAAGAAAACTGTGTTTTTCACTTCCTTTCCTTTAGTTATTTATTACTCAAATATACATTCCTCCGGAATGTGCAGGCGTGTTACCACCGCGCCATCACGTCCCACGTCGCATGGCCTACCTACAGACGAACAATGTACCGAAACTAGAGTAGGAGGGGACGACTTTATTTAAGGATTTAATTAGTGATTGGGGGCATACCATAATTTTCTAGAATCTAAGTTCGAAGTTCGAAGTTCGAATCACCAAGAGTACCTAGAATATACCTTTCTAACAATAATTTAATCTCAAAATTCAACAATAAAATAATGCACAAGAAATAAAAGATAAATGTTAACTTTGGCGTTAAAACATTAATGTAATGAATTATCGTTTTACGAAATAAATTTCTGTATTACTACATAACGTAAATTAACTTACATTTCAAAAGTAATTTATTTTGGGAAATGGTATTATAATAGTTACTAAGTAGAACACAATAGAGCTAGTAAATTTAAGAGTTGTCTGTGTTAAATTTTTTAATTTATTACACTTCCTCGAATATTTTTCTTAGAATCTTTTTTCTTGAATCTCAAATATTTCGAATACAGGAGATTCGATGGTATTTATGGGTACAAGTATTTGAATGGCCCATCTCTAGCTTTTAATGTAGGGATACATTCACGGTAAATTCTGAATGTCATGAAACATGCACATAAGGAAATGGAAGTACGCATTCTGACTCTAGTTCGTCATACACATGCCATAGAGGAATTCGTCCTTACATATAGACGTGTGGAAAATGGAAACATTTTTTTAGTTATTCTTTTTTAGGGGCGTTATATAAAAATGATGAGAGTGAAATTTTCGATGCGCGCGCACCATGCAACGACAGTTTCACAGGAAAATGGTGGAACCACGTGTATGAAAATAAACCCATACATAGCCAGTTTCATAAAAATTAGGGGACATACCAAATGTATTTGTATGCCAAATGAAACTTTATGATAGTGAAACTACCCTGGAATATATTTGGTAAACTCAAATAGTTACAGTAAAGAGTAATTTCAAGTTTAAAAACATTAGGATTTTGGTATTACAAAAATTATAATAATACATATTCTCCTTATGATATATTGTAAGGCTTCATAAATCATCTTGTCTTCAATACTCAATACCAGGAGCGCTAATGTCATGTTGTATACAAATCATCTGCTAGAGGCCACTGCCGTCATATTGGCGCTATAGTGGAGTAGTAATTATTACTGAGGCATCCGCTGTTTTGTTTTTCCGCCATATTGAAGATCTGTGATTATTTAGCAAGAAAATCGGAAAATTTTCAAAAATAATCAAAAATAACCAGCTGTTAATTAACTGATTGATAAAATCGAGACCTGTTCTTGGTTCAATACTTGATCAATGCAAAATAATATTAATTTCAATAAATATGGTGGAAAGTCCTAAAAGAGGCTTAAATTCCTCTACTAACAGCCTCCAGAAATTCGATGACCACCATATTAAAATACTGTAGTTATTTAGCGAGAAATTTGTAAAAAAAATTCTAAAAATCATTTTACAAACACATTTTTTTAAATTTACTTATTGATTCGATCGATTCCTGTCCTTGGTACGATTCTTGGTCAGTGCAAAAAAAAAAGTAATTTTTGCTCGTAAATATTTTTTTCATTAATCATCCTCACTGCAAAAGCAAAGACTTCTACCGGCTGAATAAATACGTTCTTGGATATCACTACTCCTACCAAGGACATTTTTCGATACTTAGTATACATTTCGACCAAGTAATGTACAATGTCAGGTGTATAGGCCAATTGTATCTGAACCAGGCAAGACACGGTCATCCAAGATGGCCTCCATGACGTAATAATCAAAGATGGCGGTCGACAGCACCATCACCACACCCTGGCTCCGGCCGCTGGAAATTCATTTATCTACCTACTAGTTACTTCTTTAGGAGCGTTATGAAAAAACGATGAGAATGAACTTCTACGATGCGCGCGCAGCATGCAAAAAAAATTGACAAGATGAAAAAGTACTACATACAAATAAAAATTATTATTGTGCTTTTAAATCATACACTTTAGTTATTTATACTGAATACTGATCCATATAATTAAAAACATCTACCTTTTGTTAATATTAGTGATAGAAATGGTGTTTATAAACTACTTTTTCAAGTGTATTTTCAACCGTATTTATATGAGTGAGTTTATGTTCTTTTATGTATAATTTATTTGCATTATATATTATAATTTGTTACATTATTTTTTAATAAGTAATTAAAATTAATATATTATAATAAACGTTTAGAACATATATTGGTTTCATTATTAATTAATATTTATCTCGATTAATTTACTAAATAAGATATTTAATTGTAAGCACGTGTTTATATTAATATGAATACTGAATATTTATTTTATATGTTGATTTGATTGAATTTATACTTTACCAACCATATTTATAATATCACTCTTGGCATTTTCTTATTTTATTTCTAATAATTATTGCAACAAAATTAAATTAAGCTTTTTATTACACCAAGCAAGTGCGACTTCTAACGCGCGTACATAAGAACACGCGCCCGTTTTTTCCCCTTCTGTGCAGTGTTGTTGACGCGGCCCTTGCAGCGAGCGGCTCCTCAGATGATACGACTCGGGCAAGATGCGCACCAGCTGAAGCTCCGCGCGAAGGTCAACGAATGCTAGGGTCGCAATGTTGCGTCAGCCGGCCGCGAATAGATCCCGCCTCGTCAGGGGCGTATCTGTGTTGGTGAGGCGGTGGTATTCCTAGCGCGGTGTCGCCTCTTGCGCAAGGCTGTGGACTGGCGCGCAGTCTTCTTGCAGGGCATAGGACAACTATAATTATGAGCAGTAACCATAACATATGGCGGAGAAATTAAGATAAAATGTAATGCAAGTCTCTTGGGTGCTTTCAAGAATTTATACTGGGAGTTCATGTCTGAAAATTATGCTTAAAACACGCTTTTCAGCTCTTTACACGCTCTCCAAAAATTTCAGTTTAAAAACTTAGAACGGAAACAAAACTACTCATCCGCCATCAACGGATTATTAAATTTTATTTTTCATAAACAGAGCTCACTAAGATATATAGAGCAGTTTTAAAATATTGTGGTTTCTTCTGAAGCTGTGCACACCGTATGTGTGCCCGGGTAGTCCATAAAGGTCAAGGTCACAGGCTTGAGTCCGAGACGTACAAATTCCACCCCGACTGGGTGGAGTCTTACGCGAAACTCACTATTAGTGGTCTGTAAACTGAACAAAATTGAATACTGAGAATATATCCCTTATTTACGTGGTTTTGTTCGGAACACTATAGTTTAACATTCTATGATTTTTCTTTAAAGTAATTATTTTCCAGCTAACTGAAAATAATTCTGCGCACAATTAGGTTCTTTTAGTTTTTCAAATATTATCGTCACTGTAGTGACTTAAAAATTATTCAATAGTTCAAAGAATACTAGTTTTTACTTGTGCGAAAAGAAACTTTGTCACCGTATCTACAACAGTAGTCAAGTGATTGTGTGAAAAAGATCATAGTTATTTTACAAATCGAAATTGAGCTCATAGAACACTCTTAATTTCGCCATCTGCGTCTGGGAATCGAGCCGGGGTTGCACCGTTTGGTATAAAACAGTTTTGCCTGGAATTAATTTCTGAATGATCATTTCCAAAACCTGCATAGTAAAAACAATAATTTTTAATCTTATATCATTAAACAAACTCTGAGCAAAATATTTTAGAATAATTACGAGGTACATTCTCTCAACTTAATTAAGCTTACACATTTCCTAAAGTTGCACGGAGCGCTACGAAAATACGGCACTCTTACCCAGTGCCTTAGGCTTAGGGACGACACAGTACTTTGTAAACGTGATTTAGAAGCCTTTGTCGCTAAATTACTTTTGTATTCAACTTTAGTAGTAAATAATAGTAGTCCCTGCGCCTGGAGTCAGAGTGAGGTGTTGTTGTGGGAGTCCGCCATTTTGGATTGTGATGTTCCGGCTGCCAGCTTGGAGAACCTTGATATTAACCCCCAGCCGTCAATTTGGATTCCACCATCTTGGAGGACGTCAAGTACGCCATCCTGTTTTCGTCTGCTGTAGGCCGCCATCTTGTTTTTTCTGATAGTTCACCATCTTGTCTTATTCTGCTGAAGATCGATATATTGTTTTAGTTTGCTGGATGCCACCATCTTGTTTTGATCTGATGGATGCTTCCATATTTGTTCTGCTGTTTGTTCCTAGAGTGCGCCAACATATCTCTGTCGATGTTCCATTACCTACCAGTGTTTTTATGAGCCTTAAAGACATGTTAAATTAATTTTTTATTTAAAATACATTGGAAGCGAGGTGATTCGAACCATGGCAGTTCAGACCACTAGTATAGAAAACTTACACCTTTTACCACACGGCAATCGAGGCATATACCGGAATAAAAATTAAATCAGATATATATATAAATAAAGAATACAAATTCAGATTTATAATTGATTTTAATATGAAGGATTAAACAGTAACTTTTGAAGGCCAAGTCAGCATCTTTGTTTTAAATAATTGCTACTAGAAGCAAGAGTGTCACGTATTGTACACATAGTCTGCTAGGGTGCGTTACCACCATCTTTGTTTTCAATTCTAGTTACTAATAGCGCTAGTGTCACATATTAAACGCAGCGCGTCTGCTAGAGTGTTCTTCCGCAATATTGGTTTAGTTTTTACCCAATACAGTGCGCCAGGGTCAATCTACAGATCCTACTCATCAAGGTTATGGTTATTGTTATGACTAAAAAGCTGGAGATAGTTGTAACGAAGTCTCCAGAATTTTTCCAGTATGGGTTTACTGTATTATAATATGAGTCATGGAAAAATCCATACATATTGATTGACAGATTAAGACTTCTTGATACTCAAAATGCCGAAAATTGATCTCTCACCAAAGAAACATGGACTATACTTGAGTAATAAAAAAAATGCGGGCTTAATACTGTGAACAACTTGTATAACCCGCATGCGCCTGTTAAAATAAATCATTTGGAACTAAATGTAGCCATTTAGAGCCAATTGTGGCCTGTTGAAGCAATTTTTGAATATGATTGGTCAAACTAAAATTTATACACAATTAACTCCAAAACATTATTGAGAATTGTTGTTGGTTTGACTCGTTGCGGCGAGTATGTAAGTGGGTACAGATGGCGGAGTCTCCAGCTCCAGCATGTGACTTTGGTAGTGCGGATCATCTGGTTTGATTGGCCTGGTTAAAAAGTTCAGTGACTATTCTTGAGAACTCTATGAATCCTATACCATCTACAGCAGTAACTTCATTGATCGAAGTGGCAACAACTGGGGGTGTTTCAACACCAAACTGTGTGCGTATTCTGGTAATGCCATACTTGAATGTGTGTGGGTGTGTGATACGCGTTAAAAATAACCCTGAGTGTGTAATATATCAAAGCAACATGTGTCGTAGCAAGTTTATACAATAAGGAAATTTGAAAGGCACGTTAATAATAGTGAAGGACGGTTCACACACTTATCAGAACCTTATTGTAACTTCTGTGGCAAGGCCTTTACATGCAAGGTTTGTGCGAAGCACCATGAAATATACTACAGCCCTTTTGATGTTGTATAAAAATCATCCGTGTAAAAAAAATGCTTTGTTACAATTTAAGGTCCTAATAAACTCAAATCGCGTGACAAAATATGTAAAACTCAAAACTGAAAAGTAATATTCTCCACAATTTAACATAACTTTCGCATTTGGATATATAAATAGGGGAGACCGGGGTAAGTTGGCGAACGGGGTAAGATGACGAATCGTATGTAACTAATCCAGAAACACAGATAGACGGTTGGCGCACCTGTGACGTGTGTCACCATC
The DNA here is from genome assembly GCF_032445375.1 of Bacillus rossius redtenbacheri. NCBI lineage: Eukaryota > Metazoa > Arthropoda > Insecta > Phasmatodea > Bacillidae > Bacillus > Bacillus rossius. Next base: position 279,492,372 of record NC_086330.1, on the reverse strand, counting down.
TGCACCTACTAGGCAGGTGCAGCGGAATTTTCCAGTCAGTTTGAATGTGGCAGTTTTGAGAGGCAGTCTGTTTCGTGAGCCATTGTTGTAATATTTAAGATACGTATGTTAAGCTATTACGAGAAAAGAGTCCATTTGTTTTAAATGTTTATATATGTAAAATGAAATGCTGACTTTTGGGAGTATTTTAGTGTATAGATTGTTGAAGAAAATTTGTTCATGTTGTTCGTGATTTTGGTAAAGCAAAAATACGGCTGCTGGGGCAAGTTGACGGGGGCAAGATGACGAATTCGTCATCTTGCCCCTGCAATCGTCAACTTGCCATAGGTAATGACAGTGTGAGCATTATTTTGTATTATATGTGTTATTCAAACCAATGATGTACAGATATGACGAACATTTAAGTAAAATAAAAATAATAATGAAATTATAAAATATTATAAATAGTTCCTGTGTTAATAGTCGTAACAATTTTGTTTGATTTTTTTGTAGATGTCTAGGCATATTATAAGCGGAAAACGGAAAGGAGGCGTTGGAGTGACGAAGAGATAGATAGAAGAAGCAGAATGAAGAGAAGAAAAATGAAAGAAAAACTAAGAAAACTGAAAAACAAAGCTCTGATCATTCTGTAGCAAAACCATAAAGCCTAAATAGCGTTTCTTGCCCTGCATGTGAAGAAGTTTACGTGGAACCTCCAAATGAAGACTGGATTCAGTGTTCCACATGTTCTGAGTGGTGGCACGAAAACTTTTCCAATTATGAAGTCAAGGAATTATATCAAAGTCGTTCAAATATGTTACAATATATCTTCTTTACATCCTGCACGTTGTTTAGTGTAGGATATCTATAAAACTATTGTTTACTTTGTCCATAAATATATATATTTTGGTTTCGTCATCTTACCCCAATAGGTTCGTCAACTTACCCCACTCCTGGGGCAAGATGACGAATGTGCTAACTAATTGGTTTCTTGTCAATAACTTCGGAACTACGCAAAGTAATACAACCTTTTTACATATTTAGGTAGAAATTAGTATGTACTTCGTATTGGTACCAAATTAGATATTATATATGCTTATTTATCTGTTAAAGGCCATTTCAAAGCTTAACATTGTCAACTTGCCCCGGTCTCCCCTACATTGTCTTCAATGTGACTCCCAGTTTACCTTTTATTGGGAAAAAGCGAGGATAGACTTTCCTGACAGTTATTATACATAAATATTCCATTATCAAGACTATAATTGACGATGACTCCAGTAGCATCAACGACAAAGACCTTGATAGCATCTGTACCATCTGCAATTCAAACTTATTCTGCTCAGCCTCACTTACCGTCTAAAACACGAAAGGTAATGACAACTTTTTTTGGCAGACGTGACCTCGATGCCAGCGACAACGGCAATGGCATCGACCTCATTTTCTACCAATGGTGTTGTGCTAACACAATCACATTTGGGTACTATTGCATCTATTTCGATACGACTCTTGTACATTGTATCAGTCGCAAGCACTATGAGACATATTGCTCGATACAATCAACTCTAGTTCTGTACACGTGTGACAAATGTGCTAATTATTTGTCACGAAAAGATTTTTTGAAACACATGGCAAGACATGCAAACGACTTTGTTTCAAAATTATGTGAAATCGAAGGAATTTATGATTATTCTGTGTATTATTTGTTTTTGTAGTAGAGTAAATTTTAGGTAGTAAATAATGTTTGTAAAAATTATATGTTTTTGTTGCACCTGGAACCTATATGTTTATGCTAAAACATTACATTTAGGTGATACTTATTTAAATATTTATTTTAATCTAAAATTAACTTTTCGCATCATCCAAGGATCGAACCAAGGATAACCACGGATAACATCAATCAATATATCAAGAGATAACATTTTTAATATTTTTTTTAATTTTCTCCTAACTTTAGGTTGATAAAAATAAAATTTCAATATGTTGGCCAAGATATCTGAATAGATGGCGGACGCTACAGAAGCTGACCACCTGGTGATTGACCAATATTGCGGTAGCTCACTCTAACAGATGATGTGTGCAATCGCGACATTAGCGCGCCTAGTAACTAGAATTTAAAACAAATATGGAGGTAGCACACACTAACAGACTACATGTACAATACGTGACACTAGCGCTAGTTATATAAAACAAAGATAACGACTCGGCTTCCAACAGGTGCTGCTATTTTCCCCCATGTTAAAAAAAAAGTCTGAATATGTTTTATTGATAAATATATGTTATAAAATTCTTAGTCTGTTGTACATCTCTGAGGCAGTGTTGTGAAAATCATAAGTTTTACATACTAGAAGTCCGACCTGTCATGGTTCGAATCACTTGCTTCCGAAGTATTTTATTAAAAAAAAAAAAAAATTCTAATATGTCTATAAGGTTCATAAAATCACTGTTGTATAATAAACAGAGTGATGTTGGCGCACTCTAGTAACAGACAGCAGAAACAATATGGTGGCATCCATCATACGAAAACAATACGGCGGACTCCAGCAAACGAAAACCAGTTGGCAATTTCCAGCAGACGAAGCCCAGATGGCGATCTAGCAGAGTAAAAAAAAAAAAAAAAATGTGGCTTCCAGCAGATGAACAAAAAAGGGGTATACATGACATAATCCAAGATGGCGAAATCAAAAATGGCGAAAATTTCTAGAATTCAAGATGATGGAAATTTATAGAATCCAATGTGGCGGAAAATTAAAAAAAAAAAATTGGCGACTATGATGTCATAACCAAATGTCGGAATATAACAAGTATAGACCATGTTTCTTTGGTTATAGGTCAATTTTCGTGATCTTGAGTATCAAGGAAAAATCTTAATTTGTCGACCAATATGTACGGATCTTTCCATGACCCATATTCGATCACGTGAGGTACTACCATATTCTTTAAACCTTTACTGGAAAACTCTGGAGTCTTCGGCACCACTTTCTCCAGCCTCGTAGTCATAATAATAATAATAATAACCATAACCGTTATGTTGACATGACTTCAGAAATATTTTTAAATAATCATTTTTGTTGGCTTTATTTTTCAAAAATACTACTGGAAAGGTTGGCTATAGTTTTTTTTTTGCATATATAAAATACGTTTTTTTCGAGATATTGCTGAGTATTTCCTACAAAAATTGGTGCATAGTTTTATATTTTAATTGCTTTTTCATGAAAGCATATTTTTTTTAAATCATGAAAATGATAATCGAGCACTCAAAAATTTGATTTGATTTTGTTTTATCATTATTAATTGCTCAGTTAATACTGGGAAGCTATTCATGGGATTGTTTACAAACAACTTTAATTGACGTGAGGTACTGGGACAGCACAAAGCATAAATGCCCGGGTAAGAATCTGAACTTAGTATTACTGCGAACACTATCTTGTAGTGATATAATTATTTTCATGTAAATTTACAAATTTACAAATATCTGTAATTTTACATGTATATCTGTTTGATTTACAAAAAAAAATCAGTATGACTACAACATAGCATTGTTTCATTGTAAAGCGCACACACTGTTTTACCTTGTGAATCAATGAGACTCCCTCACCAAAGAATCGTCTAGTCATGGGCAGCACCATCAAATCATCTCTCTACAGTGAACAGCCAATTAACAAGGAAAATTTGCCGGGGTATGCAGAGAACTGTATTGTCCAAACAAGACATCAACGAGCCAACAAATTTCGCTTACCCCTAGCTATATTCTGTAACATATAACTTGACTAAAATTGGATTGTTCTAAATATAAGTGCCATTTTCAAACTTTTACTTGGAAAGCATAAAATTATGTTTGTTCACCACCACCGACAACCACATGCCCGACAGCAGAGGCGGAAGGATACGTAGACCATTTGTACTACTTCTGAGAAATGCCATTTTTGAGACAAGTTACGTGACACAGACTATATAAAGCTTTTGCACAGTACTGTAATGAGCACAATTGTTGTTTGTGGCGGAGTGCATTTCGCTGAACTGTTATCGTATCAATCAAGGCTGCGGTCAGATATCTAATGACCCCAAAAAAGTTGGAGATAAGTACCTTTTAGTTTGAAGTTAATTTCTGAGAACAATTTTTGATGTGTAAACATTTTAGCTCTCCGTATACGGCATTTGGCAGGAAATTTCGTGAATGGAACGGAAGTCAATTTGAACAGAAATGTATAAACACAGTGTTGCCATCTGTGGAAGTCTCAGAAATCTCGAAAATATGGCGGACCCAAGTGATTCATCCGTTTAAATGGCTTTCGTGAACATCTGAAAATTTACAACGCTCATAGGTATTAAAAAATAAAAAAATATATAATGTTACAACTATCCTCTAATAAATTAAGTATGATTTATATTAATAAAAAGAAATAACAGCTTAAATAATACATTAAAATCCTGGCATTAGACCTAAAATTTTGACAACCCTTATATTAGTTAACATTGAAATGTAGAGATAGCGAAGAGATTATCATACTGTAGAGAGACAACAAATTGTTAGCCTACATACATTCGATGCTATGTTGGACAAAATAATTTCGTAATTAAATTTTACTGTTAATAATGAATCAGCTCAGTAAAGTTAAGGCTTCAGTTAAAGTTATAGTTTATGTTTTAAAAGGTTTCAGATTAATTTTGTTTTAATGTATCTATTGTATTGTAACTTTGAGTTTGATAAAAACTTAAGTGATAGTGCCGCTTCCGTAATGCTTTAGAGAACCAACAAAATGTTAAATATCTTGAACAACATGTTTTTTCCAACACAATTTTCTTAGCAAATAAATATAAATAGTATTATAGGCATTGTTTTAAAGAAGTATACGTTAAATCTTGTGTCCGAGTTTCGTATTAGGTGTTTATTTGAAACTTGAGAACGCATTAATTTACTCGTTACCGAGGTTGGATGTTAACACATATCTGGCCAGTACTAAAAGATTAGCTATTTTTTTTTTAATTTTAAGGCAAATTGTAAACAATTTAGAAAGTGGAGCCAAACATCACTTTGAAATCGTTAGATAAAGAAATACTGGCAAAATAACAGGAATATTTAGATCGTATCGGTCCCGTTTGGTGCATAATTGGATCAAGTCTGGTTCGCGACTCGCAATGACACTATTATTGACTGGTTCACTGGTTTCCTGAAACTTTTAATCAAGCTGGCACAATATAGACTCAGGATTACATCAAGCTATAATTAATACTACCATGGCAAGTCAACATGGCTAGCCTCATTTAAGAATATTGCAAGCTTGCGAATGCAAGTCAGTCATGTTTATCAAAGTTAGGCTTGAAGCAAGCTTGAATCGAGCTCAACATGGCACAGCTTGCAACAGCGAGTATAGTTAAAACCACTCTGTAGGCTTCACCGAGAGCTAAAATGGTACATGGGAGTGGAATCAAGATTCACAAGTTATTTATATAAACATTTTATTGCCGTGGACTGTCCCAGGTAGCTTACAGTCGCTGGGTTGGCCTACAATTCACACGCTCAGAATAAAAAAGAAAGAGGCCGAAATAAAAAAAGGCGGTTGGGATTTTACACTGTAAAATGAATATGAAAATAACACTTACGAATGTTCAGCGATTTTAAATTTCGTTGTGTATTGAAGGAAAAATAGTTGAATATGTATAATTTTACACAAATGTGTTTAGAAAACCAAGTTGTGTAACAGCTTCAAGTTAAAAATACACGAATTTCCAGCCTTGATTTCAATACTAACTTGTGAAATTACACATATAAAATGTCTTAAATAAACCAATTTCCTATTTTGAAGTTAAAGGTACTTATTTAGGCGCGTTTATGAAAAAATAATGAGAATGAATTTTTACGATGCGCGCGCATAATGCAACATAAAACGATGGGATGAAAAAAGGCTACATACAAAAAAATAATATATGCAGTATATATGCTTTTAAATAATATATTTTAATGATTGAAATCGAATACTTGTAATACTGGTTCATATAATTAAATAATTTATTTTTTTGTGAATATAAGTTATAGAAATTGTGTTTATAAATATTATCAATTTTTTTTCAAGTGTATTTATATAAGTGAGGTTATGTTCCGTATGTATACCAGTGTCAAGTTGCTTGTAAGTTTCCATTGTCTCTGGCAGGGAGTGTCTGTGGAAGGTTTAGTAGTCTCCTGGCCGTTTTCTTCAGAGTTTTTGTGAGGTTATGTTTACGTATGCATAATTTATTTGCACTATTAATTATTAATTATAACATTATTATTTATTTAATATTAAAATTAATAAATTATAATTAACATTCAGCACATTTATTGATTTTCATTATTATTTAATATTTATCTCTATTATTTTACTAAATTAAATAATTATTTTTATAAACATGTTTATATTAATATTGTATATTAAGTATTTATTTAATTTTATAATTTATTGAATTTATACTTTACCAACCGTATTTATATATCACTCCAGTCTTTTTATTATTTTATTTCTATTAATATTTGCATTAAAATTACAATTCATATTTTACTACGCCAAGTAAGTAAGACTTCTAAGTACCGATTTTTAATCACTACACTGTAGTTTTAAATATAACCTTATGTCATTAGTGCATAATTATTGCCGGAGCAAATTTAAACGATCAAGTATCTTCAAAATCGCATTACCTTTAAATATGCTTTCTGCATATTTAAAAATAACTTAGTTAAACACATCGTTATGCTTGTGCTATTACCTTTAGTTGGTTAACTGTCAGTGTGCTGGCTGGGCGAGAGGTCAATGCGTTATGCTGGCAAGTGAACGGTTTTGGTTCCGAAATACCACCAGTTCACTCAATTAAAAAGATTTCTGTTAAATCAAGCAATAAAATACAAAATATTTACATAGTCTTGAAGAAGACATTGTGCATAAACATAACAAATCTACAAAAAAAAATTGGTTGTCTGTAAAGTCGGTTTACGGACGATAGTTTAACGTGACGTCATAACAAAACATTGATGAAATGATTGCATACTTTATGAATAAAATTGAATCATTTTTATTGAATTATCACTATTTTGTATGGATACAAAGAAGGAGTGAAATTAAATCTACAATTTAATTGATAAATTTACTTTTATTTGCACTCATTAATTCAAATATTTTTATTACTTTAACGAACAGATTATTTTAACTATAACTTTTATACATGTTTGCTATTTAACTTCTTCCAATCTGCGTTATTCTGTTAATGATAGGACGATGATAGGAAAAGTAGGAAACGAATGGGAGTGTTTCAAGTTTAATGTGCCTCGAAAAAGTCAAATCGATGGTTGTTCCGATCGAGCGGAAGAGAGATAAATGCGGCGCAAGCGTACAATTAGCGTAACGGTATACAGCGTAACGGGACAATGTGCGTAACGGGACACCTTTTCGTGCGTGCAGCTGGTGTTCATCGATTTATTAGAATTTGTCACGTCAAAAATTGTATTAATAATAATTTTACACATTCATTTGTGTTAATTTACTAAATGTTATAGTACAATTGATTGGCATGAATGGTAACTGTACACGTGCATTTCTTGTGTAAATGTACACACCACGAAGTACAAATATCTCAAAAGCAAAGGAAAATTTACTAAATCATTGAAATTTTTTACATTTACACTCCAATGGTATTTTAATCAAACAAAAGTTGAAAAAAATACAGGCCTTTGTCGGTGTAAAAACTTTGGTGTAAATACTACTGCCACATACCTCAGAAGTAAAACCGAACAATTATTTACAGTGTAGTCTCTTCGGTCAAAGCAACTGGATAAATCAACGCACAAGTTGTTTGGTTGCGTCATTACTACAAAACGTCTAGGCTGCGATGAATCACGCTGGCGTAAACATCGCGTGGAATTCAAGACCCTATTAATCTTCAAAACTTTCTAGGTACACGATAAATGTAACAGGAATCATTAATAAGTGAGATTCATTCACGTGCCGTACAAAGGAACGTTTAAACAGACTCCTCTCATTGCAAACATGGATTAAACCCATGGAGGTAAGATGTCTGGAGTGTAGGCCAAGTGGGCGATCTTCGTCAAGTTAGTGTTTGTAGTCAAAAGATAAATAACTTTTTTCCCCCAAAAATTTTTTGAATTTATACTTATCTAGGTGCGTTGAGGGTAAAATCTTAGTATGCAATTAAATGCGTGCGCACCATGCAACGTAAATTTAATAGGATGACGTCCAATGCGCATGCGCGTTTTGTACAGTTGTGTTCAAAAGCAAGTATACATGTAGAACGTACTTTATTTTCAAAAGAATTAAAAATAGTTTATAGAACAAACATATTCACATACATATGCCTATATAATTATATTGAAGTGAAACGTTTAACAGCCGTTGGAGTAATTTTAGAACCACAGGGTAACGGAAGTAAGTACGTAACGGAGTTAACGTGTGTAGCGTATTGTTATGGGTGGGGAAAACAAGCTCGAAAAGTATAGCCCAATTATATCATACAGTTTAATTTATTACGTAATATTTACACTATTAAATTATAACAAATGATTGTCAGTAGTATATGAATGGGGCTCCTGGCACAGGCTTCCAGGCTGTGGTGCCTGTGGTGACACCCGCCATCTTGGATTGTGACGTCACGGCGGCCATCTTGGATGACCTTGACCTTGACCTTTGACCTTGACCTTTAATTTGATCCTCAAAAATCGCCAAAATCCGCCAAAATTGGGCAAAATTTGCCCAAAATTCCTCAAAATTCGCCAAAATTTCCATTTCTGTGGAAAAAAATTCCGCCAAAAAATCTCAAAAAATTCCACAAATTAAAAATTTCTCTTTTCGAGGGAAAAATTTCCCGTTTCGAGGGAAAAATTCCCGTTTTTAGTCCTTAAAAATCCCAGCGGCTGAAAATTCCTAAAACTGGCTTAAGCATCCTTAACTCAAACCTCAGTTAAGCCATTTATAGGATTATGACGTCACCGTTGCATTTTCCGTTACGCCCGCCATCTTTAACTTTTTTATTTATTATTCGATTTTAATAAAAATTTTTTAAAAATTATAAAAAAATTAAATTAATAAAATTTTAATATATTTTTTTTAAAAATTGTACTTTTTAGACACGGAGTTCGGAGTCCTCGGTTCGAACCCGACGAGGGCAAAAAAAAATTAAAAATGGCGACCGATCCTTCCTCACAGTGGCTGCAGGCAGACTGACTCCCAACACTTTTTTTTTTCAAAGCATATATATAACGTCACCTAGTATGACGTCATGTCCGCCATCTTGTGTTCATTGCTGGAGACCACCATCTTGTTTTCATCGGCGAGAGTGCGCTGATGCCATGTTAGTTTAGTTCTTATCCGCCAGAGTGCAGTAATCATTTATTATTGCTGTGACACCCGCCATCTTGTCATTTGGCCGCCATCTTGTAAATCCGTAATTATTTAGCTATAAATTTGGGAAAAATTCCAAAATTCATTAAATAAATCACTCATCATTTTACAGATTGATTCGTTCAGTTTCAGTCCTTGGTTCGATACCCGATCGATACAATAATGTTTAATTTTATGTAAAAAAATAATAATTTCAATAAACCATGTTCATCATTCTTAAAGAGACTTTAAAACCTCTACTACCATCATCGTATAAGCCATCAACACCACCATCTTGGAAAATTCGTAATTATATTGCTAGAGATTCGGTAAAACGTTCAGAAATCATTAAATAAATTTCCAATCAATGTACCGATTAATTAGATCGACTTAGGTCCTTGGTACGATTCTGAACGATGAAAAAAATATTAAATATAATAGTGGCAGGTCCGAGAAATAAAGCAACACAAGTTCTTTTACAAACATAATATTTATTACATAATTTCTATTCTACTACAGGATCACTTACGAAAGCCAGCAACTTTATAATCAATCATTTAGTTCCGCATCGGTGTGAAATGACTAATTCTTAGCTCCAATCGGTTTATACTAGACAGAGTCCAACCAGAACCTTTACTGACATAGTTCTCCTCTTCTTGACAGAGTTTCTGGATACCGTTTTTAACAGTTTGCTTCACATCGTTAGAACTGTAAATTACTGCAGCCGATGTCTTGAATGCACACTTCTTCACTTTGTCATCTAACGGATATGGCTTTCCATATAAACAGTCCAACCACAAGTTATATTTTAATGGTCCGTTTGTTGCTACGTCATCAGTAAGCTGATTGATTATGTCCTGTCTGATATCATCAAGAAAATTACAAATGTCCTTCGGCTCACCGAACGTATTTAGATAATAATAGTCTTTCAACGTTCCACGAAATGCAGACTGCGCCAAGTAGAACCCATTATCGTTTACTTGTAATGCACCGAACACAGTCTTAGGTTTATTTTCATGTTCAGACGTCATAGCAATCGGTTTCTGCACATCTGTTGTTTTGGTTGTACGCTTTCGTGTCTCCAATCTAAAGCGAGGAGTCGAAATGTCGGCAGGTAGTTCAGCAGTAGGAGCACAGACTCCGAGTGCAGTAATCATTTATTATTGCTGTGACACCCGACATCTTGTCATTTGGCCGCCATCTTGAAAATCCGTAATTATTTAGCTAGAAATTCGGGAATAGTTCCAAAATTCATTAAATAAATCACTCATTAATTTACATATTGATTCGATCGATTCACGTCCTCGGTTCGATACCCGATCGATGCAATAATGTTTAATTTTATGAAAAAATAATAATTTCAATAAACCATGTTAAACTTTCGTAAAGAGACTTTAAATCCTCTACTACCATCATCCTATCAGACGTCAAGACTACCATATTGGAAATTCGTAATTTTAATGCTAGAGATTCGGGAAAAAGTTCAAAATTCATTAAATAAATTTGTAATCAATATACTGATTGATTGGATCGACTAAGGTCCGTGGTTCGATCCCTTGTCGATACAAAACAACATTAATATTTTAAAAAAGTACCACTAAAGAGTAAGGTTTGAGAAAATAAAATCACCGCAAGTTCTTTTAAAAAAACTTTTATTTCATACATACTACACTACTACAAGTACAAAAAAAACACTGACAAATTACTAAAGTTTTGTGGATTTCTCGATTCAAACATTCTTCTTATTGTACGGACTAAGCCTTTTACATGACTTTAAATGTCTATACGATCCGTTCATCACCACAGCCAGAGACGGACTGAAGTTCATATCACTTATATAGTCTCATTAGCCGGTACAACACATGAGTCTAAACAATAACCATGTTCATTATACGTCTCGGAGCATTTTTTATAATGACGATGTAAGCTATCGAGACGTGAAATTAGTTTATTACATTTTATACACTGAAATTGTATTCTTTGAACATTATTAGAACAACCGCTCCTTTCATGTCTGCGCGCATTTGAAGTTCTAGTAAATGATGCGTCTCAATATTTGCACTGATGCGATGCACGCTCTTCATGAATTGAAGTCTGGAATACAGATGGTGAAACTTCAGCTGATGGTGGAACAGCACATATCGAAGTCTCCTCCAGCGTTGTCAGAGGCGTTGCCAACGGGATCTGCTCCAACATCGTCGGCGCCGACGTCATGGTTCTCGTAGTCGATGGTACATCCTCCATCGAGTACGACGTTAAAGTCGGTAAAGATGCCATCGAAGTCTCAAGAACAGGCAATTACGCGACTTATACACCAGAAGAAACAAACTAGGTGATCCGTACACCGTCAACGGCAGTAACAAACTAAGCGTCCTGCTGTATAGGACTCGTTTATATACATTAACCGGTTTGAATAATACGCTAGTCAAATCAAGAACAATTTACTAAAATACTAGAGTCAAAACAACATTAAAAAAATAGAAGCACCATCAACAAAAAAGGAAGCACATTTGGAAGCACCTTCAAAAAAGGAAAAACAATAGGAAGCACCGACTACGAAAAAACAGCACATTTGGAAGCACCGACAACGAAAAGGCAGCACATTTGGAAGCACCGTCATCGAAAAGGCAGCACATTTGGAAGCACCGACTACCAAAAGGCAGCACATTTGTAAGCACCGACTACGAACAGACAGCACATTTGACAGCACCGACAACGAAAAGGCAGCACATTTGGAAGCACCGACTACGAAAAGGCAGCACATTTGACAGCACCGACAACGAAAAGGCAGCACATTTGGAAGCACCGACTACGAAAAGGCAGCACATTTGACAGCACCGAAAACGAAAAGGCAGCACATTTGGAAGCACCAACTACGAAAAGGCAGCACATTTGGAAGCACCGTCAACGAAAAAGCAGCACATTTGGAAGCACCCACTACGAAAAGGCAGCACATTTGGCAGCACCGACAACGAAAAGTCAGCACATTTGGAAGCACCGACTACGAAAAGGCAGCACATTTGGAAGCACCGACTACGAAAAGGCAGCACATTTGGCAGCACCGACAACGAAAAGGCAGAACATTTGGAAGCACCGACTACGAAAAGGCAGCACATTCTTAAGCACCGACTACGAAAAGGCAGCACATTTGGAAGCACCGACAACGAAAAGGCAGCACATTTGGAAGCACCGAAAACGAAAAGGCAGCACATTTGGTAGCACCGACAACGAAAAGGCAGCACATTTGGAAGCACCGACAACGAAAAGGCAGCTCATTTTGGATGCACTATCATAAAGGCAGCACATTTTGGAAGCACCATCGAATAAGGAAGCACATTTGGAAGCTCCATCAACAAAAAAAAAAAAAAAAAAAAAAGGGCAAAAAGGATGCAAAATTTACGAGATCTAAGTCTTAGTTAGAAATCAGAATACAAGAAATAAAAACATTAAATTCTTATAATTTAAATTATTTATTTTATTTCTTTACATTATACAAATGCAAGTAAAACAAGCCATTATTGTATGTAGCCAGCTTCCCTCAGTTCCTTGAGTATGAAGGATATTTCTTTGATGCACGAATAGTTTCCTGCACAAAGCGAACCATGTAGAAGTCTTAACCGGTCAACCAATATGTTTGGATCTTTCCATGATGTGTAATCATTCTCTTCTACCACCATCTTCCTTGCACCTTTATAATAAATATTATGATCTCTGGTGTCTTCCGTTTTACCACCAACCTCAGGGTAACTTTCATGTTTGAGACGGTGATCATCACAAGCTTGATCAGATTTATTTAATATATCACGTCGTTTCCAACGTTTCGGTCTCAGGACACCGCCACATTCTTCGATCTTGGCAGCTTTAGGTGCTTCATCATAGGCTATGTCTTTGTCAGCAGCCTCAGAGTCACTGTAACAATCACCGTAGAAGGAATCGTCTTCACCCAATTTACCGTGATAATTCAATGTTGATGATGTTGAAGTGTCTTCATCGTCTTCATGCTTCCTTTTTAGGAGTCCATCATTTTTACAAAGTAGGAAAGAACTACTTGAATTCGGCTGGAATATATTCTCACTTTTCACGTTAAGGATTCTTCCATTGTCTTCATTCTTCCGTAAATCATCATCCTCCTTCAATTTTAGTTCTTTGTCGAGATCGGAAGAGCCAAGAAAATTATTGTCGTAATGCAGATCACTCTTCCTTAGGCTAGTAGATTCATCGTTGTCCTCTAGCTTGTACGCAGGCTTGGCGCTACAAGTTCTGCCATGTCTTTTTAGGCTCTCTCTCCGCGTAAACGACTTGCTACATCGAACACAACTTATCATATTGCGCAGTGGATTTTTAACACAGTCATTCTTCTCGTGTTGTCTTTTATTCTTTCTCAAGATAAACTCTTTACTGCAAAACTTACACCTATGTTCTTTCGATACAGCGTCAGATCCCAAATCGGAATTCATATTAGTTACTGAGACTAATGTCAGATGCAAACTAAGAGTTTTAAATTAGATATATTACTTAAATATAATTTTTTAATTATTTCATCAGCGATAATTAATATATCTCATGCAAAAGTACTTTATGCATGTAGTTCTGCTTTTCAACAACAGATGTCGACACATGTTGCTTGCAGGTAAATAATATTTAGTTCTTTTATGCGGGATGCCTGATGCTCACTAACGATCGCAAAAGAAGGATGGCTTCGATAGACTCCAAGGAAAAGGAAGTTCGTCTTGCATGTTGGTGCTCCACAGATGTCTCATGGCGTAATATTAATTTGACTGAGTAACGATATTTGTCAATTCCACCTGATAAAAAAAAATTGCAAGTTTTGATTTAGTAGCAGAAATTATCGAATTAAATGTAACTCCAATTAAAATGACATGTCTCATTAGACAAAAAAAAATCCATGCAGAGAGCGGTTCCTCAGAATAGTCAGAAACACTTGAAGAAACCACAGGAATGATTGCAAGAACACGGGAAAAACCATCAAAATATTGACATTAATAATCAGGAGCACACGGAGAAAACCAGCATAATATTGAACAGATTAATCAGAAGTACTCGGAGAAAACCACCACATGTTTTCCTTGATATCATAAAATTACAGGAAAAAATATTTAAAAATAAAAATAAATTAAAAAAAAAAAATAAAAAAATTCATAAATTTCTGGCTTGTACAAGAACTCTATCTTTGCTCAACAATGATAAGTTTACAAGCTATCAGAAACTGTTTATGCATTTTTTTATGTTTTTATTTCTTGTATTCTGATTTCTAACTAAGACTTAGATCTCGTAAATTTTGCATCCTTTTTGCCCTTTTTTTTTTTTTTTTTTTTGTTGATGGAGCTTCCAAATGTGCTTCCTTATTCGATGGTGCTTCCAAAATGTGCTGCCTTTATGATAGTGCATCCAAAATGAGCTGCCTTTTCGTTGTCGGTGCTTCCAAATGTGCTGCCTTTTCGTTGTCGGTGCTACCAAATGTGCTGCCTTTTCGTTTTCGGTGCTTCCAAATGTGCTGCCTTTTCGTTGTCGGTGCTTCCAAATGTGCTGCCTTTTCGTAGTCGGTGCTTCCAAATGTGCTGAATTTTCGTTGTCGGTGCTGCCAAATGTGCTGCCTTTTCGTAGACGGTGCTTCCAAATGTGCTGCGTTTTCGTTGACGGTGCTTCCAAATGTGCTGCCTTTTCGTAGTTGTTGCTTCCAAATGTGCTGCCTTTTCGTTGTCGGTGCTGTCAAATGTGCTGCTTTTTCGTAGTCGGTGCTTCCAAATGTGCTGCCTTTTCGTAGTCGTTGCTTCCAAATGTGCTGCCTTTTCGTTGTCGGTGCTTCCAAATGTGCTGCCTTTTCGTAGTTGGTGCTTCCAAATGTGCTGCCTTTTCGTTGTCGGTGCTGTCAAATGTGCTGCCTTTTCGTAGTCGGTGCTTCCAAATGTGCTGCCTTTTCGTTGTCGGTGCTGTCAAATGTGCTGTCTGTTCGTAGTCGGTGCTTACAAATGTGCTGCCTTTTGGTAGTCGGTGCTTCCAAATGTGCTGCCTTTTCGATGACGGTGCTTCCAAATGTGCTGCCTTTTCGTTGTCGGTGCTTCCAAATGTGCTGTTTTTTCGTAGTCGGTGCTTCCTATTGTTTTTCCTTTTTTGAAGGTGCTTCCAAATGTGCTTCCTTTTTTGTTGATGGTGCTTCTATTTTTTTAATGTTGTTTTGACTCTAGTATTTTAGTAAATTGTTCTTGATTTGACTAGCGTATTATTCAAACCGGTTAATGTATATAAACGAGTCATATACAGCAGGACGCTTAGTTTGTTACTGCCGTTGACGGTGTACGGATCACCTAGTTTGTTTCTTCTGGTGTATAAGTCGCGTAATTGCCTGTTCTTGAGACTTCGATGGCATCTTTACCGACTTTAACGTCGTACTCGATGGAGGATGTACCATCGACTACGAGAACCATGACGTCGGCGCCGACGATGTTGGAGCAGATCCCGTTGGCAACGCCTCTGACAACGCTGGAGGAGACTTCGATATGTGCTGTTCCACCATCAGCTGAAGTTTCACCATCTGTATTCCAGACTTCAATTCATGAAGAGCGTGCATCGCATCAGTGCAAATATTGAGACGCATCATTTACTAGAACTTCAAATGCGCGCAGACATGAAAGGAGCGGTTGTTCTAATAATGTTCAAAGAATACAATTTCAGTGTATAAAATGTAATAAACTAATTTCACGTCTCGATAGCTTACATCGTCATTATAAAAAATGCTCCGAGACGTATAATGAACATGGTTATTGTTTAGACTCATGTGTTGTACCGGCTAATGAGACTATATAAGTGATATGAACTTCAGTCCGTCTCTGGCTGTGGTGATGAACGGATCGTATAGACATTTAAAGTCATGTAAAAGGCTTAGTCCGTACAATAAGAAGAATGTTTGAATCGAGAAATCCACAAAACTTTAGTAATTTGTCAGTGTTTTTTTTGTACTTGTAGTAGTGTAGTATGTATGAAATAAAAGTTTTTTTAAAAGAACTTGCGGTGTTTTTTATTTTCTCAAACCTTACACTTTAGTGGTACTTTTTTAAAATATTAATGTTGTTTTGTATCGACAAGGGATCGAACCACGGACCTTAGTCGATCCAATCAATCAGTATATTGATTACAAATTTATTTAATGAATTTTGAACTTTTTCCCGAATCTCTAGCATTAAAATTACGAATTTCCAATATGGTAGTCTTGACGTCTGATAGGATGATGGTAGTAGAGGATTTAAAGTCTCTTTACGAAAGTTTAACATGGTTTATTGAAATTATTATTTTTTCATAAAATTAAACATTATTGCATCGATCGGGTATCGAACCGAGGACGTGAATCGATCGAATCAATATGTAAATTAATGAGTGATTTATTTAATGAATTTTGGAACTTTTCCCGAATTTCTAGCTAAATAATTACGGATTTTCAAGATGGCGGCCAAATGACAAGATGTCGGGTGTCACAGCAATAATAAATGATTACTGCACTCGGAGTCTGTGCTCCTACTGCTGAACTACCTGCCGACATTTCGACTCCTCGCTTTAGATTGGAGACACGAAAGCGTACAACCAAAACAACAGATGTGCAGAAACCGATTGCTATGACGTCTGAACATGAAAATAAACCTAAGACTGTGTTCGGTGCATTACAAGTAAACGATAATGGGTTCTACTTGGCGCAGTCTGCATTTCGTGGAACGTTGAAAGACTATTATTATCTAAATACGTTCGGTGAGCCGAAGGACATTTGTAATTTTCTTGATGATATCAGACAGGACATAATCAATCAGCTTACTGATGACGTAGCAACAAACGGACCATTAAAATATAACTTGTGGTTGGACTGTTTATATGGAAAGCCATATCCGTT
Source organism: Bacillus rossius redtenbacheri (assembly GCF_032445375.1). Classification (NCBI taxonomy): domain Eukaryota; kingdom Metazoa; phylum Arthropoda; class Insecta; order Phasmatodea; family Bacillidae; genus Bacillus; species Bacillus rossius. The sequence goes on along the minus strand of NC_086330.1, from coordinate 279,475,137 downwards.
AGATGACAAAGTGAAGAAGTGTGCATTCAAGACATCGGCTGCAGTAATTTACAGTTCTAACGATGTAAAGCAAACTGTTAAAAACGGTATCCAGAAACTCTGTCAAGAAGAGGAGAACTATGTCAGTAAAGGTTCTGGTTGGACTCTGTCTAGTATAAACCGATTGGAGCTAAGAATTAGTCATTTCACACCGATGCGGAACTAAATGATTGATTATAAAGTTGCTGGCTTTCGTAAGTGATCCTGTAGTAGAATAGAAATTATGTAATAAATATTATGTTTGTAAAAGAACTTGTGTTGCTTTATTTCTCGGACCTGCCACTATTATATTTAATATTTTTTTCATCGTTCAGAATCGTACCAAGGACCTAAGTCGATCTAATTAATCGGTACATTGATTGGAAATTTATTTAATGATTTCTGAACGTTTTACCGAATCTCTAGCAATATAATTACGAATTTTCCAAGATGGTGGTGTTGATGGCTTATAGGATGATGGTAGTAGAGGTTTTAAAGTCTCTTTAAGAATGATGAACATGGTTTATTGAAATTATTATTTTTTTACATAAAATTAAACATTATTGTATCGATCGGGTATCGAACCAAGGACTGAAACTGAACGAATCAATCTGTAAAATGATGAGTGATTTATTTAATGAATTTTGGAATTTTTCCCAAATTTATAGCTAAATAATTACGGATTTACAAGATGGCGGCCAAATGACAAGATGGCGGGTGTCACAGCAATAATAAATGATTACTGCACTCTGGCGGATAAGAACTAAACTAACATGGCATCAGCGCACTCTCGCCGATGAAAACAAGATGGTGGTCTCCAGCAATGAACACAAGATGGCGGACATGACGTCATACTAGGTGACGTTATATATATGCTTTGAAAAAAAAAAGTGTTGGGAGTCAGTCTGCCTGCAGCCACTGTGAGGAAGGATCGGTCGCCATTTTTAATTTTTTTTTGCCCTCGTCGGGTTCGAACCGAGGACTCCGAACTCCGTGTCTAAAAAGTACAATTTTTAAAAAAAATATATTAAAATTTTATTAATTTAATTTTTTTATAATTTTTAAAATTTTTTTATTAAAATCGAATTTTAAATAAAAAAGTTAAAGATGGCGGGCGTAACGGAAAATGCAACGGTGACGTCATAATCCTATAAATGGCTTAACTGAGGTTTGAGTTAAGGATGCTTAAGCCAGTTTTAGGAATTTTCAGCCGCTGGGATTATTAAGGACTAAAAACGGGAATTTTTCCCTCGAAACGGGAAATTTTTCCCTCGAAAAGAGAAATTTTTAATTTGTGGAATTTTTTGAGATTTTTTGGCGGAATTTTTTTCCACAGAAATGGAAATTTTGGCGAATTTTGAGGAATTTTGGGCAAATTTTGCCCAATTTTGGCGGATTTTGGCGATTTTTGAGGATCAAATTAAAGGTCAAGGTCAAAGGTCAAGGTCAAGGTCATCCAAGATGGCCGCCGTGACGTCACAATCCAAGATGGCGGGTGTCACCACAGGCACCACAGCCTGGAAGCCTGTGCCAGGAGCCCCATTCATATACTACTATTGTCGATCCACAACTTCTGTCAAATAGTGTTCTTCTTTATCAGCAAGGATAGAGTTCTAACACAAGACAGAATTTGTTTTGTATTTTTTTTATATAATTTTTTTTATTCACTGATCTTGTGTTGGTTTAATCCGCGTGCTCCTGATTATTCCTGGCAAAACTTCTGTTGGTTTTCTCCATGTGCTCCTGGTTATTCCCCAGCGATACTTCTGCTGGTATTCTCCGAGTGCTTCTGGTTATTTCTCAGAAAACAATCACTGCAAATTTTTTTCGTAATGAGACAAGCAATTTTATTCAGAGTTTTGTTTAATTAGTGAATTTATGTTATTAAATCAGCACTTACGATATTTTTTATCAGTTGGTATTCATAAAAAAAAGATTCATTACTCAGACGATTACTTTGTCTTAATAAAACAGAAATACTATCATGCAAGAATATTTCCCTTCCTTTTTAGGGCTAGGGAAGCTCTCCTTCTCTTGCAATCGTGAGTGAACATCCCGCATCCCCCATAAAAAATTAATATTTACCTCGACATAACTCATGATAACTGATGGAACGAATCGGAACTACTCGCAGCAAGTTCTTTTGCATGATATAAATTAATTCTCACTGCTGAATGGTGCTCTTTTAGCTAGTTGGAGCCTTGTATATTTGTAACATAGTAGCCTCGTATCTGCGTAGACTCGTAGTCTTGTAGCCTCGTAGCCATGCAGCTTTGTAGTCTTGTAACCAAATGTCGCTGGAGCAGTTGGAGCATTTGGAGTGGTTTGAGCAATTGGACCAATTGGAGCACTTGGGCATGTGAAGCAATTGGAGCATTGGAGTTCTTAGGAATTTTGAGTATTTGGAGTAATAAGACCATTGGTGTACTTGGATCAATTTGAGTAATTTGTGTATTGGAGCAGTTGGAGCAATTGAAACTTTGGATCACTTGGAGCGATTGGAGCCATTTAGCCTCGTAACCATGTAGCATTGTAGTCTTGTAGCCAAATGTCGTTAGAGCTGTTTGAGCCATAGACTGTTGGAGCAGTTGGATCCTTCCGTATATTGGCGATCGTACCCTACTGATAGGATCACGTCTTACAACATTTAATGTTCGTGTTAATGTACGCCTTTTCGTTATATTCACGTGAAGTCTATAGTATCATAACCTACTGATAGAAATGTATTCTACCGATGAGAACTATCTCTCTGATGTGATAAGATCATACCCCTGTGCCATATGCCTATGATGAGAGCATTGCCCTGTGATGAGATCTTATCCCTCTGATGAGATCGTATCCCTGTTGATGGGCTTGTATCCTATCAAGTTGAATTTTCGTTAAATGCACTTCCAAAGTTCTTATTATTTTTAATGTTTTTTTTTGACGTGACTACGTCTAATAAATCGATGAACGCCGGCTGCATTCACGAAAAAGGGACCCGTTACGCACATTGGCCCGTTATTCTGTGTCCCGTTACGCTCATTGTACTCTTGCGCCGCATCTATCTCTCTTCTACTCGATTGGAACAACCATCGATTTGACTTTTTCGAGGCACATTAAACTTGAAACACTCCCATTCGTTTACTACTTTTCCTATCATCGTCCTATCATTAACAGAATAACACAGATTGGAAGAAGTTAAATAGCAAACATGTATAAAAGTTATAGTTAAAATAATCTGTTCGTTAAAGTAATAAACATATTTGAATTAATGAGTGCAAATAAAAGTAAATTTATCAATTAAATTGTAGATTTAATTTCACTCCTTCTTTGTATCCATACAAAATAGTGATAATTCAATAAAAATGATTCAATTTTATTCATAAAAGTATGCAATCATTTCATCAATGTTTTGTTATGACGTTGTCACCTTAAACTATCGTCCGTAAACCGACTTTACAGACAACCAATTTTATTTTACTTGTGTATTAATTTGAATGATTCTTGTTTTGACTCGCATATTATTCCAGCAACCACAAATATGAAAGTGGGGACTAGACTATGTAACTCTCAGTTTGTTACTGGCTACGGCGGCGTAAGGATCATCTAGTTTGACTCATCTGGTACTATTCTTGAGAACTTTATGGCATCTTTAACGCCGAACCCGACGACGGCGACGCATATCCCGTTGGCATCGTCGACGAAAACCATGAAGTCCTTGATGGAAGTTGTACCATCGACAGTTGAGATCTCATCAGCGACGAAGCAGATCCCGATGGAATGTGTATCATCGTCACCAGCAACACTAGATGAGACTTCAACATGCGTGGTTCCACCAGCAGAAGAGACATTAACGTTGAAGTGCTGGCTGCAGAGGAAACCCCGGTGACTGATGTTTCGCCAGCGAAGGATTTCAATGGCTGCAGTACCACTAACATAAATGATGAAGTAGCTTTGCTTCTGGGTTGTAGCCGTGTCCTTGGCAAATAATTCACCGACGTTTCGGTCGACATTGCAGTCGCCATCATCAAGGAGCAGTTACGTCGGTGAATTATTTGCCAAGGACACGGCTACAATCCAGAAGCCAAGCTACTTTAGACAATGGCCGTGAAAGCCTGCGAACATTATTAACATCTATGTTGTCCAATGAATTTGTATCGGAGTCTTCCCAGCATCGATATCGTTACTATGACAAGCTTTTCTTGAACAACAGTAATTCTCGTCAACACGATAAGAGAATATGTGTATATAATCCGCATCGAACAAAATTTAACTGCGAGAAATGCCATAAGCGGTTTGCTAGAAAAGACAATATAAAACACACACTTGAAGGCATGAACATGTGCTGCAAGCAGAAAATAAAGTTTCGCTCCAACAACGATGCATATACGTGCATAAGAGTACACCGGGAATTGGCACAACTGAAGTATCGGGTTTGATTCTGAAAGGTTCGTCTTCATTGCCTAGGCTACTGCGGCTACTGCGATATGTCATTTGTATTTTCCTATGACACACGAAGACACGAGAAAAGTAAATATACGAAGAATCATTCTCGTATGAAGTTAAGTTTCACTGCCATAAGTGCCATGTTTGGTTCACACATATTTTAGTTTGAGACGATATGCGAAAAACAGTATAGGTAAAGTCCGGTGCCTACTGGGGAACTACCTGCAGATACTTCGACTCCTCAGTTTAGGTGTTTAGATTGGAAACTCTTAAGCGTACAAACACACAAGCAGGTGTTCAGCAACTGATTTTTATGAAGCCTGGACATGAAACAAAACCCAAGACTGTGCTCGGTGCATTACAGGTTAAATGATAATGGATACCAATTGGTAAAATCTGCATTTCGTGGAATGTTGAAAGACTACTAATATCCAAATACATTTAGTGAGTCAAAATACATCTGTACTTTTCTTGACGATATCAAGCAGAACATTATCAACGATCTTACTGATGTAGTAGCAACGCATGGATCTTTAAAATATAACTTGTGGCTGGACTGCGTATATAACAAACCATATCCGTTCGAGGACCAAGAGAAGAAGTGATCATTAAGACAGTGAATACTCCTATTCGCAGTTATGACGATGTGAAGCAGTCTGTTAAACATAGCATCGAGAAACTTTGTCGGAAATAGGAAGACTATGTCAGTAAAGTATCTGGTTGGTCACTGTCTTCAATAAACCGATTGGAGCTGAGAATTAGTCAGGTCAGGCCAAGGCAAAACTAAATGTTTATTAGATTGCTTACTTTCACAAGTTTTCCTCTAAGAGAATAGAATTTATGTAATAAATTTTTATTTCTAAAGAGCTGGATTTTTTTGACGAACCTGCCACTTTACTGGTTGATTGATGTGATATTCAACTAAAAATATTTTTACCCAAAAATTTTAATTTTTGCAGCGAGCTAATATCGAACCAAGGATATCAATCAATCGAATCATTCATTACTTTAACAAGTAAACTTTTTTATGAGTTTTTGGTTTTTTTCCGAATTTCTACTTTAAAAAATTCCGGATTTTCAAAACGGCGGCCAAGAGGCCGAAAAGATGGTGGATTTCAAAGTAATAAATAATAATGCACTCTATCAGGTAAAAATTAAACTGATATGGGGACAGTGCCCTCTAGCAGATGACATGTGTACTAGATGGCAATAGCGCTCTTTGTATCGATTATTGAAAATAAGATGACTACCATGACGGAAAATGTCTATTTATTTATTTGTTTCATAGTCCATAGACTCCAAAACCATCGTCAACTCAAAAGTTTATATATATAACACTTTTATGGACACGATAACTGCCGTAATTTTGCACATGTCATTTCCAAACGGATACATAAAATATAGAAGGGCCTAATAGAAAATCGCGGTCGAGTTCTTCAATGGACAAAATCCGACCTAAGGCTTAGAAATGGAGAAGGTTTTTTGAAAATCAGAATAAATAGTAATAATTCTCATAATATGATGAATATAGCTTATGTTCGAACGTATTTTAACTCGTGAGAGTAATACCAAAAACTTTAGTATAGCTATATTTTTGATACGACAAACCATAACTGCAAAGGCGTGGAAAAAACAAGGGTTGGAGGACAGAAAAATTCAGAACTCCCTTACTAGGCACACAATGTAATACGTTCATATTTTTTTTTTGTAAACCATATAATATTTATCTATAACTTTTGTCTAAAACATATTTTGATAAGACGAACCATTACTGCAAGGGGTTGGAAAAAACAGGGAATGAAGAACAAAAAAATTATAACTCCCTTAAGGGTGCCGTCTGGATGCTGGAAGAAATAGACTGTAGACATTTACCTCTACGACTCTCATTTAAGAAGTACTTGAGATTTTGAATTTTTATTTGCTCATGAAAGCAATAAAAAGTACATTCGACGTCAGTCTGGTTTATTTAAGTTGCCCTGTACCCGCATTTACACTTTCCTGACCCCACCACTATCACGAAAATGGCCTTTTACGACCTATTTTTTGTGGACTGAAAATCGTCAGAATTTAAGGAACTTGACAGTCGGACATGTCTTGGACCTTCTTGCATTGATTCCTTCATTTTAGCAGGCATGTCACCGCGGAAAATTCTCAATGGCAATACTAGAGGTAAACGTCTGCATGGGCGGAACTGCTCGCCGTGTTGTGGCGCCCTCTGTAACGGCTGCCGCATGCTTCCCCTCCCGCCGCGCTGGAGTGCTGGGAGGTGGGTCTTGCCAGCGTAATGGCATATCCATTACGTCTCTTCTCGCGAATGCTCGCGTGAAGCTAGAACTGTGGGAGAGCACGAATACACGCTGTTTAACATTCAGAACCTACCTGAGTCTGCTAAGTGAGTGATTATAAGGTGCCTGGACAAATGATATCTATACTAATATTATAAAGCTGAAGAGTTTGTTTGTTTGTTTGAACGCGCTAATCTCAGGAACCACTGGTCCGATTTGAAAAATTCTTTCAGTGTTGGATAGTACATTTATCTAGAAAGGCTATAGGCTATATTATATTATCAATAACATTAGGGATCCTTACTAAAAGTCCAATTTAGATTCAAATGCGTTGGAGGGGGTTAGATACAACATGCAGTACACGTACGAAGTGTGTGTTGACAATGCCGCAGGCGCTAGAAGTTTATTTCCTATTGCCTATTAACATTGTTGCCACGCACTAGATGCCTTATCATTCTTAATTTTCCAATACAAGTAAAAACACCCGTGTGATATTAACAACGAAGCAATCAGTACCCTCATAAATGTTCAATTAGTATTTAGCCTAAATACTTTTTATCACTTTAAATCGCTTACCTAAACTATTGTTTTTTTTCCTCTCTCTGCGTTTAATTTGTTTTTTTATTGCCCTTTTTTCAAGTATATATGTTTTACAGACTTGAAACTTAATGTTCCTTATGTTACACAGGATGACTTCCGAAAATTAGATCCCATGGGTGGTTGAAACCAGGCAACAGTGGGTACTTTGTCTGCATGAGAACAGGATTTTTCATTGTTCATGCTTTCTGCGTCTCCATGGCAACGGGCATCGCGCGGCAGTGGCGTACCCACAAGGAGGGGCATGTATAATGAGCGGCGCAAGAGTGATCTGCCTGTAGACTGCCGTAGCGAAGTACGGGTACATCAGTTGTACGTTGCGTGCATGAGTCGGGAAACCATCGGTGCTATTAATTTTCTCTCCGGTACATTATACAGCATTGTAATAAATTTTCACTGAATTTTTTTTTATTTACCATTACTGTAAATGGAAGATGTGGCTTAATTTTTTTCCATTAGTATAGCCGTGCGAAGCCGGGTCGGGCAGCTAGTATAATTATATTTGCAAACGCGACTTTTTTTTCTTTTTAAACGAAACATAAAGGAAAATTACAATGCCAGTGTTCAAATTACGCCATAATTTTTATTGCTGCAACGATTTGTAGTCGCTCTTTGTAATTGGAATCCTGAATGATTGAAAACAGACATTTATACCAAAAAAACTGATTACATTATCCATAAAAAACAACAATTATTCGATCAGAACCATAACTGCTATAACTGCAATTGGAAAATAACCGTTTTGCTCAACCCTAGCTGCTATCTGCGTTTAATGGTGTCAAGCAACGTTGCTTACGTTTCAGACAGTGAATTCTAGCGACGCACGCAGAAATTATATGTGTGGTTCGCATTCAGAAATGTTGGTATTTTAAAAGTGAATGTTTTACTTATCAGTTTATTTATCACGCTCTTAATCATTTAAAAAAACTTTTACGTTAAACTTTGTGTCCAAGTTCCATATTATAAGTTTATTTCTAACATGAACTACACGAGAACACATGAATACCGGGGTTAGATGTTTACACATCACTGACGAGTAGGTACTGAATAACACGCTACCGTAATTTTTTACTGTCCATACCTTTTTTTACCAGTTAAAGTAATGATTAGTAATATCAAAAATGGTTTCAGGCTAACTTTACTCAGGAGGTATACCAATTTCAAAATGATGCAATATTTTTCATATAAAAGGAGTTTAATGTTCTTTTTTTAAGGTTTGGAAAAGGAACTCTTCTCTATTCCCTCGTCCGATTTTACCCATTAAATATCTCACCGAGATTTTCAATCTATTATTGATGTATATCTGGAAGTAATTTGTACAAATATCGGCAGTTACCATGGCCATAAAATATTATATATAATTATGCATACAGAATGAGTCTGAATTCGACCGACAAACGTCAGCTGAAGTTTCGTCACGACAAAATAAGTTGAATACTTCCATACTACATATGGTCTAAAGTGCTTTCCAAAGCTAGTATATGACTTTCAAGTTGGTGCTGAACAACATTAGTAGTATATATTGGGGGCTCCGAGATCAGGCCTCAGGCGGTGGTGCCGGTGCCGGTGTCCGTCATCTTGGATTGTGACGTCACGGCGGCCATCTTGGATGGTTGTGACCTTGACCTTTGACCTTGACCTTGAATTTGATCCTCAAAAATCGCCAAAATCCGCCAAAATTGGGCAAAATTTGCCCAAAATTCCTCAAAAATCGCCAAAATTTCCATTTCTGTGGAAAAAAGTTCCGCCAAAAAATCTCAAAAAATTCCACAAATTAAAAATTTCTCATTTCGAGGGAAAAATTTCCCGTTTCGAGGGAAAAATTCCCGTTTTTAGTCCTTAAAAATCCCAGCGGCTGAAAATTCCTAAAACTGGCTTAAGCATCCTTAACTCAAGCCTCAGTTAAGCCATTTCTAGGAATAAGGATACCATGACCGCCATCTTGGATTATGTCGTCACCGTTGCAATTTTCGTTACGGTCGCCATCTTTAACTTTTTTATTATCCGATTTTAATAAAAAAAATTAAAATTTATTAAAAAAATTCAAATAATAAAAATTTAATAAAAATATTTAAAAAGCATACTTTTTCGACACGGAGCTCGGAGTCCTCGGTTCGAACCCGACGAATGCAAAAAAATAAAAATGACGACCGATCCTTCCCTCGTGGTGGGGGCTGACAGACTGACTCCCACCACTTTTTATCATCATCTAGTATGACGTCATGGCCGCCATCTTGTCTTCGATGCTGGAAGCCATCATCATTGTATCGTCGGCTAGAGTTTGCCGATGACATGTTAGTTTAATTCGTATCCGCTAGAGTGCAGTTATAATTTATTACTGTGACACCCGCCATCTTGTCATTTGGCCACCATCTTGAAAATCCGTAATTATTTAGCTAGAAATTCGGGAAAACTTTCAAAATTCATTAAATAAATCACTCATTAATTTACATATTGATTCGATCGATTCCCGTCCTCGGTTCGATACCCGATCGTTGCAATAATGTTTAATCTTATGTAAAAATAATAATTTAAATAAACCATGTTCAACATTCGTAAAGAGACTCTAAATCCTCTACGACCACCATCCTATCAGACATCAAGACCACCATATTGGAAATGTGTAATTTTAATGCTAGAGATCCGGGAAATAGTTCAGAAATCATTAAATAAATTTGTGATCCATATACTGATTGATTAGATCGACTAAGGTCCTTGGTTCGATCCCTGGCCGATACAAAACAACTTTAATTTAAAAAATACTAAAAAAGTGTAAGGTTTGAGAAAATAAAAACACCGCAAGTTCTTTTAAAAACTTTTATTACATACATACTACACTACTACAAGTACAAAAAAAATACACAGACAAATTACTAAAGCCTTGTGGATTTCTCGATTCTAACAGTCTTCTTGTTGTATGGACCAAGTCCTTTACATGACTTGAAATGTCTATTCAGTTTATCAGGTCGACATATTGGTACACCACAATTTTCACACAAAGACAAATTATCGACTTCATTAAAAGGACAGTGATATATTTCGTGTCGTTGTGCACTTTGAATATTTGCTAATGTTTTGTTACAAAATATACAGCTTGATTCCGATGAATGTACAGCCAGTCTATCACAATTCCTGAGGTGCCGTTTTAATCTTCCATATTGTACAAACTTGCTTAAACACCTGTTGCACTTATATTTAATGCGTTCAGAGTCATTACTACAATTGTGTATTACATAATCTCGTAATTTCAAGTTTTTGATCTTCTCACAGTACGTGCAGTCGGGTGATGGAACACCGCTGGATGCTCCTTCCTTCATCAATGACACTGGAATTGTTGACAACCATTGTAACACTGCTGACATGTTAACTTCTGAAGCCGTTGAGGTCTGCTCTGCAGAAGATGTTGCACGCGTCGAAATCTCCTGCTGTGCTGAGAGAGCAGGTGTAGCTGTAGACATCGATGTCATCGTGCTCTGCACTGATGATGGTAGACCTTCAATCCAGGTTGGTGTAGATAGTGGTAATGATGCCATCGAGTTCTCAAGAACAGCTAGATACCGGTCTATTATGTTATACAAGTCTAACTATCCGATCCGTTCATCACCGCAGTCAGAGATGGACTAAAGTACATATCACCAGGGTCTCACTTATATAGTCTCATTTGCTTGTTCAACACATGAGTCAAAACAATAACCAGGTTCATTATACTCGCACTTAACTTTCTCGGAGCATTTTATATAATGACGATGTAAGCTGTCGAGGCGTGAAATTAGTTTTTTACACTTATTGCACTGAAATTGTATTCGTTTCAGTAAATTATTCGGACAACTGCTTCTTTCATGTCTGCGAGCGCTTGAAGTTCTAGTAAATGATGCACCACAATATTTGCATTGATGCGATGTATGCTCTTCATTAATTGATGTCTGGAATGCAGATGGTGAAACTTCAGCTGATGGTGGAACAGCACGTATCGTTGTCTCCTCTGCAGCAGGTATCGGGATCTTCACAGCTGTCGTCACCTCAGCCATTGAGCCCTCCGCTGCCATGGTCTCCTCTGCTAATGGTATCGGGATCTCCGTCTCCATCATCGTTGCTGCCATCGAGGTCCCCGCTGCTGACGCTGCTGACGGTAAACTTTCTATTCCGGTCGACATAACTAAATCTCACGAAACTTAATGGAGAGAGCACGTCCGTACAGCACCGCGGCCAGAGGTGAACTGCGGGTCCAGTCGTCCGAACCTGGCTTATATACCCACGGTCTACTGGTATGCTACATGAGTCAAAATAATGTCTGTATTTATAATTATTTGTTTATTAGGTACCTAAAAATTATAGAAATAAAAAACACACGAGTTCAAGTTTTACACATTTATTTATAAAACATACACAAATACACATTAGGTTAAGGAATCAAGCATTTTCACAAGCAAAGTCTTTAATGCCGCACGAACTGACTCGTCGACTCCGGTTCCAACTGGTTCGCAGGCCACGGGATCAGGAACACAGGTTTCCAGCTGGTCATCTTCTGCGACGTCGACAACTCCGACAAGACATGGTCGGTGACGTCTGTGACCACGTCTACGCCTGGGCTTTGGCTCAGTGCTAGTTGGGACAGATTCACTGCCTGAACTGCGACGACGAGACGCACACCGTTTGGACGTCTGCGTAGAAGCATCGCAGGCCGCAACAGGTTGCAACACGGCCATGTTTGGTGTTGCACGTGCAGACGAGTCGACTACCTCAGCGATGCTGGCAGGAAGGATTGTGTGTGGTCTCATGTGATAGACGGCACAGTTTCCAGGTTCGCAACAATCTACCAGCTGCTGGGTCGGTTCGTAGGACACAGGAAAGTGCGCAAACCGCCAATGCTGAGCGCCTCCATCACAGGTTTCTGTATATGTACGTAGATACCCGGAATCCCAGTAGCTGTACTCGACACTGCTGAAGCTAGGTCTTGCGCTCACGTACACGTTAGCAGGATGAAACGTAAACATCTTCTTACAGGTCGAACGACAACTGAAGGTGTGTACGGATGTACACCAGTTATATATGCAGGCTCCTACAAACACTGTGTGTGCCATTTCTGCATTAACTGCGAGTTTGTACAGGCACAGACACGTTCAAACTTGTCACGTAGCTGCACGACGTATATTGCACTAAGCTTGCGCAGGGAAGGACAACCGTAGTCGGTCTGTATATCCACAATTTCAGCTGCTCCGACGTCACACAGTTCTCGTAGCCATTTCTTCTGTTCAGGTCCGGCAACGTAGATTATTTCGTTTTGCAGTAGTAAATCTTCAATAGTGTTTTTCACTTGGTGGTACGGAATCTTTCCTTCGTCCCACTCTAGTCCGTGATAATATTTACATAGCCATTCATTCGACCGTTTACTTTTTTCGTCTAGTAGTTTCCACGGATACGGAGGTCGGAAAGTGCGTGTTCGAGTCCGGCCGTCGTGAGTGACGTCAATTTCCTTGAGCACGAATCCGTTTTGGCTCTGGAAACCTTGCAGGTTGCAGTACATCTTGTCGCTAGCAATGCTCGGTCGTAACTAAATTATCATAGAAAACGAAACGGTATTTATGTCAGAATTTTCACAAGTTTGTCTCGACAATTGTACGATGCAAGCCGATCGTGAAGTATCAGACAAAAAGCATAGGTGTTTGGCGGAATATTTCCGCTAGTCGTTATCTCGATCCTACAGTCGATGATGTTTGAATTTATACGATCATCCTGTTTGGAAACGTCAAACACCATTAACGGTGCCTTGTTCTTGAAACTGTCGGGGCTCAGTATCGGTGACTGTATCCGCTCGTAGTAAGCTTGCTGAAACTTGGCATACATTTGATATGCTAGAAGAAATCTTCCACTTTCAAAATCCATGTTCATGTTAACGTACGGATAACTTTCGCTGTTTAAAAATATTTTTACATTACGTATTTGACAGTTATCGAATACGGAGCGACTTACTCCTGCATTAAGCTGTCTTCCGGTCTGAAGTCCGACGATGATGTATCTTGGTTTTTCCGTAGCGAAGCTGGACTTTACTATCCAATTGATACGCTGACTATGAGGCAAGCCAGGATAAGTTTCCAGGCTCCAGGATCAGAATGGCACATCGAAGTTCTTGCCATTTTCTATGTTCTTCAACATCTTGACTCGCTCAACGGTGCTCACTTGGATGTGGGGCAGCATCCACTCGATAGACTGAAGTGTTAGCGAAACATCTTGAGGGTTTTCAGCAGCGGCGACAATTGCATTAATGTGCGTGTTGGCTAGAAGCAGTACGAGCTCTTGTTTCGAATTAATGATTATATGCTTGTAGTCCTCAGCGAATCCGAGAAGCATGGACAGAGGAACACAAACTTCGAACTTCCCTTCGGCATAAACCGGAAGCTTATATTCATCCTCGAGAGCCCAACCGGCCATCTTTGCAGCAGACAGTTCATTTGGCGTGAGCGAAAGGTAATTTTTCATAGCAGATGTTATGCCTACATCTCTCGTCTGGTCTACCTCGACACCATTGAGTACATAAGTAATGCGCTCGATTAGGTGAAGAGTACCATTGCAGGATATTGATGTCGTTGTCGGGTGCGTACCATCCGCTTTTGTAAGCGTGCCTCTTATACGTAGAAATGACTGCGAAGGTAAAGTACAAATATCTTGGTGCTGTACAGCAATGCGTACTTCCGATGGTAGTGCGTACGGTCCGAGCAGGAAAGGCTGGTACTCGTGCGATTCCATTTTCGTAATGCTGTCATCAAAAATGACCGGATCTTCCACGTTGAGGATTTCGACTTCCATATTTATTCGGCACTTGTCCAATACTAAGGAGATACTTTATGTTGTCAGGTGTTAACGCACCGATGTCTGGTAGAGAACTGTTCTTATTCACGACAATACGATTTCTTTTATAATTGTTCGGTGTTATGAACTTTATGCCCATCGCTTCAAGTGCAGACGTAATGTAATTTCCTCGTCTTGAAAATTCACAATCGTCCTCGCTGGTCAACGATTCGGACGACGACTTCGTGTGCGCACTTCACGACGACTGGAACGTAAATGATACTTTGCGGTACTTCTACCAGTTTATATCCTGGCGGGACCATCGGCGAAAACTCGTGCAGCATGTTGCTTAGTCTTCCGTTGAGGTACGTTCCACTTGCCAAATTACAGTTTATTCTTATGACATTCACAGGCAAAATGTTTACTGCGCGCGTAGATTCGTACGTTCTTCCTTTATCATAAACCTTTGATTCGAATCCGAGCATCGTACCTATGGTCCCAGGTTTCGTAAAGTCGACATTTTCACTGCATGTTAGAATGCTTTTTTGAGTGTTTGGATTTCCACGCAGTTGAAAGTCTGCATCCTGTGGTAACATATCCCTGATGTAATTTGCAATGTCATCTATTTCGTAAGAGCCAACAGGTAACCGTATTTCATGAGCGGTCCCATCGCTTTTCAGGAAGCAGATCTTGCAATTTTCTTCGTCGATATTAGGTATGGCATTATACGTTTGAAAATCTACGAGTCCGATACACCATTCTCCATCTAAATCCAGAGGCGGGAAATGAACCGCCCGCAGCTCAGATGCGTGACCTGTCAAGGTAAGTGTTATCGACATGACTAATAAATTATCATCACTGCACAACCTTTAAGTAGCAATTTTTATTTGTCAGCTAATTTTTGTTTGTTAAAAAGCGAAGACACAAGTGTCCGCAGTTTGTTTGATTAGGCTTCTGTTCCGTTTCGTAATTGTAAAACAACGTAGTGGTCCGACCCAGGTACTGTCGCAGTTCGAGCGGAGGCCGTAAATTTCCAAAACTATCGTAGTACTCGGCCATGTTTCCAGTCTTTACATAGGCCACCCAGTGCGTGCCGCGACCCGCCGACGTGTCTAAATTAATGATGGCACGTTCGTGCGTTTTTGGCATGCTGGGCAAAGTGTCTCGCATAAACACGCCGCGGAAGTTTGGTATTTTAAGTTTGCGTGCGTACTTTATTAAATCTACGTTGGTGAGCGGTCGTTTCGGTAGGGAACTTAGGATTTTTTCATTCTTTTTTTTTTTCTTGCCTCGGCCTGATTTGTGCGGCCGTAAGTACAGTCCTGCGCCGTTTTTTTTACCGATGGCAATGGCTTCCATGCTGGCATTATGTCGCTGTGCTTCTTTTAACTGCTTGCGTTCATTCTTCGAAGTGTTGACTGCCCGCACTATACCGCTCGTTGCACCGATGAGGCCGCCGAGAACACCCAATGCAGGCAAAAGCAAAGGAAGAAATCCTCCTATAATCTTCTTGTCGAGAGTCTGTAATTTTTGCTTGGCTTTTTGCACGCCTGCACCAGTCTTGCGTTTGGTCTTGCGCGAGTTAGTCTTTGACTTGATGGAGCCGGATCGACGAGCGCCCAGTCCTAATTTCGTCTTTGCCTTCATGATTTTGGAAACGCCCCACGCTGCGATTTTCTCTCCAAGTCCCGCGTTCGACGATTTACTTATATCTTCGGCTTCCTGTGCCAATGTCGCGTCGGCCCGGTGCCTAGATTCCAGATCCTTGCTTAATGAATATGCGATATCGTGCTGCTTGCACTTTTCGTCCAGAGAATTAATTCCCACGTCACCGCGAGCTAACCTTTTCGCTAGTTTAGTCCCGGGGCCGCAAAATCTGTAGCCGGGAATGTGTAGCTCGAATGGTAGATTGTTTATCAGCGAGTTTACGAGTCCCGCACCGATGTGTTTTTTGTTCTTACCTCTTCGAGTCATTACGCACAACTTACCAGAAAGTATAAATACGCTTATTTTATACAATTACTTTAGTACAATGCAGGTAGTCAAGCAAGACGTGTGTTTGCCCGTGTGCATTACGCAAGACGATGTATTTAGTGCGCGTGAATCGCGACATGGTATATTATTACCGTCCACCGTACGTTGCATCATAGCGGGACCGTCAAACTGTGGCAAGACGTGTGTTTTACTGAGTTTACTGGAGGAGCCAAACGGTCTTCGGTTCGAGAACGTTTACTTGTATTCCAAGTCGTTGCAACAGCCAAAGTACCAGCGCCTAGCAACTGTTCTACAATCTGTGGATGGTCTGGAGTATTTTCCATTTAGCGATAATACCGATGTTGTACCTCCAAACGAAGCAAAGCCTAATTCCGTGTTTGTGTACGACGATGTAATGTGCGAGAAACAAGGCATAATACAAGAGTACTTTTCCATGGGCAGACACGCCAAGGTAGACTGCGTTTACTTGTGTCAGACGTACGGTCGTATTCCAAAACATCTCCTACGAGACAATGCAAATGTCATAGTTTTGTTTCGCATGGACGAACTTAATTTACGCCACGCTTACGACGATCACGTAAACACCGACATGTCGTTTCAGGAATTTAAAGACATGTGCTCCTTGTGTTGGAAAGAAGAACATGGATTCCTAGTCATCGTAAAGGACTGGCCTCTATATAAGGGCAGGTACAGACGAGGTTTCGATCAGTTTATCGCCAAACATGAGTCATAGCATTTCGAAATTCGGCCGTAGCAGTCGAGACTTAGGTACTGCTCTCAAGTCTCATGACGACGTTATCCGCAAATACATTTCGCTACTGGCTCAAAAAGTAGACGGGGTGAAAAAGGAATTTCTTGAGTACCTCGTAGCCATAGACCAGCGCGTGGAAGCTTCGGATTCTCGCATTCGCGACATGATCGAAGTATCGAATGCACAAAGACGTGACGATCTGAGGACTTTTCAAAGTAGTCTGAAAGCATCACTATCTCATTCGTCAACAAATTCAGGTTTGGCCAAACACAAGAAAGAAGTTTCTGCGAACGAATAAAAAAAGTATATAAGGAGGTCTTGCAATAAGTTTTCAGCCAGTACAATGTCGGACCTGGCCAGTGACCTTCATCAAGCTATACAGTCTGTTCGCGAAAAATATTTACTTGCTAGACGAACCAGACTTGCACGTGAGATGGAAAATGAGGAGATATTTAAACCAATCACTAGTCGCCTCGACGAACTTAAAAACAAGGAAGAACCAGCCTTCATTGTGAAGACAGAAGTTGAAGATGAAATGCCGACTGTAAAGAAGAGAAAGTATGAACCAGATCGAGAAGAAGAGGACTTAACAAGTACAGAGTCCATGCACAAGAAAAAAATACCGTAAAAGGGACATCAAGTTAATGCAATGGTCCGACCATACCTGACATCGTTTACGAGCCGGAATAATGACACGACCTACGGAGTGTACAGAAAACATAATAAGTGGTTCCTCGGTGCTAAAGAAATAGACTTTCTACCAGGAAACATCGTGCGCGTAGCAGAGTTCAAAACGCGCGGGACTCCGGGTCTGTACGAATTGCTGTTTCGCAGGGAACCTAAAGGATATTCTCACAACGACTTACAAGAGTACAAAAAACTGCTAGAGCTAACCAATGCACATTTTCGCGATAACGATCCAGATAGTGGTGTATATAAAGATGTAGATCATGAAAAAATGGACATTCTCGCTAATCTCTTCAGTGAACTAACAATACACGGAGAAGGTTTAAAAAGGCTAGAAAGTGGTCAGACATTTGACTATGTATATTGGGACGACCCTAATGAATTAGTTGATCGCCTTAGAATTCTACATGCTTCGCTTAGTGTAGGAAACTATTCGCATATCAACGAAATAGTCTCCATACTTGAAGAACTGAAGGAAGCCGGCTACATACAATGAGTCGAACCGGAATCGCTCGCGAACTTCATGCTCCTGCTAGACGAAAATACCTTCGTCGCAAAGTCATAGTTCGTGGAATTGATGATTTATTCCAGGCGGACCTTGTTGAGATGATACCGTATTCCCGATTGAATAAAGGTTTCAAGTACATGTTGACAGTCATCGATGTTTATAGCAAGTTCGCTTGGGCTAGACCTGTAAAATCAAAGACTGCAACTGACGTAACCATGGCCATGAACAATATTTTGCGTGATGGACGTGTACCGTCGCACCTGCAAACGGACCTCGGGAAAGAATTCTACAATGCAACCTTCAAGGCTTTGATGAAGAAGTATGGCATCAAACACTACTCTACATTTAGTAACGTCAAGGCCTCCGTTATCGAAAGGTTTAACAGAACTTTGCGTTCCAAGATGTGGCGACAGTTCACGGCTAACGGAAATTACAAGTGGCTTGACATCTTGTCGAAACTAATAAGCGAGTATAATTCCACGGTGCATTCTACCACGAATATGAAGCCAAAGGACGTAACGGACAATCGCCTGCTTCAAACAGTGTTTTCCAACACGAAGAAGAAAGATCCACGAAAGCGTAAAGCTAACGTCGGTGACATTGTGCGAATCTCCAAGCAGAAAGGTATCTTCGAGAAAGGTTTCACTGCAAACTGGAGTCCCGAACTTTTCCGTGTGACACATGTTCGTGAATCAGAGCCTAGGACCTACTACCTCTAAGATTTGGACCACAAACCTATCCATGGAGGCTTCTATGCCGAAGAGATTCAGCCTACGTTGTATCCCGATACGTACTTGGTGGAGAAGATTATAAAACGAAGAAATGGACGGTCTTACGTCAAGTGGTGGGGCTTTCCACCTCGCTTTAATTCGTGGGTGGCTGATGCGGAAATCGAGAAATCCACAAGGCTTTAGTAATTTGTCTGTGTATTTTTTTTGTACTTGTAGTAGTGTAGTATGTATGTAATAAAAGTTTTTAAAAGAACTTGCGGTGTTTTTATTTTCTCAAACCTTACACTTTTTTAGTATTTTTTAAATTAAAGTTGTTTTGTATCGGCCAGGGATCGAACCAAGGACCTAAGTCGTTCTAATCAATCAGTATATGGATCACAAATTTATTTAATGATTTCTGAACTATTTCTCGGATCTCTAGCATTAAAATTACACATTTCCAATATGGTGGTCTTGATGTCTGATAGGATGGTGGTCGTAGAGGATTTAGAGTCTCTTTACGAATGTTGAACATGGTTTATTTAAATTATTTTTTTTTACATAAGATTAAACATTATTGCAACGATCGGGTATCGAACCGAGGACGGGAATCGATCGAATCAATATGTAAATTAATGAGTGATTTATTTAATGAATTTTGAAAGTTTTCCCGAATTTCTAGCTAAATAATTACGGATTTTCAAGATGGCGGCCAAATGACAAGATGGCGGGTGTCACAGTAATAAATTATAACTGCACTCTAGCGGATACGAATTAAACTAACATGTCATCTGCACACTCTAGCCGACGATACAATGATGATGGCTTCCAGCATCGAAGACAAGATGGCGGCCATGACGTCATACTAGATGATGATAAAAAGTGGTGGGAGTCAGTCTGCCAGCACCCACCACGAGGGAAGGATCGGTCGTCATTTTTATTTTTTTGCATTCGTCGGGTTCGAACCGAGGACTCCGAGCTCCGTGTCGAAAAAGTATGCTTTTTAAATATTTTTATTAAATTTTTATTATTTGAATTTTTTTAATAAATTTTAATTTTTTTTATTAAAATCGGATAGTAAAAAAGTTAAAGATGGCGACCGTAACGAAAATTGCAACGGTGGCGACATAATCCAAGATGGCGGTCATGGTATCCTTATTCCTAGAAATGGCTTAACTGAGGCTTGAGTTAAGGATGCTTAAGCCAGTTTTAGGAATTTTCAGCCGCTGGGATTTTTAAGGACTAAAAACGGGAATTTTTCCCTCGAAACGGGAAATTTTTCCCTCGAAATGAGAAATTTTTAATTTGTGGAATTTTTTGAGATTTTTTGGCGGAACTTTTTTCCACAGAAATGGAAATTTTGGCGATTTTTGAGGAATTTTGGGCAAATTTTGCCCAATTTTGGCGGATTTTGGCGATTTTTGAGGATCAAATTCAAGGTCAAGGTCAAAGGTCAAGGTCACAACCATCCAAGATGGCCGCCGTGACGTTACAATCCAAGATGACGGACACCGGCACCGGCACCACCGCCTGAGGCCTGATCTCGGAGCCCCCAATATATACTACTAACATTTTTAATGAAAACAATAGGAAAAGTATTTAACATTGAACAATAATATCCTAGATGATGTTTAATTAAATGATATTCTACAGCCGCCGCGAATTATGTCACTTTAGCAAAAATATTTCATTGAAATAATTGTGAGTAACACCTTTATTTTCTTCATATTTTTGTATCGCGTTACTACCCCCTCCCCTACAAAGTAATTACAATGAAATTATTTTAATACAGTTGCAGTGTGCTGAGGCGCACTGCTTCCGTCATATCTTATTAATTACGTGATGTTTTTTTTTGTTTTCTTTCACCTGTGAGTGCGCCGTCCCTTGAGCGGAGTATTACCCCTCCTTTTCTCCTTCCAGTGTTGACGTCAACGTGTCACCTCTCTAGGCGCTTGTGGTGCGCGGAAGGATTTTGCTTGTCGCTTGTAACTATGCATGTGTGTGTTCTTACGCCGGACTAATTTCCTTAGAGTATAAAGGGGCTGGGCGCGCTCGCCTCGTTCTTAGATAGTACATAGTTCTAGTGCGAATAGTTTGTCGCGGGTGGTGCGTCCGGTCACCGGTCATGGGTGGGTGAGTGTTGGTGTGTAGTGGCTTGAATTCCCCTTCGCTTACGTTTGGCCGCCACGTTCAAAATTCTAAATTTTTTCTTTTTTCATTTATACTAGTTCTTGTCCTCGGCGCCGCCCATGGCCGGGAATCCGGCCCGCTCCCGTCTTAGGAGGATATGTACATTTTGCACTATCGGGTTTCCTTCTGTTGCGTCTCTCGTATACTTAACGTAGAACGTACCTCGCTTCCTTATATTGTCTGTTTAGGCTCACTATGAAAATGTGCGCGATGCGCCCAACCCCTGCAGAAACGCTGTTCCAATATATACGTTGTTAGAAGTAATTAAAGACACGTTTCTGTGACACTAGTAATATTTACGTATGTAATTTTAAAGTCTGTAACCACTGTTGTATAACCGAACTAAATTATACGCCCCACACGCGCGTGTACGAACTTAGGAGTAGAATTAAGTATTCAGTGTTAACCTTAAGGTAGTACTGTTTGACATATAAGACTTCTCGCCCGTGTAGCGAACACATATTGTAAGAGACACGGTTTGACGACTACGGTAACGCTCTACTCAATATTGTACTGTTTAGCTTAACGTGTTGTAAACTTTTGTATTCATGGAATACCTATGTATATCTTAATTTTGATGAGTTGGGATCTATTAAAAAGATTCTTGAAATCTTTCTTGTATATGAGTAGACTAGTGGTCATCCCTTAATGCACAGTTACCCTTACACCAAGATATACTCTATTTATGCTGATTGATAGCCGTATGCTCCTCCCCGGCAGGTTGGAAAATATCACGACTTTATGGGAGGGGTCTGGGATACTTGCACTTTAGTAAACGTACATCGTGGTATGTTTCACAGTGACAATTCTTTTCGCGGTGGTTGTAAAACTTCATTCAATTAAACATAATCTAAAAGTTCAGTCTTATATCTTAAGTACTTTTCCTCTATTTTTAACAATAAAATATTATTCAGCTCCAACTTTCAAGACGTATGCCACATTTAAAAACACTTTAAACCTCAATTCGTGTATAGGTTTTTAACTTATTTTATCGTGATGAACCTGCATCTGAAGTTTTCAGTGGAATTCAGATTCATACTGTATTATTTAAGCTTACAACTGTTTTAGGGTCTAGGGACCCTGAAATGGAAAACTAGATGTAAATTTTCCGAAACACGCACCATGGTAACGACTGCAATGGAAACCCAGCTAAAACAGAACAACATAATACAAATGAAAATAAAGATACTTGAGAGAGAGGGAGCGGCTGGCAGTGACTTAGTGCACTAACCAGGACCGCAGCGCCGGTGAGTGCCAGTGACCCAGGCAGCTCGTAAAGACGGCAGCGGCTGGCAGTGACTTAGTGCACTAACCAGGACCGCAGCGCCGGTGAGTGCCAGTGACCCAGGCAGCTCGTAAAGACGGCAGCGGCTGGCAGTGACTTAGTGCACTAACCAGGACCGCAGCGCCGGTGAGTGCCAGTGACCCAGGCAGCTCGTAAAGACGGCAGCGGCTGGCAGTGACTTAGTGCACTAACCAGGACCGCAGCGCCGGTGAGTGCCAGTGACCCAGGCAGCTCGTAAAGACGGCAGCGGCTGGCAGTGACTTAGTGCAATAACCAGGACCGCAGCGCCCGGTGAGTGCCACTGACCCGGGCAGCTCGTAAAGACGGCAGCGGCTGGCAGTGACTTAGTGCACTAACCAGGACCGCAGCGCCGGTGAGTGCCAGTGACCCAGGCAGCTCGTAAAGACGGCAGCGGCTGGCAGTGACTTAGTGCACTAACCAGGACCGCAGCGCCGGTGAGTGCCAGTGACCCAGGCAGCTCGTAAAGACGGCAGCGGCTGGCAGTGACTTAGTGCAATAACCAGGACCGCAGCGCCCGGTGAGTGCCACTGACCCGGGCAGCTCGTAAAGACGGCAGCAGCTGGCATTGACTTAGTGCACTAACCAGGACCGCAGCGCCCGGTGAGTGCCACTGACCCAGGCAGCTCGTAAAGACGGCAGCGGCTGGCAGTAGTGACTTAGTGCAATAACCAGGACCGCAGCGCCGGTGAGTGCCACTGACCCGGGCCGGACGTGGAACGCCCCGCGGCTGTTAGGGCGGAAGAGCCTGCACGACGCGGGAGTCCAGAAGGGACTGTCCACCTACGCGCACGCACCGCCCGAGTGAGTTACGGCGAGGATTGCCTTGGTGGCGCTCCGGGAGTTACGTGTGCACCAAGGTCCTATGAAAAATGCACGAGGCAGAGTTACACCGGCAGGATTCCCCTGCAGGTTTATTACCTACCCATGAATTTTTTAGAAGTTTTTCTACACCCAATTATAGAAACTAAATCATTTTACGACAGCAAAATGTTTATAAATGATTGTAGGAACTCGTTCAAACTAAACTTAGTACACACGCTCAGTGTTTCATCTACAATACTTTATATATTATTTACAATAATCTAGTTGCACTGCTACAACTACAAACTCATCAACCAGCCTTAGCAAGCGCTTTAGACAACATGTCGTATTCATACATGTATTTAACTTGTTTATATGTTATTAACTTGTTTCGTATTGAACTTGCAGCTGAAGTTTGTCGGTCAAATTCAGACTTAACCCGAATATGGAGACCCTGTCGATTCGCGGAGTATTCGACCGCCAGGATGGACTCCACAGTCCAGCTCGCACTCGAGGGATGGTAAACTGTTCATTGGCTGCGCTTGTGTTGGAGTTCATCTCCGTCCGCCACTGATCCGCACGGGGTTCGCGCGACGCGTGGCTGAATGATTGCCACTGGCCGAGGTCTTCAAGCAAGTGTCGCCATAACAACTATCCAATAGCGCAGGGCAGCCCGGTTGGTAAACTATACCATGTAGCGTATAAATGAGATACTGTTCAACTGGTAAATTTGACTTTCATTGTATTGTAACGAGGATACTATAGACGAGGCATCGTGATAGGTCAGTTGTTCCGGCACGCCAGCCAGCGGGGTCCAGGGATGGCCCTGCCTCCCGGACATGGGTAGCGCCCGTCACTCCACTACGTGGTAATTCGATTAGAGCGGAGCCGTCGGTAACTTTCGATTGTTGGGCACGTTAAGTTGCTTAACTAGAACTCCATGTTTCTCGTAATTTCGAGTGTTAAGTCAACCTTGATGGCGCGACACTTCGAAAGGCTACGAGACCTATCCAGGGCGGGACTGAGAGGTATATAAACGGGGCGGATGACCCGGGAGAGATGTGAAACGAAGAGGGTGATTGACTATTTGGCAAGCGATAGCGGGTGACGAGCGAAGGACTTGGTATGCAGAGACTGGTGTATCGGGGACGGTGTCGCGGCGCGGACGAGTGAGCAGTGCGAGGTAGTGTGATGGGACAGAGGGGCGAGGTAAGAGACCAGCGGCAGGGAGAGCCACTGTCGAGCCGAGCTACATTGGGGAGAGTGAATAGCAGACTTATTAAAGGTGTGGTTACCTTGTGGACAAGAAATTAAATTGTTATTAAATTAATAGTGTAAATATTAGCTGAAAAATAAAACTGAAATAATTAATTGGGATATCCTTTCCGGACCTGTGGTTTATTATTATTACAGGTGGAATAGTTTATATTGCGTACGTATATCGAAATTATGGTATGGAATATAAACATCCTGTATTATACAATTGCATCAAAACAACCAACTGTATTATCCTTCGATTTAAAGTTATCACAAAAATATTCCAATTAAATCTTAAAAATGTTTACATAAGTAATCACTTGCAAAAAGTATTTCAAATCAAAACAATATCATTAAGACGTTGGTATGCCTATTTAACCATACCAATGCATATAGTCAGGGCCGCTGAGAGAATTTGTGGGCCCCTGGGCAGCTGGGGTAGTAGGCCCCCTTCCGTTTTTTTTTTGCATACCACTACTACGTACTACGTATACCATAAATATATATGGTATTGTAAAATTGCATCCTTTTTTTGAACATACTTAACGATTTCCTAGTTACGCAATAAAAAGAGAGCATTTACATGTATTATCTCAGTGCACTTTTATATTGTTAATCCCATCAAAATACAAATAATAATTAATTTTGATGTATATATTGCTAAAAAAAACAAAAAATCTTAAATGGTAATTAGAAATTGCATTATTATATGAGTGTTTAAAATACATAAGTATAATAATTTATTCTGAATATAAATATTATTAAAATAATTTAAAGTAATAATAAATTTTATTACTTAGAAAACATCAAACACACTGAACCACGTTATTTACATTGAAAAATTTGTAATACATATTAATAATTTATACAAATTAATTTAATACCCTTAGTTCGATGCAAAATCATAAATGACATGTATTTTAAATAACAATGATATACATTTTACATCGTACTAAAACACAACGATTCAAATGTCATAAACTATATAAAAATGTCTAAATTTAATAACACTTCAAAATGTTTTACAACAGAACAGTCATTACTTCATATTGAATCACTACATTCAGAATAATCATACACTGTAGTATATTATTTAAAATTTCAAACATATAATGCATTTAAAAGGATTATGCTACTCAATAATATTGTTTTACAAACAATCAAATAGTTCAGAAGTATTCACAACAAATCCGTTTTCCGTGCCTTTTTCAAAGCAAAATCGTTAAATACATCGTCGTAGTTCAATGACCGAACGAGATCAGGCTCTAAGGCAAGCAAGGTGAGCCCACTAATACTTTCCTGAGACATGGTTGAGTGATGTACATTTTTTATTTCCTTCCTTTGGCTGAAGGACCTTTCGGCTTCGGCAACTGTCACGGAAATTGTGCAGAACACTCAAACAGCGATACACACATTTGGAAATAAACTATCCAATTTTAATCTCCGTAGTGTGTTTAAAAGCTGGATTAGTTTAAACTGGTTTGGACCAATATTTGAAACATGAATTGATTTGAGATGTTTCATTTCATCAGATATCAGTAGTATGTAAATGTATTTTCTGGAACATGGCTTCTGGCTGTGGAGCGGGGAGCCGAGCCACATCTCTGACGTCACGTCCATCTCTGACGTCACGGCGGCCATCTTGGACTCAAAATTCCTCGAAATTCCTCAAAATTGACTCAAAATTCCTCAAAATTGACTCAAAATGACTCAAAATTTCCCGTTTTAAGAAAAAAATTCCCGTTTTCGAGGGAAAAATTCCCGTTTCGATGGAAAATTAGGATTTCGAAAAACCACAAATGTCTTTTGCCTTAGAAAGAACACAAATTCCTAAAACTGGCTTAAGCATCCTTAACTCAAGCCAGCGTTAAGCCATTTATAGGATTATGACGTCACCGTTGCAATTTTCGTTACGTCCGCCATCTTGAAAATCCACAATTTTTATGTTAGAAAATCGGAAAAAATTTTAAAAATCATTAAAAAAATTATTTAATCGAATTAAAAAAATATTAAAAACCACTGTTGCAGTTATCGTTACGGTCGCCATCTTGGATTATATAAATGTTACATATTTCGTTACACCCGTCATCTTGGTAGAGTACCATGTCATTCTTACACTTTACGTTACGACCACCATATTGTATCCTATTAATGTTGCAATTATCGTTATGGTCGCCATCTTTAAATTTAGACGCCATCTTGGAAATCCGTAATTTTTATGTTAGAAAATCGGGAAAAATTCCAAAATTCATCAAAAAATTAATGTATTTAAATTCTGTATGATTATATCGATGTACGTCCTTGGTTCGATTCCCGACGAGAGTAAACGGTCGATCCTTCCTCCATGAAAGCTACCTAGACTGATCTACCACCACCAGTACCAAGGTTTATATCATCAACTGGTATGACATCATGTCCACCATCTTGTCTTCATCCGCTGGAGTCCACCATCTTGTTTTCGTCTGCTAGAGTGTGCCGATACCATGTAGTATAATTATCTGGTCACCATACTTTTGTCCTCAACTGTTGACATTGATCATTGACCTTGGCCTTTGACCTTGACCTTTAAATTTGACCTTGACCTTGAAATTTGACCTTGACCTTGAAATTTGACCTTGACCTTGAAATTTGACTTTGTCCTCGAAATTTGACTTTGTCCTTGTCGACCATCATGGATCCGACATTTTATGTTCAGTAGATGCTACCAGGAGCTACCACCTGCTGGAGTATGCCATCTTGTGTGTGTGTACTCGTATTATAGAGTACATTTCCATCTGGATAATTTTATTCTAACCCGATACAGTGCAGTAATCATTTATTACTGTGACACACGCCATCTTGAAATTTGGATGCCATCTTGAAAATCCGTAATTTTAATGCTAGAGATTCGGGAAAAAGTTCAAAATTCATTAAATAATTCACTCATTAAAGTAATGATTGATTAGATCGATTCCCGTCCTTGGTTCGACCCCTGACCGATACCAATCAACTTTAATTTTAAAAAATACCACAAAAGCGACAGGTTTGAGAAAATAAAAAACACCACAAGTTCTTTTAAAAACTTTTATTACATACATTCTAATCTACTACAAGTACATAATAAACACAGACAAAGTACTAAAGTCTTGTGGATTCCTCGATTCAAACAGTCTTCTTATTGTACGGACAAAGCCTTTTACATGACTTTAAATGTCTATCCGATCCGTTCATCACCGCAGCCAGAGACGGACTGAAGTTCATATCACCAGGGTCCCACTTATATATTCTCATTTGCTGGTACAACACACGAGTCAAAACAATATCCATGTTCATTATACTTCTCGGAGCATTTTTTATAATGAAGATGTAAGCTATCAAGACGTGAAATTAGTTTTTTGCACTTATTGCACTGAAATTGTATTCTTTTAACATTATTAGAACAACTGCTTCTTTCATGTCTGCGAGCATTTGAGGTAATAGTAAATGATGCGTCACAGTATTTGCACCGACGCAATGTATGCTTTTCATTAGTGGAAGAATCCATTGCTGACGATGAAACTTCGGATGATGGTGGTATCACATCTGTTGAAATCTCCTCCAATGTTGACGTCGCCGTTGCCAACGGGATCTGCACCTTCTCCATCGTAGCTGTCGTCAAGGTTCCCGTAGACGATGGTACAACCTCCGAGTTCGACGTTAAAGACGGTAAAGATGCCATCGAGGTCTCAAGAACAGCTAATTGACACGTCTTATGCACCAGAAGAAACAAACTAGGTGATCCTTACACCACCGACGTCAGTAACTAACTGAGCGTCCTGCTGTCTAGGACTCGCTTATATACATGCACCGGATGGAATAATACGCTAGTCAAATCAAGAACCATTTTCAATAATACTAGAGTCAAATCTACAAATTAAAAAAGAGGATCATTTGATCGAAAAAAAAATTCGATCTCTCCAATATACGCCAGGCTTCAAAAGGCTCCAACAGTCTTTTTGCTCCTATATTCATTGGCTTCATTATTAATTGACTCCAATATTCATCGGCTCCAATATTCATCGGCTTCAATATTCATCGGCTCCAATATTCATTGGCTCCAATATTCATCGGCTCCAATATTCATCGCCTCCAATATTCATTGGCTACAATATTCATCGCCTCCAATATTCATCGGCTCCAATATTCATCGGCTCCAATATTCATGGGCTCCAATTACTCCAAATGCTCCAATATTCAACGGCTCCAATATTCATCGGCTCCAATATTCATCGGCTACAATATTCATTGGCTCCAATATTCATCGGCTCCAATATTCATCGGCTCCAATATTCATCGGCTCCAATATTCATCGGCTCCAATATTCATCGGCTCCAATATTCATCGGCTCCAATATTCATCGGCTCCAATATTCATCGCCTCCAATATTCATCGGCTCCAATATTCATCGGCTCCAATATTCATCGGCTCCAATATTCATCGGCTCCAATATTCATCGCCTCCAATATTCATCGGCTCCAATATTCATCGGCTGCAATATTCATCGGCTCCAATATTCATCGCCTCCAATATTCATCGACTCCAATATTCATCGGCTCCAATATTCATGGGCTCCAATTGCTCCAAATGCTCTAATATTCATTGACTCCAATATTCATTGGCTCCAATATTCATTGGTTCCAATACTCATCGGCTCCAATATTCATTGGCACCAATATACATGGGCTCCAATATCAATTGGCTCCAATTGCTCCAAATGCTTCAATATTCATTGGCTCCAATATTCATTGGCTCCAATTGCTCCAAATGCTTCAATATTCATTGGCTCCATTAATTTGCTCGCTCCAATATTCATTGGCTCCAAAAGGCTCCAACAGTCTTTTTGCTCCTATATTCATTGGCTTCATTATTAATTGACTCCAATATTCGTTGGCTCCAATATTCATTGGATACATTATTCATTGTCTTCATCAGTCATTGACACCAACAGTCTTTTGGTTCCAAAAGTCTTTTGACTCCAAATATATTTGGCTAGAATTCTTCGAGTCTAAGAGACTATGAGGCCACATGGCTACGAGTCTAAAATAATCTAGCTGGTTACAAGTTATACATGGCTCGTGAGGCTACATAGCTACGAAACCTCTAGAAAACGAGTTTACGTGACTGTGTGGATACAGGAATACAAGTCTACATGACTACTTGGCTACGAAGCTACGAAGCTACTCGTCTACAAGGCTCCAATTGTCACATCTGTCTTCGACGGAATTTTCTCTTTTGCTCCAACTGCACCATCAGCATTGTTTTATAAGATTATAAGGCTACTTGCTTACGTAGCTTCAAGTCTACGAGGCTCCAATACATCATGGCTACGAGACTACGACTCATGAGGTTACGAGACTATGCGATTGCAAGTCTTCAAGGTTACGTGATCGCGAGGCTATAGGACTACGAAGCTTCCAGAACGCATGGTTACGAGACTGCATGTCTAATTGGCCGCGCGACTACGAAACTTCATGTCTCTAACTGTCTACAATAGCACTATTCAGTGGTGAGAGTTAATTTATCTCATGAAAAATATCCTGTTTAAAGTAGTGTCGATTATTGTCATCAGATGTCATCACGTGTTGCATGCAGGTAAATAATATTTATTTCTTTTATGCGGGATGCGGGATGCTCACTATCGATCGCAATAGAACGATGGCTTCGCTAGGCTCTATGGAAAAGGAATTTTGTTCTTCCAGTAAGTGTTTCACAAATTTCTCAAAGCATATTATTAATTTGACTGAGTAATGATATTTTTTTAAATTCCACCTGATAAAAATATCGCAAGTTTTGATTTAGTAGCAGAAAGTAACGAATTAAATGTAACTCCAAATAAAATGTCATGTCTCATTAGAAAAAAAAAAAATATCCATGCAGAGAGCGGTTTCTCAGAATAGTCAGAAGCACTTGAAGAAACCACAGGAATGATCGCAAAAACACGGGAAAAATTATCAAAATATTGACAAGAATAATCAGGAGCACACGGAGAAAACCACCATAATATTATCAATAATAATCGGAAAAACACGGAGAAAACCACCATAATATTGACAAGAATAATCGGAAGCACACGGAGAAAACCACCACAAGTTTTCTTTGATATCATAAAAATTCAGAAAAAAATATTTAATAAATAACAAAAAAAAATTAATAAAAATTTTTAAATGACAAAATAAAATAGAAAAATACATAAACAGATTCTGCTAGCTTGTGAACTTCTCATTGTTGAGCAAAGATATAGTTCTAGTACAAGCCAGAATTTTATGTATTTTTGTATTTTATTTTGTCATTTAAAAATTTTTATTAATTTTTTTTTGTTATTTATTAAATATTTTTTTCTGAATTTTTATGATATCAAAGAAAACTTGTGGTGGTTTTCTCCGTGTGCTTCCGATTATTCTTGTCAATATTATGGTGGTTTTCTCCGTGTTTTTCCGATTATTATTGATAATATTATGGTGGTTTTCTCCGTGTGCTCCTGATTATTCTTGTCAATATTTTGATAATTTTTCCCGTGTTTTTGCTATCATTCCTGTGGTTTCTTCAAGTGCTTCTGACTATTCTGAGAAACCGCTCTCTGCATGGATATTTTTTTTTTTCTAATGAGACATGACATTTTATTTGGAGTTACATTTAATTCGTTACTTTCTGCTACTAAATCAAAACTTGCGATATTTTTATCAGGTGGAATTTAAAAAAATATCATTACTCAGTCAAATTAATAATATGCTTTGAGAAATCTGTGAAACACTTACTGGAAGAACAAAATTCCTTTTCCATAGAGCCTAGCGAAGCCATCGTTCTATTGCGATCGATAGTGAGCATCCCGCATCCCGCATAAAAGAAATAAATATTATTTACCTGCATGCAACACGTGATGACATCTGATGACAATAATCGACACTACTTTAAACAGGATATTTTTCATGAGATAAATTAACTCTCACCACTGAATAGTGCTATTGTAGACAGTTAGAGACATGAAGTTTCGTAGTCGCGCGGCCAATTAGACATGCAGTCTCGTAACCATGCGTTCTGGAAGCTTCGTAGTCCTATAGCCTCGCGATCACGTAACCTTGAAGACTTGCAATCGCATAGTCTCGTAACCTCATGAGTCGTAGTCTCGTAGCCATGATGTATTGGAGCCTCGTAGACTTGAAGCTACGTAAGCAAGTAGCCTTATAATCTTATAAAACAATGCTGATGGTGCAGTTGGAGCAAAAGAGAAAATTCCGTCGAAGACAGATGTGACAATTGGAGCCTTGTAGACGAGTAGCTTCGTAGCTTCGTAGCCAAGTAGTCATGTAGACTTGTATTCCTGTATCCACACAGTCACGTAAACTCGTTTTCTAGAGGTTTCGTAGCTATGTAGCCT
Source organism: Bacillus rossius redtenbacheri (assembly GCF_032445375.1). Lineage (NCBI taxonomy): Eukaryota > Metazoa > Arthropoda > Insecta > Phasmatodea > Bacillidae > Bacillus > Bacillus rossius. Next base: position 279,443,425 of record NC_086330.1, on the reverse strand, counting down.
CACGAGCCATGTATAACTTGTAACCAGCTAGATTATTTTAGACTCGTAGCCATGTGGCCTCATAGTCTCTTAGACTCGAAGAATTCTAGCCAAATATATTTGGAGTCAAAAGACTTTTGGAACCAAAAGACTGTTGGTGTCAATGACTGATGAAGACAATGAATAATGTATCCAATGAATATTGGAGCCAACGAATATTGGAGTCAATTAATAATGAAGCCAATGAATATAGGAGCAAAAAGACTGTTGGAGCCTTTTGGAGCCAATGAATATTGGAGCGAGCAAATTAATGGAGCCAATGAATATTGAAGCATTTGGAGCAATTGGAGCCAATGAATATTGGAGCCAATGAATATTGAAGCATTTGGAGCAATTGGAGCCAATTGATATTGGAGCCCATGTATATTGGTGCCAATGAATATTGGAGCCGATGAGTATTGGAACCAATGAATATTGGAGCCAATGAATATTGGAGTCAATGAATATTAGAGCATTTGGAGCAATTGGAGCCCATGAATATTGGAGCCAATGAATATTGGAGCCGATGAATATTGGAGCCGATGAATATTGGAGCCGATGAATATTGGAGGCGATGAATATTGGAGCCGATGAATATTGGAGCCGATGAATATTGGAGCCGATGAATATTGGAGCCGATGAATATTGGAGCCGATGAATATTGGAGCCGATGAATATTGGAGCCGATGAATATTGGAGCCAATGAATATTGTAGCCGATGAATATTGGAGCCGATGAATATTGGAGCCGTTGAATATTGGAGCATTTGGAGTAATTGGAGCCCATGAATATTGGAGCCGATGAATATTGGAGCCGATGAATATTGGAGGCGATGAATATTGTAGCCAATGAATATTGGAGGCGATGAATATTGGAGCCGATGAATATTGGAGCCAATGAATATTGGAGACGATGAATATTGAAGCCGATGAATATTGGAGCCGATGAATATTGGAGTCAATTAATAATGAAGCCAATGAATATAGGAGCAAAAAGACTGTTGGAGCCTTTTGAAGCCTGGCGTATATTGGAGAGATCGAATTTTTTTTTCGATCAAATGATCCTCTTTTTTAATTTGTAGATTTGACTCTAGTATTATTGAAAATGGTTCTTGATTTGACTAGCGTATTATTCCATCCGGTGCATGTATATAAGCGAGTCCTAGACAGCAGGACGCTCAGTTAGTTACTGACGTCGGTGGTGTAAGGATCACCTAGTTTGTTTCTTCTGGTGCATAAGACGTGTCAATTAGCTGTTCTTGAGACCTCGATGGCATCTTTACCGTCTTTAACGTCGAACTCGGAGGTTGTACCATCGTCTACGGGAACCTTGACGACAGCTACGATGGAGAAGGTGCAGATCCCGTTGGCAACGGCGACGTCAACATTGGAGGAGATTTCAACAGATGTGATACCACCATCATCCGAAGTTTCATCGTCAGCAATGGATTCTTCCACTAATGAAAAGCATACATTGCGTCGGTGCAAATACTGTGACGCATCATTTACTATTACCTCAAATGCTCGCAGACATGAAAGAAGCAGTTGTTCTAATAATGTTAAAAGAATACAATTTCAGTGCAATAAGTGCAAAAAACTAATTTCACGTCTTGATAGCTTACATCTTCATTATAAAAAATGCTCCGAGAAGTATAATGAACATGGATATTGTTTTGACTCGTGTGTTGTACCAGCAAATGAGAATATATAAGTGGGACCCTGGTGATATGAACTTCAGTCCGTCTCTGGCTGCGGTGATGAACGGATCGGATAGACATTTAAAGTCATGTAAAAGGCTTTGTCCGTACAATAAGAAGACTGTTTGAATCGAGGAATCCACAAGACTTTAGTACTTTATCTGTGTTTATTATGTACTTGTAGTAGATTAGAATGTATGTAATAAAAGTTTTTAAAAGAACTTGTGGTGTTTTTTATTTTCTCAAACCTGTCGCTTTTGTGGTATTTTTTAAAATTAAAGTTGATTGGTATCGGTCAGGGGTCGAACCAAGGACGGGAATCGATCTAATCAATCATTACTTTAATGAGTGAATTATTTAATGAATTTTGAACTTTTTCCCGAATCTCTAGCATTAAAATTACGGATTTTCAAGATGGCGTCCAAATTTCAAGATGGCGTGTGTCACAGTAATAAATGATTACTGCACTGTATCGGGTTAGAATAAAATTATCCAGATGGAAATGTACTCTATAATACGAGTACACACACACAAGATGGCATACTCCAGCAGGTGGTAGCTCCTGGTAGCATCTACTGAACATAAAATGTCGGATCCATGATGGTCGACAAGGACAAAGTCAAATTTCGAGGACAAAGTCAAATTTCAAGGTCAAGGTCAAATTTCAAGGTCAAGGTCAAATTTCAAGGTCAAGGTCAAATTTCAAGGTCAAGGTCAAATTTCAAGGTCAAGGTCAAATTTCAAGGTCAAGGTCAAATTTAAAGGTCAAGGTCAAATTTAAAGGTCAAGGTCAAAGGCCAAGGTCAATGATCAATGTCAACAGTTGAGGACAAAAGTATGGTGACCAGATAATTATACTACATGGTATCGGCACACTCTAGCAGACGAAAACAAGATGGTGGACTCCAGCGGATGAAGACAAGATGGTGGACATGATGTCATACCAGTTGATGATATAAACCTTGGTACTGGTGGTGGTAGATCAGTCTAGGTAGCTTTCATGGAGGAAGGATCGACCGTTTACTCTCGTCGGGAATCGAACCAAGGACGTACATCGATATAATCATACAGAATTTAAATACATTAATTTTTTGATGAATTTTGGAATTTTTCCCGATTTTCTAACATAAAAATTACGGATTTCCAAGATGGCGTCTAAATTTAAAGATGGCGACCATAACGATAATTGCAACATTAATAGGTTCCAATATGGTGGTCGTAACGTAAAGTGTAAGAATGACATGGTACTCAACCAAGATGGCGGGTGTAACGAAATATGTAACATTTATATAATCCAAGATGGCGACCGTAACGATAACTGCAACAGTGGTTTTTAATATTTTTTTAATTCGATTAAATAATTTTTTTAATGATTTTTAAAATTTTTCCCGATTTTCTAACATAAAAATTGTGGATTTTCAAGATGGCGGACGTAACGAAAATTGCAACGGTGACGTCATAATCCTATAAATGGCTTAACGCTGGCTTGAGTTAAGGATGCTTAAGCCAGTTTTAGGAATTTGTGTTCTTTCTAAGGCAAAAGACATTTGTGGTTTTTCGAAATCCTAATTTTCCATCGAAACGGGAATTTTTCCCTCGAAAACGGGAATTTTTTTCTTAAAACGGGAAATTTTGAGTCATTTTGAGTCAATTTTGAGGAATTTTGAGTCAATTTTGAGGAATTTCGAGGAATTTTGAGTCCAAGATGGCCGCCGTGACGTCAGAGATGGACGTGACGTCAGAGATGTGGCTCGGCTCCCCGCTCCACAGCCAGAAGCCATGTTCCAGAAAATACATTTACATACTACTGATATCTCCATGACACCCCCCCTCCAGTCAGGGCCCATCACCGCATTCTTTACTTCAGAAGGGCGAGTCTAAATGGCATTGACCCCAAGTGGAGGGGTGCATGGGACCAAGCAAACCTATTGTGCTCGTACCTGGCGTTCCCATTTCTGCTACTACGCAAGCATTTTGGTGTGAACTGAATGTTACAAGTACTGCTCGATTAGGTTATTGGTTATCGACTGTAGTTTTAGGAACACACAAAACATATATATATATATATATATATATATATATATAGAGAGAGAGAGAGAGAGAGAGAGAGAGAGAGTACAAGATGTTGTAGGCTAATATCAGGGGAAAAATGTTTTTCCAGCCATTTATTTTCCACTTCCCAGCCGGGCGCCCGGGCCCCTAAGGCTACAGTTTCTAACTGAACTATTGCCAGTAAGTCCGTGTAATTAAAACTCAAGCAAAATCTGTATTGGTGAACAAAATCGATCCATATTGTTGTAAAACTATAATAGAAGTTGGTCTGTTTGTTTATTTTTCGAGCACAACGCAAAAAACTACTGAACCGATTTTAGTAAATCTTCTAGTGTTTAAAAACTTATGATTAGAATGAAAAACTGGTGTACATTTTATCTCGCTACGATGACGGGAGCCGGAGATATAACAATAAAACTACGTTTTATCTCAACAAAATGCAGCTGTAATATATCATAATGTTTTAACGTAAAGAAAAATTAGTAAATTTGTTTTAACAATAAAAATCTAATCTCAAAGCATATCAAGCGGAAGTTATGGGTGAATAATGTATGTAGATAATTAATTACCTAGCATTTTTTTACCTTTTTTTTAATTTCAACCAAAAGGTCGTGAAAAAGAGTAAGTATTTATAGTAATCTCATATATTTAAGCAAATAAAGCAGGTGAAAAGAAACTGAGAAAGAATAACATTCATAATGAATTTTGTAACGTATTTTTACAAGGTTTTTGTATTTGATTGCAAAGAGGGAAAAAACTTTTTTACGTATAATAATAGATAATATCTCGAAACCAAATAAAGCATGGGATAAGAAACTGAATAAGAATAACCTATATAGTAAGTTTAATTCCGTGTTTTTACCATTTTTTATTTTTTTACCATAAAGAGCATTAAAATTTAGTCAGCTTGGTTTATTAAAAAATCATATAAACGAATCTAATCAAGTGGGAGGGTAAATATTTTTTGAGAAATTTGATTTATTATTACTAAGCATAACTACTCATCTACTTAAACGTACGAGAAGAATTTTGATGCATATATTATACATTCCAAAGAAAGCTACAATCGTTTAAATTATCTTCATATAATGTAGGTACGTATATGTCATAAGGTGAAAAAAGAGGAAGTTTAATTTTAATTATTTGGTGCTTATACGTAATCAAATTAAATGAAAGTGGAAATGTCAGAGCTGACAAAATCCAAATTAAAGATAAATACGCGCGTTTTTCACAAGTTTTGAAATAGGTTACATCATAAAATGAAAGGGAGGTAAAAATGATTTCATCAAAGTAAAATATATCTCCAAACATACTTTAACGAAATTTTTAAAATCGGCATACTTAGGTAATATATAATATAAAATCAAACAAGTTTACTCATTACAACATTCAAAACTTCAACCATACAAGTTTTTGTTATGAATGAAATCTTAAGTACCTATATCTGATATTTTATGTAGTTATTTTCTTTATTTAAAAGTTTTGGACTTAATCACACAAATATCTTACAGTGGAACAATATCAGCAATATCCCGAAACTGCTACGAGTGAAGACGCCGGTTAACCATCAATATTTAGATACACATTATTCGGTAAACTATCTTCTTGTTGGAAAACGTCGGCCAATTGTCAGCCGGATCAGTTGTGTAACACAATATCTTGAAATTTGTAGATAACAGTTTATCTATGACAATCACCAAAAAAAATATGCTGAAATTGCCAACGATAAACCCCAAAGTTAACGTCCAATTCTTATTTACATCTGAGCACATTATTTTGATAATTATCTGAACTTTTAAAGTTTTTAGGAATTTAAAATAAAGTGAAATAAATGAATTTCAAAGTAAATACTTTCATTTTGAATTCAATTCTAATAGCTACTTCAGGACTCAGAATTCTTCAGGAAAATTTATTAAAATTTCCTAGGAGTTAAAATTTATGATGTGTTAAAATTTGGATGAATGTGCATTTAGCAAGGCTACAGTAGCTGTATTTAAAACAGCTAACTTATACTATGAATAGAGATTATTCATAGCAAAGAGAAAATACATATGTTGCATTATTCAAATTCAAAATTCTTTTATTTAAAACTAGCTGCAGTACCCGGCTTTGCCCGGGCTGAACACCGGGTGATATATTGTGTGTACTGTGTGTACGTTCCGTTTCCTGTGTGTACTGTGTGTACGTTCCGTTTCCTGTGTGTACGGTGTGTACGTTCCGTTTCCTGTGTGTATTGTGTGTATACGTTTCGTTTCCTGTGTGTACTGTGTGTACGCTTCGTTTCCTGTGTGTACTGTGTGTACGTTCCGTTTCCTGTGTGTACTGTGTGTACGTTCCGTTTCCTGTGTGTACTGTGTGTACGTTCCGTTTCCTGTGTGTACTGTGTGTATACGTTCCGTTTCCTGTGTGTACTGTGTGTACGTTCCGTTTCCTGTGTGTACTGTGTGATCATTACATTTATTGCACGTAAATTGCATGTATTGCGTGTACATTGCGCACATTACGTGTTGGAGCTGATGGAGCTGTTGGAGCACTTGAAGCTAATGGTCAATTGAAGCATAGGAGCAAAATGTAGATGGATCTGATGACGCGAATTGTAGCTCTTGGAGCCTGGCGTATATTGGAGAGATCAATTTTTTCTTCGATCAAATGATCCTCTTTTTTAATTCGTAGATTTGACTCTAGTATTATTGTTAATGGTTCTTGATTTGACTAGCGTATTATTCCATACGGTGCATGTATATAAGCGAGTCCTAGACAGCAGGTCGCTCAGTTTGTTACTGACGTCGGCGGTGTAAGGATCGCCTAGTTTGTTTCTTCTGGTGCATAAGTCGTGTCAATTAGCTGTTCTTGAGACCTCGATGGCATCTTTACCGTCTTTAACGTCGAACTCGATGGAGGTTGTACCGTCGACTACAGGAACCTTGACGACAGCTACGATGGAGAAGGTGCAGATCCCGTTGACAACGACGACGTCAACATTGGAGGAGATTTCAACAGATGTGATACCACCATCATCCGAAGTTTCATCATCAGCAATGGATTCTTCAACTAATGAAGAGCGTACATTGCGTCAGTGCAAATACTGTGACGCATCATTTACTATCACCTCAAATGCTCGCAGACATTAAAGAAGCAGTTGTTCTAATAATGTTGCTGTATATTTTGTAACATAACATTGGCAAATATTCAAAGTGCACTACGACACGAAATATATCACTGTCCTTTTAATGAAGTCGATAATTCGTCTTTGTGTGAAAATTGTGGTGTACCAATATGTCGACCAGATAAACTGAATAGACATTTACGAACATGTAAAAGACTTACTTCGTCCATTAAGAAGACTGTTTGAATCAAGGAATCCACAAAACTTTAGTAATTTGGCTGTGTATTTTTTTGTTCTTGTAGTAGTGTAGTATGTATGTAATAAAAGTTTTTTTAAAAAGAACTTGCGGTGTTTTTATTTTCACAAACCTGTCACTTTAGTGGTACTTTTTTAAAATATTAAAGTTGTTTTGTATCGGTCAGGGATCGAACAAAGGACCTTAGTCGATCTAATCAATCAGTATATAGATTACAAATTTATTTAATGAATTTTGAACATTTTCCCGAATCTCTAGCATTAAAATTACGCATTTCCAATATGGTGGTCTTGATGTCTGATAGGATGATGGTCGTAGAGGATTTAGAGTCTCTTTACGAATGTTGAACATGGTTTATTGAAATTATTATTTTTTTTACATAAAATTAAACATTATTGCATCTATCGGGTATCGAACCGAGGACAGGAGCGGATCGAATCAATATGTAAATTAATGAGTGATTTATTTAATGAATTTTGGAACTTTTTCCGAATTTCTAGCTAAATAATTACGGATTTTCAAGATGGCGTCTAAATTTCAAGATAGCGGGTGTCACAGTAATAAATAATTACTGCACTCTAGCGGATAAGAACTAAACTAACATGTCATCAGCGCACTCTCGCCGACGATACAATGATGATGGCTTCCAGCATCGAAGACAAGATGGCGGACATGACGTCATACTAGGTGACGATATATATGCTTTGAAAAAAAGTGGTGGGAGTCAGTATGCCAGCAGCCACCGCGGGGGAAGGATCGGTCGTCATTTTTATTTTTTTGCCCTCACCGGGTTCGAACCGCGGACTCCGAGCTCCGTGTCGTAAATGTTTGTTTTTTATAAAAACTTTATTAAATTTTATTATTTGAATTTTTTTATAATTTTTAAAATTTTTTTCGTTAAAATCGATAATAAATAAAGATTTTAAAGGTGGCGACCGTAACGGAAAATGCAACGGTGACGTCATCATCCAATATGGTGGAAAACACAATGCCAGAATTTTCGAGAAAACAAAATGACGTCATCCAAAATGGCGGATCCAAAATGGCCGCCGTAATATATTTGTCCCGTTACAATGTGTCCCATTACGCGGTGTCCCGTTTCGCGGTGTACCGTTACACTCCTCCAAGATGGCCGCCGTGACGTCAGAGATGGACGTGACATCAGAGATGTGGATCGGCTCTCGGCTCCACAGCCTGAAGCCTGTCCCCGGACATACATTCGTATACTACTAAAAAGTATACTTAAATTTAAGAAATTTTTGAAAGTTTTCGTAATTTTGGGGTTTTGCACTCCCCCCCTCCCTCAAAATTGGGTGGGAAGTCGACTTTGGGTAAAAGTTCCACCATGCCCCAGACACTTAAGTTCGTAATGACTTAATTTTAATACAATTTCCTCCAATTTTTGTGGCTTTCACTTTTGTGGAAGGGGAGGGAGTGGAGGTTCAGGATCTGGAATGTTTCGGAACACTCCATCTCGAAAGAAATGATATTTGAAATTCCTAAAATTATCGAAATTTTGGGGCTTTAACCACCTGGTGGAAGAGGGGGGGGGGGGTGACCCAGAATGGTACGGAAACACTCCAAATAGAAAGAGATATAAAGGAATATAAAAATGTTGGCATTTACTGTACTCCTATCTACCATAATAACAATATTGACAAATAGAAAAACTTATTACCTACCTATGAATAATGATTTTTTTCTGCAATTTAAATTGTAATATACAAAAACGGTATTGAAAATTGAAACAAATATGGCGACACTACAAACTGTCAAGAACTTTATATTTTTCTTACTCTCTTCTTAATTCCTTACAATAGAAAAACGTAACGTAATGGCTTGAAAGCTATTGCTCGGCAGGCATAGAGGAATGACACTAACAGTTTGTATATCTATGACACACATTACATAAAATTAAAAAATATTTTTTTAACCCGTTTAAAGATTTTTTTTAGACAATAGATAGCCTATGTCCATCCCCAGGATATAATCTATCTCCTTGCCAAATTTCATTTCGATCCGTTCAGCCGTTCAGCCGGGAAAAGGTAACAAACAAACAGACATACAGACAGACAAACAGAGTTACTTTCGCATTTATAATATTAGTACTAGCTGCAGTACCCGGCTTTGCCCGGGCTGAACACCGGGTGATATATTGTCCGCGAGTTACAGCAAAATGGATAACGATATGTCCAGTGTGTTGGACATTAAGAAATGACACATAATTACTGTTTGTGTATCTGTGACCTATGATTTTCTGTTTACCCATGGCGATCGGTTGAAAGGTTTAGAAGTTGATGCGCTACAGCGCCATCTAACGGCGAGTTACAAAAAAATGGATAGCATAAAAACCTTCTTCATGATAAAAACACTTCGATGTGCCAAATTTCATGGTGATCGGTCAAACGGTGTAAGAGTTTATCGACGTCATACATGCCAACATCCAATTAGGTATTTATATTCTTATATTTCGAAATTTTAGGGCTTTCACTTTTGCGGAAAGTGGATGTTCAGGACCTCGAATGGTTTGGAACACTCCATCTCGAAAGAAATGATATTTGAAATTCCTGAAATTGTCGAAATTTTGGGGCTTTGTTCCCACAGGGGGGCGGGGGGTTCGAGGTCCCTGAATGGCTCGAAAACACTTAAAATCGAAAGAGATAGATTTTTAAAAATTTTTTCAACTTTTGAAATTTTGGGGTTTTAACCTTCTGGGGGGGGGGGGGGGGGGGGTTATGTTGAGGACCCCAAATGGCTCGGAGAAACCCAAATCGAAAGAGATATAAAGGAATATAAGAATGTAGGCATTTACTGTACTTCTATCTACCATAATAACAATATTGACAAATATAAAGCTTATTACCTACCTATGAATAATTATCTAAATAAATTAATAAATAGCTGTATGTTTAAGAATTTACGTACATACATAATATTAAACTTCAAACTTTACACACCAAAAAAAACTATGGATGTTTTTGAAACTATTTTGTATTTGTCATAATGTTTAAAACTTTTGTAGGATTTGTTTATATGTAAAACTGTGGTGGCAATATTCCGCTTATTCAAAGGAGTATAGAAATTAATAGAGATATCACTCTCTGTACACACCACAAATCTTTGAATTAAGTAAAAAAAAACATAGTCCAAAATGAAACAAAAAGTATAAATAACAACTAATTTGACAAAAAAAATATACAATTGGAATGACAATGTTAACATCCGCCTGAAATTTAATAGAAGTAGGTAGGTAAGAATATATGTAAGAAATTAAATGAAATTAAAACATACATAAATATAATTAAAATTATCTGACACTCAACCAAACATAATGTTTAATATGAAATAAAGGAAGATGGCAATTACACGTAACTATTCTAATTAATAAAAAATATCAATTTTCCTGAAATAGTAAACTTCAAATTTTTCAACAATATATTACATAATTGATAAATATTTCTGGTGTTCGGTCTCGCCAGACCTAAGACTCTTGACGCTCAGAAGATAAATTATAAACACTAAACCAAACTCCTTGCAAATAAGTAGGTACTGTAAAAAAATTACAATATTGACAAATAGAAAATATTAATAGGCCCTACCAACCTATGAATAAATTTCGAAGAAATTTATAAGTTTAAGAATTTATGTACCTACATAATATTAAACTTGAAACTATCCACACAATAAAAACCTAAGAATGTTAATGAAACAATTTTTTTTATTTGTCTTAATACTTAAAATACGTATGTTTCCAAAATGAAACAAAGTATAAATAATGACCAATTTGACAAAAAAATTTGTACAACTCGAATGACGTTGAAAACATACACGTGAAATTTAAAAGAATTATGAGTGCCCTAGGTAGGGAGAAAAAAAAATATATATATATATATGAAAGAAATTAAATTTAAAAAATGGGTGCGTGTACTTGGGTACGCGCATGAGAAGTTATACTTCTTTGGCACCATTAAAAAATAGTTTTTAATTGCATGCAAAAATATTGCGTGGAGTCCCTCCACGTGGAAGAAGTGAAACTTCGTAACGTGGAAATGAAAATAGGAAGGGGTAGAAATTGATTTTTAGTGAAATCATATTGTATCAAATCAAACTAAAAAAATAAAGGAAATAAATTTGTAACGATTCATAGATTGATCTTCAGAGAGAGAGAGAGAGAGAAAGAGAGAGAGAGAGAGACCTATTGAATGTCTATAAAACTAACTTTTTTATGAGAGCAGATTTTCATGAAATAAATCATGAAATCATTCAACGATAAAAGCTGTTTATTTAACTAAGCGGACGGGTTCGCCCCAAGGAGAAAACTGACGCGGCGAGACCTCGTGGACATAGAGAAATGACACACACTGACTATTTGTGTGTCTATGAAACATGATTTTTTTCTGCAATTTAAATTGTAATATACAAAAACAGTATTGAAAATTGAAACAAATATGGCGACACTACAAACTGTCAAGATCTTTATTTTTTTCTTACTCTCTACTTAGTTCCTTACAATAGCAAAACGTAACGTAATGTCTTGAAGCTATTGCTCGGCAGACATAGAGGAATGACACTAACAGTTTGTATATCTATGACACACATTGCATAAAATTAAGATATATATTTTTTAACCCGTTTAAAATTTATTTTTTTAGACAAAAGATAGCCTATGTCCATCCCCAGGATATAATCTATCTCCTTGCCAAATTTCATTACGATCCGTCCAGCCGTTCAGCCGGGAAAAGGTAACAAACAAACAAACAAACAGACAAACAGACAGACAGACAGACAGAGTTACTTTCGCATTTATAATATTAAGTAAGGTTTGATGAAACAGCTTGTCATATTTTTAATTGATATATTTGGTTTATATTGACATTAGTTATTTTTCAGTGTTACAATAATTTGGCTTGTAACACAAACTTTTATTTAAAGCAATTGTAGTGACAGTCATTAAAGAAAGATGTTGCAATATTTAAGGAACTTCACATGTTAAACATAAATTTTGTTAGCTATAACATTAGTGTATTAGGGTCACAAATTTAAACTTCAATTTTTTGTGGCGAAGCTATGGATTTCTTAAAATAACATGCAATTATTTGAAAAAGCTGGTTTAATGACAAGAAGTCTTGATAAGGAAACAATCCTGATGCTTCGTGAAAGTTGGCTCGTGAGAAGTAACAAGATCATCGCAGGGGGAAACACATACGTTCCACAACGCAACACCGAATCTCACCGCGCTTATCGCTCATCGCGCCCTCCTAGGAGCGCCTACAACCACGTGACAAGTTGTTGACGCCACGCGCTCCTTGCCCAATCAAGGCCCGAGCCTCAGAGTCCTCCATCGCGTCGTTAATATCAATTGGATTCGGCCTTCAACTGTTCTTTCAGCAGCCAGACGTTCGGACACGCTTTCTCGAACTGCGGCGTTGTCGTCTGTCAGCATCGGTTACTTCTGGAGCCTCCCGGAATCTTCATCTTGTCCACCATTACTTGTTCCTGCGTACTTTTAATTTTACGTATATTATTTTCCTTTCCCTGCTCTGAGCTTGGCTGTGTATTCCTAACCAGCTATTCTACATCGATAGAAACACCATTTTGAGAATTCTGAAGAAGGGCCCTGAATTAAATATTCTTTTTCTAAACTAAATTAATCTTTTAAACACATTCTATTTAATTATCCTTAATTTTAAGTCCCGAAAACAATATAAATGTAACTCTGAACTCTAATTATGCAAAAAAGTATGCAATATATTTATTTAGTTATCTGAACATTAAGCCAATTGAAAAGTCTACAAATTTAACAATGATTAATGAAAGTATGAAATAATAAACTAAAAAGGAACGCACCTTCACTTCGCATAATGGCTGTTATTCGTGCACCTCCCTCAACTCCCACGAAAATATAGCGGTAATGTAATGTTTGGTCGTGTTCCTAAACATGTAGGTAATAAAAGATTTTTAGCCTATAAAATTGTATGGAAAATTTACCATGCAAGCATGCATTATATTCTCGAAAGATTAAAAATTTGCCCGTATCTATGTGCGACAGATAGTCTGTATCAAGCAATTTGGCTCATGTTTGACAGTTATGAAAAGTAATACCGACGTTCTACGTACTCTTTTTCCACTGTTTTTCTGTCAGCAGTGTCTGTAAATAACTCCACTTGGTTCTCAGTATTCGTAAACAAATGTCATGTGATGCTACTCTGCTAGTGAAAGTTGGTTAATGGCAACCACTGGTACTGCTTATGAGAATCGTCAAATTTTGGACAAGTCACATAACCTTCACTGGCATACATGGGAAATTTTCCATACAAGTGTATCTACGAGCTAATAACTTTCATTGCATGGGGCACACACACAAGAAGAAACCACGCGATTTGAAAAATTCTCAAGATATCCGAGCCGTGTCTGTTTACAAAAATGGGACTGAGGGTGGATGGGTAGTTCTATTTCCGTATTTCTTATTTTAAACTGTAAATTTAGGGGAGTGAAAATGACTAAAACACGTGTTGTCAGAATAATTTTTAGACGTAAAACGCTCGGTAAAGTTTCCCCGGTAAAGTTACCAAGGGTTTTGCATTTATACCTTTATCTTCTTTTCTCTGCCATCTAATGTTATGGTTACCGCTCCAATGTAATAGTTGCCCTAAGCTCGACGAGAAGACTGCGCGCCAGTCCACAGCCTTGCGCTTAGAGTCAATACCCTGCTAGAAGCACCAGCGAGCGTCGCACTTACCATCCCCTTTGACTAGGGGAGGGGGTCATACATTACGTTCCCGGGAAACGTGGCGGACGCTGCCTAGCGGTGGTCGGTTTTTTTTCGAGTTGCTCCTATCTACCCCCCTCCCCCACCCAGTCACTCATAGAGTCCCGCAAATTCACGTTATTTCTCTGGTGCAGGATGAACTCCACACGATTGTAAACAAATAAATCTGTGTTCACCGTCCACTGGCTGCTGCCAGAATTCTACCTTCCGGACTGCAAGCGACTGTTCTAGTGATCCAAGACTACGTGTCGGTCCAATGAGAACTCAGTTCAGGTGCATGGTGGTATGCATTTCGACCTCTCTCCAAATAACAACCCACATTTTGCTATTCATTCCAACTTAGGGACTGGAAAAATTTCGCGAGTTCAGTGACCTCCAGAATACTCAAATACTTGGCCTGTTCATTGGCTGCTGACTTGCGGGGTGTCTCAACTGGGTAACTCGTGATTCGATATGACTTTGATTGAGGGTCTTTAATTGGCCAAGATTCCTCTTTATTAACAGTAAACCAACATCAGAAGACGCACGAAGGTATAATTATTTGAATTTTGGTGTATCACGAAATGAATCCGCGAATTTTCCCGGTCTCTATTCACCACGCGCGTTAGAAGTGAAACTTCGTGGCTAAGAGTGATAGGGAGCATTTAGGGTCCTCTAATATTTGAAACACGCGTAATCATGCAATGAAAATATACCTTTATTTACTGGTGTCTGTCCGTGTCTTCAACGGAACCCAAGAATTAATTTAAATGTTTATAATAGCTTAAATATGATACATACCACTATTGAAAATAGGGTTATAATACAAATTAAAACAGTTCTTAGCTAACGTCGGATACAACCTCATAGTTGAGAGTTTAGAGTTGCGAAAGTATGTAAACGTTTACAAAAGTATTGGAAAGTAGGTATACTAAATCATGCGTTGCTGCTGCCATCTGTAACCGCCTGCAAATATGTTTCAACTAAAAACTTTTTTTGAAATACAGCGCCATCGAGCAATATTCGTTACATACGTTACATAAGTTAATTTCGGAACCTACTCACTTCCGTTACCCTGTAATTCTGATATTACTCTAACGTGTGACGAAACGACAACACAGATAATCTGGCCTACATTATTTATAAACTTAACTGTTTAAATTTGAAAAAAATATTTTGGTAATTTGTGTATAAACAGTATTTCAGCCAAATAAACAACAACTTTCTATAGTAAGGATGCTCTAAGGCGTCTAGAGACAGTTTTAAATCTCAATAGCCAGCACCCCTCTAAGGAAAATTGCCCCAGCAACAAACTTTTTAAGTGGAATTAATTAATAAACTTTATGAACATTTTTTGTCATTGTTTTAAAGAAAAAAATTAAAACACGATGTATTTACGTTTTGTGTAACGTGTGTTTTTGTTTTTGCTGCCTCTGGAGTCAGTGGACCAGGACAGCAGAGCCCAGAGCCTAGAGAGCGCTGATGAGACAGTCCCTGCATTTCCCGCATAGAGAGCGCTACCTCGTAGGAATTTCGTTCGGATCTGGCGGATTTTCAAATGGAAGAATTGTTTGAAGAAACAGTAACATGCAAAGTTTTTCTTTATGGTGTATTTAAACAGTGAGTAATATTTATTGTTAATTAATCAATATTAGAAATTTCTCTCTCTCTCTCTTTATCTCTCTCTGCCGTTTTACCCCTTACGATATACAAATCGAGATTTGAATTGTCAAAGACTTTTCACTTCTATCACGTGTACTGAGTTACACGCACTCTTTTTATTCAATATTCCGACAAAATTTCGTACCTTAACTGCTAACGTAAATAACAAAAAAAAAAAATTGGTGGTCTGTAAAGTCGGTTTAAGGACGATAGTTTAACGTGACAACGTCATAACAAAACATTGATGAAATGATTGCATACTTTTATGAATGAAATTGAATCATTTTTATTGAATTATCACTATTTTGTATGGATACAAAGAAGGAGTGAAATTAAATCTACATTTTAATTGAGAAATTTACTTTTATTTGCACTCATTAATTCAAATATGTTTATAACTTTAACGAAGAGATTATTTTAACTATAACTTTTATACATGTTTGCTATTTAACTTCTTCCAATCTGTGTTATTCTGTTAAGGATAGGACGATGATAGGAAAAGTAGGGAAAATGGGAATGTTTCAAGTTTAATGTGCCTCGAAAAAGTCAAATCGATGGTTGTTCAAATCGAATGGAAGAGAGATAGATGCGGCGCAAGCGTACAATGAGCGTAACGGGACAATATGTGTAACGGGACACCTTTTCATGCGTACAGCCGGCGTTCATCGATTTATTAGACGTTGTCACGTCAAAATTTCTGATCTATCAAATACGTTTTATGAACTGAAACGATTTAATAGCCTATGTTGTGTGAAGCCAACACAGTACAAATTGTACTGATTTTTCATGTTATCAGTTTTAAGTATTACTGTCTATTTTCTAGTGCATATTTATTTATAGTGGGTCAGAATCGAACGGAATTTAGTAACCTACATTTACAGATTCTTAATGAGTCATTTTCTACAGGGTCGCACACTAGTGTATGTGTATACACAACCTGCCTAGTAGTAAAGAATTTATGTTTCGGATGTAATCTTATAAATCGCACTGATTGTTATATGTATAACCGGCTGCAAAGAGGTTTCGCTCCAGAGCTGGTCTGATGGCTGATGGCTTATGGGGGCGCCAGCCGACTGCGTGTGCCGCCGCGGTCCCGCTGCGCCGCCGCGTGTACAGCCAGTCACAGCTGCTCGTTCCGTCTCCCCGCCCGTTACTCACCCCCCTCCCCTTCCCTCCACCACCCGGGCGTGCTCTTTCTGCTTCGCGCCTAATTTATTACAGTTTAAAAATTGAAAACAATGAGCTGGTTCGGCGCCGGGTGTTTATTTATTGGTTAGGTAATGAGAGAGAGAGGGCAACTGAGGGGTTTTAGGGAGATCGAAGGGATTAGGGGGAGGGGAAGGTTCCCCAGGCAGGAGATATGTGGAACTCGTCCGGTCGTTAAGTACAGAAACGTTATCATCCGGCCCGCAAGAAGTGGCGCCACAAGAGGAGAAGAAGAAAACACTGGGGAACGTTGCCGTGGAGAACCTGGGGAAAGCTGTTTTCCATTGACTAATAGGGAGCCAAAAAATATATATATAAAAAAATCAGAGGACCCTTAAGTACTCGCCAGTGATGTGTAAAATCTTAACAATACGAAACTCGAAAACGAAATTGAATGTAGAATTCTTTTAAAAACAACGCCTATCGTGATAAATATAGGCCTACGCAAATTGTGTTTTCAACTACATTTCTGGACGCGAATCGCACTTAGTTTCCGCACCCGCCGCTATAATTCGCTGCCGGAGCAGCTACATCAACTATCGAATAATTTGATTAGCAGACGAAGTTTTAAACGGTATAATGAAACTGCTCCAATTAATGTGAAAAAAAAACTTGAAAAAATACTAAACCCTTTTGCTTTTTTGAACTTTGGTACGCGCCATCTGCCACAGATGGCAGCACAGTGGTTGTTACACGTTTCCGTTCCTCGACTTCCGTCGAATTCACGAAATTACTCCCACCGCATGTCTTACCACTCATTATACTGCAGTAAGGTATGTCCACGCCAGCACAACGGTTTCTTCCTAGTAATCGGCGGCCTTCTGTACGCGGTTGCTTCCACACAAAATTCTAGATTGTTTTAAAATCCAGCTGTGGTATTGAAATCTTATCGCAAAAAAATTCACGTCCCTATACCTCTGACCTTCGTATCGGCGAAGCTTAAGTGGCGCGATTAATTAAAGAGGATTTACCTAGAATACACGTCAGAACCGTGGGTACACATGCAGGATATGTACACAGAGGAGCCATGCCTGTCAGAGAACATATTGCACATCCGGAAATGCTTCTGTTTCATCGCTAAAGCCGTCACCGTGTTTGATGAGATAAACTGTATCTCTGTTACGTGGAATGCCATTTCGGTGATGGCACGCATGGAACCCAACACTTCATCGGTTGGAACTTGCAAATTTTGGCGTGATTATTTGGTGCCAGTCAGGAATGCAAAAAAAAAGTCCGTAGCTACTTTTGATAGACACTTGTCATGGAATCGAGGGTTGTTTTTAGAGACCAGAAAAATTTGCACATTAATTGCGTGAAAGGATTCGCATATGCTATTGGCTAGCAGTTTACCAGGAGGACTTTCTGTGGATGATATTCCTTAAACAGAAGAAATATTACATCACAGGCTACTACGTAATAATTCCTCAGCAGCCAATCAGTATAGTGGAAATTTTTCCGAGTGTACAGATAACTGTGAAGTCTATCCTAGAGTTAATTAATATCACGAATTTTTTTCCAGTCTCTAGTTGATTAATACTCCCTGGAGGACTAAAAGCCAATAGCAAACACCAAGAAAACATCTGACCGAATCACTAGCGACTTGGAGAGAAGACTACAAGTTGCTTCACCTAATGAACACACGGCATCGACTTTGCTGTGCACACGTATGTGAAGTCTAGCCTAGTACCAGAAAATAAACGCGAATTTTACAAGTCTTTCGCCGTTGATATGGTCAGTTCTGTATTGTTCTGATTATCGAAGACAGCAGCCGCACTGTTATAAAATACAGAAAATTTACGGACTTTTTAAACGAATGAACGAGGAGTCCTTCGAAAGTTCAGATAACCGGATCTTTGTAAAAAAAAAAATGAGCCTTATTCCAACCGAGTTATGTGTTCCACTGTAAACAGGGTAAACAGGGTAAACAGGGAAGTGTAAGGGAGTAGGGCTTTCTTACTGCTGACTTAACAAAATTTTGAATGTTTTTGTTGTATACCAAGATTATTCTTGTGTAATCGTGCTCAGTGAAAATGAAAACTTAATGGCCTTTAATTTACGAAGTTAACCGTAAATTGACGAAGACCTCTGGTTAATTTGTAACCAGCGTTTTTCGTAAAATTAAGGTGACAATTTTTAACAGGCGACAAGCAAACGACTGAATCTCGGGAAAACACGCCACACGAAATTCCGGGTTATTTTTCAATAAGTATAAAACGCTCTCTGCATTGGACTCCCGAACAAACAACACTGTTAAAATTTTTCACTTTCAATTTACGAAGAACGCTGGTTAAAAATTATCCGGAGATCTCCTTAAATTTGCTGTTATCTTCGTAAGTTTACGGACACTGAGTTCACGTGCTTTTAACATGATTCCAAAATAATATTCTTGGTATATCAACAAATTATTTTTAAAAAATAATAAAGTCTGCTAGAAGAACTCTTTTATTTTGTCAATATGTGTGTGTTTATCTTTATTTGGAACGAAATATACAACTGGGAAGTCAAAATATAGCGTTTATTTAAGTTAAATTCTTCGTTGAAAAATCCGTAATTTTACTGTAATTTCCAACAGTGAAACGTTCATTTTGACGGTTTCTATTGCCAGATGAACAGTGCTCGGTCTGTCGAATCATTACTCTATGGCGTTTTCCCGCTCCAGTCCTCCGGTTCGAGTAGCTTCCCTCTCCCTTCCCCATAGAGAAGAATTCTGGGTGATTATTTTTCCTCTCACGGACAACTGGCTATCGGCGAAGCGGTCAAGTTGATTGCTACTTAATGAGGGAGTTAGTAAGACACTCGCCCGCGTTTGTATCGGAGTGTCAGTGATTGGGAGACACGGAAGGGAAAAAATAAATAAAAAATCCAAACTGTTTTATTTTCACTCTTCTAGCTTTCAATTAAGGATGAGTAACTGAGACGAACTATAGAGAGAGAGTTCTTGTGCGACAGTTCGAACTAGAAAGATATACTGTTGACCTTTCAAAAAACTTTTCAAGCCCTATTGGATAGGAAGGGGGAAAAAAATAAAAGATTCGAGATCAAGGAAATTCAATTACTCGTGGCCGTTCCGAACGGGTCGGTGTAAAACGTTGTTTATTGGAATTTTAATGGCGAAGCTAACTGGTGCCTGGTTTACGATGTCGAAACGAACTGTGGTAACTTTCTTTCTCTGGGAGGGCAAACCATCGGAAAGTACGTCCACACTTGACATTCTGGAGTATAAAACATTCGGTTATTTTTATGTTCCTCCATAGGGCATTAAATTGGAATTACAGTCTACGAAAATTTCATTCCACGCCCTAAAGAAAGGTATGCAATAGCAGGGGTTGACCACGTCTGCATGATCACATGGTAAGTGTGTGAACGTGGAACCTTTTTTCCCCCTTCAACTAATGGTTGCGCCATATTGGTTAGACGCCCGATTCATTGTATGAAGTGTAGCGTTTGCATTGTGGAAACAGATCAAATTACCTTTTTTTTTTATGAAAGTGAATGTTTTTAACGACGGCAATTCTATTTCATTCTTACTAACTATCATAAGACGTGATCACGCACCATTTCCGCGATGTTTTGGGCGTATACAATATTGCGATGGCGAAGTTAAAATGTGACTTCACTTACGTCACAGCATGCCATCTTCTGACAATTCCTAGTAGTTTCCGTCGTTTGTTAGTTATCTAATTCACGCTATTTATTCAATGTTGCTACGTTATTTTTATGAGGTATCAGTATCCTGAATTATTTTGCGTCTATAGTATTTTCTTTCATGATTTCAAATGTATTCATGTTATAACTGTCGTTGTTTTTTCATCAAGTATTTTTGTCGATTTAGCAAGTGTAGATGAAATTGTTTTCGAAATTTTAAAATCAAATGTTATTTTCTAGTTTCTAATAAGATTTTATTAACATGTGTTATATAGTTCTAAAAGAACCTTGTGTGTATGTATATTTTTGTCTTAAAACTCTTTATTTAGTAAACCATTCATAAAATTATGAAGATTTGGTTTTGGATTTCAAGTAAACCACATTTTTACTGTCTCTTAAATGATAAGAGTTTTACGCCAAAGGCTGTCACAAAGGATAAATGCTCAACTGTGTACCGCAAGATTTAATTCTCAATTAATTTTAGGATTAAACTAGTTAAGGTTATCAAAACTATTAAATAAACACTTATTGGATTAATAACAACTTTTATTTACAATTACCAATAGTTATATTAGGAATTAATTACATTTCATTAGAAAATTTATGAAACTGTAGAAGAAAAAATAATTTTGGCTACCACCCCCTTGATGTATTTGTTGAGTACAGTCAAACCTCAATAATACAAACCTGAAGGAACCATAATTTGGCCACTTAGCACTAACGAGATTTATATTAACCAAACTAATACAACATTTATATAAATTATTAATATAACTTTAAAATTAAATTTGTATTAATGATAGTTTTGTTCTAACAGGGTTTCATTTAACGAGATATCACTTTATAAGGTTTGCCAGCTGATTCCAAACAGTTTCGGCCACGAAATTTGATCGTTTGTTACCGTACAAAAATGGTACGGAATGCACCCCGTATACAGCATCGCTATCGAACAGACGTAAAAACCATATATTATAATAGAAAAAAAACTAACTTTTTTAGAAATTCCTCAAGGCCAACAAATTGTTCGGGATACGTCTTCCTGCTTCCTAGTAACACTAGCAATAGCAATCTAAGCTTTTAATTTATTATTTTGTTAAATGGAATTGCCACGTATGGAGCATGAGGGAATAAGTCTATGGAGTTGTTTGTTCTACAGTTGAAGTAGCAATTAATTAGTTCGCGAAACAAACTGTAGTTGCATAAGGACTAATGCTTGAAGTTTGTTTAATAGCTCAAAAGGAACACTCTAGGAAGTAAGTTAACTTTAAAAAATGGGTGTGTGTACTTATTTACGCGCGTTAGAAGTTATACTTACTTGGCGTAATAAAAAAATAACTGTAATTTTGCATGCAAATATTACTAGAATTAAAATAATAAATGGACTAGAGTGATATTATAAATACGGTTGGTAAAGTATAAATCCAAACAAATTAAAACATTTAAATAAGTACTTAACATTGTAAGATTAATATGAACACGTGTATAAAATTAATTATTTAATTTAGTCAAATAATCGTGATAACTTTAATTAATTGTGAAAATCAATAAATATGCTTAATATCTATTCTAATTTATTAATTTAAACTAGTTAATAAATAATTATGAAACGATTTATAATTTATAATGTAAATGAGTTATGCATACGGAAACATAACTTCACAAACACTCCCATGAAAACGGCCAGGAGACTACTAAACCTTCCACAGACACTCCCTGCCAGCGACAATGGAAGCTTACAAGCAACCTGACATCTTTATACATACGGGAACATAACCTCACTTATATAAATACACTTGAAAATAAACTTGAAATTTATAAACACAATTTATGTCACATATTCACAATAAATATATTTTTTTTAATTACGTGGACCTGAATTCAATATCAATTACTAAAGTATAAGATTTAAACGCACATATATAATGTTTATTCTTATGTTGCCATATTTTATCCTATCAATAAAAAAATTTATGAAAATGAATTTTTACTATGCACGGGCAACAATCAACAAAACTTGACAAGATTAAAAAAGGCTACTTACAAATAAAAATTATATGTATGCTTTTAAATTATATACTTTAGCGATCGATATTAAATACTGGTCCATATTATTTAAAACATTTATTTATTATGAATAGTAGTAATATAAATCATGTTTATAATTTTTTCAAATGTATTTTAAAGTGTATATAAGTGAGGTTATGTTGCCGTATGTATAATTTAATGGCGAAAATTATTAAACTAGAATAAACATTCTGCGTATTTCTTGATTTTCTTTATTAATTAAATTTTTTTGATTATTTTACTAACTTCAATAATTATTTTTAACTGCGTATTTATATCAACATTGAATACACAGTATTATTTTTTTAAATTAATTTTATTGTATTTGTACTTTACAAAATGTATTTATAATATCACTCTGGTCCTTCTATTATAATTTTATTTCTAATTATTATTTGCATGCAAAATCAAAGTTAGATTTTTAATACGCCAAATACGTATAACTTCTAACGCGCGTACATAAGTACACGCAACCTTTTTTTTTTTTAGTTAAAGCTGCTATATGCTGTAACATACACAAATTTGTTTCGCAAAAACAAACCTATTTATTTGGTTTTTTATGGTTGTTGAACTGCGCAGTTTTGATAAATACCATCATGATGGTGTTAGTAAAAACCCAATATTTACCATAGAGCAAATCAGGAACTTCACTTATTGTCTCAAACTGTAAACAAATGGTTAAGAATTTTTGAAGAAAGTCTTCTACGTGACTCCTAGAGGGCAGCAGCGTGCACAACTAGCTCCTGGCTCATCTGCAACCAGCTATGAACATCGATACCTATCAGCCGGTTTTGTTTGCTAAATCAATCACGTACAACTCAATTAAGTATATAATATTTGCATATCAACCAAATTTTTATAATTTTTCTGTTGTCTTAAAATCATCTCTACCGCGATTAAACTAAAATAATAAAGAAGAGAACTGATTGCCTTAGACGAAGGCAGCTAGATGTCTCCTTGGCAAACAGGGACACACTACTGGTCATTGACCTCCGATCAGTCCCCGAACACAGCCGAAAATCGACGCTCGCTCATGTAACTTCGTGCTCGGAATAAAAATATTTAAAAAAATAAATAAATAAAACATTTTGGGAGATTTCATACGTTTTCACGATTTTAGAGTATTCTATTGCCATTGTTGTAAAATGTAAGGGAGTTTGTGTGTACAATATTTGCCATGTTAATACTTGATGTCAAAATGAGAACATCCCCCAACCTCATTTCCTATCTGCATAGCAAAACAATTTTTGGTTATAATGAAATTTAACGCTCATTTCTTGCAGATAAGTTGTATTATCTTTGTTTGGCAATATTCACTTCATGTTGGCATCCTTACGAATCTTCCTAGCTAATTATTTTAAAACTATTAAACAAATGTATAGTATACTAGATGCAGCATCCGGCGTTGCCCGGGATGGACACAGGGTGAAGGGAACCTTTTTCTAAATCAGATGTAGACAGTAATTGTCCTCTTGATTTGAACGTCAAGTGTGAAAAATAATTTCTATCACTGGAATTTTTAAACTGTAGTGATTGTTCTGTGATTGGTTATTGGCGAATGATTTTAAAATGGACTACCATTACCATCTGAAGTGCTGAACCTGGATAAGCTTAACATTTTTTTTTTTTTTTTTTAACGCAAACGATATTTGTGTCAAGCACAACTACGCTAACTTTGGACTTATCATCTGTCAACTGGAGAAGCAGCGACATCAACAACAACATTGTTTTCATTGGAATTACAACAGAAAACAAGTAGAAACATAGGAAGTTGCCAAACCGTACTAATATGACCGCGTGGCGGATATAGAAAAATGCCATGCAGTCACTGTTTTTATGTCTACGATTTGTGATTTTCTGTTATCAAAATTAATTTACCCATGGTGACGGGTTAAAAATGATGCACTGCAGCACCATAAAGTGGAAATTAAAAAAAAATGGATAGCACAAAAACCTTCTCCATGATGTGCCAATTTTCATTGTGGTCAGTCAAACGGTGTCGGGAGTTTATGAATGTCATATATATGAATATCAATATATATGTACATAATATATAATAACTTAAAACCCGTGGGTTCGCTCGTGCGATTTCAGAGTATTGATAAAATCTTAACAATTAAACAAAAGTATTTGATTGATTCCAAACATTTTAAATTAATAAATAGAAACAATAAATTTATCAAGTGCATAAAGGTTTATTTCATAACAAAACCGTTTAAGAATGATAATTTCTTAAAGTGTATATGCGAAGGCCTTTTTAAATTTTAGTATAGAACAAGTATCTGATTTTAAAACTTTGGTTTTAGAGTGTTCGAGTATGTATTTTACCTTGATGAAATCACACATACCTCCTTTTTATTTCTTGAGGTAGACAATTTAAAAAATTGTTGAACACGCCCCTATTTCATTTTAACTGTGCTCATGAAATTGCTTACACTAATACTTTTAATTACTATGGTTAAAGCTATGCTTAGAAATATTTAAAAATTCACATTATTACAAATAGCTCTTATTATTTAAGGATATTTGATACAATCGCATCTCATCTTTATTTGAAATAAATAGTACAAATATCAAATTTATTATCCTACATATTAGTTGATTCTTAATTTTTTTTAGTATTAATTAAATAAAATTCCCAAATTATTTACCCTTCTCCCTTTTCCCACACGAATGCTAATGTCAAAATTCAGAATTAAGTAAATATGGAAATATCCATTAACCCAACAAAAACTAAACTAACGACGTTTTTTCTTCTCTTTTTACCGCATATGTGAATTCCAAAATAAATATAATAAACCTATTTTCATATTAAATTTAAATTTATCTTGTCAATCCTAATTAAATGGATTACATATTATTTATATTTTTAAAATAATATTAACAAAAAGAAGAGATATAATAATAGGAGATATTTTGGAGAACCTTGAATAAGGAAGGTTGCTAAAAGTATGTTTATTTATCATTTTCAATACCTTAAATAAGGTTTAATTTGATGAGAAGATATTTATTTGTAATGTTAAAACTATACTTGCAATATTATCTAACCTTTTAAAAAGTAGGAGTTCAGCAAATTGTAAAAACGGGGTTGGTAGATTTTGCATGTTTATAATTCATACCACATGCCTGCTTAATTAGCTTCAGAGATACGACTTTTATAATAAACATATTGACTGCCTTTTGACCTCTTTTGCAGTCGGTATGGAATAATAGTAAAGGTTAAAAAGTGATATTAAATCATAATGTGTACGTTCTTCTTTCTCAGTTTCTTACCTTCATTTTAATTTGCTTGGTTATATGATATATTGCTATGAAAACTAACATGGCCACGTTTCACTGATTTTGTGGTCGAATATGAAAAAATGGTTAAATGACTCTACGTAATTAATTTTTTTATTTAATTTATGCTAAAATTCTTACAAACAGCTTTTTTTTTTTTTGCTGTGGGGGGATGAAAATTTAATGATAAAAAATATTTTACTCCCTTTTCACACCCTTAAAAGATAAAATCCAAAAAAATACAATTTGTTAATCTATATGCTATATGCTTATTCTTAATTTCTAACCCTTAAATCTAGTAGATACAGAAATATGCATTTTTTTAAAACCAAACTTAACCCCTTTACACCCCTTGCAAATAAATTAAATAATAATTAAATAGTTTATTATATTTACCATTAATTTACGTCTTAATTAATTAGTCTCAGATATACGATATTTTAAAATAAATTAATACTTTCCCGTTTTCACCCATATAAAAAGCCGTATTTTAATAAACGCAAAAAATAAGCAATACGTAACTCTAAATGCAAGATTTTTGATTTGCTTACTACTTATTCTAATAGAATTTTAAGTGTTACTTTTTTATTTTAAAAACATACCTACCCCTTTGATAAACTTAAGGGCGCTTGCACACGCACCGGTATTTTCCCGGTGCTAGCTCCGGCAGCGGCTCCGGCGCCGGTAGTTTGGTTTCAGCATCCACGGTAGAAACATGTTCCCGGTTTGGAACAGGAGGTTGTACATGTTGTACTTGCTACGTTTACGTCGTAAATATCGCAGCAACTTTCACCAAAGACGGTATTGGCTACATCCTATAGTAGCAGTGAGAAATATTGAAGGAAGTTTTTATACTCTTTTCGAGAAACTTGAAGGTGAAGAAATAAATTTTTTTAACTACTTCCGAATGAGTACGGGAACATTTAAGTATCTTTTGTTGCGTATATCAGCCAGCATTCAAAGCCAAGATACTGTGATGAGACTGTGCATACCTCCGAAGGAAATGCTTGCGGTTACACTAAGGTAAGAACAATTTTAATACTATGTTTAATTGGCAGTGTCGTTGCATTAAAAATATAAATTAGTCCTGAAGTAGAGTTTTATCAACTCCCAAAGGTTTGAATATACATATGATGAGACTGGAATAATATACAGGATGTATCAAAATTCATGTTACAACGCTTGAGGGTAGAAAGCTCTAATTATTTTCAACCATTTTTGCCAGTAAACATATTGCCGGAAACGCGTAGTTAAGGCCCTGTAGCCCCAGAAAGAGTCAGCGTAGGCAACCCGTTGTAGAGTGTTATGTTGTGGATGTGCGGGCGTTCGAGTAGAGAAATAACCTTTTTAATCGTGGCACAGATTTTAATTTCACTCTGAAATCAATCACAGCTTCGGCTTTGTTTCACAACATTGAAATTGTTGCATACGTTTTAACAACGTGACAGCCTAAAGCAAAGGCTCAAAAACACGCCCACCTTGAGCGACACAGAGGTGGCAACGGCGAATCATGTTTTCACGGATACGCTGGAGCATGTGTGGAGTCGACCTTATGATTTCGAACGCTTCAATGATTCGCTGTGTAAGCTCTTCTACCGTTTCTACTGGCGTAGCGTATATAAGCCCTTTTACGTAACCCCAAAGAAAGAAATCTAACGGTGTTAGGTCCGGTGACCTTGGCGGCCATGCGACAGGGCCCGCTCTTCCAATCCATCGGTTTGGAAATGTTTGGTTTAAATACTCTCGCACTTGCAGGGAAAAATGAGGTGGTGCCCCGTCATGTTGGTACCACATCACACGTCGGACAAGCAATGGAACCTCTTCAAGAAGACCTGGTAGTTCGTTCTGAAGGAAGTGGAGGTATCCGGCGCCGGTAAGTCGTGGCGGAAGAAAAAAAGGCCCGATGAGTACGCCGTCAACAATACCGGCCAACACATTAACTGAAAAACGTTCCTGGCGAGATGTAACACACGTTGCATGCGGATTGACATCATTTCAAACATGACTGTTGTGCGAATTGAGAATAGCGTCTTGAGTGAACTTGGCTTCATCGCTAAATAAAACCGCTAACTCGGGGTTCCTCAATACTCTTCGAATGTACCAACGAGAAAAGGTCATGCGAAGAAGATAGTCCGCCGTACCCATGTGTTGCAATTTTGAAGGGTACAAGAGTTGCTCATGAATAACTCGCCAAACAGCCATTTTGTCAGCGTCCATATCGGAACCTTCTGCCCTTGTACTTGTATCCGGACTCTCCTCAAATCTCTGAAGCACATCTTCTTCAAAACTGGGAGTACGAACCCTGCGTGGAGCACCAGCATTTGGTCTTGTGACGGCACATGTACCAGTATCACGCATTCGCTGAGTAAGTCTTGCAAACATGGTGTGAGCTGGAATCCTACGACCCAGATATCGTTCTTCGTACAGACGACGGGCGCCTCGTCCATTTTGTCTAGCTTCCCCGTAAACAAGCAGCATGTCCGTGTACTCATTAAAAGTGTACTCCATTGAGCTCCACTAAAATGTCGCCCTTTTCAGAACCACAGCGAAAGAAATGACACCACGAGTTTGCTTGTACGACAGAACAGTCAACGTCAGACCACCAGTGATATCAAAACACACTGCGACACTGCGATGTCACGCTGCGCAGTGCTATGGCACAGCACGAACGGAAGAAAAGAGGTGAGGGCGCCACCAACGGAAGTAAAAAGGGGCGGGGATCAGCATTCGACATCGTACAGTCCTCTCGAGCGCTGCCCGGCGTCGTAAACACGTAATTCACCACAGCATCGTCTGTCTCGCACAAAGCCCAACGGGTTGCCTACGCTACAGGGGCTTAACTACGCGTTTCCGGCAACATGTTTATCGGCAAAAATGGTTGCAAATAATAAGAGCTTTCTACCCTCAAGCGTTGTAACATGAATTTTGATACACTCTGTATTATGGAAAGCACAGTGGAAAAATTAATTGTAATATTTTAGCTTTAATAAGATTTGTTAACTTTTATTAACTCACAAAAGGTTGTAACTGAAAAAAAAAACACATTCATATTTTTTAAATAAAACGAGCCGAAACACACTTGAGACATTACTGGAATAAAATGGCACTGCGTTATATTTCCAAATATGTCTTGCTGTCGATCGTACTGATGCACATGTGGTTGTTGCTGTTCAGAGAAGCTCGAGAAATGGGTTCAGTCGGATGTAAAACTATGACCAGAATTACAAGGGATAGTGCTATGAGAGTGTGATGAAGCAGTGCTTGCAGGGGAAAGTGCCACTGGAGGAATTTCAGGGTTTTTGGCTTTCCTGTTAATGTCCGTAATCAACCCTAGGACAGCGAACGTAAAATCCAGTTTATCGTCTGCAGACATCTTTCGTACAGCTGGAGTAATAGAAATGAAAAATGCTTCATCCTCGTCAGGTGTAGTGCTGTGCAGAGATTTCAAAATTTTCCTGTCTATATCGTTCATAATTCTGCGTTTATTACTCCTGCCATCACATGTAGGTCTTTTTCGTCGTTTGATTTCTTCATCATCCTCGCATTCTATCTCTTCCACTTGTGATTCCTCTACTTGAGATTTTTGTGAATGAGATTCTAGTTCCATTATGCTTGAATCGGTGTCATCTTTCTCGATGACGTTCAAAAGGAACTGAAGATTAGCACTGTACAAGTATTGTTTTGCTTCACTTTGACCTGACTTTTTTAGAGATTTAACAAATGCATCTCTGATGTTCTGCTACTTTCCCTGTATGAGCTCACCTGAAATGGAATAGAATATGAGTAGTATGTTTTGGTTCCTCCTGCGCCAGGGTCCAGGGTGTGGATTGTGTGGATTGCGAGATTGTCGGTCCGCCATATTGGATTGTGACGTCACGGCGGCCATCTTGGATGGATGTGACCTTGACATTGACCTTGACCCCGGCGACCATTTTGGATCCGCCATCTTGGATCCGCCATTTTGGATGACGTAATTGTGTGTTCTCGAAAATTCCGGTGATGTGTTTTCCGCCATTTTGAATGATGACGTCACCGTTGCAATTTTCGTTACAGTTGCCATCTTTAACTTTTTTATTTATTATCCGATTTTAATGAAATTTTTTTTAATTATTATAAAAAAATTCAAATAATAAAATTTTAATAAAATATTAATAAAAAATATACTTTTAAGACACGGAGTTCGGAGTCCTCGGTTCGAATCCGACGAGTGCAAAAAAAATTAAAAATGGCGACAGGCTCCTTCCTCAATGGTGGCTGCAGGCAGACTGACTCCCACCACTTTTCTTAAAGCATATATATCGTCACCTAGTATGACGTCATGTCCGCCATCTTGTCTTCGTTGCTGGAGACCACCATCTTGTTTTCGTCGGCGAGAGTGCGCTGACGCCATGTTAGTTTAGTTCTTATCCGCTAGAGTGCAGTAATCATTTATTACTGTGACACCCGCCATCTTGAAATTTGGCCACCATCTTGAAAATCCATAATTATTTAGCTAGAAATTCGGGAAAAAATCCAAAATTCATTAAATAAATCACTCATTATTTTACATATTGATTCGATCCGCTCCTGCCCTTGGTTCGATACCCGATCGATGCAATAATGTTTAATTTTATAAAAAAAAAATTTCAATAAACCATGTTCAACATTCGTAAAGAGTCTCTAAATCCTCTACGACCATCATCCTATCAGACATAAAGACCACCATATTGGAAATTCGTAATTTTTATGCTAGAGATGCTGGAAAAAGTTCAAAATTCATTAAATAAATTGACAATAAATATACGGATTGAATAGATCGACTAAGGTTCTTGGTTCGATCCCTGGCCGATAAATAAACACTACTTTATATTTTAAAAAAGTACCACAAAAGTGACAGGTTTGAGAAAATAAAAACACCGCAAGTTCTTTTAAAAAAACTTTATTAAATAAATTCAATACACTACTACAAGTACAAAAAAACACTGACAAATTACCAAAGCCTTTTGGATTCCTCGATTCAAACAGTCTTCTTATTGTACGGACTAAGCCTTTTACATGACTTTAAATGACTATCCGATCCGTTCATCACCACAGCCAGAGACGGACTGAAGTTCATAGAACTTATATAGTCTCATTAGCCGGTACAACACATGAGTCAAATCAATAACCATGTTCATTATACGTCTCGGAGCATTATTTATAATGACGATGTAAGCTATCGAGACGTGAAATTAGTTTATTGCACTTATTGCACTGAAATTGTATTCTTTGAACATTATTATAACAACCGCTTCTTTCATGTCTGCGAGCATATGAGGTGATAGTAAATGATGCACCACAGTATTTGCACTGATGCGAAGTACGCTCTTCATTAATTGAAGTATTCAATGCTGATGAATCTTCAGCTGATGGTGGAACAACACATATCGAAGTCTCCTCCAGTGTTGTCAGAGGCGTTGCCAACGGGATCCGCTCCAAAATCGTCGGCGCCGAAGTCATGGTTCCCGTAGTCGATGGTACATCCTCCTGCGAGTACGACGTTAAAGTCGGTAAAGATGCCATCGAAGTCTCAAGAACAGGCAATTACACGACTTATGCACCAGAAGAAACAAACTACGTGATCCGTACACCTTAGACGGCA
Source organism: Bacillus rossius redtenbacheri (assembly GCF_032445375.1). Lineage (NCBI taxonomy): Eukaryota > Metazoa > Arthropoda > Insecta > Phasmatodea > Bacillidae > Bacillus > Bacillus rossius. The sequence goes on along the minus strand of NC_086330.1, from coordinate 279,412,073 downwards.
ATAACAAACTGAGCGTCCTGGGGTCTAGGACTCGTTTATATACATTAACCGGTTTGAATAAAACGCTAGTCAAATTAAGAACAATTTACTAAAATACTAGAGTCAAAACAACATTAAAAAAATAGAAGCACCATCAACAAAAAAGGAAGCACATTTGGAAGCACCGACAACGAAAAGGCAGCACATTTGGAAGCACCGACAACGTAAAGGCAGCACATTTGACAGCACCGACAACGAAAAGGCAGCACATTTGGCAGCACCGACAACGAAAAGGCAGCACATTTGGAAGCACCGACAACGAAAAGGCAGCACATTTGGCAGCACCAACAACAAAAAGGCAGCACATTTGGAAGCACCGACTACGAAAAGGCAGCACATTTGACAGCACCGACAACGAAATGGCAGCACATTTGGAAGCACCGACTACGAAAAGGCAGCACATTTGGAAGCACCGACAACGCAATGGTAGCACATTTGGAATCACCGACTACGAAAAGGCAGCACATTTGGCAGCACCGACAACGAAAAGGCAGCACATTTGGAAGCACCGACTACGAAAAGGCAGCACATTTGGAAGCACCGACAACGAAAAGGCAGCATATTTGGCAGCACCGCCAACGAAAAGGCAACACATTTGGAAGCACCGACTACGAAAAGGCAGCATATTTGGAAGCACCGACTACGAAAAGGCAGCACATTTGAAAGCACCGACTACGAAAAGGCAGCACATTAGGAAGCACCGACTACGAAAAGGCAGCACATTTGGAAGCACCGACAACGAAAAGGCAGCACATTTGAAAGCACCGACAACGAAAAGGCAGCACATTTGGAAGCACCATCATCGAAAAGGCAGAACATTTGGAAGCTCCATCAACAAAAAAAAGGCTAAAAGGAAGCACAAGTTACGAGATCTAAGTCTTAGTTATAAATCAGAATACAAGAAATAAAAACATTAAATTCTTATAATTTAAATTATTTATTTTATTGCTTTACATTATACAAATGCAAGTAAAACAAGCCATTATTGTATGTAGCCAGCATTCCTCAGTTCCTTGAGTATGAAGGATATTTCTTTGATGCACGAATAGTTTCCTGCACAAAGCGAACCATGTAGAAGTCTTAGCCGGTCAACCAATATGTTTGGATCTTTCCATGATGTGTAATCATTCTCTTCTACCACCATCTTCCTTGCACGTTTATAATAAATATTATGATCTCTGGTGTCTTCCGTTTTACCACCAACCTCAGGGTAACTTTCATGTTTGAGACGGTGATCATCACAAGCTTGATCATATTTATTTAATATATCACGTCGTTTCCACCGTTTCGGTCTCAGGACACCGCCACATTCTTCGATCTTGGCAGCTTTAGGTGCTTCATCATAGTCTATGTCTTTGTCAACAGCCTCAGAGTCACTGTAACAATCACCGTAGAAGGAATCGTCTTCACCCAATTTACCGTGATAATTCAATGTTGATGATGTTGAAGTGTCTTCATCGTCTTCATGCTTCCTTTTTAGGAGTCCATCATTTTTACAAAGTAGAAAAGATCTACTTGAATTCGGCTGGAATATATTCTCACTTTTCACGTTAAGGATTCTTCCATTGTATTCATTCTTCCGTAAATCATCAACCTCCTTCAATTTAAGTTCTTTGTCGAGATCGGAAGAGCCAAGAAAATTATTGTCGTAATGCAGATCACTCTTCTTTAGGCTAGTAGATTCATCGTTGTCCTCTAGCTTGTACACAGGCTTGTCGCTACAAGTTCTGCCATGTCTTTTTAGGCTCTCTCTCCGCGTAAACGACTTGCTACATCGAACACAACTTATCATATTGCGCAGTGGATTTTTAACACAGTCATTCTTCTCGTGTTGTCTTTTATTCTTTCTCAAGATAAACTCTTTACTGCAAAACTTACACCTATGTTCTTTCGATACAGCGTCAGATCCCAAATCGGAATTCATATTAGTTACTGAGACTAATGCAAGATACCAATTGAGTGTTTTAAATTAGATCCAATACTTAAATAGAAATTTTTTCATATTTCATCAGCGAGAATTAATATATCTCATGCAAAAGTACTTTATGCATGTAGTTCTGCTTTTCAACAACAGATGTCGCCACATGTTGCTTGCAGGTAAATAATATTTAGTTCTTTTATGCGGGATGCGGGATGCTCACTAACGATCGCAAAAGAAGGATGGCTTCGCTAGACTCCAAGGAAAAGGAAGTTCGTCTTGCAGGTTGGTGCTCCACAGATGTCTCATGACGTAATATTAATTTGACTGTGTAATGATATTTGTTAATTCCACCTGATAAAAATATTGCATGTTTTGATTTAGTAGCAGAAATTATCGAATTAAATGTAAACCCAAATAAAATGACATGTCTCATTAGACCAAAAAAAAATCCATGCAGAGAGCGGTTTCTCAGAATAGTCAGAAACACTTGAAGAAACCACAGGAATGATTGCAAGAACACGGGAAAAACCATCAAAATATTGACAAGAATAATCAGGAGCACACGGAGAAAACCATCATAATATTGGCAAGAATAATCAGGAGCACACGGAGAAAACCATCATAATATTGACCAGATTAATCAGAAGTACTCGGAGAAAACCACCACATGTTTTCTTTGATATCATTAAATTACAGAAAAAAATATTTAAAAATAAAAAATAATAAAAAAATAAAAATAAAAATGCATAAATGTCTGGCTTGTACAAGACCTCTATCTTTGCTCAACAATGATAAGTTTACAAGCTAGCAGAAACTGTTTATGCATTTTTTTTATTTTTTTTTAATTTTTTTTATTTTTTTTATTTTTTTATTAATTAATTTTTTTTTAAATATTTTTTCTTGTAATTTTATGATATCAAAGAAAACATGTGGTGGTTTTCTCCGAGTACTTCTGATTAATCTGGTCAATATTATGATGGTTTTCTCCATGTGCTCCTGATTATTCTTGCCAATATTATGATGGTTTTCTCCGTGTGCTCCTGATTATTCTTGTCAATATTTTGATGGTTTTTCCCGTGTTCTTGCAATCATTCCTGTGGTTTCTTTAAGTGTTTCTGACTATTCTGAGAAACCGCTCTCTGCATGGATTTTTTTTGGTCTAATGACACATGTCATTTAATTTGGGTTTAAATTTAATTCGATAATTTCTGCTACTAAATCAAAACTTGCAATATTTTTATCAGGTGGAATCAACAAATATCATTACTCAGTCAAATTAATATTACGCCATGAGATATCTGTGGAGCACCAACATGCAAGACGAACTTCCTTTTCCTTGGAGTCTAGCGAAGCCATCCTTCTTTTGCGATCGTTAGTGAGCATCCCGCATCCCGCATAAAAGAACTAAATATTATTTACCTGCAAGCAACATGTGGCGACATCTGTTGTTGAAAAGCAGAACTACATGCATAAAGTACTTTTGCATGAGATATATTAATTCTCGCTGATGAAATATGAAAAAATTTCTATTTAAGTATTGGATCTAATTTAAAACACTCAATTGGTATCTTGCATTAGTCTCAGTAACTAATATGAATTCCGATTAGGGATCTGACGCTGTATCGAAAGAACATAGGTGTAAGTTATGCAGTAAAGAGTTTATCTTGAGAAAGAATAAAAGACAACACGAGAAGAATGACTGTGTTAAAAATCCACTGCGCAATATGATAAGTTGTGTTCAATGTAGCAAGTCGTTTACGCGGAGAGAGAGCCTAAAAAGACATGGCAGAACTTGTAGCGCCAAGCCTGCGTACAAGCTAGAGGACAACGATGAATCTACTAGCCTAAGGAAGAGTGATCTGCATTACGACAATAATTTTCTTGGCTCTTCCGATCTCGACAAAGAACTTAAATTGAAGGAGGTTGATGATTTACGGAAGAATGAATACAATGGAAGAATCCTTAACGTGAAAAGTGAGAATATATTCCAGCCGAATTCAAGTAGATCTTTCCTACTTTGTAAAAATGATGGACTCCTAAAAAGGAAGCATGAAGACGATGAAGACACTTCAACATCATCAACATCGAATTATTACGGTAAATTGGGTGAAGACGATTCCTTCTACGGTGATTGTTACAGTGACTCTGAGGCTGTTAACAAAGACATATACTATGATGAAGCACCTAAAGCTGCCAAGATCGAAGAATGTGGCGGTGTCCTGAGACCGAAACGGTGGAAACGACGTGATATATTAAATAAATATGATCAAGCTTGTGATGATCACCGTCTCAAACATGAAAGTTACCCTGAGGTTGGTGGTAAAACGGAAGACACCAGAGATCATAATATTTATTATAAAGGTGCAAGGAAGATGGTGGTAGAAGAGAATGATTACACATCATGGAAAGAACCAAACATATTGGTTGACCGGCTAAGACTTCTACATGGTTCGCTTTGTGCAGGAAACTATTCGTGCATCAAAGAAATATCCTTCATACTCAAAGAACTGAGGAATGCTAGCTACATACAATAATGGCTTGTTTTACTTGCATTTGTATAATGTAAAGCAATAAAATAAATAATTTAAATTATAAGAATTTAATGTTTTTATTTCTTGTATTCTGATTTATAACTAAGACTTAGATCTCGTAACTTGTGCTTCCTTTTTGCCTTTTTTTTGTTGATGGAGCTTCCAAATGTTCTGCCTTTTCGATGATGGTGCTTCCAAATGTGCTGCCTTTTCGTTGTCGGTGCTTTCAAATGTGCTGCCTTTTCGTTGTCGGTGCTTCCAAATGTGCTGCCTTTTCGTTGTCGGTGCTTCCAAATGTGCTGCCTTTTCGTTGTCGGTGCTGCCAAATGTGCTACCTTTTCGTAGTCGGTGCTGCCAAATGTGCTGCCTTTTCGTAGTGGGTGCTTCCAAATGTGCTGCCTTTTCGTAGTCGGTGCTGCCAAATGTGCTGCCTTTTCGATGACGGTGCTTCCAAATGTGCTGCCTTTTCGTAGTCGGTGCTTCCAAATGTGCTGCCATTTCGTTGTCGGTGCTTCCAAATGTGCTGCCTTTTCGTAGTCGGTGCTTCCAAATGTGCTGCCATTTCGTTGTCGGTGCTGTCAAATGTGCTGCCATTTCGTTTTTGGAGCTGTCAAATGTGCTGCCATTTCGTAGTCGGTTCTTCCAAATGTGCTGCCTTTTCGTTGTCGGTGCTGCCAACTGTGCTGCCTTTTCGTTGTCGGTGCTTCCAAATGTGCTGCCTTTTCGTTGTCGGTGCTGCCAAATGTGCTGCCTTTTCGTTGTCGGTGCTGTCAAATGTGCTGCCTTTTCGTAGTCGGTGCTTCCAAATGTGCTGCCTTTTCGTTGTCGGTGCTTTCAAATGTGCTTCCTTTTTTGTTGATGGTGCTTCTATTTTTTTAATGTTGTTTTGACTCTAGTATTTTAGTAAATTGTTCTTGATTTGACTAGCGTATTATTCAAACCGGTTAATGTATATAAACGAGTCCTAGACATCAGGACGCTCAGTTTTTTACTGCCATCGACGGTGTACGGATCACCTTGTTTGTTTCTTCTGGTGCATAAGTCGTGTAATTGCCTGTTCTTGAGACTTCGATGGCATCTTTACCGACTTTAACGTCGTACTCGATGGAGGATGTACCATCGACTACGGGAACCATGACGTCGGCGCCGACGATGTTGGAACGGATCCCGTTGGCAACGCCTCTGACAACACTGGAGGAGACTTCGATATGTGTTGTTCCACCATCAGCTGAAGATTCATCAGCATTGAATACTTCAATTAATGAAGAGCGTACTTCGCATCAGTGCAAATACTGTGGTGCATCATTTACTACCACCTCAAATGCTCGCAGACATGAAAGAAGCGGATGTTATAATAATGTTCAAAGAATACAATTTCAGTGCAATAAGTGCAATAAACTAATTTCACGTCTCGATAGCTTACATCGCCATTATAAAAAATGCTCCGAGACGTATAATGAACATGGTTATTGATTTGACTCATGTGTTGTACCGGCTAATGAGACTATATAAGTGCTATGAACTTCAGTCCGTCTCTGGCTGTGGTGATGAACGGATCGGATAGACATTTAAAGTCATGTAAAAGGCTTAGTCCGTACAATAAGAAGACTGTTTGAATCGAGGAATCCAAAAGACTTTGGTAATTTGTCAGTGTTTTTTTTTGTACTTGTAGTAGTGTACTAAATTTATGTAATAAAGTTTTTTTAAAAGAACTTGCGGTGTTTTTATTTTCTCAAACCTGTCACTTTTGTGGTACTTTTTTAAAATATTAAAGTTGTTTTTTTTATCGGCCAGGGATCGAACCAAGAACCTTAGTCGATCTATTCAATCAGTATATTTATTGTCAATTTATTTAATGAATTTTGAAATTTTTCCCTCATCTCTAGCATAAAAATTACGAATTTCCAATATGGTGGTCTTGATGTCTGATAGGATGATGGTCGTAGAGGATTTAGAGACTCTTTACGAATGTTGAACATGGTATATTGAAATTATTATTTTTTTCATAAAATTAAACATTATTGCATCGATCGGGTATCGAACCAATGGCAGGAGCGGATCGAATCAATATGTAAATTAATGAGTGATTTATTTAATGAATTTTGGAACTTTTCCCGAATTTCTAGCTAATTAATTACGGATTTTCAAGATGGTGGCCAAATTTCTAGATGGCGGGTGTCACAGTAATAAATGATTTCTGCACTCTAGCGGATAAGAACTAAACTAACATGGCGTCAGTGCACTCTCGCCGACGAAAACAAGATGGTGGTCTCCAGCAACGAAGACAAGATGGCGGACATGACGTCATACTAGGTGACGATATATATGCTTTAAGAAAAGTGGTAGGAGTCCGTCTGCCTGCAGCCCCCATTGAGGAAGGAGCCTGTTGCCATTTTTAATTTTTTTTTGCACTCGTCGGGTTCGAACCGAGGACTCCGAACTCCGTGTCGTAAAAGTATATTTTTTATAAATATTTTATTAAAATTTTATTATTTGAATTTTTTTTATAATTTTTAAAAAAAAATTCATTAAAATCGGATAATAAATAAAAAAGTTAAAGATGGCGACTGTAACGAAAATTGCAACGGTGACGTCATCATTCAAAATGGCGGAAAACACATCACCGGGATTTTTGAGAACACACAATTACGTCATCCAAAATGGCGGATCCAAGATGGCGGATCCAAGAAGGCCGCCGTGTTCAAGGTCAAAGGTCAAGGTCACATCCTTCCAAGATGGCCGCCGTGACGTCACAATCCAATATGGCGGACCGACAATCTCGCAATCCACACAATCCACACCCTGAACCCTGGCGCAGGAGGAACCAAAACATACTACTAATATGTAAATTAAATATGTGTTCAGCATTCAAGCCCATAAACAGTAGATCCTCCATACTTTGTAAAAATGATGGACTCCTAAAAAGGAAGCATGAAGACGATGAAGAAACTTCGACATCAACGATATCGAATTCTTACGGTAATCTTGGTGAAGACGATGTCTTCTCCGGTGATTGCTACAGTGACTCTGAAGCTGGCGACGTGATCGAAGACTGCTGAGGCACCTAAAGCAGGCCAGATTGAAGACTGTGATGGTGTCCTGAGAACAAAACGATGGAAACGTCGTAATATATTAAATAAATCTGATCAAGCTTGTGGTCATCACTGGCTTGATGATGAAAGTGACCTTCTGGTTGGTGTTAAAACGGAAGACACCAGAGATCATAATATTTATTATAAACGTGCAAGAAAGATGGTGGCAGAAGAGATTGATTACACATCATGGAAGATTCCAAACATATTGGTTGACCGGCTAAGACTTCTACATGGCTCGCTTTCTGCATGAAACTATTCTTGCATCAAAGAAATATCCTTCATACTCAAAGAACTGAAGGAGGCTGGCTACATACAATAATGACTTGTTTTACTTGCATTCGTATAATGTTGAGTAATAAAATAAATAATTTAAATTACAAAAATTTAATGTTTTATTTATTGAATTCTGATTTCCAAATAAGCCTGTGTTTCCGCTACTGTGTGTATTCATTCCGTTTCCTGTGTGTACTGTGTGAACTCTTTTTTTCATTCTGTTTCATGTGTGTACTGTGTATTCATTCCGTTTCCTGTGTGTACTGCGTGTACATTCCGTTTCCTGTATGTACTGTGTGTACTGTGTGTTCATTCCGTTTCCTGTGTGTACTGTGTGTTCATTCCGTTTCCTGTGTCTACTGTGTGTTAATTGTCTATATGTCTGACATTGTTCATGACCCGGTCTCGCGGTCCGAAGACGCTTGGTGTATATGTATGGATGGTTTTGTAGATGAACATTTTAAAAGTTATTCTAAGTATCGAAAACTAGACTTTCATGTAAGGCATAGCGGCACTGTATTTATTTAGTTAGTCAGGTAAATTGTCTTGAGTTGTTTTTAATAGAGTGAATGATTAATAAATTCCACGAAAGGTAATGAATAACAGAATATTAAATATATTTAATATTTAGTTACACCTGTCACTGGTCAAGAATTGAACCGAGGACATAAATCCATCTAATCAATATGTAAATTAATGAGTGATTTTTTCGGTGACTTTTGGGTTTATACCCTAATCTCTAGATAAATAATTACATGATTTCAAGATGGTGTCCAAATTTCGAATGGCGGGCACCTCAGTAATAATAAATGATTACTGCACTCTAGCGGGTTAGAATAAAACTAATATGATGGTAATGCACACTATAAGACGAGTACACACACAATATGATGTCCTCCAGCAGACGAAAACAAGATGGTGGCAATGTCCTCTAGCAGGTGATAGCTCCTGGTAGCATGTACGGAACACAAAATGTCGGATCCATAATGGTCGTCAAGGTCAAGGTCAAATTTCAAGGTCAAGGTCAAAGTTCAAGATCAAATTTTAAGGTCAAGGTCTAAGTTCAATGCCAACAGTCGAGGTCAAAGGTATGGTGAACAGAAAATTATACTAACATTGCATCGGCACACTCTAGCAGACGAAAACAAGATGGCGGTCTCCAGTGGACGAAGACAAGATGGCGGACATGACATCATACCAGCTGACGATATATACCTTGGTACTGGTGGATGGAGGTCAGTTGTAGGCGGCTTCTGTGGAGGTAGGTTTAGTTAATTTTTATTTTTTGCTCTTACCGGTTCTGAACCAAAGACGGGAATCGATCTAATCAACCAGTATTAAAAAAAAAATTATGAATTTTAAAATTTTAATCATTAAAATCGGATAATAAATAAAGATTTTCAAGATGACGTCCGTAACGATAATTGATACAGTGGTGACAATTCAAAATGACGGGTGTGCCAAAAGATGTTTTTATTACTTTTTATTGAGAATTTTTTAAATACATTAATTAATTACTGGTTTAATCTCGCCGGAAATCGAACCGAGGACCGAAATTGTTTAAATAACCTAACATTTGAAGTAAGCAATTTTTAAAATAATTTTTGGAATTTTTTCGGAATTTCTAGCATTGAAATTACTGATTTTCAACGCTCTAGAATCTAATATGGTAGGCATAACGAAAAGTGAAACGATGACATCATACTCAATCAAGATGATGGACGTAACGAACCATGCAACATTTATATATTCCAATATGGCTACCGTAACGATAAGCGCAACAGTGGTTTTTAAGTAATATTTTATTAAATTTTTATTATTCAATTCGATTGAATTTTTTTAATGATTTTTAAAAATTTTCCCGATTTTTGAATTTTTGAGGAAGAAAACGAGAAATTTTTCCTCAAAACGGTAATTTTTGAGTCATTTTGAGTCGTGTTTGAGGACTTTTGAGGAATTTTAGAGTCCAAGATGGCCGCCGTGACGTCACAATCCAATATGGCGGTCGGCTCCACTGGCTCCACAGCCGGAAGTCTGTCCCCGGAAATACATTCATATACTACTGTGGTTGGTTTATTATTGGTATCAAAAATAATTTATTGTGATTAATTTTATAACCATATTTATCCCCTTTGGGGTTACATTTCGCAAAATATAAAATTGTGTTTAGTATTTTTGTAAGTTTATTATTGGTACCCTATATAATTTAATACCTTTATTAAATTCGGAGATAAAATAATTAATTTTAGAAACATAGGCCTACCCCTTTTTCACACCTTAGGGTTAGAATTTCGGAAATTATATAAATTGTCATTGTTAGTTATCGTATGTTTATTATTTGATCCCAGTATTACACTTAAATAAATTCGGAAATATAATTACTAACTTAAAAAATGTATTCACCCTATTTCGCTATTTCACTCCTTATAAATTGTATTTCACAAAATATAAAACTTGTGGTTGGTAGTTTTCATATTGTTACTAACGGTATCCAAAATCATTTACTACCCTTAATTATATTTTGAGATATACATAATTATTAATCTCAAAAGCATGAAAAAACACCTGAGGTACCAACTTTCATGGCGATCGGTCAAACGGTGTCTGAGTTGATCCATCTTATACATACCAACACACACACACATATACACATACATATATTAGCCTTTAAACAGCTACGTTTTGTTTTGCTAACCAACTGCTAAACAGTTGACTTCAAACTTCAGAACCGACACACCCAATCCGTAGACTAATATCTCCATGTCAAATATGGCTTACCTAACCTTACTAATTTTTAACCGACTTTAAAAAAGGAGGAGGTTCTCAATTCGTCTGTTTTTTTTTAATGTTTGTTACCTCAGAACTTTCGACTGGGTGAACCGATTTGGATGATTCTTTTTTTATTTGAAAGCTGGTGCTTCCCATGTGGTCCCATTTCAATTTGGTCCAGTTCTGACAATGGCATCCATTAGAAAATCATATAAGTCTTAAATTTGCATTAAGTATGTGCGCGACAAATTGACGAATAACTCAATATCACGCCACCGATTTCGATGATTCTTTTTTCATAGGAAAGGATGTACTTCAAGGGTAGTTTGATAAGAGTTCAGTTAGGTTCTGATTATTGGATCCATGACAAAGTAATGTAACTCTTCAATTCTTAGGAGCAAATTAACGATACTCGGCCGAATCTTTTATAGGCTATCCGGATATTTGAGTCACCTACCGTAACGTCGTTATGGTCAAGTAATTGTCGTAGTCGAATATTATGATCAATGGAACTCCTTAACGGCTTACAGTAAGGGTTCGATCTGTGGCAGAATTTCTAACTGGCTGTAATCAAATTGCAATGCGCTTACGTTCGTTGCTGCATTGCAACATGACGCAAGCGTTATAATTGCATTACTTAAGGTGTATTATGTGTGACCTTCATTGTCGGAAGACAGATTTCGTAGTCTCGTTATTTCCGTCAAAGAACTATCGTCAAGTGGTCTATTTAATAATTTTTTGGCGTCCAAATCTGATAAAGCTATGCCTTCCAAACTTTTGACACGACTTAGTGCAACATATATTTGCCCTTTTGCAAAGTTTTTTTTACCAAGGTCGATTATAAATTTTTTTCCCTGTTTAAAACTTTTTTCATGTAAAGCCGCATTTTCGAAAGTCTATTTTTGCGCTCTTCGCAAGTCTCTTTTGAAATTGTCCTTGAGGTAGATTTCCTCTGTTGAGACGTTTCTCCCTGACTTCATTTGTTCCATTTAAACGGCGCTGTCTTATATGAGCAGCACGTTTAGTAGGTCTACCCATATTCAGACAAATTTGTTAGTGTTCTTCAGATTCACTAAAAATCAAAAAAATAAACACAAATTTTAACAAAAAAAAATTACTTCAAAAAAAAATTATTCCAAAACTAATATGCACTCAAAAGTAAAAAAAAAAAATATTGCGTGTTCTTCAACAACTTAATAATCAACTTTTTTTACTTATCAATATGTAGGTACGATCTATGTGTTTACAATGCAAGAAGGTAAGTGGGTACCTACCCACTTCAAATCTAACTCAACACTTACCTATGAATAACAAACAATGATCAAAATATTTTTTAGAGTTCTTTTAAGTAAAATGAAATGAAAAATATTAGACTACTTAAAAGTCAATCAAATTATTACGATAATATAATGTAGTTACAATTATTATAATTTTTGGAGTCGGTGTCAGCCCAGGTAGGTACATAGTCATAGGCGAGGCACGCGCGACTTGTGGCGAGAGGCTTGAGCGGGTCGCGCAGGAGGGGGGGGGGGGGGGGGGGGGCTGTCAAGTGGACACGCCGGGCACGCGCCGCGCCAGATACCAGTCACTTGGTTACGAACCATGTTCTGTATCCACACCGTCCTTCTTACGGTTATTCCTTGTGTTTAATATTGGCTATATTTTCGTATCACCGTTTGCTACATTATGTCTCAGCATAGTGTCGTATTAAAGTTCGTTTGTTTGTTTTAATTATGTATTGGTATTTATGTCGTTTCAAGGGCGCAGAAATTGTCACAGTATATTGTCGTATAAAAGTTAATTTATAAATGAGTTTAATTAGGTATTGGTATTCTGTCACAGCGCTCACAGCATATTGTTGTTCGTATAAAAGTTAATTTGTAAAAAAAAAAAAAATATTTCTTAAAGTATTCTCATATTATTATTGCTAGGTATATTGTAGTGTTTCCTTGGCTGACGCCGAATCCCAAAATAACAATTATTGTAATTACATTATATTATCGTAATAATTTGATTGAATTTAAATAGTGTAGTATTTTTCATTTCATTTTACTTAGAAGAACTCTAAAAAATATTTTGATCATTGTTTGTTATTCATAGGTAAGTGTTGAGTTAGATTTGAAGTGGGTAGGTACTCACCTACCTTCTTGCGTGGTAAACACATAGATCGTACCTACATATTTATGAGTAGAAAACGTTGATTATTAAGTTGTAGAATAATACGAAATATTTTTTTTTACTTTTTAGTGCATATTAGTTTGTTTTAGAATAATTATTTTAAGTTGTTTTGAGTTAAAATTTGTGTTTATTCATTTTTGTTAGGATCACATAGATTGGCGGAAAATTTTCCATCCCGAAAAAAATAAAGAAACTAATTTTATTTATATGACAGACTAAATAGCCTATCATTTCCTTCCACAAACAGTATTTGGCCAGGCATGCAGTACTACGTGGATACTGCGTGGAGTCACCTTGTAGTCCAGCTAATGGTCGGCGCTACATTCGCATGACTCCCAAACCACTGGACAAACTGCAGTGTTTGCGTTGTGGGAAAAGTTCTAATGGTTTGTATTTTCATAGAAGTGATTGTGTTTATGGGGGAATTAGGCCTTGCTATCTTGCAGTTTCAAATATTTTGTTTTCTCTTGCAATAAAGCTTCCGAATTATTATTTTTTGGGCTTGAGATGGCATAACACTTGGTTTGGCGGCTACCTGTTAAAATCAACACGTGTGAACCATTGTGATTGTCATGATAGTCATAGGCGTGCCTACAGGGGGGGCCAGGTGGGCCATAGCCCCCCCTAATGTAATCACTCAGATCGGCATTTTCTCTAATGCGTTCATTAAATTTATATATTCCTCGCACTGTGACACTCAACTGTTTTTCAGTGTTGCAGCGTGCTAATTAACAATATTTTTAAACATTTTATCGTTCTGGAAATACAGCCGCCTTAGTTTATTTAAAACACGAGGTCCCTTAAAACGGCCAAGCAAAAAAAATTTTTAAGAGGTTTGTTAAAGTTCTGTTGTCTGAATTGCTGTGTTTGCATTCACTAAAAAGAAGTTAATTTCAAGGTAGATCTGGACCAAGCTATTGGAAAATTCGAGGGGGAAAAATGTGTAAGTACCCTTTAAACATTGTCTATGAAAAGAAAAACCTATTTTCAAGAATTTTAAAATCATACGGATATAAATATTAACTAGTAAACATATCTCGTTGATACTGCACAAAAATGTAAACACGGCAATGAGTGAATGTATTCATTCTAAATTCAGCTTCTGATTTAAAAATTTAGCAGGGCCCCCCCTAATGGAAATGTCTGGGCACGCCTATGATGATAGTTGCAGTCGCCCGCGTGAAATAATCAGTTATTTTTCTCCCAGAGACTACAGAAGGGAACATGTTAGTTAATATGTGGTTGCAACAATGCATAGAAGGTCTGGGAGGTAAGATGTATGCCTTGACAAACCAAAAATTGGAATAGAAAGTAAAAATTTATAAGTATATCAAAAAATTGAAAAATTCAAAATGGTGGGGCCTAATTCTCCTTAACGACACTGAAATTCTAATTTTTACTTGCTAGTCATCGTCAGGCTTGGTCGAGCACCAATCTCCGCAATGTTCCGGGTGTTGCAATATTTCGACGGTAAGGGGAAATAAATAGTGACCAGAACTACGTCATGGCATGCAATATTCTGAGGATTCCTAACTTCATGTTTACAACAGCCAAAAGAAAAAGAAAAGAAAATGCTCGAACGCAGATTATTCGGGCGTCTGACTCAGTGAATAGCGGGGTTTCCCATTAATTTTTCTCGTGGCAACCGCAGACTCTTTTGCGCACGAGGGGCAAAATCTTTGGCCCCTTTTTTATATTAACTTCTCCCCAGCTTTCTTTTGTCCCCTGAGGGGCGCAGCCATGGGGTGATTAGGCGAGGGTGTTCGCCCTTCCTCCACCTTCGACCCCAAGTGTAAGACGTGCGAGTGACGTGGCCCCATTCTCCATGCAGTTTTATGGGCGTCGCGCCGCGCCTTGTGTGGCGGACCTTGGCGGCTCGCCACCGGGTATAGGGTATAGGGAGGGCAAGAGTCTAGTCTCAAGGAAGTCCGCGCCTCGTCATATGCTGCCTGAAGTCCACACGAACCTAAGGGAGTCTTGGATTTTGTTGCTTCAAAATTTAGTACGATTCTAGAATCTTTGCACCAAGGAATAAACTATGGCTAAGGAAACATGTACTTATGTGTCCACACTACTTCAAAGTATTTCCAATGTAACAAACCTAACCAACCGACCATATTATTTTTAAGTATTTTAAATGTAACTAACCTAAATTTCCACAATATTTTTAAGAGGGTTGAATGTTGATGGTGTGAAATGTTGGTTAGGTTAGCTTCATTTAAATGGATGTGAACTGTTGGTTAAGTTATATTTGAAAAAAATTAAAAATACTTCCACTGAAAGAATGTTCCATCATATAAACAAAATATTAACAAACTCTCGCTGGCTGAAAACGTATTTGTGGACATAAACAAAACTGAACTAGTAACTTAAGCCGGAGTTATATGTAGTCACTATAGCACGTTAATTTTCGAATATCGAAGTAAAATGTTCTAGTTCAGTTCTGAAGTTGTAAAGGGCAATTAATCGTTAATTTTTCGTTAAGAACTAGATAACATGTGCCATTTTTGTTCAGTCAAATGGGGAGGACCTGGGCTGTGTTGTGTGTTGGTGGTAACTGATTATTGCCGCGGAACACACGTGGAAGCCGAATGTGACTACGAATTTTTTTAGGATATTTTGTGGTTTGCACTTTTTTGATTCTCAACGCCATAACGTTTGTGATGTAACCTAACGTGTCAGAAAATGTAACGAGTCAGATGTGTCTTTAAATGAGATTTTGGTAATTTTCATAAAATAATTGAAAACACCTTTAAATTGTTTGTTATACGATAGTGCACGAAAACATACCATAAGGAGCAGTTTTTAAATATGTTTTTTGTTTATATATTTTTCCTCAACTGTTTATTTATAGATTTTTATTATATATTTTAATCGTTTGTGTATTTGATTCAGATGTAAACAATTAAATTTAGAGTTATAAGTTTTGGTACACATACTGCATAAATGATCACTAATTATTTATGCATTATAACTATTTTCTAGTACGCCGGAGTATGCATTAAATAACCCCTGTTTATATAGATATATATTTAGTACGAATTTAAATAAATATTTATACTTAAGGAAGTTTTGATTTTTTTTTAATTTGCGTTGCTTTCTGATTTTTAACACCAATGCAATGCCATCCTTTGTAATTTTCGTTGGTGAAAATATATAATAGGGTTTTTAAACTGTTTATATAAAGAATTTTTTTTTAACCAATCCCGTTGGCTCTCTTCTTAAACGTTGTTCGCTCTGCGATTTTTATTTCAAAGATCTTTGCATACATTACTAACCGGGACGGAGTTTGTCAGATAAAAAAAAAAAAAAAAAAAATTGGTGGGTTAATTTTTCGTCGGTTGATATCCTCTTGGAAGTCGGTGTAAAGTTCGTCAACCTTGAACTTGTAGAAGAATTCCAAGAAGGTGACCAGGAAATATCTGAATTAAATAACCAAATCATTACATGAGCTAACTGATTTACACTTCATTAGTATAAACCTAATCATTCCTTTTAGCGAATTAACGTTTATGCAAAACTATAGAGGAACAGACAATTTATTGGGGCCTATGAAAACCCAAGCCTATATAAGTTAATTCTAGAGGGCTTGTTGAAATACAAGTATCATAATTTGCTTTGTTTCATTTTCTGTTAATAATTGTAAACATATCTCAGAAAATACATAATGCCACAAACTGCCACCACTCCTGAGCTTTTGGGTTCAAGTGACTAATAATCACTTGGGTGAAATAAAGCATTTTATTGTAACTATGTGCTATCTAAAATCTGCTTATAGAGGTTGGGATGAGGTCACGACTGTTTCGAATATATACGTAAAGGTGGAAACTTAAAACAACAGTAGTCAAAATATGTACTTTTAAGAACGCGTGAGACCAGACCACGATGCCCGGTTCAGAGCTGGCTGGCGGCCCCGCACGGCCACTGACGTCACGTGCCTTGTCACGTGCCGTACAATGGCGTGAGGCACGCCGCGCATGCTTGGCTGGATTACAAGGGTCGTCGCTACCCCCCTTCTCCTGCGCTGTTATCTATCGCTGAGTGGCCTTGTGAATTCTGAGGGCCACCCTTTGGGGCTGTTGGGGTTTCAGGTAGGCCCAAAATGACGTGACTCGTGACATCCGCTCTCGTCGGTTAGATAAGGATGCCCAAGTACTTAAGCAGCGACGCCGGCCTCCACGAGAAGTTCAGCGACGGGTGACGTGACAATTCCGCGGGAGTTTCGAGTGGACTCCGAGCGAAGAGGGTGAGAGACACCCCTCCCCTCCCCCCTCCCCCCCTCGAGAGTGAGGTGACGCGGAGTTCGACTGGATCTTGAAAGTGCGGCGACTGAGTGGCGGGAGACTGTGTGTGGACAGGTGCGAGGTAAGGGGCGAACCACCGTTGAGCCTAGCTCCTGTGAGGAGTGCGGACTGTGGACCTTGACAGACATTAAGTGACTTTAGATTAAAACATTTTTAAGTGTCAGTGATTTGTGATCGGATATTTTTAAGTGCAATTATATATTATTAATTTAAATATTATTAATTATTAAAACACTAATGAAACCTAATTGAGCTATCCCTTACTAACCCAGTTCTCCAACCACATAATAAATCGAAACAGAACTAACGGGTGTGTATTGATTAAACTGTCATATTGATATAACTCAATATTGTCCATACAACTTACAACTGACACTTAGCTGTGGTGCTCACGATTAACATTTAACCACAACTGATTACAAACCTTTTAACATAGCCTGCACTGTATTTCTTTTTTGTAAATGGAACAGAAATTATCGCGAACAATTAAAAATATTTTTTAATTTGTAAATTTAAGTAAAAAAATTATATCACTACAAAATAGTGTTTTTAGTAATACTGAGTTCATATTCTTTCCCGGGCATTTATGCTTTGTGTTGTCCCAGTAGTACCCACAATTGTTAAAATTATTTGTAAACAATTCCTTGAATAACTTTCAAGTATTAAATGCACATATTAATATTTGTAGTAAAACTACATAAAGTCAAATTATTCAATATTCTATTATTTTTTCCATTGTTTAAAATATTATGCTTGGTTGTAACATCAATTGTAATATATATTTATGCGCCTATTATCGTAAGGAATATTCAGTATTATTTCGAAAAACGTATTTCATATATGTAAAAATAGTCATAGGCATGTGTTGTATGAACTTACAATATTTTCAATACTACTTACAATATCTATTACAAACTAGTTATTGGCAACTAGTTGTCAAAGTAATCTAAGCACTTTTTCTGTATAAGAAAACTAAAAAATACCCAAAAGACAAAAACAAAAATTAAGCAAAAATTGCTGTTGTCAACAGCAATTTTTGCTTAATTTGTGTTTTTGTCTTTTGGGTATGTTTTAGTTTTCTTCTACAGAAAAAGTGCTTAGCAATGGCGTATGTCCAAAAGCTTATATCAAGTCATGCACTCCCATTGCACAAATCTTTCAAAGATAAAATCTTTTGTACAGGCACATAATTAATTTTTTTTGTGTGTACATCCTATCAGCAACTCAAGAGCTATTGCGAAATTGTTTTAGGATTAACCGCAGCTCCAGAAATCAGGGCCGCTACACAAACCTCTTTTCGCTTTCAGGGATTTAAAGCCAGTTGCCTGCCTTTTATTACTTACGGAAGAACGCTATTTACGGGTGAAATTTCCGCACGTGGGTCCGCCAACTGGACTTCAAATTGTTGGTGTAGCAGAAAATCGAATGCACATGGATGTCAACCTGTTAAAAGCTCGTTTCGTTATACGTTCGCATTTCACGGCGCATACCAAAATTTCACCTCAACGTGCTTTAAGAATAATATCTTAAAAATAAAAAAATCTCTTTTTTTTCCCCATTCAAATACTACAATTATTTTCTTTGTAGTTATTCTTTATAGGAACGCTTATTTTGTTAGTCCAATGTCGTCTCACTGAAGCATAAATATATTTACGCCTGTAAGATTTAAGAAGTCAAAAAATACTGCGACTTCTCATTTTGCTTGAAAATAATGCAACGTGTTGTTTATCCTTGAAAATATTCGAAGGCTGGATTTTAAATTACGTATTAGATTTTCAATGCATGACTTTAGGAGGCTTGAAATTTGTGTTGCAAATTCAATAACATATAAAATTTTCTCAAACTATACTTACATATGCGGTTAATACAAGAGAAAACCATCCATTACTCACGCGTAAAACCTGTTTGGGAACCGAGAAGCAAAAGTTGGCAAGCCTGCGGGCATGAAGTCAAATAACCTCTGCTTCCTCGGACTGTCAGTTAGCAAACAGCAGGATCACCGTCTTGAAACAAGGCCTGCAAACCAACCATGCATCTATGTTATTTTATTTACTAAAATATCTTTTTTAAGGACGTATTTTATGGCACTGTAAGATAACGATAAATAAACCTTAATAAATAAATAAATATTATCATGCATAACAGAAATATTAAATAATTACTTATGTATATAATAATATAAAATCAAACTATAATAAAATAACCTTAAAATAATCCTCTTAATAATAGGCCTAACAAAATAATAAATTAAACCCAAAACATTAAAATAACACTTTCTAAGATACCCATGATAAGAACTTTCTAATAAACTAGCTGTACCCTGCCACGCTTCGTGGTGGCACATTGTGGTTGCATGGATGAGAAATTAGAGACAAAACAAAGCATACGTTTCACAGAATTTTAATTTTGCAATACTTGAGAATATACAATAATTTTTTTTTGTTTTACCATTGTCTGCGTAGATATAAAGGCTATCTGGTTTGCCGACACGGAAACACGCACTATACAGTTGTACATGTGAGAAGCAATCGGCATATAAATCTAAACCACAAAATTCTAAAGATTGACCTTGAGCTATATTAATTGTGATTGCGAACGCCAATAGAATTGGGAATTGACATCTTTAAAATGGAATTGGTGTATCAGAAGGGATCATGGGAATTCGAGGGATGAGGACATCTTCACCTATGAAAGGCCCCGTTAAAATCGTTGCTGCCGCTACATTGTTCATCAATTTTTTAATTGCGAGTCGCGTGCCGTTGCAGAGTATTGGCTGATTAATATTCCACAACATGATAATTGGCACACCTATTTTCTATTTTAATATTTGTGTTGGCATTCCTGGCAGATCAAGTGAGTTCAAAAATTCCGTTGTGTAATTAACTACTTCATCTACTTCCACAACGGTGTCTATCGACTTATAAGTAATTTCCTCACTTTGAATGCTGGTTTGAATAACATTATTAATTGATAGACATATTTATTCTTCGCGGCCAGGATAGCTCGTTCACTGAGACAATCATGATTCTCATACTTAATTTGAATATTAGGAAATAATTTTTCGTTCAGTTCTTCTTTCGATGTTACTAAATTACAAAAATTATCAGGCATTTATATTCGTCTTGACGTCCCATAGACTGGCAGCTGTCCGTTACCAATGTCCAGTAATTGTCGTGAGAATACCTCGGCTGATTGATCGTTCTGCAGCTGGACACGCATATTCGTAGTCACCTGCAATTTACGTACGTGAGGCAACAATGTTGAATATTTCAGGCAAGCGTTTATTTCGTCCAATGGTGTCGATCGAGAAATTACAGGCAATGTTTGCCTAAAATTTCCTGTGAGCAATATCAATGCATTCGCGAATGGTTGAACGTTTCCACGTAAATCTCGCAACGATCGATCAAGAGCTTCAAGCGATTTTTTATGTGACATCGTGCATTCATCCCAAACAATGAGCTTACATTTTTGAAATACTTTTCCCATACCGGATGCTTTGGGAGTCTCGATGATCTGCATGTTTAATGGCAACTTCAGGGCTGAATGAGCAGTCCTTCCACCTGGTAACAATGTCGCAGCTATTCCAGACGAAGCGAGAGCTAAGGCTATGTCATTTTTTGATCGAATCGTTGCCAGAATAAATCTGATAAGATCCTCCTGGCGCATCCAAGAAGAAGGTCCCCCCAACTCCGCCATTTATCATTTGTATTATGTGATCATAAATGCCCTTATGTTCATGGTTTTATTTGGGAATGTTTGATTGGACATATGACTGGAGATCACCAGTGTTGTAACTCTGTTCACGACGCAAATCCACATCGAATGAAGCAGTCACAGCTCGGGTGAGTGTTGGCATTCCCAATTGACTAAGAACTTTATTTGCAATAGCTATTATTTAGCAATGTTTCATTGTAAATGCCTTCTGTAAATTCCATGGATATATTGACATTTTCTAGGCGTACTCTATGCAAAATATCCTCAGCCATTTGCGATCGATATCTTTCCCATAACTCTGTGGGATATGAAGGGAAGCAAGCGGTCAATATAATTGCGAATAATGTGCGAATTTGGTTTGGATGTGCCGTGTTGCACGCGTCATTAAAACATATATCCCACTGTTGGTCGTTTTCTAATAAATTCAGAGCTTGACAAGCACTGCAGAAAGTGGCATGTGTGACGCCGTCAACAATTCTCAATTGCTCGAAATATCTAGGACCAGGCACATTTACCAACAGCATGCGAAGGAATAAAACATTAATCTTGAAAAGGATGCATTGTATAAAGTCTACCAATTGTATTTCTCTGAAAATACCAGGTTGACCGTCGACTGGCTCACCTCGTCTGCGTCGTACGAATGCTTTTTACATGCTTTATATTAGCTTCACCTGTATGTTTGTTTGTCTGTCCGTCTGTAACTCTTTCGACTAAGAATGAGTGGCTCATCACTGTAAAATGTCCCATCAATTTCATTACGTTCGTTAGCCGAGCGGTCTAAGGCGCGCGACTTCTGTGACGACTGTTTTCGTGATCAGCGATCGTGGGTTCTCCTCCCGGCCACGCCGAAAATAAAAATTTATTTTTTTTTCGGTAAATTCTAAGATTATATCCATACATCTAACTGTAAATGATTCGGAGAGACTTTACCATTTCTTTGTGACGTTGCAACTCCAAATAGTTATCTCATATGGTAATAGGTAGTGTCGGTAACTCATTTCCCTATGATAATTATACATAAATATAGTTTAAAAAACTAAAAAAACATGCTTTTAAAGAATATCAAACTAAAAAGTTAAAAATAAATATAGTTTAAAAAACTAAAGAAACATGCTTTAAAAGATTATCAAACTAAAAAGTTAAAAATAATTTTAAAATTTAATTTATGACAATAGTATATAAGCAATACTAGTATAAATGAGAAAAAAGCATGGGGCGCTTAATATACAAAAAATATGGCACAAAGCGCCTCAAGCTTTTTTCTCATTTATACTAGTATTGCTTATATACTATTGTCATAAATTAAATTTTAAAATTATTTTTAACTTTTTAGTTTGATAATCTTTAAAAGCATGTTTCTTTAGTTTTTTAAACTATATTTATTTTTTTCAGTTACGTTCCACGTGTAATAAGAGGGCACCTCTGAGTACATCAGAGTTCTGGCGAAAGCGTCTTCCTGAAATAAGGTGAAGAAAGCAGTCAGAGTTGTACCAGGTGGATTAAGGGCTCTTTGCTACATATTTGCATCTGTGAAATAAACACGCTGCCCATTCTCTAAATGTACTGCTAAGTGAACCACAGCTGGATGGCGTTCATGAATGGGAAATGAAAAAATTCGCCATGCAGCCTCATTGCTGCTTATGTATCTTCCAGCTTGGTATTGTGCAATTTCATCGCTAATTCGTACTGCATTTCTGTCACTATGCTTTGGTTGCACACCAAACACTGCCATATCGCTGCCTTTATTCACATACTTACATATGTATTTAATCGATTTGACAGAATTACAATATTCTACATTTATGTGCGCTTTGTATGTTTTTGACAACAGAGGCCAATATGGGACCGCCCAACGGTTATCTACATCAATATCACCATTTCGCGTGTGTATAGTTGCCGAATTCCCGCCATCTTTAGTTGATCGTCTCATATACCGAGGATATCCATCGTCTCCTGATACTGTGTTGGCTGTGAATGCTCGAGGATATTTCTTAGAGCATTTCCCGTCTACCATGAATGATGAATTCGGATTTAGTGTACCGCATGGTCCGTGTATCATGTTTTTGATAACAACTGCATGCATATCCTTATCGACGTCTGCCCGTGGAATCTCAGCGCATATCATATCGTAGATTTCGTCTGAAGTTATTTTATCGTAGATCCAGAATATTATATGCGTATGAGGCAATCCTCTATTTTGCCATTCTACTGAATACATCCAGCAGCGCACAGATCCAAACACTTCATGTTTCACAATGAAATCCATTAGTGACTTAAGATTTTGTCTGGAAACACATGCTGTGATGTCATGCCTTTCCATGGATGATTGCCCAAGAAGTAACAGCTGCTGTATCTCGTCCCAAGCTGGATTGCATGTGAAGGTGACAAATAAGTCTGGACGCCCGTAATGACGAACATATGCAATTGCATCTTGAGCATATTCCTGCATGTGACGTGGACTGTATATGTATGAGGATGGCAAAATAGTTAGATTTCCAATGTTGGTTGTATTACCGTCATTCACAACTGCATCTCGCAAATGAATTATTCTTCGGAGCGAAGTTTGGTCTGATTTAAACGAAGGAACAGCAAACGTTCCGTTTCAATTTTTACATACATATCAACAAAGTACTGGTGAAACAATGATTACATTTCAAAATATAATTGTCCTCGTTCCTCCAAATCATTAAGCGATAGTTCATCGACTTCATCTCTATGCATTTGAAGGAATTTATGGCAACCACCTGGGAACGGGAGCAGGGAACCAATTTTGTGATTTATTTTTCATTTGATTTTAAAAGTTGGCATGAATTGAGCAGTCACAATTTCCGCACCAAACTATGTCATTTGGAAGCAAGAGTTATATTTCCTGATGTTCCATAGGAAATGCTTCGATTCAGCGGTAGATCCAGCAATAAGAGTTTTCAGCGGCTCTGGTGGTGCTTCAAGTTGAGGCAATTTGATTTTTCCGCCAGCGCAACACATCCATTTAGTTTCATCATCGAACTTTAGAGCCTGGCAGTGGGTACAGACGTGACTCATCTGGCCAATGATAACGAGCGGACTTGAACTATAATCAACAGCTGGATTGTACCGGAATGCAAGACGATTGTATTGTAGATTCAGATCTGCAGTTCTTTGGGTACGTGTTTCAGTTATCCTCGACGCCTCGCGTCCATTCCGTTGAGAACGAACCAAATCTGTTGCTGCGGAACGCGACTGCCGTGTCCGCAATCGTGCATCCTCGAGCCTGGCTGCTCGTCTCTCTGTTGGTTCCGTGTTACGCGCCTGGATGGAGCTTAGTCTGTTCGTCTGTCGTACGGTTGCCCGCTCTTACTCAGTCATATTCTCGATCCTTCTGTGTGGCAAGTGCGACGACCACAATTCGTTTTTCTGCTAGGCATTATTTCTGTTATCAGTGGAATAGAAAGAAGGGGTAAGATTATAACCTCTTATGGCACTCACAGCTCTTGGTTGAAAACCATGAGAGATAGGAAAAGTTTAATAACGAAAAATTTTCATTTTGAAAAACTCAAAATTATTTAATTAAACTTTTTTCACCTATCCATCATGGTTTTCATAGCTGCAGCTCGACAACGATGAGACAAAGGACAAAACTTATTGGCAAGTAACAAAACTTTCGATACAAAGTACACAAAGCTTAAATTGTACTTCAATTTTGGCGAACAGCACAGTGAAATCCCAATGTGACCATGAAAAAGCACTTAAATCAAGATGTTGCCTGTTGTAGGGACAAAAAAAAAATTATAATAAAGATTCTGCAATTCTGAGAGGGCAAAACCTTTTATTAATATTTTTTCTCCCCGTCCCTCATCGTTTTTACAACTCCATGTCGACAACAATGAGACACAGGACATACAGTAGTGTAAATTATTTAAAAATTAATAGTATAAGTTAAATACATGAATTTAAATAAATAAGTAAAATATTCGTTAAATGAAATAGTTAAATAATAATTGTAAAAAAATAATATGTTTTCTGTCCATTTCTCATACCAAACATAACCTCTACTTGTGATTTGTGGATACGCTTTTCTTTTTGTCAATAAATACTGTAATTGGGAACAGGTAATATTTCACACGTGACTGCGGTTCTCGTTTGCTTAGTATAGCTTCCGGAAGATGGCTCGGTTGCTGGTACACAGATGACCGTTAATTTTTTTTTCTCGCGGTTACGGGTATGTAACTGACGCGAAAAATAGATAAAAAACATCTTTGAAGCGGGTTGTATATCGTGGCAAAATTTGAGCTCAATCGGTACAGAACGTTTTGAGTTTTTGAAGCGTACACAAACCAACTTAACATTTATATGTATATATAGATATAGATATAGATAATATGATAAATAGTATTTTATATATAATTATGTTATAAAATAACAATAAAATATTAATAATAATACATAATTAATAAATCACATAAATAGTGTATAATACCTTTAAGTTATAACGTAACAAACTCTAACATTACATGCAGTGGTTAAAGAAAAACTAACATTTTTATCTACCCATAAATAATAACTTAACACTGTGTAAAATTACTTGCCGTGTTAAAAAACTAACATTTTGATATGATTATAAATCATCTACGACACCTGAGCCCACAAAGATAATTTACCTGGAAGCAAACACCTTCAATCAAAACCGGTCAGGTTTGCTTTTGTGAAACGAGGGCAGTGGAGAGAGGAATTTCCTGCCCAATTACCTCTCGTGAAGGCGTCGCTAAACATATATTCCGTCTCCTCCTATCCTGTCGCACCCGGGGCAGCACGATTTAGGCCTACCCAGCAGCTCGACAGAAAAATTGTATCATATCCAATCACTGTAAAAAATGACACAAATACAAATAAGCTGTTTGGAAACTAGAGCACTGGGCTGCAGCCCCGAAGCAACACAACACGGAGTACAAGGTTCCCATCCAGCAACAATTGTCTACCAAAGCGATAACCTCTACAGAAGGCTTCTCAAAATACCTCAATTTATATTGAATAATTTGTATATTATTTTAGTTCTAATTTTAAAAAAAAACACTGTTCAAAGCCGGCAATATACACGTACAAAAATGAAAACAAACATAGAGAGGAAACATTTACAAATACATAATATAACAAACATAGATATATAATCAACAATAAGATAGTAAAATAAATGTTTAAGATCTCAGGAAAGTAAAAAAAAAAATCAGTTAACAATATTAGTAATAATAAATGCTTAACACTTGCAAAGCTAGTGAATTATTATATGATGGCCGATGTTACAAAGGTAAATAACTAATGTAATGTAACAAATCTCTGAGACAAAGTTCATGAAATTTTATGAAACGATTAAAGAAATTACTACAATTATAATATATGATATATACACCGCATTAACATTTTATATTAATTTGAAGTTTTATCTCAGTCTTTCTATAGCAGAAGAATGGTACTTTCAGAGACGTATGATCTCTTACATTAAAACAATCAAATAATGAAAACAGACAGCCAAACGTCGCATCGTGCAGACCTCCAGGTGTTACCGCGCCATTTACAAACCGCTCGAGATTTATTAATAGTGTCTTCTGATAACGAGAAGCATTTCAAAGCCATTGCATGTTTCCATACATATTTCTTCTGTAATAATGGTTTTTTACAGTGTAAAATGCTAAAACGGGTGCTTTCACGGACATCTCTAGGTATGGAAAATTCAGTACACGGTATTGTAAGTGGTTTAGGGACGTGTAGGGGACCCTTTATCTTTAGTGTTCCATCATAGAGTGATAGGGTGACTGCTGCAAGTCTCACAGAGGTGCGTTACCGACGAGAACACTGAACACTGCACGCCAGTTCTGTGCCGGGCCCGTAGAGGCTGTGAGGCGTGCGATGCGCGAGCCAGAGTCGCCCTTAGCTCCACCACGCTGCTAGAGCTCGTGCGGACATCTTAACGTATGCTAAATTATAGGTTTTAATGTTCTTAAGTATATTTCGTAGAATGACTCAACGTCTTTTCAACATGAGAGTTTTTAGAGACGATAAAGGATGATAATGAAACTAAATGGATTGTGAAGGAAACGGCAATGCCTGCCACGTTTCCCACGCAGAAAAATAAAAATTGTGAGAAAGTCTTTCAGTACTTGCCAGTGATGTGTAAACATCTAAACTCTGTGAAGAGTAACTTCGTGTGTTCTCATATTGCAAATAAACTTATAATACAAAACCTGCACACCAAATTTAACTTACAATGCTTTAAAACAATGACGAGCATGATAAATATATATGAATGATTCATTTCAGGGGAAATATTAAAATTTGTTTCACATTTTTAAAACCTAACTATAATTCTGTTTAACAAATTGGCACTGTCGTTTTTGAGGTTATAATTATTTTGGTGGGTTGAAGGTGAAATTTTAGTATGCACCAGTGATGCAATGAAATAAGCGCGCATTACACAGCGGGAATCTGACAGGTCGAAAGTCCAGTGTGCTTGCATGCAGGAACTACTCTAGCCACGAGCCGAAATTGTCAAGATTGTTGACAGATGGGGATTGTACTATGTGTGTTGGTGTACCAAAGTAAACTTTATGGTAGTGAAACTATCATGGAAAACATTTTGTAAACTTGAATAGTCATAACAAAATATAATAGTAGCTTAAAAACTACCTTTAATTTATTAGCCAGGTAAATAGCGTTAGGACAAACATGGCTTCAAATATATTTAATATTTTTTTTGTACTTTAAAGCATTGCGAACATGACGCTATCTTTGAGCTAACTATTAATATAATAGTTTCAGTCCATTAGATCCCACCTTTGGAATTGATTTTCGACTAGGAATTATATTAAAGTACTGACCATCTTGTTAATTTCATTAAACAGTTATTACTTTAAATTTTTCAATACTCAAAAATTAAGCTGGTAAAAATTTTTGAATCACATACCACTAAGTATACGTGTATTTGTTTTTAAGTAAACGAGTGAAATTAGTCTGCAAATACTTCCTAAACCTTAATATTATTGAGTTGATTCAACATTTTTGTTATAAAATAATATTATTAAAAATTTTAAATAAAAATCTTCTTTCTACGAGATTGAAACCACGGCCCTCGTGCTTGCGAAGCCATGGGGAAACGTTAGCGAGTACAGGTATTGAAATCATTGTAAAGCCAGTTATTTTTAGGTATTTAAAACTATAAATTACCTATTCCTATGACTATTTTAGTTTACCAAATATATTCAGAGTAGTTTCACTATCATAAAGCTTCATTTGGCACACAGATACGTTTGGTATGTATCGTAATATTTACCAAAGTGACGATATACGGGTGTATGTTGCTACACGTCTGTCCGCCATCTTTCCGAGGTTTCTGAGAGTTCTGCGCGGATGCAGCACAGTTGTCTCGCATTTCCGTTCCATTTTCACGAAATTACTCCTGCCAAATGACGTATACCGAGAGCTAAGATGATCTACACATCAAAAAATTTACTGTAATTTTACAAAAGATTCCTCTGGAAACTATTTGCCAAGAATTAGTTTGTAATACTTCAAGAACGATATTGCAACTTGGTACAACACATCACGTAGCTATGGTTATTTTTGTACATATGAAATACGTGCGTTTTTCGAGGAAATACTGTTTATTACGTACGCAAACGGGCGCGTAATTTTTTTTAATGTTTCATTCAAGCATAATTAATTTAAACACCATAAAAAAACTCGCATATTCAACAATTTGACTTTATTTTGTTGTATAATGCTTATTAGTGTGCGCAGTTAATACTGGAAAGCTATTCGGGGAATGGTTTACAAATAATTTAAAATGTTGTAGGTACTGGGACAACACAAAGCATAAATTCCCGGCTAAGAATCTAAAGCCAGTATTACTGCGAACACTATTTTGTAGCGATACAGTTGTTTTCATGTAAGTGTTCAAAATAACAAGGAACAAGGGCGGGCGCTGACTGCCGAGTCCACCAGTGGCGATGTCTTGGTGCACTTCGCCGTGGGAGAAGACGGGGCATGACTTAAGGCGAGTGAGGCAACAGTACAAGTACAGACAGGACTATCTGAAATAATCTTTTACCGTCTCCATTCTAAACACATAGTTTGCGAGACGCATAGTTTGCCGAGCAGCATTTTCGCAGTGGTAAATAATAAAGGGTGGACAACTTGCTTAGGAACAAGTTTCTGAGACATTTAAGTAAGTTTGAAACAGTCATTTGAATATTTGTAATTATTTTTTTCACGAAGTAAAATATTTTTGTATGTTATTGAACACTTCACTACTTGAATATTTATTGTTATTTTAATTGGCATATTGCCGGTAGCAGAAACATATAAAGTAACCTATATATCATGTAATAATTTTGTTTCGAAGCAATATGATTTGTGATATCATTAAAGGCAACGATTCTTTGTGGTTAGCCACTACAATAATTGTAATCAGTCTAAGGCTAATATGTATTAATATTAATTTTATGTTTTCTATTATTTTTAGCAGTTGCCTGTCAACCCCAGCGAGACACTCGCCAGTACTGAAGCGAAGCGAATAACAAGATGGCATGTGCAGTATTCGGTTACATTTTTGCTTGTTTGTCAAAATTGGACTGTGTTAATAAAATTTTTTTTTGTTTGGACACTTTCGTTCGTTTAAGGAAAAAAAAACCTTCTTCTGGTTCCTTCCGAGGTGTAGCAAACTTTTAATATTGCCACAAACTGATTCTCCAATGCAGTAGTTTTATTTTTGCAGTATTTGTGCCGGGTTAGTGTTTAGAATTCACAGCCGTACATGCTTGTAGTAACACTAGAGAAATGAGTGTTTTTTTGTTTTTTTTCGTGGAAAGGTTTCAAGACTAGCATGTGTCAAAACGTTGTAGCGTCGTTTGTGTTTCTCGATTCTTCGAATATTATTCAGGTACACACCCACTGTTGGGACGCGAATCACAGCAAGTCTGAGCGGAAGAAAGATCGTCCAGGTCGAATACGGCAATGGTTTCTCTCACAGACGGCCGCCAGTCACAAAGAAGAAACCGCTGTCGCGCGGGCATAACATATTGCAGTCTAACGAGCGGTCCCGAAAAGTACCGCTAGATGTTTTGTGTGTGTGTTCAAGTCCTCGCTGGATCTAGCCTGCTTCAGGTCCAGGTGACGCCACGCCATTCAGCCAATCACGGAACGCCGCGTCGAGACAGGCGCTCCCGCGGTCCCCGCCTGCGCCTCGGCCCCACATGACGTCACGATGAGTCGGTTCCAGGCGGAGCTGCCCGCTTGCGCGTGAAGGCCTTCACACGCCTCTACACATCAGGTGCGTGGCTTCACCGTTCCTTCCGTGACTCAGTCCACGTTACTAGAGTCCCGTCTGGCGTCGGGATAGAATTCAGAGCCCTATGGGCGCTCTATCAATGTTTATAGACCGGCGAAATTCACGGATTCATTTCGCAGTAGGCTAGAATTAAAAAAGGTTTTGTCTTCGACCTTCTTCTCTGTGAAAGACTCTGAGTCAATTGGAGACCATCATCAGAATAAGTATCTGAATACAGGCAACCCAGGTTATAAATATCTCAAGCGAACAACCAACGAGCAGGGGAGTTTTGCCTAACTGTGCAAAGGACTGTAAAGTCTAACCGGGCATGTGTCGTTTTGCCTAAAGGAGTTTTGCCTAATTTTAGGCAAAACGCCGTTTAGGCAAAACGCCGTTAGGAAAAACGCCGTTAGGCAAATCGCCGTTAGACAAAACGCCTTAGGCGAAATGACTTTAGGCAAATCGCCGTAACGAATTCATGTTTAGGCAAACCGCCGTTAGGCAAATCACCTGTTACTCGTCTAACCTGGTTGTAATTGAAGACGCGAATTTTTCCAGTCCCTACCAATGTTTTCTTTTTACTTTAATTTCTTAACGAGAACATTTTCGTCCTATTTATTCGCTCACTACCTGATGCGCTTACTTCTCTCCTAGCTGAGCATCGCTCATAGAGGGGCGTGTCCAAATAACTGCGGTCCAATCATGAACACAGTGCATGACGTCAGTGACCGTGCGGGGCCGCCAGCCAGCTCCGAACCTGGTATCGTGGTCCGGTCTCTCACGTTCGTAACAATAATATAACCCATGTCATGTGCTTTAGTATATGGGATGAGTCTGAATTCAACCAGCAAACATCAGCTACTTACATAGACGAGTATGTCTTTTCAGGTTGTCACTACGGTAAAATGTATCTTAACAAATTTGACATCTTAAATGGTTGCGATGGCCACAACCACAGCAACAATAACAACAACTATCCACTAGTCAGCTGATGAGAGCACTCAAAACAATAATAATACTCGCACTCGAGTACAAATTTTTACATTGGATGGTACTATATGTTATAATTAGAGACCTGCAAAATTCGCGGATTCATTTCGTGATATGCTACAATTCAAATAATTATACCTTAACGCTGCTTCTGCAATTGGTTCACTGTTAATCTGGAGTAATGAGAGCCAATTAGAGACCCTCGCTCAAAGAAGTGTCGAATCACAGACACTCGGTCGAGACGACTCACAAGTCAGCAGCCAATGAACAGGTGGCATTTGCCCGAGTGTGTAGAGTGTAGTAAGTCTATCCTGGAGGTCATTGAATCCGCGAATTTTGCAGGTCTCTAGTTATAATGCTATACCTACATAGTCTATACACAAGCATATATAATATATTATACTTTTCCTGGAGGACTCTGGACCAATGAGACACCCTCAACCAAAGATGTATTGAATGACAGATCACCCAGGGATCACATCTCGGAATTCAGCAGCCACTGGTCAGGTGAGGTGACCTTTTACCGAATATACCTACAGAGGACTGTTGAGTCTATCCTGGTGGTCATTAATACCCGCGAATTTTTCCTGTCAACAGCTATAACAGAAGCAGCACAAATGTTTAAGTACAGTATATTTTCGATAATCCGGCATCCAACGGCCCGGAGTGCCAAGAACCATCTTACAGATGCATTTTCTCTACAACTTATTGCTAGAGACCAGGATATTTCGCGGATTCATCTGACCTCTTGATGGAATTCAAAGTCATAGGCGTTATCCACCCATGTTTGCTTTCCCATTGGTTGAATTCTTAGCGAGAACATTTTTATCCTTGTTAATTGGCACTACCTGATTCGTTAATTTCTCTTCTAGCTGGGATCATTGGCTCACGGTCGTAGAGAGGCGTGTCCAAATAACCGCGGTCCAATCATGAACACA
This sequence comes from Bacillus rossius redtenbacheri, assembly GCF_032445375.1. NCBI lineage: Eukaryota > Metazoa > Arthropoda > Insecta > Phasmatodea > Bacillidae > Bacillus > Bacillus rossius. Next base: position 279,380,026 of record NC_086330.1, on the reverse strand, counting down.
GTGCGAGAGTGCGAATGTTTGCATTCTAACTTACGACTAAATTAATGCGCGTAATTTCCGTATATCTACTTATAGCGTTCCGGCATGCTATTAACCCGGCACCTGCAAAGTCCTGAACTGCCGGATTATCGGAAGTCTGATGTATTTGAATTATAATCTGTCGCATATTGATATGGTCTGAAAAAATTTCGTGATTTCTATTGCCTTCAGGGTAGACCACACAGTCCTCTGTACACTCGGGCAGACAACGCCAGTCCATTGGTTGCTGACCTATGGGTAGGGGCAGGCATTATTGCAAAAAAAAAATTAACCCCTAATAGACTGTATGAAGGTATACCCGCAGCAGCGGTTTCTTTCTTGAGTTTAGCGGTCGTCTGAGAGAGACGTTGTATGCCTTATTCGACCGAGCCACTCAGGACGCGTTTGCTCCCGCATTGATTAGCTCTGATTGGTGTTATAACAACAGGCATTTACCTCAAAGAAACTCATCCAATCATGAAACAAAGACGATGCTACAGCGTGTTAACTTTCAGATGGACTCGGAAATATTTTCGCTGAAATATGAGTGCCCCTACTTATGAGTCGTCTCAAATGGTTTACCTGTGAGTCAATACTTATTTGGTTGAGGGTTTCTCATTGGCTCAGAACCGTCCAGATTAACAGTCAGCCAATAGCAAAAGCAGCTTAAAGGTGTGTGTCTAGGTGTGTGTGTGTGTGTGTGTGTGAATTCTAGCCTATCGCGATATGAATCCGCGATTTTTTCCAGTCTCTACATATTGAACACGTGATTCTTATTCTGTCTGTGGGAATGCCGTGGCCGGGCGGGCGAGGCCAGACACCCGCGCGCCGCGCCGTGTCGAGGCCCGAGAGCGACTTGCGCCAGTCGAGACGATGCCACGGGGACCCAGCTCCGAATTGCCATAGGGGCGGGTTGTGGGCAGGGGTAGTGTTCCGGGTGGTTGGTACGGAATATCTCCCACACAAATGGGTTGGAACTGGGAAAAATTCGCGGTTTCGAACACCTCCAGGATAGACATTATTCAGGCAAATGTCTTATACTGTTTGGCTGCTTACTTGTGAGACGTCTCAACTTGGTTGCCTTTAAACCGATCCTTATATGGTTGTATCTCTCTCTCTCGTTGGGCCTTAGTTCTCCAGATTAACTGTAAGCAAATACCAGGAGCATCACAAAGGTATGGGCATTTAGATTTCGGCCTATCATGCATGAATATGAGAATTTTTTCGTTCCCTATTATTAAGCTAAAATCTAAATACTTATACATTTGTGCTATTTCTGCTATTGGCTCACAATTCATCTGGATAACTCTGGGCCAGTACGGAAGTTTCAACCAAAGAAGTAGGCCTATCGAGTCACAGGCAACCCATTTTAGACGTCTGACAAGTCAGCAGCCAATTCGAATGAGACCTTTCCCTAGTACTCAGAGGAATTTGGAGTCTATCTTGCAGGTAATTATCACCCGCCCTTCCAATAAGGTATGCCCGTGCCTGCGGTTTCTTTCCCTTGTGATTGGCTGCCGTGTGCACGAGAAGACGTTGTCTTGCTTGTCCGGGTCATGCAGAACGTCTCGTCTTCGCTGTGATTCATGTCGCTACAGTTGGCATGTATCTGAAAGGACCTCAACCAATTAATGAATACCAACTATTTTTGGGGTTTTAACATGCAGCTAGTCTCAAAATATTTTCGCTAAAACGAATTTGTTGATACGCGCCTGCATGATTACGTTATTTTCTGGTAACAGGCTTATGCATTAACAAGTAGTTTAACTGTTTCTTATTTATTGACTGCTGCCACATTTTACCTTTTTTCCGAAGAGCATGTCTTTAGAGATGCTAATATGAATTCTTTCGTATTTTGTTATTAGCTATTCAGCACTACAGGTAGTCTCAAACTAACCTTGCACACAAAACATTTTTCTGTACTTTTATGAAAGATAACTTTGTAAACCATTTGCCGAGAAATAGTTTGTAAAACTACAAGAAAGATATTGTACTTTGCACAACACATGACTAAGCTTATTTTTGCATATATTAAATACGTTTCTCGAGATAATACTGAATATTTATTACAAAAATTGGCGCATATTTTATATTTTAATTGTTTATTCATTCAAGCATAAATTTTTTCCAACCATTGAAAAGATAATCGAAAAATCAATTATTGTACTTATTTGTTTTGTTGTGCTTAATAATGAGTGCAGTTAATAATGGAAAGATATTCAGGGGACAGTTAACTGCACGGTGTACACTGACAAAATAAAGCAAAAATTCCCCTGGTAGGAATCCAAAACAGCATTACTGCGAACATTATTTTGTAGTGATATAGAAGTTGTTTTCATGGAAATGTGCAAATTTACAAAATCTGTAATTTAAAAAAATATTATTTCTGCTCTATTTAAAAAAATTACAGTTTGAATAGAAACTGAAAAAATGCGTGGATCCAATGACCTCCAGGATCAACTCCAAATTCCTCTGGGTAGGCAGGAAAATTTTTCATGCTCATTGGCTGCTAACTTGTGAGGCGTCTCAACTGGTTTGCTTGTGATTCGCCACAGAGTCCTGTAAATGAACTGTGAACTAATAACAGGAGCAGCACAAACATGTAAGTATTTAGGGTTTAGCCCATCACGCAGTCAATCCACGAAATTTTCCAGTCTCTACCTATGGATCCGACAGAAAAGCCATTTTGACGAACATAAATTTACGTGTAAGTTTGCCTCCAAATCATAACGCCAATTTTCCGATTCTCTGCTGTAAACACACGTCGCAAGACTTCAATGTTATAAACTACAGCAAATTTACGGACTTGTTAACGAAGAATTTAACTCAAATAAACTAAGAGTGCTTCATAATTTAAAATAACCGGATTTTCGTAGAAATTGCGCTGTATTTAGACTTCCGAGCTGTGTGTTTCTTTCTGAACAAAGGTAAACACACACCTAGGCAAAAGAAAAGTGTTCTTACTGTAGACAAAACTATTAATATACCAAGAATATTCTTTGGATACAGGTTCAAAGCAAGTGAACTCAGTGTCCGCACATTTCTTAAGATAGCCAGCCTTCAACGTATAGTTGTAACCAGCGTTCTTCGTGAACTGAAGGTGAGAATATTTAACAGCGCGTCATGCGGATGTGTGCAAGGTTTCTAGCAGACGCGCGAGAAACATTTCCTCTCCAACTCAACAAGGGAAGCAAAAAATTATTAATATTATTTTGCTGTTGCCTAACCTTTCTGCTCCCTCATCACCTCCTCCTCATTAATTCTTCCTCGCGCAAACGTCTACGATACCGCGAACTCATCACATGTGCACATTCGCCTACCTGGTTCGTCCGTCAAAGCAAACTCGCCACTTGCGAAAGCGCCCTTGCGATTGGCCAGCCGCGAATCGCGCCACCGGGCGCCGGCCAATGAGCTCTCGCTACCAACTGCGAACAATGGCAAGCACGCACTGGCTAGGCAGCAATGCCGTTACTGTCCCTCGAGGTCTCCAGCCCATACATTGTAATTATTTTTTTTTTAACGGAACCGATATTCACTTTAAATTACGTATACTTGTAAATTTGTACATTATACATTTACAAAACAGTGTTCGCAGTAATACTGGGTTTGGATTCTTACCCGGGAATTTATGCTTTGTGTTTGTCCCAGTGCTTCCAATAGTTATTTGTAAACTGTTCTCCGAATAGCTTCCCAGTATTAAACGAGCACATAATAAGTATGATACAACAAAATAAATAAAGTTGTTGAGTATTCAATCATTTTTCCCATGATTAAAAAAAAATTTGGAATGAAATATCAATTAAGATATTAAATAATGCGCCAATTTTTGTGAGAAATACGCAGTTTTATCTTGAAAAACGTATTGCATGTATGCCAAAATAACCGTTTCCACATGTACAAAGTTGCAATATCTTTCTTGTAGTAGGTATTACAAACTATTTCTTGGCATCTTGTTTCCAAAGAAATCTTTTGTAATCATTTCAAAAAATTATATAACCTTACACTCGATGGGCTAGGGTCGGCCCAGTACCAGGATCAACAACGATAGTTATAAGTAGAGTCTGGAAAAATTATCTGGTTCAATGACCTTACCACGTTGGCTTCCTGCTATAGATTTAAATAATCAACCTGAAATACCAGCTAGACAAGATGAGTCAAAGCATTTATTGCAGAGTGATAAGACAGGCTATAACAAGGGAAAAGCTACAAATGTAGGGAATAAGCCATCTTCAGGGATAAATGACTTATTTCGTTGGGTAAAAAGCTCTATAGATGGATTATTAGATTCTAGATCTGCTTTACCTGTTGAAACGCCAAATGATACAACTAAATCACAAGTTGCTGCATCAATAAATATAGACGGTGCAATAATGTTACTTGAAGTCCGCTGTATAGTCGGGTAAATAGCGCTAGTTGGTTGGCTGCTGATTTGTGAGCCGTCTCAGCTGGGTTGCCTGTGATTGGATGCTTCACATGAGAAAATATTAGTGGCAGAACAACAAATGTAGGGGCGGTCTAGAGTTTAAATTTTATAAATAGCCCTTGAATAATAGTAATGACTACGAACTTGAAAACTTCTCGGGTTCATTGACCTTAATGACGGACTCGCGAACCTCTGCATTCTCGGGTGAACGTCGCCTGCCCATTGGCTGCGGACTTGTCAGGCGTCTCAACTGGGTGACTTGTGATTCCACACATCTTTGATTGAGGGTCTTCAATTGGCCAAGATTCCTCTATACTAATAGCAAACCAATAGCAGAAGACGCAAAAAGGTATAATTATTTTAATTTCAACGTATCACGGAATGAATCCGCGAATTGTTCCGGTCTCTAACGATATGTGGAAAATACACATATTTTGGGTAGAAAATAATTGAGGTATTATTTTTAAAATGTTAAATAGCTCTCATGAAAAATGTGGTTTATGTGAGACAGTGTCTTATGCGTCCGAGGTGCACATACAGACTCACACGCTAGTTTCTTACAGAATGCAGCCTGCAAGTGTGGTTAAGGCTGCAGCGGGGTGAGTCTTGCTGAGTGAGGCAACACCGCCGCAGGGCGAGCTGCAACTGTACTGCCGTCACAAGGTCCGCAGTGCCAGACACGGGCATCGAACCACGGACCCGCGGAGAGCTCCAGGCCTCGCCCACGGCCTCTAGTTGTTGAAATAGCTGCTCGGTTTTAATGGTGGTGTAACTGACGGATGTTTGGTGACCTTGAGTTTTGAGTTTGATCATTTGGCGGGGTTGCATTCAGGACTCAAACCCGCGCCGTGTGAGGGTGGGGTCTTGACCTTAGCGACCAGCCTAAGGGCGCCGGCCAATGAGGGAGGAGCGCGCCCGGACGTCGATGGAAGCGTTGCCATTGGCCCCTTGGCTACAGGTCGCTCGCATGCGCAGGGCGAGTTCATTCGGGGTGCCCCACCACCACCCCGCAGCCATCATTACGATGGTTTTTAGGGGGGAGGGGAGGAAGCACTCACCTGCAGGTAACATCGACTCAGATGACGCTGCGTATTTGTTTTATCTAAAAAATTTCGCGAAATAATCTGATCGCTTATTAGATTGCAATAAGGTGTGCCCGTGCTAGCGGTTGTTTCCTTGTAAATGACGACCGTCTGCAAAAGAATCCACTGCGTTATTTGGCTGGGCCATTCAGGACGTGTTTGCTTCCGCACTGTATGGCTAAGATAGGTGTGCTGACAGTCGACAAGTAGATGAAATAAACCCAGCCAACCATGACACACAAACCATACTACAAAGTTTTAACACACAGTAGCTGGTAGGGAAATCTTTCCCGCGAAAATTGCATGGCCCTAAAGATAACGCGTTCATAGAGATCATGATACCGTTTTATCCAAAGTGAACTAAAAAATAATAATAAAGAGCAAATTAATGCAACATAATTATATCTACTAATGATGACACTAAGGACACCTGTATTTCGCGAATACATTTCGTGCCAAGGTATTTCACAAAAATATGTAGCTTTTTCTTAGAGTTATGGCGAATTATGGACGTGCAGCAGTACGGTACCCACATTATCACTGGCCCGTCATGTGCGGGAAAACACCTCTCAACGACCTCAGCCAATAACTACAAGAAATAGCTACAGGGTTTGGGAAATACCTTCACACAAATGTTTTCGCGAAATAATGATGCCACTAACTATACCATCTTGCACATTAATTTTGGTTAAACCACGTATGACGTACAGTTTCATGGACAGACAGTAAATGGAATAATGATGATGAGTAAGTAGGTATTACTAACTTTGATAGCTACACAACGTAACCTCGCTAGGTTTCAGTTCGAGTCGAATTACTAATTTCATACAATTCTAATGTCATGTTTTTCCTCTGGTACTCATAAACAGGAACTGTATTTCATTAGAATCTGCGTATTTTAATATTTGATATATCTAGCAGAATATACTGGAAAAAGTTATCTGTTTCTTTCATTTGCATGTTTAGAATGACTTTAATTTGACGCACATCCTTGTAATTCTTTGCCAGTGGAAAACATCTATAATTATTGCAATTGTATAACTCTGTGGGGTCAGTGAGTATTTTATCAAATTGGTAGAGACCGAAAAAATTCCAGAGTTTATTTCGCGGTTGGCTAGATTCAAACAGTTTTATATTTAACCTACTTCTATGATAGGTGCACAATTTATGTGAAAAAATGAGCCTACATATTAAAGTCCTCATCAAAAACGAAGTATTTATTGAATAACAGGCAGACCAGGCTAAAAAATGTTTCTGGTGAGCAACCAATGAACAGGGGGCTTTTATTTAAGTGTGCCTAGGACTGTGAAGCCTATCCTAGAGGTAATCGAAATCACGAATATTTCCAGACCCTACAGATGGGAGAGACTAAATGAACCTTAATGTTTCCCGAGCAAGCAAACTATTGTTAATTTAGACTGATGGTCAACCATACTGAAAAACTATATAGGTGTGGTTCTGCAAAATTTGCTTATCACAGAGTAGAATCCATCTTGTTGAGAAAAATACGAACGAACTCATTTGTTGTTTGCTGGCTGCTGCCCAATTCCACTGTCTATTCTGGTCGCTCAAATCTAGCTAACACGTTGTTTATTTGTTTATAGCCTGCCTGATAACGAGATTACTATACAATTGTGTTATTACCTGGTACGATGTTATAGACTGCACAGATTTGTTTATATTCAAGTCGTCATGTGTTCATTGGCTGCTGCATTTCACTGTTCCTCCTAATCGCACAAATATGGTTCGGTAAGATCTTTTTTTTAATGTTTGCAATTGGCTTCTAGTTGCTAGTTAATCAGGACGTGTCAAATAACCCGTTAAAAAAAACTAAGACCAGTCTAAAGCATAAACATTTGTTCTACTATAGGCCTCCGCCAAATAATGTAGTGACTTTATCAGGTCTCTATTAATAGCGTGTCACGGTCCTTTAAAATCATAGGAATCTCATTTTGATTTTTAAAGCCACCATCAGAAAAAAAAATACTTCCAACGATCAAAGCCAACCAATAACATTGGTCTCTTTAACATGTTGTCTATAAAAGAATGTCCCAGTTTCAGTGGTATATTATAACCGTTTAATCTATATTATTAGAACAAATCATACATCAAATTGAATATAAACTAACCTAGTATTTTTTACAACTGTTCAATATGTGCACCTTTGGGTATACGACATATATTCAACCTAAAGTCAATTCTTCCCACACTTTGGTTAACACGTCCGGAGCAATGGAAGCATAGTCTCTTTTATTCTGTGTATCAACTTGGCAAATCATTAGGTAGAGGCGGAACGTAGACACGGTCTTTCATAAAGCCCCAAAGGGAAAAAAAAATCACTTAGCGTTATGTCAGGTGAACGTCGAGGCCAGCGAAAAAAAAGCTCTATCGTTTCGACCATCGCAACCCATCCAACGGTCAGGGACAGACGTTTAACTACTCTCGTACAAAGATATTCCAATAGGGAAGGGCTCCATCCTGTTGCCAAACAAAGTTTACAGGTTCACGCTCTACTAATTGGGGAAAGTGCCGTTATTTCGCGCTGCAAGCGAGAAAACCACAAAGCAGTATTTCCGCATACACTTACCTAAAACTATTTGAGTTAATCTTTGATTGTGACCTGAAACCAACACTCTACAACGCTTACAGTTGGTAATATTAAATTTTAAAACTGGGACATTCTTTTATGGACAGATTATACCTATATCAAGCAATCGCAATGTTAAGTAAAATAACCACTTTCTGTATTAATGCAGCTAAATCATATGCAGTTGATTTAAGAGGAATATGTTTTTGCTAAAATAAATCTGACCACTCATTAGACTCCAATAAGGGATCCCTCACGCCAACCGTATTTTTTACCTCATAATAGGTGAGCTATCTGCAAGGAAAACCATTGCATTATTTGGTCGAACCATTCTGAAGCCACAAAATTACTGTGATTCATGTGTGCCGACAGTGGGCATGTATACCTGGAAGAAACTCAACGAACCATAGATAAAGATACAGCGTTATTCAAAAATATGGTCTAGAATGCTTTCCATGAAAAATTACACACACATATATTTATCTAGATAAAAATTAAAGATAAAAAATTTTCGATTACAAAGAATGATACCAATTTCTACTCTTATTTTAATCGCCCGTTGGTAAACTCGCTTCCAAGAGAAAATGCATTGGTGTCAGGTGATTAGAACCAACCGTGGTATATACGTAATGTGATCAAAATATTTGAACTAATATCCTTCAAAACACTCTCCTTGGCTAACGACGCGCACTTATCCCAGTGTTGGTTCCCTGTTTGAAAGCATTTCTGAAGGGCCTTCAGCTGCTCCGTCGTGGCCGTCTCAGTGTCGGGAATGGTGTCAAGCGTTTTCATTTTAGCACGTTTTCTTTTCGCGAAAAATTATTAATGTAAACGCGTTGTTTGAAATTCGTGATTGGAGATACTGAAATTTCGCGCATTAATTTATTCGCAAGTTAGAATGCAAACTCCAACACTCTCGCACTGTGTTCATGATTGTACCGCAGTTATTTGGACACGCCCCTCTACGACAACGATGGCCAGCTAGGAGAGAAGTAAACGAATCAAGTAGTGCCAATTAACAAGGATAAAAATGTTCCCGCTAAGAAATCAACCAATAGGAAATCAATCATGGGTTAAGCACAACTATGACATTGAATTCTACCCTGAGGCCAGTCGAATTCGCGAAATTTTGCGGGGTCTCTATCCATGATGCGCGACCGACACGGTAAACACGACCTCGCTCTTCCGGCTCTGGAAGCCTACTGACAAGTCACAACTTGTTCAAACTTGACACTTACTCAATGAACGGATCAGGTCATTGGGCCCATTACTTCAAATAGAAGTAGCGTCAGCAGTCGCTGCTATAGACGGTACTTTACGACCACGCCTCGTATCGCCCAGATAACTACCGAGCTTGTGGTTGTTTGCTCGGAAGCCCGCGGCTCGGCGGCTGCTCTGACGGCCCGGCGGAGCGCGGGTCCGGAAGATGTCGCGGCTGCTACGGGGAACCTGGAGGTGGTCCCGCGATAAGCCTGCCTCCAGCCGCGCGCTGGGCCGTTATCGCGCCTCGCAGCTCCGGGGCGGGTGGTCCGACGCGCCGCGGGAGGCACGAAGCGCGTGCTATCACTACACCCTGCAGAATTAACTACCCGTGTTATTTGGCGGGAGTCGAGAATCAGAATGAAAATTTGATTGCGTGTTGAGAGTTCCACGTACTGTGTTAAATTATAACAAAACATGAACACTGTTTGAAATTACAGTACATTTACAGATATTTCAAAGAAGAATTCGCCTGAAATAAATTAAGCGTTTTTCGTAATTTAAGATAACTGTATCTTCGTACAAACCACGCAGTATTTAAACTTTTGAGCTCTGTTTCCCCCCCCCCCCCCCACTTTATAAACAGAGTAAACACACCCGTGTAAGACATAAGAGTGTTCTTTGCAAGTTTGTTTACACACCAAGATTATTCTTGCAGATTCGTGCTCAAAGTAGGTAAACTTAGTACCCATAAATTTACGAAGCTAACAGTAAATTTACTCAGATCTCTGTATAATTTGTAACCAGCTTTATTTGTAAATTTAAGGGGAAAATTTTGAACAGTGTACCTAAAGTCAGTGAGGGGTGTTTTTCTGCGCTCGACTGGGCCAATGGGAAGTGGTTCCTGTAGGGTAAGTCGGGGCACAACGGGATAGTGGGGCACGACGGAATAGCATTGCTTTCTAGTCTGGACAGTGCTGCAACCTGGTGGAGACGCTTTTAACTATCTGAAAAAGTACAGAGGCAACCTTGGAAGCCATCTTGGTTCTCTGTGGTTTGTGCTTTATACGTGAACTACGCAATAAGTAATTTTTCTCGAGAATTTACAACATTTAGCAGTTTTCAACTAAATATAAGTCGTTTACTATGACGTACACAGACTCTACTAACATTTATTCTTAAAGTATGCTTCATTAATTACAGGCTTATGATAAATTAAGGTAAAATATACGTCTCTTGAATCCAGGAAAAATCATATCAATGTTGTTGGAGCGGAACGAGATCAGACGGAACGAGATGGTGTCCCATTCTGCACCATTATATTTTCGTTGCAAAAAAAATTATAATTTTTTGTTATGATTCTAGTTAGTGCGAAATTACATCAGTAAATCTGATAGACAAAAAAATTGACGAAAATGCAATGTCAGAGGCAGTTGAAGCTGAGTTTTCTCAAGGATTCTCATTAATTTAATGTACCAAAGTCACCTTTAGAAAGATGCATTTATATATAAAAAAAAACCGTGACTACAAAGTTAACAAATCTGATGGAAATTTTAAATATGTTTTCACTGCTGAACAATAATCCGAACTAGTCGAACACCTAAATAAAATCTATGGAGGGTTGACTTTTTGGCCTTATAATGAAGGATCTTTAGCTTACTAAACAGCCAAGCGAAATGGCCTAGACCACAGATTTGACAGAAATAGTGGTCAAGCAGGACAGGATTGGGTAAAAGGGTTTTTCAATAGACATACTACCCTAAGTATTCGAACAGCAGAAATTACATCAGGCGCAATAGCAATGAAATTCAAACAGATTGTTGATAAGCACAAACTTACAAGTGAACGAATATTCAACGTTGATGAGCCCGAGATCTCTGTAAACCCTAAAAGTCAATCCAAAAGCATCGCTCTTACGGGACAGAGGCAAGTAGGGGCAACAGCTTCAGCTGAACCAGGTGAAACATTTTCAAAATTAATAGAATTTTCCAGAGCCAAGAAATAGTCTAGAGTAGAGTGGGGTAAAAGTGCGCGGCGGGTAAAAGTACGCAGTGCTGGTATATTTGTTCCCACTGATATTATATTGGAAAACCTTAGTTGGTGTTAAAGGTGTCATGGTGGAGCATCGTTACACGAAAGAACAGCTGGCTTGTACGAACGGCATCAAAAACATGAGGTAAATATTGTATTTCATGATACTGATGTAATATTTAGATTTCTTGGAACTAGTTTATCAAGAAAGGAGTTAGTGTACGAAAATAATTCGCTAGGCTGTTTGATAAAGAGGTTTTTCCCGAGTGTCGTAAAGTATCAGATAGTTCGCATTGCATACCACATATAGCAGCACTTCCTGGAAATGGAAGAGAAGTATTGCGGGGGCAAAAGTACGCAAGTATAAGAGGGGTAAAAGTTCGCAATGCGAACACATCTGTAGTTTACAGTCCTCGAAAATATTGTGGGTAATGATTGTAATACCATTTAAATTTATAGTTATGTTAAAACATTATTTACATACTTATATTAATTCTTTTAAACTTCAGATATAGTAATGTGATCATTTTTGACGTGTCAAGGTCTAATAAATCGATGAACGCCGGCTGCACGCACGAAAATGTGTCCCGTTATGCACATTGGCCCGTTACACTGTGTCCCGTTACGCTCATTGTACGCTTGCGCCACATCTATCTCTCTTCCACTCGATTGGCCTGTGCGTCCGATTTCATTTATAAACATTGACTAAAGTTTTAATTGTTAACATTGAAACTTTATTATTTGAAAAAAATTGGCTGTCTGTAAAGTCGGTTTACAAACGATAGTTTAACGTGAAAAATTATGGTCATTCATATAATTGATGATTGATATTTGATTACAGTTTATTTATATGAAAACTTGTTCATAATTATATTTAAACTTTATAGCTAAACGTCAGGTTTTAAAATTAATTACAAGTCATCTACACGTGAACTGTTTCGTCGACTGTTTATAAAGTGAAGTGAAAAGTTAATGTGGTTTTCATTTCTTATTACAACAACAATTTCTGAAATAAAGGTTAATTATTCTTGCATTTTAAAAATCTGATTACTAGTATAATTTCAAGTATTTATTATTTTATTATTAAAATAAAAATGATTCAATTTTATTCATAAAAGTATGCAATCAATTCCTCAATGTTTTTTTAAGACGTTGTCACGTTAAACTATCGTCCGTAAACCGACTTTACAGACAACCATTTTTTTTGCAGGAATTATCAGAGGAAAATGAAGCGAAAGCTGCGTACTCCAAAGATTTTGATGATAGCTCAACAGAGACTTGCATAACGAGATTCTAAACGTAGAATAGCTGCAAATTATGGCATTTCAGAGGCCACTCTACGTAAAAGACTCAAACAAGTATGAATTCCTTTGTAAGGAAATTATTATGTCTAGTAAGTTTACTAAAACAAATTGTGCACCAATAAAATAGAGTTCAACGAAATAAAAAGATTAAAAAAAACCACTCACAATTTTTAATCGTACTGGCAAAGGAAGATGTTATTTATGATAACTGTTAAAATACATTATAAACCCTACTGTTTTTGAAGCTGATAACATGCTAACATTTGCCACTTAAATCTATTTTTCTGTGTTATTAGTGTTAAATTGTAATGAGTTAGTGTCTTAAGTAAAACTCATATGAATCTAAATAAATTATACAATTAAATTTTTCTTTTACAATTTTATGGACATGCGAACTTTTGCCCCACATCATGCGAACTTTTGCCCCACTGGTGGGGCAAAAGTACGTTTTTACTTCATGTCGGCAAACCCATCCTAGCATTCATAATATTTATAATTATGTTCTATTACCTAGTTCATTAGACTCACGAATGATAATAGGTTCTATGTTACAAATAAAAAATTGTTTGCTCTATTAACATGACAGATATTTGAGCCCAATTATTAAGTGCGTCCTTTTGCCCCACTCTACTCTACCGTTCTTCTTATTCTGGATGACATTCTACTCACACCAAAAACCGGAAATGAATGACATGACTAGAGCAAATAGAGTAATTCTGATATGTTTACCGCCCCACACCTCGCACAATATCCAGCCTCTGGCTGTAAATTTTTTCAAAACCTTAAGTCTGTATTATGGCAAGAAAATCGGACAATTGCTCGCGTGTTACACTCTTCCAAATTTCTTCAATTTTTTAGGACAGCAAAACATGCAGCCACTATTGCAACTGCTATCAACGGCTTTCAATAAACCGGGATATGGCCCATCGATCCTAAGTCTTCTCGGATGTAGACTACCTGCCAGCAGCTACAACTGATATACAATTGGACACCATTGGGTGCCCCTCTGAAGACTCCATGGGCGGCCCTGATAAGAGCTCTACCTCTAAACCTCAAGAAGGAATTAAACTTGGTACCTGTAAAGAAAGCTAAGCCAACCTGTTTGTTCTTGGATGTCAGATGAACCCAAAATAACATCTCCTGGAAAAACACATCAGCTTTCACATTATTTCGTCAGAGGATATAAAACCAATTCCACTAATCAAAAAAGTTGTCAAGATAACTACTAAAGAAGGAAACTGTTGTTTTAACCGCTTATCCTTACAAAACGAGTTAGAAGAGACTCTCGCCAAGAAAGAAAAGATTGAAAAGGAAAATAACATAAAAAGAAAAACTGCTAATAAAGGAAAGTCTATCGCGAAACACCTATTCAAAGAAGAAGGAAGATTAAAAAAGACAGCAAAGCCAAATAAATCTAAAATTCAACAGGTCAAAAGTCAAAAGAATTCAAAGAAGAAAATTTTAGAGGACAGTGAGTCCTATGGGGATGAAGACGAAGCTGAGTGTCTCTACTGCAGAGAATTTTACTTCACATCTAACAAGGGTTGGATTGAACTGCTTCAAATGGGCCCACAACTAATGTGCTGGAATAGACAGTGAAGAAGACAAAGAAATATTAATTTGTGAATTTTGTCACCAATAATAATTTTGCTATAATAATTTTCAAATCTTTTTTTAAAATTTAAAGATACTTTTTGAAAAAAAAAATCCCAACCTATTTACTCAATGTTTCATTAAATGGGGTTATATTTATGTTTTAAGATTTGTTTCTATTTCCTTGATCACTTTATCAAAATTGTCACCATATACAATCCTGCCTCATCCATTGGTCTGAATGGGAAATATGTGAGCATTAAAAAAACTTAAATATAAATTTTAAATTAATACTTTTTACCATCATAACGGTAACACTGTGTAGCTAAAGAAATAAACTAGTGTTTTGTACCTTCATATTATATTTATTATACGCAAGTACTTGTGAATGATTACCTAAACAATAAGCATCCTGTTCCGCCCCCAAGTTCCCTACCTACTGTTGCACGCCCACGATCCGCCGGAAAATAGCTTCATTGGCTACGGAACTTATGAGGAAATAAAAGCAGCTTTGAAAAAAAAAAATCCCCTTCACGAAATGGTTTTCAGAGATACTAATGTCTCTAACATTAAAATATAAGCTACTTGTCAATCTAGGCCTGTAAAAATACGCGAGGAAGGCAAGTTTCTTCAAGCGGGAATGTAGCATTAAGCCGAATAATTGAACAGGGCGATGAATCAAAGAGAGAATAAGCAATACAACTGTTGCTCGTTGTTGGTGAACGAGTCTTTCAGTACTCGCCAGTGATGAGTAAACATATAATACCGGTAACCTGCAGATTAATGTGTTCCCATGTTGTTCACGTTGCAAATACACTTATAATACGATACTCGAACACGAAATATAATGTATAATTATTAAAAATAATGCAGAGCCTCATTAAAATACTGATACTCGTCCAATTTGTTAAAATTCACAAAACAGTTAATACTATAAAGCTTCCGCACACGTTGGAAGTTACGCTTCTATAGCATTTCTAAAATATTAATCTGAAACTTTTAAAACCCACATAATAACACTAAGTATATGTTTGTATGTTTATTTTCGTTATACAGACTGAAATCCGTGTATAAATACTTCCTACAAACATACCTTAACCTTGTTGGGATGATTCGGCATTATTATTATATTATTATTCTATAATAAAATATTATTATATGTACCTATCACTATTTTATAATATTTTAATCTAATATAATATTATTCTAATATATAATGTCATGTTATATTATAATATTATTTCAAAAGTAAAAAACCCATTCACAAGATTTAAACCACATACCTTAATGTCATCAAGTGCGCACTCTACTGCTATGATACTGAGCCTATTGGGAATTCAGATGGAGATTCAGCCAATGTATTATAATCATTATAAAGCCAGATTTTTTTAAAATGTATTTTGAAACATTTTATACTAAATTACCAAATATAGGTACTCCAGGGGAGTTTCACTATCATAAAGTTGCATTTGGCACACCAATACGTTTCATATGTCCCCTAATATTTACTAAAGTGGCTATATGTTGCTACACTGTTGTCCGCCATCTTGTTTACACATTTCCGTTCTATTTTCAAGAAATTACTTCTACTAAATGCCGTATACCGAGAGCTAAGATGTTAACACATTAAAAAAAATTATCTTTGAGAAAACAAATGACTCTTACGGCCATCATATTGGGAAAATAAAATGTCCGGTTCGTTTGGCTTCACTTTCGCTGCAGTTCCGTGTCATGTAATGTATAAAATTCGACAGTTCTCAGAAGTAGTACTGGCGGTATTCTTTTCCCCCAACGACACTTGCTAAGTGACACATGTAGACGGATCAACAATGGGGGAAGGATAATGGTCCAGTATGAGATACGTGACGTGGACTGACTTCACGCCGCTGGCTTCCTCCTACAGATGCCGCGCCGGCGTGTAATCGGGCGGGGGTCGCACCTGCTCAAACAGGGGACTCCCCTGGCAGGCCGCTGCTTCCTGTCGCCTGGCTTCCGGCCTCGCGGGGGGGGGGGGGGGGGGGTTGGAGAAGGAGGGGAGGGGATCATGACATCGCCCCTCCCCCTCCCCCTCGCAGGGCTTGCACGGGACCCGCGCGTGCCTCTGGACTGGCGCTCAATGAAGCGACACTCAGCCCGCGCCGCGTCGCGCCCGCGGGCAACAGCGGCCCAAGTGCAACACCACCCCCGCCTTGTGCAAACAGGCGGGAGTCCCGGGCATGTCGCGAGTTCACTTGATGCCAGGCTAGACTTCACAGTACTGTGTTCATTAGCTATCGTGTTAGCACTTTCGTGTAATTACTGCAATAGCTGATAGTTAAAGATAAGGAAATTTCTCGCATTAATTAACTCTTAACTCGCAAGTTAAAATGCAAACGTTTACACTCCCACACTGTGCTCACGATTGGACAGCAGTTATGTGGACATGCCCTTCTACGACCGTGAGCCAGCGATGTCCACCCAGGAGAGAAGTAAGCGAATCATGTATGTCAATTAACAAGTATAAAAAGGTTCTCGCTAATAAATCAACCAATGGGAAAGCAAACATAGTTTGAGCACACTTATAAATTTTAATTCTACCCTGACGACAGACGAATCCACGAAATTTCCTGGTCTCTACTGATTGTTAACCAGCCCACAGTCACAAAGAATATTGCACAAAAAAAAGAGCAGTGCAAAGCTATAGATGTTTGCAGTTTACCTTGCAACGAAATTCGTCAGTAGGGGCATGCATATTTCTCGAAAAGATTCCGAGACTAGCTGAAAGTTAAAACACTGTAGCATCGTCTGCGTTTCTTTCAGGTTCTTGTCGATTGTTACAACACCAATCACAGTTATTAGGTGCGGAAGCAAATGTGTCCTGAGTGCCCAAAACAAATAAGGCAACGACTTCTTTCGCAGACGGCTGCCAATCACAAGGAAGAAACCGCTGGTAAGGGTATACCTTTTTGCAGTCCAATAAGCGTTCAGATTTATTCGCGAAAAATTCCTGCCCCTATTCATCAGTCAGTTTTTTTTAGTGATAATGATGTGTAGGGTTAGGCACTATTCGCAAAAAAAATTATTCAACGCTGATAGACTGCAAAACGTTATGCCTGTTCCAAGCTGGTTCTTTCTTGTATTTGGCGGCATCTGCCAGAGAATACAATGCCTTATTTGTAAAGTCCTGCCAAATTCTAGTTATTTTTCGGTACCTGGATGAATGAAATCACATTTGTACACAAATAATTCTGTTTCTTTTATCAATTGTCTTCTCCCACGATGTTTTTACATTCCAGCCTGACTGCGTGTGATTGAGTGACTTGGAATTTGTGATGTTATCGAAGTCTTGGTTTTTCGAGGCGGGTCAAAACGACCAATCATGCAGTGAGAACGCAAATGATAACATGAATTTGGCAAGTATGTAGTCATTTGGCCAGGCCGTTAAAGATGTGTTCAATTTCGCACAGAACTGCCGCACAACTAGTCTGGAAAAAAAATATTTTCTTAAAACAAAAAAAAAAACCTTTAGCGTGCCTTTCAGTACTTGCAAGTGGTGTGTAAACTACTGACCTCGGTAATGAGCAAATTCGTGTGTACTCAGTTGCAAATAAACTTATATTACGAAACTCTGACATTAAATTTAACATAGGATTATTAAAAATAATTCCGGGCGTGATAAATATACAAAAAATGTTTCTTCAATTACATTACGTACTTTCCGCGCCCGCCGGTAGAATTCGCTGCGGAGCAGCTACGTCGACTATTGAATCATTCAATTTGCAGAGCGAAAGGTTAAACTATTTAATGAAACGGCTCGGATAAAAGCGAAAAAAGACTTGGAAAAATACTAAACCGCGGTTTTGTGCCTAATTTTCGACAAGGAATTGTTTTTAAATACTGCTTGTCTTTTTAAAATTCTACAAACAGTTAATGCTATAACGTTTCCCTATTTTATCCATAAAAGCACCTTGATTACAGATTTCCGTTCCATGCACGAATTTATTCTTACCAAATGCCGTATACCGTAAGCTAAGATTTTTACACATAAATAAATCATATAAAACCTCAGACGAGACACTTTGACATACGCTAAATAATAATAAAAAAATTATTAAAGTTTTTTGACACAAGCCGACCGGAGTTCTTTGATACTTGGTGGTTGACAAGTCCCCTTCCACAACTGCACGCGTGCTGTTCTCGCGCCTCTGTTCGAACGCTCGCAAAATCACCCTCCCTCCTCCTACTCCACTTACTTCTTTTACGACAGGAAGCGCGCCGAGTTTACGACAGCCGCTGAGCAGACGTCGCCGGCGCGAGGAGTGCAGACGCCTCGCGCGGCCAATGAAAAGACGAAGAGCGCGCCGGTCGTCTCCGCACGTGGCCCGTTGTTGCACGCCGGCCGATCGAGGCTACAAATCACGTGCGCGCCTGCTACAGCGCGTGTCGTCTTTAGATCGCAGTGCGCATTTAATTGGGCATTTACTCTCTCTCTCTCTCTTTCCAATCTGCTATTAGCTCTGTCCTTGTTTTGGCGTGCTCTGTTGCCAGATGCTCGCCACGCTGGCGTGTGTGAATTCCAGCGGTCACTGAGTACCACCCATGGTCATTTTTAAGAGTGTTGGGATGAATGATGATCTGCTAATGAAAGCCACCCCAGGAAGTTTAATTAGGCTCGCACCTAAAATGTTGGATCAGTAGTGATCTCTTTCTTGAGTAGTTCCGGCACTTTATCAACTCCATTCCACCAAAAAGACCAGTTGGCCTTCTAATGGATTCCCATGCTTCACATATTTCGGAAGATATCATTAGAGTCCCGGAAATTTCGCGGATTCCTCTGGCCTCAGGATAGAATTCAAAGTTATAGATGTGCTCGACCCATGTTTACCTTCCCAATGGTTGATTTCTTAGCGAGAACATTTTTATCCTTGTTATTTGGCACTACCTGATTCGCTTACTTCTCTCCTAGCTGGACATCGTTGGCTCACGGTCGTAGAGGGGCGTGTCCAGATAACTGCGGTTCAATCATAAACACAGTGCGACAGTGTGGAGGTTTGCATTCTAGCTTGCGACTAAATGAATGCACGAAAATTCCGTGGCTCTAGATATCATTTCACTTGCGAAAGAGAATAAAATGTTCCTCTTTACATTCGAACCTCACAAGATTCATTTCGCGATAGGATAGAGTCCAAATACTTTTGACATTATTTTGCTTCAGTGATTGGGCCACAGTTTATCTGAAGGACTCTGGGCCAATGAAAAATATTTAACAGAAGAATTAGCGAATCACGATCATTCCAGTCAACAGGACGGTGTTGCGAGTCGGTAACCAATCAGCAGATGTAATTTGCACGAGTGCATAGAGGATCATGGAGTATATCCTTTAGGGATTTGAAATCGCGAATTTTACAGGTCTCTACTCATCTTTTACAGCCACTGGATGCAGGATTTTACCGACCATTGAAGCAAGCTTGGGGAAGAGTCCCAGTAAACACACGAGAGGAAATCCTGAACACAAGCCAAGTCGTGTTGTTTTTAACAGACTACTGGGACCAGCATTTTTCAATGATATTAGCCCTGAAACAATCATTTCCAGTTTTAAGAAGATAGGCATTTGCCCAATAATCCCTAATGCTATCTCAGAAGATGTCATATTTACATCGAAATTGAAAGGCACAAACAACTCACGAACTAGCAATTCAACCAGTTGAAAAAGGGTTGACTCTCTACTTACTTTGCCAGCAGTGGCCACTGAAAGAAAGGTTCAAGGTACAAACATGGCTAAGAGAGATCACAGAGAAAAATTCGCGAATCTACCTGAGGGAGAACCATCAACAGCGAAAAGACAAAATGGTAAGATATGCAGGTTAAATTTAATTTAGTAAATTACAAAACTAAGCAATATTGTTTTTTATTTTTAACCAGTAATAGTGATAATCCTTTTACTACAGGCAGACCTTAGAAGCAACTTCCAGCAATTCTGGAGAGCAAGAGAGAGATGATGATGAATGCATGTGTGGAGTTTGTGAAAACAGTTACAATGGCGATGCAAGGAATAAAACTGGAGCCAAATGGGTTCACTTTAGTTTCTGTTTGGCTTGGTATCAGACTAAAAGTCAAATATTGTATGATGCTGAGGAAGACATATTCATTCGTGAAGAATTTCAGGGCAATTTTGAAGAAGATAAATGTGTACCATTTGTTCAAATCCATTTTTAATCAGTTTTGAAACTATGCCCCAATAATTTGCTATGGAGAAAAAATGTTTTATTTTTACTATTTAATTTACAGAAATGGTTAACATAATTTTAGTGTGTTTTTGGAATATATAAGGGAAATGAACATGCAAAACTTAAAATCTAACATATTACAATTAATGTCATCGTGTGGTAATTTTTTCCTTAATATAGTTAACAGAGTAAGAAACTGTCACGAAATTATCACGGTATTGCTACGAATTTACCAAATATATCACGAAATTATCTAGTATATACATGTAGAAAAAACATTAATTATAAACAGCAATTAAAGTATAACAAAAAGTGTTTTTGTGCTTCTATATTAACAATTGACTTGCAATTATTCATAACATTCAAATGATCATAAAATAGCGTTTTATCAAGAAATCACCTAGGTTTACCCATTATTAGGTTCAGGCATATTTCGCGAAAAAATTCTAGGCGCCTATTAGACTGCAACTATACCCGCAGCAGCGGTATCTTCCTTGTGATTGGCGGCCGTCTGCGAGAGAATACATTGCCTCATTTGGCCAGGCTAATAACGGTGCTATAGTTCAGCTACAGAATTGCTGTGATGAATGTGCCGACACTGGGCGTGGACCTGAATTAAATTCTACCAAACACGAAACACGGGCGACGCTACAGTGTCTTAACTCATAACAAGTTAAAAATCTTTTCGCGGAAAATGCGTGGCCCTAACCACGATTATTTCACGTATTCAATAGGTATCAAAGTATACTTGAAGCAAATACACATCTGTTTCACGCTGATGTTTGGACTGCAGTGCTCTTGACAACCCTGAGCCAGTTATAAACAAAGAGAAGTGGTTATCCAATCAAGTGTAACTCAACAAAGAATGTGATCTTTTTATCGACCAATGAACGCTCTAAAAAGCTTAATTAGATATGTTTGAGTCTAGCCTGGAGTGGAACTAATCAGCTACATTATCGAGGTTCTACTTGTGACGAGACTGCGGTCTCACGGTAGCTTGACGGGACTGCCACCACTTAGCCTAAAATCGTTCAGCCTAATACCCTCTCTGAAACACTATTCAGCCTAAAGTCACACAGCCTAAAGTCATTAAGCCTAAAATCACTCAGCCTAAAGTCATTCAGCCTAAAGTCATTCAGCCTAAAGTCATTCAGCCTAAAATCATTCAGCCTAAAGTCACACAGCCTAAAATCGTTCAGCCTAAAGTCACTTAGCCTAAAATCATTCAGCCTAAAGTCGTAGAGCCTAAAATTATTCAGCATAAAGTCGCTCAGCCTAAAGTTACTCAGCCTAAAGTCGTTCAGCCTAAAGTCACTCAGCCTAAAGTCACTCAGCCTAACGTCGTTCAGCCTAAAGTTGTTCAGCCTAAAATGTTTAAGTCTTATGTTTTAAGTATCAGACTGCTGTAAAACCGTTATTTTTTATTACAATCGCTCAGTGATTGTAGTGCTATCTAGGAAGCAGTGTTGGAACTATTCTCGAAACCTAACTCTCGAGATGCAAAGCAAAATGTCTGACATCTGGTAAGGGATTGGGGAACCCACAGAATGATGATAAGCAGCATGTGCTCATATGTTTGCATGCATGAAATAGGATTAAATTCGAGCCGAAGAAAAATGACAGGAGACACTTCAGTATAATATACCATATATAAAAATCACTAAACATTTGTATTTAGCAGCTTTATTTTCTTAAACCTAAAATAATAACGTTGGAAGCAGTCAATATCGAACTGTGAACACAAGCTTTGCACAATTTATTTGTGAAATTTTTCCACGTTTTTACACATGCATAATAATATAGGGGTGACTCAATAAAAGAACGTGTAAATATTAAATTTTATTATAAAGGAATTATAAACATAATCGTAACACACTAACAAATATTAAAGTTTATCACAAATTCGGTAACAAAGTAAAGAGCATGACAGCGTATATACTGTACGAAAACTTTGGTACGTGGACGAGTTTTTATGGTATTGGCCATAGTTATATTTTAGTACGACTGTACACTAAATTTTTAAAACAATATTATTTGTCGTACTGTTATCTTTTAGGCATTACTATTATACTTATCATAGCCTACATATAAAATTCCGACATGATAGCAAGTGAGTACCTTGGGCGACAGACTGTGTTCCTTTTTAATATGGCAAACAATGGACCGCATAGAAGTGAAAATCTTTGTTTTCCTTCTCTTAACAGAATCTCTTAATGAAGAACAAAAAAAATGAACAGTAGAACAAAGAATGTGTTGCCTGCAAATGCATTTAATATAAACTTCTTATTGTAAGCACTGATTAATCGCTTACGTATCACAAATCTGTTTCTCAGTTTTTCGAGTAAGTTTTCATTTGTATAATTGCGGATTTTTTGACACTTTATATTGGGGTTTTTATTGTAAAAATATGTTGTATTTATATCGCTATTAATAGTATTACTTAAACGAAACCATGACTTAGATCGTACGCTCTGAAATATTTATTTTTATGAACGTAATGCAACATGTAAAATTTTCAAATTTCTCGATTTTCATTATTATCCTATTTACGTATTTTTTTATGTTAAATATTTTTTACTACGACACAACTATGTAAACATTTTGATAAAAAGTTGTCTTGATATCATTCACATGTATATTACCTCTATGCTTTGTGTACCATACTTAAATTTTGTTATGGCACCAATTACGCCGGTTATAGAGCTGTGAAGTCCGGGATTAGTATTTCGAATGATTTGCAACTTCCCGAATCCCTGCCATTAATAATGTATGATGGATACTTGTTATTTCCTATTTGTGATGGCATGTGTATGTGACGCTATTAGTTTTTCGGCATTTTTGAAACATTAACGGCGTTAGGTACCTGCCATCTTCGGAAAAATCCGCTGGGGCGTGTTGGCAATGTCAAGGGTGCGATGAGATCTACAACTTATTTCGCGACCTACCATGTTGCCATGCTTAAAGCCAGTAAAAGTCGGGAATAACGTCTGGGTCCCCGGCCATTCCTCCCTTTGACAGCTAGTCAATACAGCAGAAATTCTACATAACAGCTTGGCCGGGGGAATTCCCAGTAAACCTTTAGTTTTTTTTTAAAGCCCAAGGCAAATTATGTGACTATTTAAATTTTTATTCTGCGTGTATATATAATGATACTGTCTAGGAACTGGATAAATTACCACATCACTTTGCATATAAATACGAAGTAAATAAAAAGATGGCCTTGAAATACATCACGAGAGAAAAAAAAATCGTTATTCAGAAGGTATCAATTTAAAAAAGTGAGTAATTGTTGCTAAGATACAGGATACGATTGAATTCGTGGTAACTCTTTTGTCGTTCATGTAACTTACTGTCCACGTGTTTTGTAGCAAACAGCAAAATAAATCAATATATTAAACGAAATCAATAAATATTGTTTTTCTCATTAGAACATGGTTTGTGTGCAATTATATCATTGTAACTGTTATGTTTATCTCTGCTCCCATTATTACTATCATAGTGAATATAAAACGATTTTTTGACAGAATTCTGTTGAACTGCAAATTAAGTCAGAGTTATGGCAATTTTTTTAAGCTTTTTGAAGTATAGAATATCGTTTCATTTGTACAGTACAAGCATAGATTTGTGACATCGTTATTGCTTTTCAAACCAAGTTAACACACTATAAATTTTCTGCTCCTACAAAACTGTCTGATTATTTATAATTCTGATGGCAAGTGCCATGCCATCGTGTTCATAAAAGCACGGTAGGTGGTGGCTTCATGTGTATACTGTTGGCAGTATTTATGTAAAAATAGAAGATACCGTTATTGATAGATGAAAGCAAATGCAATGTGCCAAAATTTAATGTATAATTGCTTATTAAAAGAAACATAAATTTTAAAAATTATAATAAAAATTTAAGATGTTGTTAAAGTTGCGCCGTCGAAATGATACAGACGTTGGTAAAATCACACAAATATAAAACCGAAAACCGTTTCACTAACAGGTCAAGAATGTACTACTAAACATTATTTATGGAGAAAACGAAGTGGTAGGGGAGTAACATAAGTATTTTCTTACTGTTTTGAAAGCAACCGGCTAGAATTATTTAGCATATTCGAGACCTTCAGGCGCACAAACGCTATAACATCCGTACTGAGTGCCTCGCACGTCTACGCGCAGGCCACTGACAATGAGTGTAGTATTTTTTTACGTTTACAGCATATCTTATTACGCATTTGTCTGTAAAGGATTAATTTTATTTATGTATATATATAATTTCTACAAGATTAATATATATTACAGCCTATATAATTCTACAAGATTTCGGAAACGTAAAAGTATGGGATGGAGTACAGTTGTTTGATGGTGATAACAGCTAAGCAAAGCAAAATCAAGACTATTTTAGTGTAGTATTCGTTGATCATTGATATATAGAAAACGTTAATGTAAGGCAGTCAACAACAAAACGTGCCAGAAGATGAGCGCAGTATCCTGTAACCAACCGCGGCCTCTCGTCACATAGGCTACTGTAAATAAATTGTTACGTTGATGTATTACGTTTCTTCGTTTTCTGCAGGTTATCTACCACGCTAGGCCGGTACCTGACTCGCATACCTCTGGGTTGCTATCAAGGGTAGCATGCACGGCCAGTATTAGCTATTTACATAGTAGAGCTAACATTCTTCCAGCTACGTTGAACCGAAATTTGTTAACTAACAACAAACCAAATAAATTACTGAATATGGCAGGGCTGCATAGTATGAGAAATCACGTGGTAAACATGTTAACATTTTTTTTTTTCACAAAAAGCTGCAGCTGTAAGAACGAAAAGACTGGGGGTTATACATGTAAAAAAAAATCTGCGTTTTCTAAATGTGATAATATGAAAAGTGCATATAAATATAACATTGCTTGGTAGTACGATAAACAATATTATATTAATGACTATATAACAACTTGATAATGACCGGATATTTTGTCAATTATTTAGTGAGCAAGCAAATTGCATATATTAGGGCGTGTGTCAGGTCGTGTCTCAATTGGTTTAGAGTGCTCTGTCGTGCTCAGGTTTCTACGACATTTATTCATCGTACAGAACACTCTGGCCGTCTCGATAATGCGCTGAGAGAGTGCGAAAGAGCGAGAGTACCAGAGAAAGCGATGCTATATACTTGCTGCACTCTCTCGTACTCTCTGCCATCCGCTATATTGTTTATATTTGTAGAACGTGGTTATTGCAAACGGTGGATATGTTAAAAATGGTGCTGAGACATCACAATATTTCAATGCAACAAAGCATTGCAGTTGTAATTTATTTTAATTTGTGCATACATTTTTTGCGCGTATCATGTGTTTTAAATACATACTAACATTGCTTAGATATCGCATTGTCCCAATTCAGAATGCGAGAGCACGAAATAAGGAAATAGCACTCTTGCCATCAAATAATGCGAAATGATGCCAGGGGATGGATAGAAAGAAGTCAAGGCTAATCTTGGCTTCGCTCTTTGAGGAATGTTAACAAAGGAAGGGGAAGAAAGGTTAACGCTTGCCATAGCTGTGGATTTTCCGAGAAACGAGAGGGTGGCGGGAGGAAGCAATTTTGTTTACCTGATTCAAGAAAGAACTGCAATGTCCGATTGCAACGCATTTCAATATCCGGGATTCGCGCCTAGGACAGTTAGGGTGGAATTCATAGTGAACTGCGTTGTTTTCATTTCACAGTACTATAAATAAGTATTACTTATTAGAATGCTTTAAAGTAATACTTCATGAAGTAATACTTGTTGAAGTACAACTTATTGTGATTTAATAG
This sequence comes from Bacillus rossius redtenbacheri, assembly GCF_032445375.1. NCBI lineage: Eukaryota > Metazoa > Arthropoda > Insecta > Phasmatodea > Bacillidae > Bacillus > Bacillus rossius. The sequence continues at coordinate 279,353,782 of NC_086330.1, read as the reverse complement.
TCACTATAAGACATAAGTACTTATTTCTCAAGTATTCATAAACAAATAAGCAATACTTACTGTATAAACCGTTCTTCGTCAAGTTTGTTTATTATGCATATGTTGTTAAATGCATAAGCCGAGTGTAATTGTTCAGTTATTATTTCTATAGACATATCCCATTTTTAAATTTCAGATTTCACATTTTTAGAACAGTTTGTTCATGAAAACTTAATTAAAAAGATAACTTTGCAGCTAGTTTGTAATCAGAACATCACTCTACATAACCTTTTTCATGCGTGCTTTGCGATGGATGTTGGCAAGTGCAACGATTTTGAACGACTTGTGGAGCACAAAATCTCCATTATTTGAACCAAAGCTGTGGAGTATTGAACGCTCCAGAATGCCGGAAAGCACGCAAAACCTACAAAAACATTTAAAAAAATTAATAAAAACTTATAATAGTTAAATTTTTAATTTGAAATGAAAATATATTTTAAAACAATATGTGAATATTAAAACACCGAAAAAGCTTGTTTCTATCATTTAAATTACAAAAGTATGGACAATTCACGACGCGAACAAAATGCATTAATTTTTTCGAAAACGGTGGCGTGTACGGCAAAAATGCTGTACGATTTTTTGTGTATTTCAGAATTAAGTTAATGACCACATCGCAACCATCGCTGAACAAATGACGATATAGGCCTGTGACTTCCCAATTGAACGCTTCTAAATATGAATGTACTAGTCTACAAAAATAATAATTCAATCACGGTGTGTGTTTTAAATGATGATAGTTTCAATGTGTATCTGACCGGCGTATGTAATGATAACTTGGCATCAGCCGAGTGAAAGTTTAAAGTAATTAAAATAAAGTAAGGGTTTGTTTTTTTACTATGTCCATGTATGAAATAATCACATGACAGCAATAAGTAACTATAGTGTCACAACATTTGGAAATTTCTGGTGATACGAGTAGTATTTGGTTGAAATCATCTAAAAAAGCCTAGATTTATTGGCATTTTTAGTGTACGCTGATTTCCGATTTCATCTAATTATATCAACCACTTGGAAAGGTAATATTAATGGGCTGCTTTTCAGATCCAGACGAACAATATGTTATGTGAAATCACTTGAGATCAATATTCATTCGACAATCTTATTTTGTGGTTATTGTTTCCTTTAATTAAATATATATACAAATATATAGTCTATATATATCGAACTATGCATTTGCTATACTGCTGAGGTATTAAAACAGAAACAAATACACTCAAGCGGACAAGAATATTCGGAAAATGTAATTATTTGTATGTTTTTCTTTATTTGTTGAAATAATTTGTAAGTAATTCATACAATATATATCGCAATACAAACTATAAGTATGTTCTGCTCAATACGATCAAAATCCCTTCCTTAACTATATTCTAGAGTATAAGAAGTAGTACATTCGGCGAGCTAAACAAATTACTATAGGTCATACACTTTATTTGATATAATTTATTATTGGTTTACTTTTATATTTAAAAAAAAGAGCACTTTTTGCATATTTCATACGATACCAGACAAGCCATCACATTATCCGGGCTTCCTAGGTACAGAGCTACGCACTGTGTTCGCAAATATAGTGAGAATATCTCAAGTTTAAATAGCTGACCGCGGTAACCAGGATATCTGGGACAAGCTTTCAGCCAACGCACAGGCCACCCGCCTTAATACAGTTCACCTGATTACGACTGCTAGCCATTACGTCAGGCGTCGCAGCCAGTCAATGCGGATGTGTTTTAATTATGATACAATCACTGGCCGTCTCCAGCAACATTCACATTGGAACATTTTTACCAGCGAGATTGAGAAATATGTAATGTTGTGTGGCGCTTGTTCATGTCAGGGGGGAAATATGGTATTGGCGAGGATGTCATCTGCATCTGCATCTACTCGCATACAGCTAAGATGTACATCTGCAATATAGTGACGAGTAAATGAGTCAACTGCACGGACTCAGCGGATATTTTTCCGAATGGTTAGTTGTCAGGATTATTAAGGGTGTTAGGCCCAAATTCATTTATATCATATTATTTTGTCTTTATATTGGCCTCATACGTACAAGTTTCTCTGCAAAACCGATTTTCACTAAAACTTATAGTTTTCTCATAACAGGCACTCAAAGTTGAAATATATGACATTTCTTGTAGGTATTATTTCAGTAGCCGATCGATGTAATTTAGTCATTTTTGGTAGTTTACAAGTTCATTATGCATACTATTGAGAGATATATTTTAAAAATTTTAAAAGTAATAAGTAATTCGTGTGCTTGAGCCAGAATATGAGAAATTTTCACTTTTTTCTGGAACCAAAAAAATTTGTATAAAACATATAATAATACAATATTACGAAATACCTATCTGAATATACATTCATCTAAAATAAAATATGTGACTCTTACTGTATCAAAATCGTAAGCTCCAACGGAAGTAATGTATCCCCTGAAATTCCAAATATATCAAATGCAACCCGCCACTCTAGTGGTGCCGTGTTGTCTCACTCATCTGAAAATTTCAGGTAGGAAGACGACAGTATAAGTTCTTTGGTGGGGGGGGGGGGGATTAGCAGGTGATTTGGACCGGAAAGGATAAGGCATTTAGGAACACATTAGTGACACTGGAATTTCCCCAGCCTGTTTCATGCTACAGACAGGCAATAGCTCGTGTACCACTAGTTTTGAGAAGGGGTGCGGGAAACTTAAATATGATTAACTGTGGGGAAGGGAGAGGCCAGCAAAGGAAAAACGATGCTGAAGCTGATGTTATATCCGTTTGAGTGGCCTAGCATCCACAGTACTGGATGTAAACAAAACCTTCTTAATGGTAATGGGACCAGATATTTGTTGCATTTGGTTTTTGTACGCCATATTTAGTTGGAAGGAACAAGGTTAAGTTACTTTTTAATGCTTCGCTGAAATCATAATATTCCTAGGGAAACGTGCACAATGTTTCGCTTTGCATACCAATCGCATGACAAGTTGTTATTGATGCACACTGTGCATTAATGTCTACCGAAATTGCATATTATTATTTCTATCTCGTCTATCAACTATAGAAAATGTAAGCTATCAACTACCTGACTAATGAACCTCAATATGGAAATATGAGTTAAATACAGTTTTCTTAAACCTACTCAATTAAACATTGTGTTTGATTTTTTTTTTCACGTTTTCATTTATATATTTTATTATAGATGGATGGAAAAAGTAGGGCTACTGAAAGCAAGGGCAACATGAATTTAAAATTACTAAACGTCCACTAGACCTATATACTGTTCACTTTAAAGGCAGCCGCCTGGCTGGGGCTCCGAGGCTCGCAATAGATGGGGCGATAAGGTTGATCCGGCTATGAGTACCGAGTGCACTAGCACTTTTGAGTGTTATCAATGCTCCCAACTGGCGTGTATGCGGAATGACCGACACATTTTGTAATGGGACATTCAGTCGTTAACGTAAAATGTTATTGGTGAAAAATTTGTAGCAAAATTTAACGCATACTTCAATCTAAGTTTTGCTTGTGCCCGGTTGGTATTTATGAAATATACTTCAGTGTGAAGAAGCCCTGTTTGACTATGTTGCAGCGCTCCAAAATGATATTTCTAGCATGCGTGTCGTCTTAAAAGTTACATTCTGCCCTCGTCTTGAGTGCGTTTTCTTTTTGTAGGTAAACAAAATGTAGGCACGTGAAATAGTTCTGTCGAACAAAACGTGTTTTCAATTACGTTGCAATGAGTATTTGTCTTCATTGCAAGCGGCTCCCTTAAAAACAAATTATTATTATTATCGTGGAAAACAAACTTGCATACAGACAATTGTTGTTTGTAACTGCCGAAGAGAAACTTTGAACAAACAATTATGTCAGTGTGCTTATACGTAGCTCTCGTTTTGAGAAAATAGCTCAAAGAAAATACTAGGTAATCACCACACAATTGACTATCCTAATATATAGTATTACAATACAATTTTTTTGTCTCCTGAGCCGATAGAAACCAATTATATGTTTGTATAGGGCAAGGTATTTCCCAGGAATATTTAAGGGCCAATCTAAGGGAAATTGTGAATTACATTTTAATATGGGGCTTCACGAAATATATTGTAATCATGTCTACCATAGCCATTATGTTATAAATGTTTCGGTAAAATTACGTTTACAACTTTACTGTTCATGAAACTATACAAGCTGAATGTGATGACCTTACAAATGTAACCTTCGAGTCGAATCTGGGGGAAAATGCTGGATGGAATATGACAATGCGACTTTTCGCGAAATGTATCGTCATAAGGCCTAATTAGATATTACATTGTAAGTTTTCTCATTGCGTTCATATCTGCATAGCTAATCAAACTTTATAAATTAAAATTAATTTTCTAGTAATAAAATCGTTTCTTGTAAACTTTAATGCTGTTCGGCACTTCAAACATTATAACAATAACAGCCATTGAAGTAATGAACGGTAGCTGTAAAATGTAATTTATAATACTTTGACTTTATAGTTGTTAATAATTCACGTCTGCTGTGTGCACACTGTTGTACGAAATGCATTGATTGACAGCAGTAATGAGGCTCATAACCTACCTTTCTGTGATTATAATTTTTTCCTTGTTATTTGCGGGGGGGAGGTAAGAGACAGATGCTACTACGATCTTAGAAATATAAAATATAATATTCACAAAACCATCTTCCTTAAATGTGGTCAATTCGTAATATAAGCAAAGTGGAGATGTTTATGCGTTACCCAAAACAGCAAATACCCACGATATTTTTGAGTAATTTTACGTATAGCCTTCTTCTAATAAGTTATCATGTAACAAAAAATTTTTTTGCGATAAAGGTAAATGAAAAAAGTCTACGAAAACGTCTTTCAACGAAGCACAGTACTATTTTACCATAGCAACTGCATAGGAACGAGTTGTTTAGCTCCGAAATTGCTGTGCACTGGAATACCTCGTGCAGACGACTTCAGTAGCGTATGGTTCGCTTTACCTGTACGACGATGTCACTGATCCCTAGTCTCTGAAAATAGGAAGCGAAAGCTTCGAATTGAACTTACTTTTGTATTATACACTTGCTCTCCTTCATATGCATTTATATTATTTTGTCTAAATGGCTAGACCATCTATTATACAATTGAAACTGCATACTTGAAACAAATGTCTACTATTATGGTGCAAATGAGACGTAGATAATTTAAAAATCCGTTAGGAGAGAAAAAACATAAAATAGAACCCGAAAGTTTTTTTTCACTAAACTGTCTCACAGTAAAAATGTCTGTAAATATCCACTGAGAAAAATAGTCACTGAGATATCAAAAAAACTGTTCTGTAATCCGTTTAAATGGTACCTGCAACAAGACTTTAGTAATATTAACAGATTGTTTCCTACTTCATTACAATAACTATCGTTTGAAGAACAATCCAAATCTTGTAACGCGTTTTCTGTTGGAGGAACTATATTCTTTGTAGACAGAACAGACAGTTTTGTTGTTACAAATGTATAAATGATTAAAAATACTGTCTCGAAGTATTGTAAAAATTACTAAACATGTTACTGCTGAGCCAACAAACTTTTTCGCAAGCAGCACCAATCACTTTCCGTTACAGTTACAATAACTTGGTTCTAGAAACTATCTGATTTTGTTAAAAGTTTGTAAACTAGCTGGGTAACCTTAACAGTACTATATCGTACCCGCAACAAGCTTGCTTCGGTTTAAAATACTATCCTACTTGTTGTGACTACCATCTGATTCTGTTAAAAGTTTACAATCAAACTGGGTAACCTTAACAGTACTATATAATGCCCGCAACACGTTTGCTTCATTTTAAAATACTCTCCTACTTGTTGTGCCTACCATCTGATTCTGTTAAGTTTGCAAACGAACTTGGTAACTTTAACAATGCTATACTATGCCCGCAACATATTTGCCTCTATTTGAATTACTTTTCTATTTGTTGTGCTTACCATTTGTTTCTGTTTCAAACTTTCAAAGCAGTGCCAATATTCGAACCTCCGGTCCTGAAATTAATATGCAGGCATGCTAACAGTGAACAATAATTTAAAAAAAAAGTTTGCGATTAGTTTATAGATGTAGTTGTGGGCATTCCCATTTTGTACATAGCTTTGTAGTTAAAATAAATATAATCTTACTTTGCATTCATACATAGCATCGTAATAGTATTTTGTGAGTGGTGATAGTAGTGTCAGTGTGGTCAGACCACTTCACACCCACAAAGGCGATTCACGTTCGATCTCCGGTGGAGTCAGCCCCCGATTTTTCGCAAGTGGGAACCGTGGTGGACGTTGCCGTTGGCGGGCTAGTTTTCTAGAGAATCTTCTGTTTCCGTCAACTCTCCGCTGTACGGCCTAATTTAATATCATCCTTCAAGGCACGTAGTTGCGTCCGGGCTCCCAGACAGAAATCTGCATTCGGTGTACAATACCTGCCCTCGGGTACCCTCCCCATTTCATACATGTTTGGTAGTATCATGTGAGATGATAGAACTTTGTAATATGCACGTACACTAAATTTAAATTAAAGCAACCTTGAACAAGTTCAATGAAAGTGCTGGCCACGTAATTCAAGTTCAAGTTCAACACGAACCTGATTTAGGCCTGCAGCTGTGTAATCGGTTAAAATGATTTTACTACATTGGAGAGCTAATAAAAAAATTAGGCAGGGTAAGTAAATATATATTCATGAGTACACACAAAAAAAATTGGACCACTTATAACATGATGCGTAGCATGTGGGCCATCACCGATGCAGCAGCTCACAGCCACAGCGATCTGAGTTCTACCAATGGGTCATAAATGAAATTTCGAGTGTTGTATTTTCGAAAGTCGGCCATAGCTAACAAGCTAGCAGAGCCATTATTTATCATAGCCAGAAGCTACCCAGCATTGCCAGCAGTAAACGTGCAAACGGACAACTGTAGTTTGCTGCATGGGAACTTAAATAAACTCGGTTCCTATTTTAGAATACTACCTGCGCGTGCACGTCCACCCACGGCTTTGCTGGCGTTAAATATTCGTAGCAATTTGTAATAATGTTTTGCCTTGGAATAATATCTTAAAATTTGATTTTAGATGCCCCACGTTTAATCGGTGCGAAATTCAGACCGTAGATTAAAATGACTAGTAGTTTCACTTCCTAATACGTTGAATTTCGAAAAAAAAAAAAACTCATAAAACTAACTGATCTTATGACATTATTTGGAATGACCAATTTAAGTTTAAATCACGTATCGATAACGCGTCAAAAATATTGAACCAGTTATTGAAAACATATTTCATCCAACTCCCATACCTTTGGAGATGAAATTTCTTATTTTTGCGTGAACAGCTTCTTCATAACTGATTAGTACTCTACTTAATGTGCAAACGCTATAGTTTCATAAACCAACACTTAAAAAAAGATTTATATGTTCATCATCTTTGCCATACTAATATGTTAATTTTCCGGGGGAAAACATGTCAGTTTGGAAATCTTTATTTGATACAATCTTATTCGACTATCTCTGTATGTACCACAAATGGCATATAATCATGCACTTCAAGTGCTATATGTAGTGTTAAAACTTATGCTACTCAATGAAATTATTGTGAAAGAATCAATTCACAGAAGTTGTTTATTTATCCGGTTTAGTAATATTGATATTTGTCTAGTTAAAATTATCTGTTTAAGATTTTGTTTATTTACTTATAGCCTAATTACCCACTGACCAATATTAACATATTTTTGTTTGTTTATTTTAAGAATTATTAATTGATTTATTTCTTTAAAATAACGCTATTTATTTCATTTAATATTTTATTTGTTTTTCTCTATGCTAGAACATTCTCATATTACTATGCCAGTTGAATTATTACTGCTTTGTGAAATATTTCCTTACTGAGTGTCACCTATATTTTTATATCTTTGGTGCACAGTTTAAATGAGATTTTGGCTTTGTTAGCAAAAATTCCGTGCTGCTGATTCGAACCTTGTCCGATGAAGACGTGACTGAGGCGTAGTCATGTCTCAATTCTTCCTAATTAATAGTTTAGAAACTTAGGGCCGTAATTATAAACGTCATTCGAATGACAACCAAACCAACTGCCCTCCAGCGCAATCGATGGTTTCGTAGATTATAGTCCTCTTCCGGAGGTCGGTTGACCGCCGGCGAACAACCGACCTCCACTCCAGGGTGGATGAGGTCTGGCGCTCTGCCAGCGGTCCTCCAGCGGACATCCGACATCTCTATTTGTGAAAATGGCAACATATCTGATGAGGTTAGGTGGCATATGCAAAATGTTTTCAGCTTATACAAACAAATCGAGTAAACGGAATAATTGCTGGTACGAAAAAGATACTTTTGGGACATGGCAGATCCGTTTGATTACTGCTACGTGATAAATTTAAATAGTTGTACAGTTTGTAAATATGTGTGTATCGGTATTTGTAAACAAAACCTAACATCAGAGTACAATCTTTAAAAAAAGATGTTAATCCTACTTTCACAAAACCATATAACATGGTGTGATAATACTAAGTATCACAGAACACTGAAACTTTAGTTTAAATTGTTTATTTATATTTTTCAGTGTTTGTTTACTTTATTTCACGTAATTTTATTTATGTCAAATTTATATGTCTTTCAATTGTAATAATATCTAGAGTTTGTTTTGTTTATTGCTCAGAGCAGTAGCAATGTCTCTATGTTTTGACAAAATTTTCTAATTTTTGAAAAAGATACGTGATTAAGAGAAGATGATTGGTCTATGGATCGGTGGACCTTTAAAATGGAAAATTTAGGCATTGTTGGAATTTTGACGATATAATTTTGGAGAGAATAATGAAGAGGAAGGTTTTGTGTGCCATTTTTGTGGCTGGTGTGTGTGGCCGCGTCGGGCATTTCCGACGCGGAATTCAGCTATATTTTCAGCAGATATTTCACTGAATAAGTGAGCTGTTGCGCCCCTGAGCCGGGGCGAATGTTACGGTAATATTTAATTACCGGGGCTACCTTTATCTATGGAAATATAAGGTACGAAAGTTTAATGTATTTAGGCCTGAAGTTTTGTGTTCCGCGAACCCCTTATATTAACTGTTTCGGCCTAGTAACTGATTGTTCCTGTTAATGCCTCTGGTTTTCGTAATGGCACAACATAATTATCTTAACTTTCACCCAGTAGTCTCGACTTAAAGATTCTTGTGTGATCCGAGGGAACTGAGTTAGTTGATTTTTAATTCACTTTAACTATTATTATTTACCATAAATGAACTTTTGCTTTCGGTTGTGCCCAACATAACTATGTAGATAACTTATATTTTATTTTATTTTATATGAGTTATGTGTAAGCAACCTTGTTTCCCAGTGTTAATCACCTTATGTGTGTCAAACTAAGCTTTAATGTTATTGTGTTTACACTTATTCATAATTTTAATAAATAAAAGTGATAATTTTCAGTTGTATTAATATTTGAAATGGGTAACATTGGGCATAAGCCGCAATTGAAAAACCACTTATAGCAGTGGAAATATTTATGAGTAATATAGTAATATTAAAGTGTGGCGCCCGTATAAAAATAATAATAGTTGTCCTATTACCTATAGCAACTAAAATTCATTCATGAAATAATAGTAATTACATACAGACTAGTCATTGAAGTTATACATATATGATAGGTATAACACATGATCAGATGATTTAATTACAGAGTACAATTATAGAGTGGCTAACCCAACTTGGAGACAGTCAAACTGCGATTAATATAATTGTGGTAACGAGCAAGTAATTGTACAATGGATGTGATGTTTTCTTGGTGGTGTTTTGCAAATCAGTAGTGTTTGCAAAACTCGAAAACAACAACCATGTGATTAAATACATGACTAATATAAAAACCATCATTTTCCAAATGCCACTTTCGCTCAGTAGGACAAAACAAAAATGGTACAAGAAGAATTATTAGGAAAGGTTAATGAATCACACTTTATTGGGAGGATCCAATCCTCTCCTAAACCATCCTACCCCGTTACTGTAACTAGGTTATTATGTACACTACCTACTGACATTATTGCTTAGTTTTGGTGCTACAGATGATAGAAAGCACTTTTTTTGTTTTAATTTTAGGTCTACTGTGCAAGATTTCCAACATGCAACCATAAGTTGAACTACAATTCTTTATGGAGTAGTTGACCTAAGTTGTGTAGTTGTTTGTGCTAATGGCACGTTCAGAGTTAACAGAGCTTTGTACTGTGAGTGGCCTATGGATCATATTTTCTGATACACTCTGAACTGACATTGCCACTATGCTTGGTTTTGCTGGGGAAAAAAACGCAGGGTAGTAGTTTTTTGATTTTCCCTCCCCATCTTAAAGATCAGAAAATCAATTTTGTTTTAGAACAGGTAAAGATACAACTGCTGTTAGATCTCTAGTCAACATGGTTTTAAATTCATTTAACACTAACAACTTTATCCAAGCAAATATGCGTGAGTTGAGTAAGTCATTTGACTGTGTACCATAATATTTTATTATCCAAACTACAATTTTATTGTATATGTGTTGTTGAATTAAATTTTTTTAGGACATATATAATAGGACGAAAGCAATTTGTAGAAATATGACAAATCCTAATGCACCCTAACCTTTTTACATGTTTAAATTTCTTAATTCAAATGCCTCAAGTTTCTTGTATTCCGTCACGTCGCGCTTATTTATATTCAAGTAAATAGCATTATTTCTTCAAAATGACAGTATGTTTAACACATACTCTAGTATTTACATTTTATAACCTTAAAACTATTTTCCGACTTTCGAGCCACCTAGCTCACAGTCAAAAACAATAACAAGCTAAATGCAAATGATTTTCGAAGGCGTTTTCCAAAATATCGAAAAAGTGTGGTTCGGAAGTATTTCAAACACAAAAATCACAGCAACGTTGCCACATTTCAAGGTGAAGAGCCATCCAACTCTCATTCTTCGGGTGGTCAAATGGCAGATGTTTATAACTAGGAAAGGGTGGATTGCCGCCAGTAAGCCGCTGGGTGGGTGACAGCCGGCGGCTTGCCGGCAGTCATTCGAATGTCGTTTATAAATTCGGCCCTTAATCTTCTATTATCAGCATAGTTTTGGCAGTAAACAAGTTTTCTACAGTTTGAGGCAAAAATACAGTGTTAATTGATTTAAAATTCAGTTTTAAATAGTTTCTTTAGTGCACGATGTCAAGCGTCACCACAAGAGAAGCCTACGAGGGAGTCATGAAAAATTCGTTTAGTCAAATTGTCGACCCATACTTTTCGGAAGTGTACTTTGTACTAAAATATGTGAGTTTAATTCACGTCATCGCTAAAACTTTACTGGTATTCTTGAATTCGTGCTTGACGTATAATCGAATATATCTAAAAATGTACTAGCCCAGAGGTCCCGAGAAATGAATTTCAGTTGATCTATTTACTGATTTACCCAGGGAATAATTCAAGTACTATTCACAAAAGTAAAAGTCCTAGTTAATAATTTATTGTAAAGCTCTACAAAGCTATGCAATTTTAATGGTAATTGTGTCTGTTATATGTGTGGTTTATGATAGCCAATGTTCATTCCTTGGACGTAAAGTCTTTTATTATTTTATTTTCACATTATGTGATATGGTGACAAGAACATTGTTATTGAATTTTCTTGCCACAAGACTTATTAAATTTATTATTAAATGTGTCTAGTTGCTAATTATTTCGTATTGCAGTGATTATTGTACCGTCTTAAGTTGTATTCTTAGGCTGACGCTCAGTGACGTGTACTCAAAAAATCTCACAGATAACAAATTTTCTGACATTGTTGAACTTGAACTGCAAAAAACCATGCAAAATGCACACACTTCACAATTATTCAAAAGAATTTAATATTATTGTAATATGACACACATATCGCGTCGCAAGAAAGTTACATCTTCCTACAATATACCAATGCGAACCCTAAAACTTATTAGTGCAATTCTTCAAGAAAAATTGTTGTTAAACATGTCATAGAATAATTACAAAACTTTGAATTATAGGTACACATACAAAACATATTAAGAAAGAAAAGGACGCCAGTGTCAAATGGTAGCGTGGTGGATATAACGTCCACAATTTATTCTAAATGTGTCTGTTAACACAATTTCAAGCCGTTCAGTATGGTTTTAATTTTTTGGCACAAAATAGCACTGAGTCTACAAATAACTGACCTGCCAAAATTTTTTTTTTTATTTATTAAAAATAGGTTATAGATTATTTTTGTAATTAATGCACACATTCATTTAGAATCGACCTCTACTAATTAAGTGAAATGTTTTGTATATTATTATTACATTTTCATAACGCTATGGCAATTCTCAACGTATTACTACTATTATTCTTTTTAGTATTTGCAACATATTTGTTGTGTTCGCCTTGCCAATTCATTATACATTTAAGTTTAATTTCTGTGGCTTTAGCTGTTATTGCCGCTGAATGAAAAGGTCGAAAATGTAGTGCTGATGGCACCATCTTCAGGTGAAATCTGACACTACCGTCCTCTACGATATATCGTATCAGTGCTGCCACCTAGGAATAACATATGTTACTACATGAGATGCGAAGCGCACAAAACTTAAACTTTTATGCCATTGCGTATCAGAACCGTCACTCAGCCTAAAATTATTCAGCCTAAAATCGTTCAGCCTAAAAATACAACCGCTCACATACATTAACAGCCAAGATCAGAATTTCGTTCTGCCTAAAGTCATTCAGCATAAAGTCGCTCAGCCTAAAGTCACTCAGCCTAAAGTCGTACAGCCTAAAGTCATTCAGCTTAAAATAACTCAGCCTACAGTCACACAGCCTAAAATCGTTCAGCCTAAAGTCACTCAGCCTAAAGTCGTACAGCCTAAAGTCATTCAGCCTAAAATACATCCAGCCTAAAGTAACATAGCCTATAGTCACTCAGCCTACAGTCACTCAGCCTAAAATACATCCAGCCTAATTTTAGGCTGAAAAATTTTAGGCTCTGTGACGTGTACTCGCTTGACGTTCATTTCGCACCCGGTCTTCGTATCGTTCCCGGTCGTTCTAACACGACTAGGAACTGGTTCCCGCGCCGCGACCCGCCGACCAATCACGGGTCTCTATAGCAGTCACGCCACCGCCGCGACCGTTCCACCGGCTTTCATTCCTTTCCTCCCGGAACGACGTGTGCTCGTTACTGGCGTCAGACACAGCCTGTCACTGAGAGTTGGTTCGTCTGCACAAGGTGTCCAGCAACTTGAAATACACACTGTAGATTTATTTTTTTTTGTAAATGAAACAGAAAGATTTATGTAAAGTTACAGATATTTGCATATTTGCACATTCACCTGAAAACAACTGTATCAATACAAAATTGTGTTCGCAATAATACTGGGTTCGGATTCTTAACCGGGTATTTTTGCTTTGTGTTGTCTCCGAACTCCCAACGGTTTGTAAACCGTTCCTTGAATAGCTTTCCAGTATTAACTGCACACATTAATAAGCAAAATCAAACAAAATAAAGTCAAATTATTGAATACATAGTCGATCATAGTTTCCATGGTTTAAAACAATTAATTTTAATGAAACATCAATAAAAATATAAAATTATGCGCCAATTTTCGTAAGAAATACTCAGTATTATCTCAAAAAACGTATTTTTTTTGCATAGAAAAATAACCATAGACATTTGTACAAAGTAACAATATCTTTCTTGCAGTCTTTCGAATTATTTCTTGGCAACTGGTTACCAATGGAATCTTTTGTAAAAGTACATAATTATTTTCCGTACAGGAAATAACTGAATTTGTTGGGAAGTTTATAATTTCTGAAAAAAAAATAGGGAATTGTCAGGTAAATATATGTAAGGTCAGAGAATTTTAATGTAACTGTTAGACAAAAGCTCATACTGTATCGCAACCCAATAACTGCGTCATCTGTTATGGTATTAGTTTCGGTTACGCAATGCTGGTGTGCCGAGTATTTTTGACAAGTGTTTTATTATTTATACCTGACGCTGAATTCCTTCTGTGATGGTGCCTCAGTGTGTGATGTATGAAACATCACTTTGTGAAATTTGTCTAGCATGGGCTAGGATCTTTTGGTTTTGGAGGGTGGTGGTGGTGGGGGTTTTGTTTTGGATTTAAAAAAAGGCCCGTATTGATTATTTGTGTCATTTAACACTACGCGCAAAACCCTTGGGCTGTGAACCCTACAGATTTTTGCCCCTGGTTTTTACAAATTTTTGTTACTGCGCGAACACTTATATCGCAATTTTGTAGAATACGTACAAGAACGTTGTGAATATTATTAAGAGCAAAATTTTGAACAGGTAATTTACTTTTTTTTAGAAATATTACACGTATTAGTCGGTTAAATAAATTACAGGAACAAGTCAGGGAAAAGTCATGTAAACCGATTTGTGGGTTTTGCTGGAAACCGTGTAAAGTTGAATTTAGTGAGAGACATCATTTCACGTTGCATTCAACCACCGAGACTACTGATACTGTGAGATGTTAGATTAACAACGGTGCAATCATACAGGCGTAAAAATACACATTAGTTTGTATCCATCCTGTTGGCAGACGGTTGCCAATTGCAAGGAAGAAACCGCTCGCGAATAATAAAGTGTTTGTGTAACTATTACGTAGTGAAGCAATAATGAATCAACTGTTTCACAGAACAGCAGAGACAAATACATAGGGACTGGTAAGATTAGCTGTTTCAGTGACCTCTAGGATAAACTCTACAATCCCATGGACAATTAAGCAAACTTCCCCTGGGCTATGGTTGCTCGTTTCAGACATTTATATGCTGGGTTCCTGTGATTCAATACTTCTTTTGAAGATAATTTCTAATTGGCTCAGGGTCGTTCACATGAACTGTGGGTCAGTCACAAAAGCAGGTCAAAGATAAATCCTTTTGAATTCTAGCCTACCGCGGATTTTTCCGGTCTCTGCTAACACCTTGTTAGTATAGCACCCGAGCAACTCGCCCATTACCACGACAAGCCAATAGCTGCCGGGAAGTATCACGCCGGTGACTGCACTCCTTTGCAGTACAGTCGGCGAATCTGACTGCATTTTGAACGCCATGTGATAAAATCGTCAATTTTCTCGTTGTTTGTAAACTGTGCGAGCTACAGCGATGCGTCAACCTCTTTCATGTCGGCACGCAGCGGCGATTGCGACAGGAGTTTATTGACCGCTTCCTGGATGTAATCAAAGACTGTTATGGCTATCGTCTGTTTAGCGCTCAGATTACAGTACAGAGCAAATGGCGAGCACTGTTGCCGGATTACTACTACCCGGGTCGTTAAACCTAAATGTATTATTTTTTATACCATCGTTAAACACTATATGTTTTAGTATCTATATTATTAATTATACTGTTTCTTTATTTTTCTAAGACCATAAAATAAAGTCTACTGACAGTATTATTACAGTGGTAGTCATTCAGGAAAAAAATGTAATGCTAAACACCGATTATTATTATTATTATTTCACAGGGGATGGTAATTGTAACAGTCGGTCACTATAAATAACAAGTCATTCCACGAAAGTATGTCCAAGACGGTCGACCAGAGGGCGGAGACGACGGTCTGACAGTCTGGTAAGAAATACTACCACTGCTTCTAGCGGGTAAAAATTAAACTAATATGACTGCAGCACCCTCTAGAAAACGATATGTGTGTTAACTAGCGCAAGTGTTGAAAATAAAGACGTAGGCAACGCCTTATAGCTAGTGATGCTATTTTTCTTTCAAATTAAACAAAATAATTACAAGTCCGGATATGTAGGGTAATCGTATGCAATAACGCCATGGCTACAATAACGCCCACTTTTTTTGTTCAGTGGTATTTCCAGCGCTCGTACCTTGCCCCGACTACCTGCTTTGGGTTGTTGTAATCCCCACTGGGCTAGGCTTTAGTCGAGTCACAACAGTTGTGAAAGTTGGTCGCGCAAGAATTTGGACAGCGCTTCAGAAATAGCATCCTTGATGCTAGCAGGTGATTCCAGTAAGTAAAAATTTATGTTGTATTTATACAATTGGCTCTATGTTAAGAATTTTATTCATATGCATCTCCGACTTTGCGCATATATTCTCTTTGACATGTCAATAAAAACAAGTACTGCAAAGAATATCCTAAAAATTTTTTTTAAAATATGAAATAGGAACATATTAAGTGTAATTGTATACAATAACTCCACTTATATAAGTTATGAAGTTATGAATTAAAATTGCTATTTTATTTTGAAACCTTCCTCGTTTAATTTTGTTTGTTAAGCATGTAACTGAAAACAGTCATTACTTGGTTACCACATTAATTATTAATGCATAAGCAAATTAAATTTCAAAAATGGTTTTCGAAGAATAATTTTACTTCGCATTTGTGAACCTACTGTTATTATCTTATGCATGCATGTCATGGGTTTGAGTTCCAACCAGGTGATAAATAAATTAAGTTTTTAAAATTTATTGTTAATGAAGAATATTTAATTGAAAGTTTGCTCAAGATTCCATCATACACATGTTTGTTCACTGGAATCCAAAGAGTACTGTTATTACAAAACTATTTTTGTTTAGTTTCAAATAAAACATAATTTAAAATACAATATTGTTTCGTAATAATTTTAGGAGGAATACTCGATTTTATCGTAGCCTACATATCTCAATGCATTACCACTACTGACTATAGAAAATCACATAAAGACGAACTTAAGCCAAGATAAATTGACACCACTTCCTTGCACTGGACTCAAACCCAGAGGCTCAACACTTAATCAGAACACGCTACCAAAATGTTTTTTTTTTAGCGGAAAATGGGGCGATACAAATCACAAGGAATTCGCGGCAATTGGACGCAGGAACAGCTCCTCAGGGCGGTACAACTCGTTCAGCAGGGATCCAAAGTAGCATCAGCTGCTAAGGAAACTAATGTTCCTCGAAGAAAATTACGTAATCACTTGTTACGTAACAGCTGTTTCAAGAAACTCGGACAGGACAGAACATTGACACAAGAACAAGAAAATAATCTCGTTTGTAGAATAAAGAAAATTATATCAGTTGGTTACGGTTTAACAAGAAAGCGAGTTTGTGAGGTAGTATATAATTTCTGTGCTTCAAATAACATCAAAAATCAGTTTCGTGGTGAGAAAGCTGAAAGAAGATGGCTTGAGGCTTTAATGCTTCGTCACTCTGAACTGTCTATGAGAACTCCTGAACCTCTCAGCTACGGTAGGTTGATGCGTTTCAACAAAGAAACAGTGGGACGATATTTCACGCTTTTACAAGATACCATTTTGGAAATGAACTTGTCAAACACACCACAACTTATTTAGAATGTTGATGAGACTAGCCTGCAGTTGTGCTACGGCTATCCTGAGAAAGTTCTTGCTCAGAAGGGAAGTAAAAGAGTATATGCAGAAACAAATGCTGAGAAAGGAGAAACAGTTTCTGTTGTAGGCTGTGTAAATGCTACAGGAACTAACTGGATTCCACCTTTCGTGATCTTTAAGGGTAAAAATAAAAAAGTGGAGTATGGGGATGAACTTCCACCTGGGTCAGTTTTTGCAATGACTGAAAAGGGCTACATGCAAACCAAAGAATTCTGCAATTGGCTGCATCACTTCAACAGCCATCGTCTACAGGGAACTGTTCTTCTGATTCTGGATGGACATGCAAGCCACCAAGAAATCAGTGTTCTGGATACAGCCGAATCACTTGGAATCCAACTTTTGATTTTGCCTGCCCATTGTAGTCACTAGCTTTAGCCGCTGGACAAATGGGTTTTCAAAGCTTTAAAAGTTGACTGGACAGAAGCGGTAGACACGTTTCGAAGAGCGAATCCTGGTCATCCTACTGGAAAGCTCCAATTTAGTAAAATATTTTGTGGTTTAGATCAGCCGCTTCTAATATCGCTGTTTCTTCATTACGTGCAACTGGAATACATCAGTTTAATCCTAACATTATTCCACCCACAGCATTCGCTCCTAGTACACTTTCAGAAAAATCACAACATTCAAATGATCTGAACCCCACTGTAAGTGCTGCTACTGGAACTTCCCCATCACCCTCAGTGTCTGAAACCCAAATATGTCAGGCTGCTTCTCCACCTCGCAAAACGTCCTCATTCAGAACTTTAATAGAAACGCCAGAAATAAAAAGAACGCAACCCAGTACAAGAAGGTCTAAGAATGTCCATGCAACAGTGCCACGAAAACTTTCATTTCCTGGTATGTCTAAAACGATTCCATCAGCATCAACTTCTGAAGTCCACATGAAACCAGCAACCTAGATACTTGTACTGATCCCAGCAATTATTGTGCAGATTGTGGGGGATACTACTATGATGATGCAGGAAAGAAAGTAAGCTGGGTTCAATGCACAAAATGCAGTCGTTGGTTCCACGAAAAGTGTTGTGCAGGGATAGTATCCAGATCTGGTGTTTGTGATATCTGCACTGATTATGACAGTGAATAGACTGCCCCATCGCCTCTGTCAACATATGTAAGTCAATTTTAATAATTGACGAATCATTTGTTAAAGTTTAATTTGTTTAAATGTAATTTTAAAATATATTTTGTAACATGGCGTTATTGTAGCCAATAGGGATGCAATAACGCCATTATGCATTTAATAACATATGTTAATAAAAAAGGAACCACTATTTACTCAATTATTTCAGCATCAGAAACATTTGATATTATTGTTGGTGTTCACCTATGCATAATATTACTTTTTTAAAAAATTAAGTGTTAAAGTAAAATAGAATTTTGAAAAGTAGTGGTGTTATTGCATACGGTTACCCAATGTTATTTTTTATAAACCTTATTTAATTCTCGGTCTGGTAAATTTATCGATGGCCGTGCGGTCAAAAACGTATGTTTTCCAACCCAGAGCTCTGAGCTGGCATAGCCGTATCACCTCGGTACCAATTTATTTTGTATTTAAAAAATTAAATTTAATATGTCGATAAGAACCACAACAATATTGGCAGGTAATGGAACAATGACCTTATGTGAATGAGACAGAGCGATGTTGGACCCTCTCTATAAATAAGATGCCGGTATCCAAGATGGCGACCTCTAGCAGAACAGAAGAAACCAAGATGGTGGTCGTGACATCATTCAAGATGGCAACCTTCAGCAGACGTCAACAATATGGCGGCCGTGTCGTCAGGATAAAAAAAAAGTGGCTGCGATGTCAGATCCAAGATGGTGTATGTAACGTCAGAATTCAAGATGGTGACCTAACGAAAAGTGCAACGTTCGTGGAGTAGGCTGGATCTCAAGATGACTTTATTAAATATGGTGACTGAGGTCAAAGGTAAAGGTCAAAGGTCAAATGTTAAAGTTACGGTCATCCATTTTGGCAGACTTTACATCATCACGGTCGGCACCTCGGCACCTAAACCAGGAAACAATTTTCAGAAAAGCCAAATTTTACTACTAGCCAAACTTATTAAAGTTTAATTATATAAAAAATGCTAGTAAAAAGGTCGTAACCCATTGGAATCTTTCAATTAAATCACCATAAAATTAAAAAAGTAAATTATCAGATGATGCTCTTGATGAAATACTACAGGAAAATATATTTCCACGATCCTCATTCCAAATATACAAAATACAATTTTTCTAATACATTATACAAATTTTCATTACATTACAAATTTGTGTCTGACACTTTTGCGCTCTATGGTGTGTATCTGGCAACATAGCATACCAAAACAAGGACGGCGTTAATAGTCCAAATCCAATTGTTAAAAGAAAAAAATAAATGCCGATTTAAATGCGCACTGCACTGTAAGGATGAGATGCTCTATGGAACCTCGATTATTTAACAGATTCATTTCGAACCAGTCTAGATTCAACGTAGCTAGGTATACATAATTATGGCTTTTCGATAACAAAATTACAATTTCGGAGTTTTGTACGTAATTGGGTTACCACTTTTTTTTCCTTTTTATAGTCGTTAAGGGCATGTCAAGAGCGTGGCAGTCCAATCATTAACAAAATCATATGTTGACCTAAATGTTTGTAATTCAAGTCTAAAGAGCTCACTAAAGCTGGTACCTATATGGTTTTGAAGTTTAAACTGAACAATTTTATTGCAAATAACACAGAAATTATTTAAGATAGTTCACTAGCATCTGGAAAAAATTTAATTGAACGAATTTATAACACGTAAAACGTATCACTGTTCTAAAATATTTATTTTAAATTAATGGGGACAAGAAGACGTAAGAATTTGTGGAAAATAAAGATGTTGATTCAAATGATTTCAATGAAACCTTTTTACGACCACGTCGTCTCTCGCCTCACATCTGTCCGCACACAGTCACGCGCCACTCGGTCACACACGTACAGTCTCGTCGCTCCGTTTCTACGCCGCTCGCCGAACTCGCACTCCACTCAACTCGCCTTTCGGAACTCTTGCGGAGGCTGGCGTCACTACTTTTATACCCGTTGGCCGTCTTTCTGGAACTGACTGGAGCAATTGTGACGGGTCGCGTCATCCCGGGTCGACCCGATGCTCGAAGCATCCAGAATAACGGCGCTATTTCACGCCACTCCACGCGGCGGCCCCATAAAGTCCACGGAATTCCCAGGCCACTGCGGGATAGAAAACAGAGCCGACTAAGGAAGGTGCGGGGGTAGGGGGTGGCGAGACTGGGCCACTGTAATCCCGAAGGTATACGCGCGTGACGTCAGTGGCCGTGCGAGGCCGCCGCGCCGCCCACGTTCGTAACAGTATACTCGGGCCAATGCCTCCCGTCATTGGCTGCCGACTAGTGAGAAGTCTCGACTGGGTAGCCTGTGATTCAGCAATTCCTTAGTTGAGAGGCTCTCATTTGCCAAGTTTACATACTCTTTATAAACTGTGTACCAACAGCGGAAACAGCTTAGTGTTATACACTTTTTTAATTTTATCGTAGCATGAGAATACGTGAATTTTTCTGGCCCGAATTATTTCAAAATTTTAACTCAATTACCTTTCTTACATTTGTTGTTTTGCCAGAGATATTTTCATATATTATTTAATTAGTATAAAAATTCTTTTCTTCGTAGTTACATCCTTGCGCGAATTTTTCACCCACTATAATACACTTGGGCGGTATTCCAAAACTTTCGGGTAAGGTTGCGAATAAGCACTGTCTTGTTGGGATACAACCGTAACCTAACCCACGGGCCGTAGTCCAGAACGTGTCCAATTTGAATCTCAGTGAAGCAACAGAACGGAAACAGTTTTATGAACGGTGCCTTGCGTGAGGCTCGAATTTCTAGTAAACGTTCTCAACCATCGATATAATTGTTACGGTAAGATACTAGAGATAGCAGCACCATCGCACAATAATATAACCACCTTTTTAATTTTCTCAAATACTTTTTTTAGTTGCGATTATTTTTTGTTATGACCATTAAAATGTACAAAATGTATTTCAGGATAGTTTTGCTATTATAAAGATCCATTTGGCACACCAACACGATATGTACATCCCCAGATTATCACAGAAATGACTTTATAAGTGATAATGGCACCAGAAGCTAGTCTACCTTCTGAACTAAATTAACGAAAAAGTGAGTTCCACGCATGCGCGTGATCTGGGTAACAGATAGACAACGGAAAGGACAACTAAATCCGTACCCTAAAAGTAAGGAAGTGGCCATGTCCTGTCGTGGCTATACCGGCCTACATAAGTGAACATCGGTTGAAAAATATTTGTGACAGAACAAATGTAAGAGAGGTATCGTGTTGAAACTATATAAATAGCTCTTAAATAAATGTGACGAAAGAGTTGTAAAAGAGGTGTATCGAGCGGTGACGGAACTCCAGCGATGCGAATGAAGGCGGGTCGTTGCATCAGCCTCAGGCCTTCAACTTGGCACGGAGTGACGTTGCGGCAATGCTAAGACGTGGCGCCTACCCCTCCCGCCCAACAACTGCTTCCCCGTCGCGGCTGTGACGTAACGCGGAGGTGGCGTGTTGTCCGCGCATGCGCAGTTCGGTCGTCGCTTGACGTCGTCGCGTGGTGCGCCGCGCGGCCTCTTCTCTTCTTCGTACCGCTTCTGAAAACACGGGTCATCCTTAAGTAGGTTACTAGAAGCGCTATCGTAAACAAACTGATAGGTTCGCGCTAAAAGAAGGGAACACGAGAAATGTGGTCCCACTCCCAGAACCGCAGGTTTGCCTGCACAACGCCATGTTTGTTACTTCATTCTCAAGGATTTCCCCTGCAAACGTATCACCGTGGGTATCGCGTGTTTCTTGTTGGACTACCAATGTCGCCAACAAATATTTACTAAAAGTTATTTTTGAGAGAGAAAAATTTCAAACGAGTGATCATGATTAAAAACACTTACGTTCAAGGGCATCTGTAGATAAAAATTAGGGGGGGGGGGGGGGGAGAGAAAGGCAGGAGTAAAAAACAAGCAGAATAAATGTAAACAATAGTTTTTCAACGCTTTGAAATAAAATAATTAGGAAATTAGAGACATTGCGTCATCTGCCTAAGGTCATGGGTCCTTCTCCCCTATAATTAGGAACATAAAAAATTCGCGGGTTCAATGACCAAGTTGAACTCCACGAACCTCTACACGTCACCTGTTAATTGGCTGCTGACTTGTGGAGGAGACTCAACTGGGTAACTTGTGATCGACACTTCTTTGATTGAGAGTTTCTAACTGGCCAAGGTTCCTGTATATTAATAGTAAACCAATAGCAGAATACACACAGAGGTATAATTATTTGTATAGTAGCATATCGCAGAATAAATCCGCGAATTTTTTCGGTCTCGACCTGTGAAAGAGGTTGTTAAATCAGAAAAAAAATCTCCCCCCCCCCCCCCCCCTTCTCATGACCCATTTTTTTTTTTCTTTTTCGTTTTGAGCTATATACATGATCTTGTGATTTTTTTTACTGCTACTTGATAACAAATGGTAAATGATTGATGGGACGAAATATTTGAAACTTGACAAGAATTGCCAGAGAGCTAAAGCCATGCTTTAACAATAAGAGTCCTTGTATACTATGTAGACTAGCAGAAACCGGCAACGTTGTCCTGCCGATGGTTATGTATTTCCCTATATTTATCTAAAATGGATGGTTTTTGTAATCTAGAATCTATAAAGCTTTTGAAATGGTATTCTATGTTAAACTCATTCACCAAATACTTATCACAGTTACAATCACTATTTGTTGTTATTGAGGATTTAAGGACAGTACAAAATCACAATATACCAATTTTCATGGTGATAGGTTGAACGCAATAAAAGGTGATGCGATGCAGCGCCATCTAGTGGCGAGTTATAGCAAAATGGATATCGCGAAAATATTCCCCGTGTTCAAATATCTAGGTATACCAACTTTCATAGCGATCGGTTGAACGGAATAGAAGTTGATGCTCTGTAATGGATAGCACAAAAACCTTCTCCATGAAAAAAAACACTTCGATGTGCCAACTTTTATGGCGATCGGTCAAACGGTGTCGGACGTCATACATACCAACATTCTATTTTATATATATAGATAGTAATGGCAAGAAATTAAACAACCAGCACTGCGTGCGAGAGCGAGCTAAGTGGCGAGCCGCCAGCTGCTATCCGCGGTTGCAAGTGCTATATATACCGACCAGCTTCCCTGAGAACACGACACGGCCCTGTGTCGCGGTGGGTCAGGACCAGGTGAGGAGGGGGGAGGGGGTGATGGTATTTGTGTTACCCTTGGCCTCCACCCTCGACGCGCCACTGCACGGCAACGCGCGTTATTAAAAGAACCGCGAACATTTCGCGGATTCAAAGACCTCCAAGATGAACTCCACGATTCTCTGCATACTTGAGCGAACGTCACCTGTTCATTAGCTGCTGGCTTGTGAAGCGTCCAACTGGGTAACTTGTGATTTGATACGTTTTTGATTAAGGATCTTTAATTGGTCAAGGTTTCTCTAGTTTAACAGCAAACCAGTAGCAGAAGACGCACAACGGTACAATTATTTGAATTTTAGCGTATCACGAAATTAATTCCCGAATTTTTCCGGTCTATAGCTATGAGTACAGCCATGATTATTTGGTGGATTCATTCGACTCCAGGTTAGAATCAGCTTTCCTACACATAGTGACAGTGGCGTAGCCAGGATTTGTGTATGGGTGGGGGGGGGGGGGGTTAAGAAGCATGGTTCCCCCCCCCCCTAATAAAGCGGGGAATTGGGGGGGGGGGGGGGGGGTAGTCCAGCCCCCGGAAAAAAATTGGATTTTAAGGTGTAAAATAGTGCTATTTTAGCAGTTTTTGGTACTTAACTTTAAATATTGTAATAGTAAAAATATTATTAATTTTTTTAATAAAAAAATTGTTTGAGTGATGAAGTAAGAAATTAATTAAAGATATTTTTATCAATCAAAGTGCCTTGTTTACGTCCACTCAAAATTATAAATCATGCTCGAAGCTCGACAGTACAAAAAAAAAAGGAATAAAAAGGGTTGGGTTTCGGCAGAACTGATCTATTCCTGGAAACAATTAGCTTTAGCTTGAAGAGTTACCCAGTCACCACCTGCTTATAATTACCGCGCTGGTTAAATACAATAGGTGTAAGATATTTGAAAGCTTGGGACCCGTCACGGCGTCACAACCTTATAGCTTTTGCTCGCGACAGGTGTTGGGGAAGGGAAGGAGAATCGGTAGCTCTCGCTTACTATTCCCCTCCAGTGCAGTGGCCGGTGATAGCAGTAAGACACCCAGGCTTTTAGCTAACCTGCTTTCAGTTAAGAAAAAATAATTTTGGCTAAGGGGGGGGGGGGGGGGGGTTAGAACCCCTAACCCCCCCCCCCCTTGGCTACGCCCCTACATAGTGAAGCCTTTTAAGAGAGCCCGTTGGTCGGTAACACCTTTTGAGGGGTTACACGTCATAGGTAATCACTAGAGACGGGGAAATTTCATGGGTTTATTCCGTGATATGTTAAAATTCAAATAATTAAAACTTAGTGCTACTTCTGCTATTGTTTTGCTGTTAATCGGGTGGAAACTTTCCAATTAGGAACTCTCAATCAAAGAAGTGTGGAATCATAAGTCACCCGGTTGAGACGCCTCACAAGTACGCAACCAATGAACAGGCGACGTATGCCCGAGTGTGCAGATGATCGTGGAGTCTATCCTGGAGTTCACTGAACCCGCGAATTCTTACAGTCACTGCTAACCACTACTTGTTTATGACTTGTTCAACGTCGTGTCAAGAGTACTGCAATCCAATCATCTACGTGAAGCAGTTATCTGTGTGTTTCCAGACTACTTGGACACCTAATGAAAGCGCGAAATAATTATGGCTCTAGTAATTTTGGGTGTTTTGATTTTTAACGGGAAGATTTATTGTTTAAAATTGTTTCGTTATTCTTTGTCCATATTTTTGCAACGTGTAATTGTTTATTGGCTGTTGCCGGCGAAAGAAGCTTGTTCCGTACTTATCTAAGCCCAATAATGAAGCGCAAACTGTATACCGAAGTCTGTGATTCTTTTTTAGCAAACTAAGTACTAAAAGAACACCTTCCTGCCAATCGTAAGAGTAAAAAGATGTTACAGTAGATTGTAGATGACTGGGGGTCATAATCGCAATAAATTGTTTGGAAACTCACCTTACTTTGCTTGGGCGAAATAAATATTATTTTTTAGTGATGATTTTCCATTATTTGTTGAGAAATACGTTTAAAGGAATTTTTAGAGACCGGAAGAATTCGGGGATTCATTGCTCTATTGGCTATTATTCAGTTTTACCGTTGACCTGCTTCTATGATTGGCCTACAGCTAATGTGAAAGACACTTCGCTAATTAGAAACCTTCATCAGAATAAGTATAGAATCACAGGCAACCGAGGTTAGAAAACTCTCAAGCGAGCAACCAATGGACAGCGGCGAATTTTGCACGAGTGTATATGGACTATAAAGTTTATCTCTAGACGTCATTGAAACAGCTAATAGGTAATTCCACGCTAGGAATTCAACCATTTCCCCTGATATCGTGGGTCATCTGTTTCTTGGTCGTTATCCGAGAACTTGGTAATGACCGACATTATCGTCGAAGTAAAGGTTTACAGTCACATGATCGTGGACTTCACCTTGATAACGAAGCCAGCTGGCGCCAGTGGTAGATACGGCAGATAGGGGGTGACCTTGAAGGCGGAAAGTGACGTGTAGGTAGCGCGAGAATGTTGGCCAATCGCGACGCGCTGTTGTCGGTCACCTGACGGATGAGCTGGGACCGACTCATTCAACGACCCGCTGAAATCCAAGCTGACGCACTTGGTCGCTTTCTCCTCCCCCCTCCCGCTTCACTGTAATCGAAGTTATGTCTCACGAGCCAAGTTATGTCATTTTTTGAGGTGTGTTCCTATAAATGTATTCCGATAGCTCTATTCCATTTGTCTTTGGGTTACAAATTATGTCACCGTATACTTACTAATGGAGACCGGAAAAATTAGCGGTATCATTACGCGGTTGGCTATAATTCAAAAAGTTTTATATTTAACCTACTTCTATGGTTGACACGCAATTTATATGGAAAAAAACTCTGAGCCAATTAAAAGCCCTCATAAAAAAAAGTATTGAAGCATGGGCAATATCTCAAGTGAGCGACCAATGAGCAAGGGACCTTTTCCCCAGTGTGAATAGGACAGTGGAGCCTATCCTGGAGGTAATCAAAAACGCGAATTTTTCCAGTCCCTACTCACTAAACGTTATTTTTGAGCTGTAGAAGGTCACGGAAGTATGCCATCAGATCGCATTTATAAAATGAAATACATGGTGATGAAATCTAAGAGTAATGCAAGAGAGCTGTCACGACAGATCTGCAGCAAACCCTTCAATAATAGTAACGACAAGAAAATGGAACATGTACCCAGTCCCGGAGTGTGTGGCAGAGTCTTGAGAGCGACCCAAAGGCAGAAGAACTGAATCTGGAGGAATCTTGGCCAATTAGAAACCCTCAATCAAAGAAGTATGGAATCACGAGTCACTCAGTTGACACCCCGCACAGCCAATAAACAGGCGACGTTCTCCCGAGTATGCAGAGGCTCTTGAAGTCCATTCTAGAGGACATTGAACCAGCGAATTTTTCCTGTTCCTACTTATGTATAAAATAAATAAATGACAACGTATAGTTAGGGGCAGGTATTTTTCTCGAAAAGATCTGAACGCCTATTAGACTGCAACAAGGTATACCCACACCTGTGGTTTCTTCCTTGTGATTGCGAGAGAAGTCGTTGCCTTATTTGACCGAGCCATTCAGGACGCTTTTGCTTCCGCACTGAATTATTGTGATTGGTGTTGTAACACTCGACATGCAGCTGAAAGAAAATCACCCATTAACGGAACACAGACGATTATATAGTGTTTTAACATTCAGTTATTCTCCAAATATTTTCACGAAATCTGCATGCCCCTACGTGTAGTTAGTTCACTGTTCTAGCCAGAGAACTGGGCCAAAATCTGAATTTTGAGTAGCCACCTGTTATTGTTATTTCTACCGATTACTTATTTTCAAAACACTCGTATTTTTTAACATGTAATGTAGGAATGATACAGTATATTTGACAATCACACAGTAGAAACTAAAATGCTGTATTTTGCAATAACAAGGATATTAAGTGTTTTTTTTATTGAGCATTATTATAGGCTATACTACATACACGTTATTAAATTGTGTATTTAGAGATAGAAAGATATATTTTTTGCACCCGAAAATTTACATTTTGTAATTTTAATATTTTGTGCTGTTTTCGAGAAATAATTTATAATTACCTATGCATATATTCAAACAAATAGAATAACTTTAAATATTATAAAAATTTTGCTGGTTTGGTAAACACATTTTTGTTAAACTGTGGAATTAAAAAAATATATAGTTCATTTCATTGACGTAGCCTATTACCAGCTAAACAATACATGTTACTTACACTAGGTAACAGCTATATGTCCACATGCACGATGATATGTAGTCGCTAATAAATAACAGTAAACGACAGACTGTGATTAATGATTATTCTTATTTCTCAAGAGTATAAGTAGACACTGGAAAAATTCGCGATTTCGATGACCTCTAGGATGGATTTAACAATGCTCTACAAACTCAGACAAATACTACCTGCTCATTGGCCACTGATTTGTAAGACTTGTCAACAAGGATGTCATTTTGTTGAGGTTTCCTCATTGGCTCAGAGACCTCCAGCTAAACTGGGGTCCAATCTAAGAAGCAGAATGAAGGTAAACTTATTTTGATTCTGACATATCGCAAAATGAATCCACGAATTTTTTTCGGTGTATAGCAATGTATCACTATGCTGATTTACAATAACTGTTAGTTTCGATAACTATTAACATGTTTGTGCTGATACTTTCACACGCCTCATAAACTTTAACAGGTTGCTATTTTATAAACAATCTCTAGTTTTAGCCTGTGTGCGTGCTTTAGAAAACAATCTCTTTAAAATATTTAAGTTACAAATTGTATATACGTATATCATTAATTTCAACCCAGGTAACGGACCCGCGGTATAACAAGTGCAGGGGACTCAAAAGGATACTATGTCTATGCTTGCTATGCCATAGAAGACACAAACCATAACTAAACACAATTCACAATCCATAACGTCGGTGAAAATTATTCAAATTCCTATCTTCACCTTTGAGGGGTTGCCCCTCCTCTCTAATTGTAGGGGAGAAGGGTGGCTTCCACCGAGCTTTAAATAATATAGCCTGTGAACACTTTCATCCTACCTCCCCTCCCCCCCCTTTTCCACGACCCGCATTTTCTCCATTTACCGGGGACTAGTTAAAATCACACGGTAACGCCTAGTCGAGTTGGCAGGTAATCAAAACCATAATTCTTAACTTCTCATCACAATTTTCCAGTCATTGAAATAGTTTTCTTTTTGTTCCACCTGATTAGATTAGGAGTTAGCGTAAAATTTACTCGTGTATATTCTATGCACGTCACAGCGCACGGTGATAGAGCGCGCATTGACACTGGTGATTAGGCTCATCGTATATTTTATTCGCTTCCTTTTTATTTCGCTTGGAGAACTTACAAGCAGATTTCAGTCAAATTACTGGTCAGCGCTTTTGATGGGTAGGTAACTATTATTGCTGCCATCTTGAAACTAACTTATGATTTCATGTTGGCTACCGCATTACTAAACACGCTCGTTGATATTTACGTAGACACGTAGACTACGAGTACTAAACGAAAACCAGCGTTTCGAATTTGACTGGATGTAACATGTTGTTCCAGACGTTGTAGCAGCTTGCCGTGCATTTCCACAAATAACATTCCGCCTTCACCGATATATCAAAAATTTTTAAAACTTCAGTGGAGTATATATCCATAATCTACCCCCCCCCCCCCCTTTTTTTTTCCACGTCCTTGCGTCCGCATCCGGGCCAGGTCACTCGCTATCCAGCCCTGGAGCCTAAGGTCGTGTCCCGATTCAAGCACACAGCTGTGTACTTGTGACCGAGCATACTTCCAGCCCTTCGGTGTACTCTTTAAAGCAGTTCAGGCGTATGGTATTAGGCAGCTACACAGGTTTTTGTGGTTATTTTGTCAATAATAAAATTTAATCCAAGCAATTTTTTTTAATAAATGGTAAATTTTGATGTCAGTTACAAACTCACAAATTTATGTTTCGTAAATTACAGTCGACATATGCTAATGTATATGTTCATAAAACTCCATTAAAAAACTTCTTAAAAAAACATATTTTTAATTAAAAAGATAAATCTTGAAAAATATAAAATTAAAATGAAGCAACGAATAGTTTAGTTATTAAAGTGCTCAAACAAATGTAACTTACAAAAAGTTTTTAAAATACCTAGTTTTCTTTACCTGGAAGCAGGAAGTACGATGCTAGAAGAAGGTTTACTAGAACTGGTTGGTTTACTTGATTCTCCATTCTTAACTTCCGGTTCGTACAATCATCTCCATGTCACTTCCGGGGACAAGTGAATACAAACAAGAGAGACGATTATTTCGTGGATTCATTAGGTAGCAGTGTAGACTTGAAGTATGTATGTATGTGTGTGTGTATATACATATGTGTGTGTTCGTGTGTGTGATTAAACTACAGTGAATCTGAGCCAGCTATAAAAACGGAGAAGTGGTTACCAAATAACGTGAAACCCATCAAAGGATGTGACTTTGTTATAGACCAATGATCATCATAAAAAGGTTTCGATGTTTGAGTGAAATGAATCCGTGTAATTATCGTTACAGACCGGATAAATTTGAGGATTCATTAAGTGGTTGGCTAGAATTCAAAGAGTTTTACATTAAATCAACTAAAATAATTGGCCCACAATTTACGTATGTGAAAAACTCTGAGCCAGTTAAAATCTTTTTTTTTAAGTATTGAATCACAAGCACACCAGTTTAGAAATATCTCAAGTGAGCAACCAATAATGAGTAGGGGCAGGCGTTTTTCGCGAAAAAATCTGAACGCCTAATGGACTGCAAAAAGGTATACCCGTACCAGCGGTTTCTTCCTTGTGATTGGCGGTCGTCTGCGAGAGAAGTCGGCGCCTTATTTCACGGAGCCACTCAGGAAACGTTTGCTTTCACACTGAATTACTGTGATTGGTGTTCTGACAGTGTACATGTACCCGACAGAATCTCATCCAGTCACGAAACGCAGACGATGCTATAGTGTTTTAACTTTCAGCTAATCTAGGAATCTTTTCGCGAAATGAGCATGCCCCTAATAATGAGAAATAACTAGGAACGGGAAAAATTCGCGGGTTCAGTGACTTTTAGAATGGACTCGACTATCCAATGCATACTTGTGCAAACATCGCCTGTTCGTTGGCTGCTGGCTTGTAAAGTGACTCAACTGCGTAACTTGTGATTCGACACGTCTTTAATTGGTCAAGATGCATCTATATCAATAGTAAACCAATAGCAGAAGATGCACAAATGTATAATTATTTTAATTTTAGCATATCACGAATTGAAAACGCGATCATTAGAGACCCGTGAAATTCGCGATTTCAAATCCCTAAAGGATAGACTCCATGATCCTCTACGTACTCGTGCAAATTACATCTGCTGATTGGTTACCGACTCGTAACACCTGTTGACTGGAATGATCTTCTGTTAAAGATTTTTCATTGGTCTAGAGTCCTTCAGATAACTGTGGCCCAATAACTGAAGCAAAATAATGTCAAAAGTATTTTGACTCTATCCTATCGCGAAATGAATCCGCGAATTTCACGGGTCACTAGCGATCATCCTGTATCTAGCCAGCCCTGGCGCCTAATTATTCTGTG
Source organism: Bacillus rossius redtenbacheri (assembly GCF_032445375.1). Classification (NCBI taxonomy): domain Eukaryota; kingdom Metazoa; phylum Arthropoda; class Insecta; order Phasmatodea; family Bacillidae; genus Bacillus; species Bacillus rossius. The sequence continues at coordinate 279,322,459 of NC_086330.1, read as the reverse complement.
GTGTGGGGAACGCCCGAGCGGTGTGCAGACTAGAGGTGGGTCGAAAAGTATCAACCTGATACTTTGTCACTGATACGCGCCTGTATCAGGATCGGCAAACGAGTACACTTGAAAAGTATCAGAGACTTCAGTATCAGTTCAGAATTCACCTGGAACAACACCACGGCCAATGAGCGCAGTACCCGATCGCTGATGACTGTCACTTGGGCGGAGCTTGTGAAAGGGGAGGGAGCAGGAACGACGAATAAGGGATAAAGAAGGGAAAGAATGTAGGGGAGGAAGCGCAGGGGAAGGCGTTGAAGCCTTGAAGGAGAGGCGCAAAGCGATATTGTTACAAGCAGGGCTGCCACTCATGGGTTTTTCCACCCAGATCTGGGTTTTACCAATGGTGTTTGGGTTTCTGGGTTTTTAAATAATGAATTCCAACAATTCTAGGTTTTTTATAATTTTAATTATTTTTATACCTAAAACAATAATAAAGGTAGTAGCTACTGTATCTGTTGCAATATCTGTTTGATAAATGCAAACAAGTCTATGTGTTTCACACACAAAAATACATATAAACACAAAACTAGTTTTCAAGAAGCTAAGTCGAATATTAAATTAGACACATTCTTCAAAGAGGCTTGCAGAACACAAAACCAATGCAACAATTAACCTTCAAACCAATCTTGTAGAATCAGACTCTGAATAAAGACTAACGTACATGATGCAGTTTTATAAAAACATTTACCGGTTTAAAGTATGCAGTGATGGTGTTTGTTTTGTCATGTATATATTTGTAGGTTTTTTTTATGATATGTGCTGGTCCAAGAATTACTTATACAGCCATTTTGCTGCAGTGTAATTTTCTTGTATTGGTTGTATTTAACCGTTTTCAGTCTTGTAAGGTAATTAATTGTTTTATATTAAAACCAGTTATGTTTATATTTTTGAATTAGTACGCAAACATTTTCAACGATAGCATTTTAGACGCATCTGGGTTTTTTTACCCATGTGTCTGGGTTTTTTTTTAGGTTATCTAGGTTTTTCATGAATATCAGAGTGGCAGCTCTGGTTACAAGTCGTTTTGTTTATTGTCCTACTTTAGTACACTCAGTGCGCAGTGCGTGCACCGTCTCGTTCAATAATAAAACTAATGAAATTTTAATATTAAAAAGTACATTAATACAAGATATAATATTTATATTTGTGCACCTAACAGCTATGAAAATGCAAATAAATTCTCAGTTGACACTAATAACAGATGTAATCAACATATGGACTTTTTTTTTTCGATAACAATTAGTAACTAGTGTTTTTATACATTAAAAATTCACGATTTTATCAAAAATAAAAAAATAAAAAAACAGATAGGTACATTAGTAAGCATACTATATCAGTGTTTACGTTTCAAATGTTTCTTCAGATTAGTCGATGATTTATAACTCAGTTTTTGTTTACACAAATTACAATTAGCAAACTCATTATTTTCCGTGAAAAAATTCCACACAAATGAAGTCTTTTTCGTGCACTTATCCATTCCTTATTTCACTATAAAAATACTAACTACAAAGAATGACAGCCCGCAACATGGTGATACACGGCCAGGACGAACTGCAGTGAATGTTGAACTGATTGATACTGGTTGTATCAGGCGGGCATGAGAGTATCAGAGGTAGAGAATTACCAGGCGTGATAAATAATGTATCAGATTCTCCTTCCGGTCGCACGGTCTGCGTACGCGGAGCTTTATTTCCTCCTGGGACCGTCTGATACAGAAGTATCAGAGACTTGTACCTAGGTACATTACTGTATCAGTATCAGGTTGGGACTGATACCGAAAATTGCTGTCCCAACCCACCTCTAGTGCAGACAGACGACGGCAGAAAATAACCAGGTTGAGTAGGTCCGCGACTTCTCGAGTTCCGCAACGTAGGTAAACACGCGGCGCGCGGCGCGCGGCCAATGGGAGCGCGCGCTGCGGTCACACCACCACCCGCCCGGGGGGGAGTGGGGGGGAGCGTCTCGGGCGCTACTACTGGCGGAGCGGCGCGCGCCGGCTGCCAGACAGTTCCTTCTCCCGACGATGCCCGCTCAGTCGTCGTGCGCGCGCCGCGAGAGGATGACGGCTGCTGCGCTCGGGAGCGCGTGTTGGGTGTTGTTGTTGTTGTGGTCGGTGGCGGCGCCGGCGCGCGCGGCCTCGGGCAACTTCGTGGCCACCGACGTGCTGGCCGACGGCGAGCTGGAGAGGCGGATCTTCTACAACGGCATCACCGCCAAGGAGACGTCGGTCGGCGGGAACACCAGGTACCCGCTGCTCGCACGTGGCGACCCGCAAACTTCACTATTTCCCTTTTGGCGACAGACTAAAATTCAAAGCCCTATGTTTGCTCCACCAACGTCTGTTTTCCATTGGCTAATTTCTTAATAACTTTTTTTTATTTTTGTTCATCTATCAAATTAACTGCGGTCCAATCATGAACACAGTGCAAGATCACGAAGTTTTGCATTCCAGCTTGCGACCACAGTATGTCCGTACCTAGTTATTGGTCGAGTCATGCATAACTAACGTTATTTTCCACCACCAGGGTGGAATCCATATTCTTGTACACAATTAGGTCAGTGTCGTTGGTTGATTGGCTGCTGTCACATCGAACTCTCTGTCAATACTTAGTTTTGCATGTTTGTTTTTAGCGGGGCTTGCAGGATAACCCATAATCCAATGATGATGTGGGTTATTAAAATTTATAATTGTTTGCATTTTAGTCTCTTATAAACATTGACCCAAATATTCTATTTCCCTAATTAATTGCCAGATACAATATATACCGAGAAAATTAATTGCACTTAGAAAATCTGCAACCAGCTGTAAATTCTTACGCTTATAAATTCAGAAATTTTGTTTATATTACATAGTTATTTTTAGGAGAAATATTGGACGTTCCGTATTGCTGTATATGCTTCTTTATTGGCTGGTTTAGGTGTGGGACGAGCTTCTCTCGCTGAAAACATCCAATAAGGAAGGTAATGTTGCAATTATGGACAAAATATATTGCAGCGTGTCAAGCTGTGCAATGTTCCCGCGATGATTCATAATCTTAATAATTATCATGCAACCCGGAGAGGTGTGCTGGAAGCCGATGAACACATATAGGTACATGTACATTTTTTATACATACACTGTAAGCAATGTTCTTGTACTTGGAAGTCCTTTAAATCTCAGTTGCCTACTATATCACTTGTAAAACTGCAAGACAGAGCTTTGAAACATTGGCAGTTTTACAAAGCTCTGCCTTGCAGTTTTAGAAGTGATATCATTGGCAACTGAGTTTCCAAGGATTTCCCTTGTAAAATAACAAACCAATTTTACAGCGTATGTTTGTGGAGAAGTCCCTGGCACCATATAATAGCGCGAGTTTTGCAGGGCTCTAGTTATGAGTTTGATCCAGTTTCGCTAGATTGCCTGTAGCACGCAATTTACGCATGTCAGAATCTATTCCTTGAAAACGCATTTTTTTGTTACTTTTATATGTTTTCGTTTCACTGAAATAATTTCAATTAAATTAAGGAGGTATTTTTTTTTTGGTAAATTGCTTCTTAAATTTTAAATTGAAAAAAAATGTTCATGACGTTGAATATGCAAGATAAAACAAGAGGTTACGATTGGACGATCATGTTCTCTCGTACGGAAACAAATGTGAAGCTCTAGCCGCACGCTGTACTCGCCAAAGAATATCGGCACAAGCACGGTACGAGTGCATCTGGGAACGCTGGTTGATCCACTGTGGCTGAGTGATCAGAGGTTTGCAGCGTAGTAGTCGAACCCGGACTACCTGCAAGCGAGATACGTGGCGGAAGTAGCCGTGGGTTGTTGGGTTTTCTCGGAATACTCAATTTTCCTTTTCCCGTTCATTTTTTCGGTACTCCATTGTCATCTCTTTACATCTAATTTGTAATGACGTAGAGACCTGCAAAATTCGCGATTTCAAATCCCTAAAGGATAGACTCCATGATCCTCTATGCACTCGTGCAAATTACATCTGCTGATTGGTTACCGACTCGTAACACCTGTTGACTGGAATGATCGTGATTCGCTAATTCTTGTGTTAAAGATTTTTCATTGGCCCAGAGTCCTTCAGATAAACTGTGGCCCAATCACTGAAGCAGAATAATGTCAAAAGTATTTGGACTCTATCCTATCGCGAAATGAATCCGCGAATTTTACAGGTCTCTAGCTAATGAGTAAGAGCAGGTGTTTTTGGCGAAAATTTTTTTAACGTCCATTAGACTGCAACACGGTATACCAAAACGAGCCGTTTCTTCCGTACGATTGGTGACCGTAAAAAAAAAAAAAAAAAAAGCCAGTGCCTTATTTGACCGAGCTACTCAGGACACGTTTGCTTCCACACTGTTTTATGTGATTGGTGTGCTGACAGTAGACACATAACTAACTGAAAGAAACTCAGTCAGCAACCATAGACGATACTATAGTGTTTTAAATTTCAGGTAGTATCGAAGTCCTTACTCGAAAAATGCATGCTCTCCTAATGAGTATTGACCACAATGTTCATTACAAAACCGTGATAAAAAAAACCTGACTCGGACACATATACACGCATTCCTCACGCTGTTAGAAATTACAATAAATTTACGTACTTTTCAACGAAGAATTAAACTCAAACAAAGATGTCTTCGTAATTTCAAATAACAGAATCTTCGTAAAAACTACGCCATATTTCGACTTCCGAGTTGAATGTTTCGTTCTAAACAAAGGTGAACACACACTTGGACGAAAGTAGTGTTTTTGCTAAAGACTTTAAACTTTTTTAATGTTTTTTTTAATATACTAAGAATATACTTTTGTATTCATGTTCTAAGTAAGAGAATTCTTTGTCCGTAAATTTACGAAGATAGCCTGAAATTTACGAAGATTCCTGGATGATATGTAATCATCATTCTTCGTAAATTGAAGATGAAACATTTTAACTGTGCATGACAGACTAGAGTTCAAACACGTGTGCCTGAACCCCCTAAATTTTTCCGAACCCTGAGGGACGACTTAAATTTTTTAGCACCGAGTCGGCAAAAAGTATCATGGATTGCTAGAGGCAGTAGTTATTCGCGAAACAATCTGTTTTCTTACAAGACTGCAATACGGTATTTCTGCGTCAGTAATTCCTGCCTTGTGTTAGGCGGCCCTTTGCAAGAGAAGCCATTGCCTTATTTGGCCAGACCATTCATAACGTGTTTGCTTCCGCGCAGAATTGCTGTGACTTTGTGTCGAGTGGGCGTGCACCTGAAAGAAGCTCAACCTACCACGAAACACGGGTGATGATACAGTGTTTTACCACTCAGCTTGTCTCGAAAACTTTTCGCGAAAAATACCGTGTTCAATAAATCGCAGGCTACTTCGGGAATTGTCAAATAGACAATCTTGGCTTTCAAGGTTGGGTCGCGTCGAAGTGGTAGACTACCGAAGTTTCGTTCTGCATTGCAGCAGATATCTTCAGGATTGAGAGGTCAACCACTTCGTCTTGGCTCATCCTCTGAAGCCAAGATAGCCCGTTGCCTTATTTGACTAACCCAATCAACATGCGTTTGCTTCCGCATTGAATAGCTGTGATTGGTGTTCTAACAATCGACATGTAGCTAAAAGAAACTCACCCAATCACTAAACACAGACGATGCCTCATTGTTTTAACTTTCAGATAAACTGAATATTTTCGCGAAATATGCACTACCCCAGTTATAGGGACTGGATAAATTTGGTAATTCTGTGACAGTTAGGATTGACTCCAAGCTATTTTGTATACTGGGGTCAATACCGTCTATTCATTGGAAGCTAAATTTCCTAGTGTCTCGAGCGGGGTTGCTCGTGATTTGTTCCTTCTTTAGTGGTAAGTTTGCTATTGGCAGAAACACGGAAATTTCGCGGATTCACATTGGCCCAAAAGGTAGACTCCAAGTCATGTGTGTGCTCAACCCATGTTTGCTTTCCCATTGGTTGATTTCTTAGCGAGAACATTTATAACCTTGTTGTTTGGCACTACCTGATTCGCTTACTTCTCTCCTAGATGGGCATCGCTGGCTCACGGTCGTAGAGGGTCGTGTCCAAATAACTGTGGTCCAATCGTGAACAATGTGCGAGAGTGTGAAAGTTTGCCTTCTAACTTGCGACTTAATGAAAGCGCAAAATTTCTGTATCTCTAGCTATTGGAGCAAAGGTCTCGGAACGGACTAAGGGCCAATCAAAGATACAGTAATTTGGCTGTACGTCCATTAACAGTTCTAAAACTGCGAGCGATGCTACGGGCAGCGAGGCCGACAGCTGGTTCGAAGGTCAAGGAACCTGATGACCGTCTAGACGCTGGTCAAGGTCAGTTCACCGCCACGCTGGAGTAAACACGTGTCGGGGCTTCTGGCTTCATTTAGGCCGGTATTCAAACACAATAAAATAAGGGTTTACGTGTTGAATATGCTACACCTGTACCCTAACTATATTCCTAGTGCACTGTAGGGCACGGTCAGTTCCTTATTTTAAGGGAACGTATTTTGGTGTCTAATCCGATGCCGATCTGCTGCCCAAATTCCGCGCATGCGTAGAGCCACTTTTTAGTTGCTTTCGTCCAGATGGCGGACCCGCATTTGGCATATAGTATCTCGCATATAGTCATTTTCGTGATCATCTGGGGACTACCAAGCATGTTGGTGTGCCAAATGAAACTTTATAAAAGCGAAACTATCCTGGAATACATTCTGTATACTTTAATCGTCATAACAATAAATAATCGCAACTTAAAAAATACCTGAGAAAACTGGAAAGGTGGTTCTAGTTTTGTGCTATGGCTATCTCTAGGATTTTGGCCATAACAATTGCATCGATGGATGCGAAACTTTTACTAGAATGCGTTGAAACCAGTTTCTAGCCTCGCGCAGGGCACAGTTTATTATAAAGGTTGCCGATTTGTTTCCTTTCTGGGATTAGGTTTGGACACGTTCTGGAATACGGACCGCGAGTTAGGTTACGGTTGTTTCCCAACAATGCAGTGCTTATTCGTTACCTTACCAGAAAGTCTTGGAATACCGCCCTTAGTTCGCGTCAAACATCTTGTATATTATGTGGCAGCTCTTGAGAGTATCGTGCGAACGGCTAGAGACCCGGTAATTCCACGAATTCGTCCGGAGTCAGGCTAAAATTGACAGCCTAATGTTTGCTCTTCAAACATTTGCTTTTCCATTGGCTGATTTCATAGCTACGGTCCAATCACGAACATAGTGCGAGAGAAAACTAAGCGAATTTGATGGTGCCTATGAACAAGAACAAAAACGTTCACGATAAAAAATCAGCTAGTGTAAAAGCCAACTTTCGTAGTACAATCATAAGTCTTTGAATGTTGGTTTGACGCCAAACTATTTCGCGAAATTCCTGGGTCTCTACACATAATATTACAGTGAGATTTTGGAAGGTCTACTGTAATCATCTGTATAACTGCGAAATAGCGTTCGGAATCCGAAACCAGTATAACTGCGAACGCTATTTCGCAGTTATATTGGTTTCGGATTCCTACCCGGGCATTTATGCTTTGTGTTACCATAGCACCTCCGTTAGTTAAAGTTATTTGTAAACCGTTCCCTGAACAGATTTTCAGTATTAACTGCGCACATAATGAGCAAGATACAACCAAATAAAACTTTTGAATATTTATTAGTTTTTCCATGGGTTGAGAAAATGATCCTAAATGAAACCTTAATTAAAATATAAAATTATGCGCCAATTTTTGAAAGAAATACTCAGCATTATCTCGAAAAAGGTTTTTCACATATGCAAAAATTACCAATGTCATGTGTTGTTCAAAGTTACAATATCTTTCTTGTAGTATTACAAACTAATGCTTGGCAACTGGCTTCCAAATGAATCTTTTCTAAAAGTACATACATAACATTTTTTTTCTGTGCGTATTTCTTGGTCGGTCGAGTTTCTTTTAGACACTCTTCTACCGTCGGCTCACGAATCACTACACTTTTGTACTGACGCTAACGTATCTGGTCTGGCCCAGCCATATAAGGCAATGACTTGTCTTGCAGACGGTAGCCAATTACAAGGAAGGAACCGCAGGAAGTGTAACGAGCAGTCAGATTTTCTTTTTTCCCCGCGTAAACTACCTGCCTCTACCTATGGAAAACCTGACCATGGTCCAACTACAGGGTGAGTAGCCGTGTGATGCGCATCGAATGACTGGGCTATAATCTTAGCTTTCACTCGGTGAAAGCTAAGATCACAGGTATTCCAGTGACCGGGTCACGACCTCTCGTTCGACCGCCGCTTGTAAATAGCACTTGTAATAGCAAAGAAGCAGATATTTAGGATTCGTAATCTGCTGATGAATGCGACGGTTTACAGTCCGAAGCACTTACAATAATTATATAAATTGATTTTAAAATCTTTCTTTGTTTATTTTTTTGCCAAAACACTTAACTTGTTTTAAAGGAAACTTTGAATTTTTTTTGTCAACATTACCTTTATATATTCGTTTTTTAGAGCTTAGAAATATGTGCCACAAATAAAAATACCTTCCTATTATATGTACGTTAATTTTTTTGTCAGTTAGTTTAGAAAAAAATAACTTTTGTTAAAGTACATATAAAATGCATAATATGTGTGGCAAATGTTCCATTTGACTTTCATGGTAAAAATCTTGTTTTTATAGAAACCCAAGAAATAGTTTGGGCACTGTTTATTGGAAAAACCTTTAAATGCCGCGGCGTCTGTAAGATTGAGATCAATAAAAAACCATTCGGAGGACTTAAATTCTAAAAGAATTAATGACCTCCACGAACCACTAACTATGTTTCAAACATCGTGTTTGTAATATAATACAGTCTATCTGATTCTGACACTGATGTAGACTTCATGTCCTTATACATAGCAACCGCAAATATTCTCGGATTCATTTCGTACTAGGCTAAAATTCAATTATTTATACCTTTGAGAGGCATCTGCTATTGGCTTTACTTTGAGGACTTTCGACCATTGACGGCTCTTGGCTGGTTAGAAACACTCGACAAAAGAAGCGTCGTATCTCTGGCAGCCCAGCAGAGACGCCAATGAAGAGACGATGTTGGACTGAGCGTGTATAGGACTGTGTAGTCTATCCTAGAAGTCCATTGACCTGAGAATTTTTCCAGACCCTGGCAATATCGCTTATTTCCCGCTACATTAAAAAAATTTGAAATTAACAAACAATTTTTATAGATAATAAGTAGGGTGCAAATCTGTTGGATTCGCAGGGGGTCCCCGCGCGGCCTAAGAGTTTTGGACTTGGGTTTTAACCGACCAGTCGTCTCTGGAAATGGTGCTCGTATGTTGTACACTACCCATAGTTTGGCTTATATGAATGCAATAAGCAGAAAACTTTAAACTGTACAGAAATTTTCCCATAAAACATAGTTTATAAACCCCGTTTCACACGCTCACGAGTTTACAATCGATATCTCCCCCCCCCCCCCCCCCCCGTGAGGGGCTCTTTAATTTCAGGGAGGGGGGGGGGGGGGCGGCGGACACCGGGGATCTATGCCCATGATCATAAACCTCGTTTAAAAAGTAATTAATCATGAATCAATGATTTATCCTTAGGGGCATGTATTTTTGGCGAAAGATTCGAGACTAGCTGAAGGTTAAAACACTGTATAATCGTCTGTGTTTTAGGATTGGTGGAGTTTCTTTACAAATCTCCTGTCAACGAACACACCAATCACAGTAATTCAGCGCGGAAGCTGCTACATTCTGAATGGCTCGGTCAAATAAGGCAACGGCTTATCTTGCAGACGGCCGCCAATTACAACAAAGAAACAACTGTCGCGGGCATACCATAATGAAGTTTAATAGGCGTTCAGATTTTTTCGCGAAAAATGTCTGCCCCTAGCTCTACTTAAACCAAACTAAAAATCTTGGTTTATTAAACATTTATGTATATATAAGTGGTAGCCTTGACCGCCGGGAACGAGTTCTTTCATCTCCACTAATCACGGGTCATTGACGGGTCTAGAAAAACAGAGATAACATTCTGCCCCCAGCTTTGGACCCCATCATGTTATTTGCAGAGAGTCTGTGCGAAGTTCGTTAGTAATTTAAAGGATAGTGCATTTTTGCAAAAAAAAATATTTCCAGACCATCAGTTGTGAGTTTAAAACATTGTAGCATCGTCCGTGTTTCGTGAATTGGTCAAGTTTTTATCAAGTAAACGCCCACTGTTGGCACACGAATCAAAGCTATTTCGTACGGAAGCAAACGCGCCCTGAATGGCGGGGGCAAATAAGGGAACGGCTTCTCTTGGACGGTCGCCAGTCACAGGGAAGAAACCTTATTGCAGTCTAATGAGTGTACAAATACCTGCCTGTACGTATGCACAAACCAGAATTTTCGTTCTCCAAGATAACCGCTAGACTCCTAAGGCTTCGAGAAGACGACTCCCCCCTCAAACACATTGGCGGAGGTTCAAGTACGAGCGTCGTACATCACTCGGCAAGGAGCAGAGGGGTAGCCACCCCCCAAGTTCGTCTGCGACTGACGGGCGAATGGGTCTCAGGCATGACGCCAACGGCGCATCGCTGGAAAGATTCCATCCCCTCTCCACCCTTACGAGTCTCGATAAACGCCTTTCCAATAACCCCCATCACCTCCTCCGAATCCCTAGTGGTCGTACACCTTCACCATTAAAATATTTTTTTTGTTCCTAACACTGTTAAATACCTCCGAAAGCTTATTAACTCGCAGGTTCACTGACCTCCCCTGCATACTCGTGCGTCTCAACACTACTTTGATTGGCCAAGATTACTCTAGGTTACGCACAAGGTATAATTATTTGAATATTAGCTGATCACGAAATGAATCCGCGAATATCTCAGGTCCCTCCTTTTTAAAGCTCGATATCACACACCATGTTGAAACTTCTCCCCCTCCTCCTTTTTTTTGTCATCACTTTTTTTAGGGCTGTTCTTATAAATTTAACTGGATACTTCCCTTGCGTTTGCTGTTTCGCCACAAATATTTACAATAAATATTCACTGAATGTGATATCATGGGTGAAAAAAAAATAGCGCAGTTCTCCGCCTCATCGCTTGCGCGACTTTCACAGCCCGAGATATTACCTACACTAAGTGTTAAAATATATTTGTGGCAGAATAACAAGTGCAAGGGAGGTATCGATTAGGAATTTTAGAAACAGACCTTAAAAAAATATTGATAAAAAAGGAAAGAAATATCGACACTTTGTGCGTGACCGAGCCCTAACACACTTTTACCTCCCGCGCGCTTGTGTACCCTGCTTACAACGGAACACAGTGCGTGGTCTCATCGGAGATCTGGCTGTCCGTAGCTGCACTACATGTTTGTTCTATAAATGGAACAGAGATATTCACGTAGAAATTACATTTATTTGCAAAAATTGTACATCCACATGAAAAACAACTGTATCATTACAAAATAGTGTTCGGAGTAATACTGGGTTCGGATTTTACCAGAGATTTTATTCTTTGTGTTGTTCCGGTACCCAACACTAGTTTAAGTTATAAGCATAATAAAACAAAATGAAGTCCCATTATTGAATATTCCATTATCTTTTCCATGGTTTAAAATTAAAAAATATTTTTTAGTTTTTTAAAATATATAATTATACGCTAATTTTCGTAAGAAATAATCAGTATTATCTCAAAAAACGCATTTCATTTACGCAAAAATAACCATAGCCATGTGTTGTACAAATATACAATTTATTTCTTGTAGTTTTACAAACTATTATTGGCAGCTGGTTTCCAAAGGAATCTTTTGTAAAAATATATACATTTTTTTAATGTTTACGTAGAACGTTTCGTTTCTAACTATGGCCACAGGACCAACAATTTGATGTTTCACTCTACCCAGAGAAAAAGGATTGTTAGTTATGTACATATGAATATTAATTTATACATGGGGAAACTATTAGTATAGGTATACATACATGATGTCCGTAAAGTCATGGTGCACTTTCGACCGGTCACAGGAAAGCAACGAAACAAGATATATAGACATGTCAGTTGGTTCAAGTCATTGGAAGCGGTTGCGGGGCGCGAAGTGTGCGGGTTTAAGACCAATAGTGGCTCACGTTCCAGAGATGTTCGAAAGAAGTTTTCGCATTTCGCTTGGCTTTACTTTTAATACTTTGGTTGTCCGGGGGGGGAGGGGAGGTCACCTTAGTTAGTGGCTAACTGATGCACGTGAGTGCAATTATTGGCTGGTTTGGTGTTAAACTCGTTGTGCGTGCAATGTAAAGCTCCAAGGCCGCTCGCGACAGTCAGGCTGGAAACAGGATATGTCGTCCCTCTGACATATCAGGCCTAGACCCGGCCAGGCACATCATCGCGTGAGTGTAACCCGGGGTTGGAGGGAGAGCGCCCCTGACTTAAGGTTGTGTCGCACCGCGCCGCGACCTTGCGCGCAGAGCTGCTCGCGCGGGCGGGGGCGTGGTCTCGTCCGCGAAGGGGGGGAGGTGGGAGGAGCCAGTGCGCGGACGGACATGCGCGTGGCCTGCTTGGGGCGGCGCGCTTTGCAGCGATACACCCCCTCCCATACAGTCTCACGTGGCCGATAACTGCGCTATGAGTCGCTTCACCTCACGGGCTGGTGTCATTTTCATTGTCACCTGATCCAGGGGTTTACACCGTCTCACGCTTAGACTGCAGTACATGGCTTATGGCGCGCACTGTTGCCGTATCTCCAACACGTTACGAAGTTCAGTGGGATGTAATACTTTGGAATTGAGTGCACGAGAAGCATTTTAAGAATTGTTATTAATTTATAATGCTTTAGGCCTATACCTACTGTCACACTCATAAAACTGTAACAATTCGTCTCTTATTAACTTAGAAGAAGAAACTATTCACATTAATTCATTGATTCGAATTCATACGAAAACTGTAATGTTTCCTTGATAAATAAATAAACTGTCTCCAGTACCTTCAAGTTCAAATACTTATTAACAACAAGGACAGCGCTTACGGCAGTCGGCGTGGGTCAGAAAGAGAGAAAGCGCCCATTTACTTCCACACTGCAGTCTTACGAGTGGGACGGTATATAGTCACATCACCGCTCCAAAAACATTTGAAGAGTCCACATTGAGCACGTGCTAGTGAGAGTATAGCAAAAAAAAAATTCTTTCGCGAATTTATTTCACTCCAGGCTAGACTCAACTTTCCTATACCGGTACGTAAAATAAAGAAGTGGTAAATCTCAGTAAATTTTGTTAATGGAAAAAATCCTACTAGTAGGTTAAAAATTTCAAGGTTCAAAAAATTTATTAAAAAGCAGTAAAATTCCTAATCAACAATTATATTATTACAACTACTGCGAGTAGTTGTAAAATTGTTTCTTTAGAAGGTTTTTATTTCATTGTTGTAGTAGTGTTGAAGAGTTTTCCAGTGAAATACCATCTAGTTTCAACAGTTGGGTTTCTAGAGAGTGTGTATGGTCGTGTGACGTTGGTTTAGGTAAGGTAGGGTGAGGGGGCTGGGAGCTACCTGCGGGGGAAGATTGTATTTCACCAGCTGTTCGAGCTATCAATTAAGTAAGGCACAAGCAGGGCGTGGGGAGGGAGGGGCAGCGGGGATTGCTGTGAGGAGGAGGGGCATAAACAAGTCTGCATTAGTTAATTCATGAACCGGCTTCGGAGATTCCTTACGAGGTTTTATCGCAGGGAGCGGGCCTGTAGTAGCGTCGGACCGGTTCCCGCGCTGTCCACGCTGCACACTGTAGTTTTTTTTTAATGGAACAAATATTCGTGTCAAGTTAAAAACGTTAATAAATTTGTACATTTATATGAACACAACTGTATCACTATAAAACAGTGTTAGCAATAATACCGGGTTCGGATTCTTACCCGGGCACTTATGCTTTGTGTTGTCCCAGTACCTCCAATAGTTAAAATTATTTTAAAACATTTCCCTGATTATCTTTCCAGTATTGCGCACATTAATAAGCATGATTAAACAAAATAAAGTCAAATTGATGAATATTTGATTATCTTTTCTATGGTTTAAAAAATTATGCTTGAATTAAACATCAAATAGAATGCAAACATACGCGCCAATTTTCGTAAGAAATACTCAGCACTATCTCGAAAAATGTATTTAATATGTGCAGAAATAACCAGTCATGTGTTTTACAATGTTACAATATCTTACTTTTAGTACCGGTATTACAAACTATTTCTTGGCAACTGGTTTCCAAAAGAATATTTGGTAAAAGTACAGAAAATGTTGTACTGTGGATGATGTTGGTTTACAGACACTGTCAACGCGTGAACGTTTTGACAGAAATTTTCAGAACAACCGTGTAGAATGTTACGTAGCCAACTTAGTTCAACTTTCGAAAACTGCCATGTTCTGAGTTACCGAAAATTTCCCGAATTCGTATGTTTCACGCTTGAATTCATAGCTCGACCAATGTTTCCTTACTGAGAACATTTTTGTCCTTGTTAACTTTGCGCTACCAGATTCGCCTGCTTTTCTCCTAGCTGGACATCGTTGGCTCACGGACGCAGAGGGGCGTGTCCAAACAACTTTTGTCCAGTCACGAACACTGTGCGAGAGTGTGATGGTTGTCATTCTTGCTTGCGTGTAGTCACTTTTGAGCCAAGTCACGTGGCCCAGCACTGTGGCCGCTGGGCTCTCAGGACAGGTTGCGATGGCTTCCGGAATCTCACCAGGGAAAGTCTTGGACTGTTCCGTGCAGTAGGGCTTCTTTATTTGCGAGGGTTCCTCATCATTTTCGAGACTAATCCGAGGGCGAGATACAACAATCAAGGGCCCCGCCTACCCGGGCACACACACGGCGTGCAGAGCTAAAGAAGAAACCTCGCGATTTGAAAACTGCTCGAGACGTTCGAGTAGTGTCTGTTCACGAAAAGCAATTTAAAAAACGCTGGGGGTGGTTAAGTAGTTCTGTTTTCCGCATTTGGTTTTTACAAGAGTGCTAAGGGCTAACACTCGTGTTTTTGAATAATTTTTGGGCATAAAAAATATGGTATATGTAGATTCTTGACAGTACCTAAGGGACTTATTATTCTGACTCATTAACACAGGTGCAACCCTGACAAGACGGGCCCTCTAATATTGTATTTAAAAAAAGTAATATGTTCTGTACTGAGGCTGATAAAAAAATAAGTGGGGCATGAGACGAAGTAACAAAAGATCAGTCTTTAAAAGTGTATTTATAAAATAACTTAAAAGTTTTTAAAAGGAATATCATTAAACAAAATATAGATTATATCAATATAAATAATATTTTTGAGTATAGGTGAGACTAGTGTGGCTTCTGAACAGGGTCAGCTGACAACTGTAGTCTACAGTCATGCAAACAAACACTCTTAAGAGCCCACCCGCCTCCCCGGACCCACACAAAGTGTGCAGAGAGCTTCAGAAGATACCACGCTTTTTGAAAACAGCTCTGGATATCAGAGTGGTGAAAAGCATTTAAGAATGTGCTGAGGGCGGATGGGTAATTTTGATTCCTCTTTTCGTTTTTAAACTGTATTTTTAGGAGAGTGAAAAGGACTAAATCACAACTATTTTTTCATACTGATTTTTAGACATCAAATGCCCGGTAAAGATTCTTGAAACCACTCGAGGGTCTTGCTTTACACCTTTATTTTCATTTCTCCGTCATCCAATGCTGTGGATACCGCTTAAATGCGTCCTATTCAGGACGAGAAGACTGCGTGCCAGTTCACAGCCTTGCGCTTAGAGGTGACACCGCACTAGAAGCACCAGCGATCGTCGCACTTACCATCCCGCATCACTAACGCGATTACGCCCCTGACTAGGCGGGCCCCTTAATACACGATATAACACGCAGTGATATTTCTGTGTTGGATTCCTTAGGCGGGCCTTACGGACCGAATTGGCGGTCCCTGTTAGGCCCACTCTGCAGTAGCAGGGCACGCAGACAGAGACGGGTCGACAATGCTCAGCTCTTCCGTGCGACCAACAGAAGCCGAGTTCTTGACTGCCGCGGTGGCCATGTTTTTTAATGTTCTAAATACGTTTCAAATACAAGAATATATTGTGTTCTATTATTACTTTGCCCTTTATTTTTTATTTATGTAAATTCTGCCCGTGCCATGGTTTCGAAGCATAATATTTTTTTAATAAAATTAATATTTCATACCTTTGAAAATGAAGTCTCATTGGGTGCCATTTGTTATGTTCCCATGCATCGTGGAAGCAGCAGACGCAGTAGTGAAATATTCCGTGAGATCCTTCTCCGTTTCTGTCTCATCGGAGAAATATAGCCATAGTTAGAGTTGTGTAAAATTCGCGTTATTTCCTGGTGCAACTGCGTGCGTAATCAGGACGATGTCACGTGTTCATTTTCCTCTTGCCATATTTCACCTCTCCGGGTCGCACGTAATTCGGTAAGATGTTTCTCCTTGAGCGTTTTTCATTGGCTACCAGTCCTACACGGCGCTTCAAATGTCCCGCGACACAATGGCAAGGGCAGTGGCGGACGCTGGAGGAAAAAAGAGTTTTTTTGGGGGGGGGGTTCCCCGAAGTTGAGAAAATGTCTGAAAAAAAGTCATTGAAGGCAGTATGTCGTTTTCGGTGGTACAATGAAGTTGTTGCAATATCTGCGATTCCAACTGTGTGATGAGCCACGTCGCCTACGACTACCGCTGTAAGCTCACATGTATGTGTGAAATGACGTTGCAATATCACAAGCGTACTCGTCCCACAGTTGAGGGCGAGGTACGATCTCCTACAGTTCACGCTTATCTCCGCGACGTTCATTGTGCCACAGTGGTATCAGCCGGGCAGCCTTCCCTGAGACCACAAGTCCCGTCCAAGAACTCGGCTCTCGTGCATCACGCCACAGTTACTCAGATAACTGGAGCGTGTCTCGGGGAAGTATTTACGGCACCCGGCAGAGATAAGCAGCCCGCTGACGGGACACTCGCCCCGTGACCGGATTCAGTTTTATTGCACGGATCATAAAATCACAGAAAATCACGTGAAAACAACCGTATCGTTACAAAACAGTGTTCGCAGTAGTACTGGGTTCGGATTCTTACCCGGGAATTTATGATTTGTGTTGTTCCAGTACCGCCAATAGTTAACGTTATTTGAAAACTGTTCTCTCAATAGCTTTCCAGTATTAATTGGGCTAATAATAAGCAAAATAAAGTCTACTTGTAGAATGTTCGATTCTCTTTTCCACGGTTCAGAAAAAATTATGCTTGAATGACACATCAATGAAAATATAAAATTATGCGTAAATTTTTAAAGATTACGTATTTCGTATATACAAAATAATCATAACCACGTGTTGTACAAAGTTACAATATAGTTCTTGTAGTATTTATTACAAACTTCTTCTTGACAAATGGTTTCCAAAGGAATCTTTTGTAAAAGTACAGGTGGTACCCCTTTAGTCAATTGTCACTTGCAAGGCATCAGATGAGATTGACACCAGTGACAGAGTGATACGTAGACCATTGGTACTTCATTTTAGAACTGTCAAAATTTTAGACAGACTACACGACACGGACTGTAGGTAGTGCACGACAATGTGGGCGGGGACTCAATGACATGCGCTCATGTGGTGAAGGTCGTGGGTTCGACGCCAGCAACTACAGTATGGCCATAAAATAATGTCCCAGTTATATAATTTAATAACATCAACTGTAAGCGTTGTAGTGTGTTGGTTCAAGGTCACAATTAGAAAGTAACTCAAACAGTGTTACATAAGCGCATGCACGAATACTGCTTTGTGGTTCTTTTGCTTGCAGCGCGAAATAATGGCTCTTTCCCCAATTAGTAGAGGGTGAACCTGTAAACTTTATTTGGCAACAGGATGGAGCCCCTCTCCATTGGAATCTCTGTGTACGAGAGTGTTTGAACGTCGAAGTCCCTGACCGTTGGATTGGTCGTACTGGCCGAGACGACAGAGCTCTTTTTCGCTGGCCTCCACGTTCACCTGACATAACATCATGGGATTTTTTTTCCTTTGGGGCTTTATAAAAGATGGTGTCTACGTTCCACCTCTACCTAATGATTTTCCAGATCTGAGACACAGAATAGAAGAGGCTGTTGCTTCCATTGGTCCGGGCGTGTTAACCAAAGTGTAGGAGAATTGGACGTTAGGTTAGTTTACCTTTAATTTGATGTATGATTTGTTGTAAGTAGTCTAAATTAAACTGTTATAATGTACCACTGAAACTGGGACATTATTTTATGGACATACCTACTGTATTGCCCGTCTCATCCTTAGATTGCAGTGTGCATTTAAATGGGCATTTGCTCTCCACTGAACGGTTTTTGCCATTATCACTTTCCCTGTTTCGGTGCGCTCTGTTGCCAAATGTACACGCACGTGTTTTAGACACAACTTTGTATTGTAATAAAAATTTATTAAAATGTATCTGAAACATTGTATTTTGCAAAGTAAATTTTGGAATGCGAAATTTGGAAATATATTTTCCTATTGAATTTTGTGAAAAGCTTTGTTTGGTAATAATATTTTTTTTTTTCATTTGTAAGGAGTCGTAATGGAAAGATGCCATCTTGGTTTCAATTGTAATAGTCAACCAATTTGTTACAACATTTTGTTACTTCTGAGCGATTTTTGTAGTTTATGGAATGCCTTGTTACTACAGCCAGGCAGTCCATTAAAACATATATTATGCTTTAACGAAGGGTCAACTTTTAAATCAAACGGTAGAAAATTGTTACGGCCTGAAAACTGTTGAAACCGGTGTTGCGTAACTTCCCTTGAAATGCACGCTTGAAAATCCTGGCGGGAAACACGAGCGCCACGAAGGCACAGCTGGAGTGCAGTGTGTGGCTGGATGCGAGGTAGCAGGGACAGGGGGAGGGGAGGTTGCCTCTGACGAAGTCAAGAGGGGCGTTCAGGCGACCGGGGTCCGCCCTTTCGGCCGCATTCCTCCGTCCGCGAGTTCATGCCGCGCGCCTTCCCCATGCCTCAGGGACAGCAGCGTCATTCTTCTCGAGCGCTCATACCGACGGCAGAGATTGCGACCTCGATGTCGGGTTACAATTATAAATAGGTGCAGGTGCTTATTATTCCAAGTCTGTTCAAACTTCGAAATATTACATGATCTGAGTTCAAACCAGCGTGAGCCAGGTGGGTTTCTATCCTTAAATTGTTATTTTATATTCGTACGAAAGGGCCATATGTTTAAAATATTTTGTTTGATTTGTTATCTTACTGAATTGTGCAGAAGTCGTTCTGATAGGGAGTGCAGCTGTCATTAGTCCCTCGTCGTGACATAGTCTGCGTTGTTTGAATCGTCCCGTCTCGAGTTTGGCAGTTCTCAATAGTAGTGGCAGTGATCACCTCTCGGCTTGTCTACAGCAACTGCTCAACACATCGAAAAGCATTGAAGAATACTTTGTTTCCGTGTTTAGTTTTTAAACGGAATTTTTATAAATGTAAAACTGGTTAAAATAAAACTTCGTTTCAGAATCAATTTTAGGCACGAAACACCCGGTACAGATTATGAAAGCAACCAAGGAACTTCCATTTAACCTTTAGCTTCACTTCTGCTCCATATGATGCAATAGTCACCACTCAGATCTCGTAGTTGGTCAGCACGTCGAGAAGACTGCGCGCTGTACATAGTTGAGTTTTGCGTTTAGAGGCGATACCGCGCTAGAAGCACCTGTGAGCGCCGTACTTATCATCCCGCATCACCAACACAAATATACCTCTGGGTAGGTGGGGCCCTTAGTAAGATACTTCTCTTTATATCTTATATGAATGAATTTTAACCAATAATTACATTCCAACAGGTGGATGACTGAGCTTGATATTGAGTTATATACGGCTGAAGTTTTCTGTTCTGCGTTTATTTTTGAACATTTAGCTATCATTCCAGCTTTGTTTTATATCATTATCTTCTTTATCATTTAGTATTTTTTAAAATCGTTTATGGTATACTTTTTATTATGATTAAGTGTAAGAAAAGGCATCCGCCTTAACTTCGCCACCAAATAAGACGATATATAAATTAAATTTCCCGACTGTCATTTGCCAAGAAACGCATGTTGCTTGTTGGCGAACATAGGCGATCCCAAAACAAGTTACGTGGCACAGACTTTATCTGTGCGACTTTAAAGTATATCATATCTCTCCAACTGAAACTCATCCATCAATTTTTTGCTAATATTTATTTTGATAATTGTTTAATCAGGTAATTTTCATAACAGCGCAAGAATTTTATATGTATAACGATATTTGCCTGGTTATAACCTGGTGTTGATAAACACACTCCATTATTCAATCGTTGAGAATAAATGCCTCATGCTAGTGATGTTTCGAGTGGGAGACAGCATATAATGCATTGGTTACACTAAAGCATGAGTTTTGACTTCAACAAGTTCCCAAATCTAGGTCACTCACCTTAATTAAAGGCTTATTTAAAAAAAAAAATCGCCGTCACAGGGAACGATCTCCCTTAAGGGGTAGGAATAGAAAACGAATGAAGTCATATTGGCTTTAACAGGTTTTTAAGGCCATAACAATGTTTTTTCCTAACAAAATTGAAAATTTTGCCGTGGTTTTGGCAAAGACCCCACACTAAAAGATTTTCGACTAACATAGCGTGGGGTCTGTTGACAGAAACAACAAAGTTGCAATCGTTCCCAAAAATGAATTCAGTACTCAACGACGATATGTTCACAGGGATAAAATAATTATAACAGATAGTCATTATTAACTTCTGGCATTCCAGTAAATTATAATATGTTATGCTTAAAAGAAGCAAAATGTACATTATTATACAATTATATAATTTAGTATCCTTAAAATTGTTAAAACCATTCTGGTGACCTTCGGTTCAATGCTCTCCCCCATTAACAAACGTGGTTAAATTTTAGCGGGCATGAGACTTAAATAAAAAACAATTTTCGATGTGGATTAAGTTTTAAATAGCAGACTAAGGAACATGTCAAACATGCCAACTCAAATGATCAGTAGGTAAGAAAATGTATTGTAACATTGTAAGCCCAGTAATAGCCAGTTGTACCATAAGAGTTCAGACGTGATATCAAGTCATTAGATGGTTTGATCATCGGTCGAACACATTTTCTGTTGCACCACTGAGTTGTGAGCGCTGGGCGAAGATCACTGGAACTTGGATGTGAGCAGACTCTCTGGTTGGTTCACGGCAGTGACCTCGGATCAACACCGCGCCAGCAGATGTGCCCGGCGTGTTCACGGACTATGTAGGTAAATTTAATCTGATTTGAATATTAAGATTTTATGTAAAAAGTTACAGATCATATATATATAAAAATCACTTATTTTAGTGATACAGCCCTTATTACGCGAAATATTCACATTTTAAATGTTTGAAATGCTTGTTATTTTAATTCAATTTTATTAATATTTTATTTATTCAATATTACTTTCCATATTAAATAAAAGTTTTTTTTTTGTCAAAAAACCATTAAATTTTCCAGCTGCTTCGTTTTGAACTAACTTTTAAATACCAATATGTGTATTCAATCATTATTAAAATTCAAAATATGAGGCAGCGACTATGTTTGGTGCTGTCTTTTGGCAATCGCATCTACCATTTTCTCGCCGAGTCACAATTGATTGTAGCGACTTCATATCGTTCCAGCCCACCAATAGAAATTTAGCTAACATTTCTTCGACACTCCTGCTGCCTGTTGTCGTAGACTCAAAATGTATAAACTACAGTTAACGCGAACGAAGTTCGTGTAGTCCCAGTATGTGTTGGCACAACTTTTAGAGGAATGATCCATAGATCATTCTCGGGATAAGATCATTGGATCGTGGATCGAAGAGCAGGATGGTGCAACTGGCCGTAAGACTGCCTGAACAAAATCATCGTTGCAGTGCGTCATGAGATTGTAAATCAGTCTTCTCTGTGACAATATAGTAAGCTGCAATGTGTGCGACAGGCACCTACTTTTCTAGTTTACGCTTCCAAAATTTGAATTAGGTGCATGGCTGTACCCGGATGTCCTTTGTTACTGTAGCGGCTTGCGTGATGCGTGTTTGTGTAGTCCTTTGGTAGGCAAGGTCCTTCATCCTTATTTGTTGTATCCTGGTTTTTAATATGCGCAGTTAATAATGGAAAGGTAGTCAGGAAACGGTTTAAAAATAACTTTAAATATTGGCACAAAGCATAAATACCCGGGTAAGAATCCGAACCCTCTATTATTGTGAACACTATATTGTAGGATACAGTTGTTTACATATAAACGTACAAATTTACAGATATTTGTATTATTACATGGATATTTCTGTTTCATTTACAAAAAATAATAATCACAGTGTAGGGTAGGACCCACATTTGTAAGTCATGTCTAGGTCCAAATGATGCAACGCGTAAGCCCTGTGAGTGGCGGTAACTCCTCGTGAACCACCCTGTATACTGTGCATGCGTTAATGACAGTGTTAAAGGCCATTGCCTTGTGGTTGCTGTCTGAACCTCGTGGTCTTT
Organism: Bacillus rossius redtenbacheri; assembly: GCF_032445375.1. Taxonomy (NCBI): domain Eukaryota; kingdom Metazoa; phylum Arthropoda; class Insecta; order Phasmatodea; family Bacillidae; genus Bacillus; species Bacillus rossius. The sequence goes on along the minus strand of NC_086330.1, from coordinate 279,299,954 downwards.
CCAGCCAGTTGTTTTTTATTTACGTTGCTCTTGAAGCCAGCATTGGCCTACTCTACTTCCACTGCAGTATTTGTTACCAGCCTCCGGCAACTATCCCCCCCCCCCCCCTTCAACCCTGCTCGTAAACCAAGCATCTGTTCAATCTAGCTCCGCGAGCACACCGGAAATAACATTTATCTGGACTAAAAACATATTTTATTCAATGTTTATGACTGAAAAAAAATACTTTTAACAACAAATAATTTCTAAGAACTTTTAATCAATAAAACTACCACCATAAAAAAATTGGTAGGGGCCTATACCTGATTGCTAAGGAGTCGTGAAAATGTTTTGAAGGTCGGGGATTTGAAACAACCCGCTTCAAGTTTAATAGATTATTTCGTATCATTGTTTATGAGGTTAAATAATTTCAAAAATAATAACGTTTACTGTTTACAAATAAATATTAATTATTCATGTTTTTATTTAGCAGTTTTGAGAAAAGACAGGCTTATTCATATGTTTACCTTGGCATGTATTATAAAGTTTTAAAATAACTCTTTGTGTGTAGCTTTTGCCTTCAAATCTTTTATTTTTAGGATATAAATAATAGAGCAATTACAACTTTGTATTCTCAAAATAGTCGAAGCTCGTGTTTTTTCAGGGTTCGGGAAAAACAAGAATTGAAATGTGAATAGCATTTAAAGTTCTTATAAACACTATATAACCACTTATTGAATTGATAAACCATTCATAAACTATTAACTTAAGTTATATTATTTATTAAATTAGAATCATTGGCAAAAATACCATATAACAGACGATAATTTTTTTTATAAAAACACTCCCTTTAAGCTTCTGTGTATAACTAAGAGAAGTAGATACCAAGGATTTCCTTTTTTTACGTAACTCTCGCGTGAGATACAATATTCATAGGTTATATGTGCGCATATCGTTTCAGGTTATGATTTTATGCTTGCTTTAAACACTATTAAACCTTAGTTGCTTTAACTTAAGAAAACTATAAATGCATTGCATCCTTTTGGCATAATTAACTGCCAAGTATACTTTTAATAATTTTGGGGCATACTAATAAAAATAATTAAACGGACTACAGGCCTGAAACTTTGTAGACTTAAATACAATACTATTGGTTACATACCGTTGTTGGTTTCTATTTAGTTTGAGAAAAAAAAGTACTTTATTTTACTTGGCTGTTTAAATCCACGTTTTTGTGATATTTTTAAAGGCCAGGTTGAATTAAATTAAATCATATAAAATAAATTTTATAGATATCTTGAAGTGGCATGGAGAATGACCGTTAAACTAAAAAAGTTTCATTTCTCTAGTCAATTTCATTATCCTAAAATGTATGTCAAAAAATGTTTGAAGATGGAACTTTGGCAGCCAATAATTCAACAAGTATTGAATGGATATATATTTACATAAATATTTGATTTGGTAAAATTTCAAATATTTCAATAAGTCAAGAACTTGTAACAGTGTTTAACGTAATTAAAAATAAGGACCTGAAACGGTACGCACGCTCTCAAAAACCTTAATGGCATGTTAAGGAATGTCAGCGAAGAACAAAATGATTTTGACAGTGTACGCACGCCACGCTCAAACCGCGGATTTGTGAGATGAAGAGTTACGCGGCAGTGTTACGCCGCTCATCTCTCTCTCTCTCTCTCTCTCTCTCTCTCTCCTCGTGACCTGCGGGTAAAAACTGCTAGCCCGGCCACGAAGCGGAACTGGTTTCTCAGACGGCGTGTCGCAACACTTTCACCCGAGTGTCTGCGTCTAGCCAGGGGTGTGTTTGTGTTGGTGAGGCGGGGTGCCGGCCGTGCAGAACTTCAGGAGAAACATCGCGATTTGAAAACTGCTCAAGATATCCGAGTGGGGTCTGTCTGTTTTCGAAAAAGCATTAAGAATTCGCTGAGGGCCGAAAAGAAGTTTTGATTCCGGATTAATTTGTTAAACTGTATTTTTAGAAGAATTAAAGTGGCTAAAAGGCGTGTTTTCAGAGTAATGTTTAGATATAAAACAACCGGTACAGATTCTTGAAATCACTCAAGGGACTTACATTACACCTTTAAGTTAATTTCTCCGCCATATAATGTTAATGTCACCGCTCATATATCACATTTGTTCTATGCACGACGAGAGACTGCGCGCTAGTTCAGAGGCGATACCGCGCTAGAAGCACCAGCGAGCGTCGCGCTTATCATCCCGCCTCTTTAACTCAGATACACCCCGACCAGACGGGCCCCTTCTTTTCGTCGTGCATAGGACAACCACGAGTTTTGGGCAATGGCGGAGAAATGAAGATAAAGGTGTATATGAAGTCCATTGAGAGCTTTCAAAAATTCTGTACCTAAAAAAAAAATTCTCTGAAAACACGCGTTTTAGCCATTTCCACTCTTGTAACAAGTTAGTTTGAAACAGAACTACTGGTCCGCCCAGTGGTCGCCTAGTTGGGTCACCTGTCGTCGTGCAGACTCCAACTGTCGTCGCGCCATTTGCAAGCAGCTCGAGATTTCTTGAAAGTGTATTTTTATGAAAAAACATGTAAGAGCCATTCCATGTTTCTATACCAGTTTAGTTCCATGGTTTCGTCTATAACGTGCCATTTATGGACTGTGGGAAAGGCTAAAACGGAAGATTACATGGACATCTCTAGGTATTGTAAGTGGTTTAGGGACGTGTAGGGGATCTATCTTTAGTGTTCCATCATAGAGTGATAGGGTGACCGCTGAAAGTCTCACAGAGGCGCGTTACCGACGAGAATACTGCAAACCAGTTCTGTGCCTGACGCATAAAAACAAAATTAATGTCAATTAAAATTTAAAAAAAAAATCTTTAAATTATAAACAAATGTTATTTCACTTTTCCTCCCACCAAGGCGATACAGAGTGTTCCCGGCGTGAAGGCAAAAATGTTATTGCCTGACGCGAAACATTTAGTCGGTGAAACCTGTACTTTACTGTCGCAGTTGAATATTTACGTGTAACACTGTTCTGCTGCTTAAGGGGGAGGGGGACTTCTCCTCTGCTTGTGTTTTGCACCGCGTGATTGCATCATGGAGGAGAACTGACTGGGCCACGTGACAGGCCTGTTGGGTGGCTGGCCAGCCAGAGGTGCCGTCCGGACTGGCCCACCTGTTTCACGTCGATGACTGCAGTTCAGTGACCTTGAGACGCCCTAGACGACCCTGAGCCAGTTGTAAACAAGAGACGAAGTGGTTACCCAATCACGTGTAACCAGCTTAAGAATAAGACCTTGTTATCAACAATGCATTTTTTAACGAAAAGATTTCGAGTCTAGCCCTCGCGAGGGGCTGTCGCACAACGGCAGCATGCACGAGCGAATGTGACGTTATTGCCCTTGGGATGTGTACGAATCCATGGTCTCAAATACCGCATCTTAAATACTGTATGTCCGTACGAATGTCCCAGTTACAACATTCCACTGTAAGCGTTGTGATGTGTTGGTTCAAGGTCACTATTAGAGAGTAACTCAAACAGTGTTAGATAAGCGCATGCGCGGGTACTGCTTTTTTTTTCCCCTCTCTTGCATCGTGAACGAATATAATATTTCCCCAATTAGTAGAGGGTGAACCTGTAAACTTTATTTGGCAAACACGATGGAGCCCCTCCCCAATTGAATCTCTTTGTACGAGGTTGGTTGAACGTCGAAGTATCTGCCCGTTGGATCGGTTGTAAAAATCTAGACGACAGAGCTCTTTTTCTCTGGCTACCACGTTCACCGCGTTTTTTTTCCTTTGGAGCTTCATAAAAGATTGTGTCTACGTTCCGCCTCTACCTAATGATTTGCCAGAAGTAGGTGTATATAGTTCATATGAGCACAGGGGAGGGGGGAGGGGGATTCGGGGATTCGAGGCGGCTATCTTGGATTAAGCCACTTCCGGCAGCCATCTTGGATGACGTCACTTCCGGCGGCCATCTTGGATTACATCAAGTCCGGCGGCCATTTTGTTTTCTAGAACATTCCACCATTTTGAGTTTCGTCCGCCATCTTGAAAATCTTTATTTATTATCCGATTTTAATGGAAAAAAAATTTAAAATTAAAAAAAAATTAAATAATCAAATTTTTAAAATAAAATTAAAATAATATTATTTAATAAAATTTTAATTAAAAATCTACGCATCGAACACCCCACTCCTCTAAATTACAAATACATCATCTAGCACCCCCACCCCTCTGTTACAATAACATCGTCATCGAACGCCCCACTCATCCCTTTTTACAATTTTTCGTTACACCACATTCTTTAAAATAAATTTATTATCAAAATAAAAAATATGTACCATCGTTGTCTGCGGAGGCAGCCATCTTATTTAGTGGAGACCGCCATCTTGATTTCATCTGATGGATGTCGTCATCAGGTGTAGGTTTATAAAGTACGTTAGTGTATATAAGGTCGAGTTACAATTCTCTACCAACATTGTTATGAACCTTATAGACCAAAATCCACAGAATCCACAAAATACTCAAAATCCACAAAATCCACAGTCATTTTGTTGTTGTAACCGACATTTTTTCTTAAAGTCTTATCACTTATAGGTTTTAACTAAAATATATGTTATTAATACTATCGTTGTGGATGCGATAGTTAAAGTAATGATAATTTAAAAAACATTTATCACTCCATCTTAGCGGACCAGAAATTTTTCAGAGTCCTAACTCACAAGTAATATTCTCTTCTCATGTTTGCGTACTAGTGTTTTAAAAGCTGCATGGAAGCAGATATTTTAATGTTTGTGTATAATTACATTTCACCATTCTGTAAGACATTTATAAGTATCAGTACCTCGTGGGATATTGGTTCTATATTAAAAATAATAAACAATATGTAGGTAAAATGGTATTTATTAAATTAATAACATATTTTACGCAACAAATATGGAGCAAAAACAGAAACTACACATCAAAAAACTGAAACTTTACAACAAAAATGGGAACTATACATCAAAAACATAAACTGTAAGTATAACAAAAATGGAAAACTGTACAACAAAAACGGAAACTGTACAGCAAAAACATAAACTGTACAACAAAATGAAAACTATAAAACAAAAAACAGAAAAACTATACAACAAATGGAAACAACTACCAACCTGCCAAACTATTTAAATCAAAAACTATTTACTGAAAAAAAAAAGTTATTCGTCGCCTCCAACATATCCGTGGGGGACTGTGTGGATACCATCTTCGCAGATCAGCCGTTTGTCGTCCTCCCACGTTATGGCCAGCTTATTGCTGTACTCAGTATAGAGTATGTGCTGACGGGAGCGAATTGCTCTAACGCCTGCCCTCATTGTGCAGTGGTCTTGCAGGGCATCCAGGTAGTCATCGAATGTTATGTGGTTTTTGACCACACATTGCTGGATGCCCTTGGCCTTTTTCTCGCTCTTACCACCGCACCTGTAGGCGTAGAGTTTAGCCCGTAGGCTTACAAACTCCTCCATCACTTCTCCCCCACATTCATCTTTGAATTTACCGACAACTTTCTCGTTGATGGGGGAGAAGCAAGGGTGGTCGGAAGGGTAGCAGCTGGTGTCGAATTTAGCCATCAGTGTAGGGTCGGCTTTGAGGTCATGGTAGAAATCATGCGTGTGAATCTCATACACAAAACTGTCTGTATCCATATACATCAGGTGAATATTGTCATGGTAACGGGGTTTCATGGTATTATAGTGGAAGTCGTACATGAGAGTCTTTGAAAGATCTAGTACGGCCAGTCCGGCATAAATCGGCTTGTCGAAAATGATGGTCTCGTGATTAAGGTGGACTAGAGACAAATTCGGTTCGTACATTGTACGGTCCTTGAAGGATGGACGACACACCAACTTCTTGAACCTCTTCTCAGAGCACACCAACTCCATTTTGAGCCTCCGCCTTTTATTTTCCATCAGTTTACCAAATGTCGAGTTCACAGCGAGCTTAAAGAACTCCTTCTCGAACTCGTTGGCTGCTGCTTTCCGCTTGTTGGTATTCAGCCGAATATAGGGTTCCAACCACGCCGACTGCTCAAACTGCAGGACTCGGTGTATCTTAGTCACTCTCAGCCCATGAGATACCGCTTGCTGTAGGTTTTTGTAGTGGACAATGTAGTGCTCTTTATTTTCCAGCATTGTCATGAGCTTTGATTGTTTTGAGCCGGGCGGACACTGATTTACGGGGAGAAATGGCAGGTCTTTATGACTTTCGTGGAGCTCGGGAGGGTACTCCACATCACACTCAATAATGTAGCCTGTAGGAGAATCATCTGGGACAGACACGACATCAATTGATGTGTCTGCCCATTGGAAATGCCGAATTGGAAGCGGCAGACACATCGCCCACCCGTACAAATTATTTGCATCAATGTACTCCAGGAATGTGGATGGCTTGGATGCATCATATGTCTCAGGTATGTAGGAGTTATTGGCTACGCAATGACGTTTAATGCTTTGCGCTACTCCCCCCCTAATACCAGCCTCCACAAACATGTACATATCATAATCGGTAAGAAGCTCTAGCTGTACACCTGTGGTTCGAAGCATCGCATCGAAAGCGAACCCTGGACAAGAAATATAGTGAGACGGATCTAAACTATATGTCTCCAAACATATGGAACGGAAATTCTCGAATACATCCGCCAAAATCAGAACATCCGTCTTTAGGTACAAGTCAGCGTACTCCCCCAAAGTAGCACACTGAAACTTGTCCCAGACTTTCACCGCATGAGCGTACTCCATCTCTGAAATCATGGAATCAGTCAGACTATTGTAGAAATCATCGATGGATGGAAGACTAGTATCATCTAGTCGAGCAAAAGAATCCACAAAATCATACGGGAAGACACCCTTGCGGGTAACCAACTCCAACTCATCAGGCGCGAAAAACTCAGTAGTACTTATAAACTTGTCTGCAGGCAAGAACTCAGCGAGCGAAGCAAGACCCCGACTCATAAAACGGAACGTATCGACAAACTGAATGCTGAACTTATCATGTAACTTCTTGGAAAAAGTTATCAGCTTCTCTTCCGAATTAGGAATGATGAAGATGTCTTTACTATCATACCCCAACTTCCTGATAATGAAGTTCTGATCGTACGCCAGGTTGTGGAAGAACACAATCAACTTTTTCGGTCTGCGCCTGAGAAGGTTACAGTCATTACATGCAGGCCCAATAAATTCGCCGGTGAAGTGATTGTGGTCACGAACTTTCTTTACAACCCCTCCAAACTTTCCTCCACAGTAGCAACAACACCTTGCTTGCAGAAAAGCAGTGTTCTGTGCATGTGTGAGCGGAGTCATAGGAACATATGTAGAAAATATTTTCTGTACGTCATGTCCAATCTCCACAATGCGGGATATGAACTTATCCTCTGCGTCACAACCGCGATACAATTCAGGCTCTGATGGAAGTGCTGAAGTGAGGTGTGCAGGAATGACGGTATTATCAGCTTTCACGTAAATGCAGTATCTGTATGCCTTATGCTTTTGGTACTGCAGCGTGTATGACTCATCAGGATTCGGGTGACACATATGTATTTTCTCTAGAATAGCTTCAAAGTCGCAATATACCACGATGGGCATCTTGTCACTGTGATGGAAGTTTTTGAACTGCAGAACAGGAGGCAAGCCATTCTGATCGGGCGATGGCATCTCCATCCTAACAGCAGCATGCTGTTTGCAGAGCTCACGGTGTTTTTCCAAACACTGAAGACCAGTGAGCCCGCTAACCCTATCCTGATCATCATAATGCTTGAAGCATCTTTTACAAACATGAATAGCGTCGTGATGTGTAGTGAGTTGGGACCGAACCAGGGCAGAAAAATTAGTTATGTATGTGAAATGGGATGAATCGTCATTGACCAAGAGCAGAAGATCGAAATGATTTTCTTTTTCTTCAGGAGCGACTCGTGCAGGAACAACATTCAGATTCTCGTCGATGCTGTAGATGTTGATGGAGACTCCAGGGTTCTGTTTTTCGAACAGTGGTATTTGCTTGATTGGAGTAGGAAACTCGATGTTCGTGAAGTTGAACTTCCCCTCCAAGTCATGGTAGCGCTGATTGACACGATCAGGATTCCGTCCTTCCACGTACTTCACAAGAATTGACCACTTAAAGCACATGTGGTCTTCTAGATTTTGCGGATTTATCACTGCGTATTTGTCTTTGATGCATGTAGGTAATTCGATGTAGGAGCTGGCACGGAGTGGATCGAGCTTGTTTATTCGTAGTTGAAGTCGCTTAACGACCGACAAAGTCCATCCGGACCCCTTCCCCATATAGTCTTCCTCCTCCTTGCAGATCTTAGAGATGGAATCGACAACTGCCTCCTCCACCTCATGAACTGCGTAGAGGGGGACATTCATGGTTTTGAAGGCCCTCTTGTCTTCACTGGCATCTGCTGGTTTTTCGTAGGCGCACTCGAGCACGATATTGAATTTGAGAGGTCCGTTCTCTTCAATCTCCTCCACAAGTTGGTTTATTATTTTGTTCTTGATGGAGTCCAGGTACGTACAAATATCCTTGGCAGAACTTGACGTATTTTCTGCCACGTACGTCTTCAAGTTACCCTTGAAACCCACTTCGGCGGTGATGAAGCCGTGGGTATTTTTCAAACCAGTCCCGGTCACCACCTTTGTTCGGCTGGTCGAAGGCTTGGGCGTAACTGCAGGCTTAACTGCTACCATCCTCTGCTTCTTTGTTGGAGGCGGAGCAGGGCCCTTGCATACCTTGATGTGAGCTTTTAACTTATCAGCCCTGGCGAACTCCTTAGCACAGTTGTCGCAGGTATGTGCTATGCGGTTTGGGTTAAGACCGCAAGCCGACTTCTCATGTCGTCTAGCAAAATCAGCACGGGCGAAGGTCTTGTAGCAGAAGCTACACCGCATGCCTGATGTCGTAGCAACAGCTCCAGCACATGATGCAAGGTGCTGCTGCATCTTATCGCTGCGTGCGACCATCTTTCCACATAGGTGGCACTGCTGGTGGTCACGATGCTGGTTCTTAGCACACTGACGCTCGTGCCGGTAGCGGTTGTGGCCTGCCGTGAATGTAGCAGAGCAGAAACGGCATTTCTGAACAGTAGACGACATCATCACGACAATCGGTAGACTGGTCTCAACGTACGGAACACGCAACGGTAACTCGACGCACGGAGAACTATAACAAAAGAATTAAGAATACAATGTAGCTAGATGTTAACACGAAAAAGTTGCAAACATAACCTCAAAACTCTAGCCCTTAAGCTTACTAACCTAAACTGATAGCAATGTAACTAAATAAAAAGGTTGCAAATGTAACCTCAAAACTCTAGCACTCAAGCTTACTAACCTAAACTGATAGCAATGACACTAAATAAATAAAGTTGCAAACATAACCTTATAACTTTAGCCCTCAAGCTTACTAACCTAAACTACTAGCAATGTTACTAAATAAAAAAAGTTGTAAACATAACCTCAAAGCTACTCCTTCAGGTACAATCCTAAAAAAATGCTAGAATATTTAAAGTACTGATAAAAGTTAAAGCTGAAAAATATTCAATGCTAACTAAAAATGATTGATTACATAACCTCAAAACTACTCTAATTCACACTCCAAAAATGCTAGAATATTTAAAGTAGATACTGATAAAAGTTTAAACTGAAAAAAAATTCTGGCTACCTACATATAAGTGTACAGAGAAAAAACTAGCTAGCTGATAACCTACAAAAAAGCTGAGAAACATTCAATGTTAACGAAACATGTAACATACCTCAGAAAACTATGAAGTGGAGCTGTAGAACACGAAGTAGCGTTGGCGGTAGAAATCGTGGTAGCAGCGAAACTCACACACGAACTAGCTCACTCAAACTCTAAGAACACACTGAAGCTCCGACAGCTAATCCCGGCCTTTTATAGCCTCGGACCTGCCTGTTCTTGGAAAAACCATTAGGAACAGAATATTTCTGTTGTATCCGTCAATAGGAATGTAGTACATGAAAGTACCATTGTCTTCGGAAAAACCCAGCATGACTCATTTGCATGTCGTAGCAGGTCTGTGAGGGGTGGGGTTAGAAATGTAACCTGACAGCCAAACATGGGAAACCATTCTCGGGTAAAACCACTAATGACCTAGGTGATTAGAGATTAGGGCGCGAGGCACTGCCTGCATCGTGACTCATCACTCAGGAATGTCGCCTCGCAGTGCCGAGTGGACCCAAACAATAGACTTGACCGTGCATGTCACGACAGGTACATTAGTCCGCGACTTTGTAGCGCCATGAGGCGCTCAGGAATGTCTGAGCCTGCCACAAACAGCTCGTCAAAGTGTCATCTCGAAGCACTCGAGCTGCAGTCATGACGCGCATGCTACAATAGGCCCGCTAGTCACCGACTTCGTGGCGCCAAGCTGACACTCGGGTAGACAGGTAGCTAAATGATAATACTAGTAATGCAAGGAAATAAATAATCGGGTATGTTTAATACATTTATTTAAAAGTAAGAACACATTACAAAACTAAAACATTAAAACTTTATTCTACATTTATTATGACCAACATTCGTTTAAAAATTTTTAGCATTTCATTGCGAACAATCAGTTGAACATCTACAGTATGACACAATTTGCTGATGTTCCAGGAACCAACCCTTTTCACAAACATTTAAGGAGACATTCCTTAAGCTCTCTTTTCATTGGTCAAATAAAACATCTCACTCTCTTTCCCTTTTACAACGATGCTGCTTCATCATCACGCTAAAATTCTGTAAGACTAAAAAAAATTTACTTCTCTTAAACCTTACGGTAGAAATTTCATCCTAGGTTGCTGTTACTGCATCTAGAAATTAAAAATTATATTATCTCATACAGGTTTTATTTACATGTTAGACTTAACCATCCTACCACACACACGCACACACATGCACACACTTACACACACATGCGTGCGCATGCATGCACTGAGATGAAATACATACTTGCCCACATAATGTACTTTTATTTACAAAGGCAACATATTAAAACACGTAATATTTAAATTTTGTGTAGATTGGACGGTACCAGACACCATACTGCAAAACGAGCGGACAACACTCGAGTCTTTACTAGGATTGGGCTGACGGATTGCCTCTGGAACGCCCCTGTTGCCTTCAACGACTCGGAATTAATACTTTTATCCATCAAAAAACAACAGTTTAACTAAGCAAAAATACACCCCACACCCCTCAAAAAATTGTTATTACACAAGGCATAATTTACATGGCAGGAGACCGCGCATGCGAAGTGCGCAGCTTCAGGTTAGAAATATTGATTAAAATAACTGCTAAAGATGCTAATTTGTTTATGAAAAAATTGCACATGAAATACAGACACTTGGTTATTTACACACACATACATACATACATACATACATACATACACACACCCTGCATGGTTTCAGAAGGAAGTACGATATTTTGAAAACCAATCAAGACTTACATTTGTTTATGAAAAGGAGATAAAAATTAAAATATTTTCAAAGTTAATTTTAGAGATGAAACATCATGTGCAAGTCCTTGCATGCGAGAACATTTTATTACGCAATTATCTTCATTTTTCTCAAACCATAGGTCTGATGTCTGGATAAAACACAAATCTCATACTTAACATATGTACTACGAGATGACTGCACACCAGTCCAAGCCCCCTGCGCTTAGAGACGAAACTGCACTAGCAACGTTAGCAAGCATTGCAATTATATCGCTTCACTAATGCAGATTCACCTCTGACTAGGTGGACCTCCTGAAACAGTAAACATAGGACAGTGAAACACATTAAAATAATGCATTTCAAAATATTTGAATAATATAAAACACTGCATATTTCTCGAAAATCACCACGCAACTGACTGCCCTTTCAATCACAATTCTGCGAATGCTATCACAGAATGCTATATTTAAAAAGAAAGGATCATTCATTCCTTCATTATAGAACACAGTAATACATCACATGAAGAGAAACAAAAAAGGCACACACTTCGTTCTTAGACTCGTGCCGCCTCCTCGACAGAGAGAAAAGGTTTACACATAAAATAGTATATATTTCTTTTCCAGCGATGAAGCTGTACTAATATCACCTTGACAAGCTTAGATGATCTAGGGAGAGACAAAGTAAATATATTAACAAAAAAAGTCGACTAAAAATCATTTACAAACAAAATACTTAATATTCCTTCGATTACATATTTTTCTCAATTTAATAAATGAGAGAACAAAAACATTTGCTTAAATCACTATTTATCAATTTTAAACTCTCGTGTACATCAGGAAAATATATGTAGTATCAGTCATTATTAGTTGTAATGTAAAAAATGCAAAACAGTTTCTTTGTGGGGTGTGGAATGCTCACTCACGATCGAAAAAAGGAGGGGCTTTGCTGTAACACAAGGGGAGGGGGAAACCATCTTGAAAGTTGACGTTTCTCATATATTTGGATATATAGTAATCAAGCAAGTAATAACATTTGGTGGTATAATCTCCGTCTGATTAAAGTTTATTTGCTAACATGAATTCACAAATTAAACGAATTTCTAAATACATTTGCTTATCTTTTATAACAAAAAATGCACATATTGATTGTTTTATCATGAATAACCAGGAGAACACTAAAAAACCAACGAAATTCTCGCCAATAATAACCAACAGCACACGAACAATAGAAAAAAACGATTTGTCAGTAATAACATGAAGCATGCGGAGAAAATCACCTAAATATGGTCAAGAATAACCATCAGTACAGGTAGAATACCTATAAAGTCTTGACATGAAAAAGGCTGAAATGCACGGAGAAAATCATCAAATTCTTGTCAGGTAAAAAAAGCAGAAGCACATGAAAAAAAAAATTCTAATACCGTAAAGTTGAAGCACACGTAGAAATCTATCGAAATTTCATGTGAAAAAATAGCAGCACTCAGAGAAAACCATCAGGGAGAAGATGTCGTTTAAAAACATAAATTATCAATTTTATGAAAAAGGTCAAATTACATCCTGCCAGAACTCTCATGTTGCTTAAGCAAAGAGTTCACAAGCTAGCTTGTGAACTCTTTGCTTAAGCAACATGAGAGTTTTGGCACAAGTCAGCTTGTGAACTCTTTGCTTAAGCAACATGAGAGTTACAGCACAAGTCAGCTTGTGAACTCTTTGCTTAAGCAACATGAGAGTTCTAGCACAAGTCAGCTTGTGAACTCTTTGCTTAAGCAACATGAGAGTTCTGGCAGGATGTAATTTGACCTTTTTCATAAAATTGATAATTTATGTTTTTAAACGACATCTTCTCCCTGATGGTTTTCTCTGAGTGCTGCTATTTTTTCACATGAAATTTCGATAGATTTCTACGTGTGCTTCAACTTTACGGTATTAGAATTTTTTTTTTCATGTGCTTCTGCTTTTTTTACCTGACAAGAATTTGATGATTTTCTCCGTGCATTTCAGCCTTTTTCATGTCAAGACTTTATAGGTATTCTACCTGTACTGATGGTTATTCTTGACCATATTTAGGTGATTTTCTCCGCATGCTTCATGTTATTACTGACAAATCGTTTTTTTCTATTGTTCGTGTGCTGTTGGTTATTATTGGCGAGAATTTCGTTGGTTTTTTAGTGTTCTCCTGGTTATTCATGATAAAACAATCAATATGTGCATTTTTTGTTATAAAAGATAAGCAAATGTATTTAGAAATTCGTTTAATTTGTGAATTCATGTTAGCAAATAAACTTTAATCAGACGGAGATTATACCACCAAATGTTATTACTTGCTTGATTACTATATATCCAAATATATGAGAAACGTCAACTTTCAAGATGGTTTCCCCCTCCCCTTGTGTTACAGCAAAGCCCCTCCTTTTTTCGATCGTGAGTGAGCATTCCACACCCCACAAAGAAACTGTTTTGCATTTTTTACATTACAACTAATAATGACTGATACTACATATATTTTCCTGATGTACACGAGAGTTTAAAATTGATAAATAGTGATTTAAGCAAATGTTTTTGTTCTCTCATTTATTAAATTGAGAAAAATATGTAATCGAAGGAATATTAAGTATTTTGTTTGTAAATGATTTTTAGTCGACTTTTTTTGTTAATATATTTACTTTGTCTCTCCCTAGATCATCTAAGCTTGTCAAGGTGATATTAGTACAGCTTCATCGCTGGAAAAGAAATATATACTATTTTATGTGTAAACCTTTTCTCTCTGTCGAGGAGGCGGCACGAGTCTAAGAACGAAGTGTGTGCCTTTTTTGTTTCTCTTCATGTGATGTATTACTGTGTTCTATAATGAAGGAATGAATGATCCTTTCTTTTTAAATATAGCATTCTGTGATAGCATTCGCAGAATTGTGATTGAAAGGGCAGTCAGTTGCGTGGTGATTTTCGAGAAATATGCAGTGTTTTATATTATTCAAATATTTTGAAATGCATTATTTTAATGTGTTTCACTGTCCTATGTTTACTGTTTCAGGAGGTCCACCTAGTCAGAGGTGAATCTGCATTAGTGAAGCGATATAATTGCAATGCTTGCTAACGTTGCTAGTGCAGTTTCGTCTCTAAGCGCAGGGGGCTTGGACTGGCGTGCAGTCATCTCGTAGTACATATGTTAAGTATGAGATTTGTGTTTTATCCAGACATCAGACCTATGGTTTGAGAAAAATGAAGATAATTGCGTAATAAAATGTTCTCGCATGCAAGGACTTGCACATGATGTTTCATCTCTAAAATTAACTTTGAAAATATTTTAATTTTTATCTCCTTTTCATAAACAAATGTAAGTCTTGATTGGTTTTCAAAATATCGTACTTCCTTCTGAAACCATGCAGGGTGTGTGTATGTATGTATGTATGTATGTATGTGTGTGTAAATAACCAAGTGTCTGTATTTCATGTGCAATTTTTTCATAAACAAATTAGCATCTTTAGCAGTTATTTTAATCAATATTTCTAACCTGAAGCTGCGCACTTCGCATGCGCGGTCTCCTGCCATGTAAATTATGCCTTGTGTAATAACAATTTTTTGAGGGGTGTGGGGTGTATTTTTGCTTAGTTAAACTGTTGTTTTTTGATGGATAAAAGTATTAATTCCGAGTCGTTGAAGGCAACAGGGGCGTTCCAGAGGCAATCCGTCAGCCCAATCCTAGTAAAGACTCGAGTGTTGTCCGCTCGTTTTGCAGTATGGTGTCTGGTACCGTCCAAACTACACAAAATTTAAATATTACGTGTTTTAATATGTTGCCTTTGTAAATAAAAGTACATTATGTGGGCAAGTATGTATTTCATCTCAGTGCATGCATGCGCACGCATGTGTGTGTAAGTGTGTGCATGTGTGTGCGTGTGAGTGGTAGGATGGTTAAGTCTAACATGTAAATAAAACCTGTATGAGATAATATAATTTTTAATTTCTAGATGCAGTAACAGCAACCTAGGATGAAATTTCTACCGTAAGGTTTAAGAGAAGTAAATTTTTTTTGGTCTTACAGAATTTTAGCGTGATGATGAAGCAGCATCGTTGTAAAAGGGAAAGAGAGTGAGATGTTTTATTTGACCAATGAAAAGAGAGCTTAAGGAATGTCTCCTTAAATGTTTGTGAAAAGGGTTGGTTCCTGGAACATCAGCAAATTGTGTCATACTGTAGATGTTCAACTGATTGTTCGCAATGAAATGCTAAAAATTTTTAAACGAATGTTGGTCATAATAAATGTAGAATAAAGTTTTAATGTTTTAGTTTTGTAATGTGTTCTTACTTTTAAATAAATGTATTAAACATACCCGATTATTTATTTCCTTGCATTACTAGTATTATCATTTAGCTACCTGTCTACCCGAGTGTCAGCTTGGCGCCACGAAGTCAGTGACTAGCGGGCCTGTTGTAGCATGCGCGTCATGACTGCAGCTCGAGTGCTTCGAGATGACACTTTGACGAGCTGTTTGTGGCCGGCTCAGACATTCCTGAGCGCCTCATGGCGCTACAAAGTCGCGGACTAATGTACCTGTAGTGACATGCACGGTCAAGTCTATTGTTTGGGTCCACTCGGCACTGCGAGGCAACATTCCTGAGTGATGAGTCACGATGCAGGCAGTGCCTCGCGCCCTAATCTCTAATCACCTAGGTCATTAGTGGTTTTACCCGAGAATGGTTTCCCATGTTTGGCTGTCAGGTTACATTTCTAACCCCACCCCTCACAGACCTGCTACGACATGCAAATGAGTCATGCTGGGTTTTTCCGAAGACAATGGTACTTTCATGTACTACATTCCTATTGACGGATACAACAGAAATATTCTGTTCCTAATGGTTTTTCCAAGAACAGGCAGGTCCGAGGCTATAAAAGGCCGGGATTAGCTGTCGGAGCTTCAGTGGGTTCTTAGAGTTTGAGTGAGCTAGTTCGTGTGTGAGTTTCGCTGCTACCACGATTTCTACCGCCAACGCTACTTCGTGTTCTACAGCTCCACTTCATAGTTTTCTGAGGTATGTTACATGTTTCGTTAACATTGAATGTTTCTCAGCTTTTTTGTAGGTTATCAGCTAGCTAGTTTTTTCTCTGTACACTTATATGTAGGTAGCCAGAATTTTTTTTTCAGTTTAAACTTTTATCAGTATCTACTTTAAATATTCTAGCATTTTTGGAGTGTGAATTAGAGTAGTTTTGAGGTTATGTAATCAATCATTTTTAGTTAGCATTGAATATTTTTCAGCTTTAACTTTTATCAGTACTTTAAATATTCTAGCATTTTTTTAGGATTGTACCTGAAGGAGTAGCTTTGAGGTTATGTTTACAACTTTTTTTATTTAGTAACATTGCTAGTAGTTTAGGTTAGTAAGCTTGAGGGCTAAAGTTATAAGGTTATGTTTGCAACTTTATTTATTTAGTGTCATTGCTATCAGTTTAGGTTAGTAAGCTTGAGTGCTAGAGTTTTGAGGTTACATTTGCAACCTTTTTATTTAGTTACATTGCTATCAGTTTAGGTTAGTAAGCTTAAGGGCTAGAGTTTTGAGGTTATGTTTGCAACTTTTTCGTGTTAACATCTAGCTACATTGTATTCTTAATTCTTTTGTTATAGTTCTCCGTGCGTCGAGTTACCGTTGCGTGTTCCGTACGTTGAGACCAGTCTACCGATTGTCGTGATGATGTCGTCTACTGTTCAGAAATGCCGTTTCTGCTCTGCTACATTCACGGCAGGCCACAACCGCTACCGGCACGAGCGTCAGTGTGCTAAGAACCAGCATCGTGACCACCAGCAGTGCCACCTATGTGGAAAGATGGTCGCACGCAGCGATAAGATGCAGCAGCACCTTGCATCATGTGCTGGAGCTGTTGCTACGACATCAGGCATGCGGTGTAGCTTCTGCTACAAGACCTTCGCCCGTGCTGATTTTGCTAGACGACATGAGAAGTCGGCTTGCGGTCTTAACCCAAACCGCATAGCACATACCTGCGACAACTGTGCTAAGGAGTTCGCCAGGGCTGATAAGTTAAAAGCTCACATCAAGGTATGCAAGGGCCCTGCTCCGCCTCCAACAAAGAAGCAGAGGATGGTAGCAGTTAAGCCTGCAGTTACGCCCAAGCCTTCGACCAGCCGAACAAAGGTGGTGACCGGGACTGGTTTGTCCAATACCCACGGCTTCATCACCGCCGAAGTGGGTTTCAAGGGTAACTTGAAGACGTACATGGCAGAAAATACGTCAAGTTCTGCCAAGGATATTTGTACGTACCTGGACTCCATCAAGAACAAAATAATAAACCAACTTGTGGAGGAGATTGAAGAGAACGGACCTCTCAAATTCAATATCGTGCTCGAGTGCGCCTACGAAAAACCAGCAGATGCCAGTGAAGACAAGAGGGCCTTCAAAACCATGAATGTCCCCCTCTACGCAGTTCATGAGGTGGAGGAGGCAGTTGTCGATTCCATCTCTAAGATCTGCAAGGAGGAGGAAGACTATATGGGGAAGGGGTCCGGATGGACTTTGTCGGTCGTTAAGCGACTTCAACTACGAATAAACAAGCTCGATCCACTCCGTGCCAGCTCCTACATCGAATTACCTACATGCATCAAAGACAAATACGCAGTGATAAATCCGCAAAATCTAGAAGACCACATGTGCTTTAAGTGGTCAATTCTTGTGAAGTACGTGGAAGGACGGAATCCTGATCGTGTCAATCAGCGCTACCATGACTTGGAGGGGAAGTTCAACTTCACGAACATCGAGTTTCCTACTCCAATCAAGCAAATACCACTGTTCGAAAAACAGAACCCTGGAGTCTCCATCAACATCTACAGCATCGACGAGAATCTGAATGTTGTTCCTGCACGAGTCGCTCCTGAAGAAAAAGAAAATCATTTCGATCTTCTGCTCTTGGTCAATGACGATTCATCCCATTTCACATACATAACTAATTTTTCTGCCCTGGTTCGGTCCCAACTCACTACACATCACGACGCTATTCATGTTTGTAAAAGATGCTTCAAGCATTATGATGATCAGGATAGGGTTAGCGGGCTCACTGGTCTTCAGTGTTTGGAAAAACACCGTGAGCTCTGCAAACAGCATGCTGCTGTTAGGATGGAGATGCCATCGCCCGATCAGAATGGCTTGCCTCCTGTTCTGCAGTTCAAAAACTTCCATCACAGTGACAAGATGCCCATCGTGGTATATTGCGACTTTGAAGCTATTCTAGAGAAAATACATATGTGTCACCCGAATCCTGATGAGTCATACACGCTGCAGTACCAAAAGCATAAGGCATACAGCTACTGCATTTACGTGAAAGCTGATAATACCGTCATTCCTGCACACCTCACTTCAGCACTTCCATCAGAGCCTGAATTGTATCGCGGTTGTGACGCAGAGGATAAGTTCATATCCCGCATTGTGGAGATTGGACATGACGTACAGAAAATATTTTCTACATATGTTCCTATGACTCCGCTCACACATGCACAGAACACTGCTTTTCTGCAAGCAAGGTGTTGTTGCTACTGTGGAGGAAAGTTTGGAGGGGTTGTAAAGAAAGTTCGTGACCACAATCACTTCACCGGCGAATTTATTGGGCCTGCATGTAATGACTGTAACCTTCTCAGGCGCAGACCGAAAAAGTTGATTGTGTTCTTCCACAACCTGGCGTACGATCAGAACTTCATTATCAGGAAGTTGGGGTATGATAGTAAAGACATCTTCATCATTCCTAATTCGGAAGAGAAGCTGATAACTTTTTCCAAGAAGTTACATGATAAGTTCAGCATTCAGTTTGTCGATACGTTCCGTTTTATGAGTCGGGGTCTTGCTTCGCTCGCTGAGTTCTTGCCTGCAGACAAGTTTATAAGTACTACTGAGTTTTTCGCGCCTGATGAGTTGGAGTTGGTTACCCGCAAGGGTGTCTTCCCGTATGATTTTGTGGATTCTTTTGCTCGACTAGATGATACTAGTCTTCCATCCATCGATGATTTCTACAATAGTCTGACTGATTCCATGATTTCAGAGATGGAGTACGCTCATGCGGTGAAAGTCTGGGACAAGTTTCAGTGTGCTACTTTGGGGGAGTACGCTGACTTGTACCTAAAGACGGATGTTCTGATTTTGGCGGATGTATTCGAGAATTTCCGTTCCATATGTTTGGAGACATATAGTTTAGATCCGTCTCACTATATTTCTTGTCCAGGGTTCGCTTTCGATGCGATGCTTCGAACCACAGGTGTACAGCTAGAGCTTCTTACCGATTATGATATGTACATGTTTGTGGAGGCTGGTATTAGGGGGGGAGTAGCGCAAAGCATTAAACGTCATTGCGTAGCCAATAACTCCTACATACCTGAGACATATGATGCATCCAAGCCATCCACATTCCTGGAGTACATTGATGCAAATAATTTGTACGGGTGGGCGATGTGTCTGCCGCTTCCAATTCGGCATTTCCAATGGGCAGACACATCAATTGATGTCGTGTCTGTCCCAGATGATTCTCCTACAGGCTACATTATTGAGTGTGATGTGGAGTACCCTCCCGAGCTCCACGAAAGTCATAAAGACCTGCCATTTCTCCCCGTAAATCAGTGTCCGCCCGGCTCAAAACAATCAAAGCTCATGACAATGCTGGAAAATAAAGAGCACTACATTGTCCACTACAAAAACCTACAGCAAGCGGTATCTCATGGGCTGAGAGTGACTAAGATACACCGAGTCCTGCAGTTTGAGCAGTCGGCGTGGTTGGAACCCTATATTCGGCTGAATACCAACAAGCGGAAAGCAGCAGCCAACGAGTTCGAGAAGGAGTTCTTTAAGCTCGCTGTGAACTCGACATTTGGTAAACTGATGGAAAATAAAAGGCGGAGGCTCAAAATGGAGTTGGTGTGCTCTGAGAAGAGGTTCAAGAAGTTGGTGTGTCGTCCATCCTTCAAGGACCGTACAATGTACGAACCGAATTTGTCTCTAGTCCACCTTAATCACGAGACCATCATTTTCGACAAGCCGATTTATGCCGGACTGGCCGTACTAGATCTTTCAAAGACTCTCATGTACGACTTCCACTATAATACCATGAAACCCCGTTACCATGACAATATTCACCTGATGTATATGGATACAGACAGTTTTGTGTATGAGATTCACACGCATGATTTCTACCATGACCTCAAAGCCGACCCTACACTGATGGCTAAATTCGACACCAGCTGCTACCCTTCCGACCACCCTTGCTTCTCCCCCATCAACGAGAAAGTTGTCGGTAAATTCAAAGATGAATGTGGGGGAGAAGTGATGGAGGAGTTTGTAAGCCTACGGGCTAAACTCTACGCCTACAGGTGCGGTGGTAAGAGCGAGAAAAAGGCCAAGGGCATCCAGCAATGTGTGGTCAAAAACCACATAACATTCGATGACTACCTGGATGCCCTGCAAGACCACTGCACAATGAGGGCAGGCGTTAGAGCAATTCGCTCCCGTCAGCACATACTCTATACTGAGTACAGCAATAAGCTGGCCATAACGTGGGAGGACGACAAACGGCTGATCTGCGAAGATGGTATCCACACAGTCCCCCACGGATATGTTGGAGGCGACGAATAACTTTTTTTTTTCAGTAAATAGTTTTTGATTTAAATAGTTTGGCAGGTTGGTAGTTGTTTCCATTTGTTGTATAGTTTTTCTTTTTTTTGTTTTATAGTTTTCATTTTGTTGTACAGTTTATGTTTTTGCTGTACAGTTTCCGTTTTTGTTGTACAGTTTTCCATTTTTGTTATACTTACAGTTTATGTTTTTGATGTATAGTTCCCATTTTTGTTGTAAAGTTTCAGTTTTTTGATGTGTAGTTTCTGTTTTTGCTCCATATTTGTTGCGTAAAATATGTTATTAATTTAATAAATACCATTTTACCTACATATTGTTTATTATTTTTAATATAGAACCAATATCCCACGAGGTACTGATACTTATAAATGTCTTACAGAATGGTGAAATGTAATTATACACAAACATTAAAATATCTGCTTCCATGCAGCTTTTAAAACACTAGTACGCAAACATGAGAAGAGAATATTACTTGTGAGTTAGGACTCTGAAAAATTTCTGGTCCGCTAAGATGGAGTGATAAATGTTTTTTAAATTATCATTACTTTAACTATCGCATCCACAACGATAGTATTAATAACATATATTTTAGTTAAAACCTATAAGTGATAAGACTTTAAGAAAAAATGTCGGTTACAACAACAAAATGACTGTGGATTTTGTGGATTTTGAGTATTTTGTGGATTCTGTGGATTTTGGTCTATAAGGTTCATAACAATGTTGGTAGAGAATTGTAACTCGACCTTATATACACTAACGTACTTTATAAACCTACACCTGATGACGACATCCATCAGATGAAATCAAGATGGCGGTCTCCACTAAATAAGATGGCTGCCTCCGCAGACAACGATGGTACATATTTTTTATTTTGATAATAAATTTATTTTAAAGAATGTGGTGTAACGAAAAATTGTAAAAAGGGATGAGTGGGGCGTTCGATGACGATGTTATTGTAACAGAGGGGTGGGGGTGCTAGATGATGTATTTGTAATTTAGAGGAGTGGGGTGTTCGATGCGTAGATTTTTAATTAAAATTTTATTAAATAATATTTTTTTTAATTTTATTTTAAAAATTTGATTATTTAATTTTTTTTAATTTTAAATTTTTTTTCCATTAAAATCGGATAATAAATAAAGATTTTCAAGATGGCGGACGAAACTCAAAATGGTGGAATGTTCTAGAAAACAAAATGGCCGCCGGACTTGATGTAATCCAAGATGGCCGCCGGAAGTGACGTCATCCAAGATGGCTGCCGGAAGTGGCTTAATCCAAGATAGCCGCCTCGAATCCCCGAATCCCCCTCCCCCCTCCCCTGTGCTCATATGAACTATATACACCTACTGCCAGATTTGAGACACATAATTGAAGAGGCTTTTGTTTCCATTACTCCGGACGTGTTAACCAAAGTATCGGAAGAATTGGATTTTAAGTTGTATGTGTGCCGTATAACTAAAGGTGCACTAGGTTAGTTTACCTTATATTATATGTACGATTTTTTATAAATAGTCTAAATTAAACTGTTATAATATACCATTGAACTGGGACATTCTTTTATGGAGACCATTTCATTTCATGTAACCTTTTGATAAAATAAAAGTTTAAAACATGAAATTAAGTACTTAAGTGAGCATAAATATACTACCCTAACAAAAATCATTGGGCTCGGGACTCCTCGGTGACAGGCTTGAGACAGGGTGTTTTGTTGTGCCTTCACATCCACACCGCAGGAGGCAGTGGCAAACCACCGCAGTATCACCCTTTGCCGTGAACAGCCCATCCGGTTGATTACGAACACACACATATTTGCGGTATTCTCCACGCTCCGCCGGTTGATTACGAACCAACATGCGGCGTGAGTTTCGTTATGATCCGCGACACTTGTGAATCACGCTACATCTCAGTGACGTCAAACGCAAGCAACCACTGAATACTTAATGTGTGCGTTAAATAAACTATTTCTTTAAGTGATACATAAATATTTATTTTTAAATTTATTTTTTGTTTCAAGCATTTGAATCTAGCTGTGACTCGTTCAACAATTATTTCATTTAAATATGGAGTAAAATAAATTAGTGCCGTCAATGATGCAATACCTGTGTTTTGTCATAGCAAACATAGAATCATTGATATAAGTACTGCAGTTAGCAGTTCCTAACCTCAAATATTGTATACGTTAAACTTCATTGCAAAAAGGTTTCGCTCCTTACACACCGAGCTATGTCAAAAGAAAATTTTGCCACTAAAATTTCACATTATTTAATACTTATTACAGTTAAATTACATCGGTAACCTCTTATTCGTTTCACACTACCACACGTGGTATATAACGTAGCACCGTTGCGATCAACACCGTCCGAAATGTGTGGGTTCGTACTCAAAATGTTATGGTGTATACCGTCAGAACGTCATCAATGGTCGGAGTTTAACGAAAAATGTTGTGTTCGTAATCACGCGGCTTCTTCCTGCGGTAATCTCCCAGACCTTAGATGTTTGCCTTTTCACCAGGGAAAAATTAACATTATTTTACAAAATCAGATGGATGTCATTAGTTGATTGCTTGCTGACACTTCAAGCCCATACCACTATAACAGGGCAACCCTTTTTTTTGAACGCTTCTTATTGGCTTATAATCCTTCAGAGCATGAAAATGTCAACCAGTAAGACAATTATAAAGGCCATAACATCTTTTAACTGTCTACAGTCGATTCTATTGATTAATAATAACTCGAATTTGGCATGTCCGTACGTATGGTTCAGCCCGTGAATGGTTAAAAATAGTGTTTAAAAAAAGAGGTATGGACCACATATCTGTACCCCCAGATGTACAATGTAATTTTTTTTTGTAAATACAACAGAAATATTCATGTAAAATTACAGATATTTGTAAAAATTTGTACATTTACATGAAAACAACTGTATCACTACAAAATAGTGTTTTTAGTAATACCGGAAATGTATGCTTTGTGTTGTCCGAGTACCTCCAATAGTTAAAGTTATTTTAAAACCGTTCCCTGAATATATTTCCATTATTAACTGCAGCACAAATTAATTATAATAAAAATAAAATAAAGTCAATTTATTGAATATTTAATTATCTTTTCCATGGTTTAAAAAAAATATGCTTAAAGGAAAAATGAATTAAAATATGAAAATATGTGCAAATTTCCCTAAGAAATACTCAGTTATATCTCGAAAAACGTATTTCGTCTATGCAAAAATAAACATAGCCATGTGTTGAATAAAACTTGTAGTATTACGAACTATTTCTTGGCCAACTGGTTTCTTTGCACCATGTCCATATTTATGAAATGAAGTTGGCAATCCGTTCATGATGTATTTATTTCTTTTTTCCACGTTGTATTATAGAGAAATATTTTTAGGTAGGAAAAAAATCAAAAATAAGCATGTCAAGTTAAGTTAATAGGTGGACATGACAAGCAAATTAAAATTCTATATCACGTTTTCCTTACCTCCGGGATACAAACATGTACTACGTATATTTTGTTTAAGAAATATTATATCGATAAAAGCGTAAAAGATGAACCATGTTTGACGTAAACATTACATTTTTAGTCTGCATATGCATATAACGTTTCAGTTTTGGTTAAAGGCGTTCAAGACTGTGCTTTCGTTCGTGCCTTAAGATTTCAATATTCATAAGCCATTGTTCATTGTCACCCCACGCTCTATCACTTCTAAAACAAGTTCAACTTTTTAACATTGCATGCTACGCATTAAAAAACTAAATTGTTTTAAGCTTGTGCGAACCTTACAACCAGTGGCAAAATTTAATTTTGATCTAATTAATGGCTCCTTTGATCTCAAAATGATAACTGCGAACGTCACATGAGTATAATTGATTCACAGTTAAATTAAAACTATTGAACGCTTTTTAATCAAAGACCGTGTGATTATATCTTTGACCAACAGGCTGGAATGTATTGCCCTGCACACACTCAAGGAATGACAGATTGCTCATTGGCTGCCGCATGTGTTAAAAGCCAGCTTGCCAGTAAAAATAAGTATTCGCCTTAACAAAAAAAATGTGAGCGAGTCTTTCAGCGATGCGATGTGTAACACCTAGCCTTGGTAACGAGCAAAGTCATGTGTTCTCATGTTGTAGATACACTTATAATACGAAACTCGGACTCGAAATTTAACGAAGAATTCTTAAAAATATAATGCCGAGTTTGATAAATATGTTCAAATTGTGTTTTCAACTATATTTCTGGACGCGAATCACACTTAGTCTCCTCACCCACCGCTAGAATTCGCAGCTACGTTGACTATCTTAGTATTCGATTTGCAGAGCGAAATTTAAAACTATGTAATGAAACATCTCCGATGAAAGCGAAAAAGAATGGAAAAATATTAAACTCCTGGCTTTGGACCTGATTTTCAAAAAAATGAATTTTATTAAAATACTGCCCATCATGTTAAAATTCATTTAACAGTTAATTATACCATAAATTTCCCTCTGTCTTTGTGAACTTTGGTTCTCGCCATCCTCCACAGATGGCAAAACACCATGGCTGTTAACATTTCCGTTCCTTGACTTCCGGCGCATTCACAGAATTACTCCCACAAAATTCCGTGCACCGAGAGCTGAGATGTTACACACGAAGAAACGTAAGCTGTATCAATTTACTTCGATGGAGCCTTGCAGGATGACGATGCAGTCAAACTCCGCAGATGCGCAGCTGTCGGAACTCGTCCCGCATTTAGGGCGTGCGGGTAGTCCCCCCGACAACAGGCGAGTTCCTAAAGCTCTCGGTCGCGCCGCTAAGTACAAGGCGGAGGCGCTTTAAGCCCCTCCGGGGAGCGAGTGGCAAGTTGGTCTCGTCGGGGCAGGCTGCACGGTCATCAAACATTCACGTGGACCTCGCTGCCATCTGCAATTGTAATCAGGCGCCAGGGCAAAAAGGGTTCGGTGGTCGGGGGAAGGCTAAGTGCCCCCTGTGAGTGCACCCCGGACAAGGAGTCTGGGGTGTTGTCGGAGGGGGGCGGTTTGTTTTTGGGGTGCCCGGTGATCGGCTTATAACGAGCGACACACGAGTTGTTCCGACCCCCGCTCCAGAGCGAGTCTCGCCGCGGGATGACTCAGCTCTGCGGGCGGGTGCAGCCCTCCCCCCCCCCCCCCCCGCGCAGACTCGTCTCTGCAGACTCGTCGGCAATTCATTTGATGACTTGTGACGGCAATTACCTCCGTCGGAACAAAAAAAAATGATCATGCGTCTCCCCCTCCCACGCATCCGCCCCACTGCCCCCTACAAAAGGGAAGTAATGAACCTCCCGCCCCGGTCTTTGTCCGTGCCGATAGGGGGGAAGGGGGTAGGAGGTGTATTATCATAAATAACCCCACTCCCTTCCCTACCGTATGAGTTCACGCCCGGAATCTCAATTCCTCCAGGCGACGTCTCTTGCACGCGTCTGGCGCGGCGCTAAATGGTTTTAAATCATCAGGGGCAGTTTTTTTCCCCCGCAAAATCATCTGAGGTATGTCCGCACCAGTGTACTTATCGGGTCGTCTGCAAGAGAAGCCTCGCCTGGTTTAGCAAGGCCGTTCGGGACGAGTTATCTTTCACACTTAATTGCTGTGATTGGTGTTTTGGACAGAGGGGAACCAGACCAATCACGCGCCCGGTCTCTCATCGACCAAAGCCAGATACAATAAGTAGAGTCCCGGAAATTTCGCGGATTCCTCTGGCTTCAGGATAGAATTCAAAGTTATAGGTGTGCTCGACCCATTTTACCTTTCCCATCGATTGATTTCTTAGTGAGACCATTTTTATCCTTGTTATTTGGCACTACCTGATTCGCTTACCTCTCTCCTAGCTGGACATCGTTGGCTCACGGTCGTAGAGGGGCGTGTCCAGATAGCTGCGGTCCAATCATGAACACAGTGCGACAGTGTGGAGGTTTGCATTCTAGCTTGCGACTTAATGAATCCGCGAAATTTCCGGGTCTCTATCAATAAGTAATGCTTAGGGGCAGGCGTTTTTCGCGAAAAAATCTGAACGCCTAATGGACTGCAAAAGGGTATACCCGTACCAGCGGTTTCTTCCTTGTCATTGGCGGTCGTCTGCGAGAGAAGTCGGCGCCTTATTTCACAGAGCCACTCAGGACACGTTTGCTTTCGCACTGAATTACTGTGATTGGTGTTCTGACAGTGTACATGTACCCGACAGAATCTCACTCAGTCACGAAACGCAGACGATGCTATAGTGTTTTAACTTTCAGCTAATCTCGGAATCTTTTCGCGAAATGTGCATGCCCCTAGTAATGCTAAACATGGGCGAAGCCAGGATTTGTGGTAGAAAGGAGCCAAATGTGAAGTTGTATCCAAAATACATTCTCGATAGGCCTTTGTTGGAGGTCTGAGGGGAGTTTTATGGAATAATTCCCCCCCCCCCCCCCTCATTTTCCAAAGAAAACCAGCTGGTGGTCGTTGTTCCACCCCCCCCCCCCTCGGAAAAGTGGTCAAGAGTTGATGCTTTAATACAAATTTTTGGATATCTGATTACCTTTTTTCAAAATGTGCAATTTTTTAAATAAAACAAGACACAAACGGTAAATCCTTATATCTGATGGCCTTTTTTTCAAAACGTGAAATTTTTAAATAAAACGAGACACTTACAAACGGTAGATACTTATATCGATGACCTTTTTTTATATTTAAAATTTTTAAATAAAACGAGACACTTATGAAAGGGAGATCTTTACACACGATGTACTACTGGGAGTGAATGTGTCTAATACTCTACATTTTTGTAAAGTTCAGTGGCCATACATTGAGCCGTATATTTATTTTAAGCTCGGTAATGAGTCTCTTTAGAAGTTGGGGGGGGGGGGGGGGGGGGCTTGCATGGTCCCACCCGGCACCTCGCTGACTACACCCTTGTGCTAAATATTAACACATATATATTAAAAACAGTCAAACGCGCGATGTTACACCTGCAAATACGTCAATAATCGAGTAGTTTTCAAGTGTTCATTGGCTGCTGCTAGATTGCAATGCAGGTCGATTATTATTCGGTCAGATTTTTTTTCTTTAAGCATTGTTCATTATCTCGCAGTCCCACAGGATGTCAAATATCGCCGTGATCCAATGACAAGAACCAGTCAAGAGTGCAAACATGTTCATTACAGCCCGTCGCCGAACATCACTGCGAAATTTGCAGGTCCGTAGTGAAAATGCGAGAAAAAAAAGGGGTAGTGGTGAAAGCTGACATAAGACAGACAGTAACGGTTTTCGTGACTCCTCCAGTGTGAAGTGATGGCGGATGTTTCGAAAGTTTTACGTGATCTTGTGGTGCTAGTTGGAGGGTGAAGGGTGTGTGTGTGTGTGTGTGTGTGTGTGTATGAGATAGAGAGAGATAGAGCCACTTGGTATACTGTCTTCTACACCAGTATTGGCCAACTCCACTCCTTTCGAGAGTCATATATCAGACACATATGCACCTATATTATATTCTTACTACAATAATTTTTATGATTTATGTATTCTATTCACTCAATGGTAGACGCAAGGTGATTTTTTTGGGGGGGAGGGGGGAATTGAGTGTTATGTATCTTCATTTTCGTGAAATTATAAACAAGATTGTGCTATTTATTTGTAGTCTGTTATTTAAGCTAGACACTATTAAGGCTTAAATTTTTGAGAAAAATGACTCATAAAGTTTTCCCAATTGGACAATAATTTACATACACTAACCACTTATAAATTATTAACAAACTCTAAAATATTTATTGCTATATATTTTCGAGTAGTACCGTTCATTATTCATTACTTTTATGCCTCAAAACAATTTTTTTTATCAAACTTAAAACGTTTTCATAGGCAAGTTAAAAACATAATTAAGAAGCAACTAAACAAATAAACAAACTAATTTTTTTTTTAAATAAATGTAAAACCTTTCAGATATTTTTAAGGTTATGATTTCATCCGTCCGTCCGTCGAAAGTTAAAGCTGGTCAAGATTTTGTCTGTCGGAAGGGTGAAGTTTTTCGGGTCCTCTGATTGGCTGCATGTCACGTGATTGACGGACGTAAGGGTGACGGACGGATGAGACCGATCACTGTGAGTCCAGCTTTATGGCGATGCAGGGCGAGATGTCACCACGCCTAAAACATGTCACGCAGGAAGTGACTCATGATGAGATGGATAATTGATCTGTTCAAACCCCATGTTGTTGATCTAAGGTTTTTGAATACACAAACTATAATTAAATATATTTTCTATATTTTTCTTCCTGAAAAAAGATCCTTCTAGCCACCTGTGTGTATCTACAATAACGAATGATTACAATATGCTGCGTGTTTTGATGTAAAGAAAAATAAGTCTTTCAAAAATAGCATTTATAAAAAATAAATATATAACCTTTTATATTAAAAAAATTTACCATGAAACAATAGATATAGATTAATTATATAGAAAGCATTACTGTGACTTTAGTCCAGTGTCTGCTGCAAACAACGACAACTTTCACCGACAGTATAACTGGTGATATTTGTTAGTTGAAAGAGTGTCAAGCGCCAGTTTCCGGTTGTTCGCACTGGAAGGGTTTAAGGCGCAGGGGGTGGGCTCTCGATAAAGGACCGGGCGGGGTAATTAATTATTCGTGGCGCGCGCGCCAGGACGCTAATCAGCCGTAGTACTGACACCCGGCACTGCGCTCGCTACCCCCCCCCCCCCTCCACCTCCTCCTCCTCCAGTGCCACGGAGCGGGCCGTCAGGGGTCGGCTTGACGTCCCCCTCAGGCCTCAGGCTGGCCTCAGCGCTCAGCTGCCAGGCGCAGCTGCGGGCAGCCCAGGCGCAGTACTTCATTTCTTACACGGAACAGAAAGATTCAAGTAAACTTACATATATTTATAACTTACATGAAAACCTCTGTATCACTTCAAAATAATGTTCGCAGTAATACTGGGCTCGGATTCTTATATGGACATTTATGCTTTACGTTGTATCAGTACCTCCAATAGTAAATTTTTTTTTGTAAACAGTTTCCTGAATTCGTAAGAAACACTAAGTATTATCTCGAAAAACGCATTTCATATATTTATGCAAAAATAACAATTGCCATGTGTTGTACAAATATACAATATATTTCTTGTATTAATATCAAATATTTCTTGGCAACTGGTTTCCAAAGGAATATTTTGTTAAAGTAGAGAAAAAAATTTTCTGTGTGCGCAGAGCTTCAGGAATAACCACGCGATTTGAAAAATTCTTAAGAGTCGTGTCTGTTTACGAAAATCATTTAAGAATACACTGAGGGTGGATGAGCAGTTCTGTTTCTGTATTTTGATTTTCAACTGTATTTTTAGGAGAGTGGAAATGGCTAATACGCGTGTTTTCAGAGTTATTTTCAGACATAAAATGCCCGGTAAAGATTCTTGATATCACTTAAGGGGTTTGCATTATACATGCATCTTCATTTCTCTGCTATATAATGCTATGGTTACCGTTGACACATAATAGGTGCCCTAGGCATGAGAAGACTGCGCGCCAGTCCACAGCCTTGCACTTAGAGGCGATACCGCGCTAGAACCTCCAGCGAGCGTCGCACTTATCTTCCCGCCTCACCAACACAAGTACACCCCTGACTAGGCTGACCCCTTAAGACTCGGTTACAGAATTTTACTACGACATTACTGCCGTTATTGGTGTGTAACATCGTAGCTCTCGGTATACGGCATTTGGTGAGAGTAATTTCGTGAATGGAACGGAAGTCGCGGGGAACGTAAAGGCGCAGTTACAGTGCTGCCATCTGTGGGAATGGCGCTAACCAAAGTTCACAAAGCCAAAAGTAAACTTTATAGTATTAACTGTTTAATGAATTGTAACAATATGAGAAGTATTTTTATATTATTCCTTGTAAAAAAAGGTCCAAATCTGTGGTTTGGTATTTTTTGAAATTTTTCCCCGCTTTTATCGGAGACGTTTGATTATATAGTTTAAAATTTCGGTCTGCCGGCCGCGAATTCTAGCGACGGACGTGGAAATTGCAAGTTATTCGTGTCATAGTTTTAAACCAAATTTTCATATATGTTTATCACGTTCATCATTATTTTAAATAATTCTACGTTAAAGTTTGGTGTCCGTGTTTCGTATAAGTGTATTTGTAACATTAAAACACATAAATTTGCTCGTTACTGAGTTTAAATGTTAAACATATTTGAGACGAGTACTGAAATACTTGCTCACATGTTTATTATTATTATTATTTATGATTCCTATGGCGACAAGAAAATCGTAGATCTTAGCTACCTTCAAACACAGGCTGCAAGAAAAGCATCTGTGGAACTCCTACTTTAAGTGGACACTCGGAAATTCCAACGAGTCTTTTATCCTCAAGCGGTCACCACCAAGCGTCTTGAGTAAATTCGAATGGAACGAAGTTCTACAGCAACCGCGGAACTGGTCGCTGTGGTGAAGTGATATCACGGGGTGTCAGTCGCCCTCCTTGTTCGTGGCGCTGCGCGAAGATGCGCGGACGAGGGCTCTCCGGACGGGAGCGGGAGGAATGTCCGTGGTCAGCCGTGAGGATCACGTGACGAGGGGAAGCAGTGCTGCTGCGGGCCTCAGCAGTCCGCGCGCACAGACGGCTCCAAGCGCTGCGCGGACACATTCCGGAGCTGACCTCGCAGAGTCCACCCCCGAGGCGACCCGCGAGCTGCCGGGTACACTGTACATTTTATTTTTAATGGAACAGAAATATTCATGTAAAATTACTGGTATGTGTAAATTTTGTACATTTTCATGAAAACAACGGTATAAATACCAAATATTGTTCGCAGTGATACAGGGTTCGTGATGTCCCAGCACCTCCTGTAGTTGAAGTTACTTGCTAACCGTTCCTTGAATGGCTTTCCAGTATCAGCAGCGCACATTAATAAGTATAATAAAACAAAATCAATTACAATTTATTGAACGTTCTATCATCTTTTTCATGATTTTAAACTATTGTGTTTGAATGAAACTTCAATTATAATGTAAAATTATGCGTCAATTTTCGTAATAAATATTTAATATTATCTTGCAAAAGTATTTTTATATGCAAAAATAACCGTAGTCGCGTGTTGTTAAAACTTACAATATATTTCTTGTAGGATTACGAACGACCTTGGCAACTGGTTTTAAAAGGAATCTTTTGTAAAAGTACAGAAAATTCTTCCCATGTCCGCCACTCAAAATAGTTGGTAACAATATAATTTATTTATTTAACTTAACAAATGTTTTTTTTTAAACCATAAAATTATGTCTATTGACAATATTATTACAGTTATCGTCATTTTGAAAGCAAAAAAATAATAATATTAAGCACTATTATTTCACAGGATAAACATTTATTTATTGGTGGTCACTAACAAGGCATTCCAATAAATTATGTGCTATACTCAAACAAAGCTAAATTATTTAATAGTAAATTATATCAATAAACCAGAAACTAAGCGCAAATTTTTGTGGTCTCTACTGATAAATTAAAAAAGTCTTTTAAAAAGATACTCACGTTTTCTATTTTTTTATATTAAATATTATGTGAAATTTCACTCAAATCCCCAGGCCTCCAAATATACAAATATTTTTTGTTATTTTCAAGCGAGGTAGGTCATAAATGCATTCCTGCTGACCTGAAACTTTTTATAGTAGACTTCCGTCGGTCATTCATGTCAACAACTGCACAAAATTAAAGTCTAAATTCAGTCGCTACTCTATTTTGCTTTTCTATTCCTAATTACTTCTGTGCCAATAATACGAGCAACACCAAAGTGAACAATGTTTAAATGTCATCCTGTCACGAATTGTATATGCTTTTTCCCATGGGCGAAATCCTGGAGGCATTTTGTGAGTGCTTGCTTGCGTTTGCAACATCTTAAATGAAACGGAAATTATAAACATAACCCCACCCCCTCACTACTCTGCGACTACAACAGATTTTCTCGCCGGCAAAGAGCCACGATTATTTCACTCCAGGATAGATTAAACTTACCTATACTAATATATGGGCAATCATTTTAGAATGTTCACAAGTAAAGACCGGAAAAATTTTCTTACTCATTACCTGCTATGTTAAAATAAAAATAGTCATACTTTTGAGCTAACAATTTATCAGGAGGACTTCGGTCAGTGAGAAACTCTCAACAGAAGAAGTATCAAATCACAAGCTACTACGTCAGAACTCCTCACAAGTCACCAGCCAATCAGTAATGGCAATATTTCACAGTGTACAGAGAACTGTGGAGTCTGTCCTAGATGTAGGTAATTGAAGCCGCGAATTTTTTTCCCGTTTGTATCATAAGCAGATAAATAAGTCACGTTCTTCGGCGGGTTACACGTATTTTTTTTAGAGACAGGAATATTCGCGTTTTTTCGGGATATGCTGAACTTAAAAATACCTGTACATTTGAGTAGATTATGCTATTGGCTCGCAGTTTATGTTGAGAACTATGGGCGAATGAGTAACATTGAATGACAAGGCGACCCAGTCCGGAAGCCAACGAAAAAGGTGACATTTGCCCGAGTAAGTAGACGACAGTGAAGGCTATCCTAGAGGTCATCGAACTGGAGAATTTTTACAGCCTCTAGTGATTGGGTAACGACTTCTCCATGTTTTTGAATGGCCTAGGGTCGTAAAGGGCATGTCAAGGGGATACATATTGGTTTCAAGTCCACCTTGCCACGCAAAAAAAAAACTCGGGAACTAACATTGGCTGTAAGCAAATATCACAATGCGACAATATGAGGCACTCTGGCCAAACCGCACTTGCGAAGCGCGAGACACTTTTACTGCATTGCTTTCTAGCTTTTTTTTTACACTCCGCGCCGCTAGATAGCACTAATGTATCTGGTTTTACTCACTTAAAAACGTAGGTGCGCTCCACGCCGCCAGGTTCGCTGCAGTCACCTGTCTCGCGCATTTCTTAACAGTTTCCCCTGTTGCCCGTACTACGATGTTTGCTGCAAGTTAGTCCAGCAGCCCCCCAGTGGCCCGGTGCTGTACAGGTGCTGTACAGGTGCTGTGCAGGGGCGGTACAGGGGTTGTACAGGTGCATGCAGGCCTGGGGCGCGACACTCGAGGCAGGCTCTCGAAGCCGCGCGCCCTCCCTCACGACCCCAGCCTCTCTCACGCACTCGCTGCGGCATTGTGCGAGCGCGTGCCCGCATTGTTCCCGCCTCCCCCCTCCCTTGCCATTGCACCCTCACACTCAGCCGAATATGCCCCATTCACCTCGGCGCCCCACCGCCCGGGCAGAGAGAAAAAAATGTCTTTTTTTTTGCTCCGTCCTGTCCTCGTGGGCCGAACGAGCGCCGCTGGCCCGCCGACGGGTAGGAGCCTCACATCCAGCACAAGCGCGAGGTGTGGCAAAACAAAATACGGCGAGTAATTTTTATTACGAACAAAGAAATGATAGCACTTCAAATCTGAACTACGAGTAACTTCCTCAGTATAGCCTTCTTGGCTAGCAATGCGCACTTATCCCAACGTTGATCCCGTGATCGGAAGCATTTCTGGATGTGAATAGACAGGAACCTTTTGCTCGGCACGGCGCGTTGTCACGATGGAGGAAGCAACTGACCCATATGTATGGTCTCCGTTTCGCAATCAAAAGTTTTTTTTTTCCCTTAAATCAATGATTAGAGACACGGAAATCTCGCGCATTCATTAGTCGCAAGTTAGCAAGCAAAACTTTCACAATCTCACAATGTGTTCACGATTGGAACGCAGTTATTTGGACACGCCCCTTTACGACTGTGAGTTAAACATGCCCAGCTAGGAAAGAAGCAAGCGAATCAGACAGTGCCAATTAACAAGAATAAAAATTAATTACGGATAATTACAGACGCTGGGCGATAAGTGAAGTCGCCCACCGCCAGGAGCGCATGCGTCACTGGTACCAACCCAGAAGTGCTCAACGAACAATGCAGATCGCAAGGTCCAAGCTCCCGACCCCAGCATGGAAGAACATTTCTCCCCCGACAAACATTCTTCTTGGACCATCCTTCTGGTCCTGTATTCCCCCTGCAATAATGTGACCCCTCATGTATGAGCCCAGTGTTTTCCCTGTGTCTATGCAGTTTTCACTTGGGCCCAACTTATCTAGTAGTTATAGTTAGAGACCCGGAAAATTCGCGGATTCATTTCGTGTTATGCTAAAATTCAAATAATTATACCTTAGTGCTGCTTCTGTCATTGGTTCACTGTTAATCTGGAGTAATGAGGGCCAATTAGAGACCCTCACTCATAGAAGTGTCGAATCACAGGCCACCCATTCGAGACGACTCACAAGTCAGCAGCCAATGAACAGTTGGCATTTGCCTGAGTATGTAGAGGATATTGGAGTCTATCCTGGAGGTCATTGAACCCGCGAATTTTCCGGGTCTCTAGTCATAGTCTAGATTTAAGAGTGAGGGGCGTCAATCAATGTCATAAATCGCTGCCATGGCTGGCCAATCCCCTCCTAGCACACGATACATGCGACCCTCCCCCTGCATGGTTAATCCCTAGCATGGCTAGGAGTATAGGCTTCGGCCTGAGACGCACCTAGGTCCCTCCCTAACCCGTACCACTCCCAAGAATATATACAATTAAGAAACTAGACCAATCACGAAACGTAGAAGGCGCTACATTGTTTTGACACACAGCTATGGTATCGGGAGTCTGTTCGCGGAAAACTACGTGGTAGGTTGAAAGCAAGCTTTAAGTAGATTTTTTTTTTTTGCTCTCCCTAGTCGAAGCAGGGGGTTGGTCGTTGGGAGTTTTTGAAGAATGGTGGTGTGTCAGGGGACGAACAGGTGATTTACGCCCTCGCCGGACAGACGTACCTAGCTGGTCGGAGAGAGTTCGGGTGGAAGGGAGAGGGCGTGAATGATGAACAGCGGGGCCCTTTGGCGTCCCCCCGCAGGGCCTTGTGGGCCCACCGGCCACATCCATCACAGTGGGCCCGGGGGGGGGGGGGGGGGGGCGCGGCCGGGGCCTGCCCCAACGGCGGCCGCTTGGCCTAGTTCGCGCACAGGTTCCTGAGACCCCGCCGTCTTGTAGTTTTCAATCTATTAGCCATCGTTAGTTATAACTTGTGAACTATTCATCCCGACCTTTGTGGCATGTCGAGGCATAAATCATATCTCGCAGACCTTCTACACCTTGTTGCAACCACACAGTTACTGACAGGCTCTAGTCTGTAAGCGCCGCGAGGAAACAACTCATTCATTCCACGCGAGCGACTACAACTGCCAGGATAACCTCGCCAGTTCACAAGTGTCGACTTCAACAAGTAGCCAAAGCCTTGTCAAACCATCGTATTTAGCACGGAAGCTTTATTGCAAGCGGTATCAATATATTTGAAATTACAGTGCAAGATGGCGAGGCCTTAACCCCCCCCCCCAACCCT
This sequence comes from Bacillus rossius redtenbacheri, assembly GCF_032445375.1. Lineage (NCBI taxonomy): Eukaryota > Metazoa > Arthropoda > Insecta > Phasmatodea > Bacillidae > Bacillus > Bacillus rossius. Next base: position 279,263,491 of record NC_086330.1, on the reverse strand, counting down.
TATGGGGGTAATATCCTAAATTAATTGGCTTCCATAGTTGTGTGTTTGCATGTTATCTAAATAAATAAATCCATACTTTAACCATCGTAAATTGTTTATAAAAGTTTTATAAATGTAATATTTATTAATTGAATGATTTTTAGAAACTTAAAGGCTAATTTTTTAAGATGTCTACCATAGCATGGACTAAGAGTATGTAATAGTGTTGCATGCAGTTTTAAAGTTGCGCTGTGGTCAGTATTGCTATAGGTAGTCTTTCCTCGTAATCTACCTAATATTTGGAACTAGCGAAGTGGCAAGACTAATCCAACACAGCTGTGCGAGTTGAGCTATACACAGGGCTGCTAGGAGAGCATGCAGGAATTACTTAGGGGCTGTAAAAGAAACGACGGTGAAAGGGTCGCTAGAACCTACGTTCGCTCACTTCCCTTCATCCTGTCTGCAGTTTCATTTAACAGGCGGAGGGGTGGCGCCGGATCATAGGTGAGCTCCCTTCCCAGAGACTTCTCAGCTGCAACCCTGGCACGGCCTTTGTCCCCGGAGTGGCGGGGGAGGTTCCCTTTCACAGTCCCTGCTGTACTTTTACAAAACCAGTGGCCAAGAAATAGTTTGTAATACTACAAGAATGCTATTGTAACGTTGTACAATACATGGCTGTGGTTATTTTCGCATATGTGAAATAAATTTTCGAAATAAAAAAATAGTATTTCTTACACAAATTGGCTCATAATTTTATATTTAAATTTATTTTTTATCCAAACATATTTTTTAAATCATGGAAAATAAACAGAATACTCAATAATGTGACTTTATTTGGTTTTATGATGCTTATTAATATGTGCAGTTCAGGGAACAGATTACAAATAAATTTAATATTTGGAAGTACTAGGACAACCTAAAGTATATATTCACAGGTAAGGATCCGAACCCACTATTACTGCAAAAATGTTTGCAGTGATACAGTTGTTTTCATTAATATTTCTAAATTATTGTAATTTGACATGATTATTTCTATTTCATTTACAAAAAAAAAATTGCAGTATTCTTCTGCGTTGTAGTGAATCTGGCAAGATCTTTGCAGCAATGTTCGTATCGGAGACAGTACAATCCGACTGTTAGATCGGATTCATTGGTTGTCAAAGCGGACTTGAAGCTTATATACAACTGCTTCACGTTGCCGACTGGACTACAGTGCTCTTGAAAAGCCCTAGACGACCCTGAGCCAGTTATAAACAAGGTGAAGAAGGGGATACCCAATAAAGTGTGACCTGCCATAGCATGTGTGACCTTGTTATTGAGCAATGAGCTCTTTGAAATGGCTTCATTATAATTATAAGAGCATTATGCATAGCCTGCAACATTTAAAGAGGCATTATGTATAGCCTGGAGTCATTATAGGGGCATTATGTACAGCCCGGAGGGAAATGAATCGGCTAAATAATCGGGGTTTTTCGACGGGTTCATTTCGTGACAGGCTGAAAATCAAATACTTGTGTATCTACGTGCGTGCAGCATTTTTGATAGGCCTGTAGTTACGTAGTTACGAACCTGCAAAATTCGCGTGGTTATTAGAGGCAGTTGTTATATCGCTGCCTCAACCTTGTTGATGTTACCCTGTCGTCCTACTGGGGTCTCGAGGGGGGTCAAAGACGGTTAAATAGAGGCTCGACATTAACTTTACTGTCTGATAAAGACCAAATCAATCGCATCAGCCGAAGTCGTCACCCGTCTAGTTTCTGCCTAGCGCATTCAAAAAGAACCCAATCGCCGCTGTTCTCGTCTCTGGACGAGGCGGGATGCGGCTCCGTCGTCTCGGCCCCCGGCCTGTTCGGGCGGGGCTGCCGTGTTTGAAGCCCCGGGTCCGCGGCTGTGTTGACAATCCTCGCCCCCCCCCTCCCCCCCCCACTCCGCGGGGAGGCTCTGGCGCATACGCTGGTGGTAGCCTGCTCCCACGTGCGCTGCGAGCGTGTCAGAAAATATTAATTAATTTTACTTGGCATTTAAAAATTCTCAATTTTGTTACGATTTTGACAGCCAAGAAACATGAAATGAGTTTTTGTGATAGAAATGCAAACCATATCATGAAGTAGCCAGTGGCATTTCAGTTAAACCTAAAAAGTTTCAGTTCTTAAATAAAATGAATTCTCTTTATTTGTATAACCCAAAAACGTTAAAAATGTAACTTTGGCAGCTAATTATTAAAAAAAATATGCGCTGTATATATTTTTCATTTCGTGAAAGTTAAACTATTGAAAAAGTCTGCAAGTTTATATGTAATTACTGTAAATATAAAATCTTGACCTGAAATGGGAGGCACCCCCTTAACACGGCGAATTTTCGCGACAGAAAAATAACTGATTGTTCATTGGACTGCAGTACAGTATGTTTGCGTCACCATTTTCTGCCTCGGCGGCCGTCTGCAAGAGAAGCCATTGCCATGATGGCCCTGGCCATTCAGGACGCGTTTGCTTCCGCACTGGATGGCTATGATTGGCCCACCCGACAGTGGGCGTGTACCTGAAAGAAACACAGACGATGCCACAGTGTTTTAATACTGTACAAAGCTATTCTGGAAAGCATTTTACCGAAAATCACTGGCTCGGGATATAGGTAGAGACCGGAAAAATTCACGGATTCATTTCGTGCTAGGCAAAAATGCAAATATTTTTATCTTTGAACTGAATCTGCTTTACCAGGAGGACTTTCGGCTGGTGAGAACCCCTCAACAGAAGAAATATCAAATCACAGGTCACTACGTCAGAACTCCTAACAAGTTAGCAGCCAGTCAGTAATGGAAATTTGTCCGAGTGTTCTGCGAACTGTGAAGTCTGTCCTAGAAGTAATTGAATCCGCGAATTTTTCCAGTCTTTAATTATAGTAATGGATACACGTAGTTTAGATTGTAAATGTTTAAACTCTTGAATGTCCGTCCTCATTGCAACGTGGCTGCTGATCTGTGGGGTGTGTCAAATGGGTAACTTGTGGTTTCATACTTCTTTCATTAGCAGGGCCAATAGTATTAATGCAAACCATATTACATATAAAAGTTGATAAAACATCTGTGAATCACGTTTTATCACAACAGGTAAAAAGAATTCTGTACTTTTACAAAAGATTACATTGGAAACCAGTTGCCAAGACATAGTTTTTAATACTATAAGAAAGATATTGTAACGTTGTACAACACATGGCTATGGTTTTTAGAGATAATATTGAGAACTTCATATGAAAATTGACAATTAATTTTATATTTTAATTGGCGTTTCATTCTAGCATAAGTTTTTTTTAACAATGGGAAAGATAATCGAATATTCGAGGTACTGGGACAACACAAAGCACAAATGCTCGGTTAAGAATTTCGAACACAGTTTTAGTGCGGACACTATTTTGCAGTGTACATGTAAACATTTTCAAATATCTGTAAATTTACATGAATATTTCTGTTCCATTAAAAAAATAATAATTGACTGTACAAGTTGAGCAGGTATTCTGCTGTATGTTCCCCCTTCTTGCCCTGCACCCCTCGTCTGTAGCTCGGGTATTGCGCTCCCCGCGGCGTGTGCAGTAATCTTCGCGATGCACCGTGACCATCTGGCGCGCGGGGTCAGAGGTGGCATCTCGCGAGCCGACCTCCTTCGCTGCCCGCCTCCCCTCGACAAGGAGGTGGAGGAGAGGAAAGAAGGGAGGGGAGGGAGGCGGGTAGTTGCTGGAGTGAAAGAAGACCGCGGAGATGCTAGTGTTGGTCCCCGGCCCGATGAAGATGTTCGGCTCTGTAATTATCCGGCCGCCGGAAGGGGGATGAGGGTCAGCCGGGACTTCTGGGGCGAGCCCTCCACATCCTCCGCGTGTTGCCGAGGCCAGGGAGATGTTACACGAGGCGCAGAGTGGCTGCTATCCTGCTGCCGCGGGGGGAAACTCGAGACCCTAACCCTGAGACCATTTCAAATAGTAACTTTGTAGCTGCTAGCAGACTTTCTGTTAAATACTTGACGCCGTGACAATTATGTATCGTTAGCGACAGCACCAGAAGGACTCGTCTTACAGCCGAACAGCCGCAGCTGGTCGCACTGGGACTCGAACCAGCCGTGACGTTGGAGCACCTCGGCGTCACCTGTGCCTCCCACTCGCTGCTCGTTAGCTGTTGGCGCTTGTGACACCTCGTCCTCTGTCGTCGAGACCGAAAGCCCTCGGCCACTTTGCCGACTCGTCTTCTTGCTGCTTCTCGTTGGGCTGCTCGTACTCGCTGGGCGAGTGTGGCTAGCTCGTCCAGGGACTCCTACCAGCCATGCCCCTGCCGCCGTCTTACTCTAGCTTGGGGCTTACTCGTTTCTTCGACGTTTCTTTCTACTCACTGAGCGAGTATTCACTCTTCGACCCGGGATCCTCTGTACTGGTGACGTCAATTCGTACACTTCGGTCGTGGTTCCTAGTGACAGAGCTTACCCCGATGATTACCTCACCCTTCGATCGGCGCGGCAGAGCCTCGCTGGGTTGGTCGTGGTGGCGGTGCGGTGCCTCGGAGAGTCAGTGCGGGCTCTCCGTCCCTGAAAGAACCGGGCTTTATAAACCCCTCCAGAGGCAACGGTCATTATGAACCAGAGTATTCTTCATTCAGCTGGGCGAAGCTGTGCAGAATGCCTGAGCACCAGGCGGAACTTCCGGTGCCACGCAACAGTCAAATGAACGAGGACCTTCTGAGCTGAGTTGCCCTCGCACAGACAAGTGCTACGGGTTGCGTCTTTCCAGGGATGCGACGAAAAACACCTCGCACGTCGCGACAAAAAAGCGTAACCGGTTAGAGGTGAATACCCGTTACAATACAATGCAACATTGTCTGTGTTTATTGATTGGATTGAGTTTCTTTCGACTACATTTCTGTTGTAGGCAACGAATCCCCACTCAACGAATGCGGAAGCATAAGTGTTCTGAATGGCCTGACAATGGTTTATTTTCCGCACGGCTGCCAATTACAAGAAAGAAAACAGCCGGTGCGGGTACACCTTTTTGCAGTTCAACGAACATTCAGATATTTTTAAGAGAAAAATACTTGCCGCACTTTAAACCAATAAAAACCAATAACAATTTATTACTATTATCACAATCAAGTTATTCAAGACTTAATTGTAGAGACCCGAGTAATCTAGAAGAATATTGTTGAAATAAATATCAATCAAAGACGTATTGAATCACGAGTCACCCAGTTGAGACACCCCGCAAGTCAACAGCCAATGAACAGGCGACTTTTCTCAAGTATGCGGAGGATTGTGGAGTCCATCCTAAAGTTAATTGAACCCACAAATTTTTCTAGTCCATATAAATAACCCACTATCAGTTATAAGGTTTATTCAACTTTACATACATTTGTAATCTAAACAGTCGTAAAATAACTACGCGAATATGCGAGGTCCTTTCTAAAGTGACTTATCAAAGACAGTAGCCAATAAACAAATTATAACTGTTTAATAAAACACAGTACCATCCAGTCTAGCCTGTAAGTCACCGAACTCTCGAATCTCTTCCTCATCACTGAACCTCCATTCTCTAGTCTCAAGTCATAAGAGAAGACAAGTGCTACAAAAAAAACCGCGGGGATTTTGGGGGAGTAATTGGCTACTGTCCATATTTAGGAATATAGATATTTTGCAGTTTATTTGACCACTATCCTTCTTATATTCTAGAGATAGTAAACTCTCCATTGGCTCCTGCTTGTGTTAGATCCATTCACTGATCCACATGGTTGTTGCGTGACCGAAGGTTAAATAATGACATTTGTCCATAAATCATCTAGAACGTGTCATATAGCGACTGTTTAACCATAAACACACATAATGCACCTACAAATACCAAAATAATGTTAAATATAAAATAGGGACCGGAAAAATTTGTGGTTTCAATGACCATCAAGATATTCTATAGTCATCTTTATACTTGGGAAAAGTCACTTGTCCATTGGCTGCTGAATTGTGAGATGTCTCATCGGGGTGACGTGTGATTCGAAACTTCTTTGGTTGAGGGTGTTTCATTGGTCCAAAGTCTCCAGGTAACCTGTGAACCAATTGCAGAAGCAGAAGGAAGCATACGTATTTGAATTTCATTATACTGGCTAATGAATCTAGCGAATGTTTCCTGTCTGTAAACATATAGCAACATTCATATAATTATAATCATTATCTTATTACATGAACTGTTTCGATTCTGCCATACAATTTTTACTTTTATATAAATGTTTCCACCAATTTAAAATGTCACTTTGGCAGCTATAATTTAACTAAAAAAAACTTCCTGATTTCATTAGTAAATTATAGATACCGGCAAAATTTGTATTATTAGTATATTCAGTGACAGAGTAAATTGCTGATTATTTACACTTTAACGACACTTGACATTGTATCACGGGTAAAGCCTTCATGAATTCACGGAGTCATTGGGTACCAAAGTAGAATTGAAGCATACCGATATACATTTGCCTCATGCCAGTGGCGACTTTGAGCCAGTTTTAAACAAGAAAACTAAATTGGTACCCAACCATTTGTATCCCGCCAAAGTTTGTAACCTTGTTATCAGCTAATGAGCATTGTCTAAAGGGTAGATAATATACAGGCTAATTGAGTTTTGTCCCGAGTGAAATGAATCCATGAAATAATAGTGGCTCTATAAAAAGTATTTTTCACGTTAATTTTCATTTTAATAAACTGTGTTTCACGTTGATATTAATTAGCTACCTGAATTGTACTGAAAAAGTTTAAGGGAAATTATGCCCCGCCATCTTGGATTTTACCATATTTTTGCTATTATTAAAATTTTGAAACCTTTATTCAAATTTTTGGCATGTCGAAGCATAAAACATATTGCCCATACCTTCTACGCAGGCGACCACAACTATCATGATAATCACACACGTTCACAAGTGTTGCCTTCAGCAAGTAGCCAAAGCTATGTCCTATGCCATGTTAAACAAAAAAATGGATGCTTTATTTCAAGTAGTATAAAAATGTTTAAAAGTTGAAAAATGGCGAGGCATGATGACCCTTTAGGGTACACCAGTTGGACTCCACCGACGATAAGGGAATCAATACCTCAGGTTCAACTGCAAGGCTTGCCCGTGCGATATGGAGGGGGGAGTGCACTCTTAATCCTGCCGTTTGGAGGGTCCTCGCTGCACCCTCGCGCTGCCCTTTTTTACGAGTGCAGTTCACGAGCACACTCGTGTCCTTCCCTGAGAGCGAAGGGTTGAGGGTGCGGGAGAGAATTAGCTGTTCACAGGGACACCTCTCTCTCTCGCTCTCGCTCATTCACCAGCCGGCTATTAATAGGAGGCACGCATTCATCGTGCAAATAGTTTTGGACAAGCTGTGTGGCAGAACACTAAAGGAACGGTCAAGTTTATTTCATTTACACACCCACTGTTGGTAAAAGAACCAGAGCAATTCTTTAGAGGAAGCAAACGTCGTTCTGAATGACCTCGCCAAATAAGGAAATGGCATCTCTTGCAGACGAGCGCCTGTTGCTAGGGATAAAGCGCTGATACCTCTGCCACTATCAGTACAGGTTTGGGTTACCCGCGACCCACGATACCATAGTCCTGACCTCTGATCATCTCAAACTCTTGCTAAAAATTTACACCTAGTCTCAAAGTCAAGGCCTGGTAAATCTCCATGAAGCACTAAAAAAAGATAAAAAAGAACACCAGTACAGTTTTGTAAAAGATTAATGAGATTACAGTAAATAACCTTCAGTATCTCAAACATAATTATCCATACACAGAACAATCTTAACCATATTTTATACCAGTTACATGTCTTGCAGAAACTGATGTATGGTACCAACATCCCAAACACATCGTGGGTACTGAAATCAGGCACCTATAATACGTTTTTTAAATGTCAGTCATATGCTGACCGGTCGTATTTGGTGTCTGTAGTAGACACTATAAACAGTATTACAGCGATAGTTAATTTTTGAGATGTATCACGCTTTTAAGATAGTATATACATGTTATGTGTCAGAGTTTATTATTTTTAACAAACCAAACATGAAGTAAAGCCAGTAGATTTAGGAAGTGGCATGGCACTGTTATACCTAGGCTTTGTATTTATGAGTCATATTAGTGGAGCTCCGATTATTTCGCGGATTCATTTCACTCCAGGCTAACACCGGACTAACATTGCCTACGCATAATCAAACCATTTTATATATCGCAATGGTCGATAACAAGGTCTCCTCCTTTGGTGAGCTACATTTGATTGGTAAAGACCGAAAAAATTCATGAATTCATTTTTTGATATGATAGATTTCAAACAAACATACCTTTGCGCTGCTTCTGGTATTGGTTCACTGTGAATATACTGCTGTTCGGTGGCGCCGAAGTTGAGATGGGTCTCCTCAACCTCTCGACATAGCTGTTCAGTTGTTAGAACAACGCCGCGATTGGAAATGGTGTACCTATTTCCCGGTTCTCGGAACCCATGCCCAATATTTGGATTTCCGAATTTGGACATGTGAAAGATACGCTTATTTCCTTTTCGGTTTATTCTCTCACGAGATTAGACACCGAGGGAGTATGTTAAATGCGAGGTATAGACCTCCAAAGTTGCAGGCCAATTAGAGACATTCAACCAAAGAAGTATCGAATCACAAGCTACCCAGTTGAGACGCCTCAACAAGCCAGCAGCCAATGGACAGACGACGTTCGCCCGAGTATGCAGAGGATCGTGGAGTCCAACCTGGAGGTCATTGAACCCGCGAATGTTTCGAGTTCCTAGTGATTGGGTAACCACATTTTCTCCTTGTTTATAACTGCATCAAGGTCGTCGAGGCCGCGTCCAATTACAAAAGTTAAATCAGATGTACATGTGCTTCAAATCATGTTATACCCAAAGGAAATCCCAAAATAATCGTTGCTCTGGCCATGTGTTGAATGTGCTGGCGGGCACTCGGGTTGCACTGCTTGATGCCGACTGCTCCGTGCTCGCAGCGAGGCGATCACGCTGCGGCAGGCGACGGACGGCACCCGCTTCCTGCAGCTCATCTACGGCGGCGACGGCGCCCTGCGCGACTGCGAGCTGGTGAAGAGACGCCCCCTGGCCGCCGGCTTCCTGCGCTCCTTCACCGCGGCGCTGCCGGCGAGCGGCACGGCGAGGGCCCTGTCCCCGGGCGAGGCGCCGCCACCCGACATGGCGTGGCCTCTGCAGTTCGGCCGCCTGGCCGCCGCCTGCCGAGACCACCACCGCCGCCTGAGGAGGCTCGTGCGCCACGCCAGGCAGCAGGGAGGCCCCGAGGAGCAGCGGCGCCACGCCGGCCATCAGCTGGAGAGGTGAGCCCTCCTGCGACCTCTTGGTAGCCCACCAGCATCCTGGCCCCCTGTCACCTGCACTCCTGGTAGCTTTGAAGATATGGCAATATCCTCCACCTCCATCCTGTATGGCAATATCCTACACCTCCAACCTGTCCTCTTGGTAGCTTCGGGAACTATCCGCCCACTGTCCGGATCCATACATCCCTCCACCAGCATCCTGGCCCCCTGTCACCTGCACTCCTGGTAGCTTTGAAGATATGGCAATATCCTCCACCTCCATCCTGTATGGCAATATCCTACACCTCCAACCTGTCCTCTTGGTAGCTTCGGGAACTATCCGCCCACTGTCCGGATCCATACATCCCTCCACCAGCATCCTGGCCCCCTGTCACCTGCACTCCTGGTAGCTTTGAAGATATGGCAATATCCTCCACCTCCATCCTGTATGGCAATATCCTCCACCTCCAACCTGTCCTCTTGGTAGCTTCGGGAACTATCCGCCCACTGTCCGGATCCATACATCCCTCCACCAGCATCCTGGCCCCCTGTCACCTGCACTCCTGGTAGCTTTGAAGATATGGCAATATCCTCCACCTCCATCCTGTATGGCAATATCCTACACCTCCAACCTGTCCTCTTGGTAGTTTCGGGAACTATCCGCCCACTGCCTGGATCCATACATCCCTCCACAAGCATCCTGTACCCCTGTCACCTTCACTACAATCCTGCACTCCTGGTAGCTTTGAAGATATGGCAATATCCTCCACCTCCATCCTGTATGGCAATATCCTCCACCTCCAACCTGTCCTCTTGGTAGCTTCGGGAACTATCCGCCCACTGCCCGGATCCATACATCCCTCCACCAGCATCCTGGCCCCCTGTCACCTGCACTCCTGGTAGCTTTGAAGATATGGCAATATCCTCCACCTCCATCCTGTATGGCAATATCCTACACCTCCAACCTGTCCTCTTGGTAGCTTCGGGAACTATCCGCCCACTGTCCGGATCCATACATCCCTCCACCAGCATCCTGGCCCCCTGTCACCTGCACTCCTGGTAGCTTTGAAGATATGGCAATATCCTCCACCTCCATCCTGTATGGCAATATCCTACACCTCCAACCTGTCCTCTTGGTAGCTTCGGGAACTATCCGCCCACTGTCCGGATCCATACATCCCTCCACCAGCATCCTGGCCCCCTGTCACCTGCACTCCTGGTAGCTTTGAAGATATGGCAATATCCTCCACCTCCATCCTGTATGGCAATATCCTCCACCTCCAACCTGTCCTCTTGGTAGCTTCGGGAACTATCCGCCCACTGTCCGGATCCATACATCCCTCCACCAGCATCCTGGCCCCCTGTCACCTGCACTCCTGGTAGCTTTGAAGATATGGCAATATCCTCCACCTCCATCCTGTATGGCAATATCCTACACCTCCAACCTGTCCTCTTGGTAGCTTCGGGAACTATCCGCCCACTGCCTGGATCCATACATCCCTCCACAAGCATCCTGTACCCCTGTCACCTTCACTACAATCCTGCACTCCTGGTAGCTTTGAAGATATGGCAATATCCTCCACCTCCATCCTGTATGGCAATATCCTCCACCTCCAACCTGTCCTCTTGGTAGCTTCGGGAACCATCCGCCCACTGCCCGGATCCATACATCCCTCCACCAGCATCCTGGCCCCCTGTCACCTGCACTCCTGGTAGCTTTGAAGATATGGCAATATCTTCCACCTCCATCCTGTCTTCTTGGTAGCTTCGGGCACCTTCTGGCAACATCCACATCTGTCCTGTATCCCTGGTGGCTTCGGTGACCCTCCACCCATAGATCCGGTCCATTCAGGGGGGGGGGGGGGGCCTACCATTTTTCCGAATGTCAACTTGTCCGAATAACCACTTCTCCGAGCTCCTTGTGTTCGAAGGACCACTTGTCCCGAGTGACCACTTCTCCGAGTGACCAACTCTCCGAGCTCTGAGGGGCGGATGGTGTCTCCCACCCGTTCAACCTTGCTCCACCCTGCCTCCTCGTTGACACTCACTGTGCTGATACCATGGGTTTTTAAGATATTTAAAAGTCCTATTCATAGCTACTGTATAAAGGGAAGACTGTATTGGGCTGTTTTTGTTAAACGTATATTACTGTGTTTGTAATGTGATTATGCATTCTTACCTATTTATAAATTTTGCTTCTTTTTATTTTTGTAATAGTTATGTTTTGATTCCATATGAGAGTAGTGGCATTTATATGGTTTTTTGTTTTAAATTTAATAGTATCAGAAAGCTCAACGCTGGATAATATCCTTAGATTTTTTCCTAACATAACTGAGGGTCCTATTCACAGTATTTACAGAGTAATACGAAACATTCCCATACAGAGACAAACAATGCGCTTTTTTTATTGGACAATTTTGTTAACATTTGAGTATCACAACTACGCGTAATAAGCTTACAGAAAATGTTTAAAAAAAGGTTCCCGTCTACTTGCATGCACTTGGTCGCTCGCTCATGTACCTCACGTGTTTCTCTGCGTGACTGCTCTCGGCTGTCCTTGGTTACTGTAGCGGCTTGCGTGATACGTGTTTGTGTAGTCCTTTGGTAGGCAAGGTCCTTCATCCTTCTCCATTAGCAGTAAGCAGTTCATTGAAAGGCATTTCCAATTTGTTGAATTATTCGCCGTCAATATTGGGAACAGAACCCCTATTTATGACACCTGTTGCTCCAAATAACATAAGGAATAAACCTTATGAGTAGCAGTAACTGCTAATGAATCACTCGGTTTTTACCTTATACATAGTTCAATAACTTCTATTACATTTTAAGGAACGTCACCACAATTTTTTTTACCATGTTTTACAGATTTCGTTCATCACTATTTAAACATGTATTTTGCTCTCTCAAACTATATTTTGTGTAAGTGTGTGGTGAAAATGAAAATGCAGAAATTAAAATTAGCCCTACTACACTCTCTGGTCGCACGCGGAAGTTAACAGCTTACATTAAGGGTGTATGTCCGGTTCCAGGTTGTTATTTTATATTTGCGTTCCACATTGATTCCGCTTGGTTCTCTTTTTTGCACATTGCACAAAAAATTTAAAAATTCAAAATTCCAGCTAATTATGCAAAAAAAGCACTATATATAGATTTAATTTTGTTGATGTTCGGCCACTAAAAAAATACAAGTTATCGATATTAAAAGTAAATATAAAATTACTAGTTGAAGTACCCGGTGTTGCCTGGGCTAAACACTTTATAATATAAGGTACATCTCTACCAAGTTTAAAATTTTGATTTTAAAGTCCCATTGATTTCACTAACTCGGTTTATCAAATCTGGGACAAACGCTATCTATTGACGAACGCACCAAACAATAATGCGTTACAAACTCAAGGCAATGCCATTTATTGATGAACTTTAAAACTAAACTGTTATTAGCAACTCTAGTTCGCTAGCAGCCGCGAGCTTTACTAAGCGGATGGATTCCGCCAAAGAGAAGGATAGGAAGTTGCCAGTCCTTACTGAATGACCGTGTGGCGGACATAGAAAAATTGACACAAACTCGCTGGTTGTGTGTCTGCGACCTACCTCCTTTGATTTTCTAATATAAGACTGAATTTCACCCTTTTTCACACCTTTAAAGATGAAATTTCATAATTATATGTAGTCTATGTCACTCTCCGGTCCATAAGCTAACTATATGCTGCGTGAAAGAAGGACAAACAGACAAACAGACTTTGGCATTTATAATATCACGAGCAGGGATGACATGGAACGGGACATCCCCCCTTATCAGATGGGCAAACTGCGTCGCGTGCTGTACACACGCTGTAAACACAACCGGCGTGCGACTGCACAGCACAGTGGACCGTTTACCTCATGCCTTCACAGCTCCGCTCGTCACGTGTGTGCTCAGAGATCAGGAACCCGAGCTGCGGGCTCGTTAGCACTTCCTCTTTGGCGAGCCTCCGAGACGGCAAACAGTCGCTACAGTCGGTGCGCGGCAGGGCACTTAGCACTTCACTAACGAACATTCGAAAACAGAAAACACCAGTTCCGCCCATAAACAGAATCAACAGAACTCATTTTGAATTTCTTTTTTTTCTTTTCTTTTTTTTAAAGAGCGAGTTCGAATCCGACCGACAAAATAAGTCGAAAACATCGAGACGATTTTAGAGATCTGACCTCAGGGTAGAATTGAATTCAAAGTCATAGGTGTGCTCAACTCATGTTTGCTTTCTCATGTTTGTTTCGATTTCTTAGCGTGAACATTTTTATCTTTGTTAATTGGAACTACCTGATTAGCGTACTTCTCTCCTAGCTGGGAATCGCTGACTCGCGGTCACGGTCGTAGAGGGACGTGTCCAAATAATTGCGGTCCAATCATTAACACATGTTTGCATTCTTACTTGCGACTTAATGAATACGCAAGATTTCCGTATCTCTATTCATGGTATAAAGTGCTTCCGAAGAATGGTGTACGTTTTTTTATGTTGGAGCTGAACAACATTTTTATCGTAAATAATAGAGAAAGTATTTAAGATAGAACATTATTTAGCGTCTGGATTACGTTAAGTTCTACAGCCTCCGCGAATTTTGTAGCTGATGTAAAATTATTTCATTGAAATAATTATGCGGTAGTAACACGTCACAAAATTAATATAGAAAATAAAGGTTTGAAGTCCAAATATTTTCATAAAATCATTTTACTGCAGTGACAAAATTTGTTGTGGTTGTAAAACTTAGTTTAGTTAAACATTATCCAGAAATTAAATATTCCATCTTTAATATTTTAATTATTATTTATAGGAAAAAATATTGCTAGGCTTTAACTATAGAGACAAATATAAGCCTTTGGAAGAACTTTAGATATTAAGTAATTTATGTTTTTTCTACTTATTTTGTCATGATGAGCCTGCAGCTGCAGTTTGTCGGTCTAGTTCGGACTCATCCTGTATACAGCCATGAAAAGGGGCAATGAAAATTCGCAAGTTCGGTGACCTATTTAACGGATTCCACAGTCATCTACACATCCATATCAAAATAGTCTCGTTTAATTGGTTCCTGATTTGTGGGACTCCTCGACTGGACACACGTGATTCGATGATTCTTTCATCGAGTGTTGCTCATTCGCCAAGAGCCGTCCAGCTGAACTGTGGGCCAATAGCAGGAGTAGCATTGATGCATGTGTGTTTGAATTCTAGCTGTAGGTACAGGTACACACGCTAGAAGACCTCGAGCAAATTATAATAACTTATCCATTGTTCCTGTAAATCCTGTGTGGATCAGTGAATAATTATTTGTAGACACCCGATAATTTCACGAATTTATTTGGCCTCAGGCTAAAAATACAATGCCTTATATTTGCTTTACCCACGTTTGCTTTTCCATTGGCTAATTTCTAAGTGAAGACATTTTTGTCCTCATTAGTCAGCGCTACCTGATTCGCTTACTTCTCTTCTAGCCTGACATGTAGTTGCCTCGCGGTCACTGAGGGGCGTGTCCAAAAAACTGCGGTCCAATCATGGACACAGTGCGAGAGTATATTTAATTCAAGCTTGCGACAAAATTGTGCTGTACCTCTAATTATTTGTATCCATTCTGAGTCGACGGTGCTGTAGCTAGACGATAAACAACGCTACAAACCTCGCAAGGAGCAGTTCAGGAAACCTTGCCGCGCGCCGGGGCAGGGAACGAGAAAACAAAACCGAGTTGTTTAGGCAGGACGCTTGTGTTTCCACGCGCGAAGTGTGGTACCACTGTCGTCGCTCATGAATCATTCAGCCGGCGCCCGGCGCGGTATGCACCACGCATTGCCGTCGCCTCTCGCACGTGTACCTACGCACGAGCGTGGCTAAGGCAAACACGTGGCCTGCATGAATTAAACATGCCTCTTGGCGCTGACACGGGCGACATTCTTGGTTAAACGCCTATTGACGGGGCTCTTAAGACCAAGTCATAGCTGTTCAAACTAATTTTGAGCATTGACTAACAATATTGCTGTATCTGGGGACAAGATTTCATGGCGATTCGCGATAAAAACAGAAATAACACCTAAATACAAAGTAAAACATAATGCAGCAACGATATGCCACTAAAATCATGAGATTAAACTGCACTTTATATAATTAATTTCAAATTAGAACAATATATTTTAATACAATTAATTCAATTAATGTCATTTATTTAGCAAGAAGTTTTTACTAAAATTTTAAGGTCAAACATATATTTACTTTCTTTCGCCATCTTTCATCTTTTATTAACTGATTTATACATTAATGACGTTGGTAGATTTTCAATCGTAAAGATATTGAAAGAAATTTTTTTTGAGTTACAAATTATTTTAATATAAAAATACATCATGAATCACAGGCATTGTAACATTATTTTGGTGAAATACGTATCAAAAAACATGTTTGAATTATTTTTGTTGAATAATACATTTTTATAAATAAAAATATTTTACAAATATTATCAAGTATGTAAACAACAGCACCGAAATAATGTGTTTTAAAAACTAAATTGGCATAAAAATAAAACCATAAAATTTTGTCCCTAGTTCTTACAGCCAGAAAGTTATTCAGGCATACTCGAAACGTAAAACTGTTAAAAGAGACACCGCAATAATCCGGCGGTTCACATAGCGTCAGGTTAGAATTAACATTATTTTACCTTGGTGCTGCTTCTGCCATTAGCTCACAGTTAGAGACCGGGAAAATTCGTGAATTCATTTCGCGGTTGGTTAGAATTCAAACAGTTTTATGTTTAACCCGCTGCTATGATTTGCTTACCATTTTTGTGAAAAACTCTTAGCCAATTAGAAACTCTAATCGAAAACTATTGGGCCACAGCCAAACCAGGGTAGAAATATCTCAAGTGAGCGACCAATGAGCAGAGGACTTTTTGACCAAGTGTGCATATGCCTGTGGATTATATCCTAGAAATCCTCGAAAACGGAATTTTTTCCGGTTCCTACTCACAGATT
Source organism: Bacillus rossius redtenbacheri (assembly GCF_032445375.1). Classification (NCBI taxonomy): domain Eukaryota; kingdom Metazoa; phylum Arthropoda; class Insecta; order Phasmatodea; family Bacillidae; genus Bacillus; species Bacillus rossius. Next base: position 279,247,211 of record NC_086330.1, on the reverse strand, counting down.
ATGTATAAAAAAACCTTTGGTCCAACGAGAAACCTTCGAATTAATTTTTATTAGACCAAAGTATTTAATTTTGTTTTATACAAATGCAATAAGCTCACGTGTCTAAGAAAGCAAGACTCTTTGGTTCTATCCCATTCGAATGGCGTAGCTCATTAATTTATGAGTACGTTTGCGGTGTTAATGTGTTTCGGAACTCACTATGGTCTTCGAGGTTCCGTCACATTTAAACAAACGTAACTTTAATCCGGCATATTGCGACCTTGCATGTCCAACCAACATCTTAAGTACGCTTCTTACGTATTATGAACATTCCGCTTTTGTACCTACTACCTTATTTACTAACAACCTTTGTAAACGTAATTAGAACATTTGAAAGGTGTTATGCAAAAGTGGGTTAATCCACAAATATTTAGAACCGAGTAAATTGAACTCAAATTTGAACACATGAAATTGCGACAGTTGGTTGAATGTTTGGCCTCCGTGGCACAGTAACTTGGAATGTCAATGAAATAATTTTTGCTTAATATAGTGCTATTTCACCTACACAGCTATGCCAATAACTCAGTTTTTTACTTATATTTATTAATTCATTTTTGCATAACACCGTCCAGCTTTGACTGCTTACTAAAGTTCCAGCATGGAATTCCTTAAGACCAATTTGTCTTTACTCAGTTACTAACCAGATGTAGTAAAAATAAAAAAAAATATCAGCTTTGGTTGCCAACATGTGCTTTATAACAAATCACAAATGTATACATAAAAAAAGTCAAATGGTTTCTGTGAAACGCACAACAACACTCAATTATAAACATAGCAACTGCCCATAGTATTACACATAACAAATTAACAGTAAGAATTCATCATGTGCCTGAAATATGAAATATACGAGTGTAATGGTTTAGAACTGTCATTAAATACAGTCTTAAACCAAAAAAACCTGTAAACATAGAGGCATTATTTAACGACAGGATTAATACATACTTACTGTTAATTCTTAAGTAGTATGCAATCGTGAATTAGCCCTAGGAGAGATTGTCTTAGAAAACTTAAGAGTTTGAACTTTTTTCCTTTGCATTTTAAAACATTATTTTGCTTCTATTGCATGCCAAGTTTGAGCTTTCTTTTATTCTTGCATTGAATCAACTTATGAAAATGGTACTTTTGAGACTATTTCACATAGTTCATGTCTACATGGAGATTTGAAGTAATATTGTTGTTGTAATTTGTGATTTACGCATGCTGTAGTTTAGAATAGTAAATGCTGTACTGCAAATTTTGTGATCTGTAATAGATTCTGTTTCTCTTGCATATGGTGTTGTGTGATGTATGTAGTGTGTATTTATAACCACCTCGTCTAACTTGTCCAGCGCGAGGAAAGCAACAGAAGCTTGAGCAAAATGCTTTCAATATAAACGCAGGCACTTCCAAACCATGCTTCAAATGGTTTTTCTGAATGAGCGTGCGTTTCTAAACACGTATTTCTCCTCCGTACAACTTCCTCTGCCCTGAGCTTGTACAGAAGTAGTCAGAATTCGACCTGCAAACTTCGGTAAAACCAGTAAAAAGGGTTGAAAACATTCATAAGACTTGTGGTCTTAAGCGCTTCCCAAGGGTAGTATATGCCTTTGAATTTGAAGCTGAACACATGTGTTATTATTGCTTATAATCGTGTGTTGACAATATTTAAGTGAACATTCAAACAAACACCATAGAACTTGTCACTGTCGTAAAAATTGTTTCATCGTTATTAGAAGCGGTAAAAAAGCATTATATATAGGGATGTTAGCCTGAATTAATTCAAAAACATTATTTAACTTCAGTGACAAATTTTGAGGTGGTGGTAGAACTCCGTTTAGTTAAACATACCGAGACACTTATTTTTCTATCTTAAATTAGTTTTCTATTATTTGCAATAAATCATGTGTTCAGTTCCATCTTCAAAAACGTATGACAGCTTAGGGAAGAAAAAGCCCATAGCCGTAATCATGTTTCTACTTTTTTTTTTGCTTGTCACGAACCTGCGAACGGTCTATATTTCGGTCGAATTCCGACTCTATCTGAATTTTCTGCGAACGCCTTCTTGATTTCCAACAAACCCGAGTGGACGTAGGGCGGTGTTGGATGGATACCCTCTCCTTGTCTCCCTAGCAGCGACAGTGACTGGTTATGGCGCGAGCTCGTTACATGTTGTGTTTCGTCCTGCCCTTAAATAGTGCATTTTTCTCAACGGGTTAGCTGGTTTTTTGTGTTTCATTACTTGGATTTCTATCTCGTAACATTTCTTTGTTCTTTTCCTTCTGCCTGCCGATAAACACATTGCTTCCATGCTTTAAAAAATTTATTAGTTTTTGTTTCTTGGATTTATTGATCGCCATGTCAATCATTAAATTAACATATGTGCGTATTTTATTATGAGTAGCTTAAGTTCGATTAATCTCCCACAAATATGTGTCTTAGTCTACCTAAAAAGGTTAAAAATTGATGCTAAATTAACCAACAAAACAATTTACTACCTAATTTTTTAAACAGGAAAAAATAAAATTCCAATAATATAAAAATTCAGATAAAACCATTAAAAAGTGTACTTCAACATTAAGGCTGACCAAGTTAAATTCCTAAAAACTTCGATTGCACACTAAATAGCAGCCAGGGGTAGGTAGGCGGCTGGAGTGGCGGATACGTGGGTTAAGGACTGTAGTGACTAAAGTTTCTTGCCTTCTGACTGCAGCGTTTACTAGGGACACGTATTTTTCGCAAAAAGACTTAAGAGACCAGCTGTGTGTTAAAACACTGTAGCATCGTCATCGAGTTTCATTCGGGTACACGCCCACTATCGGCATACGAATCACAGCAATTCTGTGCGCAAGAAAACGCGCTATGAATGGCCGGTCAAACAAGGCAAGGGCGCCTCTTGCAGACGGCCGTCAATCACAAGGCAGAAATTGCTGGCACAGACATACCTTATTGCAGTCTAGTGAGCGATAGATTATATCGTGAAAATCACTGTGTCTAGCCATACGTTATTACGGTTATGCGTTATTGCAATCTAACGAGAGGTCGAATTCTTTTCGCGAAAAATACCTGTTCCTTCTTAAGACTCGTTTCCACACGTCATGTTAAGGTTTAATTTTCTCGTCATACTAATATTTATGGGCTATTTCTGAAATTTATACTTATGGTCTATCTCCCTTGCATTTATTTTTCTGTCACCAATATTTTCAACAAATATTCACTAAGTGTAATATAATGGGTTAATAAAAGACGCGCAAGTGATAATAACAAAGACTTACGCGTCCTTTTACAACCAATTTATTACATTACGTGCATATCTGCTGAAAATATTTTTTGAAATTAAGAAAATGCAACCGCCGTATCGAGTTGAAATAGTTCTTAAATTATACCAATGATGACAAAATAAAAGAAATCAACATGGCATGTCAGATCGAGCCTTTAGGTTGTAGTGTCCTAAATTAATTTTCTTCTAATAGTCGGGTTTTGGCTTATGATTTTAAATAAATTAACGTATAACAATATTTAATTGTTTATAAAAGGCTTTTCTACTAAAAAAAAATATTTAACATTTTTTTATGTACTTAAAGGCAAATATGTGAGTCTTAGCATGTACAGAAAGCATAAAAGGATGTGGTATACAGTTTTGGATTAACCATTCGTATTTAACTTTCGTATTAAAAAACTTTATTGGTTTTGTATATAATTCATAAATCAGTAAAATTAATTACCAATTATTGAAACCATTGAAACCTTAGTTTATCAGGTTTTAAGAAAAATAGTTTTAATGATTTATGAATGGTATACTAAAAACAAAGTGAAGACGAAGGCTACATACGGACGCTTAATACAAAACTGTATACCACAGTACATGTTAGTAGTGACATAAAAATTTGCCATTTCGTTCATAAAAACTTTAATTAAGGACAATAAAATATGTTTATATTGCAAATTTATTTAAAATAATGCGCGAAAACACATAATATTAAAAGCTAAAAAATTTAGGATACTGCCACTTTAAACCGTGTAAAATTATTATATCTGGGGAAATATAGGTCGAGACACGGAAATTTCGTGAATTCATTTGGCTTAGGGCGAAAATGCAAAGCGTCATGTTTTCTCTACAAACGTTTGCTTTTACATAGGCTGATTTCTTAGCGAGGACCTTTTTTTTTTTGTTTTCTTGTTCGTCGGCACCATCAAATTCACTTAGTTCTCTCCTAGCCGGGCATCGCTGGTTCACGGTCTGTAGAGGGGCGTGTCCAAACGTGAACACAGCGCAAACGTGCGACCAAATGAACGCGCAAAGTTTCCGTGCCTGTGACCGCGAGCGAGCGCCAGCGGTATTGCTGAGGCCTGCGCGCCCCGCAGACGCGCGCGCGCGCTCAGCGACGCGCTGATAGCCCCCGGCACCAAGTGGTGCGGCCCGCGCCAGAGCGCCACCTCCTACGCCCAGCTGGGCGCCTGGTCGCGCGCCGACAAGTGCTGCCGCCGCCACGACCACTGCCCCAGCGCCGTGCCGGCCTTCTCGCTGCGCCACGGCCTCTTCAACTACCGCCCCTTCACGCTCAGCCACTGCCGCTGCGACCGCAGGTGAGACGGCGTACCCCCGGCCCGTTCGTGCGCGCCTGGTGCGCGCGTTTTGCTCAAGCTTCTTCTTCTCCTGCCTCTCTGCCTCGCCGCGCGCCGAGTCTCCGTCCAGAACCAACCAACCATTCAGGGTACGGCCCGGGAAATAACTCTCTCTAACTAATGTGCGTACTGGGACAACACAAAGAATAAATGCCCGGGCAAGAATCCGAACATTACTGCACTGCAAACACTGCTTTGAACTGATACAGTTGTTTTTTTTTTCTTTCGTGTAAATGTACACATTTACAAAATATCTATGATTTTACATGAATATATTCTTTTCCATTAACTATATATACAGCGTTCGGCTGGAGCTCTTATCACGATTAAAATAAAGTTAAAAACATAAATACGAATTATGTTATGGCCAGAGCCGTCGAGTGTCAAGGATGGGAGAACAAAATATTTGGGCCGGGGGGGGGGGGTGTTTGTTAAATTTTTTTAATATATGGGTTTACACTGATAGGACGAAAAGTTACAAGTTCATTGTTAACATAATTAATAGGAAACCCTGCAAAAAATGCGATGTGAACAAATTATATATATATATTGTGGGGTTGGAAAAGTTTATCTTTAAATAGCAGGGAGGAAGCTCGATAAAATTAATTGCTTTTGCTTCCGAGACCTTGGTTTTCTGTCGGTGGGCCTTCTTAAGGTTCAGTTTATTGCAAATACTAGATAATGTATATAAGATGGAATACTTAGTGTTTGGATATTATTTAACTGTCCTCATTTAACAAATTAAAATTTGATTGCTGTCATAAGTGGTTTTATTGATTTAATAGGGGTTAAGGCATTTATTTTCCATAAATGTTTATGACGCGGGAGTATGTGGTTTTTAAAGGTGGATTAATATAAATTTTTCTTCCTAATAACTTCAAGATAACGATAGTGCCTCTATAGCAGCTCGAGCATACAGTACTGGGTGTTATTCGAGCTGCGTTTCAGTTTTGTTTTTCTAATCTAAATTTTATACTAGCACATCCAGAAAATGGCGGGGTGAGGCGTGATAACACAAGAAAATAAATAAATATATATATAGTTTAAAATTATCCTGGTATATAAGTTATCTATTCCTTGTGATACATTAGCTGTTCAGCCCCAATTTCAAGGGCATGTACCAGACAAAGTAAGTAAGCTCTTTAAACCGTAATTAGTACATATGTTTTGAACTATAGTTTTGTGATAAACCCGCAGCTAAAGTTTGTTGGTCAAATTCAGACTCACTCTGTATTACACCTCACAAATTCCTGAGAATCCACAGTCAGCTATTTTTTTTTTTGTTCTCAACAACCAAAAGCCCATTTTACAAGATCCGTATAACACACATTCGGAACTAATGTTTTTTGTTAGTCCATGTGGTTTCTTTTTTGACAGTATTCTTAGAAGGTTCCTGAAAGTAAGTTTCTTTAAGGAGAATAGGGCATAATAAAATAAATGACCCATTCACACTGCATTGATATAATTCAATACTAAACGCCAGTAACTTGACAGGGATAACTTTTTGTAACACTACTAACTTCAGGCATCCCACTAAATTTTAAACTACACTTTAAAGAAGTCATTTTTAGACATTCGAACGACAAAAAAAAATGTGGTTATAGCCTGAAACTGTTGAGTGTAAACGGCATCTTACGGTTTCTATAACTCCCTTTCAAGCACTTACTGTCAATATTTCTTAAATACTCAGTCGTAAAACCACTTGTAATCGCTCCGGAAAAGCGATTGTTGCCCGCCACCTCCTCCGCCAGGCTGGGCGCCTGGTCGAGCGCCGACACTGCCGCTAGCTACCTCTCGGCCGATCATGACCCCCCTGATACTCCCGATACTATCTACTGGCGCTCACTCATATAAGAAGGCCCCCAGAAAAAAACCACGCGATATTAAAACCGTTCTAGCTATTAGAGTGGCGTCTGTTTACGAAATAACATTTCAAAATACGCCGAGAGCGGACAAACAGTTAGGTTTATATATATATATATATATATATAGACACACACACACACACACACATTCAGGCGGGTGTTGAGAGTTGAGAAGGCCATGTGAGCCAGACACCGGCTGGAACTGGGGTTGGTCGACCGAAGAGCAGGTTGGTTGGTTCTCGAGACTCGGCGCTGCCCTGAAGACGGTGGTTTCCTTCATTTTTGCTTCTATAATTCATCGATTACATAGTTTTTGTCCATGATGTGAATTTAATCCATATAATAACTATAGATGCATGTCTATAAATGGTTGGATCAAGCCAATTTATATTTCAATGCTAGCAGATGTTTTAATGTGGCATGCAGTATTGAATTAATAATTATTGCATTTGTCATAAAACTTTCTTTAAAGGAGTTCATTTCATTAATATTTACAGTCAAAATTCTCTAAAGCTTTTCCAAGTTTTTTGGAGAATTCATTTTTTCCCCTTCAAATATGTGAATGAAGCGTCAACATTTAACAGCTTTATGGGGAAAAAAATTGCACATGGTTAAATCGGAAAAAAAATATTACTTTAAAACATGTTGTCTTTGTCAGTTCCGCTAATGTTGAAATATAAATGAAACTTTTAAAAGTTTGTTGTATGGACTTGATGAAACAATTAATAAATAACCATTGGGCAAAAACTCAAAAATTATAAAAGCAAAATAATGTAGGATGCTACCCCGTTAACGCTCGGTCTCCCACGCCGTGTTGATATTCTCGGTTTTTCGTCATCACTTTTATTTAAGGGCTGTTTCTGAGATTTTTGCTCCATACCGGCCTGTGCATTTGTTGTTCTGCCACGAGTACATTCATCAGATATTCACTTAGTGCAATGTTATGTATGTAGAAGGTCTCGCAATTGATGACTATTACGAAGACTTGCGCGGAGTTTTACAACCATGAAGTGAATACCTGTTGGAAACAGTGGTGGCAGAAGAACAATTGCAAGGGACGTATCTGGAAATAGCCTTTAAACAACAGTGATGACGAAAGAAGCAAAGGAACTGAAGACGGCGCGCGAGACCGCGCCTTGGGCCAGCCAGGACTCCTCGCGCGGGACAAGACGGCGACGGTGAGTAGGCGAGTGGGCGGCGGGTGGTGACGGTGCTGCGGGTCGCCTGCCCGCGGGTTCGCAGGCGCAAGCGCGAGCTCATGGACATATTCCGCGTGCCGGGCACGCGCTGGTGCGGCAAGGGCCAGACGGCCGTCAAGTACACCCAGCTGGGGGGCTTCGACGGCGCCGACAAGTGCTGTCGCGTGCACGACACCGCCTGCCCCTTCTTCATCTCCGCCTTCGAGGAGAAGTACGGCCTGTTCAACTGGCGCATCAGCACCATCATGCACTGTTCCTGCGACGAGCGGTGAGTAGCGCTGGTGGTACCTGCTCCGCCCTGGGTCCGGCTGCGCAGCGTCACAGGTACCGTGCCATCGGTGTGTCTGAACGTCCACTAGATATCTACTTACATGGGTATACGATGAGTTTATAAATTAAATAAAAAGAAACGTGATCGTGGTTTGCCCGAACACTTGTTAAATATATTTTAAAAATAAAACTAATTTTACCATGCACTCATTCTTACATTATGAATGACAAAAAAATTATTTATAAATATAAAATAAATGTATTTTTGCTCCCGTTGTGTCTAACCACCCATTACATGTCTACTTAAAAGGGTGTAACGTTATTTTTAAATAAAAAAATCATACTGTGCTTCAAGTGAGTCCAAAACCATTCGTTAAATTCGTGATGATGATGATAAATCCTCGATGCGTGTCTTAGCACGGTGGACCTCAGGCGGTGGAAGCCACGGCATACTTGTAGTGGTAGTGGCAGGGCGATACTGCAGTGGTTTGCCATGCCTTCCACTGCATGGAGGGGGGAAAAACATCACAACACCCGAACCTGGAAGGAAATATTCTACCAGTGAAAAATCTCCGACCCCGTTATGGATCGAAACCTGGACCTTTTGACTCACCAGCCAGGTTATATATAATCTCTGAGCCATGATATTGGGCTAGATACCTATTTTGTTTTTAATTCGTTCCAAACGTAGCCTGTTCTTCTCTTTCTGTGTCCGAAAAGCCATTAGATATGTGCTTAGACCGGCAAAAATATAAATTGTTTTGTAACATAAAACATAGGTTCTATGCTCTCAGTGTGTCCGAACAGCTAATATTTTTATACTTACATCGTGGCACAAGAAAATTGGGATTAAAGTGTGACTTAAAATGTGTCTGAAAATATATTAGATACCTACTAACATTTGTCAGCACAGTAATAATTGTAAAATAGATTATGTGTAACATGACTTGAATGTGTTAGAACATCGGTTATGTATCTTCGTTTATCAGAGTACATATAAATTATTTTACTGAGAAAACTGCGTTCTAACTAAATGAACTATACGTTTATCTTGTTATATTATTTTTAAAAAGTTTTTTTATTTATGGAGTTTTACAGCAACATGCATAATGTATAATATTAGTTTTAGACAGTAATTACTGCCACCAAAGACGAACTTTTTAATAGGTTATTATAAAAATGATGAGTAGTAAACGCAATATTATACAGCAGATATACATCTAAAACAAAATATTATCAAAATAGAAGGTAAAACTCGAAATGAAACACACTTCCCTGAGTTAACAAATGTGGTTTATTGACATATAAAATTTATTACTGTAAAATTCACAAAATTTGAGTTTATACTTTCATTCAATAATATAAAATAAATATGTAGGTACTATCTATTAAGACTACGTTTTTTATAATATTATTATTAAAAAGTAAAGAAGGTAAAGAGAAATTTATCATACATGGTAAGAAACTGTATAGATAAATTGAGCTATTAAAATTAGTATTAATTTTCAATGTCATTTTAATAGTACTGTAATGATTATACAGTAAGAAGTAAATTTACATTTAATTTTATGTCAGCACCAGAAATAATTTGAAATCCCACAGTCAATCAAATATTTTTAAAGAGCTAATAAGTCGTGCAGTCATATTAGTTTCAATAATATTGTTTCAAGTTTTGAGCGCTAAATTGTCATCGGCCACACTTGGGAGTAGTTTATGTAGGCTATTTGTTATTTATTTGCTATCAAGGACGTATCTAACGCAAAACTTAAAAATGCGGATGGGGAGGGGAGGTGTCATTTTTCGGGATACAACCTCTTACAGGGAGGAGGAATGCCTAATGACTTGTCACAGACCAGACTTGTCAGCAGTGTCCTCTTTTTTAAAACTATTTTCACAGCTTTTTAATACTGACAACTATTATGTCAATAATATTTTTCAGAGATTAAGTTTTATGTTTATTTTTCCACTTTAGATTGGAGTGAGGGAAGAGGGGTACCTACCCCCTTGAATTTCCCTTGCTCACAATGCTAAAAAAATATTTACAACATTAATACAAATATAAACGAAACGATAGCAACGAAAAACTTAATTTTTTTTTTCGCAAAAAAATTGTTAAAATATAAAACAATAAAATGTTCTAATAAGCTATGTCATACACATGTTTTGCGCTGTAATAACTTATATCTGAGGATTAGCAACACAGTATAGGATGTATAACCGTTTTACACCATCTGTAAAAATAATAGTTTCACTTTGCTCAAGAGTATGAGTATGCATGTCATAACAATTTGGCTGGGAGACCTCATTTTGTCTGTTCTTGACTAGTTGTAGTTCTTCAGCCAGTTGACATTTTGAGTTACGTGCATCCAAAAGGTTGTACAGAAATGTGATCGAGACATAATGCCATTTGAATTTTTTTTTGCTCAAATTTTAATACAGTATAAGCTAGCGCTACTAGAAGCACCGTGGTAAGTTGCAGTACCGTCTTTACAAATTCTGTTATTTTTATAAAATAAAAGCGGGGTCTCATTACAGCCTTTGTTGATAATTAATTAAATTAATTTAATCTGAGCTGCCATTAGAGACCCTTGTATTCTGCAGAAAAGTTTTATTGATGCGAGTGTGTGTTCGTCCGTGCTCTCGTTGTCTCATCAGAAGCCTGGTTAGTCCCATCACTGGGTTCGCCCTGTATCTCTCTGTAGTCTCCAGCTGTTGTGTTTATTTTCCGATATTTAAAACTAGGTCGTATGGCGCCTGAGGCGTCCGTTGCAAAAAAATTTTAATATAAAAAATTATTTCTGATATATATAATGAAGAAAGTTTGTCAAAAATATATTAATATGTATAAAGTGCATCTGTGCTATTTACTTATACTTTAAGCGGCAGTAAATTAAGTGACCACAAAAGCAGAATATAATATAAAAATTCAAAAGGGCGTAACTACAAAAAAAGAAAATTTGCGAAAAATCGTTAGGGCATACAAACATATATTTTATACATAAAAGACAAAAAACTGTTTTTTAATAAAATTATAAACTTAAAAGATATAGCATATTTATGAAATACAAGCAAAGATTTTTGCAAGGCAATCAGTACAAAATTCAAAATATCATAAGATTCCCAGTGACGCATAGTTACATTTACAAAAAAGGGAAAAAAATTCACTTTTTTTTTGTTTAGAGCTAAACTTCCCGAGATTAAACCATTTTAGTAATTATAAGCAGTTATTCGTGAGGCGCTTATGTTGCCCATTGAAAAAGAATGAATATAACAAACAATAAATTTAATTTAAATAAGGCGTGTTCCACTTATGTAGCTGTATTACAAATGTTTCTCCATTTTATATTTTATACACATCTGTGTGGAGTAGGCTAATATTTCATCTTCATGATACGCTTGTATCCAAGGTATACATATCTCTTTGGCGTTACAGTCAGTAAGTCAGTGAGGAGCGTAACTATATATAGGATTATTTTTGCAGTTCCTCGTCGTCCTCTGTGCTGTCATTTTAACAGACTAAATTGCTTCCACGGAATTCTCAGTGTTGCCCAAGCATGTGGCATTTGCCATAAGCTGTTATTGGCTTGTTCTTAGTGTGTTTATGTATTCATCATCTGTGTTGTCCATTCTTGAGAATTTTCCTTGACAACCAGCGTCTACTAGCAATAGCGTATTTTCAAGATATGTTAAATCATACCTGTTGCGAGCAAATAAGAGTCCCTCTATGCGATAAACACGCGCTGAGCTACTGATTACACGCTCAAACATGCTCGAGTTTTCAAGTGAAACCTCTGCTGGGCTCGTTTTGGATCTCTTTGTGCGATGATTGGACCCCCCCCCCCCCTTTTTTAATATAACTGAAAGAGATAGATGAACGAAAGAATAAGACAGAGAGTGTGCGCATGCGCTGGTTTACACAGTCAGCTATGAGTGCCTTGAATTTTATATTTCCTACCAGCGCGCTTGCTTTCCTCCTTGTTTAACCAGTAGCGTAGAGAGCGCTTCTGAGACAGTCCCTGCGTTTCCCGCATAGATAGCGCTACCTGTTATGAATTTCATATTTTGTTCAGAGACTTGGCGTGTTCCAAGTGGCAGAAATGTTTGAAGAAACAATAACACGCACAGTTTTCCCTGGGGTGTATTTCAACAGTGAGAAATATATAATGTTACCTAATCATTAATCGATTGCTCAATAATTATCCTGAGAATTTATTTCGAAGTGAGTAATCAATTTGTTAATTCATATTTATTTAGAAAAAAAAATTCTTCCTCTCTCTTCCTCTGTCTTCCCGTTTTACCCCTTGCGATATACATACTTACTAGTCGAGGTTTGAGTTGCCAAAGAAGTTTCAGTTCTGTCACGTGCACTGAGTTACACGCGCTCTTCTTTTTTTTTCTTTCTGCCGACGAGCAGCCAGCGAACGCGCTCAACGCAACTGACGTACGCTGCCCACAGATAGGGAGGGCGGGCGGGCACGTATTTCAATTTGGGAGCCTCGCTGGAGACCAGCTCCCAAGCCCCGTCGGGCCGCCGCTCCTCAGCAAAGGCACAAGCAGTTCATTACCCGCCGGCGAGTGATAAATCACTGTTTAAGGCCGCGGCTGCAAGCGCAGGTCCAACTCGTGACCTTGGCATCTCACCACAGGTGTCCCGTGCGGCTCGAGTGGGGTAGCATAGTTGATTTGTTGTTGGCCTGCCTACCTTTTTTATATGTAACATCTTAGCTCTCGGTATACGTTAGGGGTAATTTCGTGAATGGAACAGAAGTCGGATGGAACGGAAATGTATAACTACGGTGCTGCCATCTGTGGCGGATGGTGCTAACCAAAGGACACAACAAACAAAAGGACACTTTGTAGTATTAACTGATTAGTTAATTATAACAAGATGGGCAGTAGTTTTACAAAATTCCTTGTCGATAAACATGTGCAAAACTGATGTTTAGTACTTTTTCAAGTCTTTTTCGCTTTTATCGGGGCCGTTTCATTATATAATGTATTATTTCGTTGTGCTTATAAAATGATTCAATAGTCGACATAGCTGCTCCGACAAAGAATTATAGCAGTGGGTGCTGAAACTACGTGTGTTTCGCGTCCAGAAATGTAGTTGAAAACACAATTTTCTTATATTTATCACGCTCGGCATTGTTTTAAACAATGTTACGTTAATTTTAATCTTTTTCAGGTTTAGTATTGTAATTGTAGGTATTTGCAACATGAGAACACACGAATTTGCTTGTTACCGAGGTTAGATGTTGCACATCTCTGGCGAGTACTGAAAGACTCACTGACATGTTTTTTATGTTAGATAATTACCTCGTCAACGAGTACCAAACAGAATTAATTTGAAATTGTGTAGTTTTTTGCAATATTGGAGAAAATATTTTTTTTTCGAGAATATCTTGCCGCTCTTTAGATTGCAATCAGATATGCCTGCACCAAATTGTTCTGTCTCTTTAATTGGCGGCCGTCTGCAAGAGACGCTACTGTCTTATTGGCACAGCCATTTAGGACACGTTTGCTTCCAGCACGAAATTGCTGTGATCGGTGTGTTTCGACAATTGGGGTGTAGTTGAAAGATACTCGACCAGTCACTGAACACAGACGATGCTTACAGTGTTTTATTCACACACAACTGTTCTAGAAATATTATTGTTTTTATCTTCAATGGCAGGTACTTTTGCTATTTTAGAATATGGAGTAGGCTATATCTTTCAATATCTAGTAAGTATCAAAAATTCGTGCAAGGGGAAGAAAAAAGATGAATAATTTACGTCTCAAATGAACAAATTGATATAGTTCATTCGGAATAACTTCAAGGGCTGCTTGCCTACTTTCATATACTCTCTCTCTTACTCTCTCTCTCTCTCCTACCCAAATAAATCCACCCTTTCTATGCAGGGAGCTTCGTTCCGCACACTTGAACACGTCACTTCTGGGTTGTAAAGTGCGACAGTCCTTTGTTGCCCTTGGATCGTTTACAGTTGGAGTTACCTGGCTTTTTTGTCTCTCGGCATGTGAAGGGTCCAGAGGCGCCCGACCACCAGGTCCTCAGGTAGTGGGCGATGACGCGGAGGTATGCCACCTGACCTCGGGGACAGCCACGCCTCGTGGTCCTCGCCGCCACCCCTTGTGGCGCTTCCACACAGTCAAGTTTGGCTTCGACCCGCTTCCTGATTGTCCGTGAGTCCGCTCCTTTGACGTCACTGAAACGTCATAACGTCTTGTCGGCCAAACAACTTAAATCTCAGAATACTTCCAAATTTTCGTTTCGGACACGTTTTAAATTTTCTCATCTGTGATTCTTCAGTCTTGATATTTGAATTGAACATAAAATGATAATTATTACATAATTTCTTGGAGACCAAAAACGTATATTAATAAAGTTTTAACACCGAATAATAAAAATTAATATGATGCAGGTAAATAAAATCTGTAAGAATAGAAAAAAAATTAATAAAACATATTAACTGAAATATTTCAAGCACTTGAAAAGTGAGAAATCCCTTTCAACGACACTTCCGATTTTTATTGCATGAAATCTTTGCAAAACACATTGTTCAGTGAATTAAACCTCGAAACTTTATAGTTGGAGACAGTGATTTTATGCGAAACATTCTAATCGCCCACTAGGCTACAATACCGTATGTCTGCATGAGCAGTTTGTGCCATATGATTGGTGGCCGTCTGCGAGAGAAGCCTTTGCTTTATTTGGCAGGGCCAATCATAAAGCGTTTGCTTCCGCGTAGAATTCCTGCGATTCGTGTACCGACAGCGTATGTGTACCTCAAAGAAAATCAACCAATCACGAAACACAGACGACGCTACAGTGTTTTACCACAATAGTCTGGGTTATTTTCCTTCCAAAAATCACTGTCCATAAATAAAGTTCTTCCATATTATTATAGCAAAGTTCACCAACAGTTGCTTCACTGGTATTTGTGTGTTAATAGCTGAAATTACTTCTCCCCGACCTCAAAACATTAATATCATGTTTCGAAATCCGATTAGTGGAAGTGTTCCTGTGCAATGCATGAGAAACAAACCACGAGCACGCGTGAAGTCAAAATGAAAACTACGTTTCATTGGCTGTCACGCCAGCTAACAAGCAAGAAGGTAGAGTGAAGAGCGAATAGGAGCGCGGTTTGCAGCTTGTCGACTGCGGAGTGCTGTCGTAACTTGGAAACACACATGATATAATTTACAAAATCATGTCAATTTTGTATAGTGTGGTTCTAACTCGCTATAGTACTAAGTTAAGTTTTTATACCTTTTGATATTTTTTTAGGTTGTGTGTTTCTAAGTTATGATACTCCTAAGTTCTGTATTTCTAATCTATGGCAGTTATACTTTTTCTGTTTCCAAGCTATGACTGTACATAGTTGTGTCTTTCTAAGCCATTCCTAGAGTCCCGCAATTTCGCGGATTCGTCTGGCCTCAGGGTAGAATTCAAAATTTTATGTGTGCTCCACCAATGCTTGCTTGACCATTGGTTGAGTTCTTAGTGAGAACATTCTTATCCTTGTTATTTGGCTCTACCTGATTCACTTACTTCTCTCCTAGCTGGACATCGTTGGCTCACGGTCGTAGAGGGGCGTGTCCAAATATCTGCGGTCCAATCATGACCACAGTGCGAGAGTGTTGGAGTTTGCATTCTAACTTGTGACTTAAATGAATGCGCGAATTTTCCGTATCTTTAGCTATGCCAGTTTTAAGTTATGTTTTTCTGGGCTATATCTGTTGTAAATTGCGTTTTAAAGTAACGCGGATTTACTTTTAAACATTTGAGTTGAGACGTACTGAGTTATGCGTGGAACTCGCCTGCCGCTGCTGGCTGTATTCTGTGAGTCTGTGTTGCTCGTAGATCCCTAAGAATGCGCCCCTTTGCAGCCCGCCCCCCACCGCCCTTTCACAGGGTGTGTTCTGTGTCCCGGGCCTGTCAGGGGCTCCCTGGGGGCGGGGGGTTACTTTGTCGGCGGCAAAACCAACACCCCTGCCGCCCACTAGTCCAGGAACAGAAATGCACAAACCTCTGAAAAATTTGTCGGAAACAGAATTTCAGCACTGTTATGGAGTCTCTAACAAGGTCGTTGTTTATAGTTTGTGATGGTTTGGGTGCAAAACGTACCAATAGTTTTTCGCAAGTGAACGAAATTCATTGTCGTGACCAAGGTCGTTTTTCAAATGGTTTTATAAAAAAAGTATCTTTTATGAATCTTATTTTCAAGCAGTAGTTTCCCAGTAAAATTAAAATCATGCGCAAATTTTAGTGTATTCTTCATTTTAAAAAAATGTATGTTTGCTGTAGTAAAAAAAACCAAACGATAGTTAAAAAAATACTAGTTTTTACTTGAGTAATAAAAATAGTGTTCAAAGGTAACAAAAAAGAGTCCAAATACGCAAGTGCTAGCAACCTGCAAACGTTGGTACGCTAGAATAAACACGACGTGTTTTCAAGAAATACGGTGAACAAATTATTATAGCAGCAACTGCAAGTGCAGCAACTACAGTGTCAAGTTTGAACAAGTTGTGACTTGTCAGCAGGCTTCCAGAGCCGGAAGAGCGAGGTCGTGTTTAAAGGGCCTGTCGCGCATCGTGGATAGAGATAAGCCCGAAATTTTGCGCTTTAGTCTGGCCTCGGGATAGGCGTGCTAACCCATGTTTGCTTTCTCGTTGGTTGATATCTTAGCGAGAACAATTTTATTCTTGTTAATTGGCGCTACCTGTTTCGCTTACTTCTCTCCTAGCTGGACATCGCTGGCTCACGGTCGTAGAGGGGCGTGTCCAAATAACTGCTGTCCAATTATGATCACATGCGAGAGCTCGAAGATTGGCATTCTAACTGGCCATGGAGAGTATTTATTCTAAAGGAGATAAGTAGGGGCAGGCAGTTTTCTCGAGAAAAAAAAATCTGAACGTCTATTAGACTGCAACAATGTGTCTGTCTTCTTTGTGATTGGCGGCCGTCTGCGAGAGAAGTTGTGCGTGTGCCTTATTTGACCGAGCCATTCTGGATTGTTGTTGTAACACTCACTCGACATGTACCTGAAAGAAACTCACTCACTCCACTCACCCACCCAATCATGAAACAAACACACACGATGCTTTCAGCTAGTCTCGGAATCTTTTCGCAAAATATGCATGCCCTTAGGGATTATCTCAAATTAGATATCAGCATATCACATATACACAACTTTGTCATCGGTTCACGGGTTGGTTGTTTTTGTAAGGTGGCAGGCAGTGGGCGCGGGGCAGCAAGTACCAGGGCACTAGGAGAGGACGAGAGGTGTTGTGGGCGGGCTCTACAGCTAGTCGTTAGGGTCAGGCTGGCAAACATTGTCTCAGTCGCATCGCCTGCCATCCCTCCGTCCCCCACCCCCCCTCCACACACACACCCTCCTTGCACTGACCTCAAGAGAGACACAACCGCTCACTTACCACAACATTGCGCCACGAAGAGCTTCTACTATTAAGTGCTGTTCCGGAAACATACAGCTGGGTCTCACACGCTGTTGTTCATTTTACATTCACTCGTCATCGCTATAAAATAGGGGGGAAAAAAATTCTGTAATCTTGCCAAGAAATAGGTTGTAATACTACAAGAAATATATTGTAACATTGTAGCAACACATGGTTATTTTTTGCGTATATGAAATACGTTTTTCGAAATAATACGAAGTATTTCTTACGAAAATTGGCTCATACTTTTAAATTTTATTTGATGTTTCAATAAAAATAAAATTTTAGACCATTTAAAAGATGATCGAATATTCAGTAATTGAACTTAAATTTGTTTTATTATGATTAATAACGTGCGCAGTTAATTCCGGAAAGTTATTCAGGGGACGGTTTACAAATAACTTTAACTGTTGGAAGTACTGTGACAACACAAACCCAGTAATTCTGCGAACAATCTTTTGTAGGGATACAGTTGTTTTCATGTAAAAGTATTTTATAAGTATCTGTAATTTTACATTAACATTTATATTACATTTACAATAACAAAAAATTACAATGTAGGTAACGTGGTTTTGTGTTGCCTAGTAGGCTAAATTTTTAAGTGTAAGAGAAGGCTTAAAGCCTTAATTTGCCATAAAGTCTCTGGTAAATAAATGAATATGTGTAATATAACGGGGGTAATATGTAATGCAAGTTATAATAATTCCGAACACTAGCGCGACTTTCACACCAATTATTTTTCACTAAATGAATGTAAGTTGAAATTATTTTTGACAGAAAAACGAGTGAAGAGTGGTATCGTATCAAAATTTACAGAAATTAAAAATTAATGCTATAAAAAGAAAATCATTAATTATCCATGTGTGCCTGAGCATTAATATTTAAACTTACGGTTCGGCTTCACGCGTTATTTTGAAATCTTTCAAATTATCGGTATTATTTGGATACATTTTTCATCTGATCATTTGTAAGACAAGAAAGCCAAGAAACCAATATTAAAAAATAACGAAATTCGTTTGATCAAACCATATGCCATTTGGCCAGAGGGTTAATTAAATACCGCAGTGGCTAATAAACAACATAAAATTATTTTTATGTACAAATGTGTGTGGAGTTTAGCCTGACAACGGAAAATAACGTGAATTTTCCAGGCCTCCAAACAAAATTTTGCATTTAACGATTTCATGTGTCACCAACGAACGTTCTACTTTCAGCAAGCGGCAAATGAAACATCTACGTTCCACTGCTTAGCTGTAAACTGGAATGTGTAGCCACCTGACCATGTTTGGGAAAAATTATTGGCAGATTAAGAACGAGTTTTTTTTTATGCGTTTACTATATAAGGAGCGACCTGAAAAATTCGCACTATCTTCTAGCACCGTACTACATAAACAAGTTGGTATCCTGCGTTCATTTGGCTTCTGCCACATTTCAACTTCGGTTAGGATTGCTTTTGTTTTTATTGGTTTCTTGTCCTGTAGATCGTGTATAATTAGAGACCAGAAAAATTCGCGGTTTCATTTCGCAATAGGCTAGAATCCAAATGTGTTTAACGTTTTGCTGCTTCAGTGATTGGATTACAGGTTGTCTGAAGGACTCTCAGCCAATGAATAATCCTCAGCTAAATAAGTATCGAATCAAAATAATTTTAGTTAGTAAGTGTCACGAGTCAGTAGCCAATGAGCATATGTAATTTGCCCGAGTGCATAGAGGATCCTGGAGTCTATCCTGTAGGTCACTGAATTCGCGAATTTTTCCGGTCCCTATGTATAATAATTATCTCATGTTTATGTCATTAAATTTATAATTGTATATATTCTGCCAGCCTGTCTACAAAATACGAGCGTTTTTTTAATAAGTGCCGTTTTAAAATTCTGTCGCTGCGGCGCTGCGGTCGGCATTCTGCGCATGCGGGCTGTTCACCTACAACTGTTGGCCAGCCACAAACGCCATTACGGAGACATTCAGCCGTGTTTACGTTTGTTTGCGAGTATTTAAAATGCCTGCGCCGATTGAGGATCTCGCCAACTGTGAAATAAGCGCTGTTATTCGTTTTATTAGTACTAAGGCGTGAAAGTGACTGAGATTGATCGTCAGATCAGTAAATTGTATGGAGAAAACTCATGACCAATGGTATGGCACGAAAATTCGGCCAGAGCTTTTAAAGATGGCCGCACGAATGTTCATGATGAGGAACGAAATGGGCGACCTTCTGTCATTGCTGACGATTTGGTGCAGAAAGTGGCAGATATTGGTGGAAATTATGTAGAAAAGTTTTAGGTATGGATTTTCATGTAAAAGTAAAATGTTAAACAAAGTCTACTTGGTTTTTTTTATTTCAAAACCGTAATTACTTAAAAACAAACCTTGTAATAACGCAAACTTTGGAAGTTACTAGTCATCAGTTGGAGCCAATAAATAAAGACCTCAAACTTAACGTTTTATTTGGCGACAGTAGTATAGGAGATTGTAAACGATCGTACACTTGCACGAGCCTGGTAATGGATCACAGGTTATTTGAAACACACTGAAGGCTAAGAAGCTGCATCTTGTGCGACCCGGGGAGAAGGTGAAATGTGGCAGCGGCCAATGAACCCATTATCATTGGCTTGACTGTACACGTGTTCGTGGAATCTAACTTGACATCCGGAACTAATGCGAGTTTTGCGGTGAATTTCAATTGGATGTAGATGAAAGCTGTTATTTCACTGGAATACTTCTCAGTTACGTATAGTTATATACTATCACAAACAGTGGCGTAAAATCTGAAGGAAAGGGGGTGACGTTTGTTTGTTGATAACACTTCGAAGACTTTAGATAGAGACCGGAAAAATTCGCATATTCATTTCGCGGTTGGTTAGAATTCGAATAGTTTTATCTTTGATCTGCTTCTCTATTGGTCCACATTTTATGTGAAGAACTCTGAGCCAATTAGAAACCATAATCAAATTAAGTACCGACTCACAAGCAACCCATATTAGAAATCTCTGAAGCGAGCAACCAATGAGCAGGAAACTTTTGCCCAAGCGTGCATGAGATTGTGGAGTTTATGCTAGAGGGCATTGAAGCCGCAAAGTTTTCCAGTCGTTAACTATAGAGGATACAACTTGGCCCAATAGATTTTTATTTTTTAAATTTTGGTATGTGTCCCTAACAACTAAAGGCTGGCCACCCCTATTCTACGTCATATCTTTAGTCTACAAAACTTATCGTTTGTGAGAAGCTATATGTTAAAATAGAGACAATGGCAATTGCGCTGTGACGATAAGTAGGAAACCAGAAATTTCGCGGAATCATTTAGTGTCAGTCTAGAATTTGCAGTCCTTTGAATACTTTAACAACATTAGCTTTCTTATTGGCTGATTTTTACTGCAAAAAAACCTGCCCTTATTTTGAATGAATCGACAAGATTTGGTCGCTATAGAGACAGCTGGTATTTGATTGGCCTACTTTCGTAAGGAGATCGGTCTTCTCCAAGGTAAAAATGTAACCACAGAAATCTGAGCAATTTTAGGGTATCCAGCGGTATAGTCTGTGTCATATAACTTGTATTAAATTCGATAGTTCTCAAAAGTAGTACTAACAATTACGGACCGGAACAATTCGCATTTTCAGTTACCACTAGGCGAGACTCTACAGTCTTGTGTATACTCGGACAAATGCCACCTGTTCATTGGCTAGCGACTAGTAGGACATCTCAACTTGGTAGCCTGTGAATTGGCAATCCTTTAGTTCAGGGGTACCAATTCATGAGTATATCCTATTAACTGTGTGTCAATAGCGGAATTAGCTTAAACATATTTTAATTTTATCCTAATGCGAAATGAATCCGCGAATTTTCACGAACCTTGCCAATGGAGACAGGAAAAATTCGCGGATTCATTTCGTGATATGCTAAAATTCAATTGATTATACATTATTGCTTCAACTGATTTTGGTTCACTGTCCATCTGGTGGTATCCTGGCCAGTTAAAAACTTTCAGTCAAAGAAGTGTCGAATTACAAGTTACCCAGTTGAGACGTCTCACAAGCCAGCAGCCAATGAACAGACGACGCGACGTTCGCCCGAGTATGCAGAGGATCTTGGAGTTCATCGTGGAGGCAGTGGCGTAGCGTGCCATCTCGGCGCCTGGGGCGGGAGACCCATTTTGCCGCCCCCATTCTATAGGTGCTTAATTAAAATTAAATTTCACATGCAATGAGGTACCTTTTATTGAAGTTAAAATAGGATGAGCGGTTTTACAAGCGGATTCTACGGGCCTTATGAGCAGCGAAGTCAGAAATAACTTTGTCAAAATCAATATTAGCAGCCAATTCTTGTTCCATCAACAATATAGCCAAGTTTGATAGTCTAGCGGAGCTCATAGTAGATCTGAGGTAATTTTTTATTAGCTTCAACTTCGAAAAACTTCTCTCACAACTTGCAACACTAATCGCCAAAGTCAAATATATACGAATCAAGATGACTATATTTGGAACCGAAATTCCGAGATTCAGTTTTTGAATGAACTGGAGGAGCTCCAGTGGTCCTTTACCACTTATATCTTCCTCTGATTCAGAACAGGCAACAACAACAAACTGCTGAAGACGCTTCCGCTCCATCTGAAACTCGTCCTTGTCGATGTCTTCTAATACATGGGAAAGATCGCACTCGAACTTGCTGTCCAAAAGTTTCGCTGGCATCAAAAATCCGAACTTGTCCGATATTTCTTGAATTTGCTGGAATCGAGTCGTCATTTCTTGAATGATCTTGTCGAATGATGCGATAATCTCGCGACGGATTTCCTGTTCGTGAGACAAAGCTGCATCTTCAGAAGATTCATCGCCATGCATGCGTTTTTTCCTGCGAATTCTTCTCGTTTTGAGTTCGATTCCGAGTTTTTCGCAGAGAGTCTTAGCAAAGTCAATTGCTTCTTTCACGAAACGGTCTCTACTTTCCACTAAGAGGGTTTTCAAAGCGCAGAGTTTCTGAGCACACTTATCCACACTTAGTCCTCGTTGCTGCAGGTAAATCTGTGCGTCATCTACTTCAGGTAGCACTGCAGCCCAAAAGCCAAGAAAATTTAGGAAGTTAAATGACTGCATGGCTGTCAGGAGAAGACTGGCTCCCGATCTTGTTTTGGAAGTTTGAGATGAATCTGTTAATTGTTCCAGTACCTCAAGAACTACCTCAAACTTATTTTTAAGCATCTTGACAGCTACATTTCTAGCGCTCCAGCGCGTTTCAGTGACTCGTTTTACTGCTTGACCTGTGACGGCAACCAAAGCGTTCCATCGAACAGTTGATGCGGAAAAGAAGGCAAACAGCTTCTCCAGAGGTCCAAAAAACGTCACGGAATCCACTGATTCAGAAGCAGCGTGTACCCCAGCCAATTTTAGTGAGTGGTTTGTGCATGCAACGAATATAGCTTTCGGATTCAGTGCTTTAATCCGGGCTTGAACTCCATTGTGGATCCCTGACATTGTGGCAGCATTGTCATATGCCTGTCCTCTCAGATTCTGTATGTCCAGTCCGTCTGATGTTATCTTCGCGATTATATCGTTGCTGAGATCTTCTGCATTTTTTCCTTTTGGTTCGAAGAAGTCAATGAAAGATTCTACCACTGCGACTTTTTCTCCTTCGATATGTACGTATCGCAGAACCTGGCTCATTTGGTCATTGTGGGAGATGTCTGGTGTACTGTCGAAGATTACGCAATAATATTTAGCTTCTTGAATACGACGGATGATGGTGGATCGAACTTGCTGTCCCAGTAAGTTTATAAATTCATTCTGGGTTTCTGGAGATAGATACGAAACTGAGACTCTTGCTCCCAGCTTTATCTTTGTCAGGTGTTCCATTAGAAGAGGGTCGTATTTAGCTAGGAGGTGCACTAACTTCAGAAAGTTCCCGCGATTGCCACTATCATCTCCTCGAATGTCTTCTCGATGTCCTCTGAAGGCCAGATTCTGTTTGGCTAAGAACTGAATAATATTCAGCAACCTGTACAGTACATCCCTCCACTTCTTCTCCTCACTTTCGAAAACTTCTTGTTGTTTCTGATCGATGGTTGCTTTACAGTTCAGGCGAACATCCAACTCCTTCCATTTCAAGAAGCTCTGTTCATGGCCCAGGCTATTTTCATGGTCTCCTATTCTTGGATTTAGCTTCCACCATTTGTTGAATCCTTCTTCAGATGCGAAGTTAGAGCCTGAATTGCCAAACAGCTTGCAAGAAAAACAATACAAGGATTGCTTCAAAGGCGAGTACACCATCCATGTTCGGAGAACCTTTTCGCCGTTAGATAATGGTTTGTAGAACCACTCTTTGGATAGTTTTCGGGTACCGCCTTTCATTGAAGTCCCTGAGCGAACAACATCGGCAAATTTGGAATCGATGTGCTGTACTGAGTCAGATCCGCGACGTACTAGAAGCGTTCTTACTTCGTCGGTCATAGGAGAAGGCCAGCAACCTACATCGTCGAGATTCACATCTTTGATTTTGGCAGGAGCAGAAGGCACGATTTCAATTATGTCTTCTTTGGCAACATTCACTTTTTCTGCAGGCTTATGACTAGATGCTTGAGGTACTTTTGATGAGTCGACTTCGTCTTGACCCTGCTCTGTGGTGGGACCAGAACTACTTCCAACTGCGACGGCAGGTACGTCTTCTTCTTGTACCTGTAAAATGAGTTATGTATTCCCATGAATATTGGCCTGAGGACACGTTCGAATTTCAAATAAGTATTTTATCTATCACAAAACAAAAGTGGTTTTGGTGACGGCGCGGTTTGCCAGGCTTATAGGAAAATTTACAAACAAAATTGATTTTGTATGGCAGCTACCATTTTTAGAGTTTCCCGGTAAAAACTGACTGAGTAAGCCATGTTATAGATGTTATTAAAAGATAAAATGACGAGAAATTTGAGAAAAATCGTTGGCGCCATTTTTGAGCTAAATGAAAAATTATGTTTTCTTTGTATGACAGGTACCATAAATAATCAAGTTATCCAAAAACAAAAAAAAACAA
The DNA here is from genome assembly GCF_032445375.1 of Bacillus rossius redtenbacheri. Taxonomy (NCBI): domain Eukaryota; kingdom Metazoa; phylum Arthropoda; class Insecta; order Phasmatodea; family Bacillidae; genus Bacillus; species Bacillus rossius. Next base: position 279,222,768 of record NC_086330.1, on the reverse strand, counting down.
AAATATTCCTAGACTACTACCTGATTTACAAAACATCCCCTATTGAAGTTTTAAATTCAAGTAGCAGGACAAAATTCAGTCGTAAACTTAAAAAGATGTACCTTAACTCAATGTAATTTATTTTAATATACTCCATACTTTTTAAACAATTATCAATGTTCAAACAGCTATTAGAGCAATTTTAAGTGTATTATAAAATAAGATTTAATGAACGAGTGTGACTCCGTACTCGCAGACAAACCTAGGTGAATAGGTTTTGCGAGACTAATGTAAGAAATATTGTAACTTTTGTAAACAATAAATAAATAATAATTATAAATAACTGGAGTAATTCTAGGCCATGCATGATTCTAGATGGAGGAATCATATACCTACTTACACTGGAATCACTTCCGCTGCTACAGGATGCCACCGAAGACGTTAACGTGGCTTTCGAACCAGAAATGGAACTAAAATATTTCAGTAATGCACCTTGAGACTTCTTCGCATCTGCTTCTTTCTTAGCCTTTTTTTTTGCGGAATCCCGCACCGCTTTCTTTGACTCTTTTCATTTTCAAAAACTAGTTCAAAGATTGGGTAAAGTTCTAAATGTTTAGTTTTAGAAGATTCAACAGTATTGTTACGATTTCCCTGCGGGTTCGTAAAGGATAGCCCAATTAAAAGATTTTATTTCACACACACAGTTTTACTTATTACCACTACTTGTCACTTACAAATAATCTTCTAAATTAGCAAATAATTAATTAAACTTAAATAAATGTCAATTCCGCAGTTACTCGTTCAATACACCTCGCTGGGCCGCAACTCTGGCGCAACTCTCGCCGCAGCACCCCTCGTGGGTCTCCGCCGCGGGACTCCGTCGCCGCACTCCGCCGCCGCCGTCACACCCTTCGCCGAGATCCCACTCGACGACTCGCTCGCAACTTCCACTCGGGACTCCGCCGCGCCCGCAACTCTATCGCCCGGAAACTCCCGACTCCACTGAACTCACTCACTCCCTGCCCTGGAACCTTCGTCCAAGGACTTCGCCACTCTGCCGCACCCGCGGCACTATCGCCCGGATCTCCGCCGCGGGAGAACTCACTCAGTCTCCGACTCAGACTGACTGACGTCCTCGGGCCTACCTCCTTATATAGCCCTTGGGTTCCCGTCCAGAACAATCGGGTATGTCTCCGAGATATCGCGCGACCTTCGCCGTCGAAATGTCCAGAAACGCGTCGTGAGTCCTGGCGAAGGACGCGGCGGCTGCTCAAAGAATGCCGATAAACGCAACAGCATCGGGTTCCCACAAAATGCGCCGATAAACATGTCTTGAGTCCTTTTATGCCGCAGTGCGGCCTTTTTTAAGTAACTCGATCTGAGGCAGATGCGCGCTGCGACGGTCAGGATGTTGCGAGATAGTATGACACGAGATACCAGGGAGACGATGCGGGTGGAAGGGGGCGCAGACAGGCCGAACGAGCGCGGCGACGCCAAGCACTGCAGCCAAGCGCGATCGTAACAGTATTTAAAAGATCGAAACACAATCAAAATGACTTTCGTTCCGTATCCGAAACTCTCGCGAAACAAACATACGAGTAAAGCGTGATTGCGTAACGGTATTTCACGATGCACTAAAACAAACAAAGATCAGTACTGTAGCATGTGTGCTACAGCTGCTACCTTTGATAATGTTTATGTTGGCAGAAATGGTTAACGTATTTTATTAATCTTTCGGATGCCCTGGTAATACGAGTTATTTTGGATTTAAGTTTGTTATATGTTGCTTTAAAAAAGAAATTTGTAATTATTGTTTAGTCTTATTATTTTTAAGTTTAAGATTTTAAGTTATTAAATTGGTCTGGAAAGTTCGAGGACACTACCGAATATGTTGGTAATCGCTGCGCTAGACGGCGCGCGAGCAGAACAGCTGATTGTGTGACGTCAGGTGAGACGGGCGAGCGGAGTCGCCTGGTAGGCCCAGGCGGGCGCGCACGTGAAGTAAAACGCGGGTTGGCCATGGTGATGGTTCCACATCGAAGTAACTGTATACGAGTGTTCCTTTTTGAATATGAACGGGGTTCATTTATATAATTTAGAACGCTTTGGTACGATGAACGCGAGTGGTTGGTGAGGCGTGTGTGAATATCGCGAGGATTTTCCAAGGATGAATTATGTGCGCCGAAATAAACTCCAAGCCGGTATGGCGAAGGATTCGTCATATCCGTACAATTACCTGCAGCTACGGTAACGTATAATGGCAAGGGTTTGCCATTAAAAACACTCGTGAGCAAACGAGTGTATTTGGTGACCGGACATCACGACGTCAAAAAGCAAGTAGGGGAACCTGGGGCAAAATGGGGTATCTAATGGTTGGAAGGTAATAAAAGTAGTTAGAAATGTTACAAATTGATAAATTTGATGTAAAAATGATACTTTAGTCTATGAAGAATAACTAAATCATAAATTGAAAATTAAAAATTACTATTGATTTTAATAATCATTATTTAAATGAGAAAGTGCATTTTGCCCCATTTTGCCCCTAGTATGGGGCAAAATGGGGTATAGTTATAATAAATTTGGAAACAAATAATTTGAATTTTCCAAATAAGTTGAATAAGTTTAATATATAGTTAACATTAAGCATTAAATAAGAGCATACAATTATGTTGAATGAAAAGACATAAATTTATGGCAGTTAGTGTGCACAGGGTTCACAGATGTGAACCACTTCGTCATCATCACTGTCATTACCAGCACACGAATTGTGAGCCCACTTTAAACATCTTGAACAACTTATCCATCCTTCATTTGACTTAGAATAAAAGTCATTGCAGTACAGGCACTCCGCATCGTCATCTTGACTTTCTTCACTCTCACTTATTGAGCACTTGAGGAGAGGAGACTTTATGTTTTTCTTTCTTTTCTTTTTTTGCTCATCTAAATTGAGCTGTTTCTGTGCTGTTCGTGTCAATTTTTTGGTCTTTTTATTCTGGATGACAAGTAATTCTGCCTTATAGGGAGATGCAGTAAGAATTGTTGTTGTTCCCCTTTTACGTGTTTTCCTCTTTTCGTCTTGTGCTACTTTGGGGACAGGTAGAACATTTTCAGGAGAACAATTTGGGAAAGTGAAGAGAGTAGCTCTACTTTGAAAGGATGTTTCAGTCAAGGGCGTTGAAGTTGCTGTTTGGAGTTCTGCATCTGCCGAGTTAGAGCACCCTTCTTGAGGGTCATCTGTGGGAGGAATTTGCAGAGGTGGTACAGTGCTAGGACCATCAGCTAGTAAACCTATGTCAGTGGGATCTGCAGGAAGAAAATCTACTTCAGTGAACACATTCCTATCAACAGGCCAGATCCCAGTCTTCCGAAAACCACTGATGGCAGTCAACCTAGTTGCAGCCTGCAAGTAAGCTGATTCAAACAGAGATGCAAGCTGAAATAACGTCACTACGCGTCCAGGATGAGAACGCAACCATTTCCTCACTTCATCTTCGTAATACTTGCTGAGGGGCTTCATGAATGTTACATATAGTGGTTGTAGACTATGTAACAGTGAGGAGGAAAGCACAATAAAATAACACAATTTTCCCGGGCTGTATCATTTAGTTGAAGGTTTTTAGTATGAGATGCATGCCCATCAAGCAAGAGAAGCACTGGTGATTGTTCGGATGCTCTAGAAAAGATAACTAATTTATTAAACCATGAAAATAAATTATTCCTTTGTGATCTATCCTTTATCTTCAGCCTCAGCCCATGATCCAGGAGGTAGTCCTGTTTGAAACTCTTGTTGCATCCTTTTCCTTGAAAAGATTAGCATAGGTGGTATATAAACACCAGCAGCCGAAAAACAAATTTCTGCTGTTACAGTTTCCCCTCTTTCAGCTGAAGTCACAGTACAAACCTGCCGTCTACCCCTCTGAGAAAAAAATCGAGAGTGACCTTTGGAATTAACAGTGATTCCCGTCTCATCAACATTATAAATTTTATCTGCAGTGAGGCCATATTTGTCAAAAACCTCTGTTAAGAGATCAAAAAACTTCGATACTGCTACTTTATTGAAGCCCATTGCACGTGCCGCCGATGTAGCTTCAGGTTTTCGACGAGAAATTTCAGGATGCCTTAGAATTTCAGAGACACAGATTTGTACATTTTATGTAAGTAGATTTTTTTAGAATAAATAATCTACGCAGAATATCATAAATTGTCATTTCAGTATTTAGTTAAACAACCATGGGGCAAAATGGGGTAGTGGGTACCCCGTTTTGCCCCTTGAGAAACATTTTTGGTTACAACCTTCTAGATAAAAATGTACTGATCTAAAACATTAGATGGCATTCATAAATTGTCGCTAAAGACATGCACATTTTAATTAGTAAAAGTATAAATTTTTAATAGTTAACTATATTTAGTTACCTCGGCTGGAATATCACGTAAATATTGCAAAGCACACAGTCTGAAACAGCATACTGCCACTTCTAACGAACTGCAAACAACAGGATGGCTCCGGAAACGCTGTGGCGCTGTGTTTCACTTTGGAGTTTAAGTTCCGTCTACACATAACAGGTGGTAGCACGTTATTGACGATAAAATCGTGGTACCCCGTTATGCCCCGCTTCCCCATTCTGCCCCAGGTTCCCCTAAGTGCCAGCCGTGCCACCGCCCCGTTCACCCCTTTGACCCCTGGTGCGAAACTATAATTTGTGGATTTTTGGGATTTAAATTAACGGACTAATAAAACTGAAACAGGGATTTTACGTTCAGCGTGTTTCACCCAATCCCTGCCAGACCTAGAAGAAAAAAGGCGTCGACCGTTAGAAAATGACTTAACTGAGAAGGGCTTGTAAACCCATAATTTGTAATTTGCTAAATTTTTGGTATATTTATTTGCATGTTAAGGTGTGTCCATTTTTTTCTAGATTTCGCCTATGTTAATTGGTATTTACAGCGGTGATACGCCCGGTGCGTATCTATATTTGTATTTGTATTTGTATTAATATGTTCTTATATATTTTAAATGCCTTTTTGGTAATTATATTTAATTTTCGGAGCTCCGAAGTATATGATCAAATTATAATTTTTGGGGGGAATTGTTAAAGTATTTTTTTAGTATTATTATATAGCTATTTTTATAAGTAGTAATAGGGTATGTATTTTATGATGGATGCGCCGATTTGTGATGAAACGATTTTATGATATATATATTTATTAAATGTTGTCATATAAATTTTGCGTCTTTTTAACTTGCTGCCTCCTCTCACTGTTCGCAACCTTATTAGTATTTTTTAAGCCTGCTATTAGTTTGGGTTTTAATATTTTTTTGGGTTTACCTGCGCTCGCGGTACGGGGCAATATATGAGTTTTACTGTGTCCCGGTTTGCGGAAGTTGTTTGGTTTGCCCTGGGTTAAGGTCAAACTTTACAGTAGAATGCGTAGTACTAAATTCAATGAGTGCGAAAGAGAGGCATCGACACGGGCCGACGCGTGAAACAAAATATTTTGTATGAGTAATGAACATAATAAGGAGTGCCGCTCAACTCAGCTCGCGCGCCGTGATGCGATGTTGCCGTTCGTATGTAAACAAACAAACATTATAAGAGCTCTGTCAGTGATTTCGCAGTTTTTCTTTTAAATAAATATTAAAAAATAGTTGGTGCGCAAAATGTTAGATAAAAATGGAACATTAAAGTGTGTCTGACACATGTAATGAATGAATCATAGATCAGATCTCAACCCGCTTCACCGGCGACCCGCCCCCGCGGGCTGCCGCCCGGGGCGGGCCGCCCCCTCCGCCCCACCCACGCTACGCCACTGCGTGGAGGTCACTGAACCTCGCGAATTTGTTCAGTCCCTACTTACCAATGGTCTGCTTAAACATCGACAATGTTGTTCGGTCAACAGTTTTTGAAAACCACGTCGTGTGGTTGTCAGTGTTCGCAAACAAACAATACGTGATGCTCTGAAAGTGACAGGAAATGGGTACCGCTGTTACTACTGCGCACTGTCGAATTAGAGGCAAAACCCAACACCCTGTACCGGAATGAGTACCTATTCTCCGCTCCGACACACCTACCAGTTTTCTCCTTGCGTGCTACGCTCGCCGTCCCTCCCCTACTCCCCTCCCCCCCCCCCCCCCTCTAACGGTCGCTCCTAAACTCTTTTCGCCCTGCGGTGGTATTTCAGTGTCGCGGACTGGAAGCCCGAGATTCACCGAACCCCAATCAGTCATCGAACATACGTGAAGTTCGCTACTCGCTCGTGCATCTTTGCGATCAAATTATATACTTATGAAAGATAAATGTGTGCGTGGAGTCCCCGCGCGACAGAAGTAAAACTTCTTGCTTATTAGGTATGGATTAGTTATTAGTATTTATTTTATTGAACATGAGATAATTGAGAATAGTAAGGATGCAGGCATGAACTCAAATGAAAAATGCTTTTTTTTTTCCGCGTCCTGTACCTACCTCTTGCATTTCGTTCACTGGCACTTTTTGGCGCCTCTTTTGGCGGTTTATTATCACGTTGCCTTTGATAATACCTCTTATCTGCTTCTGCCTTTTTATTATTTTGAAGCATTATGTAAAATCACGATCTCCAGCTGAATAAAATGAAAGAACAAAAAAACCCACTTCTCTCTATCTTACAAGTATATAAGTCCTTTAGACATTTTAAATCACACTATTCACATAAAAAGGAATGATACTTATAAAGTTAATTGCACAAATCAATAACTCTTTTCCACACGAATCAATAAATTGTCGATAGTTTTAATCAAGTAAAAGAAATATTGTGGCGTCAATCGTTAACCATTACGAAAATTGAGGAGTAAAAAACACAAGCAGCGTTACGAGAATTCCGTATCACTGCTGCGTAATTTCTACCTCTCCCCTGCCGTATCCGCTCCGGCCGTTACAACTAGCAAATAGCGTTACAGTTGGCGCTGACACACATTCCTCTATCGGTTCCCCTACCACGTACCTGACTATTCCCCTCTTGCGATCGGAATTTTCTTAACGCTCGAAAATTGTAGCTCCCTCAGCAAAGAAGTTTGACTTCTATAACCATTTTGTAAGAATTCATACATGTTCATAGCAAACCAAAATTTTTATTGAGGCGTAACATCTTAGCTCTTGGTATACGGCATTTGGCGAGGGTAATTTCGTGAATGCGACCGAAGCCAAAATAAATGTGTAACCATGGTGCTGCCATCTGTGGCGGATGGCGCAAACTTCCGTTTACAAGAACAAAAGGGGAACTTTATAGTTTTAACTGTTATATGAAATAAAATTTATTGTCAAAAGCCGGGGTTTATTTTTTTTCAAGTCTTTTTCGCTCTTACCGGAGCCTTTTCATTATATATGTGGTTTAAAATTTGGGTCTGCAAATCGAATGATTCGATAGTGGACGTAGCTGTTCCGGCAGCGAATTCTAGCCGCAGGTGAGGAAACACGCGTGATTCACGTTTCGAAATGTAGTTGACACAATTTGCGTATATTTAATATGATCGACATTATTTTTGAGAAGTCAGCATATTATTTTGTATCCAAGTTTAGCATTTTAAGTGTATTTATAACATGAGAATACATAAAATTTCTCGTTACCGTGGTTAGGCGATACACATCAATGGCGAGTACTGAAAGACCCGCTCACGATATTTTTTTTTAATGTAATAAACTTAACCTTACCCATTATTACTTTATAAACACTATTTGAAAAAGAAATCTCGCGGATTACTCGGGCGTCTGACTCGGAGTCAATGAACACTAAGATTCTCACCACGGAAGCACCGGGAGAAAGAGGTGTGTCGGCCGATCCCGGGCGCTGATTGGTTGGCGCCTGGAGTCACGCCATGCGCGTGACGTCACGCGTCTCCTCACGGCGGAGAAAGCGCATGCGCTCTTCCCGGTGCGCCGTTTATTTCGAGATGGTCGCCTGACTAGGTCGCCAAACGTAGTGCAGACCTCCAGGTGTTGCCGCGTCATTTACATACCGCTCGAGATTTATTACAACTGTCTGATTACGGACAGCTTTTAAGGGCCATTGCGTGTTTTTATACAAGTTTCCTTCCATGTTTTCGTCTATAACGGGCATTTTTAGGACAGTGAAAAAGGTCAAAACGGGTGATTCCATTGGCATTAATAATTCATTACTAGAGACCTGCAAAATTCGCGGTTTCGATGGCCTTCAGGATAGACTGCACATTCTCCTGTACACTGGGCAAATAACGCAAGTTCATTGGTTGTTGACTTGTAAGTCGTCTCAGCTGGTTTGTCTGTGATTCGATCCTTCTTTCCTTAAGGGTTTATAATTGGTTGAGATTCGCCAAGATGAACAGTAAGCCAATAGCAAAATTACCTAAGAGGTATATGTGTTTGAATTCTAGCCTATCACCGAATGAATCCGCGAATTTTGCAGGTCTCTATTCATTACACAGTATTGCAAGTGGTACAGGGACGTGCAGGGTACTTCTGTCTTTAGTGTTCCGTCACAGAGTGCTAGGGTGACCGCTGCAAGTCTCGCAGAGGCGCGTTACCGACGAGAACACTGCGCGCCAGTTCTGTGCCGGGCCCGTAGAGGCTGCGAGGCGTGCGATGCGCGAGCCAGAGTCGCCCTTAGCGCCCCCGCGCTGCTATAGCTCGTGCGCCCGAACAGGCGGACACCTCAAGACCGCTCTGCTGGGTGGTTTGCGAGGAGTCACCGCCCGGATGACGGGTGGGTGGTGAGTGCGGCCACCCGCCACCAGGAGTGCGTGCGTCACTGGGTACAGAAATACAGAAGTGAATTAAAAGATGAAAGCGGACCTCGCATCCAAAAGCCCACGCCACCAAGAGGTGGACTCTTTTCTGCCCACGCCAAAACTTCATTCATACCATCCTCTGTCTCGTATATTCCTATGATATTAGTGCATGACTTATTGCACCCCGCATGTCTGAGCCCAGGGTTTTCCCTGTGTCTATTCAGGTTTTACCTGGGCCCAAATAAACAGAGTTTTAGTCCAGAGTTAGGATATGGGAGTTAGCCATAGCTGGGCAATCCCCTCCTAGCACACGATGAATGCGACCCTTCCCTGCGTGGCTAATCCCATCATGACTAGGCGTACAGGCTTCGGCCTGAGGCACACCTGGGTCCCTCCCTAACCCCGGACGCCTCCTGCAGATACCCTTGGTTTTAGTTACGTAAAAACAGGGGCGGGGGGGGGGGAGTTATGACTAACAATTTCTTGTGTCTCTACAGTATGATGAACGCTGCGCTATCTCTACATATCAATATTATCTCATGGTTGTAATGACAGGATTCTAAGAATTTTTTAATTTTATGGTTATAAATAATAACATAAAGTGTTAAAGGGCAGTTTAATAGTATAAAGTTTTATTTTTTAAATACTTATGCGCGGTGAAAATTCTGCAATGTTCAGATGTTCACGAAATAAATATACAGGGTGTCTACTGGTCACGGAAGTCACGGAAGTCATGGAAAAGTCATGGAATTTGGGGTAGGGTCACGGAAGTCACCGAAAAGTCACGAAGTTTGGAAAGAGGGCACCGATTTTTTTTTGTGGAGAACATAAATGTGATGTAACTCGCAAAAACCTCTGGAACACCTGTTTACTTGCCCTCCCTTAGATAGAGATAACGGCTGAAATATCCATCTTTCTCGCTATCTATCTCACTGCGCCGTCCGTAGTGTTTTTTCTTTGTCAAGTGCAAGCGAGGAGAAAAGAATACCGATCGATTACATGATGTAACAAACGTACGAGAACTATTGTGTACGTACTAGTACAATGGGACCATATATCTTACCAACAAGAGCAAACCCAAACATTAAGTGTAGGATAATAATCGTGTTTGTACCACGTGCGAGTATCGTGGGACGCCCAGGGCTGACAAGCACACTTCGAAAGCTGTTGCGTTGTTAATTATTTATTTAAGGAACAGATATATCGTTTCAGCCCTTTTTTTTATTCAGTGAGGATGTAAGGTTTTGTATGTAGGAATATGTTTTTTTTTTTTTAAATAATGACGCTGTAACTGCTAGACTGGTTCTCACTTTCACCTACGCTTCGATCAATGTTGGCAATATGTTATATGCTTTGCTCTCACATGAAACAACTGCGTTTGTTTGGATTATTCGCGGACGGTATTTTTTGGTGTCCTTGCAGTTATAGTTTATTATGTTTCAGCCAAACATAATTTATAATTAATAATATGCCGGCGTACAACAGTTTGGGGAGGTTAAGTTTATTTTTTTTTGATTTCGTGGCCGCTACGTTTTATGACGCATTATTTACAATTAGTAAACGGCCGGCGTTTTTTGTAATGATATTTCTTTGTGAAAGAAGTAGAAATGGGCCCCATTCTCACTAATTAACAATCGGTAATTTATTTTTTATTAAAATTACAGTGAGTTGGTTAAGTGTGTATATTTTCATGTAGGCCAATCTGTTTTAACCGCCCACAAGGCTCAATAGTTGTAGACTGCCCCACGGTTCACTATGTTGACAGTTTTTTTTAATGAATGAAGTGTTTGTGTAACAGTTTTTTTACAAGATGCCGGGTAAGTGCCACTTCCAAGAGATGTGGTTGGAAGAAGAAGGATGGAGAACTTGGCTGAGAAAAGGCAAAGATAAATTTTTTGGTTTTTGTTCTCTTTGTAAAAAACAAATTGATGTGTCCCACTCTGGTGTGAATGCAATAAAAAGCCACGAGAAAGGCAAGAAGCATAGTGAATTTTCCAGTTGCCTGAAATCTGGAAAACAAAAAACTCTGTCTTCCTTCAGAGCTATACCCATGGATACTGACGGGCCTTCCATGAGTGTTCCTCAGGCTAATACACCCAGTCCATCTTTGCCAGAACCTAAGCCTAGCACGTCTGCTTCTAGCCAAGAACATACTGCTGAACCATCAAGGCTGTCAACTTTCCTAGTTAATGACAGTGTGACAAAAGCAGAGATTGTGTGGGCAACTCACTGTGTTTTCACACATGCTTCATCCCGCTCGGGAGAATTAGCAGTGAAGCTGTTTCCCATTATGTTCCCAGATAGCTCTCTAGCCTCTAAAATGAAAATGCATAAGGATAAAATTGCATACAGCATAACATATGGACTTGGACCCCATTTTGCGAAATGTGTGTCACATAGTGTTCAGAAAAGCCCATTTTATGCTTTGTCAATTGACGAAAGTTTAAACGATGTTTGCCAAAAGGGGCAAATGGACATTGTTGTAAAGTATTGGGATGCAGAAAACAGTTGTGTTTGTACAAAATATCTGACATCTGCTTTCCTGGAGCATTCAAAAGCTGCAGATTTGCTCAATAATCTTATTGTATGCATTGGAGAAGCTGACCTGTCTCTAGGAGGCTTGGTGCAAATTGCAACTGATGGACCCAATGTTAATTTGAAACTGATTTCCGACCTGAAAAGTTACATGAGATGTACTCTTGACAGCGAAAAAGAAATCTTGGACTTAGGCACCTGTTCATTGCACATTGTAAATGGTGCATACAAAACAGCTCATGCAAAAGTTGGTTGGCAACTTAATGAGTTTCTTAGAGCACTTTACAGTCTTTTCAAGAACTACCCATCTCGTCGTGCAGTTTATCAACAGATCACTGGCTCCAGAATGTTCCCGAAAAAGTTCTGTGCCATACGATGGACTGAAAACTCATCTGTGATGAAAAGGTGCTCAGAAATTATTCCACATCTGAAGAAATACGTTACAGACAAAGAGATTGAAAAGAATCCTCCAAACTCCCAGAACTTTCATGTGGTAAAGAAGGCCTTGTTGGAAGACCCAGTACTAGAAGCTAAGCTACATTTCTCTGCCATGATATCTGAAGAGCTGGAAGAATTTTTGACATGTTTTCAGAGAAACGATCCCCTACTGCCTTTTCTTTATCAAGAAGTTTTCCAGTTGATGAAGAACATTGCGAGTAGAGTGTTTACAAAATCTGCAATGGAAAAGGTTGTTAGTGCATCCCAGTTAAAACATTTGAATGTCAAAAATGAGACTGACCTAAGAATGCCAGATTCTATTGAAATTGGTTTTGGAGCAACATTTTGCCTAAAGAAAGTAAAAGAACTACACTCTCTTAGATTTAAAGCAGATTGCAAACAGTTTTTGTTACAGTTGTTTTCCAAGCTTGAAGAGAAAAGCCCTTTAAGGAAGCGAATTGTGCTTGGGTCCACTTGCTTATCTCCTTCAGTGATTGTCAAAGATGTCAGAACCTCGAGGGCCAAGATTGCCATTGAAGAACTTATTTCTCTCAATCACCTGTCACCAGCAGATGGGGATGTTGTGTTAAGAGAATATGCTAAGTTTTGTGCACTTCCTGAAGTTCTGAAAGCAACAAAGTTCTTTAACTGGAAAAAGGATAGCCTAGATAAGTTTTTGTTTCAACTGCTAAGCTCGGCAATGGAGAATGCCCATAACCTGTTTGTTTCTTTCATTCAGCGTTTTTTGATTTGCTTTCATGGTAATGCAGCAGTTGAGAGAAGTTTTTCTTTCAATAAGGAGTTCTTAGTGGAAAATCTTCAAGAGAAATCTTTGGTTGCCCAAAGACTTGTTCATGACCATGTGTCTTCTCTTCCAGGTGGGTTTAAAAATAAATGCTTTCTGAATGTAAGTTAGACTTAAATATTTCTTTATCAATAATTTTAAATCTCAAATTTTTTATGTTACAGGTGGAATTGAAACTTTTTCTCATACTATATCTAAACAGATGATTTTAAACTTCAGAAATGCTGCATCAAAAAGAAGAGATGACCTGATGAAGAAGAAGATTAAAGAGGATGAATCTGTGAATGCAAGGAAAAGAGCAGCACATGAAATTACGCTCTTAGAATTGAAAAAGAAAAAAGTGCTGGAAGAAAAGAAAGAAGAACTCTTAGAAATAGACAGGGATTTGAAAAAACTTAGGAACAAAATATGTTTATAAATGACAGACTATATTTCAAATACCTGTTAGTTTCGCCTATTTATTTATTTGTAAATTAAGTCATTATCGATTATTTGGATTTATTTTTCATTACCCTCCAAAGCTGCTTAAAGTAAAACTTTTTTAAGGTCAAGTTTAGCATTTTAAACTGCATGTGATCCCATTTATTTAACAATAAGCTTAACCGTTGATAAGTAAACTAGACCTATATTCAATATCCGTTTTAATTTAATACAATTTTTAGTAAAAAAAGTCACCAAAAATGACAGAAAGTGGGCTCCAAAAGTCACCAAAAGTCACTGATTTTTGGAAAGGAAGACCAGTAGACACCCTGATATACACGGATGAATCACGCGGGTCAACTTTTTTTTATTATAGAGATCTGAGACATCCACAGATAGCAGCACCATGGTCACACATTTCCGTTCCATGCGACTTCCGTTCAGTTCACGAAATTACTCCCACCAAATGCCGTATACCGATAGCTAAGATGTTACACATAAAAAATATTTAAAGTTACGTAACAAGCCGGGTGGTGTGGGTCTGGCAACAGAGGACTCTCGTGTACTCTGAGCGCGAGGCGGACCGCGGCTGCAGCCGTGCGCGTCACGGAACAGCGCTTCGTGCCACCGCTCCGTGCAATCGCGCGAACCACGCGCCGGCAGTTCGCGGCTATCGGCTGCGAGGGGAAGCGAGATAGCGGCGCGCTGCGGCGGAAGTGGAACCACTGCGAAGAACGATCTCGTGGAGGAACACGTTGCGGCAGGGAATCCCGGGGTTCGTGAAACAGTTCTCCGCACTTAGCTCCATTGCGTGTGTCCGCAGAGTCCGCTACACAGTAAATAATTGTCTGTACTTTTACAAACATTTCCTTTGGAAAACAGTTTCCAAGAAATATTGTGTAATGCTACAATAAATATATTGTAACTTTGTACAACACATGGCTATGGTTATACTTTTTTCGATATGAAACTGATTATTTATTACCCAAATTGGAGCATAAATATTTATGTCTCAATTGATATTTCAGTTAAGAATTTTTTTTTAAAGCATCGAAAAGATAATAGAATATTCAACAATTTGACACTTTTTGGTTGAAAGGTGCTTATTTTGTGCGCAGTTAATACTGGAAAGCTATTCAGGAAACGGTTTACAAAAAATTAACTACTGGAGGTTTTGGGATAGCACAAAGCATAAATGCCCGGGTAAGAATCCGAACCCAGTATTACTGCGAACACTCTTTTGTAGTGATACAGTTTATGAATAATTATGTCTGTTCCATTCAAGAAAACAAATAACAGAAAAGCGATAATTCCTTCGTATTGCTCGCAAAATTTGCCATTTAAATTAGTTCGTAACATAGCCGAGAGTTATCACGCACGGCATTATTTTAAAGATATATACCTTAAATTTTGGGTCCAAGATTCGTATGATAAGTGTACTTGCAACATCAGAACATATGAATTTGCTCGTTACTAAGGTTAGATGTTATACATCTTCAACAGATCGTGTCTGTTCGAGCTGGTCAGCTCCAGCCACTTCGACTGGACCAGTTGCGAACACAGGTAGAGTGCGAATGTTGACTGACAGTGGACAAGTTGGCGGACGCTACGACAGTTGACGATCTGCTGATTGACACTACTACACTCTATTGACTAACATATAAACCAATGTGGCGGTAGTGTACTCTAGCAGATGACAAGAAAATCCAAAATGGCGGATTAAAGGTGGCTGCAATTACGTCATACCGGTTGACGTAATGTATATTTCGTGGTAGTAGTCAGTCTGGTCAGTTAGAATTGTTTGTAGAAATCATTGTTTATTTTGTTGGCGGGATTCAAACCAGTTCCTAAAGCTCAGTTGAGACCAAGACGATGATGTCGCCATGAGCATTCCTGCATCGCTCGTGTAGTTCGTGGTCCCGCCACTCCGGATGCATAAGCGCACGCAGGGAATGCCAAGGCCTCGCGAGGTGCGCGCGACGACCAAGGCTTTGTTCGCGAGATCACGAGATGACGTGCTCTCCATACAAGCGTCGCCCCGACAGCCGAGCGCTTATGGCTCGTTGCACCATTCTGCTCTTCAATCTGCGATCCAACGATCGTGGCCCAAGAATGATCTATGGATTCATTCTTCTAAGCGTTGCGCCAACAAATACTGGTACTTGCGTGAACAAAAGTTCATATTTTCCAATCTGCGACAACAGGTAGCAGCAGTGTCGAAGAAAGTTCAAGTGCATTTCTATTGGTGGGCTGGAACGATATGAGTCGCTACAATCGACTGTGACTGGATGAACAAACGGTTGATGCGATTTCCACAAGACATATATTTGCTGCCTTATCTTTTGAATTTTAAGAACAACTGAAAACACACACTGGTATTTAAAGTTAATACAAACCGTAAGTTGAAAATATGAATAGGTTTTGACTTAAAAAAAGCTTTTATTTTATTTGGAATGTAATCACATCGAAATAAATTACTAAAACATAAAACTAAAATATATCAATCTTTCATACGTTTGAAAAATGGTAGTTCACGCGAGAAGAGGTAACATTTTTGATACCTACGTGTGTTATTTATATTATCTGCAATTGTATAAATAATACTCTAATGTTTACGTCTAATTAAATTTACCTACATAGTCCGTGAAAATGCCGGGCACATCTGCTGGCACGGTGTCAAACCGAGGTCACTGCCGTGAACCAACCAGAGAGTCTGCTCACATCCAAGTACCAGTGATCTCCACTGAGCGCTCACAATTCAATGTTGCAACAGAAAATGTGATTGAACGATGACCAAACCCGCTAATGACTCGAGATCTCGCCTGAACTCTTATGGTGAAACTGGCCATTAGTGAGGGTACATGATATTTTATCACTCTCAAATAGGTTGGGGGGGGGGGGAACTGACGTTACATGCTTGGTATTTTCTAGTGCACTCGTGGACAAACAGATGGTATAAAAAAACCTGCAGCAATGTTTGCGTTTCCTGATCGGTCGAGTTTCTGTCGGATGCATGCCAACTGTCGGCACACGAATGATTGAAATTCTGTGCGGAAGCAAACGCGCCCTGAATGGCTTGGCCAAATAGGGTAATGGCTTCTCTTGCAGACGGGCGCAAATCACGAGCGACCTCCAGGATGGACTCCACAATTAGCTGCGGACTTGTGGAACGTCTCAACTGGGTAACTTGTGATTCGATACTTCTTCGCATGAGTGTATCTATTTGGCGTTATGTCATCCAAATTTACAGTGAATCAATAGCAGATATATAATTCTATCAAATCATGAAGTGAATCTGCGAATATTTCCGGTTTCTACTCATAGCAGCCATTTGAGCGTTCATAATTTTTTTTACCAAAAAAATTACCTGGTCTTAAACATTTCATAAGCATTTTACATCACCTATTTGTAGAGACCTGCAAAATAAGCGGATTCATTCGGTGATAGGCTAGAATTCAAACACATATACCTCTTAGATAATTTTACTATTGGCTTAGGTACTGTTCATCTGGACGAATCTCAACCAGTTATAAACCCTCAACCATAGAAGGATCGAATCACAGACAAACAAGTTGGCAGCCAATGAACTTGCGTTATTTGCCCGAGTGTACAGGGGTATGTGCAGTCGATCCTGAAGGCCATTGAAACCGCGAATTTTGCAGGTCTCTACCTATTTGTCTTTTAAAACCATATCTGAACTCACTTTTAAGCATTTTTTTTTTTCAATCAGAACAATAGTGGTTTCCAAAATTTCTGCACGCTTTTGAGAATTACAACTAAATTTTTCACTCTAGAAATGAAAATTTCACCCCCTATTATTTACGGAAGGACCAGTTACGTATTTTAATTAACCTTAAAATGTAAACGTGTTTGTGTGTTTATAACCGCTGTGATATGAATTTTAAAATTATAAACTCATTCCAGAATTAACTAAATAGGTATTTCTCCTTAAGAGCCCTGCCTACATGGGCACACATACGTTGTGCAGGACTTCAGGAAAATCAACGTTATTTCAAAAATACTCAAGATATCCGAGTGGGTTCTGTTTACGAAAATCATTTAAGAATTCGCCGAAGTCCGAAAAGCACTTTTGATTTCGGTTTTAAGTTTTAAACTGTGTGTTTAGAAGAGTAAGAATGGCTAAAAGGCTTGTTTTCGGAGTGATTTGTATGCGTAAAACAACCGGTACATATTCTTGAAAACACTTAAGAGACTTGCATTACACCTTTACCGTCATTTCTATGCCATATAATGTTATGGTCACCGCTCAAATTTCACAGTTCTATGCATGACGAGAAGCCTGCGTGTAAGTTCACAGCCTTGCACTTAGAGGCGATACGCGCCAGAAGCACCAGCGAACGTCAATCTTATCATCCCGCATCACTAGCACACATACTCCCCTTAACATACTGTTAGGACGCGGCCAGCGACGAGGCTAGCCAGTCTGCAGGAGGGGCGCGATGCAGGTAGCACCCGCCGTCTCCCACCAGCACGACAATCCCATTGGCAGCGGCGTCTCTCTACCTTTCTTGAAGGTTCCACATGTTTCCAGAGACCCGTCTGCTTGAAGTGGCGTAACTAGGACGCCATTGTTCTCACAGCTTCGAGTGTTAGGTCGGGGATCCTGATGACGCGACATTCGAAGAGCTTTGAGATCTTTCCAATGCGGGACATGGGGGAAGGGGGGTTTGTTATATAAACATGGTGGATGACCCGCGAGAGCAATGGAATGAAAAATATGAGTGAAGCCTTGGCGAGCGATAGTGGGCGGTGGGATTCGTGTGCGAAGATCGGAGCATCGGGGACCGAAGCATGCGAGACGGTGTTGTTTAACGAGTGAGTAGTGCGAGACAGTGTGTAAAGACCGAGGTGCACGGTAAGAGACGATCAATAGAGAGAGCCACTGTTGAGCCGAGATCCAGTGGTAAGAGTAAAATGAAGAGATCTCTGGAAATCTGATAGGGATATTGCCTTTAGGACAAACTCCTATTAGGACAAATGCCTATTATGGCTAACGCCTAGATGCGGTGTCCTCAGGATAAGCGAGAGGTTGAAGTTTTTTTTAGGGGTAAACTACTTCAAAGCAAATAAACTTTAGGGACAATCGGGAAGTAAGAGGGCAGGAAAGAGATCCCTTTCGGATCGTCCTACGGATATTCGAAGATTTCAAAGTTAATATTTTTGGAACATTCTTAAAGGTACCTGATGTTTTTGGAATATATATTCTCAAATATTTTGGAAAGTATAATAATATCATATATAATATTATACTATTTAATGAATTATATAATAAAATATATATAACATAACATTAATACAGTAGATAATAATATTATATAATATGTATTCTCGAATATTCCAGAAACTCTAGATTAAATTTTCACTTATGCAGCCAAACAGTTTAAATTTTTTGCTTTTTAATGCATCCAGCGTTTTAGTGGAATTTTTATAACATACTCCATAAAAATGGCGTTTCATGAGCTTGGCAATGTCTTGCAGTTGGGTTATGTGCTTTGAAGTTAGTGAAAACTCATGAAAATAACATACATACTTACTCCCATGAATGCTAAGTATAGCAAACAAATTTATCCGTCTCTTGCGCTAAAGGCTGCTGTAATAAAAAGAACAGTTCCAGACAAAATATTTTGGTAAATTTAGACGGTTTGCAACAATTTTGAATGTCTTTGTATTGTGTCTACTAAGGGAGTAATGTTTTTTTCTGCGACCTCATTTTGGCCGTCTTCGCAGTGAGATTAGATCGTATCAATTTTTTTTTTTTAACTTTTCAGAAGAGGCTGTTTAGTTCATCGACACGCTCTGTATATTAATTAAATATATTAAGTTTACTGTCATCGAGATAAGTGAAATTTATGGCAGCAAGAATCTGACCACTCCTTACTACAGTAAGGTATGCTTGCGCGAGTGATTAGCGGCCGCTTGCAAGAAAAGCGTTTGCCTGGTTTGGCCGGGTCATTCAGGAAGCGTTTGCTTCCGCAAAAAAATTGCCGTGACTCAGCGGAACACAGACAACGCTACAGTGCTTTTAACACTCAACTAGTCTCGGTTTTTTTTTGTAATATTATTTCTAGATGCCGGAGCTTGAAGTAAGGGGAAAACTCGCTAATAAAGGAACCCTTAAGGGGCCCACCTAGTTAGAGGTGTATCTGTGTTCGTGAGGTGAGATGATAAGCGCGACGTTCGCTGGTGTTTCTAGCGTGGTATCGCCTCTAAGCGCAAGTCTCTGAACTGGCGCGCAGTCTTCTCGTCGTTCATAAGACAACTGTGAAATTTGAGCGGTGACCGTAACATAATATAGCGGATAAATGAAGAGAAATATGTAATGTAAGTCCCTTAAGTGCTTTCAAGAATCTGCACTGGTTGTTTTATGCCTAAAAATTACTCTGAAAACCAATACAACGTTTCTAAAATTACAGTTTAATAACTTGATGCAGAAATCAAACTACTTATCGGCCCTCAGCGTACTCTTGAATTCTTTTCGTAAACAGACCCCACTCGTTTATCCTGAGTTGTTTTCAAATTACGTTGTTTTCCCTGAAGCTCTGCACACCGTGTGTGCCCAGGCAGGAGGGACCCTTAACTCGCCCATTAAATATAGTGGCAGGACTTGAACCCACGAACGTGCGGTCGCAAGATAGTTTGGGTGGGTGGGGTAGGGGAAATTACGAAATAAAATGACAAAGGGGGCACGGAACAGCAAAGATACCAGAGCCTCAATTTAGTTTATTATTAGCCCTAAATGCCCGCTGTTTTCGAAATCACTTATCTCCCAGCATCCCAAGGGAGCAAGCGACCCTCCATGTCCAACACGGATAGTTTTTTTCTCTCTCCTGTCGGCACCGCCAAAGGGGTGTGTGTACCCACGTTGGGGGGAGGGGGTAATTTTTCGAGGGCTGGAGCTGGGGCGGATCCCCAGGGACGGGGCCAGTCCACCGCCGGAGCCCCCGTCACGAGGCGATCATCAAACACGCCGCGTGGGGCCGTGGGGTTACATTGTTACATCGGTGCTTCCTCAGCGCCGCACACCCGCTGCAGCAAGGCAGCAGTCGCGCGCCGCGGAGCGGGCACTCGCTGCAACAAGTTTTCATGTTGTGCGGCGGGAAGTGCGGGGGTTAGCCAGAAAAAGCTCTTCAAACTATAACTTTGTTTTAAAGAGAAAACTAACGCGATAAATATAGTAAATAGGGATTCGAAAAATTCTCGGTTTCAGTTACCTCTAGGATAGAACACATTCCTCTGCACATTTTGGCAAAACTCACCTGCTCATTGGTTGCTATCTTCTTTTGGTGAGGTTTTCCATTTTGGCTCAGAGTCTCTCACTTAGACTGTGGGCCAATCAGAGAAGCAGGTAAAATGTATGACTGTTTGATTTTCTAGCCTATCGTGAAATGAATTCACGAATTTTTCCGGTCTCCAATAATAAGCTGAGACAGGAAAAATTCGCGGGCTTCATTTCGTGATGTACCAAAATTCAAATAATTATACATTTATTCTGCTTCCGCTATTGGATCACTGATAATCTGGAGGCCTCTCGGCTAATCAGAAATAATCAATAAACTAATTATTGAAATAAATTTCAAGTTGCCCATTTGAGACGCCACACAAGTCAGCATCCAACGAACAGGTGACGTTTGTCCAAGTAAGCGGAGGATTACAGAGTCTATCCTGCAGGTCACTGAACACATGAATCTTTCCAGTCGTTAGTATCTAATATAGTAAGTAGTGGTTAGAGCTACGGATGTTTCGTGGATTTATTGGGTAGCAATTAATATTTAACGCACACATGTCACGTTGATGATTGGACTACAGTGTTTTTGACACGCCCTTGACAACTTTGTGCCAGTTATAAACAAGCAGAAGAAGCAGCAGTACAACCACTCAACAAAGGACCTTATTATCGACCAATGCTCATTAATAAAAAAAGGAGTTGATTATGTATAGGCAAGCTGAGTACAGCCTGGAGTGAAATGAATACGCGAAATAATCGTGACACTATGTATTTACTACCTGTCCCTTAGTCTTCGTTTGCGTGGACAGAATAATAATTATGTTATTTAGGTTATTTACATAGAACATATGGACCGTTAGACATGCACACTAAACATAAAGTTATATATTAAGCTTATCTGTAAACGTCATTTTTGGTTTTGTATCCAGGAACAATCACAGACATTAAGTGGAATCATTAACTGGAGTACACGCTACGTAACCTCATAATTAACCTTTTTACTGCCGAGTTGACAAAAACACTGCAGTAATTTTAAATTGCCTAAAGATATTTAAAATATATGTTTTATGTTATTGAATGATATTTGATGATAAACTTACAAATACTGTCCATTATTTTTTTGATCTTAGACTCAAAATATGTCATATTTTTATTTTATTTTGCTACATAATTATCATACCCTCGGAAACTTTTGAGACATCACAATTATGTTAATACTAAATTAAACCTGGAGTTACTAAATATAACTTGTTCGTTTTTATCGTTAAATTTTTTGAAAAGACAGACAAATATTTTTTAATGTTAGGTTGGCGTAGGTATCTATTTTACCAATGGGAATAAAATATTACTTTCGAAATAATTAGAAATTACTGACATACAATGAAAATTCAAAAATGGCAAAGAACTCTAGGTGGGTAGCATGTAACCTGTGGTAGATTTCATATTGGTAATGGAACAAGTGGCATGAATTAATGATCAGTTAACGTTTCTATAAGAAGTTACAAACAAATCAGATCTCTGAAAAACAGTGTTAAATTTGTTTCTGGGCAGTGTTTAGGAGTTTTGTGTAACAACGCAAAATAAACCAACAAAAATTCATAAACAGCAAAAATAATGGAGTTTTGAAAAGACAGGAAAGAAGAGTGAGAAACTTAAAAATTGAAATTTTTGGCATGGGGGAGACATGAGGAGTAAACTATATTGCACATGGACAATGAGTGTAAAATTCGACGAGATAGTCAAATTTAACCGCGATAAATAATCATCTTCAGAGACTGTAAATATTCGCGAATTCATTTCGTGATTGGCTAAACTTCAGATAGAATAGTTTATTTGGGCGGATTATGCTATTGGCTCGCAGTTTGGGCCAGCGAGTTACTATCATCCACAGAAACATCGAATCACGCGGCTATACCCCGTCCGGAAGTCTTAGAAGTCTGCATGCAGTGGACAGGTGACATTACCCCGAGTAAGCAGATAATAGTGAAGGCTACCTTAGAGGTCATTGAACATCCTCAATCTTCCCAAGTTTCTGGTCATGGAGTCCAGCCGGTTGGCTAGATATACCGCGAAATGATAATATGTCAAGATTATCCTTCCACGAATAATTTCGTTCCGAGTGGTATAGCGGGCCTTGACTTGATTGGTTCTTCGCCGGAGGTCGCGATGCGTAACGCGGTCCGCGCTCTACATTCATATTACAACGGCCCCAAGACTTCCGGTACGGGGGGCGATCTAATTATCGCGGCTTTTGTCAGCTCCGCGGGGGTTGCATAACAGACAAGGCCCAGCAAGGATGGAATCCCACCCCCAAGAGGGCATCAATAATTCCGCGCGGCCCACCCTCTGACCCGGCTATTGTCTGCTGCTTGCTTAACCTCCTTGGCTTCGTCCAGGACCCGTCTTCCTCCTAGCTCGTCGTGGTTAACTATTCAGCCGCTGGTCCCGGGCGAAGCACTGCCGTCGCTCGCGGAGACTTTACACTTGTGCAAACCATAAACTAACGATGATGTAGACTGCGCGCGAAACTGCGCAGTAAAACTGTGGGTGGTCCCAAAAATGAATGGCTTAATTTTAACGTCAGGTCGTCTGCAAGAGTGGCCATCAGCCGCGCAAAAACAGTTGTTATTTTTGTGCTGACAAAGGTGTGTACTGTACTAGAAAGAAACTCAACCAGTCACGACGCTACGTTGTTTTTACACAAACTGGTCTTCTCGAAAAAAAAAATCCTTTAAGTTGGTAGCACTGGATCGAAATATCTTGGCAACTAGATTGCAAGTAATTCCCTTACTGTTGTTTTCTTTTTTCTTTTACTGTGCACGCTTCAGTTCGTTCTGAGATGACCCGCAGTCTGTGGTCGCTGAAGCACGTCGTCCACTCGGCGAGGGTCGGCGCGACTCGGTTCACAGGCACCGAGTCTGTGCCCAGGTCCAGGCGAGTCGTGACCTGCCACAACCGCGCAGCGGAGCGCTAGCCGTCCCTCGGGTCCCAGCTGCTCTGTCGTGCGGCTCCGAGGGCTGGGATGCTGTCAGTGTTCAGGCATCCGCGAATGCGAGTGCACATATCTGTTGCCGATATTCGCGAATACGAGTGTTTAAAAAGAAGTTGATTATTTATAACACTAAATGCAAAAAAATAATGTTAAAGTATTGGCAAAAATGTTTAAGATGAGAATAACGTTATTATTTGATTAAATAAATATTTTTTAAAAGTTAAATAATTAAAAAAAACTCAAAATATTTTTTAAGTAAAGAATGTGAAAAGTTTAAGGGAGTAATATGTTTTATGCTTAAATAATGCTTCTTTTGTTTTCTAATGAATGTTGATTATTTATAAAGACATTACTTTTTTTTTTGTTTTCCACTTCAGGAATTTAATCAAGTGATTTGCAATTTATGTTTAGTCTGTAAGTTTCAGTTATTGTTAAAGTAAAGCCTGGTAAAATATATATTTGCAATGTTACCTTAGGGTAAAAACTTAAGTTTTTTTTTTAAAAAAAAAGAGCAAATAAAATGCTGATAAATTCATATATTTTTCTTAATTAATATCATTTTCACATTAAAAAAAAATATGATGTACTGATATTCATATTAGCAAAATATTCGCATGAATTTTGCGAATGTCAAGAAATATGCGAATGCGAATATTCGTTACGTCACTATCGGATACAGCGTGAAGCCCTTCTATTCAGCTGATGATAAACGCCATGTTTGCAGAACGTTTAAAAGAATGGCTGAAGTGCAGTTTTTGCATTCCGGAAACTGTATTTAAGTAAATACGGACGGGAATTCTAACACTCACTCATTAACGGTCATTAGGAATGGTCAAGCACCGTCTGCGCAATGACTGGCCGTCACAATATGGCGATGATGGTTAGAATGTGACCAACTACGTCACAGCAAGCCATTGCCTAACGATTCCTAACTCAATGTTATAGCTAGAGGCACTAAAACTGTAATATATTTACGGTAGGTTTACAAGAATTTTTTTGTGTACTTAACTATAGAAATATGTTATTTAAATGGTAGAGGTTAAACTTTCTACAAATTCTAACAATTTTGTGTGGGGCTTATAAAATGTTTGCAGTGACACTATGTTTGTTTATCTTAATTTTGGAGGTTACAATATTTATTATTTTTTCCATACATTTCCTTCAACAGAGACCTCCAAATTTCACATTATTTTCTAATTAGACTCCATTACTATACTACTGTCGGTTATTTATTGGCTGCAAGAACTTTCTACTTTTATTCCGGGTCGCACATGTTTCGTTCAGATGTTTCTAAGGTTTCAGTGATTGGTAGAGATTGGAATAATTCGCGGCTTCAATGACCTCTCGGATAGACTCCATAGTTCTCAGAACACTTTGACAAATTTACATTGCTGATTGGCTGCTTGCTGACTTGTTAGGAGTTCTGACGTAGTGGCCTGTGATTTGAAATTTCTTGTGTTGAGGGTTTCTCATTGGCCGATAGTCCTCCTTGTAAATTGTTAGCCAATGGCAGATCAAGCTCAAAGGTAAAAAATATTTGCACTCTAACCTAGCACGAAATGAATCCGCAAATTTTTCCGGTCTCTAGTTATTGGCTTCTAGTCGTTGGGTATGTCAAATTGCTAGAGATCCAAAGACAAAGGTCATTTGCATATACGAAAATGAGCAATCTAGACTGTCGCCGAATGGTCACAATTTTCCATGTTCTCTGCCATTGAGTAAAATGATGTATGCTAGAGGAAGGCACTATGCATTTTATAATTTTGTTTTTCTATATTTACAAAAAATAAATCTTGAGCACCTGGTTCGGAAGGAAATTCTTTGTAAACTCACACTATAGATATTGTTTTACAATGAAAGGTAAAGGTGGATTAATTTGGTAAATTTAGTAACCCATGTACAGGCGGGTTGCTTAATTATACAATGTTTCCTTAGCAACACCTGTTGAGCCAGTTATAAAAAAAGAGTAACCCAGTCCATAAGATGAAGAGACTTGTTCCAGGTATTGAGCAATGGGCACAAGTAAAGTAGATTTTAGGGGCATGCAAAATTCGCGAAAATATTCCGAGTCCATCTGAAAGTTAAAATACTGTAGCATCGTCTGTGTTTCGTGATTGGGTGAGTTTCTTTGACGTAAATGATGTCTATTGTTAAAACACCAATCAAAGCTATTCAGTGTGAAAGAAAACGCGTCCTGAGTGGCTCGGTCAAATAAGGCAACGACTTTTCTCGCAGACGGCTACCAATCACAAGGAAGAAACCGCTGGTGCGGGTGTACCTTTTTGCAGTCTAAATAGGTGTTAAGATTTTTTTCGCGAAAAATGCCTGCCCCTATAGATTAGTTATACATAGGGAACGGTATTTCCAAGCGAAAAAAAAACCTACAGGCTTATTGCACTCCAGCAACTTATGCCTGCACCAGCAGTTTATTTCTCGTAATTGTCGGCCATCTGCAAACAGAAGCCATTGCCTTATTTGGCCGGGTAATTCAGGATGAGTTTGCATCCGCAAGGAATTGCTGTGATTGGTGTGCTGACATTACACTCGTGTCTAAGAGGAACCCAACCAATCAAAGAAACACAAACAATGCTACAGTGTTTTAACATACAGCTGTGGTCCTGCCTTTTACCAGAGCATAACATTTTCGCCACTAATAATTAGTGACTGGAAAAATTTGCGGTTTCATTTACCTCCAGGATGGACACCACAGTCCTATACACACTTGGGCAAAACTCCCCTGCGCATTGGTTGCATGACAGAAAGGTATCTAATCTGGGTTGCCTGTGATTCGATACTTATTCTGATGAAGGTTTCTAATCGACTCAGAGTATTTCAAATACACTTTGGGACAATTATAAACATAATAAATTTGTCTGTACTTTTAAAAAAGAGCTCTCTGGAAACCAGTTGCCAAGAAATATATTGTAGCTTTGTACAACATATAGCTGTGGTTGTTTTTTAATACATGAAATACGTTTTTCGAGATAATACTGAGTATTTCTTACCAAAATTGGCTCATACTATTATATTTTTATTAATATTTCATTAATCATAATTTTTTTCAACCATGGAAAACATAATCGAATATTTAAAAATGGGACTTTATTTTAATTTAATATGTTTATTAATATGCACAGTTAGTACTGAAAAAATTTTCAGGGGTCGGTTTACAATAACTTAACTATTGGAGGTATTGGGACAACAGAAAGCATACATGCCCGGCTAAGAATCCGAACCCAGTATTACTGCGAACACTATTTTGTAGTCTATGCATATTTACAAATTTAGAAATGCCTATAATTTTACGTGAATATTTCTGTTCCATTAAAAAAAAACCTACAGTGTAGAAGCAGGTAAATGTAAAACTGTTTGAATTCTAGCCTACCGTGAAATGAATCCGCGAATATTACCGGTCTCTAATAATAATGCTTTCATTTGGTACTACATCTTTGTTGTTAATGTGTGTTTTGATATCATTAGCGAAGTATATCCCGGAAAATAGGGGGGGGGGGGGGGTATTTAAGAAGCCCTTTAAATATCTTACAAAATTGTGACTGTGAAACATGGTTTTAAACGTAAACGCCAAAACTATGTTTAATGGAAAACTTTCAGTATATTTAATAGTTTTCTGCTAATTTCATATAGGCCCTATACCTATAGGTCAAAATATGGGCAACCCATTCTGGGCACCCCCGACAACACCTCACATCGCCACCATTATATTAATTCCACTGCTCCAAATATGTTTTTGATTCAACGTAGATGGTAAATAAAACTATTTTTTTGCAATCATTACATTTTTAAAATATATCACAAGTTGGATAGTACGCGAAAAATACCAGTTTTTTTTTACATACTCGACGATATACAAGTATGCATCTTTCAATACAAATAATTCAGTTCGTCTTCTCCTCCAAAATTTGTTAGTATTCAAACACTACGATTTTCAAGAAAATATTTATTGTTACAATTACTCTACCAGTTTAGCGCCTCCCCCCCCCCCTTCCTAAATGCGGCGTCCGGGACACAAGCCTCGTCTGCCCCCCTCTAGTTGCGTCCCTGCACACTACCATTAAAGTATGTCTTAAGCGCGTCTCTGATGAAGATATTCATCTACTCTCGCTCTCGCTACTAACATATCTGTGCTCTCATCCGTTGCTCCTGCACAACTCGTCGCTGCGCTCACAGTCTTGCTGCGTCCCGCCGCGGCAGTTGTTCAGCAGCCTGCTTCCTTCGACGTCGACGGCTGTCTTCGGGGCGGCGACCCGGCGTGTTCCTGGAAGACCCCGCCCGGGGTCGCTAGGGGCGACACTGGCGCACGTAGCACTCGCCTCTTCGCCTCTACGCGCCAGGCACCTTCGGGTCGGTTACGCGCCTCTATGGCAATTTAAGAGGAGACAATATCGTTTTAATGGCTTAATTTTTAAACATGAAGGATCTTTTCACGCACCTGTGTACAAAAAAAATTTCTTTCTTATAAAATCGCACGAAAAAATTCCATTTCAGCCTTGTCAAAAAAAAAAGTCATGAAACTAAACCACCATAGGAAGGTGCATTTGGATCACGCATATAGAGATTAATTGTACGTAAAACACTGTAGCGTTCGTTTGTACCTATATCGTGATTGGTTGAGTTTCTATCAGGCTCACTCCCTCTGTCGGCTCACGAATCACAGCAGTCCTGTGCGGAATCAGAACGCCGCTTTGAACTGCCTGGCCAAAATGAGGCAATGGTTTCTCTTGCAGTCGGCCGCAAATTAAAAGACAGAAAAACGTTGGTGCTGGAATGCCTTACTGCAGTCTAAAGAGCGGTTATATTTGCCCCCTCCCCCTCCCCCAACTCCTCCCGAGAAAACTAACCTGCCCCTGCAAAGTTATCGTGAAACCCACTGCCAACTCTTTAGCAGAATATTCGGTCACTGTCACGACGAAGCGGGCCTGCTGCGTCATCTCGCCCAGTGTAATCGAGCCTACATCAACACACTGTTCGTGGAAGGCACCATCCCACAGGACCACTCAGCCCTCCCTTGCTCACTGCGATACACCAAGAGAAGCCTGTTTATTATTTTGGGGTAGAGTTACAGGAGGGGATCATTCCTCAACCCTTCCGCTTACCCCCTCCCCCCTCCTGCTTCCAAGATATTTAAGGCTCGCTCTCTTAACATGAGCATTATTGATGTGTAACATCTTAGCTCTCGGTTACGGCATTTGGTAGGAGAAATTTCTAGAATGGAACGGAAGTAGCATGGAACGGAAATGTGCAACCACGGTACTGACATCTCTGGCTGATGGCGTGAACCAAATTTCACAAAGACAAAGAATAACTTTATAGTATTAACTGTTTAATGAACAAGATGGGCAGTTGTTTTTTTAATTCTTTATCGAAAATCAGGCCCAAAGCTGAGGTTTAGTAAATTACCAAATGTTTTTCGCTTTTATCGGACCCATTTCATTAGTTCAAAACTTTGGTCTGTTAATCAAATGTTTCAACAGTCGACGTAGCTGCT
Source organism: Bacillus rossius redtenbacheri (assembly GCF_032445375.1). Lineage (NCBI taxonomy): Eukaryota > Metazoa > Arthropoda > Insecta > Phasmatodea > Bacillidae > Bacillus > Bacillus rossius. Next base: position 279,194,113 of record NC_086330.1, on the reverse strand, counting down.
CCGGCAACGAATTCTAGTGGCAGGTGCGTGAAATACATGTAATTAGCGTAAAGAAATATAGTTCTGAACATAACATGCTTATACTTATTACGCTAAGCATTATTAAAAAAATCTACGTTAAATTTTGTGTCCGATTTTCGTATTATAAGTGTATTTACAGAATGAGAACATATGAATTTACTCGTTAACGTAGTTAGTTGTTACAAATCAATGACGAGACCCGAAATACTAGAACACGTGTTTTTTCAAATGTTTTCCATGAAAATCTAACTCGTTAGGACTCATGTATTGTGTTTCTTCTCAATTTTGATAAAATATCTAATAGTGCTACGATTATTTCGCGGATTTAGTTCGCTTCAGGCTAGCCTTAACTTTCCTATACATAAAGTTGTTAGTCAAGGTCGATAACATGTGTCTGGACAAACACTTCTTGTTTATAACTGGCTTTAGGTTGTACAGGACGTGTTAGCAGCACTTTAGTCCAATCATTAACATGGAACAGATATATGTATGCCTTAAATATACTTTGCTACCCAATTAATCCAAGAAATAATCGTACTATACTAATAATAGTGGTAAAAAGTTACACAAGTTTTCATAACTACACTGTAATTTTTTTTGTACTTTTACATGGAAAGTCCTTGGACACGTTGCCAACGATATCACCTCTACTGCACGGCAGAGCTTTGCACTATTTGTAGAGACTGGAAAATCTCGTGGTTTCAAAGACCTGTAGTATAACTCCACGACCACCTACATCTCGGGCAAATGCCACATGATCATTGGCTACTGACTTTTGAGATCTATCAACTGGTATGCTTCCGATTGGATACTTCTTTGGTTGGAGGTTTTTCATTGGCTCAAAGTCCTTCAGATAAACTGTGAGCCTATCACAGAAGCAATATGAAGGTACATGTGTTTGGATTCTAGCATAACGCGAAATTTATCCGCGAATTCTTCCGGTCTCTAACCATGTGTAGTTTTATAAACCTCTGCCTTGCAGATTTACAAGTGATTATCTTTAGCCACTGAGTTCCGAGAAATTTCTTCGTAAAAGTAAAAATATTTTTTTTTTTTACAGTTTAGGATCACTTTTGTGTGCCTTCTACATTTCGAAAAAATCGTTTAGTATATATCTGATGAGAAAATTTATGTGCATACAATAAATGCACCAGAGCTATTGGAATAAATGTAAAGGAAAAATTCCCTAATTAATAGTTATGACAAGAAAAATGAAACAAGCACCTCATATGGCGGCCCGACGCGACGCTAGAACACAATGGCATGACTAATATTAATTTTTGGGCACCGGGTCAGCCTGCAAGTGTTTGGAGACGGTCGTGATCCGGCATAATTGTGAAACACGAAAGATTAATTCGGTTAGGGTTTCTCGGGAAAGAACTTCCGAGAAACTGTCTGTGGTCTGCGTGCTCATGAATAATTAATCATGTCAGAGGGTTTGGCGCGAACCACCGCCGATAACGACTCATTCCTGTATGAGTGATTTTGAAACTAGCTGTGCGTAAAAAAAAAGTACAGTCACTGTTAGTACTTCGTCACGGGATGAGCTTCATTCTTAAATACCCGCATGTCTGACTTGATAAACTAACGGCACACAAAGAAAAATCTGTACTTCTACGAAAGATTCATTTGGAAACCAGTGCCTAGAAAAATTTTGTAATACTACAAGAAAGATTTTGTAACTTTGTGGAACACATTCTGTGGTTATTTTTTCATATTTGAAATTCTTTATAATAATGAGCATTTCTTACAAAAAATTCGAGTATAATATTATGTTATATTTGAACTAAGGTTTCATTCAAGCATAATTTTTTTAAACAACGGAAAATATAATTGAATATTTAATTATTGGACTTTATTTTGTTTTATTATGCTTTCTAACGTGTGCAGTTAATACTGGAAAGGTATTCATTGAACGGTTTACAAATAACTTTAACTATTGTAGGTACTAGGACAGAAATAATAAATGGTCGGGTAAGAATCCAAACCCAGTATAACCGCGAACACTAGTTTGTAGTGATTCAGTTGTTTTAATGTAAATCTACAAATTTACAAATAACTGTAATTTTACATGAATATTTCTGTTACATTTACAAAAAAAATACAATTTAGTATTATTAATTTAGAAGCACGCCATACTTTAAACCATTATTCGTTAAAATGACATATTGGTGGTTCTCGGATAGTAAGGCATGCTCTGAAAATCAGAGAATCAATAAAAAAAACATCAACCTACATGATCCAACCATACACTGTTCGAACAGACAGTCAATTGTGCCAGAAGCCAATGAGAAACAAAAGCTGCTCTTTCAGGAGGCCGTCAATCACAAAAAAAAAAAAAACACTTCTATAAACATACAGTATTGCCGTCTAATGTGAACTGTCGGATTGTTTCACACATAACTGTTGCCGCCCATACGTGCGTGACTCTGTTGAGCTACAGTTAGAGCTGATGCTTTAGCGAGGAAACGCGACTGTTTGATTGGATTGCACATTTCCGTCACATTTCTGTGAAACATGCCAAGTAGATGTTGTACCTCGATGTTTCTCGTGGTCAAAGGCACAACATTATCTATATATATATATATCTATATCTATATATTTTTATATATATATATATATAGTTTGAAAAAAAAACAAGCTTTAAAGTATGTTCCACATCGACAAATGAGTATCTCGGCAGGTACATTTTTCCAAAGAATTCGTCTGCGGCGCAGTAAAGTCTCGACTAACCGAGTCACTGTGGACCGCGGAAACGTCGGACGAGGCAAATCTCGGATAACACGGATGGGATAATAAATTCTTCTTGACTTTCAGTTGGCCCAGTGGTATCATTTTTTTTTCGGGGTGATGTTCCAGCTCTTCTTTAGTGCCAACTCTTTCACGTTACTCCACGATACACCCAACGAAGACTTTGCGGGGCCCAAACAAAGAACTCCTAACAGGAGGGGCATTACTGGAGGCCTGGGATGGGGTAGAAAAGGACGTTTCCACCAAGGAAAGATTGAAAAAATGAAACTCTTTGAAACAAAATTTTCAAGCCAAGCTGGAACATAAATTTTGACTGTGGTTTTGTTAATTTGTCTTAATAAATTTACAAATTATTTTCTGATAAATTATAATGGGGTTGATTTTTAAATATGTTAACGATCAAAGTCTGTCGAAATCGCGTCATTACATGAGGCAATAAAAACATTTTTTTTCTTCTTACGCAATAATGAAAACCCAATTGAAATCGAAACGTATTGACGAGCACTTTAAATTGCATGCTATTTACAATTTCATAATTCCTTTTCTCAAAAAAATTTCCATTATTTTTCACAGAAATCTTGACAAACAAGGAAAATGAAGATAAAAGAGGTCGACACAGGGCAGCCCCTGCCAGCGAGTAAATGGGTTTGATTTTCTTTATAGACTTTCGACTACTGTTAGATCACATATTCGGTCCTCAAGCTAATGTCCCAACAGTCTTTGCAGCTAATGGCGCTGTAGGTCGGGTCGGACAATTCGGAACCTCGGTTAATCGAGAATCTACTGTAGTTCTATTTTTTACTGTGAGATCCGATACTCGACATTCGTCTCTCGACCGCACCGGCGGGCGTTCGACGCGCAATGTTGCCCCACCTGGACCTGATTTATTGTCGCGCGCCGTTTCGTTGGCAGCCGTGTCGGCAGACCGCAATCCTTTGTCACCGCCTTCTCTTCCCGCGCCGTGTTTGAAGATAGTTCATCGAGCCGCGGTCGCGTCCTTTTGTCGCCGGGCCGAATGTCACAGTTATTTATCAGCTGCGCGCGCAGCCCGGCGCGGCAGAATGCCGGCCTGTCACCGTGACTAATCCGTGGGTTTTCCCGCGTCCTAGCTGTGCGAGCGGTACAACTTTCACCCGGCCGGCGTTCGTGTGTGTTTATACATCCATTTATACATACCTATACATTATATACAAACAACATATCCATTTATGCATTTATGTGAAGTAATATTAACCTTGATCAAAGACTTAAGAGAATAAAAAATAAGTAGAGACCGAAAAAATTCTCGTATTCATTTCGTTGTTACATCTCCCCTTATAAAGGATGATACGAGAAAGGCCCAAGAGGATGAAGAGGTAACAATAATATGCTAGTTACTAATATCACAACCATTTACAAACTGACGATAATTAAATATTTGTGCAGTGCATGTGATACACCGTGTTGTGGAAATCTTCGCACAACTCAACTCTATGCATCAGTATTCTGCAGGCAAATTATTTATCAGGTAGTAGAGAGCCTAAATGTATCTTTGTTGCGTGCAAGTGCACAAGGCACTGTTATGATTGACATGACCTTCTACACTGTCAAAATTAGTGAACATTTTTATCTCTTACTTATATTACTCGTTAGCAAAATATAGGTAACTATGAATATATTGCTTGCACAAACCAATAAATAAGAAGATTTAAATACGATCTTGGCTAATACTTAATCATTTCCTCCAAACTCATCACAGACTCACCTAGTTTTTGCGTGTTCGAATTGCGTACCTGTAGGTAACTGAAAAAAAAAAAATTCGCTCATTTAGTGTCCTCTGTATATGTCGTCTGCCCACCAGCTGATAAATTTTCAGAGCCTCGGATGGGTTGTTCTTGATTCGGTACTATTTCAGAGGCAGGTTTTCTATTGGCACAGAGGCCTTTTCATGAACTGTGGACCAATCGCCGATACAGTACAGAGGTAAGACTTTTGGAATTCTATCCTGGCGCGTAACCAATCTGCGGATGTTCCCGGATTCTGTCCATTTGATATACATAAATAAATGTTACCATTTAAATTAAAGTTATATTTCATCAGTGGGCTTTCTAGTTTAAAAAAAAATATGCACACCGGTTTTGTGAATGGCATTACTTGCATTCTGGAAAGGGTTGAAAATTCAGTTGTTTTATGAATTTTGTTTTACACGAAGATTTTCAAACATAATTTTTGCGCGCGTGCTCTAAATTTATATCTCTGTACCATCTACACGAAACCTTATTTCCCTGGACACTGAAGCCAGCCAGCCGAGCCAGGCGTTAAGTGGGTGTTTTGCGGCGCAGGGTTGGTCACGCAAAGAACATCAGATGCGGCGGGATCTCTCAGATTAGTGCCACGAAATTCACGGTCGGGGCGGCTCGCGGCTCATGAATTATGAGCCGCGCCGTGTAATTGGGCTGAAAGCGCCGTCCCGCCCCGGCCTCCTCGCTTCGTGAACACCGACGCCCTAGCGGGCCCGGCCACCGGCGGCCTGCAGTGACAGGCCCCAGGGAGCACCACCGCCACAGGCTGCGGGGGTGGTCGATCATTCCAGGAAACTTACTTACTATATGCACAAGTTCTGTAGGTACTTTTACAAACGATTCCTTTGGAAACCGGCTCTGTAAATAGTTAATGTAACTTTTAAAATAAGAGCAATTAATAGAATGAATAATAGTCTTCTGTGCTTCATTTCACATTGGATACTAAATTGCAAAAAATAGAAATATTATAATTAAAATCATAATAAAATATTTTATAAACTTTTAAGCGCGTCTATTTAAAAATTAAAAAATGTTTTATATTATATGAAAAAGATAATAATAATAAATTGAAGCAGACTTGAATTTAATCGTTTTCTATATGCGTTTCTTTTTATGGGGAAAAAAAGTCGAAGACGCGTGTATAAATGGCCTCTGTCTTCACAAGTCCACTTCTTCACTGATTTCGCCCTGGTTATTGGCTAGAGGTTCGTGTTTCCTGTGTTTCTAAAGCTGATGCAGGTTTAGTACAGAATCAGTGGCTGCTATGACCATGTAAAAAAATGTAACCTCATATAAATCTGGAATGAACAAAACTCATTCTACGTGAGGTTTAGGAGTCACGGCGTACGTTTCGCCATGCTTTACAGTAGGCATCTTGAATGTGTATTGAAAACCATGTGTGTAGGCCTATACAATAAGTTTGAAATCTCATTATCTTCAGTAAATTTACGAATACAAAGTTTTGATTCTTCATCTAATAAAAGCCTGAAATATACTTTTTCATACTTTGAAGACATCCACTAGAACAATCGTGGTAGGTATACTAACCAAAATTTAAAAAAAAAAAAACTTGTCGAGTCTACTTCAGAACCACTATTTTCCTTCCACTTGCAAGTTTGCCCTGTTTACTACAAAGGAACACTGAGCTCTGAAGTCGAAATACAGCACAGTTTCTGCGAGGACCCAGTCATCTGGATCTATGATGTACGCTTCTTTTATTCAGTGTTTATTCTGCGATGAGAAGTCCGCAAATATACTGTAATTTATACGATTGTAGTTAAAACTGCTGAGATTCTATTGAAACGGTTTGATTTATAATCTGATGGAAGCAGTGAAATTGCAGTTATTTCGATAATACACTTCTTTCATTTAATTTCAACCCATTCAGAAGATGCCTACCGAAAGGTAAGGTGAAAAGTCAGTTTGAACGACAACAAAATATCCGTTTTAAAAATTGTCACCACAGGCTTTCAGTCAGCAAAGCAATGTATTCACGTCTGCGACGTTTTCATATTTAGGAGTAAAAAAATAAAATTTAAAATTTTTATGACACGCAACATGCAAACGATAAATTAATAACTGTATATGACAAGGATACGTGTTGTCAGTTCACGCAGACGTTCTAATATGAATCGGCCTTTAAAGTTTATTTTTATTCTTTAAATAAAAGTTTATGTTTTTGTTACATTATATATAGTTACTTATAACATATCAACGCTTAAAATTTAACTGGATGGTAATTAATACAAAATGAATAGAGGAAACTCCCCGGTTAAGAGCTGTTGCAAGGACTGTGGGAGCGGAGTGCTAGCGCTGGTTGTTCGGAACACAGCCTGCAGCCGACCTGCAGCGAGGCTCACATAGTCGCGGCAATTACCGTCGGTACGTCTTATTCATAAGCCGGGTGCCGGCACTTCTTACAGCAAAAGCGGGTAAACAATAAATAAATTTGTACGCGGCGTGGTGCCTTGTACTGCCTCGCTGTTAACAAGTATGGAGATATCTGAATTATGTATCATGATCAAGGTAGAGGGGATAGGAGGGAACTTGTATATAGGCCCACACATGGCCGGGAGGGAAAAGAAACCCTCTTATAATAGCACCATAATCAACTTTAAAAAATAAATACCCAGGGAGAAATACTTTGTTCCTCTCATAATGCCTTCTTCTTGAAACCATTTACCGGCGTAAGCTTAGATACAGTCGGTGTCACATAACATGCCTCAGAATTGACAGTTCGCAAAACTGATACAAATGAAATGTTCTACGTACACTTCTGCCATTCTACAAACAAACACAATATGATGCTCTGCAAGTAACATTTGAGTAATGGGTACTACCGGTAGGTACTATGTTTTTGATACTGTCACATTTGAGAAAACGTAACTTGACGCAGACTATACGGACAAGACGTGAACTCACTTCTTTGGGTAATGAGGTGATATAGTTACTTTATCTCCACATGTCTTGGAGGCTCGTATAGTGTTTTCCCCCCGAAAAAAAGGAAATTGGGCAATTTCGGAGGGGAAAACTATTAAGGCCGCGATGTTAGGAAAGTGATAGTTTCCAAACTGGCGGCAGGCTTTACGTTTCCGCTCAAGGGGGGAGGGGGAGGGGAGTTATACTCCACGGGGCGCTATCTGGCGGCCGATCCCACTATTACCAGAGGCCGGCCACCCAGGAGAAACTCGATACGAGTGATGGGTGAAACAGTATGATTCAAACTTTCTGTTTTAAATCGATTAATGGAGGGTAATAACTTTATCGCACCAAAATCCTAAAACTCTTTCAGGTAGATTTCAAAGAAATACTACCTATTGTAGCCTTTACCATGGTGCGACTTATGGAAATTTTTTATATAGTCTTTCGTTTCATGGTCAATAGACCCTAAAATCATTCGTCCCTTTTTTTGGACACGATAACAGTCGCAATTTTTCACAAATCACTTCCAAACTGATACATATAATCTAGTGGTGGAAAATCTCTGTCGACTTCGATAATTGGTAATTCCGACAAAGGGATGGAAATGGGGAAGATTTTTTGAAAACTGAAAAATCGCTATAACTCCCATAATATGTAAAATAGCACATCCTTTTGAACGTATTCTAGCTCGTAGGAGTAATACCAAAAATATTTGTCTGAATAAGTTTTTCATACGACCACGACGTAAGTGGTTGAACAAACAAGGGTCAGAGGGAAAAAAAAAATGTCATACCTCCCTTCATAGGCACAGTATTGAATTCGTGCAAATTTTGTATATATCTTATAAAATTTATCTTAAAATTTTGGCTGGAACAATTTTTAATTAGACGAACAATTGCGGCAAAAAGTTGAAAACATGAGGAGTAAAATTTAAAAAAATCATAACTCCCTTATTAGCTAGACTATAAAATCTGTTCGAATTGTTTGTAAATCTAATAATTTTTATTTAAAACTTTTGCCTCAAACAATTTTTGATAAGACAAACAATTGCTGCAAATGTTTTAAAAAAGGATTGGAAAATTAAAAAAAAAATCATACACTCCGTTCCTTTTACACAATTAAATCTATTCTTTTCATTGTAAAACCTAAAAATATTATCATTATCTTTCGTCCGAAAATATTTTTATATGACCAACCATTACTGCAAGGTGTGGAAAATAACAGCGGTTGAAGACAAAACAATTTATAACATCCTTAATACGCACACTATTAAATCCGTTCGAATAGTTTGTAAAGCGTATAAATATTATCTAAAATTTCATCTGAAATAATTTTCAGAACGACCAGCTATAACTGAAAGGGATGGAAAGAACAAGGGTATAACTCTCTTTGTAAGGATACAATCAAATTCGTTGAAATTGTTTGTAAATATTATAATTTTTATCTAACATTTTTGTCTGAAAAAATTTATGATGATAATAAACATTATTGAAAGGGTTTGAAAAAATTTGGGAATGGAAAGAGAAAATAAATATAACTTCCCTACCCGATAAACTATCGAATACATTCATATTTTTGTTTAACTGTCTAAATACTTACTAAAACCATTCTTAAAAGAATTTTGGTTTACCCACCAATTACTGCACGGTGTGGAAATAAGGTTTGAAAGTAAAAAGCAATAATTTCTTTTAATAGATATACTATCACATCCGTTATAATTTATTGTATGAAACCTAAACTTCATCTAAAACTTTGGCTTAAACAGTTTTGATGAAACGAATTATAACCGTAAATACATGGTTTCAAATTTTAAAAAAATTCAAAACTTTCTTGATATAAATTTCGTTTGAATTTATTTTAAAATTTCTTAATATTATCTTAAACCTTAGTTTAAAGAAAAAAAAATTACGACCACGTTATTAGTGCAACGGATGAAAAATAGTGTTTTTTGGGTCAAACAAATTATATAATTACCTTAGTTGGCATATAATAATAAATTCGTTCTAACCTATTCAATGCTACGTTGTAAACTATTGACTGATGATTATATTGAGTTAAAAATGTTCAAAATATTTTCGCTGCCTGGAAAATGAGCAAATATTTAATAGAACATTTTGTAATATTGGAGAACATAAATGTATAATGTACATTAAGTACTTAAAATGTTCCAGAAGTTTATAGAAGTTTACAAAATATTTCCGGAATAAAAAGGTTCTTCGAAATCTACCTACGCCTGTAGACTGTGCTGAAATAGATTTTTTTTTGTTATCTGTTACAACTACGGTACGGTATAGCTATTGGGTAAAATGTATTTTTTTTCTTTTTTTTTTAGTTTGTTACGTAATGTTCTCTCCTTAAGTTTTCAGGGAATTTTAGTTGTAAGATTTCAATAAAAAATCATTATAATAATGATATCTTAATTAATGCCAAGTTGCAACTAATGTTTTTTCTACCTATCCTTAAAACACAAATTTATATTTATTTTTCAAATACTATTGTGGTTTAATGCCGAATGTAAAAACTGTTAAGATTTATTAAAAATAAAATAATAAATCGTCGTGGGAAAAACTACCGGTACCAATTAAATATTTTACTACACAGTTTTATTTATCGCCAATATTTACGTCACTAACAGATAATCTTCTAAAAATGCCTAATAATTAATTACACTTAAAAATGTTCATTCCCCAGTCACGCCGTGGCACTTCCCTTCACCGAGGATCCGCTCGACGTTTCGCTCGGAACTTCGCTCGGGACTCTCTCGCCCCGGAACTCCACCGCGCCCGCGACACTATCACCCGGAAACTTCGCCGCGCCCGCGAAACTATCACCCGGATACTTCGCCGCGCCCGCGACACTATCGCCTGGAACTGAACTCTCCGCCCTGGAACCTTCGTCCAGGGACTTCGCCGCTCCGCCACACAGGCGGCACTATCGCCCGGAAACTCCTCCGCGGTAAAACTCCCGACTCCTCACTCACTGACTCCCCTCGGAGGCCAGCATCCTGGGCTTATATATCACAGGCGCCACTTCTAAAATTCACGAGGGCGGCTGGGGCCAGTCGCGTCATTCCGCGCCGACCCGACGGCAGAATTCTCTCAAATCACGCGTCGGCGGCTCGCGCAACTCCGCAGCTGTTAGGTGTCATGTTAACGTGTAAAAGGCAGAGCGCCGCGCGGGGAGTGGTGTGCTGGAGGGAGGGGAAGTAGCGAACCTTGTAATCTTCCAGGCGCGCGCGGCACGTCTCACGTTGCGGCGGCAGCGTGACGTCAGCCAGCTCTGCACCTGCGTGCGCCGCGGCCCTGCTTACGTTCGTAACAATACATAAAGTCTGTATTAAGATTCGAAAGTTTTGTTTACTTGCGATACATGCATATATATGTTTGTGTATGTGTGTGGTATATAATATATCATTTTTGAATGGTTTAGCTGACGTAAGCCAAGAAAACCGGTAATTTGGTCGTTAATTCTCCAATTTAGGTTAAGATTTGGCTATATCTCACGAAACCATTGTTTTTAAATAACGCATAGCCTATATATATATATATATCTGGCATAATTTATCTTACAGTTTCAGAAGATTTTTGAAACTAATCGAGTAATGTTCGAGTTAATTTTTTTCATAAAAAAATAACTCGCACTCTCTATTATTATGTTAAGTTTGGATAATTTAAACTTAAAAACTAGTTGGAGTGTTTGTTTCTTGATGCTTATCTTTATGGTTGTTAACAATTAGCTTTGTTTTTAACTTTATAAATGTACAGTGAGTAACTTCAAAGTTCTTGTATGGAAGAACTTAAGGGGTAAAGAAAGAAAAGAAAATGTCTTAAGTAATTTTTTTGTCACCAACCATTACTGCAAATAGTGGAAATAACAAGAGTTGAAAGACAAAAAAAACTTTATTTAGTAGTCATACTATCAAATTGGTTATGATTACTGTAAAATTCTAAACATTATCTAATACGGTCGACTGAAAGAATTTTTGTTGAAACGAACTGTTACCGTAAAAAACATGGGTTAAAATAATAAAAAAGGTTTACTTCGTTACTTTTGAATTCGTGCGAATGTATTTTAAACCACCTTAATATTATTTAAACCTTGGTCCAAAGCATTTTTACGTCTACATATTAGTGCAAGGGATAATAAATACTCTTTAAATGTCAAAAAATTCATAGCTACCTTAGTAGGCTTAATATAAAATTCGTTCTAAGTTATTCACTGCTGGATTAATTAAGTTAAAACATTCGAAACATTTTCGCTGCATTGAATATGAGAACACGTTTTATCAATTATTTTGGAATATTAAACAAAATGTGGGATTTCATGTACATTAAGTTCTTAAATTGTTTCAGAAATTTACAGAAGTTTCCAGAAAGTTTCATGAATAAATAGGTGCTCAGAAATTTACCTACGCCTGTAGGCTGTGCCATAAGGATTTATTTTTTTATGTTTAGTTCATACTGCCAAATGTTTTAACTGTAATGTGTAAAAATAAAAATTTAAAATTATCAAGCGCAATTAAATGACTGCCAAAAATATTCTCTTTTTTAATTCATCAGGTTACGTTAGCGTATAAAGAATTTGCACAGCTTTTCAAGACTAGTCTCTCACTAAATACAGCCTTGTAAATTAAAGGATCCTTTGGTTAAGGCTGCGTTGATAAAGAACACCCCCGTACTGCTTGAAAACAACAATAGTGATGAATGCTTATCTTTCACACAAGTAAAAATTGTTATTCTTAGAACAATGTTTGTCTTTAATAATTGCATCATTGCTAATAACTTTTACGCATTACTTTCAGTTAACTGTAAAAAAAATACTTAATATCGGTAAGTTAAACGCGAAACTCGGCCAGCTAAAGCGTAATTGTGCACTTAAGAGCTTAAACCTTTTTGACATTGAGTTCTTTAGAACACTGTTGAAAGACGAGTGACTATATTAGTATAAAGAAAAAAAAACAGTTCCTTGAATAATCCTTCGATTCTCTTACACTAGGTCAGGCGAAGCTTTCATCATACACCAGCCGTCGAGGCGAGCAACTTCATGTCGAGCCGTGACATGCAACTTTCAACCGAGCCTCGGAGGTGAATTGTTAAGCTGCGAAGGGGGGGGGGGGGGGGTACAGTGAAACGTCGGACTCACATTGTTGGGAGGTCATGGGTTAGAATGCCGCGCCATCCGTCCCGATTTAGGTTTTCCACCGGACCAAGCAATCTCTCCAGATGACAGCCAGGATGGTTTTCCACTGCAGGTCATTGATAAAATCTGGCTCGATTTGCGTCAATCCTGATGGCAGGTAGACTCTACAAATGTGTTCACAATCAAGTCGATGAAACGTGTTCAGTGGCTGCTGCCCCATTTAACTTTTCCTCGTGTCTCAACATGATTCGGTCAGATGTATCCTTTTCAGTTGTTTTTCTTTGGATCAGAGTCATACAGGGCAATAAATATAACCCGTGATTTAATGAAAAAAAAAAAAAAAAACTATTTTTGAAGTGTACGACCATGTGCATTCCAGACTGTGGCAAAACTTTAACGCGAAATTTACAGGTCTCCATCTTTGACTGACTGCACTGGACTGCGGTTTCTGCCTTGTGATTGGCGGTCGTCTGCAATAGAATCCATTACCTTATTTGGCCGGTCCATTCAGGACGCGCTTTCTTCCGCACGGAAATGCTGCGAGTCATGTGCCGACGGTGGGCGTGCACCCACCAACGAACTCGACCAACCACGGACTATGTTGCAGTGTTTTACAGCAGAGCGTGAACATTCTTTTCCCCTCTTTTACAAAAGACTCCTTTGTAAACAAGTTGGCAAGAAATAGTTTGTAAGACTACAAGGAACATAGGAATATAGGAAAATTGTACAACACATTTCTATGGTAATTTTTGCATGTATTAAATACGTTTTTAGATAATACTGAGGATTTCTTACGAAATATCTTGGTGTATGGTCTTATATTTTAATTGATGTTTCATTCAAGAATATATATTTTTAATCATGTAAAAATTAATGGAATATTCTGTAACTAAACTTTATTTTATTATATCATGCTTATTCTGCGGGCAGTTGATTCTGGAAAGCTGTTCAGGGAAAGGTTTACAGATAATTTTAACTATTGTAGGTACTGGGACATAAAAGACCGGGTAAGAATCCGAACCCAGTATTTAAGCGAACACTATTTTGTAGTGATACAGTTGTTTTCGTGTAAATGTACAAATTTACAAATATCTGTATAATTTTACATGGAAAAATTACAAAAAATAATAATAATTACAGTGTAGTCTCCTCGCTCTTTCTTCCTTCCCGAAGAGGGCGTGTTTCCCCTTTCGCCCCTCGCTGCTTGCTGTCGTCCGCCCTTCGCCCACAAAGACCGCATCTCACAATCAGGACCTCTATTCATCAGCAGTTGCCTGCAGTTGCCTGCAGGATCTCCGCTGGAATCCGCTAACCGCAGTGTTAACACTAGCTGACCGTGCGTCTCGCTTCTCCTTCCAGCCTCTTGGCGCTGTCTCACCGGTGCGCCACAATCAATAGTTTTTCTTTGTAAATAAAACAGAAATATTCATGTGAAGGTACAGATATTTATAAATTTGTACGTTTACATGTAAACTATATTACTACAATGTTCACCGTAATACTGGGTTCGTTTTCCTACTCTTGCATTTATGTCCCAGTACCTCCAATAGTTAGTTATTTGTTAACCTTTACGTGAACAGCTTTCCAGTATTAACTGCGGACATTAATAAACACTATAAAAACAAAATAAAGCCCAATGATTGAATATTCGATTATCCTTTCAATGTTTTAATAAAATTATGTTTGAATGAAGCTTCATTTAAAATATAAAATTATGTCATAGCTAGTATCTACTTAATAACTAAAATACCCTCAAAACTTAAGAAGAGTACAATTCGTAACAAACTTAAAAAAAAACTCTTTTCCCAATATATCGTGCGCAGACATGTATTAATTTTCTAACAGAGAAAAAAATTCCCTTTCGGCACAGCCTACAGGCTAGGTAAATTTCGAAGAACCTATTTATCCTGGAAATATTATGGAAACTTATAAAAACAACTGATACATTTTAAGAACTTAATGTACATAACCTATTTATGATCACCATTATTACAAAAGGATAAATTATTTATTTGTCCATTTTCCATGCAGCGAAAATATTAAAAATATTTTTAACTCAATATACGAGGATGGTTTAAAATTAATTCAAACAAAACTGATACTAAGAAAGTTTTGATTTTTTAATTTTTCAACCCATGTTTTACGTAATAGTTCGTTTTAAAAACTGTTTCAGCCAATGTTTAAGATGAAGTTTAGTATTCATACAATAAATTATAACGGATATGATAGTATATATATTAAAAAAAAGTAATTATACTTTTTATTTCCACACCTTACAGTAATGGTTGGTCATATAAAAAAATTTTTGGAAGAAAGTTGTGGATAATATTTTTAGGTTTTACAATAAAAATGAATAGATATAATAGTGTAAAAGCAAAGGATATTAATTTTATTTATTTCCACATATTTTTTAAAACCCTCGCAGCAATGGTTTGCCTTATCAAAAATTGTTTTAGACAAACGTTTTAATTAAAAATTATAAGATTTACAAATATTTCGAACGTACTTGATAGTGTACCTACTAAGAGAGTTATGAGGGTTTATAAATTTTACTTCAAATATTTTGATCCTCTTGCAGCAATATTTTGTAAAATAAAAAATTTTTCTAACACAAGTTTTAGATTGAAATTATAAGTTTTATATACATTCTGAACGGAATTTATATTGTACTTACTAAGGGAGTTATGATTTTTTTTTAATTCTACCCCTTATTTTTTCTACCCCTTTGCAGGAATGGTTCGTCTAATCAAAAATCGTTTCAGACAAAAGTTTTGGATAATTATATGATTAATAGAAAATTTGCATGAATTCGATGTTATTCTATAAAAGGAATTATGTTTTTTTTGTCCTCACCCTTTTTTTTTTTCAAAGTCCTTGCAGTTGTGGTTGGTCGTATCGAAAACTTATTCAGACAAGAGATTTTGGTATTACTTCTACGAGTTATAATGCATTCAAACGGATGTGATATTTTCCATATTGAGGGAGTTACAGCGATTTTTCTTGTTTTTTAAAAAAACCTTCCCCATTTCTACCCCTTTGGTCGGATATTGCCCATTAACGAATTCGACCGAAATTTTGCACTACTAGATTTTATGTATCAGATTGGAAGTGACTCGTGGAAATTTGCGAGTTATAGTGTCTACAAAGAAGTGTTATATAAATTTGAGTTGATGGTTTTGGGGTCTATGGACCATGAAACGAAAAAATGTATTAAATTTTTCTTAAAGTCGCGCCATGGTAACGGCTAAAATAGGCAGTTTTTCTTTGATATCTACCTAAAAATGTGCACGTGTCTAAATATGAAACGTGTATATAATTTGTAAATTTCGGATTTCCTCACAATTACCTTATAGATTATATTTTTGTGCTCAAGAACATCCCGAAACCCAAAATCACTATGCAAGTAGTTTTGTAATTTGTACTCAAGATAGTATTAATCGCTATCTGCCCCTGCGACCTCGGCAGCGTACCACCCGCTCAGCAGCGGCGGCTGGAATGTTGCTTGTCTCTAAGGCGAGTTACACATAGCTAAGAGTGCTGTCTGCTAGAGAAACCTTTGCCTCATTTGGCCTGGCCATTCAAATCACGAAACACAGACGTCGCCATAGTGTTTAACCACACAGCTAGTCTCGATGTCCGTAGACAGAGGATGAGAAGGTTTTGCCCGCCAGAGCCGCGAAAATGCCACGGCGACCTAGGCGATCGAGTTGTGTGAAGTCTGGGCGGATCCCGCGACAGAATGGGGTCAGCCAACTGTGAAGATACTTCTCGATCAGATAATAATTGCGACCGGGGCTGTTTTTACGGGTCCTTCCTTTTCTCCCTCCCCCAGTTTCCTTCTTCTTTCATCCCTTCAACCTCTCTCTAGTCTTCCCTGTGGCTGGCTTCAGTGCCGGCGCCGTGACGTCACGGAGTAGCCAGCCTTGGGTGGTGGCAGCATTGGTCGGTGGTCTGTCGCAGGGGTGCCAACCATAGACTACACTGGTAAATATTTCTATCTAAACTTACG
Organism: Bacillus rossius redtenbacheri; assembly: GCF_032445375.1. Taxonomy (NCBI): domain Eukaryota; kingdom Metazoa; phylum Arthropoda; class Insecta; order Phasmatodea; family Bacillidae; genus Bacillus; species Bacillus rossius. The sequence continues at coordinate 279,177,490 of NC_086330.1, read as the reverse complement.
AAAAACAGTCACAAATTATGATGTGAGCATCATTAATTAACGTCTATCTTCTAACATGTACGGGTACAAGTCTTTCTACTTCAAACATGAACACATCTTGGAGTATTATCAGAATCTTCAAAAACTACGGCAAAACTTTTTTTTCCTTCCACGCCTGATTAAATGTTTAGAAAGAAACACGGAACTCTGAAGTTGGAATTTAGCTTATTTTATATGCATCCGGTTGAATAGAACTATTGACTTCTGCGCATGGCGCCAAGATTGGTTTGGGATAATGCAATAGAATTTAAAAAAAATTGAGTTATTCAAAGAATACCATGTGCGCTTGTTTTAATGTTACTGTAACTTTGGAACGTAATAAAAAGTTGCACAACCATGGAGATATTAGTCTATGGAGCGGTTGAAGTCACAATTGTTTGCAATTGGTTAGAAAATGAATCGATGTTGCGGAAAGTCTTGAAAGAAGCTCACCAGATATAATTGTAAAAATGTCCTCATGAAATGAACATTGTTCAACAAATTTGCTAACACATCATTAAGGAATTAGCTTTAAGTTTAATTTTAACTCAAATAAAACTTTCGCTATCCAAATGGGAAAGGGAAGTTACGGAGGGGAAGCCTACAGTTCATAAGGATGAGAGCCACACCCGAATTGTTCCGAAGTTATCCGAAGTTTGCCGATACCTCGTGAAAAACCACCATATTGTAAGCATTTTCATATTTTACGTTCACGGAGTATTTTAAATAATGCTAATTAACTTAAACAACCTTACATTTTAGTTATGATAACCTAACATAACCCAGAAAAAAGTAAAGAAGTATTAATTATTACACTCACAGAACCTAACGTAACTTGTTACTTCAGTAAACTTTGGAAAAATTTCGGTTTATGGTTGTGAATTTCATCCCTGTGAACCGTAGGCTATATAAACAGGGGTCTTTCTAATTTAACTAAAATTATTAATAACTAATTGCAAATATTGCACACACTAATTCCTTTTAACGTGATACCTCTTTGGTTTCAACTATGTAATCCGAAACAGCAAAAACACCCTCACATAATGTGTTGCAATAACAGTGCGCGGTTTAATATCCCTTCGTCATGAAAGCACGGAAGAACGAGATGTCTGTGTTCGCCAGCGATAAAGACGAAGATATGCTTAGAGAAAGTGCGTAGGTCGCTTTGTATAAATCGTGTGGGTGTGTATATAAACACATACGAATACGATGTGTGGTCAAAAAATACGGTGAGTAATTTTATTACGAACAAAGTAATAAGCTTTCAAAAATTTGAACTAAGTACCTTCAAAACACTCTCCTCGGCCAGCGATGCGCACCAATCCCAATGTTGAGTCCATGACTGGAAGCATACCTGGATGCGGATTTGATCGGCCAAAAACCCGCGGATCAGAAGCGAGGTGTGGCACGGCGCGTTTTCGTGATGGAGGAGGAAGCCACTGACACATTTTTCTGGTCTCCGTTTCACAAACAAAACTTAATGTTAACGCTTTGTTCTAAATCTATGACTAGAGATACGGACATTTCACGCATTCATTTAGCCCCAAATTATAATTCAAACCTGCACACTTTCGCACTGTGTTCGTGATTGGATGCAGTTACTTGGACACGCCCCTCTACGCTCAGCTAGGAAAGAAATAAGCGAATGAGGTAATGCCGACTAACAAGGATAAAAATTTTCTCGTTAATAAATCACACATGTAAAGCAAACACGGTTTGAGCACACATATGACTTTGAATTCTACCCTGAGGCCAGATGAATCCGCGAAATTCCCGGGTCTCTATCTAAGATGCGCGACAGACACGGTAAACACGACCTCAATCTTCCGGCTCTGGAAGCCGACTGACAAGTCACAACTTGTTCAAACTTGACACTGACTATCTCAGAGGGTCAGGCTATCGGGTTTGTTACTTTCAATAGAGATAGCGTGAGCAGATGTTGCTATATAAATTAATTTACCTTTTTTTTCACAGCTCGTATAACCTCAGGTGTGACTCATTGACTCTCTCACGTATACATATTCTAATCTACTTCCAGATAAGCTAGATACTTGAAACGTATAGTTTTTAATCTGTAACTGACAAGAAGATTTTAAAGTTAAAATTTTAAAATCAAACCTTTTAAAAATTTTCGAAATCGTGGCGGTAACTTCAAAAAGTCCAATGCAGACTTTTTTTTAGTTTAAATTTGGATGAACGGTAAGCGACATCAGAAAACGAACTGCACCAGCAGGAAAAGTATTTTGAGAGATGCTCTTAGGGAATGTAATTGGATCGACATTGCGGACATCTTGTGCTGCACCAGATCACGCAGGACCGCCAAGTGTGTCTGCGTGCCGCACCGGGGCTCGCGAATGTCCCGAGTTGAGTCTGAAGGGTTTTGGATGGGGATCGAACCCGCCACCCCTCGTTGCGTGGAGCGGGCACATGCCACAGAGAAGCTTGAGCAGGGACACGCCTTCTGTTGCTCTCTCCATGGAACTCGAATCATTTCTCTGTGGGTTTGTGTATTAATATTTCTCTGTCCGTTCTTCAGGTTTTCTCTGTGACACACAGAGTAAACTATAGCATTGGCGTATGTTCAAAATAATTTTTAAAATCAATCTTCCCCAATGCGAGGATCATCCAAAGAACGTAATTTGTCTACTGCCAGCGTGCCATTAAACATGCTTTTAATGTTGAAGCAGCCTTTTAGGGGAATATTGTCATCAGTTTGTACTCTTAATTCAGATGGGAGTTAATCCATTCATTCCAAAACTTTGCAGTTATAAAATAAAATCTAAGCTGGGCCGGACACTGTGTCCGAGATTGATTTCTAGGGCGTCTGAGATGGTATGCCACCACTTAGTTTGCAGGTAAATTATTATAATTTTTTTTTCTTATCCGAACTTATTTTAAGTGTATTGGGTTTGCAATGGTCTGAATCCTTGCAGACCCTAAGTGCGTCTATGGCCGAAGCCTATACGCCTAGTCAGGCTGGAGAACTAGCCGTGTTGCATCATGTGCTAGGAGGGAATTGACCATCCGTGGGAGATACTGAAATCATGACCAACTCCGCTATCTTATATCAAGACTATAACAAGTTAATTGAGGCCCAGGTAAAACCTGCATAGACACAGGGAAAACCCTGGGCTCAAACGTGCGGGATGTAACTACTATGTCATGCATCAGTGGTCCAGGAGATGAGCAGGGCTGGGCAGAAGTGCGTTGTTTGGGTGCTTGGACACGAGGTCCACATTCAATTGTATTTGCTTTTTTATCTGGCGCACTGAAGTTTTTTTTTTGTAAACGGAACAGAAATATTCATGTAAAATTACAGATATTTGTATATTTATACATTTACACGAAAACATCTGTATCACTACAAAATAGTGTTCGCATTAGCTAATGCTGGGTTCGGATTCTTCCCCGGGTATTTATGCTTTGTGTTACCCCAAAACCTTCTGTAGCTTTCCAGTTTTAACTGCGCACATTAATAAGCGCCCGTAAAGTCCCATTTTCGTAATAAATACTGCATTATTATCTCGAAAAACGTATTTTATTTATATGTAGAAAAAAAACCGTAGCTAAGTGTTGTACAAAGTGACAATATCTTACTTGTAGTATTACAAACTATTTCTAGGAGAATCGTTTCCAAATGAATATTTTTGTAAAAGTACAGAAAATTATTTGGTGAGCACTCCAGACAGAATATATGATTGGTTTTCTCGAAGGCGTGGAAATGCGAGGTGGGGGGTAAGTTGGGGACAGGATAACTCTGTGCACCCCTGACATCGCGGGCGGTTCAACCCCACGACGAACAATAATTCCTTCGCTTCTTACGGGCTGGCGTGTGTCGTCGAGTGGAACAGGGATTGATAAAGCGAAGGGAGCTCCTTGCTGCGAGCAGGGGGAGGGGGAGTGGTAGCTAGCGATGGGATAGGGGAATACGGGAAGGGAGGGAGGGAACAATGGCCATAAAACAAAACGCGAGCGTCCCACGGACATAAAAGCCAAAGAGTCGAACGCGTTTGTTGGGTGTACCTACTTCGCTCGTGACGTCAGCTGATGAGCTCTCTGCTTTGGAGGGGGGGGGGGGGGGGGTGATCCAGCAACATTTCATTTCTCATTCTCTTCACCACCCGTGTCACAGCCGATAATTATGGACCTGCGTAAGAGCCTCGTTATTATTGGGCAACGGTCTAGAATGCAAATGTTTGTTCACTTGAGTGGTTCTGGCCATTGGTTATATGTAAAACCGGAAAAATTCGCGGGTTCATTACACGATGGGCTAAAATTAAAATACAGACACCTTAGAAACGCTTTTTACTATTGGCTCAATGTTAATTTGGATGACTTCTTGTGGGCCAAAGAGAAACCATCAACTTAAGTATCGAATCACAGATCAACCTGTTGAGACGACTTTCAGTCGGCAGCCAATGAACTGGCTTTATTTGAACGAGAATGCATATGACAGTGTAGTCTATCCCGAGGGTCATTGACACCGCTAATTTTTCCAGTTCCTAGTTGCCTATAGGAAGAGACCTGAAAAATTCGCGGACTCATTTCTAGATACGCTAGAATACAAAAAAGTTTGCCTTTTTGCTGCTTCAGTGATTGGGCCCCAGTTTACCTGAAGTTTTCTGGACCAATGAAAAATCTTTAACAAAAGAAGCAGCGAATCACGAGGATTCCTAGTTAACAGGTGTTACGAGCAGTACCAATGAGCAGATGTAATTTTTAGGAGTGCAGGAGTGCATAGAGGATCATAAAGTCTATCCTATAGGTATTTGAAATCGTGAATTTTTCCGGTCTCTACCTATAGGTACGCCGGGCCGTATCACGAGCGACTCGAAGAGAGTTTTTAACACGCTTTTACTAGCTTCATTTGTAAATAACTATGTACTCAAATTTGGGAAGTCGATTTCAACCTACTTCTAACAGTCGTATCGATATGAAACTTTGCAAGTATATGTAATCCGGATCACAAAATAATTTCATGACTATGACCTGAAGAATTAGGGGGAGAGGGTCATAGAGGCCAAAATCACTATTTTCGAGCTATGGGCAAAAGCCATGTTTTTTGTCTATCCATGAAGCCGAGGCATGGTGTAAAATGTGTCCAGGGTTCGACTGCTCCCCCCCCCCCCCCCCCCCCACCCAACCCAATTCAAGGTCGAGGGGAGGTTATTTGCCCCGATTTTTAGAATAGAAAGTCAGGAAAACTGAGATCAAAAAACTTTAAATGATATGTCAGCCCTGGGGAAATTGATTTTGTAGTGCATTTGAGGATTTTACAAAAAAAAAATACCCTTTTATTGTCGTATGAATTAAAAAAAATATAAAAATATATTTAAATTTTAAGTAATTTGTTTAACGGCGATAGTATGTACTACAACCCTGTGTAACATATGTATATTTTTAATAAGCTTAAAATAAGAATCAAATATGGAACAAAACAAAACAATTTTTAATGAATAAAAGTGGGGTGCTTGATATCAGTTGTCTTAAATTATCTATCACTAATGCAGGGCCGGTGCAAGGTAAATTGCCGCCCTAGGCGAACAGTCTTTATGCCCCCCCCCCCCCCCCCTCCCGGGCCGGACACATTAAAAATTTTTTTTCCTTGCCTCAAAATACATCACGTAAGCCTGCAGGCTTGTGTTTTTTTTTTACTTTTTTACTTATTACAAATTATAAACAGGTCACCGTGGACTTTAAATAATTACTTATATCAATATAAATATTCAAAACTGTTACAAAAATCAATTTTCATCTAGTTTCAATAATCGTTAAACATATTATATAAGCTGTTATGTGTCGTGCTGCGCCGCCCCCAGCTACTTGGCGCCCTAGGCGGTTGCCTAGTTCGCCTATATGGACGCGCCGGCCCTGCACTAATGAGTAATGACTATTCGTTAGGATGGAGTCATTATGAAAATGAAAGAGCTTTTCACGCTTTTATCACTCAAATTATTATTGGTTTTGTTTATTACTTGATTCTAATTTTAAACTTATTAAATATTACGTTATACATAGTTGTAGTTCATTCTATCGCTGTAAAAAAATAACGTAAATGTATTTTTTTTTTTACTTTTTAGCTCATACGACAGTAAAAGCGTGCTTTTTAGTTTTTTTAAATATAATTTTATTAGAGTCTAGCCTGGCAGCTGAAAATAAATCGGAATTGTCGCAGGCTTCTCCGTAGAGTTGCCAAACACGCCTGGGAGGTTCACAAGGTTGAAGTTTTTTAAAATCGTGATCCCACTTTAAGTTTACCATTGTTTAGTGCTAATGAGTGTGATTGTGAATTATAGTTTAAATGAAATTGTGTAGTCAACTGTACATAGTTTGACTCATTTAATATATATATATAGTGATTTATTTCTTAGCAGATGTAAAAGTGTGTCAAAATGTAATTTTATTTAGCATTTTTCTTCTTAGTCATAGTTCATATGTTCTGGCATCTGCATAAATTATTCGTTTTATATTTCAGTTAACTATTATTTTTTATAACATACTATTCCTCAATATTGTGCTCAATTTCATTATATGTATCTATGCAGGAATTTTTGTTTCCTGTATAAATATATGAAGTTAATTTGTGGTTGATTGTTAAAGAAATACAGCAATCCTTTACAATACAATTTATTATTATTTTATCATGGATATATAATACTTATTCCATAAAAGGCAGGCGATCAGTATATATTATTTTAAACTGCTGTGCAGTTTTACTCGTAGGCAAAACCTCCCAGAAAGTTCACTTTCACATCCACAGATGTAAAGTCATTTTTTTATACATCAAACCATTAGAGTCCTCTGATACAGCGTTCCATATATTAAAAAAAAATGTTTGTTTATGGAAAAATTTTCTTCTTTAGGCAATCCGAAATTTTCAGAGCTTTTAAGATATATTTTAACAATTGTTTTATTTTTTTTACGGGTTATTACCTAGCTCACGTCTTGGTCGAAAAGTATTAGCTCACACAGTCTCTGTTGTTTTTTCCTGTGTGGACAAATTTGTCACGACATTAAAGAATCCGTATGTATGTTTAGACTATGGTAGTGTTATATAGCAAAAAAAATTAATTTGGTATTTCAATGGAAATATTAAATATTTTGGTCAGTAAAATATTATTGAAGATGCTCTGGAAAGAGCGAGGGGATTGTTTTTGTGGGTTTCGCCAGACAACCTACCAAGCCTTGAATAAATACGCCGTTTAAAAAAAGTGTGTTTGCGACGATGACTGTCATCTTCTTCGAGGCGGCAGTTTTCAGAGCTGTCGGACATTGTCGAGCCGCTTGCAGCGCCCGCGGCGGCGGTTCCTCGAACCTCGCGCCGAGTGCTTGTTATTTCTGTCGGGAGGAACCGTCCCAGACGCCGCCGCCTCTACAAATAGGTTCGCGTTAGCTCTTCCCATTCTCTCGCCTCTCTGGCCCTCCCCCGCACCCTCATTCCAACTGCGAGACGCTGGCGGATAGCTATTCAGCAGGGGGCGCTTCCATTCAGCAGAGAATTTTTTCCCCCTCCCTTCGGCAGGCCCGGAACTCCCGTCGTATTTGTCTAGCCAGGGCGAGCCTTCTCACGACCCCTCCTCCACAAACCATACCGACAGTTTGATGCCCTGCAGGCACCCAGCAACCTGCTGTACCTATGTATCTGTCGTTGACTCCTCTTCCCCCCCCCCCCCCCCCGCCAAAACATCCTTCCCTGCACTGTTAAAAATGTTCACCTTCATTTCACGAAGAATGATGGTTACAAATTATCCAGGCATCTTCGTAAATTTACGGGCATTGAGATCACTTTCTTTCAACAAGAATCCAAATATATATATATATTGCTTGGTGTGTTAACAAACCTTTCAAAATCTTGTCTTGAACATTTTTTTTTGTCCACTTGTTTATCTTTTGTTAGAACGAAACATGCAACCCGGAAATCAAAATACGTTGTAGTTTCTAAAATGATTTAGTTACAATTTGAAATGACGAAGGACTGCTTAGTTTATTTGAGGTTAATTCTTCCTCGAAGAGTCCGTAAATTTACTGTGATTTCTAACAGTGTGGATCCCCATGCACTATCCTTCATCACGTGGCATTTAGGACTATCTATTTATATTTTTCGGTCTCACACGCGGAGTTGGTTATTTCTTTTCTTCGTCATTATTATTTATTGTGAGATTTTCCCGGTCAGTTTATTCCGAGAACTATCGTTGCATTTGTCCTTGGGTCACATATCTCCCCGCCAAATGTTATTTTAGAGCCGTCAACGGTCGCGCAAGTGAACATAATTGAAAAGTGCCATATGAAAACGTTGCGAGTGAGATTTCTTAGAGCAAAAATCTATTGTTCACGCGTAAACATCTTAGCTCTCGGTGTACGGCATTTAGTAGAAGTAATTTAAAGAATGGAACCAAATCGCATGGAACGGAATGTGTAACCACGGTGCTGCCATCTATGGCGAATGGCGCGAACCGATAGAATAAACGATTTAATGGCTATTTAAAACTTTGGCACTATTTTAATAAACTTCCTTGTCGAAAATCAGGTTCAAAGCTGGGATTTAGTATTTTTTTAAAATCTTTTATCGCTTTTATTAGAGTCGTTTCATTACATATTTAACCTTTCGCTCAATATTTCAATATTCAACGTAGCTCCCCCGGTAGCGAATTCTAGCGGCGGGTGCGTAAACTATGAGTGATTCCTTTCAATAAATTGAGATGAAAACACAAGTTTGATATTTTTATCACACTCGGCATTATTTTAAGGAATTCTACGTTAAATTTCGTTTCCGAGTTTCGTATTATAAGTTTATTTGCAACATGAGAACACAATAATTTGTTCTTTACCGAGGTTATGTTACATATCTCTGACGAGTACTGAAAGACTCGCTCACATGTTTATATAATTTTATCCTGCTTCATTTAACGAAGTTAAGACACGTATGTTTTCTTTTGCACTAAACCAGTACATAACAACAAAATATAATAGAGTGCAAACATGAAATATCTCTTTTTGTATGTTCTCCTGTAAATGTTGTAAAACGGTTCTTACAAACTTATTCTGTGGCCCATTAGTTATGAACATTTTCGTGAAATTTTACCTCTATTAGATAATTTTTAGTAAATATCTGATAAGAAAATATGAGATTTAACATATAATTCAAAAGCGCTATCGGAATAAATTTACAAGAAACGCCCTTGAATAATATTAATAACAAGCAAATTAATTGACTTACATGGCACATTATTGCAAATTATAATGGAGAAATGTTTCAAAAATTACTTTAAGAAAACTTTTTTGGCTGTTTTGCAACTGTGAATAACTAAAAAAAAAAAGATCTTCTAGATAGTGACTACAAGGAAATAGACAAAAAATATGAGTTTATTTCCTGAATTTTTTTTGTGAATATAATCCATGAGGTTGCGCGTATTTGGCGACAGATTTGCCACAGAACACAGAATGCTACGCGTGTATAGTGGAAGATCGGGAGACACTGCCCTAGATGAAACAAAACGGCATTAAAATGTGAGAACCCAAGCTGGTACTTAGGAGTGTAGCAAGTCACAGACACGGATTGAGACGTCTTTGAAGCTGGGCGAGATCCACGCTACGCCACAAAACAAGGCAGCGGGGGGTCGAGAGGTCACTTCGATCCCTCGATTAATATCGACTTGTCTCGACCGCCGCTTGATCCTCTTCTTCGGGGAGGAATCGAGAGGGAACTTTGGTCGGAGCAAAGCCGCTCTGATTGGGCGGCAGCGGATCGCCACGGGACTAAGTCCATCAGGCTCGTAAGCTCGTCACGGGAGACGCAAATCGCTTTCCTCCTACCACCCCCCCCCTCCCTTTTCTCTTTCTAACTGTTCTCTCGAATCGACGTGGTATCCTAAACGGCTTCTTCGCCTCAGTTTTTTTCCTCCACTTGACGTCAGCGAAATTCCAACGAAATTCGTTCGTTCGCAGTTAAATGAACAGCAAATAACTGCTTTCGTTCCTCTCCCGGGTCCAGCTCTCTGATAGAGACAGCGTCAAACCTAGAAGCTCAAGTTCGGAAACTATTTCCAGGTTTTGCCCAAAAAAAAAAAAAAACCTTATTTTGTTGCGTACAGTGTGGGGACTCGAATCAACCACGATTTATTTTTCTTGATATGATAAAAATTGGAACCTCTCTGGTTTCATAGAGCTTCTGCGATTGGACCACAGTTCATCTGGAAGAGGACTGTGAAAGGAAAGATAAATCTTCTACCAAAGATTTTTCCGAATCACATGAATCCCAATTGAGATGCTTTACAAGTCAGCAGCCAGTGAACACAACACATTGCCCTAGTACTAAGAACACTTCAAGTATCTTTGTTACGTTCACTTGATACCCACGCGACAGGTCCCTGTCGTCACTGAGGCGAGTTGTTTGCAAGCACAGCAGGGACTCGCGCGTGGCGGCGCCCGCGTCACTGCGCAAACATTAAAACGATTGATTACACGTGAAGTTCGAACAATTCCGAAGTCACACGAAGGCAAGTATTCGGGCGTGTGCGGAAGGAGTTGTGAATCGTAGGCTCCCCGGACTAATAAAGAAGCTACCAACATATTGCCAACTGTTCCCCAAGTTCCTGGTGTGATGTCCGGGTGAACCCAAATAGGTACTGCGTTGGGGCTGGAAAAGGGTAACGTTGATAAAGAGGGGGGGGGGGGGGGGGATCACTCGAATAAAAGGTTCAGGCCAGCAAAAAGAAATGTTTTTTTTTTTTTTTTTTTTTTTCCAAAATAGATGCCACGAAATATTTTTACGTGGCATCAAAGTAATTTCCTATCCCCAACGAATACCACTCTCTAAAAATTGATAGTGATAGAAAAAATTTTCGGGACACCTAAAATTATTATTTTTTCAATAATACCAAATATTTGATGAGTTCTATATTGGAAAAATATTCATATATTATTTCAATGCACATGGCTTTTATGACGTAACATGAATTTCACGGTTATTCGACAGATCGTATGCCAATAATTATGGTCTCTCAGATGACAACAAATACTAATACTGGACAGCTAGCTCTATACTAACAAATCTTTTGAGAGTGTGAAAAACAACCTACCGGCAAGAGGCGTAACTGCAAACATATTTTATACATAAAGTAATACATCATATATTAAATTTATAAAATATTTTGTAACATTTTATTAACTTATTTTATCATAAATGTGAAGCACTAGAGGCTTATTTTCCCCCATGAATATGTATAATGATTTAAATAAATAGGTTTTCTAATGTATAATAAAGTTATTTTAATTGTCATAATGTTGGTAAGATTTGTATTAATTAATGCATTGTTCATACTGGGCATACCTTGTGCCATTTATGGGAATGTTGTGACAAACAAGGGAAGCCCTGCAGTTCACAAGGGTGAGAGCCACATCCGAACAGTTATGCCGATCGCTCGTGGAAAACACTATTTTGCAAGGACTTATATATTTTATGGTCGTAGAATATTTTAAATAACACTAAACAAACCTAACCAACCTTTCATTTTATTTACGATAACCTTACCTAACCTACCCATCCCGGAATAAACTAAAATACCATTATTTGTTATAATGATCGAACCTAACATAACGTAACCTTTACTCCGGTAAACTTGAGAATTGTTCGGGTTGTAGTTGTGGCTTTCATCCCTGTGAACTGCAGGCTATCCGGCAAACAAGGCCAGGTTTCACACACAATCTTGCAGTTGTCCGGTGTTATTCTCTAGTAGTCTAGAGTATCTGGTGACAAGACTCGGTATATTTAGCCCACGGCTCGTTGCAGCGCGTCAGTAGTTCTCGCAGTTAGGACGCGTGAGCCCTGGCGAGCTGTTTGTGGAAACATGTCGTTGGGTTAGGCCCTTTCTTTCCTCGGCGCGTGCTTATCCGCCCGAGATCACTCCGCCGACATCCGGCTGGAGAGAGTTCTCTGGTTCTTCTCGTCTGATTGGCCCGCCGCCAGCTGGAGTCGCCGAAGCTACACCCGGGTAAAACCTCACAGTCACTGACATGGAGTTGATTTTTTTTTCTAACCTAACTAAAAACCAAGTGTATATGTAGGAAGGGTCCGGGTTAGTGAGGGATTTAGGTGCACCTCAGGTGAAGCCTATACGTCTACTCATGCTGCGATTAGCCATGCATGAAGAGGGTCGCATGCATCGCGTGCTAGGAGGGAATTGGCCAGCCATGGAAGCGATTGAAGCTACGACTTATTTCCCTAACTTAACTCTATTAATTTGGGCCCAGGTAAAACCTGCATAGACACAGTTATGCGGGGTGCAAACTTGCATGCATTAGGTGTATGAGAATACAGGAGACAGAGGAAGGTCTGAATGAAGAGTTGGACAGAGTAGTAAAGAGTTTACCATGCGGGGGTTGGGAGATTGGACTCGTGGTCCTCTTTGTGTGTCGTCTTGCTTTTTTACTTTTTCTAACTAAAAGTGCAACTACAACTGCAACATCCAAAGTTTACAAGATGTTACAAGACCGTTCGTACATACTCTTTATAATGGAATTTGTGGAATATTAAAATTAAAATTGTATGTAACACTAAAATCTCATGGAATAATACAATTTCAGTACTCCAACGTTTATACATAGAAATTTTAAGAAACGATTTATTTTTATTTTCTAAGAAACTTGTTTCATTTCTTTAAGTCAAGTCATAAATACATTTATATTAATGTTAATAAATACAGGAAACACACACATCAAGCTTGTATGAAAGACATTCTTACACATGTGCAAACTGGGATGAAATATAGACTCCTGCTGTTTCTGAGTATGAGGGCTGTAATGTTGTTGCCCACTTAGGATTACAATAATATTTCCAAAATTATATCTTTTCAACCTTATGTAGTTTAATTGCTGTTATTTTATAATTATGTTTTCGCGTGTTCTTTTTATTTTAAATTCCGGTTTGAACCCCAAGGAGCTCCTTCCCCCCCCCCCCCCTTCTTCATCGGCTTCGTCCTTGTAGTTCAGACGTTCGGTCCGAACTGAGCGCCTAGGCTGGTCGTGTGTGCAGATGGCTTCTAGACTTTCTTCTGTCGGGGACAGCAGCTAGCCAGCTAGCAACAGCGCAACGTCTGGCCTGCAGTTCATTGAACCAAAGATGTATCTCCAGGCCTCTTCTTATTCTTCTGGCCAACTCCCGTGTCCGTCATCAGATAGCGCGCTGACCATTAAAGATGAGCGGACTCGTAATTTCCCCCACAGCACGGGCATGTGAACCAGTTATTTGAATTCAGTGAAATGTTAACGGCTGATAATTCTGCTAACAAGTGGTTGCTGGCTGGCCAATCAGGAGACGTAGGACCTGAGATTGAAGAGCTGAACAGAATGGAAAAATTATGGAAATCCAGTTCCATTTACAGAAACAAACTGTAAGAATCTACTGATTCAAGTGGAGAGCATCTTTAACAGACTCGAAGACAAATCTCGCTGGTTTGGAGCAGTTCCAGCTGATACAGTTTAGAATCGATCATTGGAGTGCGCACATTCTCTGGTATCCTCACAAAGCATATCCTGAGTGGGGAATATTCTACTTATATGTAGGTGGTCGTGGTTGTTACTGAATGGCGTTCGATGGCTTTCCAGGATAGATCCAGAGTCCTCAGGCATGTTCGGAGAAAATTACTTACAGTTTCACTACACTGTTTCTTTGAATAAAATACATTATTTTACCCTTCTTATGTGAATGAAAAATGTACTAACCTACATTAATTTGTGTTTACGAAGTATTTTTGGTCAAATATTTAAATGCAATAATGTATAATGCAATCATTGCTTATTGTTTATGAAAGTTATTTTTAATAATATTTATTTAAATTTTTTAATTATAATTCTAAAGGCCAATTTATTTTTCAAACTTTACATTCACTTAGGCTATATAATCGTATGGTATACTGTTTGAACACACCGTTCGTATGTAGCAGTTTTACATTTCTTCAGTATTTTTTTTACATATCATTCTCAAATTGATGCAAATTTGGTTTCCCCAAAAGTTTAGAAACGAATTTTTTCCGGTATTTCAGGAAAACTGATTTTTAATAATATGTTTTGAATTATTTACTAAAAATAAAGAGTCTTACGAATACCTGAACATTCAAACATACAAACGGTTTGTTCAACACTATACCATACGAATTTATGTTCTCAATTACTCATATAATGCATGGAATCAATTACTAAAATAAACTATATTTATGTTATGAATTTATTTAAAAATAAAGAGTAAAAACATTAATTTGTAGAAGTAAAATAGTTAAGAATATTACCCCACTTTATACCCCAAAATATTTGGCTCGGGTAAGTGGACAGTTAGAGTCACAGTACATCAGCAGTTTGAGGTAAGGTTTGCATGTTTTTCTTTGTTTTACAACTTTATCGTACCATTGGAAACATCAAGTTGAAGGTAAGGTTATAATTATTTTGTCATTTTGATTGTTTTACAGGTTAAGAAATATGTGGTAAACTTTATGTGATTTTGTTATGGTGCTGTATTTCAACACCTACTGTATTGTGTTTGTTGTTTTCCTCTATGGTTTACTGATTCTGCTCTGTATATTTGTAGCAGTATTACATTTTAAAAACCATGATTCGAATTCAATAATTTTTTCAAACCTTAATAATTATTTAAGAAATCTATTCTAATAACAATAAATGTAACAAATGTTTTGGTAGAAATAATAGTGTCGCACAAAAAACTGCCCTACTTTGCTACAAAAATACCCACCTTAATTATTCGAATTGCGAATCAAAGTCAACATAGTTTTACACTGCTCAACTTGAAGACTGCTCGCCAGTCGAACTATGGGGTGATACCACATACGCCGTACCACACAGGGCGACGAGCATGGCACACCTGCACACCTACAGACCCAGGTTCCCTTCTAGGAGGACTTTGATCCACAATCTTGAACTGTGACAATATTCTCAGGATGACTTGCAAACCTGTGACGAAAAATTCCTTGAATTCTTTGACTTTTCCAGGCTCAGGATTTTTTTTTCACTGACCAATAATACTAGTTACTTGCCAATAACTATAAAAAATAAAAAAAAATCGCGACTTGTATGCATAACACATACCCCATTGCAGCTGGCAACTATAAATTATTTTATCGCACTGCTGTCGATAGCGGTGGAACTCAATACTCATGGTTCAAAATGCTCATATAATTACGATAAAAAAGGAATGGGAGAAAAACCCTTTGTAACCTTGAGATACGAGTTGTATAAGGCGTAAGAAATATTGTGTACGTGGAACATGTACAAAAAAATAAGTATCTAATATAACTTTAGTTTTACGTTAACCTCATAATTAAAAAACTTCTCTGACTACCTGATAAATTCTTGGCTTTTCCCCGACTTTTCCCTCTTGCTAGCCATCCTGATTGTTCAGATGCAGTGGCAAGACATACCGTGGGACCTAAATGGACACTCGTTGACATCATGTGTGGCCTAGCGTAACTACGTCATACGTAGTCGCCGGAGTGATATAACCAGATCTTTTTCCTAAGGGTTACATTTAGTATCCTGGTAATTAATATCACACTATAACAACGTACATAAAGTCAGAAGTATATTTACCTATGCTATGTCGTAACAATAATTTGGATAAAAAGTTAAAAATACGATTACCAGTGAAGAATTCATATATCCAAGATGGCTGCGTATGAGCCCTCTATAGTCTTAATCCAGGCTATAAACTACACAGGAAACGCAAGGTGAAAAAAAAAGTATAAATAACGACATCATCACTATCTGTTTAAAAATTACACAAAATGAAAAATAAATTAACGTAAGCATGGCCTACTTTTAACTTAGTGCGCTTTGGCCTGCATTTCCATATACATGAAGTTAATCGTTCCGAAAACCTTCAAGCATGTTTTTTATTACACACATCACGTTTTTCCTTTTAAACTAAAGCACAATGAAAGGAAATTGCACTTTCAAATAAAATTATTAAAAATTTCAAAGTTTTTCAAAAAAAACCTTTTTGGAAATAATCTTGATCAAATTTTTTTTCCTACTGTTTTATATGTAGTTGCAAGTTAAATAGTTGGTGACGTCTTGTGACTCGGGTGTTTTAGAAACTACTTACGTATTGCATTTTTGCGCACTTGCGGAGTTTATAAACCCAGCCTTAGCACTATGCAATTGAAAATTTGCTTAATGAATATGTATTTTTGCCCAACAGGTTTCGGACTTGTCTGAAGATGTGCAACACTGGCGCGGCTAACCTAGTCGGCAAGCTGTTCTTCAACATCGTGCAGACCAAGTGCTTCGTGCTCAAGCCGAAGAAGATGTGCGTCAAGAAGTCGTGGTGGGGCAAGTGCGAGAAGTATGCCTACAAGAAGCGCGCGCACCTGCGGGACAACCTGGCCTACTGAATGGACTCGTCCGGCCAGGTCGCCGCTCTTCGCCGCGCAGCGTTGCCACGACTCTCGGCGGCGTTGTCGCTCTTCCCGGCGCAGGGTTGCCACGTCTCTCGGCAGCGTTGCTGCTCTTTGCCATGCGGCGTTGCCACGTATCTCGACAGCGTTGCCAGCACTGCGTGCTCGCGGGAAAGTAAATCGTTTCTGGCCTGCTCACTGCACACGACTGATCGCGTCCAAGTAGCTGAACACTGAAAATGGAAAAGAATCTCAAGGTAGCATGTAGACGGTCCAAGTACAGCAAGTACAGGAGGAAGAATTCTTTGTTTGTTATGTGTGGGAACCAGGGTGGTAAACACGAACCTAAAAGATGAAATGTTGACGCAAGCTCAAACTGTGCTTCATTCCGTGTATTCGGTACTTATAAAATTACGTTACAAATATGCGTGTCGCATTTAACAAATTACGTTTTAGTATTTGTTGTTGCGCATGTGCATGATGGTGCTTGTAAATAACTACTTAAGTACTTAGTGATGCATGGAGATAAATTAGTGCTTAAGGGCAGAAGAACTCAGTTTGGCTGATTTACGTAAATTATTGTGTTATGATTTTTATTTTGTACAAATTTGTTATAATGTTTACCTTTTTCACATTCTAATACATACTATGTAACTAGTTTTTGAAATTTGACAGCTTCTCTGTATACTTACTGTGTGTACAAGGAATGAATAAAATTGTTCTTAGAAAAACGATTCAGTATTAAAACTGAACTACATATATTTATAAATTACATTAGACTGATATTTAATTTTATTTGTGTATTTTTATAAAACAAATGTTTCATTCCGTATCAAAAGATATAAAAAATACAGTGCCACATTATGTTCTTTGGTTTGAAATTTAATTTTCAAACCTTGACCAGTTGATTACAATTTTTTGTTATTGTTTTGTAAATAACATAAATAATAATTTTTACAAAACTTTTATATAAATAAGTACTTACTGAATGAGCCTGAAGATAAAACAAATTACTATAAGTTTACATGGGTTGTTTAATGGCATAGCACTGCTCAATAAATTGCATTTGGTAACCCTAAACGCAGTTAATATATTAAAATTGTCCCTTTATTAAGCTGATGTGGCATTTGCTATTGGTTAGTGAAACCATTTACATATGTTAATACATTCAAATTTTGTTTTCTAATTTATTTTTTAAAATATACATATTTTAGGTTATAAAAATCATACTGATGAGGCAGTTATTTTTCTGTTTGTATACCAATAAAATGTACTGGCAATTAAAACGTACACTGTATATGTATTTTTACGAAGAAAATCTTTACTGAAATGGTTGCATCAAACGTTTGTTAACACCGCCTCGATTTACTATATTGTGACAATTATCATAGAGACCGAACTAAGTCACACAGTATAGTTTGTACAAAGAGAGTGTATTGTGAATAAAAAAGTGTATGTTTCGATCATGTTCAAATGTCCGTAACATTCCAAGATATATCTTGTCTATTTGTTATGCATTTCATTCATACTTTATAATTATGAATGACTGATCGAGCTTCCAGAAATGCTTTGTGACAAGTTATTTTTTACGTATAAGTTGGTGACATAAGTTTCTGGATGATAACATGTTATTAAAATGTGACAATGCAACGAAAACTATTTAACAAAGTCAAAATTGTAACAGAAATTCTTTTTTCATATTGTATCCAAAAGTGTTATGTTAAATAAAAATGCCATGAAATATGTATATGATTTTATTGATGAAAACTACATAAGCATTCTTGTAACATTAAAAAAATGTCATGAAATATTAAGTTTACTTAGATATAGGATCGCAGAATGAGTAAGAAGATTAAAAGAAAGATTTCTAGAGGTAGCAGTAACAGTAGGTACATAAAAATAAAATATAAAAATGGAATTTTTGTTTTGAAAGCACTTAAAACAAGACAGAAGTAATTAAGGATCAAAACTAAATATCGGCACTGGAAAAAATTTACAAGGAACTTGACGAATAGACAAATAAATAACATTATTATTTAGCTATATTTTCAGCTAAACATTGAATACATTACACTCACTTAATTGATATATTCTTATTTGTGTGAAAATTGATTACATTAAAAACAAACGATATTATAATTTAATTTCAAGCTTTTAAAATATGATACGTATTTGATTTTGTTATGGTGTTAGCTTGGTCCACGATCTGTATCAAAACATAAACAATGTGTATGCATATGGTGATAAATAGAGAGAATGATTAATTTAAGTTACCGATTGATCCTACTAACGCAACATCTTAAAGCGTTGGCAGTGTTCGTAAGTATATGTCATGAGTGTAGAATAGTGTGGAACGGAAAAAGAATATATAGATATAATTTATAATAATGGATGAAAATTGCATTTTGATGTAAAGAATACAAAAAAAAAATACAGAGGGTTTCTGAGCATGATCAAGTTGCCGCAAGTGCGATAAAGTTAAATAGATTTGATATATTTGTTCTCTTGTAACCTCTTTGACGTGCCTATTATTTGCACTGTATCTAAGTGACAGCTGCAGGCGATGATGGGCAATGAGATGTGAAAGGAGCGTTGGCAGAATGAAACTGTGGAGGAAACGAGAGTACCCAGAGAAAACCGGCCAGGTTACGACGTTTCGCACTTGCGAAAAAAAAAAAAAAAGATTATATCTCTCTCCTCCCTACATCTTCCTCTTCGGAACCTAACCCACGTCGCTTCGGCGGGAGGCGAGTAATACGACCACATTTTGGTATTTGATTCACAAAGTGACGTACAGTTGTTTTTATTTGACAATCCTCTGACCACGTGACAGAGCTGTGACTTAGTAGGACAAGTACTCGAACCCGTGCATCCGAATAATTGACATAGGTAGGCACCACCCGACATGAGGGATAAACTCTAATTGCCGAGACTGAGACATAGTTTTTGAAGTAGTTTTGGTCCCATCCTCTAGATAGTAGCTTTCATAATATATAATTAGCATAGCTGTACTTATTATGAGAAGTAATGCATCAGCTGTTGTCAGGCAAACCAACCAGTGAAAATTAATTAACTATATTTTGGTAGTCACAAATTTTTTCATACCAGAAATACTGCATCTCCTACTTATTTATATGGAAAATGCTTTTTTCATTACAACACGGTGGTATGTTATTTGCTTAGTTTATATCTCTTCTACTAATCAATATTGCGTCAAAGTAGTTAAATTTACATTATAAACCTATCACTTCGGTTTTGAACCCCCCCATCCGATTTTTTTTGTTAGTAGTTATGGGCCCACCCAACAGATAGCGTCACATGTCGCGCAAAACATGGTTTCAGTTTCCACTGTAAGAGTCGTCCTTCCTTGTTCTATGTCACCCGACCAACGAGACTGTTTAATGTAACTTATTGAGATTTTACAGTTTCGGGAGTAGCGCCAGTGGTAGGTATCCATTAACGAACCGTCGCTAGCAAAGCATCACATGATGTTTATTGACGAACATCGACAACTACTTTACAAACACAGTTGACAGAGCAAAAGTGGCAGAAGGAGACACAGACTATTGGTACTATTTTGAGAAAAGTCAAATTTGAAACAGATTACATGACACGGGCGATACCTAGCGCCTGAGATATGACACGAGAGAGAAGTCTGGAATGAATGGAAGTCGACTGCCCATGTCCAAGAACGTACTAGTCACTGGCAGGGCGATCGCCTGGCAGTGAGTGAGGCGAGTTGGAATAGCCTGGGAGAAGGTAACGAAATGCTTCTACAGGCAACGTCCGTCACGTTTCTACCCGTGTTGTGAGGCCAGCGCGCAGAATAATGGAAGAAATGTAAGTTGAAAATAAAAAAAAGCTTAACAAAATATACACAATGGTTCACGAAGGATTACCGCCAGTCACAAGGCTTATGTCTTCGCATCATTTGGAGCAAAATTATGTCATAAATGGGGCCTGTACATCATATTTACAGAGTTATTTGGAGCAGTATAAACTATTTGAATACAATAATAAATCATTCAGAAGTAAACACAGTGTGATAAATTATCAGACTGTTCTGTTTACTGTTAAACATCACAATTGCGTGTCACAAGTTTACAAAATATGTTTTAAAAAATTTGCTTCTACTTTCAGACACGTGACCGCACACAGAAGGGACGGGTGTAGGGAGACGTACAGGAGGGCTACTCCACAAAAAAGGAGGCAGTTGCAAAACATGACATGAAATAAGTCAGACCTTTGTCTTGGAATAGGCTATTTACAAATTAATGATCACAAAATTGAACGTTAGTACTTTCTTACAACTTGTAACGAAAGGAAAGTTTAACATTTGGATTAAAGTATCTAAGCAAACATAAATATACCCTCCATAGTTTAAAAAAAACCGTGAGTGAGACTTTCGGTACTCGCCAGAGATATGTAACATATAACCTCGGTCACGAGCAAATTCTTGTGTTCTCATTTTGCAAATACACATAATAAGAAACTCTGACACGAAATTTTACGTATAGTTCTTTAAAATAAATATACACAACTCGTGTTTTCAAGTACATTTTTGGACGCGAATCTCACGTAGTTTCCGGACCCGCCGCTATAATTCACTCCCGGAGCAGCTACGTCGACTATGTAATAATTGTATTTGCAGACCGAAAATTTTAACTATATATTGAAACGGCTCCAATAAAAGCGTAAAAGTCTTGGAAAAAAAAATACTAAACCCCGGCTTTGTACCAGATTTTCGACAAGGAATTTTATTAAAATACTTGCCATCTTGTTAAAATCAATTAAACAGTTAAGACCATGCAGTTTAACTTAGGCTTTGTGTACATTGGTTCGCGCCTCCACCACAGATGGTTCCATGCGACTTCCGTCGAATCCACGAAATCACTCCAACTAAATGCCGCATACCGAGAGCTAATATGTCGGGCTCGGAAGGGGATATTGTCGCGCTGCGCGGCCGGCTTTCATAACAGCAGCGACGTGCGTGACACGTGTCTGCGCAGCAATTCGGAAAAACAACGTCCTCCATCCAACCCCATGCATAATTGTAAGGCATTTCCGACTATTCGAAGTGGTGTTTCATGACGCGTTGGTGGGACGGCTCCAGGCAGGTGCAACTGGCACGCGGACACACGAGAGCGAGGACAGCTCGTCGCGCACGGACAACTGTGTGGCCGGCACAGTCGAGGCACTGTGTTTCGACCTCGGAGACGACTCGAGGGCAGGTCTCGCACCTGCCCGTCCTGGGAGGCGGCCAAGTGGCCCCGCTCTCGCCCAGGACATAGTCTGTCTCAGATGCGACACTTGTCGGTCCACGTATCCTCCCGCCACTGTCTCGTCGTGTTTCCCAAATATCTGTTTAGTACCATCTTTGTGTTCCTCTGTTTGTCACTTGTGTTGTCCAAGATGGTTTCCCGGCTGAATTTACTCTTATTGTCGCAACAATCTCATCGTTGTTACCCACTGTGTTCGTCTGTGCTGTGATATTATTCTGACTAATCCCTTCCACGAAATTCTCCGTGCTGTCTATGCATTTAACATTTGACATTAGTTGATCCTGACTTGTTTTCCGTGTATTTGTGTATCGATCTTTTTTTTTCTGTTCATCAGTCTTTCTCTTCGACATACAGCGTGAACCTTTAATGGTGTATGTCCAAAGTAATGTTTGAAATTAATCTTCCCCGTTCCAATAATCTTCCCAAAAATTCAAAAAGTATATGTAAACTACTTCATGTGATGTTTTGATAGTTGGGAAATCGTTACCACTGTACTACTTACGAGAACATTGTTGCACTGTCTGAGTGTAATGGACGATATATACAAACACATATATACACACATACACACAAAGTCCTCAAGGTGACAGTAAGATACAATACATTCAAAACACAAATGACTATTCGAGCCTTGTGGGTTTTTAAACGCCAACGCCGACATCACCATCGAGATTTTTTAAGTGGTTTTCTGTGAATATAAACACAATATGGGTTTAAAATAGTTTATAACAATTTAGTAATATTAAAGCAGAGTATAAGAAAATAAATGGTGCTAATCAACAAGGGGTACTAGGTTCTTACTCCAGTTCATATATCATATCAAATCTACTCATTATGAAATGGCTCCACTATAACTGACATTACCATTTATCATTAAAAAGCTTACATTACAAAAGGAGCTTAGCATCAATATAAAAAACAAACAGTCAAAAAGTTATAGAATACATGGCCAACGTTTAGTTTAAGTAACATTCATAGGATACATGCACTTGACCTGATTAAACCACTTTAAAATACCACAAACAAACCCCCTCCCCAATTTTGGCACCAATATATGAGCACCCTCTTGATCAATCTAGCTCATATACGTACTTGAAAATTCTATTGGCTATACATGGCTACCTACCAACTTTTATGGAGATTAACCCAAGGATTTGAAAGTTACCGTCGAACAAAGTAACATACATACAAAATTAAACGCCGATTCGCTCAAGTTGATTTGGAGACCACCTCGTTTCGCTCGGTTGATTAAGTTCAAGTTAAGAGTCATACATAGTACATTAATATTTTTATTTTAAAAAAATATATTTTTTTAAGGTTTTACTTTTACACTATAATTTTTAAGTTAAATTGTTTTCCTTTACATCAAAAATTACTCTCAAATGTCCAGTGATAAAAAACTAAGCTGGCTAAAGTTTGCTTAGCTTGAACTAATTTAATGTCTCCTTTACCACTCTTACAAAACTAGTAGCAATATTTTCACAAGTTTATTGCCAGTAAAAAATATTGACAAATTCTAGATTATTTCGTAATATAACCTTCTGTAATCTCTGAAGGCAATGACAGGTGGTACTGAATCTTTATCTAGAAGGAGGGTTGGGGGGAGTGGTGTTCCAGCACTCTCTGGCTGTCGGGTCCCAAATGCCTTGTTGGTTCACTAAGAACCAATGGTGTAATGGCAAAGACTAGTCTCGATGTCGGCTTCTGCTGTGGAAATGGACACAGCCGGGCTTGAAAGAACGCTGTAAGCTCCGGGGCATCGTAGCCGGTTGAGTATCAGAGGGGCTGGTCCTAGGGACCAACTCCCGAGGCACCTCCTGCGTCCCGGACCGCAGAGAACATACGAGCCCGCAATGCATGGAAAATCTAGGCAGTGTGGTGGGGCGACCCTTGCTGATGCTGGGACTCCCCGCTGAGGTTCCCTCGATCGGCTCAGGGTCGCATGGAGAGGACTCGCACTGGCAGTTGGTGACTCTGGTCGCTTAGAGCACGTACCGAGGAGTGCCTTCTCTGTCTCTGACGATGGGCGGACGCAGTGAGCCTCGATGAAGCTCCGGCACTAACCTGATAAGCTTTTATAATTTGAATGCACTTCGGACAGATAAAAGACTCTCTGGGTTGTCTAAGGGGTACCAGAGGTGTGATAGACTTGGTTAAGTGCCTTGTGATACTCTTAGGAAGAGATTCTCCTTTGAGTCAACCACATATTAGTCTAATTAGGATAGAGAGCAGGTGGCAATGATGCTGGTACGCGTCGCCTCTGCCTTTCGCATTGTAGTTCCTCTCCAAACACCTCTATGTTGCGATGAAATTGTGTATCAATTTCCCCATGGCTCTTGGGAGCTCGTGACTGTGGTGTTCCAGCCCCTAATGGGGAGTAAATACCATATAATCTGGCACATTAAATTCTGTGTGGCTCTAAAGCCAATGATTGTATGTCTGCAAATGTTTTCCTACTTCTGACCACCTTTTATGCTTCCGGTAGCTTGACATACCTGAGCATAGTTTCCAAACAATGCTACTGTCTCCTTACTGCTTCATTCCTATTTTAGTCCCCTTTGCCTGCCTAAGCTACGATTACTTTCCAAATAACTGTCAGCTCCCATCTCGAATTTATGTTTCCATCGCTAAATTTCCTCCTCTAAAGTTACATTTTACCTCCTTAATCTGCTGAGCTCTTCCTCCAATTACCTAACTATATCGTTTTGCTCACTTAGCCCGGCAATCTCTTTTATTTTCACCTCCTTTAGTTCCGCCCTTAACTGGCTCTCCTATTTATGAATTTCCACTTTCTTGGTCCCTAAATCCCAGATCATCACCCTCTGTTCCCTTGCTTGAACACCTACATTAAGTCCCTCTTTCGACCACTCTTCTGTTCCTGCTATTACCTTATTTATCTTCTCTATCTCGTACTATATCCTGCTTACATACTTCGTTGTATCAATCCTAGACTCGTCTCCTAATAAAGATTCTAACTTTCCCATTATAACCATTACCTTGAGTTCAAAAGGTTTCCTCCTCTTAGCTTCGACTTCTTCCTACATCACCCCTCTTCAGTTACTCTCTCACAAAGCTAATTCCACGCCCAATTTCTCCCCTGGTTGACACTCGACTGCCCTAAATCTATTTCAGTTACTTGTGCTTGATACCCCAACTTTCCACAATTTCCACAAACATGGTTCTCATATCCAACCTGCATTTCTCCTTATTAAATTAATCAGTTTGTTCCATCTCATTTTCCCCTGAACTACATATCTTGCATATAAACTTTGTGTTATCTAGGCCCTCAAACCCCTCCATAAATCATCCACAATCCATTTGAAACCATTCATTACAGGCATCGCACTGATTAAGCTCTCTCTCTCTTCCTCCACATTTCCACGGCCCTTAAATACACCATTCCTCCCATCCTTAAACTCGCCCCCTCGTACTTGCCACCTAACTTCACCCACTTACACTCTCTTCTTTTCCCTCTGGATGCCGACTAGTAGTTAATAGTTCCTCCTGCGCTTGGATTCATGGCTGAGGTGTGGGACGTGCCGACCATCATCTTGGACTCTGATATTACGGCGGCCATCTTGGTGTCAAATTACCCAAAAAAAATCTTCAATTCTTAGAAATTTCCATATTTCAAGGGAAAAATTCATGTTCTGAGGGAAAATGTCCCGTTTTTCCCTCTTACAAATTCGAAAATTTGGAATTCAAAAAACCTTAAAAAAAATTGCCTTATAAAAATTTAAATTCTTAAATTCTACATTTAAGCTTCCAATAAGCTTCTGGTGGGTAGCTTAGACTTTGACCATAAACATGATTTCTTTAATTTTCCCCACAAAATTCCAAAAATTAAAAACAAAATTGCTTCAAAATATTAGCTACTTTATCGGTTTCGGTCCTCGGTTTGATTCCCAGTAAGAGTACACATGTAATCTATTAATAAAAATTTAAAAAAATCATAATTACAAGTTAATTAAAATTAGAAAAATTCTTTGCTTACATCACACCCGCCATCTTGGATTCCCGAACTTTGCAATTTTCGTTACTGCCGCCAACTTGAAAATCCGTAATTTTTATGCTATAAATCTGGAACCATTAAACAATTTGTAAAAAATTTAAATGATAAAATTGAAATAAAAATTTATGATAAGGTCCTTGGTTCGAACACGGTGAGGTAATAGAATAAAATGACGACCTATTCTTTCTCCACGGAAGCTACCGGCAAACTGACCTCCCACCACTAATACCAAGGCAGATATTACATCAGCCAGTATGACTTCATAGCGACCATTTTGTTTTCGTCTGCTGGAGGCTGATGCCGACATATTGTTTTCGTCTGATGGGGTGCGCTGCCGCCATATTAGTTTATTTTTTGCCCGCAGGAATAATTTATTACTGTGTCATCCACCATCTTGTAATTCGGGCGCCATCTTGAAATTCGCTAATTATTAAGATACAAATTGGGGAAAAATACAAAAATTATTTTTTAAAAAAATCACTTATTAAATAATGATTGATTCGATTGATTTATATTCTTGGTTCAATACTTGCTTGATGCAATTGAAGATAACTGAGTTAAAATTAACAAATAGTGCCTTGTTCGAGAAAAAACAACTTTACAAATAAAACAATTTACAGAAATTCTATAAGTACAAACAACAAACAAAGTAATAACGTATCTTTATGTCTACAGTCTTCTTAGAAGGCGAAGCAAGTCATTTGCATGTCTTGGCATGTGTTTTCAGCGCATTTCCACATGTACGTTTATTAACCAGCTATGTCCAGTCGTTGACCATGCGCATCAGTTGGTTGGCCAGATACGCACGTCCAGTCGTTTGATAAGGCTATCACATCAAGTTGGCGGCAAGGTATGCCAAGTCGGTGGCCAGGCATATATATTCAGCGACCAGGAACGATGTCCAGTAGGTGGACAGCCAGGTCCAGTTGGTTGTCTAGGAACGTCAGATAGATTGATCAGACACGCACGTCCAGTCGGTTGGTTAGGCTAACAAATCAAGTTGGTGGCAATTTAAGCCCAGTCGGTGTCTAGGCAAGTCTATTCAGTAGCCAGGAACCACGTCCACTACATGGCAAGACGCATCCAGTTGGTAGCCAGGCGCCCAATAGGTGGTCAGATACATCCAGGCAGTAGCCGAGAGGTATTTTTCGACGATACTCGGCATACATATTAAACAGTTCATGTACGATGTTAGGCGTATAAGACAAGAATCTCCGAACCAAGAGGTGTTATTCGCCGATACGTGACCAACATTTTAAAAGGGTCATGTTCAATGACAGGCGTATAGACAAGGCATCTCCGAACCACGAGATCAATCATGGCCTGACATGTCGATGCACATAGAACAAAGGAAGAACATTCAAAAATGGAGGAACATTATAAAAAATAAAGCACATTTGGAAGCTCCTTTAACACAAAGACGTACATGTTCACAAACATTCAAATCAGCTGAGATACGTTCTCGCCACAGGGATACGATAGGTCGCAAGATGCCATATGATATAATGCCTCCAACAGTCTTTCGCTCCAAATGTCTTTGACTCTAAAAGACATCGGCTCCACCTGTCTTAGACTTAACTACTCAAGCATCATTTGGCTACAAGTCAATGTGGCTACGAAACAACAAGACTACAATACTTCGAGGCTACGAGACTACGAGGCTACAGGACTACAAGGCTACGAGGCAACAGGTCTATGAGACTACGAGTCTACGAGGCTCCAACTAGCTACGAGACAACGAGGCTACGAAGCTAGGAGTCCACAAGGTTCCAACTGGCTACAAGGTCACAAGGTTACGAGTCTACAGGGCTACATGGATACGAGATTACAAGGCTACGAAGCTACATGGAGACAAATTCTACGAAGATACAAGACTCAAGACTATGAAGATGCAAGACTACGAGGCTACATGGCAACAAGCTACAAGACTACGAGGCTACGAGACTACGAGGCTACAGAACTACAAAACTACAAGGCAACAGGAATATGTCTACGAGTCTCCAACTAGCTACGAGACTATGAGGCTACATGGAAATAGGCTACGAGACTACATGGCTACGAGTCTACGAGGTTACGAGTCTAAAAGACAACTGGACATAATAACTCCATTCAGCAGCGAGTGTTAATTCATTTCATGCAAGTAACTTGTTGCAAGTAGACCCGATTCTTGCAACAGTAGACGCCACATGCTGTGTTGTACAGGCAGTAGCTCTTTTATGTGGAATGCAAGATGCTCACTCACGATCGCAAGAGAAGGAGAGCTTTGCTAGACACAAAAGATAACGAAACTAGTCTGGCACTTTAGTGATCCTCAGCCGTCTTAAATCATATTATTGGACTGAGTAATGATATTTTTGTTTAAATCTACTTGTTAAAATTATTGTTAGTCCTAATTTAGTAACAGATATTCAGTAATTAAATGTAACTCTGAATAAAATTGCATTTCTCATTAAGTAAAATTTTTATATGCAGATTGATTTCTCAAAAATAACCAGAATCACTCGGAGAACATCACAGAAGTTTCGCCATGAATTACCAGTAGAACTTTGAGAAACCAACAAAATTTTGGCAGGAATGTACAGGAGCACATAGAGAAAACCAACAAAATACTGAGAAAATAATCAGGAGCACACGGAGAAAACTAAGGCATGTTTCCTAAATCAAAATGTGTTTCACAAAAAAAAAAAAAAATTAATCACAATTTTTTTTAGCATGGGCTAGAACTATATCCTTGCTGAACAAATGAGAAGTTCACAAGATTTCATAAGCTGATTTTGTAATTTTTTTATTTTTGAAATTCATTATTTGGAATACAAATGGCTGAAGGCTTGAAAGTGGTGCTGTTAGATATTTTTTAAAGAATTAGTTTAAATTATTAGTTAAAATTGAGATTGTCCATACTCTATTTAATACTACAAGACTGTCTTAACATTAGAAAACACACTCAGATTATTTGCGAACACATTATGAAACGGCAAAGAACTACTACACTTATGGGCCTATATTATTTGCATGTTTGCAAAGTTGTATATATTTGACTCGTGGGGGCTGGATAGAGGGTGTGTTCCATCAGTGAGAACTGGTACTGATGGGATGGGGACTGGGTTTTTGCTGCTACAGTCGGTACGACATCAGGGTTAGAAAATAGTACTTATGGTTTTCGGTGATAGCAGTTAGTGTATCGCAGCACACATGCACTTACAATTGCAGTTAAAATCAATATCTTACACATGAAAACAGATATTTTACACTCTATCTTGGCACTTGTCTTCAGTGGAATGTGAGATATTGGGCCGAAGTATTAAATAAAAACAACCCGAAGCCGGCCGATCCTGTACATTATGTCTGCCTGCGAGCCAGATGGTACGAGGCTAACAGTGGGGGATATTAAGTTCCCACTCAAAAACCCTACCGAGGTATATGAGAAGCTCTGAAATAAAAAGTTACATTAGGAAATTAAAACTATTGGTGTTAAAAATCAGTGAAAAACCAAATGATGTTGGAACCCACAAGACCCAGTGTCTTACATCGACAGTGGCCCGAGTTGGACTGGAGGTAAGAACTCCGGGAAATATCTTCCACATGCATGGAGCGGAAGGGGCATCTCGTACAACTAAATTCAAACCTCTGACGAGGACCTTCTTTGTCGGTGCGCAGCCCACCGCCCATCTGCCCGTGTGATGTCAGGATAGTGTTTTGTTAATTTAAGTTTTATTTTTAAAATAAACAAATAAGATTAAAAGTGTTCCCAGTATGTTATTGGTAAAAATAACAATCAAGTGTATTGCTGTTTAATTAACCTAGTTTAAATGCTAGTAATAACAACTGTCTTCTTTTATTTACTATTACTATTGTTTAACTATCATCGTTTTTATTTAATAGTGATAAAGTCGATAGCCATATTGTCTCAAGGATGGTTTTACTAGAGGGGACCCAAAAAAATGGGGTTTTGTCATAAAAATGTATTTATTGCCTTTTTTTTTTTACAAAATTTCTTCCATCACTTTCAAGGTACTACTCTTTATTAGGTGCGATGCACTTGTCAAGTCTTTCTTCCCACTGTTTGAAGCACCTCTGGAACTCTTCAACTGTGATATTCCCCACTGCCCTTTCCGAAGCTGTTTTTACCGCCTCCACATCATGAAAACGCCTCCCTTTTAGATTTTTCTTCATTCTCGGGAAAAAGAAAAAGACGAACGGGGCTAGGTCTGGCGAATACGGAGGTTGGGAGATGACAGACCACCCCTGAGAGACATAGTGAATGTATCTACTAACCCCATCTAGCAGAGAACTCTCTACTATGTCTACGAATGGCAGTGTGCTCTCAGTCTTTAGTACCCTCTCGTAATGTTAATTAAAGGTAATTGGAACTTTTAAAAATGTTTTAAAATAAGTTAAATAAGAGAAAATTGGACATAACTTTAAATACTATGATTATTAGAAAGTAAAAGTTGTTTTTGTATAAACCATGTAATAACTATTTAAAATTTGAGAAGATATACTCTCTGTGATGACACACACAGAATAAATAGTAAATACAATAAAACAAACGGTGAACTTAAAAACTAACTATGCTGTGATATATCAATAAATCTTACAGTTTATGGCAAGTTAAGTACGTACCTACCTCAGGGTTCTATTTAAAGAACGTTTCTGGATAATCCAAATCGGTAGTTCAGAAGACATTACACCCAGGACTTCTAGACTGTGGATGTTCGTGCTTGGTTATGTATGTACCATATTATTAAATATAGTTCTCGGGGCACAAAACGCAGTTTACAATTTTTAGTTTCTACTTTTAGCTACACAATGAACCAGAAATTACACCATCTCTGTGGCGTAATAGGGCATTAATCGCGGTGGCATCACTAAATTCGTGACCAACGAATCTTTTCAATATATATTACCTGATACTGTCTCTGGACCATTGACAAATTTATTCACAGCAACCGATTGCGGGTGAGCTGCAGGAATATTAATATTACAATTTATTGTCCATTGTAATTTCGGGGACAGACACGACAATACTGTCGGGCCCGCACACGCAATTGATACAGCAACTTCAATTGCCACCAAGACCTCCTGACGGGTAGCTGCATTAGGCCGAGTGGTCCGAAAACGTTCTTATTTCCCATTATTCATGGCGCCAGGCACTTCGTCAAAGGCGCCGGCAAGCCTCAGCCAATCACGAAGCACCGTCCAAGAAATCAAATTAAAACAGAATTTAACGAATATAAATTGCAATAAAATAAAAATATAAACAAATATTTCAGTGGCAATGTCTTTTAAATTTCATTAAATTATGTTTAAAATAAAAACACAGTTTGTAACCAAACCTTCTGCAACTGTCAGCAAACCACTTTATGACGTTTGGTCGCCAGGCCACGGTGATTAAAAACGCAAGCAAACCAAATATACACAGGTTCATTACTCTGTAATACTGTTAAAGTACAGTAGCTTGGCTTCGAGAGGTTGAAGCAAAGGACGAGCAGAGTGTCAGTCGGAGATGAGCTGCTCGAGGTGGCAGATGCGTGTCGTACGATGCGAAACAGTCATAATTTTTTATAACTCTTGATAGATGCACTAGAGACCAAACACATATAAATCCTTGACTTGTCCCAAGATTCAGTCTGAGGGCGACTGTCTGGTTTCCTTAAAGAGGATGTCAATGGGAAGCAGTAAGAAGGAGGTAGGGTAGGAAAGTAGGTTGGCCGTAGACTCCGAATGGTCGCTACCAGGAAAGGGAAATTTATCGTGGTCCCCGAAAGGTCGCCATCATTAAGGTAATTGAAGTAGGGGAGAAAAAAGGGCGAGTAGAAACAATTTAACCCAATATTACTTCTTGGGTTTTTATTTCTCCAGATTTCTCTGGGAAGGAATGTGTGAAGTTAATTTTTTCTGTCGAACTCCCATATCCCACTATGTCAGCATGAACCCCTTAACCCATCTACGGGCCATCCGGCATTCATGTTACTATTTAAGTTAGATTGGAGTATGGATGTGTTTCAGGGCAAGCCCTATATGCTTTACATCGGGATTTTTATTGTAGCAGTATCAGCAGGGTGGTCTGGTGCCATGACTACAATTGTGACCATGGGCACACCCCAAAGTAGGAAAAGTCAGATTGAAGGACACCGAAAAAACCAACAGAACTAATATCATTACTGGAGCAGGGTTTAGAAACATAAGGGCATATTAGTGCGAAAGCGAAACGACAGCATTGTGAGGGTTAGTCAGGGTGATATGAAAGGAGTCAGGGGTGCTGCTGGTTTGTAACCAGGGCCACAGCACAGCCTGCAGCCTGGTGGTGGATGACAGAACTGAGCCACCCAACCGACAGGTGCCAGCTCACCTCTCTGAAATGCGGAAAACAAGATTATCATTACAGGCATTTATGAGAGAAATATGAAGAGAGAAATAAAATAATGAATTTATGAGTTACAGCACTTTGTGCATATTATGCTCATGGGTGTGTGCATGTGTGTACTGTACATGCATGTACTGAAGAAACAGACTCCTTGCAGCCGAGATAGAGTTGCAGGTTGACATATCGCCAGCAAGTAGCTGTTTGTTAGTTAGAGAAATTGCCACGGACTTTTAAGATCATCACCTGCAACACAGTGTGTGTATTAGTTACAGTATGTTTATAATGTGTTATGGAATCGTTGTGTTAAGTGAGTTATGTAGGAATATGTGTATTTATGCATAAGTTGGGACAGAGAACCACTACTTCAATTGGCATCTATGATATATAAGACGAGGACGCCGGCCTCAGAGTTCAGTTCAGTGACAATGAGGTAAACATTAACTTGTGCATCGACCAATATTTATTTTGCAGTGGTAGGGTTCTTATATTCCCTCAGCTGTGTAATGTTGTAGCGGCCTATTGACTGACCTGTTGATGGCTCGGCTAAAGCATAGCAATTTTCATGGATGGTTCCAGTTACAACATATGGACCATCAAACAACAAAAACAATTTATTGGTAACATTCTCCCAAGCTCTGCTCACTGGATTAGTTTTCTTGAGCAGAAGGTCACCAATTTTGAAGGTAGATAATTTTGATGCGGGGTGCCTTCTCTTGCGGACTGTAGCTTCAGCTGTAAGCTTCTTGCTTATAAAATTCTCCACTTCTTCACCGGTGGGTAAATCTCTCTCATCTTGGTCTTGACTCAGTCGGGGCAAATAAATAGGGTTTATCGCCTCGGACCTATCCAGACTCATGGCTTCGTGTGGGGTGAATCCTATTGAACTGTGTACCGTATGATTTATTACACACTCTACATATGGTAGTTTATCCCTCCAGGATTGCTGTGACTTGTGGCACAATATACGTAGTAGGCCTCCAATAGTTTTCATTAATCTTTCGACGGGATTGCTTTGAGGGTGGCGTACTGAAATGGTAGTGGGGATAGCGCCTAGCTTGCGCACGCCCTGTTGCCACACTTCACTTGAAAACTGTGTACCCTTATCTGAGAGTACCACCTTTGGCATACCAATTTCTTCAGTAAATAATTTTAGTTTACACATGACTGCTTTTGTAGTGGGATTTACAATAGCAAACAGCCTTGTGAACTTTGTGAATATATCCTGAATCACAAAAATATATTTTACCCCTCCTTTAGACTGGGGTAGTGGGCCGAATAGATCCACTGACAGTAACTCTAGTGGTGCCTTGGGGAGAATAGGCTGTATCTCTCCATGCAGGTGTTCCTTTGGTGACTTTGACTTCTGGCAAAGATCACATGCTCTTGTGACCTGTATGATGAATCGAGGCATATTGGGCCAATATACTTGCCTCCTTAAGGCTTCAGTCAGCTTCTCACTTCCAGCATGTCCAAGTGCAACATGCACTTCCCAGGTGACTTGCTGTCTCATGCTGACTGTAATCACGGGCTTCCATGCATCTTCATACAGATATTTCTTTCTTGAATGGGCAAATAATATTCCTTCAGCTGACTTACAAAAATATTGGTGGATCTTGTGTTCCACAGAGTGACTTGCTAGCTGCTTGACAGTGTCTTGGCAGAATTTGTCCTCCTGCTGCTTGGCTTGCAGGTCCTGCAGTAGTTCCTGGAGCTTCGGATTAGTTTGCAAAACATTAGCTGCTGCCAGTGCTACTAGGAATTCCTTCTGGTGGGCTGGACTAGTGTTGTCTTGAATTTCTTCTAGGTGGCTCAGATAATCAGCTGTTGTGTTAGATGACCCTTTTATATGCTGGATCTGTACATCGTACTCTTGCAGCAGTAGAAACCATCTTGTTAGGCGGCTTCCAAACAGCTTCCCAGCCTTCAGACAAGTTAAGGCCTGGTGATCAGTCAGCAGTTTAATGGTTTCACCTAGTAGTATGTCACGGTACTTCTGTAGGGCCCACACTATAACTAATGCTTCACGTTCAGTTACCGTGTAGTTCCTCTCAGCTGGACTCAATGTTCTGCTGGCCATCGCCACTGTCTTCTCCACTCCTTGGTGTTCTTGTGCAAGTTTGCATCCTAGTGCAGTATTAGATGCATCAGTGTACAGCAAAAATTCTTTTCCTTGAACAGGATGGTATATCACGTGCTCTTCCAGGAATATTGTTTTCAAATTTTTTAAGGCTTGATCATGCTCTTCAGTCCATTTCCATACATGATCCTTCTTAAGGAGCTGGAACAATAGTACTGCACATTGGGCTACCTTATTAGAGTAATTTCGGTAGAAACCAACTATGCCTAAGAAGGCTCTTAGTTGTCTCACATTCCTGGGCGTAGGGAAATCTTGAATTGTCTGAAGTTTCTCTGGAGCTGTTTTTATTCTTTCGGGTGTAAGGATATGCCCTAAGAATGGCAGTTCTTCTCTACAAAATTTGGACCTGCGTATTTTCACTGTCATACCTGCCTCTTGTAACTTGTGTAACACAGTAGCAATGTGTTGCAGGTGTTCCTCAAATGTGACAGATGTTATTAAAATATCATCCACATATGCTCTGGCAAATCCTTTGCACTCAGGCCCTAGAGTAGTGTCAAGGCACCTGGTGAAATCAGCTACAGCATTGCAGAGTCCAAATGGCATCACAGTAAAAACATACTGTTGATTGTGGAATAGGAAAGCTGTGTATTTACATGACTCAGGCTCAAGTTGAATCTGCCAGTAACCAGATGACAGATCCATCGTGGTTAGATACTTGACACCTTGGTACAGCCTCAGAATTTCAGCAGTCTGTACAGGGCTCTCCATGTCCTTGATGGTAATCTTGTTCAGCTCTCTGGCGTCAAGACAGAGCCTCACGGTCCCATCTTTCTTTCCAACGCAGACAATAGGGTTGGCATAAGGGCTAGCCTCCCTTCTCACAACATTCCAGTCTATCATGAGCAGTAAATATGCAGTGGCCTCTTGTACATGTTTAGCTGGAACAGGGTAGGACTTCCGATGAAAAGGTGCATTTTCCTGTGTTTTGATTTGTGCCTGATAGAATTTGTTTCTTCCCGGTTTATCTGAAAATACATGCTGGAAATTTCTCAGCACATTGAAAAGTTGTTGCAGCTGTATGTGTGTGACAGTTTTAGAGTCTTGGACTGACTGTCTGATGTCCTCGATAGTAGCTTGCAGCTGTTCACTGGCTTGGTTGTTACACACTTGATTACACATGGGGGTGTTAGTCAGAATACCAATGAAATTATTTTGGACATGCCATTTGTCCGTTAGTGACACAGGCGTAGGACTGTCACTAGGTTGTATGGTGCTCATTCTGAAATCGATCACTATTCCAAACTGTGACAAAAAATCAGTTCCAATGATTAGTGGTTTTGCCAATCCCTTTACCACTAATGCTGTCAGCTCCTTAGGTTTTCCAAGTCCATAGACTGTTATGAGCACTTGCCTGTTTACAATAGGACTGGCTCTTGAAGTAACCCCAATAATTTTGATGGCAGGTACTGGAATCTTTGGTATCTTCATGCCAATGCGTTCCAGGAAACATACCAGCTCCTCACTTATACATGTCACCTCCGCTCCACTGTCAATAAGTGCAGCCACTTCTTGCCCATATATGTTTAGGTGGATTTGTGGGCACACTGTATGGAATTGTGGTACTATGCCCTCGTCGGTCTCTTTGTACAAAAATCCCTTTCATTATCTCTCAACATTACGGTACACATGAACTTATGGTAGCTAATACAGCTATACATACAGGTCACATTGTTCACCCCTAAGTCTGGAGGTCGGGTTTCGGTGCGGGGCGATCCTACAGAATCCCCTTCTAGTTTAACGTGCCCGTCGACACTCGCGCATCCTGCGAGTCTGGCACGGTCCTGTTTTTGTTGTACCATGTACTGGTACCTGCAGCTTCATGGACTGCGGACTTGAACTCTGCCGCAACAAGGTTGTCTAGTAGGTAGCGTGGACGCGCTCCTTGCTGGTTTGTTGTTCCTGGTTGTTGGCTCTGGCGAAACGTCCTATTGGGCGACGCCGGTTTCTCTGACGGGTGGCTGAAGTGGGCCTTGCCTCCACCGCTATCTGTCATCTTGGGGCTTCGGTAGTATGGCAGGCGGGAATCTTCGCGTCGGTCGTAGTACTGTATCTCCTTCATCCTGTGATGCTGGTTGTAGTGGTATTCCCTCTCGTCATCAGACGAGGCACGATGACTGTAGTTGCGGGATTCCCTGGGTGGCTGTTGCTCCGGCGAGTGGGACCGCCTCCCTCTTCGTAACGGGCACTCTTCCTGGCTCATTCTGCTCCCTCTTCACCGCTGTGGTATCCCCTGTTGCTGGGCCACCAGGTGCGCTTCCGGTTGTATGGTGCCCTCTGGTATCTATTGTGGTAGTGCACACCATTACCACGGGGTGCTTCTCCCCTTGTCTGCCAGCTCATGTAGTTGACTGGTGCCTGGTGCTCCGGTTTCTGCTTTCCCTCACGGTTTTTCCAGTAAGGGTTGACCTGGTGCTGCTTCTGGTGAGGTGGCGCTCGGTCTGCCTCCTCTGTCCTGGGTGCAACTCGATCCAGTTTTTCGAGCTTGTCATAGTTGAGCAGCCGGTCACGAAACTCAGTGACATCACGGTAGTGTAGGCCAGACAACTGCTTC
Organism: Bacillus rossius redtenbacheri; assembly: GCF_032445375.1. NCBI lineage: Eukaryota > Metazoa > Arthropoda > Insecta > Phasmatodea > Bacillidae > Bacillus > Bacillus rossius. The sequence goes on along the minus strand of NC_086330.1, from coordinate 279,140,720 downwards.
TGGTATTTCAGAGGCAGCTGGGTTAACATGGCAGCCACAAACTCTTCATCCGTCATCGGGAGGTCCAAATACCTGGTCTTGTCGTACATTGCAGACAAGTGTGCCTCTAGAGATGTGCCCTTCCTTGGATCATATTTCTCTGCGTGGAGTTGTGCCCTCAGATTACTCTGTATTCTGATGTTCCAGTATTGTAGTCTGAATAGCTCCCTGAACTGGTCAAAGCTGTTGGTGTTGGTGCTAGTCAGCTCCCACCAATAAAATGCTTGACCCTTAACGCATTGTTCAGGCATTTAAAAATCTCTCTGTCGGTTAGGTTAAACATGGCGGCATGCTCCTCGAATTTTCTGAGGAATCGCATGGGACTCTCATTGGCTCTGCCAGCGAAAGTAGGCATGGCTTCTGCCCACAGCTTTGCTGGATGGTGCATGAGAGCTACCGGGTCCAGATGGTGCTCTGTTGTTGTTGTAGGTGCTCTAGGTACACCTGATGCCCTAGTCTCTGCAGACTGTCTGGGTAGTGACTCTGCAGCGTGTGTGTCATAGCTGCATTCAGGTGTGGGGTACAGCTGCCTACTGTTATCAACATGTAGTGCCTCAGGTGCCTCTCGCTGTGTACTACCAGCTGTGTCAGGTGTACGGCTCTGGCTTACAGTTAAATTCTGCAGGCAATCTCGTAGATTAGAGGTCGCCACCTCCATGTCTTCCAGCCTGACCTCAAGTCGTCGGGTCTGCCCATGCAGCTCGTCCCTCATGCTCGCCTGACTGCGCTGACAAAACTCCCTCAGGCCATGTTGTTCTAGAGTCACATTCTCGCGAATGGATAGTAGCTGGGTTTCCAGCTCTCCTACTCGCTCACTTGTATGTGTCACTTTATCCACTACCTGCTCAATCTCCCTCTGATGCTGTACCAGCTTCTCCTCTATACTGTGTTCCAGACTTTGCAGACTGGAGAAAGTCACATCTAATTTTGCCTCCACCTGTTCTGCGTGCTCTGTTTGTCTGGAGAGTTGTTCTGCCTGCCTGGATAATTGTTCTGCCTGACTGGACAGTTGAGACATAATCCTGTTCTCAGATTGCTCGGTGTGTTCTGCCTGACTGGACAGTTGAGACATAATCCTGTTCTCAGATTGCTCGGTGTGTTCTGCCTGCCTGGCCAGTTGTTCTATTATCCTAGCTTCGGTTCGCTCAGTGTGTTCTGCTTGTCTGGACAGTTGTTGGAACATCTGTTGTAGCACCTGTGTTAGGTCAGGACTCGAAGTGGATGTTCCTGGTGTAGTGGTTGGCAGGTCATGTTCTTGTGCTATCTCTCCTGTGGGAAAAGGTAACTCTGGCCGCCCTAACCCCTCACTATGTTGTGTGTGTGAGTGTGTAGGTACATTCATTCCCCTGGTTTCGGGTGAATTACAGTCCTCCATGGCTGTCAATGTGTCACTGTCAGAGCTGTGTGTAGTGGGACACTATTCACATACGCTGTTGGTCCTACTTCTCAGATTGTATGTCTGCTGAGCCATTGTGTCAGATCTCTAATACATCTACAATTAGCAATTACAACAAATATCCTGTCCACTTTAAAATTCAATTAAATGCTTGCATGTCAACAAACCTATTAGATTTGACACAAGCAAATCGGGCCCCACTAGTTGGGTTGCCACTCTGAAAAGAGTCTAGTCTGAACTATATAGTTACTCTAAACTACTATTCTGTACTCTACTGTTGTCAGAAATAATAATATTAAATATAAATATTAACAGTAGTTCTCTCTGCATATTAATTACTATGTCTATTAATACACTGTCGAGTATAGACTCTTTGGTTATTTTATATTGGTATCTGGGCGCCACCCTTATGTAGGGGAGGGTGGGGCACAGTGAAACAGAAATTATGTTTTTCATTACATGAATTTTTTATTGAAGACTATAAGTAAAATGTATATACAGATCATACCAGAGTAGTTTTCTCTTTCACATACTATAGGTACAACATTTTTAAAATCAATTTGTATAGAGCAAAATTTAGTTTAAATTATCTTCCACGTTTGTTTCACTGTGCCCCATACCTGGGGCACAGTGAAACACACCATGGGGCACACTGAAACATACTCTCTCTTTGCAGCGACATTTTACCAGCTGATGCTTTAAACTATCTCAGTATGTTGTCCACAAATACAATTTTTTTAAAATAGGATAACAGACCAATATTAATAAAACCGAGCTTCGCTTGTAATCAAAACAGACAAAATGATTAATATAAATCGTGAATAAATGTTCTATCTTCATAATTGTCCACAACAATGGTTTATTACTAACTTAGCCCATATTAAGTGAAGTAAAATCAATTCCGAAAGTTGTATAACCACAAATTGGTGCAGGGAGAAGCATCTTTATTTGCCTGTGATGCACTGTTGCCACATCTTCAACTTGTGGTTTCATGAATGTGTTTGCCTTCTTAGAACTTGCTCTGAAGAAACTCACTTCGTATTCATTGTCACTGTCCTGGTCTTTGGTAACGATTCCTATGTAGAACTTCTTTCTTCCTGAAGTGTCAAATTCCACTAAAACATAATCATCTGCTACTGCATCTCGCTCAAATTCTTCGAAAGCATCTGGCTTTAGTGATGATAGCATATTCTCTACAAATTCTACTTCATTGTCTGAATCAACTAGCACCATAGCTTCAGTACCACCATCGCTAGATTCAGAATCCTCCTTTTCTCCTTCGCAAATAATTTCCTCTTCACTATTTTAGGCTTGGCAATTTTTTTTTTGCTTTGCTTGTGCCTTAAGTTCTGGTGTGCTAGTAGCAATAATACTTTTTCCTTTCTTGCGGCCCTTCTCATTTTTCCTTTTACTAGCTTTAGGATAACCACATACAAGCTCAGGGCTGAAGTTAAATGTTGTCATCGTGTCTTGGATAGGATGTGATTCAGACGACGCTTCTTCATGTGCATTGATAGAGCGTGGTTCAGACAGATTTTCTACTGCTTCGATATGATTTGATTCATTGTCATGCCTACTAGTTGACTGCCCTTGTTCAACTGCTTGGATAAGATGTGATTCTTTATCATGCCTACTAGTCGATGCTCCTTGTCCTTCGATTGTTGGCTGTGGGTCTTGTTCCAGGGGTGCTTCATAAGTTCGGTCAGTAACAAAACTGCAAGCAAAGTCTGCTTCAGTAAATACGTCCCTGTTGTAAGGGAAAATGCCTGTTGTACGAAAAGCAGCAGTTATATTTGCTGGCGTCATTGCCTTTTGATGAGCTACACTCACTGCGCCAGCAACATTGTAGATGGAGAAGGTTTGGCCAGGGTGTTGCATTAGCCAGTTGTCAACAGCAACATTATAATATGTTTTAAATTCTTTGAAAAACCCCACATCTAGAGGTTGAAACTTGTTTGTGGAGTGTGGGGGGAATGTGAGCACTGTGACACCATTATTCTTTGCTAACTCTAGAACTCCAATAGACAAGTGGCTCTCGTGGTTGTCATAGATTAGCAGTGTTGGAGCTTGTTTCGAGCTTTTAGTGTGCTGTATGAAGTGCTGCATAACTCGAAGAAAGAGTTTTATAGAGGATTTTTTTTATCTTACATAATATATTTCTAAGTGCTGATTATATGGGGCACACTGAAACGTTTCACTGTACCCCATCCAAGCATGTTTCAGTGTGCCCCATAGGTAGTGAAAGTGAAAACTAGGTTGTGACATAGAAAAAAATTCACAATATATAAATTTAACTCACTTGTTTTGTAGACAGTACTTAGAAGATTCCGCTAAAATTAACAGATATTAAAAATTCACTCACAATTATTTTTAATTACAAATAATGTAAACATTGGCAAAATTACTTTTACTGCAAAAATATGTTACAGAGAACGAACGAAGTATCCTCCTTATGGCAGCCATGTTGAAACTAGTTTTACAGGTACAAGGCAACAACCGAACTTGCCACTAGGAGCGCCAGATGTGTTCGTGTCAACTGTCCAAAATTATCGTGTTTGTTTCAGTCTGCCCCATGTTCCACTGTGCCCCACCCTCCTACAACTTAACTTCTTTACTAGGATAGGACTAGGGTAGTGTGGTACAAGAGAAAAAGGAAATAATTTCACACTTCAAATCTATAATGGGCATGAGATTGGCAACATGTAATTTAAGGTCATTAAGAAAACAAACATGTACACAAGAAAATAATAACAGGTTAACATAGGATTAAACAAATACTCTTTAATCAGGAAAATTATAGATAATTATTGGTTGGACCAGTGGTATACTATTATGTTTTCTTAAATAACAGGAGGTATGTTGCACACATGATAAAACACAACAAAAGTTCATAAGTTCAAATTAACTATGTCTGTTGATCTCAATCTAGAATCGAATTTTAGTGTGAAAAAAATAATGTTTATTATCTTCGTAATTCAATTTAATTTAGTGTACCTCGGCTGAATTCAGTGTGTAATTGTGGTAGAGCACCATGAGAGCTCCGTCTCATTTCACCTCTGGGTTAGAACTACTTAAAGTGTAGATCAGAATCGTAATTGGCTTTAACAAATGTTTATCTCAGTAGGGCTTTAATGTGTTCAGCTCAAAACTCAATGTTTATATGTCCGTTGGCAATATTAAAATACGTTAATGCGGAAATACAGTTCATTCAGGATAGCATTATGAGTCAGATTTACTCACGGTAATTCACTCCTAATTACACATCATATAGGACGTGCCCTATTTAAACAACATGTAATTATGTTTCAAACGACGATTGAAAACATCCTAGTAATAGGATGATCTAATTAGCTCGTAGATATTTCAGATTTTTAAGGGGATTGAAACCCAGGCTGTATAGCCAACACTGTCGTTATTCCAAGACTCTTTTCTTAATTTCAGTAATGACGCTTATCTTAAGTAACATGGCCTCTAATTGGCCGAGACACAAAGATCGTTGACTTAATTATCACATCGAAACAAAATACAGACACTTAACAATACAACTTAATATGCTAAAATGTCAAATTTAAAACTTGATTTTTCAACAATGAAAGTTTTGTTATGCAAATTACGTATAAAAAGTTCAATTTGCCGTTTAAGTCAATTGCTCCCTAGAGGGGTCTTGTTAATTGAGGTTCAAAGTCACTTGGGTTACACCATAGAGTATGGTAGTCATAGATATGTCCAAATACACAACAATAGAGCAAAACATAAAAATGTCAACAAATAATAATAATAATTTTAAAAATGTTAATTATAATAAAAACAATACACTTTCTGTGCGTGGGACAGTCATGTAACAGCACAACCTGTTGTTCCGATGCTCGCCTGACTCGGGTGGGCCATGGCTAGGGGTGCGTTCCGTTAGCGGGGTCGGATACTGGCGGTTGCAGGTTGGGTTTGGGGTGGCCTTCGGCCGGACGAAGTTAAGAGAAGCCTGCAAAGATTGCAATGTTAAATTGGCTACTTTGTCAAGACAAATTTCGCAATTTCGTAATTCTGAGAGTGAAATTTTTAAATACAAAAGTAACCTTGACATAAGAAAAATATTTTCTGATGATGAAGAAAATGCTTTGCTAATTACATTCAAAAAGTTGCAAAAATGAACTATGGTTTATCTAAAAAAAGGTGTGCGAGAGTTAGCATACAAGTTTGCCTGTGCGAATGACATGAAATATCCTCAGAATTGGGATGAGCAGCAACTAACTGGAGAAGAATGGATGAGGGGATTCATGAAGCGTCACAGTGACCTATCTATTAGGACCCCGAGACCCACAAGTCTTAGCAGAGCTACAAAATTCAACAAAAAAAAAATGTTGATGCTTTTTTCAATAATGTTGAAAGCGTTCACAATCGCTTTGGGCCCATTTCATCCGACCCCATTTGGAATTGTGACGAGACAGGAATGTCTACAGTCCAAACTCCAGGGAAAATCGTAGCTCCAAAAGGAATAAGGCAGGTCGGGAGTGCAACTTCTGCAGAACGTAGTAACCTTGTCAAACTTATCACAGCAATCAGTGCTAGTGGTAACTTCATACCACCAATGTTCGTTTTTCCCCGAGTGAATTTCAAGGAAAGAATGTTTTATGGTGCTCCATCTGGGTCAGTTGGTGATGCTGTAATCTCTGGATGGTCCAACGAAGATACATTTTTACAATTTTTAATGCATTTTATTAAATTTGTGAATCCCTCCAAAGAAGAACGTGTTCTGTTATTCACGGACAATCATGAGACTCATTTGAGCATTAAAACTCTTGACATGGCATCTAACAATGGGGTGATAATCTTAACATTCCCCCGCATACCTCACACAAATTACAGCCCCTTGACTTATCAGTGTATGGGTCTCTTAAGTCTTGTTACAATCAGTAAGTGCGTGGCTTGTCAACCATCCAGGTCAAACTTTCAATATCTATGCAGTAGGAGAAGTTATGGGTAAAGCATTTCCACGTGCTTTCACCCCTACGAATATTATGAGTGAATTTAGGATAGCTGTAATTTTTCCTTTTGATAGGGAAATTTTTCATAGCAGTGAAGAAGAGGCTTGCATTTTTTGTAATGGAACTTTTAAAGAGGATGCATCTCGTGAACAATGGTTTCGATGCACATCTTGCAAACGATGGGCACATTTATGCGCTGATACCGGTACCTTTGGGTGGAAAACCTACCTTTGTGACTTTTGCAAAGGATAAAAAAAACTTTATTTTACACGAAATAAATAAGTGACGATAGCATAACTTTACAAATTGAACCATGTAGTTTGTGTATGATATGCTGATGTCGGCCCAAAGGCCTCCTTAACTCTTACAGGCATATATGTCACGCAAATGCCTTCTCCTGCCGAGTGGTGCTTCGTGGAAGTGTTTCTACTCGCCGAGGGTGCAGTGTAGAATTGTGTTTTCTTTTGCAGGTACTTATTTTGTATTGTATTTCATTTTATATTTTACTAGATGACCCAGTGAACTTCGTACCACCTAAAATTTATTTGATTGTAACTCTTCAAAAGATATAATTAGTTAATTTTAACACCCTTCCAACTCCAATTCATTGAGATCGATGATATAAGTCGCATTGTGTACTGCTTGAGTTTTGATTGGTTATTAAATGAAACTCGTTTGTAATTCAAATGAATGCAATGTTTTTATTTTATATGAAAGATAAATGCAGTTAACATTCAATGCAAAGCTTTCTGGTAAACTACGTTCGTCGTTTTGTTTTCCGGCGCGTAAATAAACAAAGATGATGGCTTTCCGACACGCGAACACGCAACATACAGTTGTCCATGCGCGAAACACGGGAACTCCAAGTTAATTCCGCAAACTTCCAACGACTGGCCTTGAGATTTGTTTATGGTCATCGCGAAGGCTAGACGCACGGGAATTGAAGTCGTTTAAAATCGAATGGCATGTCCGTTGGAATCATCGGGATGCGTGGAATCAAAACATCCTCTCCTTTGTACTTTTCCGTGATAATAGTCGCCTCGATGACGTTGTTCATAAGCTTTTTAACAGTCAGTCTCGTTCCTATTGTATAGTCGAGGTTGATTGATGTTATGTAATGACATCGTACGGCCGAAGGCCACCCCAAAGCCCGACCTGCACCCGCCAGTACTCGGCTCCGCTAACGGAAAGCACCCCTAGCCATGGCCCATCTGAGTCAAGTGAGCGGACCGCAGCCCAAGGTAGAGAATAGCGAACCATTTTAATTACGCATGCAACGCACTCCCTGTGCCTACAAAATTCCCCACACAATAATAAAGTAATCAAAAACAAACAAAAGCCCCTAATTAATAAAGTGCGACGTAGGAGTGCCCGGGTCACTCACGTGTAGTTTTCTACTAAAACAGCTGTGAGTGCAACCCTTGCGGCCTTCAGCCTAAATTCAGTAGTGAAACGTGTGACGTAACGCAAACCGCTCCAAATTAGCATTATCATTCGCCACTGGAGTAGTTATCAAGAAACAGACAGTCTCCAGCTTGACTAATATTCAAACTTATTTTAGACAAACTTATTAAATGTCAATTCTAAAACATATATAGATATTAAGTTAATCATTAAGTTGACGTCGTACCTCCTCTTTATTAAACAAAAACCCGGGTCACAGTCCTGTCCGCGGCACAACACTGCAGCCATGGCCCTGGTAGTGCCACCACTCGCCACCAGATGGCAGTGTAAATATAAAGAGACAATGTATCATAGTTATTTTATAGATGTTATTATTGTAAATATTTAGGTAGATTATTAAGTGTATACTGGAAGTATGTTTTGTAGATGTGGAAATAATATTGTAAAATGCAAAAGATCATCATCAGGCAAAAGAGATAGAAATATGTAAAACTTTAACACAGATGGTTCTAGAAGAAACTTGTATAAATTGTGCGGGCTAACAAGCCAATCTGGGAGTAGAAATACCTGTGTGAGCTCTACTCTCCCAGCCAATCTGGGAGAAAACCACCATTGTAAGCTTTCCTCTCTCCCAGCCTATCAGGGAGAATAAATATTACTTCAGTCAAAAGTGGTATCATTGGCTTAAATTCCTCATCTTCCATTCCTCAGCTAGCGACACTTCGTGAGACCGCGGGCTTTCCTTCTCTCTCTCATTCTCTCGCACCTATCCACTAGCGACTCCTTGTGAGACCGCGGGCAATCCTCTGCTAGCGACTCTTAGTGAGACCGCGGGCTTCCTTCTCTCTCTCTCTTTCATTCTACCTCTATCTGCCCACCCATCCGCTAGCGACTCTTCGTGAGACCGCGGGCAATCCTCTGCTAGCGACTCTTAGTGAGACCGCGGGCATCCCTCTCTCCAACTTCCATCCTTTCCGCTAGCGAGTCTTCGTGAGACCGCGGGCATCCTCTCTTCTACACCCAATCTTCCTGCTAGCTACTCCTTGTCAGCACGTCCTCGGTCAGCTGCACTGGGCCGAACGGTCCACTCCCGCCTCAGAGTGTGAGGCTGCTCTACCCAAGAGCTGGCGCCGGGCAAACAACACAACTGAACGACCGAGCGACGTCCACCCCGTCTCCACAGCTTCACCAGAGACGAGGCCGCGACATTTGGCGCCCGAACGTGTGGCACTTCATCATCGAGACTACCAGAGTTGATGAACAGTCAGCAGCATTCGGCGACCCGAAGTGTGTATAGTCACTAAACGAGTATAGAATAAGGTGTGTAGGACAGAACGTGTAGAAATTCGTGACACAATGCTACCACACAGACTGACAACCACATGCGAAACAGGTCAACCACCAAGGGACTTTGACCTAATGACAGGAGAGAAACAGTGGCACAACACATCTGAGTGCAAACCAGTGAGAGCAGAGTTAGCAATGGGTACATTGGTTTGGGATACAATGGCAACACCAAGGCCCACACAGGCACCAACACAGAAGGCAGGGGCAAACCTCATAGACTGGGAGGTACTTGCAAGCCCAGCAGTGCAACCAAACGTGCATATGGGACGGACAGCTACCGCAACCGGACGCATAGTGCTACCAGAGTTCAGTGGGCTAGCGCATGAGGACCCATGCGAGTTTGTGCAGTGGTGTCAGGGACGGTTGACACAATGCGGGGTGCAGATTTAAGAATGGACACAACGCACGAGTGAGCAATTACGCGGGCAAGCTCGTGAGTGGTGGAACCTGTGGGGACGCTATGACATGAAGTGGCAGGAGTTCGCTACCCGCTTAACACGGCGTTTTGACGACCGCATGGCAGTCATGAGCTGTAAGGCTCGCTTCTATGGCGAGACCCTAAAGGACTCAGAGTCAGTAGAGCGGTTCGTGGCAGACAAGCTGCGGCTGTACCGGCGCATAGCCCCAGGAGAAGACCCCGAGCAAGCTTTGCCAGAAGTTACTGCATTAATGCGAAAAGAATTGCAACCATTCCTCAGGCCATACTGCAATGGGACGGTAGAGGACTACGTACGACAGGCAACAGCTACAGAAGGCAACCTACGACACCTCCTGGGACGTCGGACCGGGACAACTATCCCCGAACGAGGACCCAGACATCAGGTTGGAGCACCTGCAGGGACAAGCAGGGCCATACCGCAGGAACGTCCATGGCGGACAGCAACACAGGCGATCGAGGGCCCACCTGGTGGGACAAGCCAGAACATATCTCCAGAATGGCGGAATGCAGGCAATCGGCGCAATGGAGGCCGACCACCACAGTGCCGTCTTGGATGCCCACAGGGCACGTATCACTGGCATCAGGACTGCCAGAGACACCAACAGCAACAACAACCGGCGGGAAAACGGGCAGTAGGGGGTGTAGGACCTACAGACTTAACCCCCGCACCAGCCAATCCCCTGCCGCAAGCCACGGAGAACCACCTAGAACTGGGGCAGCTTACCACGCAAGAAAACCGACTGATGCGGATCCCCATCACCCTGAACGGGAGACCGACTGGCGCACTTATAGATACAGGGGCGAGCCATGTATTCGTCGCCCAGCACTGTGTACCACCCGCAGATATCACACCCAGACGCTGTGCCCTGCGCCTTGCTACGAACACTGGAACCGGGACAGCCATTGGAGATGCCATCATCACTGTGGGTATACGGGAAATGGTGACCCAAACTTCAGCAGTCGTGGTAGAAGGACTCAGAGAAGATTTGGTACTCGGACAGCCATGGTTGGTAGAGCAGGATGCCTTGATTTCACCTTCATCAGGCCTGGTAAGTTTAGGTAAATGTGAGCGCCTGGCAGTATATACACTAGGAAGCATACCACCTTCCCACAGATCACACGACCACAGGCCAAGAGACATGACCTATCGCCTGCTCACTGTGGAAGATGATGACCCACCTCCAGCAGACCTGATCGAACTCAAACAACGAGTTCTCGACGCCCAACGCACCTCCTCAGATGCTGAGCATCGACGAGCAAAGCAAGCAGAAGGACTGGATGAGATATGGACCATGCCCGGCGAATGGACGGCCCACGAAGTGACAGATGAAGGGGAAGACCCCGAGGATCGCTGTCGGCGGCAACCGATTGATCTGACAACAGCGCGAGAACACCAGAGGGCCTACACTCAGCAGATAACCCTGCAGACCACACGACAACCACCGGAGCTACAGCCTGGTGACCACGTGTATGTCCGCACACATCCCCTATCCAATGCTATTAGGAACTACTGTGCTGGACTGAGCCCCAGGTGGTCGGGACCACACCGCATCCTGAAGCAGCTAAGTCAAAGTATGTATTTGGTGCGCCGGGGTAGGCAAAGGCGAAAAGTACACCGGGACCACATCCGGAAAACAGCACTCCCAGAAGGGAGCAATACCGTGGAGGATCCTACGACAGATGTGGCAGGAACAATGCCGGACAACCACCAATCTGTCTCACCCCAAGGAATGCAGCATCTGTTCCAGGGAACACCGAGCCCAAGGACAAGAATGGAGAGGCCTGCAGAAGCCCCTACCACGACCCCGAGGCGACAGCACCGGAGGCACCCAGCACGAATTCTGATCCTTGATGTCACGGGGACACCAGAGGCAGGCGTAAACACCACAGAGGAGCAGCCCCTGGTGACAGAACAGGAAGACATAGAGACAACAGAACCACCCTCCCCTACCCGAGGTGGGTGGGGGCATGGAGCCTCCCTCGCTGATGCCGAATTCCAGGTCAACGTGGAGGAACCAGCTGAGGACAACCAGAGACACCGCCGACGACGCCGCCGGCCCCCACTGTACCTGGCAGATTACGTCACAGGCAGCGAACTGGACACACTGGTGAATGGCGATCCAGGGAGTCCGGAACCAGCAGGCCGGCCCTGACGCTCGCAACTACGAGGAGAGAAGGCATCATGTGCCTGCTGGAGGGCGCGCGGACGGCCTAGACCCGGGCTTTTCCAGGGGGGGGGGGGGCGTCTGACGTCGTACCTCCTCTTTATTAAACAAAAACCCGGGTCACAGTCCTGTCCGCGGCGCAACACTGCAGCCATGGCCCTGGTAGTGCCACCACTCGCCACCAGATGGCAGTGTAAATATAAAGAGACAATGTATCATAGTTATTTTATAGATGTTATTATTGTAAATATTTAGGTAGATTATTAAGTGTATACTGGAAGTATGTTTTGTAGATGTGGAAATAATATTGTAAAATGCAAAAGATCATCATCAGGCAAAAGAGATAGAAATATGTAAAACTTTAACACAGATGGTTCTAGAAGAAACTTGTATAAATTGTGCGGGCTAACAAGCCTAGACAGCTCTTCTCTCCCAGCCAATCTGGGAGTAGAAATACCTGTGTGAGCTCTACTCTCCCAGCCAATCTGGGAGAAAACCACCATTGTAAGCTTTCCTCTCTCCCAGCCTATCTGGGAGAATAAATATTACCTCAGTCAAAAGTGGTATCATTGGCTTGAATTCCTCATCTTCCATTCCTCAGCTAGCGACACTTCGTGAGACCGCAGGCTTTCCTTCTCTCTCTCATTCTCTCGCACCTATCCGCTAGCGACTCCTTGTGAGACCGCGGGCAATCCTCTGCTAGCGACTCTTAGTGAGACCGCGGGCTTCCTTCTCTCTCTCTCTCTCATTCTACCTCTATCTGCCCACCCATCCGCTAGCGACTCTTCGTGAGACCGCGGGCAATCCTCTGCTAGCGACTCTTAGTGAGACCGCGGGCATCCCTCTCTCCAACTTCCATCCTTTCCGCTAGCGAGTCTTCGTGAGACCGCGGGCATCCTCTCTTCTACACCCAATCTTCCTGCTAGCTACTCCTTGTCAGCACGTCCTCGGTCAGCTGCACTGGGCCGAACGGTCCACTCCCGCCTCAGTGTGTGAGGCTGCTCTACCCAAGAGCTGGTGCAGGGCAAACAACACAACTGAACGACCGAGCGACGTCCACCCCGTCTCCACAGCTTCACCAGAGACGAGGCCGCGACAAAGTTTTATTATGTGAATTTAGAGCCACTTAAAATTAGTTAATTATATAGATTTATACGAATAACGGAACTTTAGAAACTCTGGCGCGACAGGGAGCTCACCCCTCCCCTCGCGCCAGGGCCAGACGCGAGTACAGCGCGACTCGCGGACCGGGACGGACGCACGTCCCATGGGGAGCCAGCATCTCTTTGTTTCACCGAACGTCCATCTGGTAATTATAGTCACAACCAAAACCTTTTTTTTTTAATACTCCCCGTGTGCGCCCCGTCCTTTTCCGGTGTAGGGCCTAACCCAGCCGCGTCAATTTAACACGCCCCACACAAAGCATTACGTGGGGCCGTGCAGTATACGGTACGGGCCGTCTCCCGCCACCCCAGAAATTTAGTTAATCGCCCAGTGCACAGGCACAGGCTACATTCAGGCTTAAACGTGTTTTTAATTCAGTAGCGAGCCGCGGTCCGCACAGGTGGGCCCGCGCGTTGCGAGTTACAGATTACGAGATTAGCCGATGCTAATCGAATGCTCTCCCTCGACTGCGACTGGCATGAGGACTTAATAAGTAAACACACGTAGAGGCACGCAGCTGTCCCTCTCAGATAACGTGTGCAGTGTAATCGTGTACGTAAAAGCACCACAGAGTGCCGTTTTATCAAGTGTAATTGTAATAATAGTGTAATAAAAACTTCTACGTGTTCCGACGCCTCATTGGCAGTCATGTACCGCCGAGTAAACCTCGCGCCCAATGTAATGAACCAGTGTAAATCGTGAACAATAAAATTCCACCCCGCACCTCCCGTGCGCGACATGCGACCCGTAGAACAACCAGAACAGTGTATGTAAATTAACCTAAACAACCCAACCTAATCAGGAAACAAATTCCATCACCGCCGACGGTTCTAGCGGACCACGCTGGGGCAACGAACCCACGACCATCACACGGTTAGACACCGAGCTAGCCTGGCGCCCTCCCAGAACAGAAATCTCTAAGAAAGCCAGCCACCCCGCTAGGACCTGCGCCCGACCTCGAACACGAGACCGCGGCGGACTGCAGTAACATGATGATTACTGAGCCTACTTTCAACTGCAAATTGTGAGGTGGTAATCCAGACAATTCTAGGGTATTCAAAAATTCTGTCGGATAGTTGACTATCTCATCCTGGTTGATAACTGTGTCAACCGATTTGAAGGAAAACAACTGTCCTGGAATGAAATTTTGAATGGACGTATTAAGATCATCGACATATTTGTTTTTCGCTGCTAATATGGCTCGTTCGCGCAGCCAATTATGGTTTTTGAAGTTCTGTGCTACGTTCGGAAACACACGCCGAATGAGCTCCTCCTTCGATTCGGTCAACTGACAGAAATAAGTGGGAAATGTGACTAATCCAGTCGAGATGTCAACTGCAATTTTCCCATTACCAATGTCCAACAATTGCTTCGAAAACAAATCTGTATTTCGATCTTGTTGCAAAAACACTCGCATGTTAGTCGTCAATCGGAGTGTCTTCACCTGCCGCCACAAATTTGATGATTTAAAGCACGTGTTTAGTTCGTCAGCTACAGTTGATAGTAAAATAACTGGAAGAGTCTGACGAAAATCACTGGACAACAGAATCATGGCTCCACCAAAAATGCTTTGATTGTCACGAAGATCTTTCAATGTTCTGTCCAGCGCTTCCAGTGACCTCTTGTGGGCCATCGTGAATTCGTCCCAAATGATCAATTTGCATATCTGTAGAATCTTCGCCATTGTGCTGTTTTTGGCGAGGTTGCAAGCTGGTGTCTCGTTGATTTGCATGTTCAGCGGCAATTTCAAGGTAGAATGTGTAGTTCGTCCACCTTCTAACAAAGTCACTGCTATTCCAGATTAAGCCAATGCTAGGACAACTTCATTCTGCGATAGAATACTTGCCAAAAGCAATGAAATTAAGAATGTTTTCCCCGTCCCTCCGGGAGTATCCAGGAAGTAAATTCCACCAGTTCCATTGTTCACAGCTTCTATCAAAGAGTCGTATACAGTCTTTTGTTGTTCATTCAATTGCGAAACATTTTTACGAACTGCTTCGGCTAATGCTTCGGTGTCGTATTGTTGTTCTCTTGGTAACTCATGGTTAAATACATCTTTCATTGGACGATTGGGTGATATCATCCCAAAATACGACAACATTTTACTCGCCGTCAATAAACACATGTCTTCTATCATGATCAATGTCTCATTGTGAATTTCTGCAGTCAATTGCAATGTCGGATTTAAAGTTTGGTGACGCACACGATGCAAAACATCTTCAGACATGTCGTCCTTATATTTGACCCACAAGTCGTTCGGATTTGAAGGGAAACATGTGGATATGTAATCGCAAACAATGTACGAATTTGATGAGGTGATGAAGATATGACAGAATTTTTGAGCGTATTATCCCAATGCGAATCGTTCTCAAGCAACTGTAAGAGTTGACACACCACACTGTAAGTTGCACACAGATGCCCATTAACAGTTCTTAGTTGTTGAAACGACGTCGGACCACGAACATTCACCAACAACAATCGAAGATAGTAACATTTGTCATTATTTGGATGCACAGTATATATGCGACCCAGAGCATCTGAGGCAAATACATTTGGATGTTCTTCAACTGGTGTTCCTTGTTTCCGATGCTGAAATGATTTCGATGATGTGTTCCATGTGTGGTAGCGTGGCATTTCAGCATACAGCAAAGTGAGAGCGAAAGCATCTACTTGACAAACCAAGAAGAACCTTGTGATTGTTGTTGACGGTGGCCATGCGCCAAAAGACGTCATTTGAAAACTACTATTGTATTTTTGGATGTTGGCCAGAAAATGGTTAGAATCACTTCCCGTTCCAGAAACTAATGAGTGCAATGGCTCTGGTGGCGGGATCAATTGAGGCGATTTCACTTTTCCATCCGCACAACATAATCCAGGAGATTCACCACTGAATTTCAACGCCTTGCAATGCGGACAAACGATTGACATTTCTCCAATAGTTACTGACATGTCCGCACCGTAATAGATTTCGGGATCTTAATGGAATGCCGCTCGTTCCAGGTTCACAGGAGCACCGCGTCGGCGCAATCGGTCATGTTCATTTTGTCGTGCTCGCTGGCGTTGTGTTTGATGTGCACGAATTCGTTGCATTATGAATCTATTCGCTTGTCGTTCATTTTCAGTCGCTCTCGAACGTAATTCGGACATGCCGATACGACTATTTGCATTATCCGTCTCTCGCTTGTCATCGGTATGGCTTACACATGAAGTAGCTCGCTGCGCATTTGACTGATTCGACGACCTATGTCAGGTCGTCCTCTCCTTGGCATTTTAATGAACCCTGTAAAACGACACAGAATTGTTTTCACAGTCACTCAAATCTGTCGATCTTACCTAGAGATCTTTACAATATTGACATTCTCAAACTAATTTCTCGAGTACCTATCGCTAAAACACATTTGAATGAATTAGTGATTATGTCTAAGCGTGCAAAGTCAATTAACCTTAATAATTAAAAAAACCTTATTAACCTTATTAACCAAATAAATAAAACCTTAACAACCAAATTAAACCTTACTAATCAAAAAAACTTAAAAAACAATAATACCTTACTAACCAAAAAACGTTGATATAATGATTGATCAAAATGAATGTTCGCAAAATGTAATTAGATTCGCTTTAACCAAATTTATTCTCAAAATCCACCTTTTTTTTTTACAAATTTTTTTTTTAATGTAATAGATTCCACACAACTGAATGAAATGAATTATAGTTATGCATGGAGCAGCGAACTTACCTTGAAAACATCACAATATTGAAATCTTTATACAAATTCCTCGAATCTCGTTAAAACACATTTGAATGCATTTGTGGTTATGTCTAAGCCTGCAAAGTTAATTTGCCTTAATAGAATGGCTGATCAAAATGTATGTTTTCAAATTTTAATTAAATTCGCTTTAACCAAACATATTCTTAAAATCCACTACCATTTTTACGAAGAAAAAAGAAAGATTTTAAATGTAATAGATATCACACAACTGCACGGAATGAATAACAAATATTATTACACTATTTCCACAAATAGTTACCAAAGAAATATTCACAATTTATATCAAACATCGCTAAGCGGACGGGTCTCGCCAAGGAGAAGGATAAGAAATTGACAAATCTATGGCGGCCAAGGAGAAATGACACAAACACGCCAAAAATCAACCAGCGGCTAGTTTGGTTTTCTATTAAAGTGTTTATTAATATATTTTAAACAATTACTTATTTCTGGATAAAATGTACCCTATGTCCACGGGATGTGCACTCATTAGAGAGATGCTTGAACAACGTTTTGTTTGTGTGCACGGCCGTAAGAGCGCTAGTGTGCTGACTGCTCAATGTTTGTTTACGATTCGTTGCCAAAGCTCATTTGTAATGGCGGCAATTTTTCTTTCGTATTTTTGTTTAGGACTTTAGGTTATTTGCGTGCTACTTGCTTATTGCTTCGTAGGTGGAAACTGGAACATATCTGGCGTTTATTTTTCAATTATTTACTGGTCATATTTTCATTGAGGTAAGATTGTTAAATTGAGTATGAAATTACGTATTCAGTAAAATACAATGCCGCCACGTGTACGAAAATGCTGTGTGCCTGGTATACAATGAATGGATACAGAGAATAAACGTCGAGAAGCTGAAAACTAAACACCCTCTTAATGCTGTAGATGTGATTGCAAACTTCAATAGTAATGCTAGCTTGTGACAGGTGGTTTTAGCATAAATAGCTACTTAGGTCATTCTTCCACCAATGTTTATACTGTTAGTACTGTGCACGGCCACAACAGCGCTGTAAATAGCGTTCTAGCTGTTATTCAGAGTGTGGCCTTTCTATCCCTCCCTCTCTTTTCTATGCCTATGTCCTTTTCTGTACCCCTGACAACGTGTATGCAAAATTTCATGATGATCGGTTCTGTAGTTAAGGCGCGAAAGCGTAACAAAAAAACATAAAATTTTGGGTTTTTCCTAATTTTGTTTCCCTTAAACCTCACCTGTATTAAGGCAAACAAAACAAAACAAAAATTATTAAAATCAGTCCAGCCGTTTTCGAGTTTTAGCCAGACTAACGCACGGCGATTTATTTTTATATATATAAGATTTGTTTTTATAGTTCATATTATTTTTTATTTATTTTATTCATATTATTCACCGGGCGCCTAGGCCGTGGTTCTCCGCTTGTGGCCAATCCGCGCGTTCCGCGGGCTCGCGGAGGAGGGGAGTCAAGGTCGCGGCACGTGGGAGGGGAGTCGCGGTAGCGGCATGTGGGGGAGGGAGTCGCGCTCGGGAGACGCTGGGAGGTGGATGCAGGAGACGTCGCTCCACAGCTCGGGTGAGGCCGGCGTCAGCAACGCAGCAAGTCGCCATCCAATCTGTGTCGGTCGCGGGACGCGGTCTAGGAGCGCTCCCTGGATATTAATAATAGCTCTTATCGTTTCTTTTTTTTAAGCCATTTTTAGTCGCGATTACAGTACGGGTGGGACACCCCTTGCAGTGTGCGGGGAAACTAAAGCGCGCGGAACCGGGCATCGCCCTTATTGAGATTGCCACAGGCGGGGCCGCGGTAGCCCCATGTAAGGGTGTTTTATCGTACATAAAACCCGGAAACTTCATGCTGACGTTTATTTCCTGAAGTCATCCTGGGCAGGCTAGATCCCTTAGGCCACGAGGCACGAACCGTAATCTACCGCCCCTGAGCAGCCAGAGACAAGCCACTAATAACAGGGACTAGCCGCGGCCTTGTCAATGCATGTACATTAATATTATTGTAAATAATGCATAATATATTAAAAAATCACAACTGTATTTGTAGAACTTAAAACTGTATTTTTTACTTATATTTTAAAACTATTTCCCCTGTGTTTCAAGGTACAAGAGGGTGTGTTCCGTAGTACATGACCATGTTGTACCATGGAACACTTTGCATGACATTACATATATAGAATTTTTTGTTCTTAAACAGAGGCGTGAAACATATAAACTCAAATAGAAAGTTGTTAAAGGATCTTCAATAGTTAAGTATAACAAATATTTTTTCGGTTCAAAAAGTGTAATAAAAAATTTAAAAAAATATAATCAAAAATGTGTTCCATGGTACAAGTCTCCCCTACTAATTGATAAACTAATGAAAGAAGGAAATTACACCAAATGTCTATCATTCATTTTACGATTTTTAACTTGAAACATTATAACACATTGCAAATAAAAAGAAAAAGTAATTAAACCTTCCAAAATCATTTTTGTTTGTGTATTTTCAGTTATACGAGCAAGGGACTAAATTGTTGTCACTTCAGAAACATTTTTGTTTATAAACAAAAATGTTTAGCATTGCAGGAAATGTGCCAAAAACTTGTAAAAAAACTCAAAAATAAAAAATTTCATCTCACTTTATTTCATAAAACAACAAAAAAACAGTGTATTACACAGGTAATTTAATGGCAATTGAATTTTGAGAAATTAAATTTTAACAAACAAAAATACGACATAAAACTTGCTACGCTGAAGAATTAATTGCTTTTGAAAATCAGATGGATGATACAAATAATTTCAAAAAGGAAATTGAGAGGAGCAACTGGCTTACCCGACACATGGCATTTTAATAAAACGTAAAAAGAGCATTCTGTTTTATAAAACTGAACATATATAAATATATTATATATTTATATAAATATATTTATAAATATATATAAGGGGTATAACAATTCAAAAACCATTCATTCGTATCAGTCAATATAGCTTTATTTGTGAATACTTGGTATCTGCCAAATATGGACCCTGATAGTTGTAAACCTAGGCTAATTTGGGATAACTTGGAATAAGCATGAAAATAGCACAGTTTCGTGTGTGTGTGTGCGCGCGCGCACACACACACACACACACACACACACACACACACACACACACACACAGAGAGAGAGAGAGAGAGAGAGCACAGAAGTCATAGCTACAATTTTACACAACACTACACTTTGAAACAGTCCAACATTTTCACCCCTGTTTTATTTTGTTGAAATTTTAAAATGTTGAATTTTGTCAACTATTTGTTTTTAATTAGTTGTTTACATAAATAAAGTGTGTTTTATTTCAGTTTTGTTTTTGACAAGTAGGAATGACTACCTAGAAAAAAAATTGCAAAAAAAACTGTTAAATGCACTTTATCAAAACAATTTTGAGCTACTCAGTAGTTTATGCTAATTGGCTGGAAAAATATATCGGTGCACAGAAAAGTTCGAAGTTAACAATTTTCTGTGTGCAATGCCTGTGTGTGAGCTATTTTCCCAATGTAGCAGCTGCTGTCTGTCTATGTACATTCAACTCGCGTGTGTGTGTGCTGTGCATGTGCTGTTGCTAATGTAGCCCAGAATTCATATATATAGTATCAAAATGTTGGGAACAAAATTTGTAAAAGTTAACAATTTTTTAGTTTTTAAAATAATAGTACTTAAATTAAAAGTAAAATTTTAACATTTCTGAAAGTAGGTACATAGTTATATTTTGCTATTTTAAATCCATGTTGCTTATATATTGCAAACTTTTTTTAAAATCATTTTACAGTGAGTCTAGCATTAAGAAAAAGTCTGGGAAATATATAGGTATATTAGTTAAAGAAATTCAATTAAAATAGACAAAGGTCATACTGTGTCACTAACTCATTAACTGCAATAGCATTTTGTATTTTGGCTTAGTCTGTGATTACAATGTGACTGTGCCAAGTCTTTTTGAGTTCAGAAGTATGTTTTAGCATGTGAGGCTGAATTAGAAGCGTGATGTAAGAAAGATTCACATTTTTTGTCACGGCTCTGAAGTACACATAATGTACCTTTTTAAAGTGGTAGTTTTAAGAAGGAGCGTAAATTTTAGATGTATTTTCTTTTGTAGGTGCATAATTATCAAAGACCTGGAGACGTCAGGAAATCCTGTTTGTGGGTTTTGCTGGACACTATGACATATCCACGGCAATGAGGGTGTATGAAAAAAGTAACTCTATAAATATAAATGCATGTCATGTTTAATTCAGCTATAAATCGTTAAATTATTGAAATTTTCAACATCGGTAGAGTACAACCCTTCATAACTAGAGACAAGATTTTATGGTTTTATTGGTGGCTATTCTTTTTTTAATTGTAGATATGGGCATTACCATTCGGCTATGTTGTTTGTGAAAATTGTTCATTAATATATACACTTTATACACTGTATGACAAGACTTAATCTTTATGTATTAATTAGTATTTGAATAAAAAATGAGCATTATTTTAAACGTGACCAAAATGGTATTTTCAAATAATATAATCTTTGGTATAATTAATAAGAACAATAAAAGTAATTCAGCAAGTACAAGTGTGCATATTAAGTAAGAGTGTTAGTAGTGCAAACACATATTACTGAGTTATACATGGTTAAAAAAAAGGAACACTGCAATTACTAATCAACTTAATTTGTATAAGTAATAAAAATTATAATGACATAATTTATAGGGTTTCAGCAAAAAACTTTATATATGTAACATACATTTAACGAGAGATAAGGGCATAACAATATTTTTTCAATCAACAAGCACTATTGGAAATTTGTCTTTACTAAGGCGTAGAGTACATACCAATAGATTTTCTGAGACCGTAGAAGTATGACTTTTGACGATATTTTTAATTTTTATAGTAGTAGTCGTACTTTTAAATTAACGAAAGCTTAAAACTATAATGATGCATCAGAGACATCTATTTGTTCTAGTAAATTATTGTTAACTTCAGGTATTCCATAAAGCTTTTCTTAACTTTTGGTTTCACTCTCTCTCCCTTAGGTTTATCTATTTTAAAATGTTAAGCTTTGATATTATAATAGTTTATTAAGTATTATCTTTCATTTTGGTGTAATGCAGTGTATAAACCTATTTTTAAATGTCATTAATGTTATATTACAAATTAGTAAAGCACCATAAAAAAATCCTGTCCCTAGTTACGTATGGCAGGTATTTTCTGCAAAAACAAATCTGTCTAACTGCACGTTAAATTGCAATAAGGTAAAACAGCACCAGCTGTTTCTTCCTTGTAACTAGAGGCCATCTGCAAGAGAAGACATTGCCTTATTTTGCAGGGCCGTTCAGGACACGTTTGTTTCCGCACAAAATTACCGACAGTAGATGCATACTTTAACTCAACAAATCACACAACACAGTTGATCAACACATTTTAAAACACAGATGGTTGTGAAAAATAGATTCTCCTACTTATAACATTGGTACTAATTTATAAATGATGCCTAAGAGACTTTGGTGCTTTTTTGTTGACTCCACGCCCACTGCGGGGTGAAGACGGGGAAGCGCCAGGTGTCGGGTTGGCCTACGTGAGGTGTGGTTTCGGAAAAACTGCTTCTGGACCACTGGAAAGGCTTGATGTGGTGCGTGACGTCGTTTGACTTCATGTCGACGTTGTAGGGCGGACCCGCGACAGCGTGGATGCAGGAAGGGCCGCCCGGCGACCCGGAGAAGACCTTGGTGTCGATGGTGCCGACCGGGGACCCCAGGGCGAGGTCTCCGCGGCCCGCCACGGCGCGGAGGGGGCTCGCCAGGGACAAGGCGTCGGGGAGGGACCCGGCGCTGCGCATGAGCGCCACCATCGAGGCCAGGTCTGTGGCGTTCCTCTGGTTCCGGCGGAATATCGTGGCCTTCGAGGAGTCCTGAAGGGAGAAGGCTTCTCCGTGGCGCTCTTGCATCTTGGTGGTTCCGCTTGCATCCACTACTTCCTACAACCACAAGAGAAAATAACCACGGCTTTATATTTTGACTAATGTCTTTGTTCAATAATTTTAGATTTTGTCATCATTTACATTCTTATTGTGTTGTCCACATGTCATTTTATATTTTGTATAAATAATAATTACATAAAATTACTGAAAAAATGGAATATATCACATTTTATGTATCAAAAAAGCCCCAATATTGGAACAACCAAACGCACAGTGTAACTTCATAGGAAGTGGCTGAAAATATTTGATTGGCTTGTGGTTGAAATCACTTTTTCTGGTGCTGACATGGTTTCAAATTTAAATTTCATGTTTGTAGCACTGTCTTATTATTACAAAAATATTTATATGAATAAAGAATCCATACGTAATGTGGAAAGTCTGTGTTTCTGTGTAGGCCTTTAGCTACATGTGATGGTACCAGACAGGGACGAACTAGGGAGGGGCTTTGGGGTAGGCAGCCTGCCCGTGGTGCAGAGCTGGAGTGGGCGCGGGATGGGCCTTTGGGCGCAATGGGAGTAAATTTTCAGGGCAAAATTTTACTACAAGTTTACATGTAACATCGTTATGAAACAATTTCTGAAACTAAAAGGACGGAAAATAGGTTGCAGACAGTGCAAAGAACTTGTCGGGCCTCGTTCCCTTGGTAGAGCTCCACGTGTGTGTGGCTCAGGTTTAGCCCTGCCATGCTGCAGGGATAGGTGCGTCACGGCGGTTGGAACCTGTCTGCGCCTGACGCCACCCGACTTGCTGGCATCTAGTAAGGGAGTATTTGGGCAGAGGGCAACACAGCGGGTTTGAGCTTATTGTTGTGTACCGCGCCACAGGCCAAATTTTTGGAAAATGGTGTTATTTCAAGTACATAATTAGTTTAATTACTTGTGCAAATCCGTATTGCTAAACAGTGTTAGCTGTGTAGCTAAACATTTTCTGAAGTGAAACTTCTTTGGGTGCGGTGATAGTAAATTTTCAATTACAATTTCAAGCAAACATTTTTATGAAACTTGTTTAGAAATGTTTGTGGTGCCAAAGAGATATAAAGAGAGCACTTACGAGTCAACGTTTGAATTGCCAAAGAAGTTTCACGTCTAGCATGTGTACTGAGTTACACATGGTCTTTTTTTCTTTTGTAGACTACTAAAATTGTAAAATAGAAAGCGAATAATAATAAATAATAATAAATAATCATACAATATCTACTAAATGAAAACGGTACTACTCCATGAATATATATATAATGTACACACACATATTATATATATATATATATATATATATATATATATATATATATATATATAATTACTTAATTTTATATGTTATGTTTGCTTATAACTTTTATTTGTGCTGGATTTTGGTAATACAAAATTGAAAGTGTAATTTTTGTGCTTTGTCAAATTATTTTTCAATATTGTAATTTAACAATATCATACTATTAAAACTATGTCTTTTATTCACTGAACTATTGTTATTTCAATGAATATAGTTGATGAAATAACACGTATACTTAAACACTGGTAAGTACACAGTGTTTGAAAAAATTTATTTAAAATTTTGCATTTAAATTACATAGATGCAAGAAAAATTATGCATGTTACGTTTATTACTGTTGGCAAGTATTGTGGAAGGGGGGTGGCGCTAATTAAAATTTCTTCCCCGGGCAAAGTAAAGCCTAAAGTCATCCCTGGTATCAGTTACTGACAACTTTTATTTAGGTAACTGATTTAAAAATATATATATATAACTTTAATTTTTAAATACTAGAAATTAAATACATTTTTTGTATGTAGTTAATAATTATGTAAATTTAATAATAAAAGCCAAAACTAAAGAATTATATAAAAAAATATATTTTAATAGAAATACTTAGGGTAATTCATGTAAATTAGTTGCATTTAATGTATTTTTTTTTTAAAGTTTAGTGCTATGCGAGTATCGACTAACATATATGTGTTATCTCATTTTTTTTTTTCTTTTTACCATATAATCTTGCTTCTAGTAATGAGTTAAATAAACAAATCTTTAAAAAAAAATTGAATATCAAATTTAATTCAGAATGAGTCCCTTTAATTTTAATTCTAGTTTTCAAGATTCAGACTTAAAATTATATTGTGCAAAACCAGAGCAACTTAAATTTAGATAAACCTTCAAGATGCAAAATTATTATTTTTTTATCACAAATGTCCCCAGTGGAGATAAACATACTTAGAGCTCTGTAGCTAGCCAAAAAACACCAGAACTTCTTTGATAGATTTTGCAGAGTAGAATTATAGGCCTAGACAAGTACAGACATTTTCCTAAATTTTTCCTTTCTTGAACAGTTTTCTTTTCAAATTTTAAATTTTTTGAAAACAGGGTGGCCAGCAAAACCACAACAGAATCCCGTTACTCCTCCAGGTATTTTATAATTTTTCACTGACCTAAAATCTGTAATATTTCCATATTAAACCATCAATTTAAATTCTTACATGACTTTCTAACACTACCAGTCACAACACATGGATTTTTCACTGTTGTAACAAACTGTTTGCACACTAACGAAGAGCCTGTAAACAATGCAATTTCTTACATCACACTCTGAGGTACCTCCACAAATGGAATTCAGCTTCACATATCATAAAATACAGCTGTGCTCTAAAATACTTGGCACCAGCAATGCAACAAAAAAAGACTGAATAAATACTGTGTTTTATCGCATAATTGTCGCACATTTTATACTAAAATCAAGTTTGAAAAGTAGCGGTGTGACTTTATGCGAGAAATTTTTTTTTTTTTGTTACGTAAAGTTATTCATGAAAACAAAACCCATTCTTGGTCAGTACGTTAATTTCAAAAGTAAAGTATAAAAGAGCAAGCCAAACAATTTAAATTAATAAGTCATGCAACAAAAACCTTTCTTCAACTTTAAATAGAAAAACAAAATCTGTAATCCGAATGCGAGCCTGAACATATGCGTAACTATCGTTGTAGTACACACCACGAAAGAGTGTGGGCCATCAAATGTAGTTAACTCGGTACTCGACAGAGAGTGCGCATTACATGCAATCAGCGAGATATCAGTATCGATATTCGACTACAAGTGCGCGCTCTAAACAGGAAACAACAAAACCAAACATGAATGATGCCAACTAGCGCTGGCTACATTTTTGTAAGTGGTACACAATGGCGACGCAAACAAACAGATAAAGGTTATAACGTTTAAACAGTCTTTAAGAGAAAATCTAAACATCAGACAACTTCGTATTTCCGTTATTTAAATATGTAAGTGGTAATGTTCGAATAAATTTAAAATTTCTACTTTAAAATACATTGTTTTATACGGAAAAAAATAACCACACAAAGCGCCCGGAATCTAATAGCAGGACCAAAAACATTGTGCAACGATTACGTGAGAGGTTTTTTATCCAAATTTTGACGCCCTAAAATATAGGTGCGACGATTATGTGATAAAAGAGGGTACACAATGCATGGCACAAAGACATTCAAACTTAAACATTAGACAGCACAAGATTTCCGTGGAAGGAATTTAGTCAGGGGCGAATATTCCATGGAACCAAGGGAACCATTGGTTCCCTACTGCTGACAAATAAATAAAATAAATATATTACTATTTGTCTACTGTCGTAAATAATTCAACTCGTATTTTTTGAGCAGCTCGCCCTCACACTTTGTGTAGGCGCGTTCGCGCGTTGAACCTCTTCAGCTATCGCTTCATCTCTCTCATGCCTCTCTTTCTCTCTCTGCCTTCCCCGCTACCACATCCCCCCCCCGTAAATAATAATAAATAGATTATATACAATTAACAATATTTAATAATTAACAGTTTTTGTTAGCCAAGAAACAATTAAATCTCATTAGAGCGGCTTTATTATATTATCTCTTTTAAGATAAGAACAAAAAAAACGTGAAAATACGAGATACTAAAAAACAAAAACATACATATTTCTCATTTGTAGAAAATACTTTCTTACGTTGTTTTTGTTCCAATCTCAAACTTTGTCTACACACACAATACCTTTAATAAACAGTAAAAAAACTTGAACGACGAATTTCCAAATTATACTTTACTTAATAAACAAACATCGTTCTTTGTAACGTAAATTCATCGAATATGTGCGCGCATGCGTAAAACATACGAAAACTGCGAGTAACGAGATGCAGCCGTGTGTAATGTTTCGTTACTCGGTACTAGATGGCGCACCCGTTACTCAGTACCGAGTACATACGGTTTGCTACAGCTCTAGAAAATTTACTTGTTTCATCTTTTGGTGCTAAAAGTTTCGAACAAAAACGAGTTTTAATTTTGCAAGGTAGACCCACGCCAGACATATCATGTATGGTAACAAATGCTAAATCAAGCGGTGTGCAGTGCAAAAGACACTTCAAATCTAATAAGTAGAGCCACGATTATATGGTAATGCGCGATAAAACGAAATAACACCGAAAACCGCTTGAAAACACGAAATAAAACGAAATTGTGCGAAATCCGCGATATGTCACGAAAGTTCGTCTATCCTGATTATTTACGTTTTTTTTTCTCCATTCTGTAAGGACAATTCACTACCTTCAGCACAATCAAATATTTCTTACAGTAACTAGCAGCCATATATATTATATGCGACGGTGATTCATTATAGATTTTAAAATTAAGTCTCGGAATTAACGTAATATTTTCTTTAAACGGTAATCTTGTGTACCATAATAATTTAAGATGTTGATAACTATGATACAATGGCCGCCGTTCACTTTCTGTAAATACAAAAATAACAAACGTCCAAAATATGTTTTTCTAAGATTACGTTTTTAATCATTAAAATATTACACACTAAAGCGCATTGCTTTTACTGTTTATTTAAAATAAAGTACGTAGGCTACTAAAATAAAATTAACGCTGCTTAACGTAACGATTGTAAATAATAAATAGTACATGTTTATGTCGGTATTAATTTTCACGTACGTATGTTGGTATTCGGTATGCGTTTGTATTCGCATCTATTCTAGGGATGCAACATCGCTCTTAAAAACATCGATATCACGAACATCGATGTTCAAACGAAAAAGCATCGATGTCAAAAAACATCGTTCTGACAACCGATACATCGATGTTTTAACCGATGTTTTTAAATATCAGGAAAAACATGTCAAATGATTTAAACTCTAGTATGTAGCCAAAAACCATACCTACTACAGATTACTGACCACAATATCCACAACCTATTTACAGTCGTGTCTCTTGCAGAACAAAAACATGTATTAAAATTAAATTCTGCTACCAAAAACTTAAAAATCCGCATGAACTACTTGACCAGCTCTCAGTAAACTTCAAAGAGTTGTGGACAAATTTAAATGACTACAACTTCCCAACATTAGCAGAAGTAAAGGTAAACATTAAAGGGCATGTCCATAATTTAAATGTATGTAAAGCTGGCCGTCTGTTCGGGGTTTATGTGTGTCAGTGAGGCGGGATGATAAGCGCGACGCTCGCTGGTGCTTCTAGTGCGGTGTCTCCTCTGGACTGGCGCGCTGTCTTCTCGTCGTCACAGGATAACTGAGCGGTGACCATGACATTATATGGCCGAGAAATGAAGATAAAGGTGTACTGCACTGCCCATAAGTGGTTTCAAGATTCTGTATCGGTTGTTTTATCCCTAAAAATTACTCCGAAAACACGCCTTTTAGCCATTTTCACCCTACTAAAAACACATTTTAAAAACTTAATCCGAATTCAAAAGTACCTTTCGGCATTCAGCGAACACTTAAATGCTTTTTGTAAACAGACCCCACTCGGATATCTTGAGTAGTTTTCAAATCACGTTGGGTTTTTTTCTGAAGCTCTGCGCACCGTGTGTGTACCCGGGCAGACTGCAGCCTTAAGACACAGGCTTACTTAAAATAAAATTACCCTTGTTTTTTATGATTTTAGTTATCATTTCATGAATATATTGTAAATAGTACAGATCATGAGAGATCTATTTATCCAAAAACCATTGCGATACGACATTTAGTTTTCAAGAACCTTTTTTTTTTTAATTTTCGATACTTATAAGTATAAATAAAAGTAGGTAAATGCTAAACCATTTTGGTTGGTATCCTTATAATTTTTTTCCAGTATTTTAAGAAGTCTAAAATCATTTAAAAAATAACGATTTTTTTACACAATTTATTTTTAATTAAAAAAAAAAATAGGGAAAAAGCATGAAGTGTATGTGCAGGTTTAAAATGTAACATTAATTTTCTCGATAGAGCTAGCGAGACCGTATCAGTACCAATCAATAGCTTGTATGTACAACAAGCTATGAAATTGTCCATAAAGTCTCACTGCTTTTTCCCTATATTTTTCAAAATTTTAAAGAAAATTTTTATGTAAACAAAAATTTTTAACGGTATTAATTTTTTCCAAATGATTTTACACATCTTAAAGTACTGGGAAACATTTATACTGAAATGAACCAAATAGTTCAGTATTTACAACATTTATGATACCTACCTAGGTACTTCAAAATGTAGGTTTTTATAGTAAGTATAGACAGTTAAAAAAATTGTATCTTAAAAACTAAATGTCGTATTGTAAAGTTTTTTTTATATATTCAATAAATATTCATGAAATGATAGCCAAAATATTATATAAAACTATGGCAATTTTAATGATGAACAATGTCGATGTTTTTGGACTTTTTCGTCGATGCATCGGTGATGTATCGCTCTTCAAAACATCGATGCTAACCTCGATGTTTCATGAACGATACATCGATGTTTTCAAAACATCGATGTATCGTTTGCATCCCTAATCTATTCTCCATTGTTTTGATCTTTACAGCACGGCAAGTTTTTGCGTATTGAGAGGTTAAATTCTTCCTATGTGATTAAAATTTTTTTGATAATGCCTAAAACTAAGGTTTCTGCCAGTGACCAATCGAAAGAATTTTCCAGTGAAGGATTTTATATCAGTGATAAAATTTTAATGTGCAAATTCTGTAACTGCAGGCTAGACTACGAGACGCGTTACGCTTATGAAACATGTCGCGAGTGAGAAACATAAGCGTTTGAGGCAAAACTCATCTGTTAAACGACATCCTTGTCTAAGAGTCTTTAATGCCATTAATTTGCGGTTCAACCCAAGAAATGTGAGTAGGGTTAGCGTAGAAGATGCAAACCTACAGAAGTCTCTGCATAACTTGCCTTCTGTTTCCCATCTTCCCATTGATACATTCATACATGGCTATGTTGCTTTCAAAAAAATAATTGAGGATGAACTTTCATTGACAGAAACAAGCCAAATTGATGTTGCAAAGGTACTTTGCTCCCTTAAAGGGGACTACAGTGACTTTGCTCAAGCCAGTTTAAGGGTAATCTGGTTCCCAACATCAAATGTTGATGCAAAACGTTCATTTTCCAGGTACTCACTGGTAGTTAGTGACAGAAGACAACGTCTCACTCCAGAAAATGCAGAAAATTTAACTATGATAGCATTTCAATAAAACCGTCTTAATAGTAACTTTGGAAGTGCTTAATTGTGTAATTTTGTAGTGTATGTGATTGTAATTAAGTCGTGAAATTTTTAGTAGTTATTTAAAAGTTTGAATTTATGAATTTGCAAATGAACTTAATTATCTATGAATTTGCAAATGAACTTAATTGTAATTAGATCATGAGGTTTTAGTGTTTATTAATATTTGTTTTAATAAATTTGCATGTCGTACAGAAAAGCAAGAAAATTTTGCCGTGGGTATTTTGAGCAAAAAATTAAAACCATATAACACCGAAATCTTTATTTCTTTACACCGAAATTTGTCTTAAAATAACACCACAAAATCTTGACTCTACTAATAAGCGAAATAGCCTAACAAAATGACCATACATGCTCATGCTTGAAAGTGAGAGTTAAGATTATTAAATTCTGTGTGACTTTAACATGTATTGCATTGACTACCAAAATCATAATTACATGAATTTTGATATAGGTATGCTGGTGATGTGTTTCCGAGCGTATCTTTCACTGTTTCACTGATTAAAATAGCTTGCTTCGTGTAACGACGATTGCTCAAGTTTTAGTCATACCAGCTTTTTAATTTTATTATAATTTAGGAAATGTTGACTTAACATTTTGAAGAGAAACTCTTAGGCCTAGCTTTCATCGACACTTAAAATTGTTTTGCTGCGGAAGCCGCCTTATTAGTCGAGGCAACAAAAGAAAAATAGATGAAAAACATACTAATAGACCCATTGGTCGGTGGTGAACGGGAGGTGGGAGGGCTGTTTAAAGGTACAATTCATAGCTTTTGCTTAAGTATATTCCAAACTATGGGTTTTAGCAAAAAAAAAAACCATTTTGATACAAAATTAAAGAGCATAAAATTTCCTACAAAAGAGATACGTTAAACCGCTTAAATAGCACCAATTTGCACCTTAAAATCAAATTTTTCCGGGGGAAGACCCCCCCACCCCCCCACCTTAATAGGGGGTGACAGTGAACATACTTGGTTCCCCCACTTTGAAATTCACCCTTCGCCACTGAATTTAGTCATTAAAAAAGAATAACAGCACAGAAAAACACAGTGGGCTAACAATGACGAGACTGTTTCAACAATAACAGTAAATTCAGGCAGACGACAAAACCTGTAGACCGCAGCAAATATATGAATATACTGTGTTCATCTGTGCTGTCGTGTTGTCCATAAGCATAACACTTGTTTAAGTACATTGTTGTGTTTTTGTCTTGTTTCACATAGCTGATTTAGACTTGTTCTCTGGGGTTTATATGTTTTCTTTTTATTTCTTAATTTGCGTGCTTGAAATTTTTCCATGACAAACAGTGCAAAACTGTAGTGGCGTAAGTCCAAGAAATTGTATTAAATAAAATCTCCATTGCATGAATCATTTAAAGAATGTATGCAACTAAATTTCAAAGACATTGGCTTTTTTTTTCTTTTTTATAAGATAAATTTAATAAATTGTTTTTGCCAGTGGGTAAAAACGGTAAAATATGCACTGGATGATACGACGTCTGATGTAATAACAGTTATTATACTAGGTCCAGTATACCGATGCCCCACCCAAAAGTCAATCCTGGGTCCGCCTCTGCTTGTTGCTGTTTTATACAGCTTGCTATAACTACCGCAGTAAAAATATGAAGATAGGTACTATATTATGTTAAAATAGTCTTAAGTCTAATTCTAAAGTATTTGGTATAGACCTAGTATTTTAAAGCACTTTTGCAATTGTACAATTTGACATGTATTTTTGAAAATCGAAGCATTACCGCATGTTAAAAAACATTAATTTTCCAGTCCCTCAAAATTTTTTTGTCCTATTTTATTTACACTTCAAAATTTCCCGCCCCCTGGAGAACTGGCGCCAGGCCGCGAGGGCTCACCTTGAAGTACGGCAGCCCGAAGGACGCCCAGTAGCCGGCCCGCTGGAGCGCGCTGCTCTTGTCTGCGTAGCGCGTCACGCCCGGCAGCTGCTCCACCACCCACAGCACGTCCTTGAGGCGGTCGAGCTCTCTGCGACTCCTCGCGACCGGCCGGTCGGGCCACTCCGCGTCGCTCGGGCCCGCACCCTCCGGCGGCTGGCCCACGCCTTCCTCGGACTGCCTGGTCCTGCCACCTAAAACAAACATGAAAAGACAAGACTTCAGTATACTGCGTACAGTTACGCTCATCACTGTCTCACTGACTGTAGCGCCAATGAGATATGTATACCTAGGAGACAAGCGTATTAAAAAGCAAAAATATTATTCTTCTCCATAGAGATGTCTATAAAATAGAAAATGGGTTTGAAACAATAAAGTAACATTTTAAATACAGCTACATAAGTGGAACCGCCTTAGTTATTAAAATAAAGTGTTTGTCATATTCATAATTTTTCAAAGGACACCATAGGCACTTTACAAATAACTATACTTATAATCACTAAAAATAATTGTATCTCAGACAGTTTAGCTCTAAACGAAAAACTGTGAAATTTTTTACCTTCTTGGAAAGCTAACTTTGCATCACTGGGAATTTTTTGAAGTTATTTAGAATTTTGTATCTATGCCCATTCGAAAATCTTTGTTTTATTTCTTTCATTATGCTTATATCTTTTAAGTTTATAATTTTAATAAAAAACAGTTGGTATTTTTGTCTTTTATGTATATAATATATGTTTGTATGCCCAAAATGTTTTTTTTAGCAGTTTTTCTTTTTTGTAGTTATGCCTTTTTTGAATTTTTATATTATATTCTTCTTTTGAGGTCACTTAATTTCTTGCTCCTAAAATTATCGGTAAATAGCTCAGAACTAATACCTAATGGACCTTTTTGTCAAATATATTTTTATCATTTCATACATACATATCAGAAATAATTATCATTTGCACAATATTACAAGAAATTGAATTTTTAGTAAAATTTTTGTGTATATTAAATTAAAATGTTATATTCGTCATTTTTCAACGGGCGCATTACAACATCCTAGTTTTAAACAGGTAGAGCCGCAACTATTTTGTAGATTAATTTATTTCCAGGTTAGACTGAAGCTTTTTGTTCAATAACAAGGTCTGATGCTTTACAGGTTACCTGTGATTGGGTAACCACTTCTCCTTGTTTATGTTGTGTTGTTGACTTGAGTGGCAATTGTTTCTTGTGTGCGTGCGAGCGCCAGTCAGACAATGGCAAATTTGTAAGCTTAGACTGTTTTGTAGCTGTCCAAGTCAGAAGGATAAATACAATAACTGGCGACGAGGATGGGATCTTTTTATTTGCACGCGTGGATATAAACAGAGAGCGGCATTTCGGTCGGAAAAGCAACCAAAACATGTGGTAGTGTAAAATTAAGTTGTACGTAGTGAGCCACGAGTGGTTAAGTGGTAGACGCGCCTTGTTAACCAAGATGTCGCTAGGCAAGATAGAAGAGTTTCACGGGGAAGATGGTGATTTTGAGTGCTACGTGGAGAGGTTGGAGCATTATTTCAAAGCAAATAAAATAAAAGAAGAGGAAAAGTGTAGTTTGTTCTTGACATTGCTAGGACCAAAAACATACACTGTTTTGAAGAAATTGTTTGTACCTCATAAGCCGGGAACCAAGTCGTCTGCAGAATTGGTGGAATTATTAATGACTCATTACACGGCCAGGAAAATTGTGATCGCCAAGCGCATGAAATTGTTGAGGAGAAAACAGGAAATGTCGGAAAGAATAGCTGATTATGCTGATTACAGAAAATGTCTATGTCATGTGAATATGGTGTGTTCTTTGATGAAGCATTGCACAATACGTTCGTCAGTGGTTTGGAAAACGAAGACATTGTACAGAAATTGTTAGTAGAAGACAACCTAACCTTTCAATCAGCTTTAGAGAAGGCGTTGATTATGGAAGCTGCCTTGAGTCAGTCAAAGGAAATACGATCAGATTTCGGGCTGACTAAACGGGAGGATGATGCGAACGAGTTGGCGGGTGCATTTATCCTCGCACCTACAAAAGGGGGCAGAAGTGCGGGCGAGCAATCAGGAGGAGCTTTCAGAAAACAGGTCAATGTCAGAGGAAATAAAAAGTGCTACCATTCCAACAGAGCAAATCATTTGGCTACTCAGTGTCCATTTGCAAGTTTGGTATGTCATGAGTGTAAGAAACGGGGCCACATTAAAAAGGCGTGTCGGGCACAAGAGGTACATTGGGTAGAAGAAGAAAATTCAGATGAGTTAGAGTTGCTCAACATTGATTATATTGTGAGAGGTCTAGCCAGAAATTTTACAGTGGATGTGACATTAAATGGGCAACAGGAAAAGATGATTGTGGATACAAGGGCTGTGGTAACTGTATGCTCCGACAGCACCTATTGGGAAAAATTACGGGCGTGTCAGCTAAAGAAAACAGAGTTGGCCTTGAGTACGTATTCAGGACAACCCTTACAGCTACTTGGGGAATGTCAGATACCAGTGGAGTACCAGGGTCAGAAGCTAACATTACCTATGGTAGTGGTGGATAGCCAGGGAAAGCCTCTGCCAATGCTGTTGGGACTGAATTGTTTGGCATCCATGCAATTGGATTGGAAAAATCTGGTTGGGGGCAGGAAAACAAGTAAGGGGGCACACATCCAGGTGCTGGACCAGAATAGTAGTTTGTCCGAGCGAGAAGTAATTGTCAGTAAACTGATGATGGAGTACCAGGGTTTGTTTCGACCACGGCTTGGAGTGATAGCAGGAGTGGAAGCTGATGTGGTGCTAAAGGAAGGAGCGGTACCAGTCTTTTGCAAGGCAAGAAAAGTACCCTTTGCTTGGAAGGCAGCATTGGAACCTGAGATTGACAGGTTAGTACACGCAGGTACACCCTGTTAGTAAGTCAGAATGGGCAACACCGGTAGTTTGTGTAAAGAAAAAGGATGGTGGAGTTAGATTGTGTGGTGACTTTAAGGTGACTGAATCCAGTAGTGGAAATGGATCATTACCCCTTGCCCAGACCAGCAGATATTTTTAGTGTATTGGCAGGCGGAAATGTTTTCTCTGTCATTGATTTGCAATCCGCATACACTCAGTTGTCAGTTAATAAATTGAGTCAGCCATTACTGACCATCAACACACACAAAGAATTGTTTTGATATACACGGTTGCCCTTTGGGTTTTGTAGTGCTCCGTGTATTTTCCAGAAAGCAATAGAACAAGTATTGAAAGGTATTTATGGAGTGTATGCGTACCTGGATGATATTCTGGTGGTGGGGTCAAGTTTGGAAGATGGTAGACATAAGTTTGTGGAGGTATTTAAAAGGCTGCAGGCCTATGGAATCTGCGTTAAGAAGGAAAAGTGTAAGCTGCTGTGCAGAAGCGTGGTTTATTTGGGGCACAAGATATCAAGTGAGGGAATTCAAGCAACCCAGGAGAAGATAAAAGTGAGTCAGGAGGGACCAGCCCCTAAGGATATCTCACAGCTGCGCTCATACTTGGGACTACTTCAGTTCTATGGACAATTTATGCCGAACTTGGCAACTGTTTTGCATCACTTGTATAAATTGTTACAGAAAGATCACCACTGGCAGTGGATAGTAGAATGCAAACAGGCCTTCTTGGAGAGTAAAAAGATGCTTGTGCAGAGTCCTGTGCTGGTGCCCTATGACCCCACCTTGCCCATTGTGGTCACAGCGGTTGCTAGCGCATATGGAGTGGGAGCTGTACTAGCGCATGTTATGCATTCAGGCGAGGAGCGGCCGATTGCATTTGCCTCTAAAACCTTATCAAAAGCAGAAGCGGGATATAGTCAGGTGGAAAGAGAGGCCCTTAGCTTGGTGTTTGCAGTGAAGAAGTTCCACATGTTCTTTGTGGGCGTAAGTTTGTGTTAGTCACAGATCATCAAGCGTTAACGGCATTGTTTGGTAGAAAACTGGTGCCAGTCATGGCATCAGCCAGAATTCAGCGCTGGGCTCTGATGTTGGGGGCATATCAGTATGAAGTGAAGTACAAGCAGGGAAGAGCAATTGGACATGCGGATGGGTTATCACGGTTGCATCACCACGTTTGGAGGAGGAAAGAGGTGAGCCATGGTTAGGAGAGGAAATATTTTTTTTCGCACCCTTCGAGGACCTCCCGTTGGCAGCATCCGATATTGCGGAAGCTACTCGAAAAGATGCAGTGTTATCGAAGCTTTCCGACATCATTCTACGGGGGTAGCCTAAAACCGTGGCACCGGAACTGCAGCCGTTTGCAGTCAGGTGAAGCTAGAGCTGTCGGTGGAGCAGGATTGTGTGATCTGGGGGAGTAGAGTGGTTATCCCAGAGGTGTTGCAGAGCAGAGTTATTCAACTGTTACATGAAGAACATCCAGGCATCACCCGAATGAAGATGTTGGCTCGCAGCTAAGTATGGTGGCCGGGTATGGACAGCCAGATTGAAGAAGAGGTGTGACAATGTCAAGTGTGCCAATTGAACCAAAATGCAGCCTCCAGTACCACTGCACCAGTGGAGCTGGCCAGGTAGAAGATGGCAACGAGTTCACATGGATTTTGCAGAGCATCACCAGCATAAGTTTTTGATCGTGGTGGATGGGTTTTCAAGGTGGCTGGAAGTATTGCCGATGCAGTCCACCACTGCTTTTCATACGGTGGAAAAGTTACATACCTTGTTTGCAGCATTTGGGTTACCAGAGGTAGTGGTGACCGATAATGGCCCACCTTTCAGTCTCAGGAGTTTGGTTGTTTTTTAGCATCTAATGGTGTAAAACATGTTCAAACGCCACCGTATCATCCACAATCAAATGGCGCAGAGAGACAAGTGCAAACAGTCAAGGTAGCGTTAAAACGGCACTTAAAAGAAGATCAGAGAGGAAAGAGGGGACGCTCTTTACAACGTAGGCTGGAAGTGTTCGTGTTTGCCTACCGTAACACTCCCCATTCCATTATGAAGAAAACGCCGGCAGAATTATTCCTTCAGCGCAACCACATACCCGTTTGGCCCTGCTTAAACCATCCTTCACAGGTAGGATGACGGAGAAGCAGGAGCACTGTAAACTCAGGCTGGACACAAAACGGGGTCTACTTAGGGAGTTTCAAGAGGGTGAGGCTGTGGAGGCTGTGCTGGTGAAAACATTGAGAGGAGAAGAGGCAAAGTGGGTGCACGGGGTGGTGACAAAAAGAGTAAGTGAAGTTACTTACCATGTACAGGTGGGAGACATGGTTAAGTTAGTGCACGCAGACCATTTGAAGATGCGGATTCAGCCAGGAAAGCAGGTGACAGGAAGTGGGGAGGAGCACAAGCAGAGTGAAGCAAGGGTGAATCGCATGAAACCAACAGGTAACTCCGCAGTTTCCAGAGAAGTACTAGAGGGGAGAAACACCGAAGTAGGTCTACCTGTGCAGATCCAGCAGCAAGAGGAGGATGCGGAGCCAAGAGGGAGCAGCTCAGCAGAGGGAATAGGAAGTGAAAGTGACGAGGAGCAAGAAGTGTTCAAAGGTTTCCCAGTGTCAACACCAATCAAAACTCCATATCGTAGATACCCAGGTAGATTGGTGAAAGCACCGAAAAGGTTAAATTTATAGGGACAGTTTGAGATGAGAAGGGGAGTGTTGTGTTGTTGACTTGAGAGGCAATTGTTTCTTGTGTGTGTGCGAGCGCCAGTCAGACAATGGCGGATTTGTAAGCTTAGACTGTTTTGCAGCTGTCCAAGTCAGAAGAATAAATACAATAGTTTACAACTGACTGAGGGTCGTCAAAGGCATGCTGAGAGCACTGTAGTCCAGTCAACAACGTGAAGCAGATGTGTGTGCGCTTCCTACTTTGCTACCCAGTGAATTCACAAAATTATTGTGACTTTTAAGAGGTGGTGGATTAGGATGAAACAGGAGTAACAACAAGGTGTGAGTTAATACACCATGTAGCTACCCATATGCAGATTATCAATGCGAAGTGTAAGTTAATACACTATTTAACCCTAAAATGTAAGTTAATTTATAAAATAAAAGCAGTTTAAACAAAATTTTCATTCAATCCCCAAATTTTATTTTTTGACATTACATATTAAATAAAAATTGTGCATAGCACAAATATTCTAATGAAATTAATTTTAAAATTCTTAATGTTTCCCAATTAATAATGACCTTCATACCGTAAGTTTCTGATAAATATTTACTTAATTAAAGTTTCTGTTTCCTATGTACTTAAAAAAAACATTTACTTTTTGTTCTAAAAATGAAAACTTGTCATTTGCACCACTTTTTAAACGAAGACTGTTCGAACGAAAAAAGTATTACGTTACATCCTACAATCTTTTATGTTGAATATGACACAGTCTTCATAAAATAAACATCATTTATCAAAACAAATTGACATATCAAGAACTTTAAATTTGAGTTTATGACATTTTCAAGCCTTAATTTTTTTTATCTTGGAACATTTATTCTGATTTTGCAATACTAAGCAATGCAATTTATCTTCCACAGAAAATTTTGTAGTTTGGAATCTGCTACTGTTATCTAAGTGAGAAATCGCTTGCAGTGAGGTACTTTATAAATAAGTGTCACTGTAATATTTATTTATGACTAATTGCTCTGTGGTCATTTACAAATGATTTTTTTCTGGTATGCCACAGCTAACTATGCCATAATCAGATTGCCTGTACAAAATTGCTTCTACAACCTCATTTTCGAAGAACTTCCTCTTGAATACTGGCAATAAGCCAAAATATCAAAATTCAACATGGTGGATGAAGCAAAAGCTTTAATGTTATAAAGCAACACACCACACACTCTTCCCTCTTACAAAACGTAATAGTAGACTGGACCTTGTTTCAACTACCCTCTCGTAACATTTTCCTGCTCAGCATTTTACATCCAAAACCTTATTGTCAAATCTATTTTATATAGTTATAAATTTGTCACTCATACAAATTTTTGTTTTCCTTGATACTTTTC
Organism: Bacillus rossius redtenbacheri; assembly: GCF_032445375.1. Lineage (NCBI taxonomy): Eukaryota > Metazoa > Arthropoda > Insecta > Phasmatodea > Bacillidae > Bacillus > Bacillus rossius. The sequence continues at coordinate 279,101,691 of NC_086330.1, read as the reverse complement.
AAAAACGTTGTAACAGTATTTAACCGCTATTTCTATTTGAACCTTTTATGACTCTAAAGGATTTCCTTTTATAGACACTCAAAAAAAAAGGCTTACTTTGTGTTTGATCATCAGGCTAGATTCCGTTGTCGAGGGACTGTTCATTGGATGCCGCTTGAGTTAGACGCTATTTCTGTCTTTTACTGATCTGCAAGGGATTTGTATGACTGATGGCTAAACTATGAAAATAGCTTAATGTCTTCTAGTGCCTGTTAGATATTTTACTGCTCATTCACTCAAGACGAGATAAACTGTGAAGTGGTAGGTTCTCTAAGCGATGCTCACCTTGCTGGAACAGCCGCGATGCTTCGAGGACCAAGTGCGTGTCGTGCGACGCCGCGCTCCTCGCCGTGACCTCCCACAGGCGGACGGCCGACGCAGACGTGGAGGCGTCCCCGCCCTCGCGAGCCTCCACGCGGACGATGCGTGTGGACGCGGCATCGGTGGTGGAGGCCAGCTGCTCGGGGCGCACCCTGGCGAGGCGGCCGTAGTCCGCGACCACCCACTGCTTGTTGCCGGTCCCGCTGCTGTGCCGCTCCAGCAGCTTGGCCCAGGTCCGCCCGTCCATCGCCAGCCGGTTCGCCACCATCGCCCGTGCCGACACCAGCACCTTGCCAGCCAACAAAAAGTAAACAACTTGAGTTTCTTTCCCAAAGTGACAGAAGTTATGGGGTTTACCAGGGAAAAGATTATAAGAAGAATACTGATAAAACTGAAGAAACATAAAATTGTAAGGCAGTACACAAAATGCAACTAAATTTACCTAGATGTTTCCTATTAAAATGTGAAATTATATTCATGATTGTGACATTTCGGCTTCTATTTAGAAAAAGTAAACCATTTAATTATATTACCAAAATTGATTTATTTTCTAATGTAGTTTTTTTTTATAAGATACCGGAAAAATAAAACATAAAAAATGTGTTAAAAACTTATTTACCTAAGTAAATAAAAGCATTAAAAAGATACAACTTACAGAGATACACTGGGTTTTCAACACTGAAAATTGATTTTTTTGTATTTGTAATAGTAGTACTGTACTAATATGACAGTAGCAAAAGCAAAAATTTAAAATTGTAACCATGTCAGCAGCAGAAATAAATGAACACTGTGCAAGAAAAAACAAATTTGATCGCATGATGATGTTATGTATTGACATTGACCGGGGCTGCGTCCACCTGAGCCCGAGGTGCCACCACCTCCCTCCTTGTCCGTGACCCCCTGGTCACTCTGCGTGTGTGTGTGCAACGTGACGTGTGCCCGCGTTTCAGTGGCACGCCGCCAGCCCGGAGGAGGGTCCCAGTGATTGCCACTAGGAGCAGTGCGACGTTCCCATAAATACGTTTCAGTTTAACTTTGTAATTTGTACCCTATTTCTGAAGGGCTATTTGTAGCCACCTTATTCTATTGTCCCCAAAAGAGTATCATCATTTTGACATATACACTGTATTTGTTAAACTTACACATATGTAATTTATAATATAAATATGTGGAACAGATTAACTCTTATTTAAAAAATAAATTTTGGTTTTTAAGTATGTTGCAGTAATAATTCACAAAACAGGAAATAATTAAATATAGTTAATACCAGAACCTAAGTTATTAACTAGGTTCACACTGAATTTTGTATGATGAAAAGCAAATTTTTAATAATCAGAATAAAATTTTGTTTGCTTGGTTTTTCATTTCATAATTTAAAGTTACTTATACAGATAAGCGACTTTTGGGAAACAATGCAAATAATAATTTCAATGAAATATTGGGTAGGTTCGGTCAGCTACAATATAAATATGTATTACATATTATTTACATATTGAATACGTATTATTAATTTTGCTTACGTAATGTAACTACCTAATCATTCTCTTTAATTTTTTATTAACTTTTTTTCTAAGTAGTAGGGCTGTCAAAAAAAGGGACCGGGGGGACTACTCAGGGCCCGGGCACCAGGATTTTCGAGAAATTTTTTAATGCTTGTATTTTCCCTGACAGGCCAAAGGTCACAAGTATATTGTAAATATAATTCAAAGGTAACCCTACAAGTAAAGTGATACACACAGATTAGGTACATGGCCACATTAACGTTATACAGTCTTTAGAATTTTGATGTGTTACTTCTTAGCTCTCGGTATAAGGCTTTTGGTGGAAGTAATTTCGTGAATATGACGGAACTTACGGAATGGAAATGTGCAACAACCACAGTGCTGCTATCTGTGATGGATGGCGCGAACCAAAGTTCACAAAGCCAAAATAAAATGTTACAGTATTAACTGTTTAATGAATTTCAACAAAGTGGGCAGTATTTAAATAAAATTCTCTGTCTAAAATCAGGTCCAAATCCAGCTTTTAGTATTTTTTTTAAGTCTTTTCACTTTTATCAAAGTTGCTTCATTATATATTTAAAATTTTCAGTCTGCTAATGAAATTATTCAATAGTCGACAGACCTGATCCGGCAGCGAATTATAGCAGCGGGTGTAGAAATTACGTGTGATTCGCATCCAAAAACGTAGTTAAAAACACAATTTTCATTTATTTATCATGCTCAGGATTAATTTAAAGAATTCTATGTTAAATTTTGTGTCTGAGTTTTGTACATTAAGTGTATTTGCAACATGAGAACACATGAATTTTGCCCCTTATCAAGGTTAGATGTTACACATCACTGGTGAGTACTGAAAGACTTGCTCACATTTTTTATTTTTAAATTATGGGGTTGAAAAACTTGTAGATACATTAAATAATAAGAATGGATCCCGACAGAATTATTCGTTACCCGAGCTCTTGATTTCTCTCGATGGTCTTGCCCAGAAGCCGCTAATCTGCAGAATCACAGAGTAGACTTTGGTTCCTGACCTTCAGTGACACACGGTGTGTGACCTGTGGACATCCTGTGTTCCTCACCTTGTCGGTGTTGACCCCGCTCCACAGGGCGCTGTTGAAGTTGTCGAACGCAGTGCCTGCCACAACCATCTGGTGCGCGCCCCCCTCCTCGGCCGAGCCGCCCGACACCACGTAGAAGTCGTCCTGGGACGAGATGACCCCCGGGTAGGAAGAGAACACCACCTCCCGGCCGGGCACCGTCTCGAAGCTGCTCCCGGGCAGCAGGTGGTAGCCCAGGTGGTAACGCTTCATCATCCGCAGCATGGACTGGTACCTGCGGGGGTAGCATGTCATTCAGTCTGTGCCTCTCCGATCTGACAGTTCCCATTCCCCAACTCTCGCTTGCACAGCATATCGTGATGCTTGTTCTCGAACAATGACAGCCACACAAAGTATTTTACAAACTCTGCTGACAGAACAACAATGGTACAAGGATACACAGGCCATTGGTTCTACTTTTAAGAACTCCCAAGTTTGAGACAAGTTACTTGAAAATAAAGCATTGAGTAGATTTAATGACCACCATATTGGGGAGAAGAAATATCCTGGTCGTAGCCTGGCAATACTACATTTTGATTGGCCTCACTTCCACTGATAAGACAATCAAAAGTGGGAAGAAAAAATGAGGCCATGGTCCCTTTAAGATTATAGTGGTTTTTTAAACATTAGGGTATAGTCTGTATCATGAAACTTGTCTCATATTGGACATTTATTAAAAGTAGTTGCACTGTTATAGATATCATTCAGCTGCTTTTTTTTCTGGTAACAGAGTTTTTAAACAACTTCATATGGTCGTCAGTGTGCGTAAACAAACTTCAGAAATGGACACCACTTGTCAATTTTTAGACTGTAAATTTTGCGATTCAGATTTATTTGTTCCGATAAATGACAAAAAAAAATATTTTTTAATGAATTTTGAAAGTGCTGAGGTAGATTCATAACCAAACTATATAGTACCTTCTAATTTTTCAATTTTTCCCACTGTTATTTATTGAGGCTGTAAGCTTTAAGTAGGGTATTTATGTATTCACAAGTTGGTAGCTAGGGAACTTAGAGGCAGTGTGTATATGTGGTAACACTGCGAACATCCTTTGTGTACGCTCTGACAGGAACAGACAGTGGATCTGTTATGACTGTTTCCACGATAAATTGTGTATTAGCAACGCCGACCAGGGCTACGCCCTCCCTAACACCGATGTGCCTCACGCCACTGCCGACCCCCTCTCCACCCACCGACACCTTCTATTTCAAACCTTACGCCAACAGTTGCTGTGTGTGTGTTCAGTCACCCTGCACGAACCCTTTCGGTGCCCACCCTAACTGGAGCAGTGGAGACTTCATCTCTTTAAATAATGTAGTTAATAATTAAATAACTATAATACATAATACTTTAATACTTAAGTCTAAATTAACGTGTGATTTTTAAAGGGTTTAAATATGTTATTTTTAATTGTTCTGCTACGTCAATCTACGGTAAATTCAGCACTTCCTGCGGCCATGGCACCCATGGCCTGGCCAGTCTCTTCTGTTCGCCGTGCAGGGTAGTACGCATCTCAGCACCTCATCGACTTCAACTATTGCTCTCAACTGATCCGTTATCATAATTATTTTAAACCTTTTTTAATTAACCTTCGGGTCTACCCCGGTGGCAGACTATGGAAACTAACTAATTATAGCTTCCCGTAGAGTTTTGTATTATTTGGTGAGCTTGCACTTTCGAGGCCAGTCCACGTGGTGTCCTGGTCAGCATGAAAGCTGGACTACTTACTGTTTTTCGTACGCATTGTCAGTGTACGTGTCGGCGGCAACAAAACTTAATATTCACCCAACTCCTTGCACTCAATTTTCTCAACTACGAGCTTTCCAGTACAGAGACGGAGGTGTATGGGGCGCCTCAAGACCACACAAGCAGTCGTCTTCGCCGGTAATATAGTGTGCTCGCCGCTGAGAGCGGGCCGGTGAGTGTTAGCGGGGGAGTCGAGCCTAGCTCGACATGGGTCACATCTCGGCGCTGGGACAGCGTCGGTAGCCGGGTCCACGTGCCCATCCACATGTTGGCGCCCAAGGTCTACTACATGTACGCCGATCAAAACCCCCCCCCCCCCCCCCCCCCCCAAGCCTGGCGACATTAGAACAGTCATGAGCTTGGTTATAGGCAGTAGTACACAACACCCACACTCTTACTTCGGCCAATTTGCCTGACTTAATTGTTTCCCCTGTACCACCTACCTGGCAAGGTAACAGATATATTACAATAAACTTTATTATCAAAACAGTAAAACAAATTTCTGCAATGCAAAATGTTTTCCTTTTCAATATATTGTCTGCACTGCCATCATTTCCATCGACATAACATAAACAAAACTGCCAGCCTGAAAGAAAAAATTAATAAATATTTCTGATGAACCTTTTAAAAGATACGCGATTGATTTATTGTGATCAAGAAAAATATTATAGATATTTGTGCATGCTTCAAATTAATAATCAGTTTTTTGTATCCCTTTAATATATTTAATGTTAGTGAAAACTATATAGGTATCGGTACAGATTATTAAGGCTTGATATCATATGAAATGTTGGTTATTTCATTCTCTTGTCATTACCATTACTGTATGTGAAAGAATTTCCTGTTAATTTTTTCATGATAGCTCTCTTGCATTTTATGTTTCATCTCAAATTTTCTCAACAGATATTTACTAACAATTATCTAGCACCATTCAAAAACACACAAGTTTTTATCATTTAAATCACTTAATTTATAACGGGAAAAATATTGTTAAGTAAACATTTGGTTACAGAATTTGTGACCAAACAACAAATGCAAGAGAGATATTGGAATAAATTTACAGTAAAATCCATTAATAGTAATGGCAAGAAAATTAAATAACTAACATGGTTGCATAGCATGAAAAATTACTGATTTAACATTGCAGCTTTTCCGGAAATCAAAAATAAAATTCAGAAAATTATTTTTTTCAAACACAAAAGATGTTCCTCTATCAACCCTAAAAACAGCATCTTTTAATTCCTACTGGTTTCTTAGAAATCACAGTTTATAGCTTTCATTACAATCCCCATGCATTGACAAAGGCTTTTTTTTATCGTTCTTACATATGGAGAATCACAGGATCGGCAAACATAACATTCACAACAGTCCTTTCCGAGGATGTGTTTGTGCATGTTCCATATAAATATTACAAATTTTTTACATCGTGAGAATGGTCATTTAGATTAGGTTAGCTCCATTAAAAATGCTTAAAAATATGGTGGACGGTTGGCTGGGTTAGTATGGCTACATTAAAAATACTGTCAAATATTTTAATGGTAGCTTAGGAATTACCAAGTAGCGTAGCAACATGTCCATTCTGAGGCCCAAAAAGTTCCAAACTAGCCTAACCTAACCAACCGTCCAAAATGTTTTAAAGTATTTTTAAGGTACCTAGCTAATCTAACCTAATCGATCATTCTCACAATTTGACTAAAGTTCTCCAAAACATAAACATACAGCAACAAATGCAAGCGTCCGCTTCAATGCATAGGTATTGTAATGTAAGCTATAAACAGTAATTTATCAGAAACCAGTAGGTATTTATCAACTCCGTTGTCAGGGTGAATACAGGAACATCTCCAGTGTTCGAAAATTGTATTTTAAAAACTTGATTAATAATTTCCGGAAAAGCTGCGAAGTAAGGATTTAATCCAAATTCTTAATACGTTTATGATTCCCTGAAGTTTTCCTGTTTCCCATATGTTCCCTGTCTGCGGGAACAATGGCACCCACCTTGCCCCGGTGTTGTGGGCCACAAACAGCTGGTTGGTCGCGGGCAGCAGCTTCACGAGGGCGGACGAGAAGGCGGCCGGCACGGACCTGTCGGGCTCCGACGTCTTCTCGGAGCCACCCAGCTTCCGTTCCAGGTCCAGCACGTCAGACATGGCATTCATCCACCTGCGGTACGCACTCGTTGAGAACTCCGGGTAGGAATGCTTGTTGGCAGGTTTTGGCATCCGTGTGTGCAAAAAGGGTCTGAGAATATTCAAAAAATATTCTATGTTCGTGAATAATTGGATATTTGGTTTGACACTACATACCTTATAATTATTTACCCATTCTTTACCAATAGATACACCAATTTGGACAGATTCACAAAACAAAAATTAAAAAATGTATCATGTTTAAAGTAAGATGATTTATTGAGAAAATAGGATTTGTTTTCTGCAACATTAAAAACACATACATACATTTTCTTATGAGTAAGACATATGTAATGTATGCGATTATAATTAAAAATTATTAATATTATTAAATTTTTATGTATATGATCAATTGTATCAACAAAAATAATTTTCAATTAAAAAATATGGAATTCCAGGAATTCTTTCTAAAACTACTTTTTTTTTCACTGTATTTTGGATCAAATTTTCTTGGACTGCTGTGAAGTTAAGGAAAAACCTTTCACTGTATGTTAGATAAAAGATTCCAAAAAATGCTAATGTTTTGATATTTACCTAAAATTTGATTTGAATAAATGAAGCAGGATTCATAGAAGCCTAGTGTGATTGACGGGGTCGAACAAGTTACATAAGAGAAACGAAGTGGTACTTTCATGTGAGGTGGCTACGTCTCCGGCTCTCATGGAGACGTGGCAGTTGTCTCCAGGTGACAGTGGTAGGTTATTAGCTTTGTCCGGCACCAGCCTTGTTAGAGCAGCCTCCCTGGCTGAGGCGGGTGTGGGGACTGTTCGGCCTGCGCTGACCACAAGAAATGCCTTCATGCAGAGAACGCAGGTGACAGGGATCGGAGGACACGACTCGATGGCTCGCTTGTTCTGGCTAGCGAGTACGCCTTACATCTGTAGTTCTAAGTTGAGGTGACCTAGTTTTGTATTTGTATTTTACTGTCGGGAATATTTTTATAATAGTTTCTGATATGTTAGTTTATTTGAGAAAAAAATCATTTACGTAGCTAAATTTTTACTGGTTTTAACATTGTTAGTTACATTAGTATTTGAGCAACCATATGTTGTAGTATTTTATTCATCTTAAATGTGGTTTTTAAAACTGTGTTTCTGTGTAAGTATTAATTTGCAGGTTTTTATTATATTTCTAGAACATTTGGCATTTAACTTTTTTCCCTTTATTTTTCAGATGTTTCGAATAGAAAGTTTTGGCCACAGACGTGCTGCGCAGTCCTGGGTTGCCTGTTTTTCCATTGGGACATATGCTGTCTCCAAATACATAAGAATGCGTCCCTAGCACACACGTCCCTACATCCCTAAGGCAAATGCAGCCACAATGTAAAGGACACATTTATAGCATCTGAATTCCCTCTTTTATCTCATAATCTTCGCATGCTCATAATCGTCGCACCTATATTTTAGGGCGTCAAAATTTGGATAAAAAAACCTCTCGTGTAAATGTTGCATGATGTTATTGGTCCCGCTATTAGATTCCAAGCGCTTTGTGTGGATATTTTTTACGTATAAAATGATGTATTTTAAAGTAGAAATCTAATTTTTATCGGACATTACCACTTACTTATTTAATTAACAGAAATACAAAGTTGTATGATGTGTAAATTTTCTTTTAAAGACGTTTTTAAACGTTATAACCTTTATCTGTTCGTTTTCAGCACCGCGGTGTACCACTTACAAAAATTTAGCCAGCGCTAGTTTGCATCATTCATGTTTGGTTATGTTGCTTCCCGTATAGAGTGTACACACGTAGTTGAATATTGATATTGCGCCAATTGCATGCAACGCGTGCTCTCTGTCGAGTGCAAAGTTAACTACATTTGATGGCCCGCACTGTATCGTGGTGTGTACACCTATCCCTCACTTAGCACAGCTTAAGATTGGGCGAATTCATTTAGCGTAATTTTACTGTTCCAGTCTCAAATAGCACGTCTGTAAACTTCAGTTAGCACAAAATCTAGGCAGGCAAAAAAAAAAAAGTCGAGCACGACGCCACAAAGTATGTTTCAACTTCTGTGAACATGTGCTGTGGGATACATTTAGCGAAACAAGGGAGGGAAGAGATGCGCGCGCAGGTCTGTCTATGCTATCGGCTGTTGTATGGCAAGTTAAATTGTGGCTATGGAGTGTAAAGGACCAAACGTTTTTATGCCCACGCGTATGCCGCCGTGCCATACTGTTGTCGCCTGGCCACAAACCGGGCCGTGAACTCAGTCTAGAGGCAGGGAATTCACTCAAACAAAAGCAACGTCTGCCAATTCAGCTGCCGGTAACTGTAGGTGCTTGATCACTCATAATGCATCGTGTTCAAGTATTTGAGACAAAACTAGAAGTATTACGGCGCACAGATTTTAATGAAGGCCACGCTTATGTTGGTCGCATTTTAGTTTCAAGCAAGTCAACTGTGCGAACAATTGCACAAAATAAGGACTCTTACCGCAAGTTTATACAAGTCTGATGCTGTTGGTTGTACTAGCGGGAATATATTTGACATTAGATACTGGAACAGAAATGAAAAGGTTGTTAAATGAATGTTGCAATGAAAAAAAATAGGCTTGACAGGAATGGTGTGAACCAGGTGGTGATACGTGAATAAGAACTTTAATTTTTGAAAAATTAAATTATAATTATCCTGACAGTAATATCGGTTTCACTGTCGGTAAATAATGGTTTGGAAAAGTATGCGATGCGAGTTGAAGGTCACGCCCAGGCGGGCAAGTCAGCCAGCAGACTGACGATAAAGTACATAACCACGTATCTCCCATTACGCAGTGTCATACAAAGTGCAATTGGAGGCATATACAGATAAATGGTGTGACATTTATAGTTGAGTGTTATTCAACGCATTTATATTACGTAAAGTATAGGTATTCCTGCAGAATTTTGAAACACATTAAATAAATTAGCCTTGCTATTTATGGAAACTAATGCTTCAGAATACACAATTTTAATAACACGAGCATTTTTAAGAACGAATTAGTCGTGCTAAGTGAGGTATAGGTGTACTACGATAGTTATGCATTCGTTCAGGCTCGCATTCGGATCACAGATTTTGTTTTTCTATTTAAAGTTGAAGAAAGGTTTTTGTTGCATGACTTTTTAATTTAAATTGTTTGGCGTGCTCTTTATATTTAACTTTTTAAATGAATGTACTTTCCATGAATGGGTTTTGTTTTTATGAATAACTTTACCTACCAAAAAAATTTTTTTCCACATAAACGTCGCACCCCTACATATCAAACATGATTTTAGTATAAAATGTGCGACGATTATGCGATAAAACATGGTACTTTTATTGCTAGCACCAACTGTTAACATTTGCTCGTAATAATGTTCATGTAAAAATTTTGAGTCGTGATAACTACAAATATTCAGCAAAACATAAATAACAATGACCAACCAACAAAATTTATTTATTGTGGTTGTTATAAATGTTAGCGATCAAAACAAAAATTTTGTTATGAATCTCAAATTATAAAAAATACTTATAAATCGCCTTTCAATAATTTTATTAACACTTTATTTGTCTCTATTTGTGTTATCACATATACTTATGAGTGTTTTAAACAAATCTTATGCCAAAAAACTGAAATATTTGATAAAAATAAAATAAAACATCATTCCAAAGCTAATGGATGTAGGAATGCATCAGTTAGAGTATCACACCCCTACAAATCTCGAGTTAGTGGATGCCTGTAGGGATACTAGGGATGCTTGAGTATCCCTAGTGAGAATTTGGAAGCAACAAAAAGATGGCCTTGTCCACTATGATGCACTTCTAGTGGATCCCTTAGCTAATGGATCCAGTAGGCCAGTATTTGGATGCAGCTTTAGTACCTTTTTGTTGTACCTAGGTGACAAAGTCGTTATGGATATTCTTACGTTAAGGCACAGGATTGTCAGGAATGAGAAAAAATATTTAGTGTTTTTATTTTCTGGTAAACTATGGAATTGTGTGATGGACATGCATTTTCATTGCTAGATGAATAAATTTCAAAATTCATTTCAAACTCTTTTATTTTATATATGCATAAACCAAAACACTTTTGAGTAAATTAACAGTCATAGGCAGAATTTTACATCTCGCTACCTACAACATCTGATGGAATATTTCTCAGGTGTTTGTTTTCTGTATGTGCAAGGAATCAACGAACACTCTTCGTCTCAGCCAGGAACGATTGCAAATTTTCACAATGTGTCCTCTTTCCCAGCAGAAACTCTGAATACAGATAAACTTAACTGAAACGTCAGTGCTAAAAATAGCCCCAGGTAAGAAACATTTCAACACTCTTGGGTTCTCAATCAGCTTCTCTCTGTTTTTTCCTCTGGCTCATTAAAAAGAAACGATCACTGCCTTGTTATTTTACGACCGTTAACAAGGCACAAGCACCTATAAAATGCCACCAGAAAGGATAAGGCAACCAGCGATATAGAACTTGAGCAGGGCTGCCAACAGGGGGGAGGAGTATATGAAGTGAATTGCTCCATTGAGAAAAAAAATTGTGGGGGGGGGGGGGGGAAGGGAGGGATAAGAAAAGGTTAATAAACACAAAATCAAAAATGTTTATCAGTTGTTATTAATTTTCCTTAAAATTTAATATTTGTAATACATAGCGTTACATTTGTATTAATATATGATTTTGATTAAAAATATTTTAAAACTTTCCTGGGTTAGGACACCCAGATCACCTGGTTGCCACTATATCGAATTCATAGTACTAGGTGTCTTTTTTTTGGGTAGGAGGGGGAGGAGGGAGAATGTGCCATCTCCATTTGGGGGGTAAGTACCACTGAACGTGAGTTTAATCCTAGCCCACAAGTACAGGAATAAGCAATGTGGGCATCAACACTGTGGGAGGGAGGGAACAGCAAGGACATGGAGGATGCAAATACTTGATACAATTTAAAGAAAGAAAGGATCTTGACTCTCATACAGTGCATTCTTCCCGAGGATGAGTTAATAGCAGTTGTTTATATAGAAAATACTGCTGCCTTAACTTCACATCAAAAGAAATAAATAAAAATTTAAATTAATAATAATGATCTGTTTATAAATAGTAATCAGGCATCCTTTACTAACTTTAACCAAAGGGTCCTTTGAGTTCAAGGTTGCATATTTAGTAAGAAATTGGTCTTGAAAAGATGTCCAAATTATTCTGATGCCAATGCAACATGGTGTATTAAAAAATAAATATATTCTCAATGGTGGATTTTGTATGTATTAACATTCTTTGCTATTTATTTCTAGTCATAATTTATTCGTGCGTGTTTCAAGATAATCAAATTAAAGAAACAAATTCCAGAAAAAAATGTGGACGGCAGCAGTTGGCTGGTTTAACTACCGACTACATCACATTTATACTAAAGGGATCACCACAAGTCCCTGATAGCTCACAAGAATGCATCTAAGGCCCGTTCTACAGTTTCACAGAGATGGATCTCACGAAACAGTTTCTATAATTTAATAGCACGCAGATGGAGATGACTCTTGCGGATTAGCTTGTCAATGTTCAGTTGTTCCGTTTATAAATTATTTTATCGTAAAAATTCAGCATATAAATTTTACCAAGTGAAGTAAGTATTAAAAAATAGCTTTTATAAAAATTTAAAAAAAAATTAAAAAAAAATTACTGAAATCCTCTGTTTTAAAAAGGAAACTGGACTAAAAATAAAGCCATAAAATCTTGTGTCTACTTATTGTATGTGGATATGGATGACATGCCTAACCAAAGGACTGTACAATTACGTATCATGCATGTTGCTACAGTGACCAAAGACAGTCATATGTAGCCACGTGTTGTGCGGTACATAAGCGTGTGGCCAAGAATGTGAATGTTTACACAATACTTTTGAATACCTTTTGTAAGCTTGTTACCTACGTTTGTTAAACTCAAATGTAAACAATACAGTCTGATAATACATCACTGTGTTTACCCATGATTGGGTTATTAATATATTTTTAATTTTTTTAACTTTTCCAACAGGGGTGCAAATCTGCAGGATTCGCAAGGGGGCCCCGCGCGGCCCGAGAGTTTCGGGCTTGGGTTATAACCGACACAAGTCATCACTGTATATGGTGCTCGTATGTTTTACACTGCACATAGTTTGGGCTATATGCATGCAATAAGCAAAAAACTTTAAAATATAGGTACAGAAAGTTTTTTCATAAAACACTGTTTTGATGTTTATGTTTATCAACTCCGTTTCACAGTCACAATTTTGAAAGTGCAAGCAGGCCCCCCTAAGTGAGGCACTACTTAATTCCAGGGGGACACAGCCCCCCCCCCCCCCCCCCCCCCCCCCCCCGGCCCCCCGCAATCTATGCCCACGGTTTCCAATAAATCTCCACACGAATGGCGGTAACTCCTCGTGGATCACCGGAAGGAAAGTGGTTCCATGGTGCAGGTTACTCACAGGAAGTCATCGTGAGGCAGCTCGATGGACTGGCGACTCCTCTCGACGCCTTCCCTCCAGCCGACCTCCAGCCCGTCCAGCTGGGTGTAGAACAGCTCCACCTGCACAGCAGCCACACGCCCAGTTAGCAGGAGCACGGAGGAAGAATACCCAGTTATTGGGGACGAGATTGTATGGAGAATTGCTTTAAAACCGAAATAACACCGACAAGTGTGCCAGTACACCTTGGAACACCGAAATGCAAGTTAATACACCATTTAGAATCAAAACGCAATTAAATTCATAAAATTAATCAGTATTATTATTATTCAAAATTTTACTGGTATCACAAAAAACCTAATCTTTTAATATAATAAATTTAATTAATGCAATTTATTTTGGGAGGAAGTCTTTACCAAAATGTATGTAGTAAATTGATTGGAATTTTTTAAACCTTGCACCTTTTATTAATTTTAAACACACAAATATTTACATATTTATTTTATCATCCCAAGTTATTAAGCATGCATATTAAATATTATTATATTGTAAAAGTGCAATATTTAATAGCCAATTCATTTGCCATATTTGTATAATAATATGATTCATACATTTAGGAATCTACAAAATTCAAAGAATAATTAAAACTGTAACACAGAAACCTCCTTTTTTAAAAACTAAACAATCCCGAAAATAAAACCACATAATCTTGTCCCCACTAAGTAATTAATGAATGACTGGCCTTGACACCACTTCCACTTCGAAGTCATTAGAGACTATGAAAGGCACCGGGATGCCAATGGAGCGGGTTGTGGGGAAGGGGAAGCTGGGAATGGAATTGCTCTCCTAGAACCCCACTGGTATTCCGCTAAGTCCAGCATGTTTCCTACTTGAGAAAAGTTCTGAGTTCAAGCCAGCCAGGAATCGAAGCCTGGATCGCCTTGTTGGAGGCAAATTTGATGTGTAATTAGCTTGGTTAATGTGCTTAAAACTCATAAATAAAGTACACAAGAAAACATTTCAAATCATCAATTGATTTTTAGGGACTGTTTTTAGATCTCATAAACAGTGTGCTTTCATTCTGTTTTCTATTCTTTTTAATTTTGTGATTTAGCCTAACAGGTTAATGATGATTACTACAGCTAGTTAATGTTTACTCGCTTACCACTTGTGACGAAGCAGGAATCCCCAGCAATGCCAGACATATAAATAAAGGTTAAATCATTATCCAGAAAATTATTCATTCAAAAAGGCATCAGTAAAAATAATAAAACCTTTTATGCATAAACAACATAAAAATTTAAATATTAAAAAATTAAATTTTAGACTAGAATTCCAAATTCAGAATATTTCATACAAAACTCAGAACAATTAGTTTTATGGCAAAAAATTATATTGTTAATGTGTATAAAAAAAGAGGGGAGCAAAAATGGTTTCAATAAATTATGAAAAATTATGTTCAGGTAACATGAGGTGACTGCATCCAGTGCTCATTAAACAATATTGTAAAATTCAAAGTGAAAAAAAAAAAAACACTAAAAACCCTTAGTATTGTTGTCTTCATGACAAATCTAGCTTTAAAACATCATAATATAGTTGTTTATTTTATGATAGCAACAACAAATTTAATTATATACTGCTGCATTCAATTATCCGTTAAATTTACATCCTGTTCGTAAACTCAAGTGCCAACGTGATAAATACAAATTTGGCTATAATAGATTACAAAAATATAGGATGTTTTAAATAAACAAACAAAATTCTTCAACTTTTAACTAACTTCTCCAGGTCTTTTACAATTTTTCCACCATGTCACAAATGAAATCCCCTCATGTTCCAAAAAAAATGATTCTGCTCAAAATTACTTGGCACATAATCATTGAAAAAAAAAATACCTGAACCCAAAAACATTATGCCATGGCACAGTTAACGGGTTAGCGATAGATAATTTGCATTTAACCAACTATTCCATTTAAATTCTTTGACCAAGTATATATTTCCCTGGCAATTCCCTGACAATTCTAGGTTCTCCCTGTAGGATAGCCTGTTGTATCGTAGGTCAGTGTACAGGACAGGTTCTCAACATGTGCGCCAGAATATTTCTAGGTGCACCCTGAAGTATTCCAGAGAAATATGTGTCCAGATATAAAAATAAATCTTGTTACTCTATTATACTATTTCATTACAGATATACCTATCTTATGATGTGTTATTTGCACAACTCTGCCAGTTTTGTTCGAATAGTGATTTGTTCAGTATGTCTTTCTTTCTTGTTTGTAAAAAAGGCTGAATAAAATTAAGATATGTTTTATTTTTTATCATTATTTTTTCTGTAAAATTTGATATAGTATATATAGATATATTTCTCACAAATTATTGAAGTGAAACCTCTTTGGGCCCGATTATAGTAAAATTTCAAGGCTGAATTTTAATGTATCGTTATCGTGAAACATTGTTGTGAAATGTTTCTGACGCGAAAAGTATGGAGAATAGTTTGCAGACAGTGAAGAGAACTTTTTGGGCCTAATGCCTTGAGCAGGCTCCATGTAGTGGCGTGCGGCTCAGGTTGAACCCTGTCATGCTACAGGGATAGGCGGGTCGCGGCGGTAGGAACCCATCCGCATGCGCCTCATGCTCCGCTGACTTGCTGCATCTAGTAAGGGAGGGAGTATTTGGGCAGAGGGCAACACAACGGGGTTTGAGTTTATTGTTGTGCACCGTGATAAGGGCCATATTTGCAAGAAAATGGTGTTCTTTCAAGTACTTATAACTTTAATTAAGCATGTAAATCAGTATTGTTAAACAGTGTTATATTAGTACTAGCTGCAATACCCGGCGTTGCCCGGGCTAAACACAGGGTGTAGTTAGTAATTGTCTTCTTAATTTGAATGTCAAGTGTGAAAATTAATTTATATCGCTTTCAGATCCTGACAGACGTTGTTCTGCCAGTTTATAGTTATTTACCTGGTCTGTATGTAATTTAGACTTTATAAAGCAATATAGAAAAAAGCTGAAAAATAAGAGATTACTAATATTGAAAAGATTCCATTATCTAGCTAATGCTCGGCCTGCATTGCAATGCCTCACTCAGTTTTGTTTTGTAATATGTTTGAAGTAGTTCCACATATACAAATCATCTATCCATCTCTCTATATATATTTATCTCTATCTACATCTTTTACATCTATGTATCTCTCTATCTCTATTTATCTCTTTATATCAACATATATACCTACTTCCCACTATCTCTATATCTTCTATATAGCTCTATACATCTATAGGTATATCTCTTAATCTAACCCATTTCATTCTCTATACCTCGCTCTATCTCAACTTATCTCTCCATCTCTATCTCACTCTATATATATCACTCTATCTCTGTCTCTCTTTTATATTTAAATAAATTGTGTCATGCGTGCGCACTTAGACAACAAAAACAGACGAAGTGTCGTTATATAAAATGAAAAAAACACATTTCTTTGACACAATTCATGCTCCAACTATTGAAAAATAGTTATACCGTCTCAGTAACCTTCATGGGCATGCGCATAACAAATCACCAAAATTTCATCGCAATCGGATGAATGGTATAGGAACGCACACGGCACAAACAAACGAAAATTAAAGACATGACAAACGCATAAAACGATGGTGCGTTTAAAATTCAAGGCAACTCTATCTATTGACGAAGTTAAGAACAAAACTGTTATTAGCGCCTTTAGTTTGCTAGCCGCTGCGAGCTCCACTAAGCGGACTGGTCCCACCAAGGAGAAAAATGTTAATTTGCCAGACCTTACTATGTGTATGATTGTGTGTCAGACATAGAGAAATGACACTCACTCAATATTTGTATGTCTATGACCTATGATTTTTTCTGTTATAAAATGAAATTATCACTTTTTCACTTCCTTTGGGATGGAATTTCATATTAGTATGGGGTCTATGTGTTAATCCAGGTTATAAGCTAGCTGTATGCCAAATTTCATTCAATCAGTAGTTTTTACGTGAAAGAGTAACAAACATCCATCCATCCATACTTACAAACTTTCGTGTTTATAATATTAGTAGGATGGTTGAAGTGAAACTTCTTTGGGCACGATGACAGTAAAATTTTGATTACAATTTAAAGGCCGAATTTTAATGCAATGTTTTCGTGAAACATTATTTTGAAACATTTCTTACGCCAAAGAGATATAAAGAGAGCACTTACGAGTCGAGGTTTGAATTGCCAAAGAAGCTTCACTTCTATCCCGTGTACTGAGTTACACGCGCTCTTTTTTTCTGTGGTATTTGAAACGTGCCGTGGCTGGCACGGGCGGCAGGGACGAGCGCCGCAGTGGACGGTCTCACCTGGTGCCAGAAGGGGTCCTTGTGCATGTTGCGCTTGGCCTTGGCGCGCGCCCACTCGCGGTTGTGCACCACGAAGCGCCGCACCTCGTCGCACAGCTGCTCGCGCCGCTCGCACGTGTCGCGCACGGTGTTGTGCCGGTGCCAGTGCACGAGCTGCCACGACAGGCTGCCCTCCAGCAGCCCCGCCGCGTACGCCTGCACCCAGTCCGGGTAGTCGGGGTGCGTCTCCACCTCGAGCCGCGCCCACCTGCACCATCGCGGGTGTTGCAGTTTTAGTTGTACTCATAGTTAGAAGTATATAGAGCAAAGCAACCAAAGAGTATAAACTCAGAAAGTGCCACGACGCTCAGCCAATGAACTGATGGACTGACTGTTTTGACCAGGGCTCGGCAGACTTTTGAGTGAGATGAGCCAATTATTAAGTAAACAGATTCTCTAATTTTTCAGAGAGCCGCAACATCCATTTTCTCTGTATCTACATGAAATTTTAAACCGATAAAAAAAATAGATAAAATTAAAATATTTTGTTCAAAAAATTCTACATAATGTCTACAAAATGAAGGCTACTTAGGGGGGGAAAACCACATAAATGTAAAAAATGTGGTACCGGTAGTCATTAGTAGAGCTCTACTGATAAAACAACAAACCTAAATTATTTTAATTAATTAATTATTCAAATTAAAAAGCACCGGGGCGAGTGCGATGGTGGGGTGGTGGAATAGTATATGCGAACACGCAGGTTGAGGACATGCGTTGTGATTGTTCCGTTTGATTTTGTATGTTTTTTTTTTGTGCTGTCGTTGCGCAGTGAACTGTAGAGCCATAAAATACTGTGAAAAGAGCCGCAAGTGGCCAGCGATCCGCGGTCTGTGGACCCCTGGTTTAGACTGACAGTTTGGAAAGACACTGTTCCAGACACGGCAGATTTAATGGAAAGCCGTCAGTTCATCAGTACATCATTTCCGACTGATCAGTTCACCATCATTGAACACACACAGCACAGCTCGGTAGACTTTACATCCTCAGAAATGGCTGATGTAAATACATGAGCTGCATCAGAATACTAGCAGAATGGATCCCTTAGCTAAGGGATGCACTAAAAGTGCAATGCAGTGGACACGACCATTTTTACATTGTTCACAAGGCATCCCTACATGCGTCCACTAAATTCGAGATTCCTAGGGATGTGACACCCGCATCCATTGATGCGTCCGTACATCAATTAGCTTCGGAATTGTGTTTTATTTTGTTTGTATATAATATTACTTGAGTTTTATGACATAAAATTTGTTAAAACATTATAAGTTTAAGTAATAACTCAAATAGAGACATAAAAATGTTAATAAAAATAACTCATAGGGTTATTTAATGCTCATTTTAAGTATTTTTAATATTTTGAAATTCATAAAAACTCGTTATTTTGATTAATCTGACCAATACACTACATTAAATTTTTAAAATTTTTCTTTATTATTTATTTTTTGCTGAATATTCGTAAATATTACGACTATCAACATTTCAGGGTTGTGTTTTCGAACTATTGTTCCTTACAATAGTTGCTTCTTTTGACATTCTCCGCTACATATTAAATTTGTGTCCCGCAATTTCTAAACATTCTGTAGTTTTAATGGCAATACCAAAGAAAAATTAACTATATACTTGTACAACAACCATACTTAAAACAAGTAGCTTGGCGAATTATTCACCAAGGACGCGGCTACAACCCAGAAGCCAAGCTACTTCAGACAATGGCCGTGAAAGCCTGCGAACATCATACTTAAAACAAGTTGTAGTGAGCTGCTCTGTCGCAAGAAAAATTACAAATAAGCATTACTGTTTTTAAAAAAAGTCTGGTATTATGTTGCACCAAAATAAACTTAAGCATCCCCGTGAAGAAAAAAAAGTGAGCGAATCTTACGGTACTTGCTAGTGATGTGTAATGTGTTCTCATGTTGTTCATTCTGCAGAAAAACTTATAGTACAAAACTCGGATACACAATTTAACGTAGAATTCTTTAAAATAATGCAGAACATGATAAATAAAGTATTCTTTATTCAAACACAAAAATTTCTTGATGTGAACCACAAACATATTTTCTGCACCCGCCACTATAATTCGCTACCTGAATCATAAACGATATTTACCTGCAGATAGAGCAGCATGAAGCAATCGGAAATTTTAAATTATTATAAACGACTCCGATAAAATCTCGGCTTTAACCTGATTTTAATTAGACAAAGAATTAATTTAAATACTACTTCAGCTTGTTAAAAGTCATTTAACAGTTAATAGTATAAAGTTTGCACACATGTTAGAAGTTATACTTCTATAGCTTTACTAAAATATTAACCTGAAACATTAAAAATAAAAACACATTTTAACACTAACGTAGGTATGTTTGCATATTTGTTTTTGCTTAAACAACTGATATAAGTCTGTAAATACTACCTACCAAACAAACATTAACTTTATTTAGCTGATTAAATATTTATATAAAATATTATATTATTATATGAAATACGTTTTAACATTTTTTCTAGTGTCAATATTATAAACATGTCCCTTGAGGTTAACAAGCGCGTGCTCTACTGCTATGCTACTAAGCCTGTTGGGAACTTAGAAGGAGAATATATATTACTTCAGTGTAATATGCAAGTTTTCTTCCGTTTCATAAAACTTGTTAATTCATTTTACTATAACTATTGTTACGAACGCAGACAGGACTCTGACACGACTAGTTCGGAGCTGGCTGGTGGCCCTATACGACCACTGGCGTCACGTGCCCGCCACTGATTTAGGCATGCCACCAGCGCCTGGCCGGATTACAAGGGTCGTCGCTACCCCCTCCCCTTCCTCTCCCCGCACATCGTCCTTCCTCAGCGCTGTTATCTATCGCTGAGTGGCCTTGGGAATTCCGCAGGCCACCGCGTCGTGTGGCCTGAATGTGCGCCGCCTTTCTCGCTGTTTCGGGTGTCGGGTCGGCCCAGGATGACGCGACTCCACACATCCACTCTCGTCAGTTCGAGAAGGGCGCTTCAGATACTTAAGCAGCGACGCCGGTCTCCGCGGGAGTTCCTAAAGAGTTCTGAGCGAGTCCCGCGGCAGTTCCGGAGTCTCGAGAGTTCCGCGAGCGAAGGTGCGATATCGGCGAAGAGGGCGAGAAACTCCTCCCCCGAGAGTGGAGCGATGCGGAGTCCGACTGGATCGTGAGAGTGCGGCGACTGAGTGGCGCCAGACAGGCGCGAGGTAAGGGGCGAACCACTGTTGAGCCTAGCTCCAGTGAGGAGTGCGAACTGCGGAATTTGACATTGAGTGACTTGAAATTAAACATTTTTTAAGTGGCAGTGATTTATGATCGGACATTTTAAAGTACAACTATTCATTATTAATGTAAATATTAGTAAATAATAAAACTGTAATAAAACTTAATTGGGCTATCCCTTACGAACCCAGTTCTCCCCACATAGGTCGTAACACTATTTTAGTTTAACAAATATATTCCAGGGTAGTTATACCTACGGGTTTATGTTGCTTCACGTGGGTCCGCCATCTTGTTTACACGTTTCTTTTCATGGACTTTCGTTCCAATGTCACAAAATTACTCAGGCGAAATACTGTAAAACGAGAGCTAAGATGTATGTGTTTTATTAAGGCTAGTGTCACACTGTGAGTTTTTGCCGCTGGGCTAAAATTTCTGTCGAGTTTTTTTGGTGTGATAAGAGTAAAATTTCAAGGCCGAATTTTAATGCAATGTTTTCGTTCTCCACTTTGTGCGATGATTCATTCCTCACTCAAAAATTAGAACCGAGTTATATGAACGAAAGAATAAGGCAGGGAGGTGCGAATACACTTGTTTCAGATAATAGATATAGGCATCCTCTACGGTCAGCTGTCAATGGCTTGAATTTAATATTTGCTACCAGCGCTCGTGATCCTGTTTGTTCAACCAGCAGCTTAGAGAGCGCTGTTGAGACAGTCCCTGCATTTTCCGCACAGATAACTCTACATACCTGTTATGAATATCATATTTCGTTCACAGTTTTGGCATGTTCCAAATGGCAAAATAGTTTGAATAAACAGAAACTCGCACTGTTTTTTTTTTAATGATGTGTGTATTTCGACAGTGAGTAATATTTATTGTTAGTTAATCATTATTGATTGATCAATAATTATTTATATCCTGAGCAGTTATTTTGAAGAGAGTAAATATTTAGATAATTCATGTTTATTAATTTATTTTTATTTCATTTATAATAAATACAAAAAATATTAGGATTATTAAACACTTGAAAAAGAAATGAAAGCCAAAAAAACTCTGCGCTGTGTTATTTTTAGAAAATTGTCTTCTATCTCTCCTCTCTCTCTCTCTCTCTCTGTCTTTCTGCCATTTTATCTCCCTTACGGCATACTTACAAGTCTAGGTTTGAAATGCCAAAGAAGTTTCACTTCTATTAGTGTACTGAGTTGCATGCGCTCCTTTTTTTTTTTGTTCAATATTCTTTTTACAGCTTTTCTTAGAGCGCACAATGCATATTCTCGAGAATGCACTGAGTAAATTGATCAAAATCGAACATGTAAACAACTGACATAGAATAAATCACTGGCCACTGCTCCTGTTAAACCGTACAGTCTGACACCAACCTAAGAAATGTGCCAAGCTGAAGAATGCCTGTTTAAAGAGAGCCAAATGTACATCGACAAAAAAAAAGGTACATTAGCATAAAATAATGCTACAACAGTACCCAATTGTAGTATGTCAACACAAAACTATGGTGCACACAAAAGGTATGGTACATCGATAAAACATGATGGTACATATGTTTGTTTACAGGGTTTTACGTCACACTGTCAGAGTCGTAGCTTACTTGGGACGTACAGAATTAAGGATAGCTGCAAACCAGCCGAATACAGAATAGATGCTCGTGAATATTAAGCCAGTATTACAATAGTCCGTCGCCTCCATCCGTCAATCACGTGACCTGTAGCCAATCATATGGTCCAAAATATTCCATAAGTCAGTCTTGTCGAAAGCGTGATAGTTTCATATTTTCGATGGACGAAAGGATAAAATTATAACATCCTTAGATACGAAATGGTTTAGCGCGTCAAATTTTAATACATATGAAGTTTTTAAAGTTTGTTTAATGCCTTAGATGCTTACATAATTATTTTTTAAATTATGTGTGAACATATTTTAAATTATCTGCTTTAAAACAAGTGTCCTATTCACATAAATTTAATTAATTAAGCATGGTAATTATGAAAATGTTGAAATAAATACTAGAGTGAAAAATATTGAGTTTAATGTGTTACATGATTGTCAAACTAACCTATCAGAAAATTTTCTACAAAATTATGTTTTCTCAACATTTAACAGCATGAATAAGGAGAAATATCATGTCGGACGAGTGGAGTGTTGTGAATGGCTCGGCGGCTGACGGACGGACGCGACGGGCTATTGTTTTCCGGCTAAGCCATGCCGCAGAGCTGGGATCAACCCTCACTGCCTTCCCAAAGCGGGAGTAACACATGAGAAAACCCGTCCACGGAGGACCCTACTTTGGCATACATACACATGATGTAATATTTACACTAGACCACACAGAGAAAAAGAGTTTCTCTCTTTCTTTTAAAACGCCATGTTTGTGCTCGCCAATACGCTGCAGCACAAGAACCAACTGTAGGCCGCAACAAAATGAATGGCGCACGCTTTTTCCCTACTTCCTGTTAAACATTTCCGTCTCATTTCAAGAAATATCTCCCACCAACTGCCTGATACCGTGAGCTGTGTTCACACGTCAACAATACAGACACTGTGCTACAAGCTGTGGAGGAAGGGAAGCCTACATTTCACAAAGGGTTGAGGACCAACCCGAACATGCCCGAAGACTTCACCTTCGGCCAACTTCGGGACTTTGCTTTTATTTTCATAACAGCACGGCCATGTTGGTGGATATCAAAAACACTTATTAATAATAATTGTGAGGTTAAGTGTTTAATTCATACAAAGAAAGTGCATATTTAGTAATAATCTTAAGATTATTATTCACTGTTATATTACAAGTATTCGTTATGTTCAGGATCTTTCAACGCACTAAATTAAAACAGCAAGCATGATGTACCTCGGGATCAAGTGAAAAACTTGGATATGCGATACTGAACTTTAACTAACTTTCAGATTTGCGTGTAAATTAAGAGATATGTATCATCATTTAGTTCATATTTTCTCTCTACAGGTTTTAAAGTTTAGCCTAGGTTGACGTAATTTTTTTCGTATCACGTGTCCAAATTGATCCCTTGGTTTTGTGGTACAAGATGCTTGCTGTTTTAATTTGTTACGTCGAAAGAGTATGGACATAACAAATACTAGAACATCACAAGACAAACAAATTATCTCAGGTGTTGTGAAATAATTTATTTTGTAACTGTTTTACATTCATATATAAATTGTAATAACACAAGTTAGTACTTATGCCCATGTTCGTTCAATGTACCAAATCAAAACATCAAGCAAAATGTACCACAGGAACAATGGTTTTGTGGTACAAGATGCTTGCTGTTTTAATTTGTTACGTCGAAAGAGTATGGACATAACAAATACTAGAACATCACAAGACAAACAAATTATCTCAGGTGTTGTGAAATAATTTATTTTGTAACTGTTTTACATTCATATATAAATTGTAATAACACAAGTTAGTATGCCCATGTTCTTTCAATGTACCAAATCAAAACATCAAGCAAAATGTACCACAGGAACAATATGTACAAGATCATGCCTTCTGGATCAAGGGATGAATTTGAATATGTTATACGGAACTTTTACCAATTTCACTTTCGGGACAAGTATGTATCACAATATCATTATCACATTAATGACGACATTAACATGGCACATTTATGACATTACCATATCTGCATTATTATGTGACTAGCATGATTATATGGGGGTTTTAGTTGGTGAGTATTCTAATGCTTGTTTTGCACAAAATATGTTTGTATTAAACTAGCTTTCTGGTAACGTATTTTATGCTATGGCCATGCTTATTCTAGATTTAGAACATACCTACTACAGTATATATTTTACCTGTGGTATCATATTCTATACTTAAGAACAAGCCCTACCTGTACTAGTATAATAGAACACCATACTGAAGATATATTACATTTCATTATTATTTCTCAAGATATATATCTGATGTAACAGAAGCATATGAATGTCCTCCGTCCAAAAGTTTTTTTTCCAGTGTTTGTACTTTAAGAACGTACAGGTATGTGTGAATGCACAGGTATTGTAATATTTATAATGTAAGCTTTAAACTTTGATTACTTGCAAACCTGTAGAAATTTAAAGTCTGTTTTCAGGATAAATTCAGGGCTAAGACTAGTGTCAAAAAAAGTTTTTGTCTAATTTTTTTTTAGTTTGTGGAAAAGCCACAACGTAAGATTATTACCCACCTCTCTCCTAACAGCAAATAAAATGCACAGAGTAATTGTATTGTTTTGCGGCTTTTAAATGAATAAAGAAAAAAATTCTGAAAAACTTTTTTTCACATCCTGACATGTATCAAAATATTTCCCAAGAGAATGCTGAGGTACTTTAAGTTGTTTATCGTTTTTAAAACTGCACAAGATTTTATTAAGTTTGTTTTAATCAACAAAAGTAAGAAGAGTAAAAATTATAACTTTTTTTTTTACTTCCTGATATGTTTTTCAGTCATTTCCCAAGAGAGCAATACTTGCAGCAAGAAACACATAACTCCATATGTGACAAAATCTGATTATGAGGCCCTTGTTTTTATTGAAGCAAGCTTTTTGCAAGCACAGCAGGGACTCGCACATGGCGGCGCTTGCGATATCGCAATCATGAATGTTAAAACTATAAAACTATTGGTAGACTGCTTGATGTAACACAGTGCTGTCTTACAAAATGATTCCAAAGCATTTCAGGAAGCAAAAGGTATTTTGTAATTTTTATTTTCTTGTTTGCAAAAAATCTGATAAACTATAAAATTACAATAAACACAAAACACTACTACTTAATTACTATAACATTTTATAAAATCATAAAAATAAACCACCTACTTTTCTGGCTGCTTGTCTTAAGTTTACACATATTTACTGTTCTGCCATTAATCTCACTTAGTGTTGCAGCATACAGTATCGCAAAATGCAGTCACTACTACAATCACCACACGTTTATATTCTATACATCTACCTGAGAAACATTAAGAGCTAAGTGCTTTTAACTATTGTTACCACTTGTATTTATAAGCAGTAGTAGTTTTTTTTTTTTTTAATTAATGTGTGTAGGTGCTAATTTTGCCATTGCATTAAATCACCAAACACTCTTTGTGATGTAGGTATACGATATTTCCAATTATTTATGTAACTGAATGTTTGACAAATATTAAAAACAAAAAAAAATATTGAAAGCTGTGAATACATGAAGAACAGTATATATTTAAATAAGATAGGCCTACCAAAACTATTGAGCTTATCAAATTATACATATACTCACCAAATGAAATGTGTTGACCATCTGGTGTGTATCATGTTGCCATGAATATTATTTTTCTGCTATATAGTTTCTGTTAAATACTATGTATTACTTTATTGCTCTACAGTTTCTGTTATGGACTTTGTCTCCAGATTGCCATTTATATGACTTATTCTCTACATTCTCAGTAAGACTTGTAATTGTTTCTGTTTGTTGCAGGTATGTAAGGAAATTAGAAAATGAGCTGAAACATTAAACTCCTTGGACACTCCATAGAAAGGAAGAATTATTTTCTGTTTAATGCTGGCATGTGAAGACATTATTAGAACATTTTCTTGTAGATTAAATTCTTTGGACATTCAATGAAAATGAATTATTTTGTGAATTTTTGTTATAATAGTGCTTTTTTTATTTCACTTAGAATTTTATTTCATTGCCAGTTAATTGATAGTAACTAAGAAAGTGAAATAATTTTTTTTTTTTTTTGGAGAAATAAAGAGTATTTTTTACAACCTTATATTTCATGATTGTCTATCTTCAAAACTTACCAAACTTGGGTGATTCATATGGAAAAAAAAATGCTGTCATTTAAAGGAAAGAAAAGTGTAAAGATTTTTGCTGAACATTCATAATAAATAATTTTACCTTTTGACATGTCAGTTATCTTTAAAAAACATTGTAGTTATTAGTATGTACAAGAAATAAAGTGCAAGATTTTATGCCTTTAAAATATTAGTGTTTAAATATTCAATGTGTCTTCGTTTTTTTTCATTCCACAGCACATAAATGAATTTTTTTTATAAAGTGAACATATAAATTTAAATGTAACATGTAACCTTTTATGTGGTATCGCTTTCAAGATACATTCACCCACTGTGTTGGTACATATCAAGTAAACCAACGAATAAGTGTTGGTACATATCAAGTAAACCAACGAACAATTAGGAAAGCTACAATGATAGGATTTTTTATACAGGAATGTTACGGATAAAATAATACAATGGAAAGAGATTACTGTGGACACAAAAAAAATTTAATATTTATGTTTGTTTTTTTTCATAAAAAAAATATTCTTTAGTGACAATCTAGGCTGCAAATGTCTCATACATTACTGAATTTCTATACTGAGCATTACCAACACAGAGCTTACACAGTAATATTTCCTCTTTACATTATACCATCAGGTGACACTACAAAGTCTCATAACATGCTATTGTTTTAAACAACCTCAGTATGTACCTTTATGGACAATTACTTTTATGGTGAGAAACATAATGTAGTAATTTGTGCATAAAATAATTGTTTATATAATTTACTTAATAGTCATGCAGTATAGCTGCACAGTATGAACCTCACAAATATAATGAAACCAGTTTTTAGTGAATGACCACAATATTAACTCTCAGCATTTTCACACACATGTCTTGAAATATTGTGGTAAATGTTTTATAGACTTTCTCACCTCTAAATCTTTTTTCTCTCGTTACCCACACATCCCTGGGTCATCTTTGCGGAGCCGGGCTTATCCCAACCGCCTTAGATTTAACCTGCCACGTGACCACGCCGCAGGGTCGACAATTATGGAACTCGCTGACTCCAGAGGTAAGCGTTTTAATTTAATGTAGCCGTGCATATGTCTGTTGGCCCAAACAATGACATTAAAGCACTTGTAGATTCACGGCTCGTAGAGCCTGTTCGAGTCGTAATTCAAAAACTTACGGGTATGGCCGACTCCATGCAAATCCCCAATAAGACTGCTGTTAGATGTAACGTAAGCACATAACGAAGCAATCAGAAACTTTTGTCAGGGTAAAGTATAAGATATAACGCATAGTGTAACACCGCAATGCATAGCATGCCAATAAATGCGAGAACAAATTGACAGTGATTTCCAGTGCCCCCTTACCTAAGTTAGGCATCAGCCAACCATGCTGCCTGAGGAGTGATATACGACTTCTCTAGTTAGTAATCCAACCACCGCCACGATCCTAGTGAACAAAGCTGGGGCCGACGACCCACCAAACAGCTGCATAAGTTAGCCTGGCACCCTCCCGGAAAGAAAATAAAATTTTAAGCTGTAAATATATAAAGATGATTTTGAATTTTCCATGAAAAAAAATTGAAACATGCTATAGATACAACACTAAATATAATTATCCTGAAACATGTTGAATTCAGTTAAGTTCTGTTACATAGTTGAACAGTGACGAGATTCTGCAAGATAGGAATAGCCTCTGTCCTTAAGTATGGGCGGTGGGCCTTCACTAATCAAAATTCCCGCGCGTCTTGTTAAAAGAAAAACAAAGTCCCGAAGTTGACCGAAGGTTAAGTCTTCGGGCATGTTCGGGTTGGTCCTCAACCCCTTGTGAAATGTAGGCTTCCCGTGGAGGAATATTGGGAAATGCAAGATGGCGGGGCCGGGGCCTGGGCCGGGAGGACGGGGCTTGGTTAACGGCAGCAGGCCATACCCGGTGGTGTCCATCCTCGGGCTGTAGACGGCTCGCGCCGCGCCGTGCGGTATCTCCTGCAGTTGGTTGCCCTCGCCCCAGTACTCTATGCGGAACCCAGACCCTTCGCTCCAGTACACCGTGGCCGAGTAGTTGCCGTCCTCTTCAACCCTGCGATTACAGGCAGCACACACAGCCTCAGTCCCTTTCTTCACAGAAATTAATTCTCCGTACTTTTACAAATATTCCCTTGGGAATAGTAAATGTAACTTTGTACAACACATGGCTATGGTTATTTTTGCGTAAATTAAATATTTTATCGAAATAATATTGAGTATTTCTTGCATAAATGGCTACATAACTTTATATTTTAATTAATGTATCATTCAAGCATTTTTTTTTAACTTGGAAAAGATAATCGAATATTCAATAATTGGACTTTATTTTGTTTTATTATGCTTATTAATTAGGCTATTCAGAAAACTATTTACAAATAATTTAAAAATTGGATGTAACTGGTACAACATAAAAACACAAAATTAAATGCCCGGGTAAGAATTCGACCCAGAACTACTACGAACACTATTTTGTAGTGTTACAGATGTACAAAAAGAAAACTACACTGCAGTAACTCTCGGGTGTTATCAGGCATGGGCGGTTCCAGAGAGACTTATCAAAAGGGGCTATCGTAAAAAGGATGTATGCTGTTGATTAAAAAAATGACGTTAAATACATCTTGGAATATTTAAGACTCAATGATCTCAAATAAAATGTTTGATAATAGAAAATTTTAACACGTAAATTAAAGTATTTAAATAAAAATAAATGTAACCTCCGAAATCAAACAAAATATAATTCGAACTCAAAAGGTGCTATAGACCCTCCCCTGCCTTTTTGAAGCAGCGCTTGTTTAGAAACCAAATATAGATATTCTACAGTATGTGTCATATAACTGGTCCTAAATTTGAGTTTTCGAAAGACGCACCAGCGGTAGGACCTATTCATTTCCCAAATGTCACACTCAAGGAGCTCCGCACGATTTAATAAAAATCTTTGGACATCTGCACTTTTACACTTTTTGTCATGGGAAAAAAAATTTTCAAGACTGTATAATAAAAAATGAAAACATAAACCCACAGAGAGAACAAAACTGGTATTGGTTTCATCGTTGGATCTATCTGTTCGACATCAGCTGATTTAAGCTTGTTCTCTGTGGGTTTATGTTTTAATTTTTATTTTTTATTTTGCATTCTTGATTTATTTTCCCGTGAAAAACAGTAGTACAAAACTGCAATGGCGTATGTCCAAAAAAAATTCTATTAAATCAAAATTCCCCATTGCATGAATCGTTTGAAGAACGCATCACACAATGTTTGTTCACAAAAACTGGAAACTACATGAAGTTGTTAACAGACGCTGTTGAAAAAAAATAAATTGGCCGGAGAACGTGTTGACTACTGGCACTACTTTTGAGACCATCACACTGAGACGAGTAGCACGAGACCCGCTGTCGGTCCAGGCCCAAGGGCGTACTCAGAATTTCATTTCTGATGGGTTGAGGGGCGGGGGGGGGGGGGGGGGGTGTATGGAACCTTCTTGCCTGCTGCTCTGTTACAATTTTTCACCTTCGTCTTACGAAGACCGCTGGTTACAAATTATCCAGGGAGCTTCGTAAATTTACGGACATTTAGTTCACTTACTTTGAACATGGGTCCAAAAGAATATTCTTGGTATACTAACCAAACATTCGAAAAACTGGTTAAGTCCACAGCAAGAACATTCTTCTTTTGTTCACGTGCATGCTTAACATTTGTTTGGAACCTAACATAAAACTCGGGAGTATAAATATGGCTTAGTTTCTACGAAGAACTCTTCGGTTATTTGAGTTCAATTCTTTGATGAAAAGGTTCGTACATTTACTGTAATTACAAACAGTGTGTTTGGTTTAAATTTATTTACATTTGTTGGAGGTAATAAAAATTTTTTTTTAATAGGTTTTCTGGCATTGGGCAGGACTGGCTACAACAACGAACGCCGCAGGTCAGACAAGACAACACCAGGTGGCCAGGTGTTCGCAATGCGGGGGAAGTCTTATTTTTGGCTCCGCGGCCTCTGCCAGGTGGAGCGTGGGTGGGAGAGGCATCCCGCCGACCTTGCCTTCCGACACAGACTGCCTAGGCGTTCAGAAGCGACTAGGCTAAACTTTGATGATCACCTAGAGACGATGATACCAACTTCACTATATGTATCACTTTAGAAACTATTACTAGAGCGAGGCACACATACCTAACTTAATATTACATTTTTGAAAACAATTTATTTGATGTTATTAATTTTTGAACTGTGATCAATTAATACAATACGTGGCATTTTAGGAAGTAGCGAATAATTTAACTTAAAAAAAAATAAAGATCTAAAAATAATTGCCATGAAACAATTAAATTCAATATTTCTGTGTGAATATCGTGGCTTCAGAACAGTGTCTGCTGACAAATTATTCCACGTATGTAGTCGAAGACGGCTACATGTAAACAGCATACCCAATACTATTTCTTTGTGGTTATGTTCTTTAAGCAGGCATTCACAGGACTAGAGCAAGCTGTTCTCCTTAGCACACTTGGCTGTCTCGCGACTGCGCGGTGTGGTGCAATCCCGCAGGAAGTGGCATCTTTATGAGGATCTAGCGGACGCCATTAGCAGACGAGTGGCAGCGACCTATTATCACGAGGATATAAATCTGCAGCAGGCGATCAGGAAGTATGCCTACTGTTTGAACAGCACGTGCGCAAGGCGTATATTTTTTATTACGATGGCAGTCTCAAATCCAACAATCAGACTTCACAATATCTACCTAGACTAATGAAGCCCGTAGATTTGGGTTGCGTAATTTTTTTCCCTCGCGAAAAAAAAAAATCTGACCGCTCGTTAGACTGCAAAACTGTATGACCACGCTAGTGTCTTCTTCCTTGTTATTGGCATCCGTCTGCACGTGCGCATCAAACCCACGACTCCGTGTTTTTTTTAAAAATTAAAATGAAATTAAGTACAATTTTTAATACATTTTTACCATGTTTTCCGATATTTTCGAAAATAATTACTGTATGAAAATATGGTGGACATAATTCAACATGACGGGATCAGTTTTAATAAACGTTTTATTGAAATTAAATAAAGTATTTTGTTTTAAAATTTAAAAAAATTTTACCAGATTTTTTTTTTTGGATAACAAAAACCGAATTTTCAAGATGGCAATCAAAATTCAAAATGGCGGCATCCGCGTGTATTAAATAAATTTACTGTCATCACAAATGAACAAGTAGGCTATGTACAATGTCAGCTGCCTAGACCAAGCGGAAGTGGTTTGAAATTAACTTTCAAGATTTGAACTAAACAGACAAACAAAGCTTGCAGCCCGTGCCTCGAGAGGGGCTACCGGTAGGAAGGAAGGAAGGAGGCGGAGGTATACCGACCTGCCCACCTCGCCCAGGATGATGACCACCACGCCCAGCGCCGCCACCACGGCCAGGATCAGCGAGCTGAACTTGGTCTGGGCCCAGGACGCGCCCACCACCTTCAACATGGCGTCCTCCTGCCGGCCGCTCGCGGGTCCTCAGCGTGGCTGCGGCACAGACACTCGCCGTCACCGCGCGCCCAGCTGCTAGCAATCCTCACCTCCACTCCGCGAACACTGTGCTCACTTCTTCTAACATGAATTCAAAAGAAAATTCTTAGTATATTAACAAAAACATTTTAAAAAAATGATTAAGTCTACAATAAGAACACTTTTTTTTATCAGGTCACATTTTTGTCAGTTTACATTTGTTTAGAAAGAGTCAAACAGCTCGAAAGTCAAAATACGGCGTCGTTTTTACAATGTTAAAAATATTCGACCTTCAACTTACGAAGGTACAAATTATCCAAGGATCTTCGTAAATTTACGAACATCTTATTAAATTTACTGTCATTTGGAACATAATTCAAAATAATTGTCTTGTTATATTGACAAAACATTCAAAAAGAAGGTTAAGTCTTCAGCAAGAACACACTTATTTTGCATAGGTGTGTGTTTCGTTTGTTTAGGACGAAACATATAACTCGGAGGTCGATATACGGCGTAGTTTCTACGATGATTAGGTTATTTGAATTTACGAAGAACTCTTGGTTTATTTGACGTTAACTTCTTCGTTTGAGTGTCGCACTTGAGTAGGTGTATTTGGTTCATCCTGGTGCATCGGCTGATGGCTGGGGATCCGGGGATCCGCGGCCGCCATCTTGGATTACGTCACTTCCGGCCGCCATCTTGGATTACGTCACTTCCGGCCGCCATCTTGGATTACGTCACTTCCGGCCGCCATCTTGGATTACGTCACTTCCGACCGCCATCTTGGATTACGTCACTTCCGGCGGCCATCTTGGATTACGTCACTTCCGGCGGCCATCTTGGATTACGTCACTTCTGGCGTCCATCTTGGATTTGACTTTAACCTTTGACCCCGACGACCATTTTGTTTTCTAGAACATTCCACCTTATTATGACGTCATGTCCGCCATCTTGAAAATCCTTATTTATTATCCGATTTTAATTTAAAAAATAAAAATTAATAATTTAATTTTAATTAAATGTTACAATTATCTAGCACCACACTCCTATACATTACGTTTACATCATCGAGCGCCCCACTCTTCTACATTACGATTACATCATCGAACACCCCACTCATCCCTGTCGCAATTTTTCGTAACACCACCATCTTTAAAATAAATTTAAAATAAAAACAATAATCTAAACCATTATCGTCTGCTGGAGGCAGCCATCCTGGATTCCGCCATATTGATTTCATCCGATGATGTCATCACCATCCTAAAGCACCTTAGTGTATGTAAGGCCGACTTTCTATCCCGTACCAATGTTGTTATGATCCTTATAGACCATAAAATCCTCAGTCATTTTGTTGTTGTGACCACCATTTATTCTTAAAGGCATAATCATTTACAGGTTTTAACTAAAATATATGTTATCAATACTATCGTTGTGGATGCGTTAGTTAAAGTAATGATAATTTTAAAAACATTTATTACTCCATCTTAGCTGACCAGAAATTTTTCAGAGTCCTAACTCACAAGTAATAATCTCTTCTCATGTTTGCGTACCCATGTTTTAAAAGCTGCACGGAAGCAGATATTTTAAATGTTTGGGTATATATCCATCTCCCTCCCCTAAAATTTTTAATGAAAGAAAAAAAAACAAGCAGCTTTAATCGTTCACGAGAATATTATGCTACAAACAAAAATACCGATTCACATTTGTACAGTATTAGATGATCCCCTATCTTCACGAGAGAGACCACATCCGACACATAACATTTTACGTTTCAACTTAATGTGTGATCGCTACAGTGTATATGATGCAGTTACAACACTCACCTCAGCCATTACCTACTGTCGCTACGAGCAAAGCCATTACCTACTGCCACAACGAGTTGCACTTCATATCAAATGAAAAAAGTATATTTTTAAGTCGTGGCAAGAAGTCGAAGTAAATAAAATATCAAAATAATATTTAACACTATTTAATAAAAAAAACACACAATCCTTCGCACCATCTTCTCCCCCTTGTTAACAGAAGGCGTTACCGACCCTCTTCACAACACCCCGCTCCGCAGTACTTTCCATACTAGCATCAAATACTTTGCCCACACAACTATACAAGCACCACACAGCTCCAAAGTCCTCCACAGTCAGAGTGGAGGTGTTCACAGGTACATCTGCGATGTCTTCCCTGGAATCTTCGTCTTCATCCATCGCAAGAGATTCTTCCCGTCCGCTAGCCTCCTGACAGCACGCATAGAACTCATCCTCAACAATCTTCTCATAGGTGGCCCGACACATCTTACTAGCTCTGTTGATAACTAAGAATGATACATCCTAAGGCTGCAATTGTTCAACTGTCCCCACCCCTCTACCATTTCTATTGCAGTCCTGTTCGTGCGTGCCAAGCACACTCTTCACTGACGCACGGCCTTTGACGTCAGCAGACCTACCCCCTCCCCCTCACCCTGAACCATCCACACCCCAAATAGCTGCGTCATTTAGACCTGTCGCCACGCGTCCCCAGCCTCCTAATATCATTTTAAGCACCTTCGACGAACATCCCGACCTCTCGTAACTAGTGAAAAGTTTCAAACAGTACATAAATAAATACATTTTTTATTTATTTTAGACTTGCATTTATTAAAATAAAAATTTACAACATTTCAAAACATTAAAATTCATATGACATCAGTCGATTTTATTCAACTGATTTTCACATTTATCGAATCCTAGCCACTTCACAAACAAGGGATCATCTTTCTAATACATCAATTTTTCTACTTAATAATCGCTTGGGTACTTGGTAGGATGAATTTCTTCCCCATAGAATCCGCCACGTACCGCCGAACCTCGTAAATCTTCCAAGTAGTAACATCTCGGATGGTAATTACGTATTTTAACAACACGGAATATTTATATCGACCATTTATAAATACACACAAAACATTCAATTTTAGCTCTAAGTTTTATCACGCCTAGTTTATTTGCATCAAAATAAACCGTTTCCAGGAGTGAGTTATCTTTTACATT
This sequence comes from Bacillus rossius redtenbacheri, assembly GCF_032445375.1. Lineage (NCBI taxonomy): Eukaryota > Metazoa > Arthropoda > Insecta > Phasmatodea > Bacillidae > Bacillus > Bacillus rossius. The sequence continues at coordinate 279,066,488 of NC_086330.1, read as the reverse complement.
AACAGACACCATGCCAGTTTTTCTGTATTTTCTGTAACATATAAATCCACATATAACTCCCTTTTGCTGCGAACTCCCTTCACATGACTTCCTTTAGAGCAGGAATAAATCACTTATCCACCCATCCTTTATCTCGGTGATCATAGTTGAATTATTTATTTCGAACAAGGCTAGAAGACTTCTTGGCTACAAAGCTACAAGCTACAAGGTTCCAATCGGCTACGAGTCTCCAATACTACCAGGCTACAAGACCACGAGGCTACAAGGATACATCAAACACATAGAAAAAAAATCTGGGTATAAAAATACCAACTCAGCAAATTTAAAGCCTACTGTAGAGCAGAAATATACCTGAAATATGTATTTTATGCTTCCTACAAGACCAAGGGGTTTTGAACCATTACATATTCAGCCCTGGCTACAGGCTTGACAACAGACATTCAATGAAACGGGCACACATTTGTATAAAACATTCAACTCAGTAGGATACGATATCTAGGATACATTAGCTAAAATACTAAAGGAAACGATAGGAACCAGCTCAAGCCGGCTACAATGCCTCCAACCATAGTTGGCTACAAATGATTTTAGTTACAATGTAGCACGTACCCGCCACAATTGACGGCAAGACGTTATTATGACTCTCCATTTTGTTAGTCATTTATTACGAATTTTACATCTTTAAGTTAGAAGTTGTTCTACGAGAACCAAACCTTAGCTAGAAATTAGATTACAATAAATAAAACAAACTTTTTTATCCAAAGTATAATTTGTTTTTTCACTTTTACACACATGCAGACAAAACAAGTTATTGTTGTATGTAGCATACATTTCTTATTTCACGAAGTATAGAGCATATTTGTTTGGTATTGGGTAAATTTTCTTCATTTTTGCGAGGTAACCAATAGGTTAGAATATTTCCATGTGGCATAATAAATATCTTCGGCTTCTAACATCTTACGTAAATTTTCATTACTAATACTTTTAAGACCTCTAAAGTTCCGTTTTTAATACCAGCCTCAAAGCCATTAAAATTGTAATCACCCCACTGACCATCATAAGCCTAATCTGAATAATTTAGTTTAATAAGTCGTTTCCATCATTTTGGTCTTAACACTTTATCACAGTATTCGATCTTGTGAGCTTCAAGTTCTTAATCATCGTTAGTTCTTGTAAGCTTCAGGTGAATCATAGCAGTCTTCGACCTTTTCAGCTTTAGGCTGTTCTATAGTGCTCTCAATTTCATGGAGGCGACTAGAACTTGGTGTAATTTTTTTAATTCCCCATGAAAATGCTACTTTCTCCGTTAACTTTTAATTCCAAATAATTAACAAGACCTGGGATAGTACTATCATCTTCACATTTCTCGTGATCATTATAGTCGTCTAATATTTTGCTACCATTTCACTTCCTTGCTTTTATAGACACACAATTCTTAACATTAACCAGACCTCAAGGAGGGAGAGAATCATGTTACAAACGAGTGTTTCACGGCTGTACTTAGCCTATTTAACGAATGAGTAATGGATATTTTTATTCAAGTACCACCTGATTAAAATCCGGAAATTTCTTATTTGGTGTCAGGAAATCACAATACAAACGGATATCTCTCAATATATTCCAAGACCAATACAAAAAATAAAACTCAATAAAAGATGTATGACTCAAGAAAATCTGGAAGCACATTCCATTAAATTAATTTATTAACTCAGAATCATTCCTCTAAAAGAATACAGACGTGTTTTTTACTAATGTGAACACACATTTTAAACACTAATACTCATATTTCAAACACAATTCATCATATTTCAAACACATCTCAGCATATGTCAACAATTATCCACACAATTCACAAAAACCGCATATTTCAAGACCAAGAACAGAAGTTTGAAAGATGATCTTTTCTCTTCTAGAGCGACTCGTGATGTTACAATCATCTGGTTTTCGTCGATGCTATAAATGTTTATGCAGGCACGAGGATTCTGTTTCTCGAACAGAGGTATCTGGCGAAGTGGATTGGGAAACTCGTTGTTAGTGAAGTTGAACTTCCCCTCCAAGTCATTGTAGCACTGATTAACATGCTCAGATGCTCACCCGCATTTAACTTGACCAGAATTGCACACTTAAAACATATGTGCTCATCTAAGTATTTATAGATTGACCACCGCATATTTTTCTTTGATGCAGGTAGGTATTTCGATGTAGGAGCTAGCTCGAAGTGGATCAAGCTTGTTAATGTGTAGTTGTAGTCGCCATAAAAAGACCATCCGGACCCCTTTCATAATTAGTATTCTTCCTCTTTACATATCTTAAAGATGTATTCAGTAATGACATCCTCCACTTCACGAACTGCAAAGAGTGGAACATTCGTGGTATTGAAGGCCCTCTTGTCTTCACACGTACCCATTGGCTTTTCACAATTGCACTCAAGCACGATGTAATACTTGAGTGGACCATCCTCTTCAATTTCCTCTAGAAGTTGGCTTATTAGTTTAACCTTGATAGAGTCCAAGTATGTACATGTGTCCTTGACAGAACTGGTATTATTTTCTACCACACAAGTCTTCAAGTTACCCCAGATTCCCACTTCTGCAATGATGAAGTCGTGGATGTTGGCCAAAACCCGCCTCTGTCACCAGCAATGTTCGGCTGATGCTTGGCTTAGGTATGACTACAGGCTTAAGCGCGGTCATTCTCTGCTTCTTAGTTGATAGTGGATAAGGACCCATGCACACTTTGGTATGTGCTTTCAACTTACCAGCCCTGGCGAACACTTTAGCATAGTTCCCACACGAATACATTTTATGGCTAGGGGTGAGACCGCAAGCCGTCTTCTCATGATGTGTGACATGGCTGGAGTTTTCGAAGGTTTTGAAGCAGAAGCTACACCAGGTGACTGAAGTCGTAAGGGCAGCACCAGTACATGTTGTAAGATATTACCGCAATTTATCACTGCGAGCAACCATCTTTCCACACAGATGACACTGCTTGAGGTCATGCTGCTGGTTGTCAGCACACTGACGTTAATAACGGTAGCAGTTATTAGCTGCCGTATAGGTAGCAGGGCAGAAACGTCATTTCTGCATGGTTGATGTCATCACAACAATCGGTAGTCTGTGCTCAATGCACGTAACACACGAAGGAAGCCCGACGTACGGAGAACTATAACAGAAGTCTTAAGAAAACAATGTAGCTACCCATTACATGAAAATGTTTGCATACATAACTTCAAACCTACAAACTACAGCTTCAACAAACCAATCCTTAAGTTAGCAATACCTTACCCCGAAAAAAATCTAAAAAATCACTAAAATGTTAAAGTACTGTAACTGACAAGTTACACAGAAGTAGTCAAAAAATATTCAAAGTCCTGGTAACTGGTAACTTTTACAAATTTTTAAGTACAGAGAAGCATTTAGCTGAAAAATATTCAAAGTCCACACAACCCCCTCTCCACACAAATGTTTAAGTACAGTGAAGCATTACCTGAAAATATTCAAAGCCCTATTTAGTTACATTTTCAAACAAAATATTAAGTACACAGCAGCATTTAGCTCGAAAATATTCAAAGTCCACACAACTCCCTCTCCACACAAATGTTTAAGTACAGAGAAGCATTAAACTGAAAAATATTCAAAAGCCCGCACAGCCACCTTTTCACACAATAGTTTTAAGTACACAGAAGAAGCTAGCAGAAAAAATTTTTCAAAGTTCTGATAGCTAACAAAATTATTTAAAAGATCATATAGATAGCTATCTAAAAAAGGAAAAAAATGAATACACAGCCTCAAATCCACTCATTTACACGAAATCCAAAAAATTAACCCACAAACTACAACTAATCATACTACCCCTCAATATAACAAAGAAGCCCCTTGCTTGAAACCAACCAAACATAAAAATTGTTACAATTTTAGCACAAAACGTAGCTCATGTGCAGGTTTTCATAACTCCTGAGTTTCGGTAGGTATGTGATGTGTGCAGGGGTATGGGGTAAAAACATGTAGCAACCATGCAACAAGTACGATTAACCTCTATAGCTTGGACCAAGTACAACCACTTTTGGCTTTGCCAATTAGAGATGAGGTCGCGAGGTACTTTCACAATCATGACTCATCTCTCAAAAATGTCTGAAAGCCTGAGCTATCCACAACAGTCTCAAGCAATTCACAGCATCGTGGACCCATGAGTCCGTCAGCACACAACCATTATCTACACACACAGTTAAACTTCTACATGTCAATACTTGACATGGTAAATGTTATAGTTGTGAAAGGAAATAGTTAGAAAAATTGAAATCCAATACTTTTTTGGATTCAGAACATACACATACATGTGTGAAACTAAGCATGGGACTTGAGCGAAAACATTAGTTGCTCACGAAACATTTTGTGTAAATAACTTCATACCTACAAACCCACATTAAATCCATAATTCATAGTGATAAATTATCAAACCAACCCACAACACCATCGTATTAATCCGCACATTAGCATATTGCAGCTACCCCCACCACCCTTTGAATTCAATCTAACATAAAAATCACTCAAATACCACCAATGTAAAAATTACAAGTCGAAAAATTATGCATGAGTTCAAGTATGGAGGTGATCTCATCCATATCAGTATAGGCTCCTACACAAAAAGAAACAATTAAATGTATCACCCCGGCCACCAAATCATTTAGACCATCCCAAGACACATATAATATCTCTTATGCTGCCATTATTCTGAAAATCACAAGATTCTTTGTTTTCAACACCAGCTATATAGTCATTATCCTCACCATCTTCTCTGATATCATCGACACAGCCATCATCATGATCAACATACTCATCCAGATTATTATCATATTTCGTAATCCTAGGCGTCGAAGCTGCTTCTTTGTATTGAAACATTCTTTATAAGTGTCCATCAATTCTCCAAGTTCGAAGGCTCCAGAGAAATGGGCTGAAACATATTCTCACTATTCACAATAATGATACTTCCACCATCTTCGGTCTTCCTTAAACCTTCAACATCCTTAATTTCAAGGTGTTTGTCGAGATCAGAAGAGCTACGAACATTCATCCCAAGGAATAACATTCATCAGTGAGCATAACTTTACAAGTCTTACAATGTCTTTTTAAGCTCTCTCTTAGAACAAAATACCTGTCACACCGATCAAAACTTAACATTTTATATAGTTGGTTTTTGACATCATTCCTTCTCAATGTAAAACCCCTGTCACAATAACAACACCAGTGACCTTTTCATGACGTTAATAGCACCGATCCAGAATCCATACTAGTTTCTACGACAAATGTCAGAAGCAACCTCAAAGTTAAACGCAAACACTAAACTTAAATAGAACATTAAAATAAACTATCAGCCAGAGTTAATTTCGAATTTTAAATAATACATGGTTAAGTAGTTCCGCTTCTCACCAACATATTTTGCAACATGCCGATTTAAAGTTATTAATTATTTATTTCTAATGAAGTAAACCTTATACAAAGTACATAATATTAGTTAAGTAAACATAAATGTTACCCACATATGACTACACAAATGTAGTCAATTCGGCAGCAAATGTAACCAATTTTCTCCATCTGTCTACAAATGTAACCCTGTAGCCTATGTATTCAGATCTTCAACCCACTTCGTTTCAGAGTATGATGGGTTCATTCATACTGTTTATAAAGCTATGTTATTATGTAGCATGCTGGATGTATACTTGGTGTTCGCAAGAGAAGTAAGGATTCGATAGGTCTCAAGGGAAAGAAAATCAAATTTGGGTTGTCCTCGTAACAAGCTACCTTTTGCTTATATGTAACAAAATAGTGAATTTTAATCAAGTGTCATCGTTATTTTCATTTGTTTAAACTAACCGAAATTCTCAGCACATAACTAGTCACATGTAGAAACAATCTGACTATGGTGGATTATTACTACAGAATTCACTGAAAAATGCTATGTGAGAATCAATTTTATTTATAAATAAGGTCACATTCGCCAGTTCTAAGAGTGAACATTATGGAGGATGTATACTTGGTGTTCGCAAGAGAAGTAAGGATTCGATAGGTATCAAGAGAAAATCATCAAATTCTTGACAGGTAAAAAAGCATATAAGCACACGAGAAAAAAAATTCTGACCCAGTAAAGTTGAAGTAAACGTAGAAATCCATCGAAATTTCACGTGAAAAAATAGGAGCACTCAGAGAAAACCATCAGGGAGAAGATGTCATTTATAAACATCATATATTATCAATTTTTTAAAAAAGTTCAAATTTAATCCTGCTTAAGCAAAGAGTTTACAAGCTGACTTGTGACAGAACTCTCATGTTGCTTAAGCAAAGAGTTCACAAGCAGACTTGTGCTAGAACTCTCATGTTGCTTAAACAAAGAGTTCACAAGCTGACTTGTGCCAGAACTCTCATGTTGCTTAAGCAAAGAGTTCACAAGCTGACTTGTGCTAGAACTCTCATGTTGCTTAAACAAAGAGTTCACAAGCTGACTTGTGCCAGAACTCTCATGTTGCTTAAGCAAAGAGTTCACAAGCAGACTTGTGCTAGAACTCTCATGTTGCTTAAACAAAGAGTTCACAAGCTGACTTGTGCCAGAACTCTCATGTTGCTTAAGCAAAGAGTTCACAAGCAGACTTGTGCTAGAACTCTTTGCTTAAGCAGGATTAAATTTGAACTTTTTAAAAAAATTGATAATATATGATGTTTATAAACGACATCTTCTCCCTGGTGGTTTTCTCTGAGTGCTCCTATTTTTTCACGTGAAATTTCGATGGATTTCTACGTTTGCTTCAACTTTACTGGGTCAGAATTTTTTTTCTCGTGTGCTTATATGCTTTTTTACCTGTCAAAAATTTGATGATTTTCTCTTGATACCTATCGAATCCTTACTTCTCTTGCGAACACCAAGTATACATCCTCCATAATGTTCACTCTTAGAACTGGCGAATGTGACCTTATTTATAAATAAAATTGATTCTCACATAGCATTTTTCAGTGAATTCTGTAGTAATAATCCACCATAGTCAGATTGTTTCTACATGTGACTAGTTATGTGCTGAGAATTTCGGTTAGTTTAAACAAATGAAAATAACGATGACACTTGATTAAAATTCACTATTTTGTTACATATAAGCAAAAGGTAGCTTGTTACGAGGACAACCCAAATTTGATTTTCTTTCCCTTGAGACCTATCGAATCCTTACTTCTCTTGCGAACACCAAGTATACATCCAGCATGCTACATAATAACATAGCTTTATAAACAGTATGAATGAACCCATCATACTCTGAAACGAAGTGGGTTGAAGATCTGAATACATAGGCTACAGGGTTACATTTGTAGACAGATGGAGAAAATTGGTTACATTTGCTGCCGAATTGACTACATTTGTGTAGTCATATGTGGGTAACATTTATGTTTACTTAACTAATATTATGTACTTTGTATAAGGTTTACTTCATTAGAAATAAATAATTAATAACTTTAAATCGGCATGTTGCAAAATATGTTGGTGAGAAGCGGAACTACTTAACCATGTATTATTTAAAATTCGAAATTAACTCTGGCTGATAGTTTATTTTAACGTTCTATTTAAGTTTAGTGTTTGCGTTTAACTTTGAGGTTGCTTCTGACATTTGTCGTAGAAACTAGTATGGATTCTGGATCGGTGCTATTAACGTCATGAAAAGGTCACTGATGTTGTTATTGTGACAGGGGTTTTACATTGAGAAGGAATGATGTCAAAAACCAACTATATAAAATGTTAAGTTTTGATCGGTGTGACAGGTATTTTGTTCTAAGAGAGAGCTTAAAAAGACATTGTAAGACTTGTAAAGTTATGCTCACTGATGAATGTTATTCCTTGGGATGAATGTTCGTAGCTCTTCTGATCTCGACAAACACCTTGAAATTAAGGATGTTGAAGGTTTAAGGAAGACCGAAGATGGTGGAAGTATCATTATTGTGAATAGTGAGAATATGTTTCAGCCCATTTCTCTGGAGCCTTCGAACTTGGAGAATTGATGGACACTTATAAAGAATGTTTCAATACAAAGAAGCAGCTTCGACGCCTAGGATTACGAAATATGATAATAATCTGGATGAGTATGTTGATCATGATGATGGCTGTGTCGATGATATCAGAGAAGATGGTGAGGATAATGACTATATAGCTGGTGTTGAAAACAAAGAATCTTGTGATTTTCAGAATAATGGCAGCATAAGAGATATTATATGTGTCTTGGGATGGTCTAAATGATTTGGTGGCCGGGGTGATACATTTAATTGTTTCTTTTTGTGTAGGAGCCTATACTGATATGGATGAGATCACCTCCATACTTGAACTCATGCATAATTTTTCGACTTGTAATTTTTACATTGGTGGTATTTGAGTGATTTTTATGTTAGATTGAATTCAAAGGGTGGTGGGGGTAGCTGCAATATGCTAATGTGCGGATTAATACGATGGTGTTGTGGGTTGGTTTGATAATTTATCACTATGAATTATGAATTTAATGTGGGTTTGTAGGTATGAAGTTATTTACACAAAATGTTTCGTGAGCAACTAATGTTTTCGCTCAAGTCCCATGCTTAGTTTCACACATGTATGTGTATGTTCTGAATCCAAAAAAGTATTGGATTTCAATTTTTCTAACTATTTCCTTTCACAACTATAACATTTACCATGTCAAGTATTGACATGTAGAAGTTTAACTGTGTGTGTAGATAATGGTTGTGTGCTGACGGACTCATGGGTCCACGATGCTGTGAATTGCTTGAGACTGTTGTGGATAGCTCAGGCTTTCAGACATTTTTGAGAGATGAGTCATGATTGTGAAAGTACCTCGCGACCTCATCTCTAATTGGCAAAGCCAAAAGTGGTTGTACTTGGTCCAAGCTATAGAGGTTAATCGTACTTGTTGCATGGTTGCTACATGTTTTTACCCCATACCCCTGCACACATCACATACCTACCGAAACTCAGGAGTTATGAAAACCTGCACATGAGCTACGTTTTGTGCTAAAATTGTAACAATTTTTATGTTTGGTTGGTTTCAAGCAAGGGGCTTCTTTGTTATATTGAGGGGTAGTATGATTAGTTGTAGTTTGTGGGTTAATTTTTTGGATTTCGTGTAAATGAGTGGATTTGAGGCTGTGTATTCATTTTTTTCCTTTTTTAGATAGCTATCTATATGATCTTTTAAATAATTTTGTTAGCTATCAGAACTTTGAAAAATTTTTTCTGCTAGCTTCTTCTGTGTACTTAAAACTATTGTGTGAAAAGGTGGCTGTGCGGGCTTTTGAATATTTTTCAGTTTAATGCTTCTCTGTACTTAAACATTTGTGTGGAGAGGGAGTTGTGTGGACTTTGAATATTTTCGAGCTAAATGCTGCTGTGTACTTAATATTTTGTTTGAAAATGTAACTAAATAGGGCTTTGAATATTTTCAGGTAATGCTTCACTGTACTTAAACATTTGTGTGGAGAGGGGGTTGTGTGGACTTTGAATATTTTTCAGCTAAATGCTTCTCTGTACTTAAAAATTTGTAAAAGTTACCAGTTACCAGGACTTTGAATATTTTTTGACTACTTCTGTGTAACTTGTCAGTTACAGTACTTTAACATTTTAGTGATTTTTTAGATTTTTTTCGGGGTAAGGTATTGCTAACTTAAGGATTGGTTTGTTGAAGCTGTAGTTTGTAGGTTTGAAGTTATGTATGCAAACATTTTCATGTAATGGGTAGCTACATTGTTTTCTTAAGACTTCTGTTATAGTTCTCCGTACGTCGGGCTTCCTTCGTGTGTTACGTGCATTGAGCACAGACTACCGATTGTTGTGATGACATCAACCATGCAGAAATGACGTTTCTGCCCTGCTACCTATACGGCAGCTAATAACTGCTACCGTTATTAACGTCAGTGTGCTGACAACCAGCAGCATGACCTCAAGCAGTGTCATCTGTGTGGAAAGATGGTTGCTCGCAGTGATAAATTGCGGTAATATCTTACAACATGTACTGGTGCTGCCCTTACGACTTCAGTCACCTGGTGTAGCTTCTGCTTCAAAACCTTCGAAAACTCCAGCCATGTCACACATCATGAGAAGACGGCTTGCGGTCTCACCCCTAGCCATAAAATGTATTCGTGTGGGAACTATGCTAAAGTGTTCGCCAGGGCTGGTAAGTTGAAAGCACATACCAAAGTGTGCATGGGTCCTTATCCACTATCAACTAAGAAGCAGAGAATGACCGCGCTTAAGCCTGTAGTCATACCTAAGCCAAGCATCAGCCGAACATTGCTGGTGACAGAGGCGGGTTTTGGCCAACATCCACGACTTCATCATTGCAGAAGTGGGAATCTGGGGTAACTTGAAGACTTGTGTGGTAGAAAATAATACCAGTTCTGTCAAGGACACATGTACATACTTGGACTCTATCAAGGTTAAACTAATAAGCCAACTTCTAGAGGAAATTGAAGAGGATGGTCCACTCAAGTATTACATCGTGCTTGAGTGCAATTGTGAAAAGCCAATGGGTACGTGTGAAGACAAGAGGGCCTTCAATACCACGAATGTTCCACTCTTTGCAGTTCGTGAAGTGGAGGATGTCATTACTGAATACATCTTTAAGATATGTAAAGAGGAAGAATACTAATTATGAAAGGGGTCCGGATGGTCTTTTTATGGCGACTACAACTACACATTAACAAGCTTGATCCACTTCGAGCTAGCTCCTACATCGAAATACCTACCTGCATCAAAGAAAAATATGCGGTGGTCAATCTATAAATACTTAGATGAGCACATATGTTTTAAGTGTGCAATTCTGGTCAAGTTAAATGCGGGTGAGCATCTGAGCATGTTAATAAGTGCTACAATGACTTGGAGGGGAAGTTCAACTTCACTAACAACGAGTTTCCCAATCCACTTCGCCAGATACCTCTGTTCGAGAAACAGAATCCTCGTGCCTGCATAAACATTTATAGCATCGACGAAAACCAGATGATTGTAACATCACGAGTCGCTCTAGAAGAGAAAAGATCATCTTTCAAACTTCTGTTCTTGGTCTTGAAATATGCGGTTTTTGTGAATTGTGTGGATAATTGTTGACATATGCTGAGATGTGTTTGAAATATGATGAATTGTGTTTGAAATATGAGTATTAGTGTTTAAAATGTGTGTTCACATTAGTAAAAAACACGTCTGTATTCTTTTAGAGGAATGATTCTGAGTTAATAAATTAATTTAATGGAATGTGCTTCCAGATTTTCTTGAGTCATACATCTTTTATTGAGTTTTATTTTTTGTATTGGTCTTGGAATATATTGAGAGATATCCGTTTGTATTGTGATTTCCTGACACCAAATAAGAAATTTCCGGATTTTAATCAGGTGGTACTTGAATAAAAATATCCATTACTCATTCGTTAAATAGGCTAAGTACAGCCGTGAAACACTCGTTTGTAACATGATTCTCTCCCTCCTTGAGGTCTGGTTAATGTTAAGAATTGTGTGTCTATAAAAGCAAGGAAGTGAAATGGTAGCAAAATATTAGACGACTATAATGATCACGAGAAATGTGAAGATGATAGTACTATCCCAGGTCTTGTTAATTATTTGGAATTAAAAGTTAACGGAGAAAGTAGCATTTTCATGGGGAATTAAAAAAATTACACCAAGTTCTAGTCGCCTCCATGAAATTGAGAGCACTATAGAACAGCCTAAAGCTGAAAAGGTCGAAGACTGCTATGATTCACCTGAAGCTTACAAGAACTAACGATGATTAAGAACTTGAAGCTCACAAGATCGAATACTGTGATAAAGTGTTAAGACCAAAATGATGGAAACGACTTATTAAACTAAATTATTCAGATTAGGCTTATGATGGTCAGTGGGGTGATTACAATTTTAATGGCTTTGAGGCTGGTATTAAAAACGGAACTTTAGAGGTCTTAAAAGTATTAGTAATGAAAATTTACGTAAGATGTTAGAAGCCGAAGATATTTATTATGCCACATGGAAATATTCTAACCTATTGGTTACCTCGCAAAAATGAAGAAAATTTACCCAATACCAAACAAATATGCTCTATACTTCGTGAAATAAGAAATGTATGCTACATACAACAATAACTTGTTTTGTCTGCATGTGTGTAAAAGTGAAAAAACAAATTATACTTTGGATAAAAAAGTTTGTTTTATTTATTGTAATCTAATTTCTAGCTAAGGTTTGGTTCTCGTAGAACAACTTCTAACTTAAAGATGTAAAATTCGTAATAAATGACTAACAAAATGGAGAGTCATAATAACGTCTTGCCGTCAATTGTGGCGGGTACGTGCTACATTGTAACTAAAATCATTTGTAGCCAACTATGGTTGGAGGCATTGTAGCCGGCTTGAGCTGGTTCCTATCGTTTCCTTTAGTATTTTAGCTAATGTATCCTAGATATCGTATCCTACTGAGTTGAATGTTTTATACAAATGTGTGCCCGTTTCATTGAATGTCTGTTGTCAAGCCTGTAGCCAGGGCTGAATATGTAATGGTTCAAAACCCCTTGGTCTTGTAGGAAGCATAAAATACATATTTCAGGGATATTTCTGCTCTACAGTAGGCTTTAAATTTGCTGAGTTGGTATTTTTATACCCAGATTTTTTTCTATGTGTTTGATGTATCCTTGTAGCCTCGTGGTCTTGTAGCCTGGTAGTATTGGAGACTCGTAGCCGATTGGAACCTTGTAGCTTGTAGCTTTGTAGCCAAGAAGTCTTCTAGCCTTGTTCGAAATAAATAATTCAACTATGATCACCGAGATAAAGGATGGGTGGATAAGTGATTTATTCCTGCTCTAAAGGAAGTCATGTGAAGGGAGTTCGCAGCAAAAGGGAGTTATATGTGGATTTATATGTTACAGAAAATACAGAAAAACTGGCATGGTGTCTGTTAATGTAAAAGATAACTCACTCCTGGAAACGGTTTATTTTGATGCAAATAAACTAGGCGTGATAAAACTTAGAGCTAAAATTGAATGTTTTGTGTGTATTTATAAATGGTCGATATAAATATTCCGTGTTGTTAAAATACGTAATTACCATCCGAGATGTTACTACTTGGAAGATTTACGAGGTTCGGCGGTACGTGGCGGATTCTATGGGGAAGAAATTCATCCTACCAAGTACCCAAGCGATTATTAAGTAGAAAAATTGATGTATTAGAAAGATGATCCCTTGTTTGTGAAGTGGCTAGGATTCGATAAATGTGAAAATCAGTTGAATAAAATCGACTGATGTCATATGAATTTTAATGTTTTGAAATGTTGTAAATTTTTATTTTAATAAATGCAAGTCTAAAATAAATAAAAAATGTATTTATTTATGTACTGTTTGAAACTTTTCACTAGTTACGAGAGGTCGGGATGTTCGTCGAAGGTGCTTAAAATGATATTAGGAGGCTGGGGACGCGTGGCGACAGGTCTAAATGACGCAGCTATTTGGGGTGTGGATGGTTCAGGGTGAGGGGGAGGGGGTAGGTCTGCTGACGTCAAAGGCCGTGCGTCAGTGAAGAGTGTGCTTGGCACGCACGAACAGGACTGCAATAGAAATGGTAGAGGGGTGGGGACAGTTGAACAATTGCAGCCTTAGGATGTATCATTCTTAGTTATCAACAGAGCTAGTAAGATGTGTCGGGCCACCTATGAGAAGATTGTTGAGGATGAGTTCTATGCGTGCTGTCAGGAGGCTAGCGGACGGGAAGAATCTCTTGCGATGGATGAAGACGAAGATTCCAGGGAAGACATCGCAGATGTACCTGTGAACACCTCCACTCTGACTGTGGAGGACTTTGGAGCTGTGTGGTGCTTGTATAGTTGTGTGGGCAAAGTATTTGATGCTAGTATGGAAAGTACTGCGGAGCGGGGTGTTGTGAAGAGGGTCGGTAACGCCTTCTGTTAACAAGGGGGAGAAGATGGTGCGAAGGATTGTGTGTTTTTTTTATTAAATAGTGTTAAATATTATTTTGATATTTTATTTACTTCGACTTCTTGCCACGACTTAAAAATATACTTTTTTCATTTGATATGAAGTGCAACTCGTTGTGGCAGTAGGTAATGGCTTTGCTCGTAGCGACAGTAGGTAATGGCTGAGGTGAGTGTTGTAACTGCATCATATACACTGTAGCGATCACACATTAAGTTGAAACGTAAAATGTTATGTGTCGGATGTGGTCTCTCTCGTGAAGATAGGGGATCATCTAATACTGTACAAATGTGAATCGGTATTTTTGTTTGTAGCATAATATTCTCGTGAACGATTAAAGCTGCTTGTTTTTTTTTCTTTCATTAAAAATTTTAGGGGAGGGAGATGGATATATACCCAAACATTTAAAATATCTGCTTCCGTGCAGCTTTTAAAACATGGGTACGCAAACATGAGAAGAGATTATTACTTGTGAGTTAGGACTCTGAAAAATTTCTGGTCAGCTAAGATGGAGTAATAAATGTTTTTAAAATTATCATTACTTTAACTAACGCATCCACAACGATAGTATTGATAACATATATTTTAGTTAAAACCTGTAAATGATTATGCCTTTAAGAATAAATGGTGGTCACAACAACAAAATGACTGAGGATTTTATGGTCTATAAGGATCATAACAACATTGGTACGGGATAGAAAGTCGGCCTTACATACACTAAGGTGCTTTAGGATGGTGATGACATCATCGGATGAAATCAATATGGTAGAATCCAGGATGGCTGCCTCCAGCAGACGATAATGGTTTAGATTATTGTTTTTATATTAAATTTATTTTAAAGATGGTGGTGTTACGAAAAATTGCGACAGGGATGAGTGGGGTGTTCGATGATGTAATCGTAATGTAGAAGAGTGGGGCGCTCGATGATGTAAACGTAATGTATAGGAGTGTGGTGCTAGATAATTGTAACATTTAATTAAAATTAAATTATTAATTTTTATTTTTTAAATTAAAATCGGATAATAAATAAGGATTTTCAAGATGGCGGACATGACGTCATAATAAGGTGGAATGTTCTAGAAAACAAAATGGTCGTCGGGGTCAAAGGTTAAAGTCAAATCCAAGATGGACGCCAGAAGTGACGTAATCCAAGATGGCCGCCGGAAGTGACGTAATCCAAGATGGCCGCCGGAAGTGACGTAATCCAAGATGGCGGTCGGAAGTGACATAATCCAAGATGGCGGCCGGAAGTGACGTAATCCAAGATGGCGGCCGGAAGTGACGTAATCCAAGATGGCGGCCGCGGATCCCCGGATCCCCAGCCATCAGCCGATGCACCAGGATGAACCAAATACACCTACTCACTTGTCATCCCGCCTCACTAACACCAACACACCCCTGACTAGGCGTGTGTTTGAGTTATGCACGGCACGTGAAGTTAGCCAAAGTAACACTATATTTACCCGCTACAATTAATTAAGTGCTGCTGTTTGAAATATAAAACATTAAATGTGTGTATAAATATGTATGTGTAATTATAAATAATAAAACATATATAAATAAATATACCTATGTGAATGATTGTAAACTTTCACCAAAGTGGTTGAAAGAGAAGACAGAAGACAGAAGACATGAGACAGCTATTTAAGAAACAAAATAGGACTATATCAACATATATGAGCACTACGTATAAGACAGTAAACTCCAAGCATGTCCTTAATGGTACTACATATACGTAGTCAGTGGATAATATGCAGTAAGGAATAATCGGCATGTGAGCTTCGGGTAAGCTTGACACTGACTTGACTGAAGTTGGATTCAAACTTAGATTTCACCATTAATTCTCGGTCTCACGAGTCTTTTTTTTTTAACAAGACTTTCCGACAGGATTATGAACGTCTTTAATTTCTGGTTGGGTGTCACTTCTGCTGAGGATTCTATACCGCTTAAAACTAGTAAACTATGAAAGCTACAGAGGTAAAGTAAATATATCTTAGTAGAGAAGACTTTGCACGTGGTCGTTACGTATGACTCACCCGGTTAACATTTGCAGTGATGACGTAATGAGCGCTAGTGGGGAGCGTCGGATTGAAGTCAGTGAGAACTGTATCTCCGAAAGTAATAGACTGGTATGCGTGATTTGAACTTTATAAGTTGCTCGTGAGTAAGCAATGAGTGGTGCTAGATGAGTGGAATTACTATAAAAAGTTATGAACTTTGGTTTTGGAGCCATTAATCGTAAAATGCCTAAGCGAAAACGGTTATTCTTAGAGAAAAAAAAGAAAAAAAAAGCAAAATTGCCCAACAGAAGCCATTTAAAATGCAGAAAAATGTCGTAGGTATCGAATGAGGCAAAAATTAGTCGAGAGAAATGAGCCAGTGGGGGAAACGAGCCCCCAAACGAGGCGCGAAATTTGCGGTCGAGCGAGCTTCAGCTCTGCTCGCGAGAAGCGACGGGGAATGCAGAAAATTGTTTGGTAATGAACGTGGATATGCTCTCTGGTGATTCTGATGTTGATGTGGAGTCGAGCCACTGGTTGTGAACGATGGGCCGAGTTTGTCATGGTTTAGTGCCACAATTTGTCTGACGTGGCCGCCCGACAGTCAAGACGTTCATCGAATTCACGTAAAAAAATAAAGCATAATCAATTTTGTTAAATTATTTAATTAATTTCATACACACCATTCCCGTTAAACGCGATGAAAATACACGAAGCTATCCACTGGCGGCTGTAGTCCAAAATACAGTCTACACAGAATTTTTTTTAAATTTATTATTTTTTGTCATTACTATTATTTAAGAGCTATTTCTGATATTTAAACACGTTACCGGTACTTCCCATTCATTTGTTCTATCGCTAATATTTACAACAGATATTCACTTTAGTGTAGCATGAAAAGTTGCGCAAGTGGTAATAATTACACTATGTCACGTCATCAGCGCAGTCCGCGGTCTATCGCACGTCACACCGGGAGTGACGTCACAAACATAGCCGGAAAACAGGTGCCAGGAAACGCTGTTGGACGCTTCATTAGGGGAAGCCTAAGATTCATTGACCCTGAATCAGTAGGGAACGTATTCGGAGTTCACCGCTCATAAGTGCAACTGTGCAGTCGGGATAAATACCACCATTTTGTTATAATACATGTATTTTCACAATTTTTAAGTACCTATCTTAAATATCACTTATCTAACCTTACCAACTATTAATTTTAAATATGGTCACCTACACACACGTAAAAATTCTCTTCCAAAGAAAAAATAATAATTTTTACACGCTATTTATTTAATAAATACACCGAAACTGACTCACATTATCCTTTTACAAATGTAAAAAAACAAAACAAATGGTGCGTGTATTTATGCATGCGTGTTATAAATTATACTTACTTGGCTTGATAAAATACTAACTTATTTAATATAAATAATTAATATAATTGAAATAATAAAAGGACTGTAGTGATAATATACATATGGTTGATTAAGTATAAATACAAATTGAAAATCAATAAGTACTTGGTATTCAATATACACATAAATGCATATTAAATAATTATTTAATTTAGTCAAATAATCGAGATAAATTTTAATTAATAATGAAAATTAAAAATCTGCTTAATGTTTATTCTAATTTACTAACTTTAATGGTTTCTTCAATAATAATATAATTTATAATTCAAATAAATTATAAATACGGGAACATAACCTCACTCATACAAACACACTTATAATATAAGTACCTGGATGACCGAGCTTTGCTCGGTATTTTATTTTTTTTTTGTAAATTGTGTTTTTTAGAAATTATATTTAAATACGAATTACATACTGATGAAATTATGAAATATGAATAATAAGTAGGCCTATTTTTCGATCTTACCGACATAATAATAATATATGAACTGGATATTTAAATAAAAAAATCACGAGTGCAATAAATTAGTTTAATATTTTATTAGAAACAAATACTTAATTTTTTACAGTTTATCAATCAACTACGTAAGTATATATTTTTTTGTCATCACAGTTTTAATTTTAAAATCGGGTCTTAATCTAATTCTTCCTTCCATACAATATTGCGGGTATGTCCAGGATTTTCATTTGGAAGATGGACTTTTAACGTAGTTGGTAGCTTAACTCTAGAAAATGCCACATATAACATGCCATGCATGAAGACCGGACTTGACTTTAAGTCAACCCCAACAGATTCGAAAGTTTGCCCTTGGGATTTGTGGACAGTCATGGCAAATGCAGATCTAACGGGAAATTGGTGATGCTGCATGGTGCATCCCAGTTGTCCTTTTGATGAGTCAAGAGTTATCCTTGGTAAATGTACTTCTTTGCCGGATTGTTCACCAGTAAGCCAAAACAATTTTTGCCTTTATTATGTGATTGCACAGACGATGTTCTTCAAGGTGTTCTTGAGACGAGTTGCGGCTTCGTGAAGTTAGATTGTTAATAAGCGTTTTTTTTTTCAAAGATCTTTTAAGCATTTTTAAGTGAACACATGAGTTAAAAAGACACAAATAATATAAGTAAACAATTGATTTTCTTGGTCTAACCTCAAACCAAACACTCATTGGCTTAGTGTTGCTTAACAACGCCATACACTGGAGTAGCTTTAGTTTTGTTGTGTCGTTAAAGCAGTTAGTTGCTTCCAATTAAAAAATATGGTACTTTTACTCGCCAATAGATGTCAGGAAGAGTCATTTATGTTTACGTTGATTGTCGATAAAGTTGATTATTTGAAAACTCGGATAAAACGACATTTTCTAAAAATGAATCCTAGCTAGTTCGATTTATCGCCCCGAAAACCCCTGCATATGTACTAAATTTCATGAAAATCGTTGGAGCCGTTTCCGAGATTCATATTATATATATACAAGAATTGCTCGTTTAAAGATATAAGATACGCAAATATATATTTACATATATACACAAATATATTAATAAACTTGAAAATGATTTTAACAATAATATTCACAATAAATAAATGTTTTTAATCATATGGCCCAGTATTTAATATCAATCACTACAGTAGGATTTAAAAGCCTGTGATGATTTAGTTGCATGGTCCGCGTGCATCGTAATTTTTTTCAAACCGCGCCTAAAAAAGCATGACTTAAAAAAAAAAACAAGAATGCGAGTTGTACGGATGGGGATGGTTAGACCGTATGAGTCTGGGTTAGTGAGTAAGAAGGCACCGACATGGCCGGCAGTCAGGTGCCAGGCGGCGCGGTTAGCGAGACGCCTCATTAGCTGCCACTTGGCGGTGAGAGTCAAAACGCGGCGAGAGTCTGTTTTATTACACCCTTGGCGGGAGCTCGAGTTTAATTACCTGCCGCGACAAGGTGTACGTTGGGGAAAAAATATATTTCAGTCATGCTACACTGTCAGAAATTCAGTAAATTTACAGAACTTTTCAACAAAGAAGTTAAATCAAATACACCTTGAAAAAAAACTTAGTTCGAACTCAGCAGGTTCTGTTGCTAACAACAGGCAAACTAATTTCACTAAACAAGTTTCTATGAGTTTATTTGTAATATAAGGCAATATTGAAAGGTTGTAAGTAAAGCTTTTTTAATTTTTTTCAACAAAATTTTGTCGAACTGATAACTCAAAATTGAACTTAACCAGATTAGTCAGTAAGCCTAACAAGCGCACGCAATAACTTTGTTTATTCTTTTCTCCTTATCATGTTATGGTTTTAAAGTGTCATAATTTCAAATTTCATATATTTCGTAATTAATGTTCCAGGTATGCCTTAACCATTCACACAGAGTGCAAGTAGCTGAGACGTACAGTTTTTTTTTTTGAAAATGAGTGAAAAACCGAAGGAATATTTTCAACTTATTTCAAGAAAGCAATGACTCCAGCAGCAGCAGCTTTTAAACCTAACACGAACTCTGGCTAATGAAATCCTACTATGTTGACGCGAGTATGACTGTCACATTGGCTGATAACTCTCAAAATTTGTTGCTTATAACATAGGTCAAGGTTTGAACCTTGCATCTAACAAGACAATCTTTCCTTTTACCGCCAATTTACACTTGTCCTGTGAATAAGTCAGGTGTTAAAACAGAAGACATGTAGTTTTATTCTCTCCGTCGTTTCGGATTGCTTACACTCGAGCCCCTTCTAGCTACCCCTTCCACAACACGGCTTGTATAGACCCCCCCTCCCCCCAACGATCGATAGAGGTGCGGCCAATGAGAGCACAGCTCCAGGGAGGGGAAACTCGTGGGCGGGACGGACAGAGCTTATGGTCGGCCGAGTGCAGGACTGTGCGATGTGTCGACGTGTTCCCTGGCCGCGGCGGTGACCAGTCACAGACGTCACACAGAGGAACTGGTAGGCATGGTCCGTGTCACCAAGTAAGTCTCTAATCTGACAGTTCTCCAAGTAGCACTAGTGGTACCCATTTCTCAACTGCCACTTGCGAAACACCACACAGGAAAAATCTTTTCGTTTACAAAAGATTCATTTGGAAACAAGTTGCCAAGATGTAGTTTGTAATACAAGAAAAATATAGTAACTCTGTACAACTCATGGCTATAGTAATTTTTGCATGTATGACGTACGTTTTTCGAGATAATATCAAGTAATTGTTACAAAAATTGGAGCATAATGTTAGATTTTAATTGATGTTTCATTCAAGGATAGTTCATTAACAAGCGTAGTTAATACTGGACAGCTATTAAGGGAACGGTTCACAAATAACTTTAACTATTGGCGGTATTGCGACAACAAAAAGCACAAATGCCAGGGTAAGAACCCGAACCCAGTATTACTGCAAACAATTTTTTGTAGTGATACAGCTGTTTTCATGTAAATTTACATCTATACAAATA
Organism: Bacillus rossius redtenbacheri; assembly: GCF_032445375.1. Lineage (NCBI taxonomy): Eukaryota > Metazoa > Arthropoda > Insecta > Phasmatodea > Bacillidae > Bacillus > Bacillus rossius. The sequence continues at coordinate 279,045,667 of NC_086330.1, read as the reverse complement.
TCTGTAATTTTACAAAAAAAAGTCTTACATTACACGACAAAGACTACAGGTAAGTGCTCTAACCTTGGCAGCACCGCGATTCCTGCCGAGGCGACCACGCTCAGCGTTCAACTTGACAGTCGTCGACTCGGAACTATGTTTGTTCCTGCACCGCGAACCTATATTAGCGGGTGGTTCACAGACTCTGTGGCACAGACTCGCAGACTCACAGACGCACAGTCGCACAGACGCTAGCGCGGGCGTCCCTCCTGACGATCAGCTGGCGTCGCGGCGGCCGCCTGCAACCCCTCCCCCCACTCCCACCCCCGCTTCAGTTTTCAATTGGGCCGGCCTCTGCGGCGGGCATCAGAAATACTTCCGCCCTCCTATTTGTGGCGCCTCCGGGTCCCCCCTTCCCTTTCGCAGTCCTCCTTGCACGGCGCTGGAGGAACACGTCCGGCCTGGCCACTCCAAGTACGCCGAAGGAAAAGAAAGAACAAAATGGTTATAGGGACCGAATCCCAGGAAACCCATGAACAGTGGTGACCGTAACAAATGTCATCCCTACCAACAAATTGAAAGATCACTGAGACCAGGGTTTTCCCTGTGTCTATGCAGGTTTTACCTGGGCTCATGTTAACTACTTAGTTATAGTCTAGGACAGCTGTTCCCAAAAGGTGTTCCGCGGAACCCTGGGGTTCCGTGAGTCAGGACGTGTGAAGTATAAAGCAGGCACAATTATTGTCAAATAACTTTCTTAGAAGGAGTTGGGGTTCCGCCAAAATAAAAGTCGATCATAGGGTTCCCTGGCCGAAAAAAAAAATTGGAAACCGCTGGTCTAGAGTTACGGTCATGGCATGACTTCAATCGCTGCCATGGCTGGCCAATCCCCGATTTAAGTACACGATGCACGCTACCCTTCCTTCATGGTGGAAACCCCGCGTGACAAGGTGTGTAGGCTTCGGCCTGAGACGCACTTAGAGTCTTCCCTAACTCGGACCCCTCCCAACCGAGCACACTTAGAATAAGTTCGATTAGGGGAAAAAAAATCGAAAGCAAACAGCGGGGAAAGTGGTTATATCGCACCCTTTTTCTCCCCAATCCTCCCCAGAAATGAAATTCTGCGTACGCTTCTGCCCACGAACCCAAATAGCACCCACACAGCCTGTTAATATACGAACTATTATGGGTGTTTGGTACCACGCAATTTTTATTGCGACACTGTTGACTGATATGAACTACACTGTTTGAAAGCATAAACCAAAACCTCTTCGTAGCTCTAAAAAAATTATATCTTCGTAGAAATTATGCCATTCGCCCATTTCAATTCGGGCGAGCCACTGTTCGCATACGAATGTGATTCATGTGTTCTGAACTAGTTTTTGAAGGTTTGGTTAATGCTCCGAATTAATTTTTTTTAGTTAATGAAAACTCATTGTCTGTAATTTTACGAAGAAATTCGTTGATTTACGAAGATCCCTAGACAATTTGTAATCCATGCTATTCGTGGTTCTATGGTGAAAACCTTTAACATTTTATGTTTGGGATTTTCTGTACCTGCGGATCATTCTGCTAATGGTACTGAAGACTGCTACAGTTCATAAAAACGTTTGTACCTTCCTAAACTGTATTTTTTTTTAATGGAACAAAAACATTCATGTAATATTACAGATATTTGTAATTTTGTACATTAACATGAAAACAATATTATTACTACAAAATAGTGTTTGCAGTAATACTGCGTTCTGATTTTTCCCCCGGGAATTTATGATTTGTATTGTACCAGTACCTGCAATGGTAAAAGTTATTTGTTAAATGTTCCCTGAAAAGCTTTCCAGTATTAACTGCGCACATAATAATCACAATACAATAAAATAAAGCCAAATTGTTGAATATTCAATTATATTTTCCATGGTTTTTAAAAATAAATTTTACTTGAATGAAACATATATTAAAATATAAAATTATGCGCCAATATTCGTACGAAATACTCAGTATTATCTCGAATAAACGTAGTTCATATATTAAAAATAATAAATCGTTGCCATGAGTTGCAAAAAGTTGCAATAACGTTCTTATGGTATTTGTTACAAGCTATTATTTGGCAACTGATTTCCAAAGTAATCTTTTGTAAAAGTACTGAAATTTTTTTCCCAGGTGTGTTCAAAAGCGCTATGGAGCAGGGAAAAGAAAAAAAAGGAAAAGGGGGGGGGGGTGGTAGTGAAGTAATGGTAAGATACTGGACTCGAACTCTAGAGGACTTCGAATGCCAGCCCGGCCATCCTGATCTCAGCTTCCCGTGGTTTTCCAAATTCGTTTCGGGCAGATGCTGAGACGGTTAGTAGCCATGGCCGATCTCCTCCTCACTATTCCTGGTCTGTGTCGTTTTCTCTAATGACTTCTCCTAGTCAGGGGTGTATTTCTGTTAGCCAAGAAGATAAGTGCGACGCTCGCTGGTGTTTCTAGCGCGGTATCACCTCTAAGTACCTACAAGGCTGTGTTGGACTCGTCGTGCATACGGCAAGGGCAACAATGAAATTTGAGCGGTAATCATAAAATTATATGGCGGAGAAATAAAGTTAAAAATGCGATGCAAGTAAGTCCCTTAACTACTTTCAAGAATCTGTACCGGATGTTTCATGACTAAAATTATTTTTCTGAAAACTCGTGGTTTAGCCATTTTACTCTCCTATAAATAAAATTTAAAAACGAAATACGCAAACAGCACTACTCAGCGGTGTCGGGACAGTTCCGGACAGCGACAATTCCGGCAAAAAGATAAACATAATCTCAATGACAAACACACGTCCAGTGACAATTCCGGACAGCTAAATCATCACCTCACCTCACATCAGGAAATAAAGAAATTGTTTGAAGAGGGGGGAGGGGGGACTTTGACTTCTCTCACTTTTAAGTCAAACCTACTTTGGCGTGTTTAAATTTTTTTATTTGTCATTGTTTTTTATTGCTAATATTTAAAATCAACGTTCTATTAACTTTTATTGTCTAAGGTTTTTTTATTTTTTATTACTAGTATTTAAAATCAACGTGAATACGCATTGTCAGTGTTGAAATTTTAAACTAAATTTTGTACATAGGCTATGGTTCTGAGCAAGGGCGCCCATACCCGGGAGCAGGGGGGGGGGGGGCGTGCTCCCCCCCCCCCTAGCTTTCAGGGAAGGAAAAAAAAATATAGTGTAGTCAGGTGTTTTCCTTTAAAGAAAATTATTTAAATTCGGTATTATGTAGAAGTGTTTCAACATGAAGATATTATTGTATATCGTTTTTTACATGTCTACTTCATTTTTTATGTTGATCAAGCATTAGTTTCTGCTGCTGCGATATAATGTGTTGTGTACAGGGAGAAAATGCGGGCAAGCGCAACGCCTGTGGCGAGTAATTCCCCTTCGTGATCCTGCCCAAGCTCACGCGATAACACAACACAACAGATTTAGACCAGTCAGAGTTAGACGACGCGACAATTGACATGTGCTTGCAGACGGCGAAATGTTTTGATACTTTTTCGTCATAATAATGTGTATGTTCACAAATAACATCTCAAAACAGAGATTTTTCAATAATATTTAGGTCTACAGTTTTATGCATCTGGTCTAGATTTAGTTTAGTGTATTCAGTCAGTATAAATAACTTAAGTGTAAATAAATCAGTGAAAAGTGTAAAGATAAAAACCACTGTTATTATGTAGTGTTTCTTAGTTTCTCATTCGTCACATCCGCTCAGAATATTCACAGTTTTTAAGGTAAGCTTACACCATTAAAGTTACTCAAATAAGAATTATTGTTCAGAAAAGTCTACAACGTAAAATTTATGTTGGAATTTTGAATTTAGAGGAAAACCTTTTTTGCCCTTCAAAAGTGTTTAAAAGGATAAGGATTCCGCTACCTTCAGTAAACTCGGAATCAATTCACACTGGAATCCCGATTTTACATACGCTCACGGTCGCTTGGATTGCATTCGTAAAATCGTTATCTTCATAAAATTTTAAACACCTCACCCCCTGAAGATACATGTTATAATTTATTGAACGAATATATATAATATTAAATAGTAAAAACAATGACTGCCCTCCGCCCTCCCCTGCGTTCCCCCCCTTTTTTTTAACATTACATAACTTGCCTCAATGCACGAGTGATATAAAGTGACCTCACAGCGACTAACCACAGTTGCACCACGCATTGCATCATGTTAACTTTTGTGTGGTGACAGATACATCAATACTGACCTGCTAGAAAATTTTCAAAAGCAGAGAGAAAGCAATGATGAATTCAAAACCATTTTCGAGGCAGCAAAAGAATATTGTAATGAGCTTGACATAGATATAAAAATCCCAATATTGGCTGGAAGGCAGACCCACAGATGTAACGTGAATGTCCAGTGCTCATCACCTGAAGACTATTTCAAAGTTGCAATTTACAATCCGTACATGGATTCTATAATTATATCTCTTACTACGAGATTTGAAAGAGATAAAGGCATACCTTTCAAAGGTGGAATTCTTCACCCACATTTGATGAAAAAGGAGACGAAAGAAGATTTCATGAGAGACATAAAAAGTTTGCAAAAGTTTTATCAAATCGACAACTTGGAAGCAGAAGCAAGATTATGGTATGACGTCTGGACGAATAAGGAATGTTTGGAAAAAACAAAGCTCCATGATATACTTTCAGAAACAATATTTTACCCAGCAGTAAGGAGACTGCTTATATTCTACCAAACCATACCCCCACAACTTGCACAATAGAGCGTTCTTTCAGCACACTGAGTAAAGTGAAGACGTGGCTGAGAAGTACTACTGGCGAGGACCGTCTGTCCAGCTTGTGCCTTAAGTGTCCACAGGAAAAGAGTGAAAAACCCTGGTTTCGAGGACAAAGTGCTTGACTTGTTCGGCAAGAAGAAAAGAAATTTACAGTTTGCTTTTTCAGATAAATATTAGAGTCAAATCCGTAATCAAACTTATGCATAATAATTTGTATTAAAATTTTCTTTTTATTTCAATACCAGTGAAAAATCGTGTGATGTGTGCATTTTAAATTTGTTTTCTGTATTAAATTATGAAGTTAGAGAATCATAAGATACTGAAAACTAAATTCTTTTACTTTATTCCTACTTAACAATTCTGTTAACTTAAATTAGGTTAATCCTCTATGATTGTGTTTAGACACTGATATGAAATTCCTCTTTTTTATCTTTGCTTGTTTCATAAAATGTTCATATTTTATAAATAACCCATTGAAATTCATGTGTTAAACAATAAATTTAATTATTATAAGAAGATGAACTTGTAAGAAAGTTAATGATTGGCTAGCATATCCAGCGAATAGCGATAGCTAGGACATTCAGCTTGTTTTGTGTTTTGACATCTAAAAGTCGTTTAAATAGCAAAGGAAAAGTACATTCTTTAGAACGAAGGAGTATTCGTTATACCATGGTTTTGTAGAGAAATCGTTATTACCTACTTCTGATTATCCACGAGATATCAATTTTGCAAGATTTTATTATAGTTTCGACTGACATTAAAGTTTTTATTAATAAAGCAATGTGGCAGAAGAAGTATTAATGAATTAGATTATTGTGACATCAAATTTGAATCATCGTAGGCGATAAACTGCAACCACGATAGGGTTTATTCACGATCTATTGCTTGCTTTGAAACGAACTATCAAATTTTCACGACGGAAACTAATGAAACCAGTCAACAAGTTTACAGCTGCAAGACTGATTACTGACGCTATTCAACGTGCTGTATCGCCAGCGATCAACATTTTTGACTGAAGAGAATCGAGCTGAGGAGAAGAATTTCTGCAAGTTCATATCAAAACCACTCCAGCCGGAAGTAAGGAAGGCCAACGATTGACTGGCAGTGGTGATATAGAAGCAGTTGAGGGCGCCGTGTTTCACACAGAACTTCGAAGTCGACCATTGGTGCGTACCGAACAAGACCTTTCCCACTGCGAGGAAGGAAGCAGCGGCAGTGAGCAGTCTAGTTCCTGTACCACGCACAGCTGTGTTGCAGAGCCAGAGGTCATCTGTGTCGTCATACTTTTGCATGTACTGACGGAGGTTGGTTATCGTCGTATTGAATAGCATTTGAACAATTTTCGAGAGTCCCTTGAACTATCGATGATCAAGTACCTAAATAATTTTCTAATCATATAATCTGAGATCACACTAATTTTCCAGAAGTACATCTTCAATTAAATTTTATTGTGAATAATTTTTGGCATGAACTAAATTTTAATTTGTTTTAACTATAATGTTGATTTTGTGTCTGATCAGATGGAATTAGAAGTTGCTGTTTGATTAATAACTTAACTTTGCAATTTACTTTTGAGAATTTACCTTGTCCCTTAAGTGTAGTTCATATCCAGTGGTCCAATTTGCTGACACCATTGAGCAAAAATAGCCGTAAGTACTGATTAAAGGCACTCACTGATATGATTTGAGCTGATAATATTTAATTGAGTTTGAAGTTACATGATTTGAAACAATTCCTTTTGATAGTAACTTATATCTTATTTGAATATTGTAAACCGATTTCACATTTGTAATTTGAAGCTTTACTATCACTAAATAAACTTAATAGTCCTCGACTACTGAATCCATCTGTGCTAATTCTAAATGATAAGCAATTATGATTCATATCGAAACATACTAATATTCATTTAACTGTGAACGAGGGAATATTTTGTGTGATACAATATCGCCGTGGTAAAGGTAAGCAACAGTTGAAAATAAAATAAAAAGTTTGAAACAATTTTTGATTATAATTATAAGCATAGTTCAGGCGTTACATTTAAAAACAACTATTTTCTGACTGTGATAACATATTTAAATCGTTTCTCTCCCAAAGTTAAATCTTTTGACCAACACGTTTTAAACTTTATAATTATTTTAATTTAATTTGTACGCGACATTTATTTAGGGGTAAAGAGAGCAATAATTAGTTGAAGGACTGTATTCTTGATATTCGTGTACCCGAGACGCTGCAAAAGTATAAGGACTGTATTCCTACATTTGTGTTGCTAAAAATTCACTTGTTTCAATAAAATAGTTAATATTTAATTAATAAAGTAGCCAATAAAGTATTTTAGTAACAGGACAAAAAAATTTAACAGGGTCAGAACTGGAACTATTTTATGGCTAGTAACAAGCCGCAGTTAGTCTTCTAAAATATTAAAAATACTTCATACCCCTAAGTCTGCCCCCCCCCCCCCCCCCCTACAAATTATCATATGGGCGCCCTTGGTTCTGAGATGTTTCTTCAAGTCTCCAGTGTTTTCATACTTTTATTGGCTCATCGGAATTTTTTCGTCGATATTCTTGTACAACTTTGTTCTTTTTTCCCTTCTAAATTAAGCTCCATCCTCATGTACATAATTTTGGCATTTTCCGCTTCACTTTTCAGGCAAGATATAACGTTTTGTATCTTCGGGTGGGGTTTACCAAGACAAGCATTTATTTTGCTGTTCCAACCCTCTACTGCGTTATTGGTTCGATGCCTTCGCTTATAACAGGTCCATAGCTGCACAGGTATGATGTCATTTTCAAGCCACTGGTCAATGAAGTAATCGAAGAACTCTTCTAGTTTTGAGTTTGAGGGTGCTTCTTCGTGGATTATGAGCCACCCTTCGCATGCATCTTCAGGTTCAATGAAAGCCAGAGCTGCACACATCCGGATGCTGAGTCTCACTTATTCGTTTTCTTTATACTCATTCGTTAAACCTACCATTTGTACCTTCCTCCACAGGTACTTCTTCATGTCGAAGAAACAACCATTGATATCAACAGAAGGAAACACTTCTTTTAGTGCCGATATGGCCGCTGACTCGAAATCCACGTTTATTGTCTGAGGATTCCACTCTGGAATTCTCTCCATCACCAACCGAAACAGACGAATGTAAGTTTCATTCTTCTTGTTGGGAATCAAAGCAAAAAGAACAGGAATAACGTTTGTTTATATTTCATTACTTCCTATATCTACATGAATAATATAGATCTGTGCGAATTGCTTGCTGCAGCTCCGAAATGTTCCATCCATGAAAAAGTGGTGTTGAGTTCTGAAGCACTCTCTCCCCTTGTCACCAGCTAAAGCAATGATTCTGTCTTCTCTCCCGTTATCTGTTAAAAGTAAGTTACTGCAATCGCTCATCTTTAAACCTTCTGATAACACAACATCCTGGCGTTCAGTAGGTTCTGCTAATGACCCATGTGCCTGGTATTTATGTCTGTACAGAGTCCGTTTACCTGACGACGCATGTAGTAATTCAGTCACGAATTCGTATCCTTTATCGTGTAAAGTGCCCAATTCGTCAGAGTATACTTTTGCCACGGTAACACACTCTTCTCGTAATATTTTCTTGGCTCTAAAGACAGATTTCATCACGTCAAGTTTAGCGATGTCTGGAATACATTCGTGGTCTGACACATTTAAAACTTCCGTATTTCTACTAACTAATCTTCCCTTGCAGTTTTTAGTCCTTTCTTGCAAGCAAACCCACGTCACAGTACCATCAGCATTGACACGCTTCTTTCGGTAGGCATGTACACCATAAAACACTGCAGGCTTCCCTTTCTCCGTTTCAGTAACTTCCATCACAACGGAGTGGTGCGTCAACAAAGAAAGAGCAGTGTAGACTGACTGATTAATAAACAGTCTTCACGCTTGGTGTGCCGGAGGGGGAGGGGAGAAGGTTGCAGTGCGTCAACAAACCAACAACAGGTGTACATGTCCGCAATTGACACTTACTGTATACAAATGTTAAAGCTTTGCGAGTCAGTGGCCGGAATTGTCGCGAATTTTCCCATTTCCGGAATTGTCTGTGGTCGGAATTGTCGCACAACCTACTCAACAACTCTTGGCGTATTTTTGAATTGTTTTCGCAAACAGACCCGACTCGGATATTTTGGACAATTTTTAAATCGTTTGTTTTTTTTCTGAAGCTCTGCACATCGTATGTGTGCCCTTAAGCAAACACCCGATTATTTTATGGTGGAATATTAAAGATGTGGGGCTACCACTTACAAAACTGCAGAATTCTTTGAAATGTTTGTGTAAACACGCGTTTTATCTCTTTTCCCTACCCAATAAATACGAAGTTAAAATAAATCTAAAGTTAAATTAAATTTTGCAGGCGGATATGTGTGACCGGGTTTCACGCGTCATGTTGATTTTTTGATGTGTAAACATCTTAGCTGTCGGTAGACGACATTTGGTAGGAGTAATTTCGTGACGATTGAACGGAAATCGATGGACGGAAATGTGACAAAAAGTTTGCGGACCCAGGTATAGCAACGTAAACCCGTATATAGTCACTTTTGTAAACATTGGACGCAAACTAATCTTTTGGTGTGCCAAATGAACTTTATGATAGTGAAACTACCCTGGAATATATTTGGTTAACTAAAGTAGTCATAGTAAAAAGTAACACAAAGTGTGAAAAAACTAAGAAAAGTGGCATTAAAATGATTATGACACATATTCTCTTTCTCATTTCTCTATTCACTAAGTAGCACAGTGGTAGAACGCGTGCTTTTTTAACCTCGCGGGACGTGGTTAATATTTCGTTACTGCGATTTTTTTTTACTTTTTAAAATAACAATACAACAATATTATATAATAAGTTTAATCAGCTCAATAAGTTTAAGGTTTGATTGTAGGAAGTATTTACAGACCGATTCCAGTCGTTGAAGCAAAAACAAATATACAAACATATACTTATTGTTCGTATATTTGTTTTTGCTTCAACGACTGGAATTAGTCCTACAAGTATAACTTCCAATGTTTCCTAAAAATGGATGATATTAACGGTTTAATATATTTTAACATCATGGGCAATATTTTTAAAAAAATTTCTTGTCGAAAATCAAGTCCAAAGTCAGGCTTTAGGAATTTTTTCTGTAAATCTTAAATGTAAAATCAACTCAATGCGGTTAAAGTTTGTTTGTAATATGTACTTACTGAGATCTGTCTTTTAAGCCCACACATATATACATACATATACTTAAGTGCTATAAAATGATTTTTAAAATGTTTCATAACAATTTTGTTTTAATCCTATGTATTGGACTGCAACATTTATTTTACAAATATTTAAAATATAGTACCACGTTCATAATGATTTAGAGAACCAATAAAATGTTAAACATCTTTGACGCCATATTCGTCCAAACGCAATTTCCCTGGCTAATAAATTATAGGTATTCATTAAGTTGCTATTATATTTTGTTATGACTATTCAAGTTTACAAAATGTGTTCCAGGATAGATTCACTACAGTAAAGTTTACCTCGGCACGCCAATACGCTTAGGAGATCCCCCGATGTTCGCGAAGCATGCACGGGTGCATGTTGCTACACGGGGTTCCGCCATCTTGACGACTTCGGCTCGTGAATATAGTAGTTCATGCATGCATGCCCACTGGACATTCAACCTGTCATATTTCCGTTGTGTAATGCAAGCTTATTTCAATGCATTTCTGGTGCATACTATAATTTCACCTTCAACGACGCTACGTTAATTTAATTTTGATATAAAACCACAATACTCATCTTAACAGTAGCAGCAAAACAATCAAAAACTTTCCAAGTCTACAGCAAAAATAAGTTTTCCTTCTACATACGCGCGGGTCAACCTTATTTAAGCCTGTTCTACAATCGCACGGACACGGATACGGATCTCACGGAACAGAGTTTCTACAACAGCACGCAGACGGAGACGGACCCGCACGGATTAGCTCGGCAGTGCTAAACTCTGCCGTTTGCGTTGCTCCGTACGACCAACAGAAGCCTAGTATTCGGTTACAGTGGTAGCCATGTTTGTTTAAGTTCTATATACGTTAAAAATTGTTTCAAGTAGAATTATATCTAGTGTTCTATTTGGACTTTGTGGTTTATTTTTATTATATATGTACATTCTGCATGTGCTATGGTCTTGAATCATAATATGTATTTTTTTATTAAATTCACATTTTGTAACCTTTTGAAATGCAATCTCATTGGTAGCCATTTTTACGTTTCCGTGCAATGTGGAACAGCCATACCGTGAAGCATCACAGACGCGATAGTGAAATGTTACGGGAAATCGGTCTCCGTTTTTCGTGATCCGACTCCATTTCCGTGACATTCTTGAACGGGATTTACAGCGGAACACAATCGGAAATCGGAATCCAGGGTACTTTCTACGAAGAATCAGCTTCCTGAAACTACAACGAGTCTTTCGTTATTAAAGGTGGAATAATCGATGAAATGTCTGAAAATGTACTCCAGTATTTAAAAGCACACGCGGCTGAAGTATAGTATCACGTGAAACCTCGAAATGTTATTTAGGAGCCTGCCCAACGCTCGCTCTCGTGAAACGCTGTTGGGAAAACAAACTGCGCGGCGCGAATAGTCCGCCGCGCTGACGACACGGGTCTTTAAACGGAGATCAGCACACCTCCGACTGCGCATGCGCGAATTGAGCACCGCCTGTTCGCGAATCCACGCGCAATTTCTGGGGTTTTCCAGAGCCGTGAAAGAAGAGCGCCATCCCATACTTTAAAATGTTTGCATAACATTTACCATGAATACTGGTTAGGTACAACATATCCCAGGGATCTACGATAACATATGGATTTATTCGTGAATTTACCGGAGTCTTATTTCATGCTAATTTAACACGAACTCTCGTAAATGATTTAGAAGTGGACTATAAACAAAACTTCTAAAAATATGTTAAATTTACAACAAAACACTGTTCTTGCTTTCACACGCGTGTTTACTTGTTCACATTAAAGCACCAAACTCGCAATTAAGAATCCGGCGTATAGTTTTACGAAGATCTGGTTATACGGAAAAAAATACCTTATTTAATTTAACGTGCATTTTTGTTGAAAAGTCCGTAAATGTACAGTAATTTCTAAGTGTACCTGCTTCGTTTCCCCATCTTCTTTCAGTTGCAATTTCACAGAGCCCAATGCAGTTGAGTGGTCAGATCAACCGCCTTCAGAGGCGAATGCAAGGGGCGGGAGACGGACCCCCCCCCCCCCCACACACACACACACACACACAACGAAATATTGTTAAAAAAAAATGCGATATCTCGGTGAAAGCAGTATTTAATTTTTGGTAGATGCAAGTTGAGCTGTTACAACACCTGGAACTACAAACCACAAAGGCAGCAATGAATTTCAAATTGTTAATGTCTGAAACTCTTGGTGTTTACGTAAGTTTTCAGAACATACAAATGAATTTTTGATGTGTAACATCTTAACTCTCGGTATACGACATTTGGCAGGAGTAATTTCGTGAATGGAACGGAAGTCGCATGGAACAGAAATGAGTAACCACGGTGCTGCCATCTATGGCGTATGGCGCGAACCAAAGCTCACAAAGCCAAAGGGAAACTTTATAGTATTACCTGATTAATGAATGCTAACAATATGTGCATTATTTAAATAAAATTCGTTATAAATCAGCTCCAAGATTTGGCTTCAGCATTTTTTCAATTCTTTATCAATGTCAACGGAGCCGTTTCAATATATATAGTTTATCATTTTGCTCTGGAAATCAAATGATTCGATAGTCTATGTAGCTGCTGCGGCAACGAATTCTAGCGACGGGTGCTGAGACTACGTAAGATTCGCGTCCAGAAATATAGCTAAAAGCACTATTTATGTATATTTATCACGCTTGGAATTAATTTAATGCATTCTTAGTTAATTTCGTTTCTTCTTTTAGAATTATAAGTGTATTTACAAAATAAGACCACAACAATTTGCTTGTTACCGACGTTAGATCTTACATTTCTCTGACGAGTACTGAAAGACTCCCTCACATATATTTTTTTTCAAATATTCCCACTAAAACAAAGCCTGCATCCGCCACCGGCCACCTCCTACCAAAGAAGATTCACTCTATATTAACGGCAATGTCGAACTCAGATTTGTGGGAAATATGCCGGACGTTGTTGTAGCCGTTGGGATTTTTTTGGACACTACTGTGTCCCAATCTACTAATTCCACCAATGTTCCGTCTTATATCGTCAGCCCTCATCTTTTCTACCGACCCCGATGTCGAGTAATTAATGTATTCATTAATTCCCGTTTTAATAACGGTTGCTAAATGTGGGAGGATACGAAGCAGGCGTGCTAGTGTAACCTCGAAGCTCTCTCGGCTCTAGATCCAGAACGCGAGCACGCCTTGCCTCGTGTGCGCATGCGCTGACGGAGGTATTTTGAGCACCATTTAAAGGAGCCGGGAGCAGACCGTTGACCGCAGAAACAACATAAACTAAATTCGTCCCACAGAAATGTTCGCGCGCCTGGAATCTTATGTAATATAACGGGCGTGTCGAGCTTAAAAACAGAATCAGTCAGAAGGGGGAGTCTTTTACAGAATTTAACCTATTTCTTAAGGGAGGAGGCTCCATGGAGATCAACAATAATAAACAATAACAAAAGGAAAAACATTATTTACTAAACAATTTTTTTTAGCAATAAATTGTGAGGGTAAGTTACAAATGTTCTCTAACTACAAGTCTTAGCTCCTTGTTTTATTTTACTTTTTTCCACTTTAGAAAGAGTGTGAGCAGCTGCCGCCTTTGTGTCATATTACGAGTATATACAGGTGAGTCTTAATTCGACTGAAAAACTTCGGCTGCAGGTTCATCACGATAAAATAAGTTGTAAATATCTGTATGTGTGCATCCCAAGGTTGGTATACATTTTTGAAGTTGGGGCTGAACAAACATATTTATTGTACATACTAGAGAAAATATAATAATAACAAAGAATACTGAGCGTCTGAATTATTTTTAATTGAACGAAGCTCTACAACCACTGCGAATTTTGTCGCTGTAGCAAAATTATTTCATTAAAAGAATTGGTGGTAACATTTTTATTTTCCACTTATTTTTGTAGCGTGTTACTTTCTACCATCAATTATTTCAATAAAACAATTTTTCTACAGCGACAAATTCGCAGTGGTGGTATGGACGGGACGACTTGAGGTACCCGCCCTCTGACGTCACAGTGTCACGTGACACACAAGGAGAGGGGAGGAACTGTGGGAATCTAAGCAGTTGCTCCACTGCCTAATGCTGGGTATGGCCGGAAGGAAGCATTTTAAATGTTTCCTTTCAGGCGTTTAAATAATGTTTCAATATGGTTTCGTCCCTCATTGTAAGAGTTCGTGTTTTATGCCCGAAACAGTATTTCACACCTTTAAAAAAACGAACGTTTAAAAAAAAATAAATAAAGTTTGGTAGATACGATCGCTCAAGTCCGATTCTCAGTGCACGCGCTTGTGTGCTTTAAACCCTTCGTCGCTGTAGATAACAGAAACGTTGTTTCGGCGTTAAATTTTTAAAGATGGATACCGTTCCCAGTTCTTTTACACTCACATAGCCTAGGAAACTAGATTCCCTCCTGCGCAGAAAACTCCGTTGCAGATCAAATGTAAGTATGCCTAGAACACGAAAATAAAAGTACCTACTCACTTCTGAGAACTATTTACTAAACAACGACAATTTCATATTTTTACGGGACATTAACATTTAGATCAATGAATATTAAACACTGCAAATAAGATTAAAACCATGTGTTTATACGGGCAGCATAACGGGCCGGTCACATTCACGCAGCAGCGTCTTGCCTACTGTCTTATTAGATATAATATAACTCGGTAATATACAAAACAAGTGTAGCAAATAAGTCTGCAACGTTTGTACACATTCATTGTCCTAGTCTAAAATTATACAGTGCATAAATCGCGAAAACTGTACACGTCAAGATCTACACAACGGCCTAAAATTAGTTATTATGGATGGTAGCGGCTTTTCCGTAAAAATAACTAAATGTCGGAAAATTATATTTCTGAGATCAATGCAACGATTATTAGTTATTACATTCTTTCCAATATTTTTATAGTTTTTTTAAGTTTTTACCCCACCACCCAGTAGGAGTTTGGAAACACCCTTCTTTCGGGAGGGGGGGGGGGGGGAACTCAGAGAACCTTGGAAGTACTATACTATTCCCTTTATTTGCATTTTTATTCCATAAAATGGCCGTGACACTCCTGAATTACCTCAAATTATCAGAGAGCCTGCAAATCCACATGAACAGGGGCTAAAAGGTGTATAGTTTGTAGTAAGATGTGCTTCTCAGTAAACAAAATGAGATCAGACAACTTTTTTTTTGAGTTACCAGAAGTTAAAGCTATTTTTGTCTGGGCTAAATTTATGATAAAACCTATCGTTTTGCTGAAAATCGTGAAAACCCCGTTTTTGTGACCTTTGACCCAGAGTAAATTTTTTTCCAGGTGTCGGATCGATGAGAACTTTTCACATTTAATTTATAATGGTGTTTTGAACAATCCTACCAATTTTAAGCTCGGTGCGAATTTTTGTAATCTCGGATGTCTAAATTGACCGGACTAACAGCTTTTGTACTGAAAATACGTCAACAGGATTTCACTGTTAGTAATTCTCAGAAAATTCTTATATTTCGTAAATGGTGTGCTGGGAGTCAGAAGTTGGTTATCTTTAATTTATTTTCATTTTAGTGTTTAAATAAAAAAAAATAGTACACAACTGATCAATTCAAGAAAATTGTTAAAAACAAAGCAAAAAAAGTACTACCTTACCTGATTTGCAGTTTTCCAGTGTTCCAAAACTTAGATTTCCTCTTCTTCCAGTATGCTTGACAGTTTTGCCAGTTTTCAGGACTTGGACTTCACTTCGGTTTTTCTCAACCCATCGATTATGTTTGTGAATATTTTTTCTCGCGGTCAAATAAAAATGGCTTCCGCTCTACGGCAAGCTGCTGTAACACAAGAAGAACAAAACTCTTTTTAGTAGATTATTTTAATGTATTCATGCGTTATATCATTAGCTACACTTTTTATTCATTCATTTATATTTATTAATGGTAACTGTTACATCTGCAAAAGTTTATACTGAAATGTTCATAATTTACATAGTTATGTACAGTATATATGAATTTAGTTCATAGCAACAAAATTAAAAGAAAATTTTGGTTTGTCCCAGGTAAATAAACTAAGCAATGGAGATGAAAATTACCCCGTGTATATTTTTATTATTTATCGTCGAGCAAAATTCCAATCAATATTTTGCATCATTTATGCATGATTAACATACATAAGCATACATTAATATACATAACAGAATAAATACAGTACAAAAGTTAACATGCACTGATGGCAATGTAACTTCGTGTTTTCCACATGAAGGTGTTAGTCCATGGAGGGAGTGTCTGTTCTCAATCAAGTTAGTCACTCCTGTTAGCAATTTGTTAGCAAAATAAACATGAATAAAGGTAATTTAGTTTAATAGCTTGGACAGAACTTGATACAAAAAATCATAAAAATTCTATCGTTAAGTGAGCATTTTTAAACAAAACAACAGCGTTAAAACGTCATAATACTATAATTTTTTTTGACGTGACAACGTCTAATAAATCGATGAACGCCGGCTGCACGCACGAAAAAGTGTCCCGTTGCGCACATTGTCCCGTTTCGCTGTGTCCCGTTACGCTAATTTTATATTGCTCTTTGCTAACATGAACCTCCTAGCATTGCGACCGAGTCCGTGGCGTAATTCTGTTTTCATGCATTTCAATGTAACATTTTCATTGCTCTTTGCTAACCCGTTCCTCCTAGCATTGCTGCAGAGTCCGTGGCGCAAATATATTATTTTTGACTGCATCTTGGTGTTGGGTTAGCCATTTTCCTTCACATCATCCTTGAAACATTCGTATCCGTTTCCTACTTTTCCTATCATCGTCCTATCCTTAACAGAATAACACAGATTGGAAGAAGTTAAATAGCAAACATGTATAAAAGTTATAGTTAAAATAATCTCTTCGTTACAGTAATAAACATATTTGAATTAATGAGTGCAAATAAAAGTAAATTTATCAATTAAATCGTAGATTCCATTTCACCCCTTCTTTGTATCCATACAAAATAGTGATAATTCAATAAAAATGATTCAATTTTATTCATAAAAGTATGAAATAATTTCATCAATGTTTTGTTATGACGCTGTCACGTTAAACTATCGTCCTTAAACCGACTTTACAGACAACCAATTTTTTTTGTAAATGGAACAGAAATATTAACATAAAATTACATATATTTGTACATTAACTGAAGACAACTGTATCAGTACAAATTAGTGTTCGCAGTAATAATGGGTTCGGCTTCTTACCCGGGCCCAATAGCCTAACCTCAAATATTAAAAGTTATTTGCAAACCGTCCCCTGAATAGCTTCCCAGAATTAACTGCGCATATAATAAGCATTATACAACCAAAAAAACAAAACAAAAGTAAAATTGTTGAATATTCGATTACTTTTTCCGTGGTTTAAAAAAAAATATGCTTAATTTAAACATAAATTAAAATAAATATTTCGTGCTAATTTTTTTAAGAAATACTTAGTATCATCTCGAAAAACATATTTCATGTATGCAAAAATAACTATAGTCATGTGTTGTGCCTAGTCATAATATCTTTCTTGTAGTATTTATCACAAACATTATCTTGGCAACTGGTTTCCAATGATATGTTTTGTAAAATTACAGAACATATTTTTCTGTGAGAAAAAAAAGAAGATTAAAATGTTACCCAGGTGGGAAAGAAGGTGAGGTACATCCTCATTTTGACTTTAATTATTAACATGGAAAAGATCACCCACCCCATTCCCTAACTTCTTATGTCCACGGATTTACAGCATTTTAAATTACTAAGACTCCCTATATTTATTTTAAATCACGACCAGTGCACACATCAAAATATAGCCTATTAAAAAGTAGTAATACTAGTGTCAACGTAACTACACAGTCAAGGCTTGAGTCGACATGATGTGTACAGTGCAAAATGTTTTATATGACGCACGTTAAGTACCCGCAATACCCAATACAGAACAATATACGAAGGTGAACTTTGGTTTGTTAATCATGCATGAACCACGCAAACGATTTAGTGGAATTTTGCTTGAAGATTAAGACCAGAAAAAAATACACTGGGTCATTCCCAACTACATTTCATAGTTTATTTACCTGGGGCAAACCAAACTTTCTTTTCATTTTGTTATACAATGAACTAAATTCATACACATTAAAAACTGTGTAAATTATAAATAGCTCAGCACATATTTTTGCAGATGTAACAGTTACCATTAATAAATATAAACATATAAACAAAATTAGGATTATAAAACATTTGACAAAATGATAAATTATACATTTCACACTACGAATAAGAAACATAAAAAATAATTTGCATACGTTCTAAAGTCAACACTTTCAACATATGTGTTTAGCATGGTTTTGCATACAAACATAATTTTTACTATCATGCGTGTACTATACATTCAAGCATAGATATAGGTACATATAAAACATCCATTCATACACAAGCAATAATATATTTAAAGTTTATTACAGACCTTAAATGAGAGGTTAACACTACTAGTTGTTATGCTAACTAAAATCTACATAAAGAACAATCACAAACTCTCATTGTTTACCTTTACACTCACATTTTAGAGAAACATAAAATTTTCACAATAGATTTTTCTTCAATCAAACAGTTCAGGAGGATCTGCACTTAGTAACTTACACGCTTCACATGTGCTCACAAATTGAGCACTGGATCGAATGTGTAGCTGCTATATTATTGATACAAATCAATTATATTCTTGACTCCGTACATAGAAGAAAAAAAATTCTGTACTTTTAGAAAAGATACATTTGGAAACGAGTTGCCAAGAAATAGTTTGTAATACTACAAGAAAGATATTGTAACTTTGTATAACACATGGCTATGGTTATATTTGCATGTATGAAATACGTTTCTCGAGATAATTCTGAGTATTGCTTACGAAAATTGGCGTATAATTATATATATATATATTAATTTATGTTTCATTCAAGCACAATTTTTCAAACCATGTGCAAGAAATCAAATATTCATTATCAAACATTATTTGGTTTTATTATGTTTATTAATGCGCGCAGTTAATACTGGAAAGCTATTAGGGAACAATTTTCAAACAAATCTTAGCTATTGGAGGTAACTACTGGGATAACACAAAACAACAATGCCCTGGTAAGAATCCAAACCTATTATTACTGTGAACACTATTTTGTAGTGATAAAGTTGTTTTCAAATAAATGTACAACTGTACAAATATTAATATTTTTACATGAATATTTCTGGTTTGTTTACAAAAGAAATTATAGTGCACATGCATCTAAACAATCATTCTTTTTTTTAGTGACCTCGTAAACGTACTCCACACAACAGATATTTAAGCAAGGCGGCAGCAGCGAGGACAAATAAACCTTTTACCTTGACCCTGAATGCATTTTAGATCGGGAAGCCTACGATTCACTGAACCCGGATACATCCAAATTTCGCCGCTCGTTCGTTGAACAACAGGATCGGCGTGAAAAATAACACCCTTTTGCAAGATTTTATACACTTAGATATTTTAAATGTATTTTAATGTCACCTAATCTAATAAAGATGTTTCTTTTTAATTACTCTTTCCTAGACGTGAAAAACCTAACCTTCCGTAATAAAAAACACACATAAATAACGAACTTTTGCGGATATCTTATTAATGTAAAACACTTAACTTATATCTTACTGTTACAGCAGAAAAATAAAGTCCACAGAGGCACGAACAAGACTTATTCGGGCGACTGACTCGGCCGAGTTGCTGCTAGGTTAGCGCGCGTGCTCCGAGTGGTGCTAATTCCCGCGCATGCGCAGTACGTGAAGTCACGCGTGGTCCGGGATGTCGTACGTTAGCCTCAGTTCACGTTCGAAAATGGCTACGGTGTCAATGATGCTGGTGATGTGTTAACAGTGGTAACACACTCGACTCCCATTCTAAAGGCCCCGGGTTCAAATCCTGTTCCGGTGGTCCTTGTGACGCTTTCTCAAGACTATAGACCGCGGGATTCATTACACGATTGGATAAAATTCAAATAGGTACTAATGCGTTCTGTTGCTTCTGCAGTCGGCTCACAGGTTGCTTGCAGGACCTCGGGACAGTGAGACAGCCTCGACCAAATATGTATCACCCTGGTGAGACATCTGACAATTCAGCAGCCAATGGACAGTTGACATTTTCCCGACTATACACAGGGGCAAAAAAATTCTGTACTTTTTACAAAAAATTTTTGTACAACACAAGGCTATGGTTATTTTTGCATATATGAAATACGTTTTACGAGATAAAACTGAGTATCTATAAAGGAAAATGGCGCATAATTTAATTATGAAAATATAATAGAATATTCAATAGTTGGACTTCATTTTGCTTTATTATACTTATTAATATGCTCAGTTAACACTGGAAAGCTATTCAGGGAACCGTTTACAAATAACTTTAACTATTGAAGGTACTGGGGAAAAACAAAACATAAACGCCCGGGTAAGAATACGAACCTAGTATTACTGCGAACAATATTTAGTAGAGATACTGTTGTTTTTTCGGGTAAATGTACAAATTTACAAATATCTGTAATTTTATATTAATATTTCTGTTCCATTCACTTAAACGTATTACCGTGTACAGACAGATGACTACGGAGTATATGCTGGCTCTACTCGCGACTTCTCGCAATCACTCACGACTGCTAGAAGGGTCCCTCACTATAAGCCATGGTAGGTCCCTTCCTCTAGTTTCCTAGAACGTGATTTTGAGCTTATCCGACTCTAATGACCCCGCCAAGGCCAAATGAAACAATTCTAAAAACCAAGCACATTGCCCGAAGGAAAGGAAATGGAGGACACGGGAAAAGGGTCCGGAAGACGGAGCAGGATGAGGGAGGATGGAGGGGATGGAGAAGGACGGAGGAGGAAGAAAGAGGACAGAGAGTGGAGGAGGGTGACCTGAGAACGGAGGAGTATGGAGGAGGACGCAGTAGATCGCAAGAGCAGGCGAGTCGATATGACTGACTATACGGTGGTCTACCACTGAGATAAAACGAAAAAAAATCGCCAGCGCAAAAACCACGAAATGCGATACGTCACCCATGGGTGACACAAAAATCGCAACAAAATGCCACTAATTACAATGTTACATACCGGCGAGAAAAGTTTCTCTTCCTTGTGATTGGCGGCCGTCTGCCTGAGAAGCCGTGGCCTTATTTGACCAGACCATTCAGGACACGTTTGCTTCCGCACAGAATTGCTGTGACTCGTGTGCCAACAGTGCAGTGTACAATTTGTTTATTAAATGGAACAGAAATATCCATGTAAAGTTTCAGATATTTGTAAATTTACATGAAAATAATTTCATCACTACAAAATAGTGTTCGCAGTAATACTGGGTTAGAATTAATACACGGGAATTTGTGCTTAGTGTTTTCCCAGTACCCACAATAGTTTAAGTTATAGGTGAACCGTTCCCTGAATTAATAGCTTTTCAGTATAACCTGCCTCAGTAATAAGCAACAACAAAATAATGTTGAATTATTGAATATTGTTTATTTTTCTATGGTTTAGAAAAATTATGCTTGAATGAAACATCGCTTAAAATATATGAGCAAACATAACCAGAGCATAGTGTTGTACAAAGTTACAATATATTTCTTGTAGTATTATAAACTATTTCTTGGCAACTGGTTTCCAAAATAATCTTTTATAAACGTACAGATTTTTTTTCTTCTGTGTAAAGATCTATTATGTGTGATCTCTGTTTTAACGAAGGCAAATTTTTAAAATTTTAAATGTTAGCCACTTGTTTCGGCAATAAAAATCTATTGAAAGCAAATGGTGTCTTCCGTTTCCCATCTCTCCCCTTTGACTCGGGCTATGTGAACAGGTCGTCAGGTGGCGATTCAGGTCAGCACAGGTAAGCTTCCTGTCTGCAACTGGAGCCGTCAGCCAAGTCAGCTCAGACTTCGCCACGTGTTACGAGGGGCACTCGGGTTGCCAGGTGTCTCCTGACACCACGCAGGGCTGCCAACCTCCCGAACAAACACAATATCGCAACACGCAAGCAAAATGTTCAACCGTGACATTTTCAAATACCCGTTTATGGAATTACGCACGATTCAAAAACGCAACGTAATCATCGGCCAACTTTCAACTTCTTACGTTTTTGCTTGAGTTTTCACCTTCCATGTTTAAAGAGAAGTGTTCCGAATACCTTTGAAGACGCAGACGTTATGTGCATAGAAGGTAACGACGTTTTTTTGTTGTATATATCACCTTTCACTTGTTTAACTCTCGCACAGTGGAAGGATATAAATTATTATATTAAAATGTTGATAGCTATGAATTATAAAAAAAAGCCCGGGAAAGAAACTTGTTTACTATTGTTTTACAGCCTCAGTTGTAGGGTTGGTGACTTGCTAATTTCGTGCTTTATAAAAGATCGTAATTTAGTTACGTTCGTTGCGTGTTGTGTTGTTGAAGCCATTAAATAGTTCGTAATGCCGAACTTACACTTTCGGTAGACACTCCTGAACGAATAATATTTTTATTTTTAATGCGTATTGATGTGTAACATCTTAGCCCTTGGTATACGGCATTTGGTAGAAGTAATTTCGTGAATTGAACGGAAGTAGCATGGAACGGAAATGGGTAACCACGATGCTGCCATCTGTAACGGTTGGGGGGTACCAAAGTTCACAAACAGAAAGGGAACCATTACAGTATTAATTGTTTAATGAATTTTATCAAGAGGGACAGTTTTTTTTAAATAAAATTCCTTGTTGAAAATCAGATCCAAATCTGCGGTTGAGTTTTTTTTCAAGTCTTTTTCGCTTTTATCGGAGCCGTTTCATCATAATAGTTTAAAATTTCGGTCTGCCAAACGAATGATTCAATAGTCGACGTACGTAGGTGTTCTGGCAGCGAATTCTAGTGGTAGGTGCGGAAACTCGCTCACGTGTTTTTCTGTGCTGACTGAATGTTTGGAAAGGAAGAGGGTGGGGGAGGATGGCATGTGTGACGTGGGCGTCCCAGTGACCAAGTTGCGCACGGGGGAAAGTTCCTTCCCGTCCAGCAGAAAGGAAAGTGCGGGGGTTGGACGACTCTAGCGGGCCGGCAAGACGCCCCGCCCCCATTGTGACGGACAAGGCTTGTGCTATATCCCTGGCCTCAAAACTCTATCTCACTGAAGGCCGGTTCATATCGGAGTTGATGTTGCACGGCCATTTTTTTTTTCATTAAAAAGGGTTTTTCTGGACTAACTGCGTGTTAAAACACTGCAGCATTGTCTGCGTTTCTTTCAGGTCCACGCCTACTGTCGGCACATCAATCACAGCATTTATTTCTGCGGAAGCTAACGCGTCTTGAATGGCATGGCCAAATAAGGCAAGGCTTCTCTTGCAGACGGCCGACAACTAAGAGAAATAAACCACTGGCAGCCTAATGAGAGTTCAGTATTTTTTTGCTAAATAAACCTGCTCTTTGCTATAGGTATTTTTTTTGTAAATGTAACAGAACTATTCATGTTAAACTACATATATTTGTAAATTTCCACATTTACTTGAAAACAACTGTATCACGACAAAACAGTGTAAAGGTAATACTGGGTTCGGATTCTTACCAGGACATTTATTTATTTATTGTCCCACTACCTCCAATAGTTAAAGTTGTTTGTAAACCGTTTCCTGAATACCTTTCCAGCATTAAATGCGCATATTAGTGAGCACAATAAAACAAAATGAAGCCAAATTATTGAATATTCTATTATCTTTTCCATGATTTAAAAAAAAAAAATATGCTTGAATGAAACAAGAACTAAAACATATAATTATGCGCGACTTTTCGTACGACATGTCCAGTTTTATGTCAAAAACGTGTTTTATACATGCAGCAATAACCATTGCCACGTATTGCATAAAGTTACAATATCTTTCTTGTAGTATTACAATATATTACTTGGCAACTGGTTTCCAAAGGAATCTTTTGTGAAAATATAGAATATATTTTTTTTCTGTGTATTTTCAGAGGAGTAATTTAGATAAATAATTCAAGAAAATAATAAAAAAATATATTACAAAAAATTTGACAAGTCAAAGTTGGTGGAGTATGATCACCCTTAATCTTCGAACACTTTTATGTTTTTGCGACGTCTTAGATAAGGGTCACAGTGGTGTCAACAGCCCCAAGGTGGAAAAAAAAGTAACCTCCCGACAGCAACATAACTACCTATACCGTGACATTCGGGGTCTCCAAGACTGAATCGTCTCCCTTACAGGACAACCGCCAACGAGCCAACGAGTAAGGTTCGAGGAGATACTACACACCATTACTTCATGCCCGCAGGCCAGTGAACCCGCGGCATTTCCGGCTCTACAAACCATCCTAGTCTCTTCGCGAATATATAATTACAGAGTAAATTCTCTTTTAACACGAACTCATTACTAGAGATCTCGAAATTCGAGTTATTTTCTTGCTTCAGGTTAGACTCCACGTATCGTTCATAATTAGGGGCGGGCATTTTTTGCGAATAAATCTGAACGCCTATTTTGGCCTTCGAAGCGGCTACAACCCAGAAGCCAAGCAAGTCCAGACTTTGGGTGCGAAAGCCTGCTATCTTTACTTAAAATAATGTGTTCAATTAAAAAAGAGACAAATAATTCAAATTTTCAAAACTGAAACAAACCTGATATACTCGGTTCCTGTTTGTTCAAGCAAAGAGAAAATGCAAGCTTAGAACAGATTAATTTTTGTTTTAAACTGACATTTAAAAACATAAAAGGAACTAAGGAACTGCTACCTTTCTTTTCTTGCCAAACGTATTAAGGCGGATAGATATAAGAAAGAAACCTACAAGTACACTTATAATTTGGGACCGGAAAAATTCACAGTTTCAGTGACCTCTATGATAAACTCCGCAGTTCTTTACATACATGAGCAAATATAACCTGCTCATTGGCGACGACTCGAAAGTTGTATTTTCTGGGTTGCCTGTGTTTGCATAAGTCTTTGGCCCACGGTCTCTTATTGGTCCATAGCATTCTCGATAAACCGTGAAGCAGAAGTATCTATCGCAAATGTAAAAGTATTTGAATTTTTGCCTATCGCGAAATGAATTCGCGATCTTTTCCGGCTTTTCTTCATTATGTTAAGGTGAATTAGTAATGTTACGAAATAATGTTTTTATTTTTTTGTTTTTAAGAAATTGATGACTACTCAACCAAGTTCAACCGATGTATATATTTTTTTCCATCGATCAGTGTTTAGTATAAATTTTTAACTTGGTTCACATTAGTCAAATACTCGTTGCATCAGAAAGTTACTCCTCTCGTTGAGTGGTGTTCCGTGTAAACTTTCCGAAAGCAGCACTGTAACGCTTCACAGCACACTCACAAAGTCATTCCAACGTAGACTAATCCGAACGCAAAGAAAGTCGGCACATAATTAACCTCTGCATGATAACTGCACCCAAGGTAAATTGAATAACGCCATTATTCTTGGAAGTTTGCCGTCTTCTCTTCGCTGACGTAGAAAGTAATCCTCTCAGTCGGCTGTTACATACGTAAGAGTAGTTCTTCAGAAGCGACCTTGCTCTTGAGATGCGCAGCAAACAGCTCGCTGGCAGCTGAAAGCTTCTCCAAACAGCTGGCGTGCACACACGACGTCGACAACAGACCCACTTGTGTGGACTGATGACGCGGCAACAAGACCAGGCGCAGAGGTTTGCGAAAGGGACAAGACGCATGACGTACTGACAAGTATTTTTGGAACAGTTTGTTTTCTATTGTAAACTGCAGATTTTCGTCTCGTCACAACACAGGAAAAAAAAATTGTTCTGTACTTTTTACAAAAGGTTCCTTTGGAAACCTACTGCCAAGAAATAGTTTCCAAAACTACAAGATCGTTATTGTAACTTTGTACAACAAATGGCTATGGTTATTTTGGTTATTTGTACATATATGAAATAAATTTTACGAAAATTTACGCATAATTTTGTATTGTTATTGATGTTTCATTCTAGCATAATTTTTTAACCATGGAAACGATAATCTTATATTCAAAGATTGGACTACATTTTGTTTGATTGTAAATGGATCAGAAATATTAATGTAAAGTTACATATGTTGGTAAACTTGTGCATTTACATGAAAACAACTGTATCACTACAAAATGTGTTCCAGCAGTAATACTGGGTTCCGATTCTTACACGGGCATTTATGCATTGTGTTAACCCAGCACCTCCAATAGTTTAAATTATTTGTAAACCGTTCCCTGAATAGCTTTCGAGCATTAATCGCGCACATTTAAAAAGGACGATACAACAAAATAAAGTCAAATTGTTAGACGTTTAATTATTTTTCCATGGTTAGAAACAAATACTTGAGTGAAAAATCAATTAAAGTATAATATTATGCGCCAATTTTCGTAAGAAATACCTATCAGTACTAACTCGAAAATAGTATTTCATAAATGCAAAAATAACCATGTCCAAGCGTTGTACAAAATCACAATATATTTCTTGTAGTATTAGGTACAAACTATTTCTTGGCAACTGGTTTCCAAAGGAATCTTCTGTAAAAGTACACAATTATATATTTTCCTGTGCACTACACCAACTTGTAGCTGCGGCTTGTCCTGCTGGCCAGTGGCTAGCCAGAGGGGACAGCCGCTCCAGGGATCAGCCCCGGGAATGCTCGCACGCCAATCGAGAGGCTAGGCGTGACCCGGCAGCCGCCAGAGGTCAGCTCTGCCGAGGGAAGGCACGGGGCCTCGTGCTGAGCCCGGCTGCGAGGTTGCAACACTGTGCGGTGTCTCACTCTCGGTCTGTTGCCAGATCGAGACTACCCGGCTTGTCAACATTAAATATATTATTTCGTATACTATCATTAATTTTAGTTTTTTTATTTGATATATTTTTTTACTTTCAAATACCACAAAATTTTGCACATTAACAGTTTTATTATTCAATGCTAAACACCAAATTTAATGTATTTTACAGGAGATACAACGTATTTGTTGTAATCAATCACTATTAATAGAAAGGCATTCAATTTAATTACATAGGTACTATGCTCAAAAAGATCCGATATTTTTAATATTAAGTGCCAAAAAAATTTGTTCGCAAAAACTGTTGAATCCAAGATTGAGTCTTTCAGTAAGCCTACGTATCTTCAGAAGTAGAAATTTTAACAATATCGGATGATGTTATTGATGAAAAACCACACGAAATTTTACTTTCGCAATTCTCAATTCAAATGTACATTTAAAAATACAATGTTTCATATAGCCCGCATTTTTTCTATTATCATTAAATTTTAAACTACCGTCTAAAACATTTGCGCTCTGAGGCGTATTACATCTGGCAACTGAGCTTACCGAAACAAGGACCGTGTTAATGGCAGATATCGTGGACGGGTTTTGAGTCCAGACTTGGGTCTTTTCCGGTACAGGTATTTTTTATACGGGAACGTTGTTGGGGGGGGGGGGGGGGGGTGTTAAATATGAACACCCATTAGACTGCAATAAAGTATGCCCGCGTGCGCCAGTGGTTTCTTCCTTGTGATTGGCGGCCGTCTGTATGAGAGGCCGGGACCATTCAGCACGTATTCGCTCCCGCACAAGACTGATATGATTCGTGTGCAGACAGCATCACTTTCACATATTCAGCAGCCAATGAACAAATAATATCAGCCTCAGTAAACATAGACCTGTAGAGTCCATCCTTAAGGTCATGGGAATTGAGAATTTATTCAGTCCCTGCATATAATGTATCCCATTCAACGTCGCACATATAAAGTGTCCGCCTGGTCGGGCGCACGAGCTCTAGCAGCGCGGGGGCGCTAAGGGCGACTCTGGCTCGCGCAACGCACGCCTCGCAGCCTCTACGGGCCCGGCACAGAACTGGCGCGCAGTGTTCTCGTCGGTAACGCGCCTCTGTGAGACTTGCAGCGGTCACCCTATCACTCTGTGGCGGAATATTAAAGACAGAAGCTCCCTGCACGTCTCTACACCACTTGCAATACTGCCTGTTGAATTAATCATACCTAAAAACTTCCGTGAAAACATCCGTTTTAGCCATCTTTACTGTCCCAAAAATACAACAAAATAACATGGAAGGAAACTTGTATGGAAACATGCAATGGCTTTGTGATGCTATTCGTAATCAGAAGACACTTGTAATAAATCTCGAGCGGTTTGTAAATGGCGCGGTAACACCCGGAGGTCTGCACGACGTTTGGCGACCTAGTCAGGCGACCATCTCGAAACTACTTGCTAGACTTAGACTGACCGGTTCTCGCAGTCAGACCACTTTTCAGTTCTTCCACATAGTTAACGTAAGAATTTTAACTTAAAATTTACGAGCTCAAGTAGACAGAGGTGTGAAAAATTATTACACTTAAAGCAAAACGTTTGATATTTCTGAACTGAAACTTCTTTACTGAGGATACAATTTTTGAGCGTTACAAAAATTCCGATCGCATGGGGGAAATAAATGGGTACGTGGTGGGGGAATCGGTAGAGGAGAAGACGGCCAGGGAGGGGTAGAAATGAATGACGCAGCATACTTTTCACTTGCATACTTGCACATTCACATACTTGCATACTCACATACTTGCACAATTTCACACTCGTATACTGACACATTTGCACACTTACACAATTGGACAATTGCACATTTGCGTATTTGGGTACTTTACACTTCCGTTATTGCATACTAGCGCATTTTCATATTTTCACACACACTTTTACTTGCGCAATAGCATTATTTAGCGCTTGCATACTTGCATGTGTATATATTTTTTGATCTGCTAGCTCAGCCAAAGAGAATTATGTTTTCTATAACTAATAATAAAATAAGAAAGAAGTTTCACTTCAGTCACGCAATATATATATTAGTTTTCCCCACTTTGCACACATTCTAGAATCACTCAGCCATGTATCATTGGCAATTTAACTCAATTCAATTCGTACACACCACTGTTATATTTAATTTGTGGGGGGGGGGGGGGGGAAATCATGCTCTATAGTAGTATAAATGGTTTCATTAATGAAAAACAAAAAAATTTGAGTGCAAAAATTTCCGCGCCTCTATACAGCTCCTCGTGTCGGTATAAAGATTTCCGCTGTGTAAAAGTCTTCACCGGGCGTTGCGCTGCGTGGCGCTGGGTCGAGCCACTCGCGCCTCGCGGTGACTCGCTTGCGGCGAACATCGGCCTGTTATCAGCGCAAATGGCGGCGGGCACAGTCTCAGGGCAAGAGTGTCGCAAGGCTGCCGCACATATACACTATAATTTTTTTTTTTTAATTTTTTGGAAATGGAACAGAAATACGCATTTTAAAGTACAGATAAGTTACGTGGAAATAACTGCATCACTACAAAATAGTGTTCGCAGTACCTAATACTGGGTTCGGAGTACCTATTAAACAAGGCATTTATGTTTAGTGTTTATCCAGTACCTCCAGTAGTTAAAGTTATTTGAAAATTGTTCCCTGAATTGCTATCTAGTTATTATTATTATTATTATTATTATTATTATTATTATTATTATTATTATTATTATTATTAACTGCGTAATTCAATAAACATAAAACAAAATAAAGTCAAATGATTAACTATTCTCTTATATTTTCCATGGTTGAAAAATGTTATGCTTGATTGAAACTTCATTTAAAATATAAAATTATTCGCCAATTTTTGTAATAAATGCTCAGTATTATCTTTAAAAAACATATTTCATGCATGCCAAAATAACCATAGTCATGAGTTGTTCAAAAATAATTTGGCCAGCTTTTTTTTCTTTTTTTCGTGGGCGTATGGACCTTCAAGGCGTGACCAACAACACACAACGATCGTTCAAGTAAACAAACATTTGTAATCTAAACTAACACTACATAATAACGCGAATTTTGTAGGTCCCTACAAGCGCAGAAATTGGTTTTTAGAAATTCTGTTTATGGTTATAGAATAGAGATGTAAACTTCCCATAACTATAGTTATGGACTGGAAAAATTCGTGGTTTCAATGCCCTCTAGACAGACTCCACAATCACCCACACATACCCATTGGCTACTGACTTGTGCGACTTGTGCGACCTGTCAACTGAGATGCTTCCGATTCGATACTTCTTTGATTGAAAGTATTTCCTTGGCTCCTAGTCCTTCAGATAACCTGTCAGCAAATTACAGAAGCAATACGAAGGTGTGTGTGTGTGTGTGTATATAGGTGTGTGTGTAGGTGTGTGTGTGTGTGTGTGTTGGTGGGTTCTAGCATAAAGCGAAATGAATCCGCGAATTTTTTTCTGTCTCTACCTATAGTAAGCCACTATAATTTCACGGATTCTTTTTACTCCAGACTAAACACAACTTGCCTATGTATAATGAAGATATTTTAGAGTGCTTAGTGGTCGGTTGAGTAATCACTTCTTCTCCTTGTTTATAGCTGGTTCAGGATTGTTAAGAACGTGTAAAGAGCATTGTACTGCAATATTAAACGTGAAGCATACGTGGTGTGATTAAAATATACGGTGAATGAATTTCTATAGCAGCAACAGCTGACGCTACAACTACTTGAAGTAATAAGCCTGACAGCATGATCCATTAAGATAATTAGTGTCAAGTTAGAACAAGTTGTGACTTGTCAGTCGGCTTCCAGAGCCGGAAGAGTGAGGTCGTGTTTACCGCGTGTGTCGCACATCATGGATAAAGACACGCGGAAATTTTCTGATTCGTCTGGCTTCAGGGTAGAATTAAAAGTCATGGATGCGCTCCACCCATGTTTGCATTCCCATTATATGATTTCTTAGCGATGACATTTTTATCCTTGTTACTTGGCACTACCTGATTTTCTTACTTCTCTCCTAGCTGAGCATCGTTGTCTCACGGTCGTAGAGGGGCGTGTCCAAATAACTGCGGTACAATCATGAACACAGTGCGAGAGTGTCAAGGTTTGGATTCTCACTTGCGCGAAATTTCTGCATCTCTAATCATGGTTAACATTAAGTTTTGTCTGTGAAATGGAGATTAGAAAACGCTCCGTGCCACCACTCGCTTCTTATCCGCGAGTTTTTGGCCGAATAAATCCACATCCAGACATGCTTCCAGTCATGGGATCAACATTGGGATTGGTGCGCATCGCTAGCCAAGGAGAGTATTTTGCAGGATATTAGATCCAATTGGCCGTAAGCTTCTTACTTTGTAATAAAAAAAATTCGCCGTATATTTTGAACACATTTTACTATACAGTGATCATGGGCCGATTGGGAACCACTTTTTTTTCCAAGCATATAACTTGGCTCAGGGTCACCAAGGTCGTGTCAAGAGCGCTTTAGTACAATCATTATGTCGCAAGTTAGAATGCAAACCTTCACCCTCCGCACTGTGTTCATGATTGGACCGCAGTTATTTGGACACGCCCCTCTACGACCGTGAGCCAACGATGCCCAGCTAGGAGAGAAGTAAGAGAATCAGGTAGAGCCACTTAACAAGGCTAAAAATGTTCTCGCTAAAAAATCATGGGAAAGCATACATTGGTTGAGCATACCTATGACTTTGAATTCTACCCTGAGACCAGATGAATCCCGAATCCGTGATATCTCCGGGTCTCAAACATTCTTCAACGTGAAGAATATGCATGATGTGCTTCGTGTCTTCTTTGTTGCCCAACGAACACGCCAAAGGAACTCGGCTCGACCAGTCGCCGCTCAGAGCGCAGTCTGTCCGCCCCGGGCAGTTCCTCGCCCGCACCGAGGGAATCGTTGGCCTTCGAGCAGAGAGCGCTAGGCCCGGTGGAGGGGGTCCCACATGTCTGCCGGCCTTGTGACGTCACCGCAGGTCGCCATTGTCCCAGTGCTCGTGACCTTCCGTCGCTCCCCGGCCGGTCGCGGCCAGTTGCCAACTGGACACGCGCGCCCAGCGGCTGGCAACCCTGATAGCCCGAGTGGTGTTTCAACTCGACACGACAGACGGCACCGCTACAGCTGGCCAGTTCTTTATTTTATTTTGTAAATTCATAGAAGGCGCTAATACTTATTGTAACTAAATAATAACTGAAAAGTATAATGACGGAAATAAATGTATGGAATAAAAAATAAATAGTAGTAAATATCAGTAATTATTATTTTTTTATCATTGTTTATTAAATGTAGGTTTTTTTACGAAAATGTATTACCACTTGATCACTTCTATAATAACTGAAGGAAATGTAATTATCAGTCAAAATATATTCCATAAAGTAAAGAAGAACGGTTTTTGTAACGAACAAACCCTTTCAGCGTTCTGAAGTTGTATCGGGCATCCTGGCACTAAATAATTATTGAGGCGTCTATTATTATTGATACTCTACTATGCGAGTCTGATAGTTATCTCAAGCCTCTCTTCGGACTTAAAAAAAAACCCGCTCACAATCGATATTTTGAATACATTCTATCGTCACGCACTTTCATTCATGTTACTTTATTTGTACATCCATAGATGGCAGTGTAATCGGCGCTTGTATGCGGGTACAGAAAAACAGCATTAAGTTTCTAGTCGTTCAGATAGAGGGGCGTTGCGCGTGCCAACAAATATTACCTCCAAGGGGAGGGGAAAAAAAAGAACCGAAGGACACTATTACGATTTAATAATTTTCTATAGTTTAGTTTTAAAAGTATGTCTTCGTTAGACCATAGAATACGCGTTATTTTATAGTGCCATATTAGACTATGAAATTGTGCAACGTCAAGTCGATGAAAAGTGTATTTAGCTGCTGCCGAATTTCACGTTCTTAGATTCGGTCAGAATGTTTTTTTCGTGTTTATCATTGATTTATAGACCTTCCGGACGTGTTAAAACAACCTGCGATCAAATAATAAGTAGAGACCAGAAAATTCGCGTTTTTATTTCACGATAAGCTAAAATGTTAATGCATATACCTTTAAGCTGCTTTTGCTATTGGCTCAATGATATTGGTGACGACTATAGGCCAATGAGAAACAATCAACTAGAGAACAAGAAGTATCGAATCACAGGCAAACCAGTCGAGACGACTCACAAGTCAGCAGCCATAAATGGGCTTTATTTGGAAGCGTATCCACAGAACGGTGTAGTCTATTCTGGAGGTTATTGTAACAGATATTTTTTCCAGTCCCTAATGATAAATAGGGGCATGCATATTTCGCGAAAAGATTCCGAGAAAGTTGAAAGTTAAGTCACTGTAGCATCGTCTGTTTTTCGTGATTGGGCGAGTTTCTTTCAGCTACATGTCGATTGTTAACACGCACATATCACAGGAATTCAGTGCGGAAGCAAACGCGTCCTGAGTGGCTCGACCAAGTAAGGCAAACAACTTCTCTCAAACAACTTCTCTCACAGACGGCCGCCAATAACAAGGAAGAAACCGCTGGTGCGGGTATAACTTGTTGCAGTCTAATAGGCGTTAAAAGATTTATTCGCGAAAATGCCTGCCCCTAATGATAAGGGTAATTAATATAAGTGTGGAAACCTTTGTAGTTCAG
Organism: Bacillus rossius redtenbacheri; assembly: GCF_032445375.1. NCBI lineage: Eukaryota > Metazoa > Arthropoda > Insecta > Phasmatodea > Bacillidae > Bacillus > Bacillus rossius. Next base: position 279,012,227 of record NC_086330.1, on the reverse strand, counting down.
GTGGTTGACAAATTACATTTTTTCATGACATCTTCGCCTGCGTGGAATTGCATTACTGGCTCCTAGTATGTGCCCCATTCGGTAGACCTGGGTAACAACCAGTCATCCAAACAGTCCAGATCTTGAACAGAGATCAATAACCGGGAATACTTGTGGTCAGTCAATGGAGCAGCCTCCCTAACGTCAAAGAGCTACCCCCGCCTGGGCGTTCTTATGTGAGGAGCAACGTTAGGCGCCCGAACTCCAGCCTACACCTACTTACTGCACTTGCCCTTACACCCTTCTCGGGCCGGCTGCTCCTTCCAACATCCCAGTTCAAGTTTCATCCAGAGCCTTACATCGGATGCGGGTGGGTGACCCGCAACCAGAAGGAAATACACTCCTTCCACTCGCAATCATGACAGCTGTTAGGGCCCCGGCTGCGACGAGAGGTTGAGGCAACGAAATTACGAGAATTCTGCAGGCAAACAAAAAGTTGAAATGAATAATGAACGCTTGTAACGGACTCCCACTGCTCCTGGCGGGCGAGACACGCCGACGTCTCCGACGAGTCTAGACCGGCTCGGACCACTGACCGCTGGCGAGGTCACTACTACCTGTCAGGCAGCTTCCGCGAGCGACTCATTGTCCCTCCCCTCTCTGCTCTCCCACCCCCTGCTCTACGTTCACACGCCCCTCCTCCGGGCTCCTCCGAAGACCATCCGCTCGTCATCATAGAGCAGCAAGAGAACCATGTCCATGAACAATGTCCCAGTTATAAATTTTAATAGTTTAAACTGCGAGCCTTGTGCAGTTTTTGTTCAAATTCACAAAGAGTAACTCAAGCAGTTTCAGATAAGCGCATGCGCGAGTACTGCTTTGTTGTTTTCTCACTTGTAGCGCCACTCGACGACTCCTGAGCGTAAAGCTTTTTGTTTTCTGCAATTTGCTAAGAGTGAATCTGTAATTTACAGTTCTACGTGAGCTTCGTTTGTAAGAGAGTCCCCGACCGTTGGATTGGTAGTAATGGTCGAGACGTCCGAGCTATTTCATCGCTGGCCTCCACGTTCACCTGACATAAGGCCATGCGATTTTTTTCCCTTTGGGGCTTTATAAAATATTGCGTCTACGGTCCACCGCTACCTGATGATTTGCCAGAGTTGAGACACAGAATTGAAGAGGCTATTGCTTCCATTACTCCGGACGTGTTAACAAAACTGTGGGGATAATTGGACTTTAGGTTGGATGTGTGCCGTATAACCAAAGGTGCACATATTGAACATTTGTAAGAAAAACTAGGTTAGTTTTCGTTCAATTTAATGTACGATATGTTGTAAATAGTCTAAATTAAATTGTTATTTTATAATATACCATTGAAACTAGGACATTATTTTATTGAATCCATGTACTCTAGAAACCAATGCCGAACAGCTCTGTCGAGACAAGACCTTTTCAAAGAACTCATTGTTAGCAAAGTATGTAGCCTTGAAGCACATATACTCATTAAGCATTTTTTAAAGGCTTGATTATATAGGTATATAGGTGAGTTGAGTTTACCCTGGTTTGAAGAGAATCTGCAAAATAATCGTGACTGTACAAGTAACTTAACAGAGTGTTAACACAATAACTTTATATTAGTTAGTAAATAATGTATCAATTGTTTTATCTGACCACAAACACGCTTCACTTCTGTGAGGAAAATTTCAAGCAACTGGAGACTTTTTTTTTACATTAGATCTGTATAGCAATAAATAAATTGCAAAGACAAAGGAAAAATGTGTTTGCTATGATATTGTTAAAGGGTGTAAATCCCGGGAGGGAGTGCAGCTCCCACTCAAACTAAAAATCTTCTCAGTGCAGGGACCCACTTGCGCTTGTTAAATCGTATCTGTGAAACGGGCATTATACTACATGGAATTCCGCCCTCCTCCTCCTCACTCTGCGAACCATACAGATTGCGACCTTGATGTTTTGGCATAGTTCAATAAAAAAAAAAGTCAATACTGCACATATATTTTTCGATTTATTGGTAGAGCCACTATTACTTCGCGAATTCATTGGGCAGACTTGAAGCACATATACATCTATTTTCAAGTTGATCATTGGACAACAATGCTCTGACACGTCCTGGGCCAGTTATAAACAAGGAGAAGAAGTGGTTATCCAATCACGTGTAACAAGCCAAAGATTGGACCTTGTTATAGACCAATGAGCACTCTAAATATAGGGAGTTGGATCTAGCCTGGATTGAAATAAGGCAAATGCTTCTCTTGAAGACATCCAGATATCAACGCACAACCTGCTGGCGAGGACATGCCGTATTGCAGTGTAGTGAGCTGAGACTGTTTCGGTAAAAATTACTCCCCCCCCCCCCCCCAAGTCAGTATAAAACATGAAGGCATGGGAATCAATCTTAAGAAACCCAGTCCTAAAAGAAAGAAAAAACCATATTACCTTGATGTCAGCCAGTGAGTAGACGTAAGGGTGGGGCCATACATTTTCCGCGAAAAGATACAGAGGCTAGCTGAAAGTTAAAACACTGTAGCATCGACTGTTTTGCGTGTTTGGGCGAGTTTATTTCAGGTACATGTCTACTGTCTCATGTCTCTGCACACCAATCACAGTAAGTGCGGAAGCAAACGCGTCCTGAGTGGCTCAGTCATCGACTTCTCTTGCATACAGCCGCCAATCGCAAAGAAGAAACTGTAGTGAGGGTGTTACTTGTTACAGTCTAACAGACGTTCAGAATTTTTTCGCGAAAAATGCCTGCCCCTACGTAAGAGACTTGGTAATGTAGACGGTAGTTGCGTATTGCCTGGGGCGATCAGAATTCGCTGTATATACGTGGTCACAGGTGTCACAGTGATGTGGGGAAACTGGAAAATAAAAAAGCAGGTTCAGTAACCTCTGGGCTAGAATCCAGTTACCAATAGAGACAGGAAAAATTAGCGGATTCATTTTGTGATAGGAGAAAATACGTATTACCTTTAAGCTGCAACTTCTATTGGCTCAATGTTAAACTGGACGACTCTGCGCCAGTGAGAAACCATCAACTAAAGAAGAATCAAATCACAAGCAACCCATTTGAGACGACTCTTAAGTCGGAGGTCAATGAACTGGCTTTATCTGAACGAGTTTACATACAAACGTGTGCTCTATCCTGAAGGTCACTGAAACAGCTAATTTTTCGAGATAATACTGAGTTTTTATTACGGGAATTGGCGCTTAATTTTATGTTTTATTTGATGTTTCATTAGAGCATATTTTTTTAAGTCATGGAGAAAATAATAAAATATTAAAAAAAGACTTTATTTGGTTGTTTCATGCTTATTATGTGCGCAGGTAATACTGGAAAGCTAAACGGGGAACGGTTTATAAATAACTTTAACTGACACCACACAAAGCATAAACGTCCGGGTAAGAATCCGAGCCCAGTATTACTGCGAACACTATTTTGTAGCGATACAGTTTATCCCTTGTAAATGTACAAATTTACAAATATCTGAAATTTTACATGAATATTTATGTTCCATTAACAAAAAAAAAATTACAGTGTGTTTGAGGAATCGAGGATTCGATTGGCCCATCCCTGGCAGAGATGTGTGAATATTCCAGGCCATCGCGAAGCTAAGCCGCGAGTTATGCACGGAGATCTCTCTGAGCGCGGGAACAGGGCGTGGAGTTTCCGGCGCGGTGGTTGGACGGCATGCCACGTCCCCCCGGAGAGGGGATGGGGTGGGGTGTCTGGGATGGCATTGACCTTGGGCGGGACGCAGCGGCTATCACCGAGATGAGGCCGTTTCTCCGCTCCACGACTGTCGTCAGAGCAGTGCCGCGGCCAGGATTCTGTGAAGGAGGGGGGTCCACTAAAACCATTCTATCATTTTTTAATGAGTAATTTTTCTTTAAAGTTGAAATATAAAATAAAATTGTTCATCACAACAAAATCTCAGAATTTTAGGACTTTAACGTTTACACATAGAAATCTAAGTATTTATTTTAGTTCAAGCAAAGAAACTTATTTTTTTTAAAATTTTGGTTTGTATTAATTTTTTTAATTCTTTTGTTAAGTCAATTATTTGTTGATTTAATTAATAAATATGTTTTATTGTTATTAAATATGTGAAACACACATGTTAAATTTTTTGTGCAAACCGGCATTAAATATGGACTACTTGGAAACACAATTCCTGCTGCTTCTGAGTATGAGGAAAGCCGGGTTTAAGGGGAGGAAATACGTTATTGTAGCCGACTAAATATTACAAAAATCCTTCCAAAATAATATCTCAGAAACCTCATGCACATAGCTAAGTTTTTTCGTTTTTTTTCTGCCTTTGCTTGTTCTCCCCCCTCCCCCCCAAAACCCCTTTTAAATCCTGGAAGAGACCACGGACCTGCCCCTGGTCAAGGACGAAGCCAAGGCGAGGTCTGGATCTTCCCTTCCAGGATTTCAAAGGAAAAAAAGCTAAGGCAATAAGAAAATTACGCCAAAATAGCTACACAAGGTTACAAAGAGATTATTTTGGAAGGATTATTATAATCCTAATAATCTTTCATACACACAAGCGGCAGAAATTGTGTGTCCAAGTAGCCTAGTCTGTATTTAATGCCATGTGTTACTGCAAACATTTAACGAATATTTATTACACAAAAAAAAAACACACACCTCGGCATAGTTCAAGGCTTATTCATACTTTTTAGTTAGTGTTTTTATAGGTTAGAGAACGAATAGTTTTCTCTGAGAAATCATTCCAGAAATATGCGAAATCCTTTAAATTTTAGTAAAAAAAAAAGGGTTAGTAAGTTTAGGTAAAAACATTTGTTTTAAATTTTTGTACATGTTCTATGCCATCTTCTACAAGATTATTGCCAGAAATAAGCGAAAATAAAACGTAGTGCATGACCAATTTCCCCCCCCCCCCCCCCCGGCCGACCAAGGCCTGGGCTAGACGAGGGGACAGCAGATGGCCGCGGGTCGGACAAGCAGCGGACATGCCCGGGTGTTTGAGCGGCGCCTCGTCGCAACACCTCGGTCATATTTCCCGCCTCTTACTCTCTTCAGTTCGTCAATGCTGGCGGGAAGTTTGACGTTGCAGTGCACACCTTCTTACTGTAACACATCACTGACTGGCTTCGGAGGTGGAGCGGAACTGACCACCCTACTCTACACAACTCCTGGTTTAGTTGGTCTTCTCGGCGCTGGTTGAGTTTACCAGAGAGCTCGGAGCTGGCGGGAGCATTGTTGGTACATTGTGATTTTTTTTTTTTTTTTTGCAAACGAAACAGAAAAAAATCATGTAAAAGTATTTTTTTTTAAATTTATACATTTACATGAGAACAACTGTATCACTAAAAAATAGTGTTCGGAGAAATACTGGGTTCAGATTCCTACCCTACATTGTGAGGTCCCAGTACATCCAACAATTAAATTTATTTGTAGACCATTCTCTGAACAGCTTACCACAAATAACTGTGCACAAACAAAATCGAGTCCAGTTATTGAATTTTCTGTTGTCTTTTCCATTGTTTTAAAAAAATTGTTTCACTGAACCATGAATTAAAATATAAAATTATCCAACAATACGTAATAAATACTCCGTTATTATCTCGACAAACGTATTTCATATATTCAAAAATAACCATAGCCATGTGTTGTACAAATTTACAACATATATCCTGTATTATTACAAACTATTCTTTGGCAACTGGTTCCCAAAGGAAACTTTTGTAAGAGTACAGAAAATCTTTTTGTTAGGTGGACTTATTGCTTCTTTGCAGTTAGCGAATCACGTGCCGCGCAAAAAAAAAAACAAACATGGCGTGTCCGCTAATCTCGGAAAAGGTCGGGGAGCCGGCCAAATGACGCTCCGCCAGTGACGTGTGACGTCGCCATGTTGGCCGAGGGCTTGGACGTGCTCCCAACTGTCGAGAAGCCGCCTACACCCATTCTCCTTCCGCCTACATCTTTCAGACCCAACCATTTCGCTATGTATTAAAGATCGCATGCTTTCGCGGCCTTTGCCTGGTGTTGTTTGGCTTCTGGGTTGTAGCCGCATCGAAGGCGAAGGTTTTCACCGACATTTCGGTGCAGTTCTTCCTTGCCTTTTATACACTCGCTTGAGAGGGGAGTATTTCCCTATTGGCTGCAGCTGTGGGCCAATCAGAGCTTTCCTTTATTCTGGTTCGCCTGTTGGTTTGGCCAATCGGAGCATGACTTATTTTGTTGGCTGGGGGTGTGCTGGCGAATTAATGGCCTCATCTGTTCCGGTTGGCTGTGGGTATTTGGCCAACTAGAGGTGATCTGTCCATTGATAGATGCAAAGCTAGGCTTTGAGGATTTTTGAAGAGTGTCTCCGATATTCTGCTTAATTTGTATCCATATTCTCTATTTATATTTGATGGGTGTTTTAATATTTCTACCGATCCAAGAATTTGGCAATAATCTCCATCAACACGCTGCCCAAGAGACATCAGCGCATATCAACATCTGGTATTCATGAATAAATATATAAATGTAATGAATACTTAAGGTGTAGTCTCACACGCCATAATGATTTTTAATTTTCTCGTAATTTCTATCATTTAAGGGCTATGTCTGTAAATTTAACACTAAACCTCACTTGCATTGGTTTTTCTTTCACAATTTTTTTTAACAGATATTTACTAAGTTTAATATAATGTATGTAAAATTTCCCACAAGTGTTTTGTTAATGTTATCACCTTTTTTACAAAACTTATTCCACATACAGTAAATATATATTGAAAATAATTTGTGGCAGAACAAGATATGCAAGAGATGTATAGTATTATTTACAGAAATAACCCTAAACAATTATTAATAATGACGAGAAAATAAAAACAATTCAACATCATGTGTGAGACACCACCTTAAGGAGGAAGCACCCTAAGTTATTTTGCTTCTAATATTTCGTGTTTTTTGCACATTATTTTAAATAAGTTCATAAAATAATCACATTTGATTGTTCATTAAACATTTTTTAACAAACATGTCCTCATTAAAAGTTTTTTTTAATGAATTTGGAGGAGTCCTGGAATTTACTGTAGTATACAGTTTTGGAGAAAACCTTCGTCATCAAACTCTTTATTTTTAGAGCACCATTAATAAATAAATAACAACTATGTTTTCCCAAAACTATAGAAAAATGAGTTTTTTCAGAGTTTTGGGAAAACATAATTTTAAATGAATTAATAATGATAGACTATGAATAAAGTGTTTCAAGACAAAATACTAAATGTTAATCCAAAACTTTATTCCACATAATTTTTTACCTTCGTACATGCTAGGTAGGACTGACACAAAAAAAGTCTCTTTAAGTTCATAAAATAACCATTAAATAAGGCCATGTTTAGTAGAACATTTTTTTTTATGAATAATCAAATGTGATGAAATAATGATTTTTTTAAAATCATTAGCAAAATAATGAAATATTGTATCATAATAATTTTGAATACTACCTCGTTCAACATCGGGACTACGAGACTCGGTGAGAGGTGAAGATATGAGGCTAGAGCAGGGAAGATATGAGGATGGAGCAGTGGAGACATGAGGATGGAGCAGTGACGGTGTGAATGAGCGGGAGAAACGGGAGCACACTGTGAACACTCACCCACTCATGGCAACGTCCGCCACGTTGCCCGGCTGAGAAAAAAAAATTCAGTTTCGTCTTGGTCGAAGGCGAGTGAGTGTGGCCCCTTTGTAGTCGGACGAATTGTATACACAGAATAAATGTAGCTCAGACAAAAAATGTTCTGTACTCTCACAAAATATTCCTTTGGAAACCAAGAAATAGTTTGTAATACTACAAGAATGATATTGTAACTTTGCACAACTCATAGGTATGGTTATTTTTGCACATATTAAATACGTTTTTCGAGATAATACTGAGTATTTCTTACGAAAATTGGCGCATAATTTAATATTATAAGTGATATTACATTAAAGCATAATTTTTTTAAACCATGGAAAATATAATCGAATATTCAACAATTGGATTTTATTTTATTGTATCTTGCTTGTTATGTGCTCAGCTAATACTGGGTTACGCTACTGGCGCAGCCGGAAATCTGTGGAGGGCGCGGGAATGTCAGAGCTACTTCAAGAGCTCTCGGAGCGGGCCGGCTATTTCCGTCAACTGTCGCCGCGTGTGGCAGGAGAGGGGCCGCAAGGCCCAAGCACCCAACTCCAGCATGGTTGATTTTTCAGCCCCTCCAGCTCTTCTTACCTGGACCCTTCTTCCTCTTGTCCAGTAGTTACCTGCTTGCTTAATGCATGTTAATTGATCCCCGCATGAACCGGCCCAGGGTTTTCCCTGTGTCTATGCAGGTTTTACCTGGGTCACATTAGCTAGCTTTTAAGCTAGGCGACCAATGGGGCGTCAGTCATGGCGCCAATTGCAGCCATGGCTGGCCAGTAAACCCCAATAGCACACGATGCACGCGCCCTTGTCCTGCATGGTTAAAAACCCGCATGGTAGAGTGTATAGGCTTCGGCCTGAGACACACTTAGGTCCTCCCCTAACCTGGACCCTCCCCTACACACTTAGAATTAACTTAGGCTAGGAAAAAAAAAATTAATTGGCAGGAGAGCAGTGAGGAGAGAAATATGGATCCAGAGAGGGGAGGGGGAGGTACAGAGAAGTATCATTCTACTGCCACTACCGTGCATGCGCGGTGTATTCTCACTCATAACGTGTTTTAGATTCGACAGTTCTCCAAAAAGTTATACTAGTAGTACCAATTACTAAAAGACCGGTATAATTAGCTAATTCATTTCATGACAGGCTAAAAAAAAAATACATTTACCTTTGTGCTACTTTTGCTATTGGCGCACTGTTTGTCTGGAGGCTCTGGGCCAGTAAATAACCGCTCAACTGATGAAGTGTCGAATCACAGGTTACCCGGTTGAGACGTCGTACAATCCCGAGGCAAATGTTCTGGTGTAACATATCCAATTGAATTTTAACGTAATATATTTTTAAAAAAAAAGTAAGCGGTTGAATGTTTTTGAGATGCGAAATTGTACTATAGCCAAAATAATTTTGAAATTACAAAACTTTGATGCAAACTGGATACGCAATAACAATAAGGAACAAATTACCCAATCTGACAACCAACAACAGGTGACATTTCCCCGAATATGTAGAGGACTTTGGAGTCTACACTCTTAGATATCACTGTAAATGTACGGACTTTCCAACGGAGAATTTTTCTCAAATAAAATAAGAGTTCTTAGTAAATTCATATAACTGAATCTTCGGAGAAACTACGTCGTATTTCGTCTTTCACGTTGTCCTTTTTTCGTTCTAAACAAAGGTAAACACACAAGTGGACAAAATAATATATTTCTTACTGTCGACTTAGCAAGTTTTTGAATGTTTTGTTAATATACCAAGAATATTCATGTTCAAATTAAGTGCACTCAGTGTCCAAAACTTCACGAATAAAGTTGTAAATTACGAAGATCAACTAATCATTTATAACCAGCGTTATTCGTAAATTGAAAGTGAAAATTTTGACGTGACAACGTCTAATAAATCGATGAACGCCGCGCCGGCTGCACGCACGAAAAAGTGTCCCGTAACGCTCATTGTCCCGTTACGCCGTGTCCCGTTACGCCGTGTCCCGTTACGCTCATTGTACGCTTGCGCCGCATCTATCTCTCTTCCACTAGATTGGAACAACCATCGATTTGACTTTTTCGAGGCACATTAAACTTGAAACACTCCCATTCGTTTCCTACTTATCCCATCATCGTCATATCCTCACAACCAATTTTTTTATATGTGTAGCAACTTAGCCCTCGGTATACAGTATTTCGTGAGACTAATTTCGTGAATGTAACGGGAAATGTGCAACCACGGTGCTGCCACCTGTGGCGGATGGCGCGAACCAAAGTTCACAAAGCCAAAGGGAAACTTCAGTATTAACTCTGTTCAATGAATTTTAACAAGATGGACAGTCGAAAATCAGGTCCAAATAAGGGGTTTAGTGTGTTTTTTTTCTCAAGTCGTTTTCAACCATGTCGGAGCAGTTTCATAATTCCGTTTAAGATTTCGGTCTGCAAATGGAATGATTCGATAGTCAACGTAACTACTTCGGCAGCGAATTATAACTACGGGTGCGGACACTACGTGTGATTCACATCCAGATATCTGGTTGAAAACACAATTTGGGAATTTATAACGCTCGGCATTATTTTAAAGAATTTTACATTAAATTTTGTGTCCGAAATTTTAATTATAAGTTTATTTGCAACATGAGCACACTTGAATTTACTCGTTACCGGAGTTAGATACTACACATCTCTGGTGACTGAAAGACTCGCTCACTTTTTTTTTCTCGGTTACGTAAATTATGGGCCTGCTTTGGTCGATTTGCGCTAGTGTAAATGAGGGTTATTTCAGACATGTTTTGAAAGCCTTCAGCTTAAGCATAATTAAAAATTTTTCACGTTTCTGTTGATTCAAATATCGAATTGAAATTTTCACAAAACGACGTGTCCCAATATTTTTTTCAAATAATAAGTGCTTCGTTTGTAACTATACTGTAAAAAAGTTATGGTCATTATTCTAATAAATGTGTTAGTACGCATATGCTCTTATCGAAAACGTGAAGCATGTCATTACATCGAAATCCAGTTTTTTTTACGTATTTTTGCTGCTATTCAGATTTTTTTTTTAATTGCCTTCTTACGTAAAACTTGCACCTGTACTTGTTTCTTTTACTGTGGAAATAATGAATCATTCATGAAGTAGTTTCGTGACATCGCGTTCTCCCCCCCCCCCCCCCCCCCCCCGGGGCAAGAAGGCCAAAGAACGATCACAAGGACTTTCACGTCGGCGACGCTAATAACTTCATCCGCGCGAGTTTCGTTGCGGCCGAAGAACATCCCACGAAGGAGACAGCAATTAGCTCAATTTATTAATTTTATTTTTTTTCCTTTCAAGGCTCACCTTTTTTGACGTGACAACGTCTAATAAATAGATGAACGCCGGCTGCACGCACGAAAAAGTGTCCCGTTACGCACATTGTCCCGTTACGCTGTGTCCCGTTACGCTCATTGTACGCTTGCGCCGCATCTATCTCTCTTCCACTCGATTGGAACAACCATCCATTTGACTTTTTCGAGGCACATTAACTTGAAACACTCCCATTCGTTTCCTACTTTTCCTATCATCGTCCTATCCTTAACAGAATAACACAGATTGGAAGAAGTTAAATAGCAAACATGTATAAAGGTTATAGTTAAAAAAATCTGTTCGTTTAAGCAATAAACATATTTGAATTAATGAGTGCAAATAAAAGTAAATTTATCAATTAAATTGTAGATTTCATTTCACTCCTTCTTTGTATCCATACAAAATAGTGATAATTCAATAAAAATAATTCAATTTTATTCATAAAAGTATGCAATCATTTCATCAATGTTTTGTTATGACATTGTCACGTTAAACTATAGTCCGTAAATCGACTTTACAGACAACCAATTTTTTTTTAACAGTGTATCCTGTCCTAGAGGTTACTGAAACAGCGAATATTTGCAGTCCCTACCCGTGACCCAACTGCTCAGTGTTTCTACACTTTTACAAAAGATTGCTTTGGAAACCAATTGCCAAGAAATAGTTTGAAAATGTACAATAACGATATTATAACTTTGTACAACACATGGCTATGGTTATTTTTGCATAAATGAAATACGTTTTTCGATATAATACTGAGTATTTCTTACGAAAATGGGCTCGTCATTTTATATTTTTATTGATGTTTCATTCAAGCATAATTTTTTTAAACCATGGAAAAGAAAAGTGAATATTCAATCATTGGAGTTTATTTTGTTTTATTATGCTTATTAATGTGCGTAGTTAATACTGGAAAGTTATTCAGGTAAAGGTTTACAAAGCACTTTAACTATTGTAGGTAGGCTACTGGGACGCATAAATGCCCGGTTAAGAATCCGAACCCAGTATTACTACGCATAATATTTTGTGTGTTACAATTATTTTCATATAAGTGTACAAATATCTGTAATTATAAATGAATTTTTTTTGTTACATTTACAAAAAAAAAATCAGTTTGTCGGACATTACACTGCCGGCGTTATTGAACGCCCTTTAGCTTGTTTCCAGCTGTTCTGTACCCGGAAGCTGAGCACACTCGCAAACTCCCCTGTTTGGAAGGTCAGGCCGGAAGGACCGTTAGCAATCATGTTTGTGCGTGTGTGTGCGTCCCAGACGTCAACTACTACGCGAGAATGAAATTCGGTATCTGTTGAAACTAGCCGTTTAAACGGAATTTCTCTCCTTAGCTGTTTATTATGTAACATAATAATAACTACGTTGTTAAAAATTTTCTCTTTAAAATTACGGAGTATGTTGGTTACAAATTATCCTGGGATCATCGTAGATATACGGGTATCTTAGTTAAATTACATGTGCTTTGTTCACTTTGAACATAATTCCACAAGAATTATCATTGTATAGTAGCAAAACAATTAAAAACATGTTAACGACTCCTACAAAAATACTCTTGTTTCTTATACGTGTGTTCTTACCCCAGAAACAGAACTCTGAAGTCTAAACACGGCATAGTTTTAACGAAGATCCAGTTATCTTAAATTACGAAGAACTCTTCGTTTATTTGAAGTGAATTCTTCGTCGAAAAGTCCGTGAATCTACTTTAATTTCCAACAGTGTGTACTCCATAAATTGAGGTCCAAGAAAGTAACGTTTAAAATGTCAGCTGTTTGAACCGGAATTATTAATTACAAAGGACAAATATTGGCACCGGTCTACAAGAGAAGTCGTCGCTTACTCGGCCGGGTCAATCAGGACGCGTTTGCTTCTGCGCAGAATTGCTGTGATTGGTATTTAACAGGAGGCGTCTACCTGAATAAAACTCAACCAATAACGAAACACAGGCGACGCTACAGTGTTTTGAAACACAGCTTGTCTGAAAATATCTTTACCACAAATTTATGCCCCCATTAATTATAGATAGAGCCACGGAATTTTCGCGCATTCATTTAGTCGCAAGCTAGAATGCAAACCTCCACACTTTCGCACTGTGTTCATGATTGGACAGCAGTTATTTGGACACGCCCCTCTACGACCGTGAGCCAACGATGTCCAGCTAGGAGAGAAGTAAGCGAATCAGGTAGTGCCAAATAACAAGGATAAAAATGTTCTCGCTAAGAAATCAACCAATGGGAAAGTAAACATGGGTCGAGCACACCTATAACTTTGAATTCTATCCTGAGGCCAGAGAAATCCGCGAAATTTCCGGGACTATAATTGTAGATATGTAATAAGGGACATTCCAAATTCGTGTTAATATTGATACAAGGACCCCAGTGGCGAGCGCCTGCCTGTGGTTGGGGTGCGACGCATGTGGTGCTCATCCCTCCATTACCGCTACACACATAATCCTATTAGCAGTGGCGCTTCGCTACCACCTATTCACCTTCCCCAGCGCTTTCCCATTGAGCCCGGAGATTCTCTGCGTCTCTCGAGGGTTCGGCACGTTCCCAGAGCCCCGTCTGCGCAGAGTGGCAAAACGACGTAACTGGGTTGCCACTGTTGTCGCAGCTTCGAGCGTTAAGTCTGGGATTCCAACGACGTGACAGTTCGGAGGTCCACGAGACATTTCCAGGTCGGGACTCGGCAGGTATTTAATACGGGAGGCCGGCCTGTGGCGAGCAGTGTGAGAGTGACAGAGGCTGATGGTGACACCGGCGGAGCCTCAGAGCGACCTGTGAGAGCAGGGAAGTAAAGAGGGCGGGTGGCCCCTTGGTGAGTGGACGTTGACAACGAGCGATGGGCTTCGTGTGCGGAGATATCTGCATCGGTGACCGAAGCATTCCGGACTGTGTTGTGTGTGCGGCGGACGAGCGAGCAGTGTGAGGCAGTGTGAGGCAGTGTGAGGCAGTGTGAGGCAGTGTGAGGCAGTGTGAGGCAGTGTGAGGCAGTGTGAGGCAGTGTGAGGCAGTGTGAGGCAGTGTACTGGGGCAGAGGTGCGCGGAGAGAGACGAACAGCAGAGAGAGCCACTGCAGAGCCGAGCTCCTGTGGGGAGAGTAAACAGTGGAGTTAATGGAAGAGAGGTTAATTTGTGAACAGGTTAGTAACTGTTTAATTAAGAAATTAAATATTAGCTAATAAATAAAACTCTGGTTTATTAATTGGTCTATACTTTCAGAACCCGTTTTCTCCACTCATAACCATATTTAGCAACAGTCTATAGACTGAAATGTTTCTACACTATAGACCGTCCCACGCTTAGATTGCAGTACACGACTAATGGCGCGCGCTGTTGCCAAATCTCTAACAAATTAACAATTTCAGGAGATGTGTTTCTTTTGAATTCTGATTGCACGAGAAGTAACGTAATTTATAATATTTTATGCAATTATGCTTATAAATTTGTAATAAATATAACGCCACTTTTTCTTTTACTTTAACCTACAACAAGAAACTGTTCACACGCATTCATTGGTACGATTCATACGATAATTATAAAATGAACTTAATAAAGAAATTAAAAATAACAATAAATTTTAGTCACTATCGCTATCGCTGGCCAAAGTTTACCAAAACGTCCGTAATTGCATTGTTCACAATCGTGTTTTTTTCCCTTCTTTTTTTTTTTCAATATTCAAATACTTTCAACACAATCTTGCCTTCCCTCGTAGTCTACCAATGTAGTGTCTTTTTGGTGTTCCACCTTCCATAGTTCACATATATGTAATCCACATCAAAGCAGAAAAGAAAAAATGCATATGTAACGAGTCACGGGACACAACGTGTCGCTTGGCACTAACTGGCAGGCTGGCATCCAGAAATGTGTGTCGAAGGAAATAGCTGAACTAAGGAAGCCTTTATCTTTGAACTTACTTGCAGGTCAGAACTCTACTCCTCCAAACACACGGCCATGTTTCCTTTTACGAATCAGTTTTGGAGCGAGCCTCTATTGCAGCGCGCTCTTGAGCTGACAAGACACGTCTTCACAGCTATGAACACGAAAACTGTTGGAGCAATTGATATGGTGTTGCTGTTAAAAACAAATTACATTCATTGTGAACATCTTTCCGTTTTTGACTCCCATCTAACTTTAACAACTAAAACAATTTGTTGCCGATCAAATTTTTAATAATCATTTTAGGATTTGAAAAAAATATATATATAACGGAAACATGAAGCGTTTTTGCTTAAATTTATTTGGTTACGACGTAAACCATGAATTTTTTAAACAAAAAAACTGGATTGAATATCCTGTATGTTATTTTTTATAGAATGCATTTTAGAATACTTCAAAACAGTTCCCAGTGAGAAAATTAATTTTTTTTTAAATTTTTTCGGCACTTATGTATGCAAAATACCTATACATCAAAATATGCGTGTTTTCATGCTTCACAATGTGCTTAAAATACTTTGTCCAAAAAATAAAATTTAAAATTCGTATGCTATATGGCAACAGCGCACGAAGAAACAAGGAAAGCGCTAACAGCAGTCGGCGTGTGTTAGAGATAGAGAGACCATTTACTTCCACACTGCGATCTAAAAGTGAGATGCTCTATAGAATTTCCCTTTTTGATCACAGGTTATCTGACACACCCGAAAGGACTATAAATATTTCCTAATAAATTTTTTATGAATCATGATAGATTTGAAGGTAAAGTTAAACGTGGCTTTAACCAATGAACACTTGAATTGGATTATATTGTGCATGTGTTTGTAGAGTTCATCCTAGCACCAGAAAATAACGGGATAAAATATATGTCCTTATACTAACATTCTCTAGAGTGAGATATTGCAGTGGTAAAGGCTTGAGCTCACATTCCAAAAATCCAGGTTCTAACTCTACGATTTCTTTGTAAATGGAACATAAATATTCATGTATAATTACAGATATTTGTACATTTGTACATTTATATGAAAATAACTGTATCACTACAAAATAGTGTTCGCCGTCATACTGGGTTCGGATTTTTACCCGGGCATTTATGCTTTGTGTTGTCCCAGTACTTCCAATAGTTAAAGTTAAATGTTAACTGTACCCTGAATAGTTTTACAGTACGTACTTCGTACATTAATAAGCATAATAAAACATAATTAAGTCCAATTATGAATATCGATTATCTTTTCAATGGTTTTAAAAAAATTTTGCTTGAATGACACAAGAATTAAAATATAAAATTATGCGCTAATTTTCGAAAGAAATAAGTACTAGTTATTATTTAAAAACATTTCATATGTGCAAAAATAACCTTAGCCATGTTTTGTACAAAGTTACAATATCTTTATTGTAGTATTACAAATTATTTCTTGGCAGTTGATTTCCAAAGTAATCTTTCATGAAAGTACAGAAAATATTTTTTTTTCTGTATCATTTTACAGCTTTCTGATATTGTTTTATAATTTTTTCCCCAAACAAAATGTACTGATGGTTTAATATAGTCCATCGCCTGTTCAGACCCCACTTTGAATTTGTTGAGCAGTTTTCAAATAGCTTGATTTGTTTTTCCTCAGCTCCATATGTGTCGTGGTTTCTGAGATTTGGTTCATTTAAATACACTTTATTCTGAGTACATATATCCTTTCTTGCGTTGTTAAAAAAATGTCGCCATAATTTTTTCTAAGAACCCTGGTTACAGTTTACCCAGGGAATTTTTTAAAAACACAGATGTATTCGTAATCGAGTTTACTCATTTAAAAACCAACTCTCAAAGTTTATCTTTAAAAAAAACTGTTCAAAACTATTTAATCTCACATGTCCTTCCTTTCACATGCTGTTTTACCTTGTTTATAACGGAAAACAGAACTCACAAGTCAGAATACAGCGTAGTTTATACCATGATCTAGTTGTCTTGAACGCGCATTATTCGTTGAAATGACCGTAAATTCACTGTACTTTCCAACACTGTAGCGACGCTGCCAAAAAAAAAAATCCAAGAGACAGCGTGTGCTGCGACTCGCGAGTGAAAGAGAAGTCAAGTGAACTAACTCGACGGTTCAGAACAGTTGAACAGTTCGACCGATTGTCCCCGATTGCCTTGAAAAACACGTCAACATGTGTCGCACACAGCCGGAAGAACAGATCTGTAGCCTAAAAGATGTTTTACGTAGTTGACTTTGGGTAGGCGCATCTTCATTCCATAGGAAAAATTTCACTATTTTATTTCCTTGTATAGTTATATATGTTACATTTCAAATGCTTTTGAAGTTTTCCTAAACAAATACACAGAAAAAAATCTGTTGTTTTACAAAAGATTCCTTTGCAAACAGTTGCTAAGAAATAGTTTGTAATAATTTAATAACGATATTTAAACTTTGTACAACACATGGTTATGGTTATTTTTGCATATATTAAATACGTTTCTCGAGATAATACTGAGTATTCCTTACGAAAATTGGCTCATAATTCTATATTTTAATTCATGTTTCATTCAAGCATAATTTTTTTATGCCACGGGAAAGATATACTAATATTTGTTTTGTCTCGCTTTGACTTTGTTTTGTTTTATTTTCTTATTAATGTGTGTAGTATTTACTGGAAAGCTATTCAGGGAACGGTTTACAAGTAACTTTAACCGTTTTAAGTTACTGGGACAACACAAAGCATAAATGCCCAGGTAATAATCCAAACCCAGTATTACTCCGAAAACTATTTTGCACGTATACAGTTTTCATGTAAATGTACAAATTTATAATTATGTTTTATTTTACATTAATATTTTTGTTCCATTTACAAAAATACGTTACAATATAATGGGTTCATGGGAATTTCCTCATAGTTAATAGTAATTATAGTAACATGTTTACGAAGTTATTGACAATTTTTCCCAGAATTTAAGCAAGACTCAGGCGGAAGGACGCCATATTGGTTTCAAAAGGTTTCATACCGTAAGGATTTTTTTATTGTTTCGTAATGAAATTCTCTTCTTCGTTAAAGCCAGAGATCACATGTTAAGAGATTTTCAAAGACCATGGCATAGTGTCTACTGGCAATTTTATTTCAGTTGTTGTCATTCCCAGAAATTCAATACTAAACATCAGTGACCCTGCAAGGGAAACTATTTGTAGCAATTAGTCACTATTAACTTCAGGCATTCACCTAATACCACAAGTTATACACTATGCTTTAATTAAGAAAATATTTTTAAAATCAAACGATAGAAACTA
Organism: Bacillus rossius redtenbacheri; assembly: GCF_032445375.1. Taxonomy (NCBI): domain Eukaryota; kingdom Metazoa; phylum Arthropoda; class Insecta; order Phasmatodea; family Bacillidae; genus Bacillus; species Bacillus rossius. Next base: position 278,994,053 of record NC_086330.1, on the reverse strand, counting down.
GTTAATGGTTTTTTTTTTTACTGTTGAAATCCATATGGCGTCTTTTGGTTACTATCTCTACCCCTTAAAGCTAACCTCACAATGATCCGTCTCATCCGTCCGTCCGTCATTTACTTGACATATAATCACATGCTCTGAAAAATTCCATCAGTCCTTCCATCAAATCCTTGCCAAGCTTTACTGTTTGACAGCGGATGAAATTATAACCTCAATCATGTCTGAAAGGCATTGTCTTTATTTAAAAAAAATGTAGTTTGTGTATTAGTTAACCTACTTTCGTATTACATATGTTTTTAACTTGCTTATGAGCAGGTTTTAAGTTTGATGTTTGTAACGAAAATTGTCTGAGAAATGATAACGTAATCATCGGTAACTTGAAAATAAATTTTACAACTATTTAAAGTTTGTTTTATCATTTAAAGCGCTTTTCGTAAATGATTGTGAAATTGGTAAACCTTTACAAGATAATTTTCCTCAAAAATATAAGCCTTAGTAGATGTGGGCAGCATCCAATTAGGAAAATATAATGATGGATGTGCGGATCATTGAGAATCGCTAGGCTAGTTGACGGACGGACGGATGACGGACGGACATGACGGATCATTGTGAGTCCAGGTATTAAGGCACCCATCTGCCCGGGCACACCACGGTGTGCACAGCTTCAGAAGAAACCCCGCGATGCTTGTGGAGTGTGTTTATGAAAAGCATTTTAGAATACGCTGAGGGCGGATGATTAGTTCTGTTTTCGTACGTCGTTTAAAAAACTGTATTTTTAGAAGAGTGAAAATGGTTTGAACTCGTGTTTCCAGAATAATGTTTAGACTTGAAACATGCTACAAAGATTCTTGAAAGCACTCAAGGGACTTGCATTCCGCCTTTATCTCCATTTCTCCGCCATATCGTGTTATGGTCACCGCTCCAATCTCATAGTAACCCAATGCATGACGAGAAGACTGCGCGTCAGTTCAGAGGCTATACCACGCTAGCACACTGTTGAGAAGTCACAGTAAATTAACAGACAGTTTACCAAAGAATTTTCCTGAAATAAATTTGTAATTGTTAATTTTAAATAACTGAATCTTCGTAAAAAAATACTACGCCTTTTTCCAATTTCTGAGTTCCATGCTTGGCTGTGATCAGGAAAAACTGGAAAGTGTTAAGAAAGAAGGGTGTTCCGTCCGCTGTTGTCTTAACAAGTATTCAAATGTTTTTGCTGGTATACTATGATTACTCTTGTGGATTCAGGTTCAATGCAAGTTAATTCATAAACCCGTGAACTTACAAAGATAACCAAATAAATCTACGAATATCACCAGATAATTTGCAACCAGTTCTAATCGTAAAATTAAGATGAAATATTTCAACAGTGCACCAGCGGGCGTCGCACCAACACGAAAACACTGACTAGGCGGGCCTCTCAAGCTCATTGAAGAAGTCTCGGTAGTGAAAGTGCAGACTTCTTGCTTGGCCGCAGAATGAGGCATGAGAATGAGGTCACTAAAGGGGAACACCCCGTTTCACTTTCTCAATCTGCACGAAGCGCGTTCCAGTGTACCTTTTCTGCTGTTTGTCCTCTTTCGCTCTAACCAGAACCCACACGTAGAGACTTTAGGTGACATAATACTCAAACCATACTGTTTTGACTTGAAGAGTAATGATTTATATAGCATGTAGCAACTTTCAGGCGAATTATGGACAATCAGTATCATACTACACTGCGCTCTCATTGGCTTTTTAAATTGCGGAAAAACATATCTCACCACCCATAGGCAATAATAAACAAATTAACACATTGTATGGAAGACTAACAAACGTTCAAATTTTCCAGTGGAATCTAGGTGTCTAAAAGGGACGGGAAAAATTGGTAGATTTATTTTGTAAACCAGTTGCCAGAAATATTTTTTAATACTACAAGAAATATATTATAACTACGTACATCACATGGCTCTGGTTATTTTTACAATCATTTGAAATAATTTTTTTCGATACCACACTAATTATTTCTTACGAAACTTGAGGTATAATATATCATTTTAATTGATGGTTCATTCATTCAAGCATTTTTAAACCATATAAAAGATAATCGAATATAAACATTTTTATTTTGTTGTATTATGATTATTATGTGCCCAGTTAATACTGGAAATATATTCAGGGAACGGTTTACAAATAACTTAACTATTGGAGTTATTGGTACCACACAAAACATAAATACCTGTGTAAGAATCCTAATCCAGCATTACTGCGAATACTATTTTGTAGTGATACAGTTTTTTCCATGTAAATATACAACTAAAAAATATTTGTAAGTTTACATGAATATTCCTATTCCAATTACGAAAAAAATAAATAAAATGCGAGGGCGCAGACCAAATTTACTTGTTTACGAAAAGCGTAGAGGTTTCCTAGTCTGGAATGCATGCACGATTCTACCATGACGTCACACACAATCACTTCAGCTGTGCGGACTGCCTTCTCCGTGGGGGGTTGCGCGTTGCGGGTAGTATTACGTCACAAAAAATGTTTTCAAAATAAACAGTTGTTACTCCTAATTGTTTCAATGAATTAAATTCGCGATGGTTGTAGAACATCAGTCACTTAAACGTAGCCCAAACGCTCGGTGTTACATCTGAAATACTTTCACTATTATTTACAATAAATATTTATGTTCAGCCCCAACTTCAAAGGCTTACACCACCCTTGGGAAGAACTTTAGACTTTAAGTCGAATAGAAGTTTTCAACTTATTTTGTCGTAATGAACCTGCAGCCGAAACTCATCCTGTATATCTCTGCACTACTTAATGACACTACTATCGCTTTGCCTAGCGGATTCTTCAATGTCGGCATGAAACTTTATACACAGTAATAAAATGCCTAAGAAAACTATGCACAAATTTATGTTTCTTTCATGAAACTCAGAGACACCACTATAGATGGTATCCAGCCCCACTTGCCCAAAACAAAATATACTAAAACATATTTTGCACGTCAGAATTACAACAAAGACTAAATCAAATGTAATATGCTCAACACAGTTGTCTAACAATGTATAATTCCTGACCAAACATGCATTTCCCTGACTGTTGTCTCATTTTTCTATTACACAAAATTACTTCGCTATTCCAAGTATTTCACGATGCTGAAGACCTTGAAATTGATCGACTTCAATTAAGTCTCCTGCGCAAAAAGAAGATAGGACAGTGAGGTTCTAAGAAGTTCTTTCGTCAGTGTCGGACGCACTAAAATAGCTCAAGGTAGGCGGGCTGACGTAAGAGTAAGCGTTCCTCAAGCACTTCGTTCAATCTACTTCGTGGAAGTTTCCTTCTATGTATACTATGTGTCATGTAACTTGCCTCGAATTAGACAGTTTTCAAAAGTAGTACACTTTTAGAAAATATAGTAAATTTACGGACTTTTTAACGATGAAATTAACTGAAATAAAGGAAGAGTTCTTCGTAATTTAAGATAGCGGTAAGTTCTTGCTGTTGAGTCAATACATTTTTGAATGTTTTTGTGGTATATCGAAATAATTCTTGGAGATTCGTGTTCAATGCAAGTTAAATCATTACCCGTCAATCAACGAAGATAACCGCAAATTAACGAAGATCCTGGAATTATATATAAGCATTCTTCCTAAAAATTTAAGGTGAAAATTTTTAACAGTGTATCAGTTGTCCCCAAGTGTCATCAGTGAAGAAACAAATAGTCAGTTTACGCGTCCTTTCAACCACATAGTGTTCTTTATGAACAATTTTGACAGTGCAACAGTGTCATTACGATACCTAGACCATGGAACTACTTTTGAGAACTGTTAAAGTAGAGATAAGTCCCATGACTCAGACTTCGCCACTTTATAACTCCTGTAAACTTAGACGTCTCCCAGCGAACCGGGCTCGAATTCAGGCGGAGTCAAACATTAACTATTTCTCGTATTAGGAAAACGCGGCGGAGGTTTCTTTGATCAGAGGGTTTTCACGGGGTACTCCTTTTCCTCCCACGTATTCATTCTACCAATGCTAGGTTTTAAATTCGTCCTCCTCCGTCATTAAAGTACTTTTACAAAAGATTCCTTTGGAAACTTGTCAGGAAATACACGTAAGATATAGTACTTTGTACAACACATGGCTATGGTTATTTTTGCAAACATGAAATACGTTTTTCGAGATAAAACTGAGTATTTGTTATGACGATTGGCGCATAATTTTATATTTTAATCGATGTTTCGTTCAAAAATATATATATTTTTTAAACCATGGAAAAGATAATCGTACATTCAAAATTTTTACTTATTTTGTCATATCATGCTTATTATGTGCGCTGTAAATAGTGGAAAGCTATTCAGGGAAATGTTTACAAAAAACTTAAACTATTGGAGGTACTGGCGCAGCACAAAGCATAAATGCCCGGGTAAGAATCCAAACCCTTGTATAACTGTGAACACTTTTTTTTTATAGTGAAATGTTGTACTCATGTAAATATACAAATTTACAATCATCTGTAATTTTAAATGAATATTTTTGTTCCATTTACAAAAAAAAAAAATTGCCGTGCACTAATTAATTTCCTCGATGTTGAAGATACCCTAAGTCCTAATTAATTCATTAAGTTACAACATTGTCATTCTTACAGCTGTTCCACCTGATAACATAACTGGTCAAAACCTTTTACAAATTAACTAATTCTGGACTTGGAGAAATATTGAGCAAGAATTGAAAAAAAAAAAAACAATAGTTCTGATCAGATTGATTGCACTCGTATGTGAACTGTCTGAATGTTCTGAATATGCTTGCGTACTTTTTTTTTTTTAAGTTTGAAAATATAAGTATCGTTCGTTTTAAAACATTTTAATACGCGCACCATTTTTTCTACCCTTTCCCCGGCTCCAACGGACTGGAAGCTAACGTAGAATATCGATCACAAGAAAACCTTTGTTACAGATGGTAAATTTAACATATCCATTTTATATTTTGTTTGTAAATTATTGTCAGTAAGTCACGTATGAAAATATTAATATTTAATATATAATATAATTTTAATGTCTCAAAGAGTGTAGCTCATAGACAGTATACAGTTTGAATGTATGTCTATGTATATATGTATATACACACATTTATAAAATTGTGCTTTTAAGTAGCAAGAAATTCCCTTAAGCTAAGACAAAAACCAAGGAATTTTTTTTTCATAATACTACAAGTAAACACTTCAATTAAAAGTAAATATTTACAAGCCATACAAGCCACAAGCAGTTTCTACAAGTAATATTACAATTGTGTTTTACAAAGTTCATTGTAACCTTTAACCTACATGGACTTGTTACATGTATAGCAATTTCTACAAGTCTTAACACCAAACTAAAATGTTTCAGAAGTATAATGTTTATGTTTCATGTTTCACTGACACTGCTGAAAATAATACTGATGTCATTCAGGTTAAGAAACGACGCAATATCAGACCGCGGATTAAAATGGACTGTGACAAATTTTGTACGTTACTAGAAGTTCCAAATAAAATCAGCTGCATTAAAAATACTTTTTACATTATTTGTTATATTTATAACTCAATGAGCACTACATGTAAGCAAATATCTACGCAACAAGCTATAAATAAAGAAGTTATGTTACTCATAAAATATATGTAATGAAGAAATAAGTTATGTTATTAATCATGGTTTTTAAAGATTTTTTTAATGTATATGTAATACACGTCAGTTTTTACTGTCAGTAAGGAGTCCTAAGGACAGTGAAAACTTGTATATTTCAGTCCACAAATTCATTTTGTCCTCTATTTGGTAATTTTTTCCTGAGAATGCATTGAGCAATATATTATTGTGTGCTCTAATTTTCTGAAGGAGTGACAGTTGGCTATGAATTTCCGGGTTCTTCAAGCTCACATTTAAATTTTTACATATTACTTGCTGTCTCAACACATATGTTCTCTCCTAACATAAACAATCCTAGCAGACTTGTAAATCATGATTATTTGTGGACCAACTTTTACAAGTCAAGCTATTATTATTGGACATACTTTTACAAGTTAAAATTTTCTAAAAAAAGGTTAAGTAAAACTTTCACCTTTAACTTGTAACGTGGAGACTTGTAGCTTGTAGCGTGTAGACTCGTAGTTTTATGAAATAGGGCCCATACGCGTGGCTTCAGAACAAAATTGCTTTTTTTTTTTTTTTTTTTTTTTTTTTTTCCCCGTGTGTCTAGAGTAAACATGTACCATACAGGAACTCAACCAATTACACAGCTGGTACGGAAATAATTTCGCGAAAAATAAATGCGCACCTAGCGATCATCAGTGCTCTTCAGAAAATATCGGGGATTCGGCTGACGTTAACGGAAACAACGTAGTGACAAGCGAAATTCGTGGGCGTCTGAATGTGGCCATGAAGAGAAGTCGAGGTGACAGACTGGTCCCGGTACGTTTGCGTGCTTGGACAACGCGCGGTTATGATGTTTAATTAAATAAATCGCAGAGAGATTGAAATAAATAACTAAATGCAAGAAAACACCACTATAATTTCGCGCTGTTTACGTTGTCACTTCAATCATAGCTAAGCATTAAAATTTATATATATATAAAATTTGTACGTTTTCAGCCTAATAAATCACAAATTTTTAAGAGGATTGAAAAATTTAGTTTTTTTCCATGTTACAAACAGAACATATTTATGACATTTAATTTTTTTTAATTTACGTGTGTATTAAACTGCGGGATTAACGTTAGTTACTTTCATTGCGCCTGCATACAACCAGATTCAATTCGACTGACGCAAGTCACAAAAATGACGAACCACGATCTCCTTACTGCCCCAGGATGAAAGTTGGCTATCTCGAACAGCAGGCTGAAGTGACGTCACGTGTGACGTGTGTCAATCACATCTCCGAATTGGGAGCAGCACGCTGCAGCGCGTCCAAGGCCCGTCGCATGGTAGACCTTAATTCGTACGTTCTCATTGTAGTTCTAACACTGATACGTGGCAACGTTGGATATCAACTAACGGACGATTCTTTTTGAGGTTAACAACGGGGCTCGTTATTTTAACGTTCAGATGTAGGTCACATTAACTTTTGTGACGTTAAGATAATGTTATGGTAACAGGGACGATGATGGAATTCCAAGATAACGCAAAGAGAGCCAATCAGAGCAGAAACACGATTTTTATTTTCCGGACCGATGCCCTGTTGTACATAATTGTAACGATGGAACTTAGTTAAAATAGTATTTGTTTAAAAGCTTAAATATAATAATGTTAAAAAAGAAATATTTCAATATATGTACCAAATGAAACTAAAAACTTCAGCTATAAACTAGGTGCGGAACTAGGTTTAACTAATGGGTGAAATATTTTGTATATTACAATATCGTGTGTACGAAAGCTGATGTAAATGTATAAAAAAAAGTGCATTTATGTTATAACATAAGAAAAATATGCAGTTTAAATACATATAGTATTCGAACTTATGTGTAAATATTTTTTGTGCACACGATCACTAAACTTGCAATTAATTTCATGCCTTTTCTAGGTCTCTACACATGATACATAACCACGATACTTATGACGTGGCATTCTAACTAGGTATGGGTCCAATCTCAATTTTCTCTAATCCAAATCTAGGTGTCACGGTTTAAAAATAGAATAATGTACAGTAAATTAAAACTATTAACTATGGTTTTGAAACATTCTACCCTTTAAATGTCTGTTTCACAAACTAAGTTTCCATAATCAATAAATATTGTAATTTTATTCAATTAATCAATGTTACAAGTACAATAACTTCGGGAATTCTTAATAGGATAGGTATGAAGAAAAAAAAAATATACGTAGTAAACTTCACAATTAATCAGTATTGAATTTTTTTAATTTAATTTTATTTCATTTTGATATTTTTTCTTCGAAGCGTTTTCCTAGAATATGGAGTCCTTCGAATTTTTAAGGATTTGATGTTATTTTAGGATATGATTTGCTCATCCCTAATTCTACGATTCTTGTTGCAACTGTTTAGTTGTTGTCAGCACACTGCGTTCATCTGTGCTGTGACATTTTTCTGGATAATTACTTCCATGGAATTCTCTGAGCTGTCTATGAATTTGACTTTTGACCTCGGCTGATTTTGGCTTGTTTTTCTGTGTGTTTATGTATTCATATCTTTGTTGATTCTTGAGTTTTCTCCATGAAAAAGCATAAACAATCAATGGCGGATGTCAAAAAAAGGAATGTTTCTAATCTTTTGAATCAATCTTCCTCAACGCAAGAGTCATTCAAAGAACGCATCTAACATCAGTTAACGTAACGATATACATGAAACTTCAATGCGAGACGTCCCTTAAGCCTAGGGAACATTCACAATAACACGCAAACAGAATGAAAACAGCAATGTAGCACACGCACAGCACATAAGTCGAAGCTACATTCGCACACAACACAGCGAGTGGTTCGAAAAATTCCAGCTTTTTTAACTCGTTTATTTTTGTGGAAATTTTCATTTTCAAATGTTGGAAATTGTTCATCTTTTATTATTACCTAAATTGAAGCATTTTGTTTCTCCATTTAGATCTAAACGAATATAAATTATTAATTACAAAGCTTTGCCTCGCAAATAAATACTACGTTTAAATTAGTTTTACTTGTTATATTTCAAATGCACATATCAAAACAATCGCTAGCTACTCTATGCCGCTGACGAAATGTAGGTATGTATTGTATTTTGATTGCACAGAAAAAAATGCTTGTGTCATTTTACAAAAGATTCCGTTGGTAACCAGTTGCCAAGAAATAGTTTGTAAAACTACAAGAAATATATTGTAACTTCGTACAACACACGGTTATAGTTATTTTTGAACATATGAAATACGTTCTTCGAGATAATACTGAGTATTCCTTACGAAAATTGGCATCAAATTTTATATTTGAAATGATAATTAATTTAAAAACACAATATGTTTTAAACTATGGAAAAAATTATCGAATGTTCAACAAATTGACTTTATTCAGTTTTATTATGCTAATTTATGTGCACTGTTAATAATACTGGAAAGCTAGTTACGGAACGGTTCACAAATAACTGTAACTGTCGGAGGTGCTGTGAAAATTCAAAGCATAAATGCCCGGATAACAATCCTAATCCAGTATTAATGCGAACTTTATTTTGTAGTGATACAGCTTTTTCCATGTAAATGGACAAATTTAAAACAAATCTGTAAGTCTACATGAATATATTACAATGTAGTCGCGCACAGAAACGGAGTAAAATAAGTAGTTCGTGAACTTTGTGTGCGCAGTTTGCGTGGTGTTTTCCTGCGCGTGAGCTACTCGCAATGTAGCAGCTTGTACCGTTCCTACCTGCTTGCGTACATTCAACTCCGTGCGCGCGTGTGTGTGTGTGTGTGTGTGCTGTGCGCGTGCTGTGGCGAATGTAGCCCTTTTTTTTTAGCTTGGCCCCTCACCAAATTCTGCATTTAGTTTTACTGAAATAACTAACAGGTTATTCCTGTAAAATAATAGCAGTAGCTCTCTAGGATTGCGGAACTGTTCGTAATTATAATCACTCTGAGTGGCATTATTACAACTCGCAAATGGCTAATGCTGGAACTACAATAGCACTACAAAGGCGACAGGCTTCCAAATTAAAAAAAGTACTTCTATTACCACATCGTCGCAGCCACAAAATTACTAAAATTAAAAAAGAAAATAATTTTTGAATGATGGCTAAACTGATATTTAATGTATTTTTGAGTTTTAGTTTACTATGGTTGTATGCGTGATCTTAAAAATCCGTTCACGTACAATGATATTTTTCTAATAAATATTATTATATATTTTTTGGATAAATCAACTTTATTTTCTCAAACAGGTCACCTAAAACCTACTTGAAAACATTTATGAATGTCGTGATGTAACGTGAGTGGTGATACTTACCATACCACACTTTCCAGCTGTTCCCCCTGCCCCCCTCACTTATTTCTGTGGAAATTTTCAGTTTCAATCGTGGATACGAATTTCGTAACAGTTTGTTTCATAAATACAACTATTGAATTCTACAGTTTTGTTTGTGTTTTTTTTTTTAACTACTAGGAATAATTAACTTCTAAGCATTGCCTCGCAAATAAACACCACGCATACAATTAGTTTCACTATTTATCTTTTTTAAATTTACGTACATATTGAAACAATCGTTATCAGCTCTGTGCCGCTGATGAAGTGCATGCTGAATATCAGTGCCAAGGGGAATATGGAAGAGGGAGAAATACGAGGAAGAGGGGGAGATATATACCCCCTCTACACCCGTCATTATAAAAAAAAACTGTCTTTCCCACCAACAAAAGAAAATAATTTGAAAGAGCAAACAGCAGACCAAGTGATTCTATTCCCACACCCTAAGGGTGTAGCTAGGATTTTATGGGGAGGGGGTGAAGGCATATTGAAGCTATAACAAGAATTCAAATTTGTTAGGCCTGTTTTTGGGGATCTGAGGGGAGTGATATGAAATACCCCCCCCCCCCCCACTACCGCGCACACACACACACACACACATATATATATATATATATATATATATATATATATATATGTCTCCTCCTCCGTTCACAGGAAAGTGGCTGATCCGGTGTGGCTACCCAAGAAAAGTTTTCAAAAGATATTGCTTTAATTCTTGGCTACCTGATGACCTTCACCTGCTTTTTTCTTTAAAAAAGTTACATTTTAAAACTTAACGTGACACTTATGAACTGTAGATCCTTCTTTACACGTGTAATACTGTTTTTTGATTGTGTCCTAATACGTGTTTAAATAGAAGACTACTCTATAATTTTTCTTATTCAGTGGCCATAAATTCGTTTTTCGGAAAAGAATTTATGAGTTGTGTGCCGACAGCAGCTACTGCCTGCACGCGGCGGGACACGTGGTCGCGGCGCCCTCACCTTGTCATCGGTCGTCTCTCCCTGCAGGTTCGGCGCTGGCGTGTGCTCCCGGCGACGGCAGACTACATTCCCGTGGACAGAGGCCTTTGTCTCGCTCCCGCGGTCTCCAGGGAACCCCTCCGACAAGCTCCTTGGTCCGCCGCACAGCACGCGCTCGCCGCTCCACGCCGCTCGCTCGACTGGCCCAGCCGCTCCCGCCTGGCGCTCACCGACCCCCGAGCCGCCCCGGACATGCCCGGACACGCCCGAACCTCGCCGGGTCGCTCGCGCCGCTTCCTGGGAACTCGCGATGATATGTCTGATCCGTCCGTCAATCACGCGGCATCCATCCCAGGGGCTTAGCCAGGGGAGGGGGAGGGGGGTTAGGGGTTCAAACCCACCCCTTAGCACCAAAACCTTAAATAATTTCTTATTCATCACTCAAACAAATTTCATATTAAAGTTAATAAAAATTTTACCATTACAATATTTAATTTTAAGTAACAAAAACTGCTAAAATAGCACTATTTTACACCTTAAAATCCAAATTTTCCCGGCGGAGGACCCTCGGAGCATCCTGCTTTAATAAGGGGGGGGGGGGGGAAAGGGCATGCTTCTTAACACCCCCCATACACAAATCCTGGCTAGGCCACTGATTCATCCAATCATATTTCATCCGTCCGTCCGACAAAACCTTGCCAAGCTTTAAATTCGACGGACTGACGGATGAAATTATAACTTCAAATATGTCTGAAAGGAATTGTGTTTATTCAAAAAAATATATATATTTTTTTTCAGTTTGTTTATTTGCTAAGCTTCTTCCGTATTACGTTCTTAACTTGCCCATGAACACGTTTTGAATTTTATATTTGAAACAATAATTGTCCGAGACACGAAAGTAATAAATAATGCACGTTAACTCAAAAATATTTTAGAGTTTTTTTTTTTTATAATTTATGAGTGCTTAGTGTTCATGATCGTCGGACTGGCAAACCTTTACAAGAGACATTTCCTCGAAAAATAGAACACGCCAAAGTAGTTGTTGGCAGCTTCCGAGTAGGAAAAATATAATGACGTATGTGCGGATCATTGTGAGTCGCTCGGCTTGTTGACGGACTGACGGACGGCGGTCGGACGGGACGGATCATTGTGAGTCCAGCATATGCTTTCAGATATTTAGCAGCTCTATTTGGTAATGTTCCCATCGCCGCAGCGCGCTATTTTGATTCCAGCATTGTATTTACAAGTAGTTTGAAAGTCGCTTATTTAACTTATTCCACATTTAATTTTTGTCAGGAACGACCAGACTTGCGGAAAATTTACTCTGCCAGAAACAAAAGAATGAATTTTTGCAAGAATTTTAACATTTTAATAACGATTATATGTTAATTTATTGAAAATAACTAAACCCCAAACAATCTTCAATTTTAGTTATTATCAACTAGTCGTACAAATGTGACTTTTTTCCCTGCAACTTCTGCCTTCAACTTGTTAAGTAACGATGCGTAGTATGACCCTGTATTTTTTTTTCTTTTTTCCAAGATGATTAAGACAATTCCATGACTATCCTATAAAAAAAATCACCACCACTTTTCCGGCCAAAGAAACAGACTTTGCCCTTTTTTTTTTTTTTTTTTCTTGGAGATGATTCCCCATTTGCAGTTCTTGGTGTCGCAAACGTTCATTGTCACCCAAGCTGGTACGGCCATGTTTGAATTCAGCTGCCCGAAATATCTCTGTGTTTAATGATAGTGAAGAGTCCTTGGAAGGGGTGGGGGATAGATAAAGAACGAGTTTGCGAGAAAAATATATATTATGTAACGGAATTAAACCTGAACAAACTTTAACTTTTACAACAGGGCAAAGGGAGGGGGGGGGGGGAAATCCGAAGATGCACAAACGCGGATTTATTCAAGCGTCTGACTCGGGGTTAGTGAATAGTTGCCTCGCCTCGTGTCACTCCCTCCTCTTATTTCCCCTCCACCGCCCCTCCCAGGGGACGAATGTCGCAACCCGTGGGAATCTAGATCTGGGCTGCCCCGGTCTACTCCCGTGGGCGGGGGGGGGGGGGGGGGGGGGGGGGCGAACAATGTTTTGGGCCCACCAAGGCTTGACGCACCGAGGAAAATGGAATATATTCATGTACGCGCTGACGTCACACCCAGCACACCGATTTAAATGGGTAATTGTTCCTAACTGCGTATCCAGTTTACATCAAAAGCTTTATGATTCAAATTTTCAAAATACGTACAATTGATTTCAGTTTAAGGATGGTTTCAAAGCTCAAAATACATTAAACTGCTTTCTTTATTTAAGTTTTTTTACGTTAAATAAAATTGGATATGTACCACAGTAAAATTGCTCCCGGGAAGAATGCCCTCAAAGTTTTATACACATTTTCCAAATAAAACATATATATATTTTTAATTTACAGCTATGCGTCACAAACCATCCAATTCCTTTCTGTATGTTAGTATTTTATCTATACTAATATTAAAACTGTTCGTGGCAAAACGTCTGTGCATTTGATGAAGTAATGTAAAAACTATTGGAAACTATTTACATTATTGAGAACTCAGATATATAAATTTTAAAATTTTTTTCTGTTCGAGCATCAATCGAAAACTACTTGCCGAATTTTGAAGAACCTCTTATTTTAAAAAGGTCATTGACTCATTGGTTAATTTAAAATCTAGACTATATATAATTACAGAATACTACCTCTAAGGGAGTGAAAAAGGGGATAAATATGGTTTTAAGATAATTATTATATCTCTGAAACTTATTAAGCTAAAGAAAAGATATTAGGTACCAATAATTAACACACGATAATGTCCAACCAAAATTTTTAATTTGGCGAAAATTTAGTTGAAAAAAGGTAAGAATGATTTAAAGATTAATAATTATATAATGTAATTAAGCGTAATAAATAATATTGGGTACCAATTTTGGGTACCATTTTTTTATTTTGCGATTAACCACCCCTAAAGGATTTAAAATGCGTAATTATGTTTTTAAGATGAACAATTATATATAAATGTAATTAAGCATTATAATTAATCGTAATAAATGATATTGGGTACCAATTATAAACATACAGAAAATACCAATACCAGTTTTTATATTTTCCGCAAGTCTAACACTAAGGAGTGAAAAAAGTGTAAGTATGCTTTTAAGACTAAGAATTATATCTCAGAATTAGAATTAGACGTAATAAATTATAATGGGTACCAATAATAAAAATACAGAAATACCAATAACCATTTTATATTTTACAAAAATTTATTTCTAAGAGGTAAAAAAGGGTTCAGTATGTTTTTAATATTAATAATTATATTTCTGAAATAAATTAAGCATGGTAAATTATTTTGGGTACCAATAATAAACATACGATAATTACCAACCAAAATTTTTATCAGTTTGCGAAATTCATGCCCTAAGGTTGGTAAAAATGATAGGCATGTTTTTAAAACAAAAACTAACATTTCACATTTAATTAGAATAAGAAGTTAGTAACTAAAAATATTGGCATCTAGTTACGTATTGGTTTTTTTGCGTTTATTAAAATTAATCTTTAATGGAGTGAAAGTGAAAACGGGGTAGGCCTTCATTTATTTTATAAAATAGTATCTCCGAAATTAATTAAGAGGAAAATTAATTGTAAAATTTAAAATATTTTATCATTATTTAACTTATTTGAAAGATTCCGTCCCTAACGGTTGTAAAAGGTTTAGGTTTGGTTTAAAGGAAAAAATGCATATTTCCAAATCTACTGGATCTAAGGATTAGAAATTAAGAATGAACATTATGTATATAGAGTTACAAATTGTATGTTCTAAGTTTTCTGGATTTTGTCTTTTAAGAGTGTGAAAAGGGATTTAGAAATCTTAGCGTAAATGACGTAAATAATTAATTAAGTAGAGTACTTTTACCATTTTTTTGATATTCCACACATATATCCAAACAAATTAAGGCGAAGGTAAGAATTTGAGCAAAATTAACGTACAATCTACGATTTAATAGCATGTTTAACTTTACCTTTTTTTCTATATTCGACCATAAAACGGGTGAAAAGGCGGTCTTTTTTTATTATAAAAGTCGTATCTCAGAAGCTAATCAAGCAGTATGTATGTTATTTTATAAAAAGTAAGGGGGAGGGTGATTTCCTATATTTCTTTTATGCTTGAGTTTATCTTGCAAGTAAGACGAAAATGAGAAGTATATTGCTAATACAAATACTTGGAAACATTACAAGTTATAAGATTCTCGCAGAGCACGGTAACGTATACCAAACATTATATATATATATATATATATATATATATATATATATGTAGGTATATATAATGTGGGTAATTTACCGTTGTACATTAAATACCAAGAGGGGACCAGACAAAATTATTTTTCCCCTTGCCCTTTGTTCTCTCGACGGCCTTGGCTATAGTTTGTGAAATACAATCACACAAGCGCCAGTCACTAAAACCATTGAATATATAAAACAGACTCATTCATGAAACAAAATACATAAAAAAGAATTCCATTTAATCGTTTACCCTTCCAGTTTTTTTCATCTCCGTCTGTCTTTATTTTCTTTTCTTAGTGGGTGTCTCAAGGCTGCAGACTGTCTGGGCGTTTTTTTTTCCCCCCTTCGTCTTCCCATTCTATTCCTTTTTTGTATTTCCTTTCTCCTCTGTAGTGAACGAACAAAGCTTCCAGTTTACGTCAGCACAATGCTTGCGCGACTCCATTCTCACTGTAACAAATATGTCTTTATCACGCTATACACGGTCTAGACTACTGATATGCAGTGGCGGAGTCTGGATTTTTTTTTTTTTAAAAAAAAGGGGACGTGGTTCCAATGATTTAAAAAAAATTAATACATTATTAGTAAAATGTAATGTTTTTTTTTTTTGCAAACGCAACCGAAATATTCATGCAATATTAAATATATTGGTTATTTGTGCATTTACATTAAAACAACTGTATCACTACAAAATAGTGTTCGCAGTAATACTGGGTTCGGGTACTTAACCGGGCATTTATGCTTTGTGTTGTCCCAGTACCTCCAGTAGTTAAGGGGCCCGCCTACCTGGGCACACATACGGTGTGCAGAGCTTCAGGAAAAACAACGCGATTCCAAAACTACTCAAGATATCCGAGTGGGGCCTATTTACGAATAGCATTTAAGAGTTCGCTGAGGACAGAAAAGTACTTTTAATTTCAGATTAAGTTTTTAAACTGTATTTTTAGAAGCGTTAAAATGCCTAAAACGCGTGTTTCCAGAGTAATTTTTAGGCATAAAACAATCAGTACAGATTCTTGAAAGCACTTAAGGGGCTTGCATAACACCTTTATCTTCATTTTTCCGCCATATAATGTTACGGTCACCGCTCAAATTTCACAGTTATCATGTGACGACGAGACGAATGCGCGCCAGTTCAGAGACTTGCGCTTAGAGGCTATACCACGCTAGAAGCACCAGCGAGCGTCGCGCTTATTATCCCGCCTCACTAACACACATACACCCCTGACGAGGCGGGCCCCTTAAAGTCATTTGTAAAACGTTCCGTGAATAGCTTTCCACTATTAACTGCGTACATTAATAAGAATAATTAAACAAAATAAAGTACAAGTATTAAATATAGAGTCTTTTTTCCCCGTGGTTTAAGAACATTATTCTTGTATGATACATCGATTAAAATATAATATTTTTGCGCCCAATTTCGTAAGAAAAACTCAGTATTATATTCGAAAAACGAATTGAATATATGCAAAAATAATCATAGCCTTGTGTTGTAAAAAATTACAATAGATTTCTTGTAGTATTACCAACAATTTTTTGGCAAATAGTTTTAAAAGTAATCTTTGGAAAAATCACTGCAAATTATTTTCTGAGTAGGCTTATATAGGATAGGAACATTTTTCCTTAGTTGAAACGCACTCCAAACGAGTCCAGTTAGAAATATAAGAATTATGTTTGATTACAATTTATTATGAAAATAAATGTTATCCTTTTGCCCCTCTCTACCTCACAAACCTATCCCATATTCCTGCCATGCAGGAAGACACATGTAGTCAATATCCTTGAAAACAATACACACCTATACGAACTCACACTTTTGTTATTAAATAAACGATATGACATACAAGGATAAGCGTTGAAAGAAGATTTTTTGATAAATGTGTAAATTGATTTCCAGAAGCCTCTATACTAAACAATTGCTATTTTTCTCCTGCAATATTTGCCAAGAACTTTTCCATAAAATTTAATGTTTTGTATTGAATTCTAGAGATTATAAAAATCAATCTACACATTCATAAAATATTTTTTGAAACTACAAAACCCTGCACCAAATATAATTTCACCTATAGTAAAAAAAAAATGACACGAGTTTGAGCTAAATAAGCAGAAAATATAGATTTAAAAAGGTGTCTTCTAAGAGATACGAGTATTTTTTAAATATTGAAACACACAAATCAGTATGAAAGTTTCGTAAATATTTATGTTTTTGTAGTACTTATTTTTACAAGAAATGAGGTTGACATTTGCATACCAGATGCTGTGGGTAAAGTATCGTGGCTCAGTTTATTAGCACGGAGACTAGGACAACAGTTTTGTTGGAAGCTTTTAGCTGCGCCTGTACGAAACCTTCTATCTTGGCACAAAGGCTATTATACACAAAACTTACACCATTCCACCTCTACCAACAAGCGAATAGAAATGAAGATAAAATAAAAAGGAAAAATTCACATACTGTCGCGGAAATTTCTCTTTCATAATTGTGATTGATCTTCTATCCGTAACGTCAAAACTAAAAACAACGTTGCCACATTTCCAAAGAGAATTTTCGTTAATCCGGCACTGTTGATTCCGATACCCGCTTATAGCAGTTTCAAGAATAGTCATTTTAGCTCTCTACCGGAATGAAACCATCGGACCATTCCTTTATAGGAATTATTCCGACAGCGTCAATAATAGAGCCCCTGAATATATCGAAATAGGTTTATCTTAGGGTCTGGAGTCGCACTAAGGATATTATATTTAATTTCAAATCTTAAATGGTTTACCACGAGTTAAAGCCAAAACACAGTTATTTCTTATTTTAAATTTTTTTCGGGTAAATTGATAACTCGAGATACGCTGCCTAACGAATGAAAAAGAGAGTTTAACAACTGTAGAATTCTTTGCCAATTTTTTTCGCCGTGTTTGTTACAACTGTAAATTTTATTTGTTACATATTTACTTTAACATTTTATTCCTTTCTTTGACACAGTCGTGTGAAATGGTTAAAATTTCAGTTTCGAATAAAATTCAGAATAAATTAATTTGATTCCATACTCTGTGTTATTTTTGAGTTAATATCTATACTGTCAGGATTTACCGCGGGTTCGTAAAGGATAGCCCAATTAAAGATTTTTATCACACACAGAATTTTATTTATTTCCACTACTTATGTCACTTACAATTAATCTTCTAAGATGGCAAATAATTAACTTCACTTAAAGAAATGTTTATCCCCGGTCACTCGTATTCACACTCCGCACACCTCGCTGGGCCGCACCTCTGGCGCAACTCTTGCCGTAGCACCCCTCGCGGACCAACGTCGCCACACTCCGCCGCCGCAGACGCACTTCCTCTTCACCGAGATCCAACTCGAATCCTCGCTCGCAACTTCCTCTGGGACTCCGCCGCGCCCGCGACTCTATCGCCCAGAAACTCCGCCGCGGGACAACTCCCGACTCCACTGAACTCACTCACTCCCTGCCTTGGAACCTTAGTCCAAGGACTTCGCCACTCTGCCGCACCCGCGGCCCTATCACCGGATCTCTCACTCAGTCTCAGACTGACTCGAAGGTCGGCCCCATCTCCTTATATAGCCCTTGGGTTCCCGTCCAGAACAATCGGGAATGTCTCCGAGATATCGTGTGACCTTCGCCGTCGAAATGCCCAGAAATGCGTCGTGAGTCCTGTCGAAAGACGCGGCGGCTGCTCAAAGAACGCCGATAAACGCAACAAGCATCGGGTTCCCACAAAACGCGCCGATAAACATGTCTGAGTCCTTTTATGTCGCAGTGCGGCCTCTTTTAAGTAACTCAGGTAAGGCAGGAGCGCGCTGCGAAGGTCAGGATGTGGCGAGATAGTATGACACGAGATACCAGGTGGAGGATACGGGTGGAAGGGGGCGCAGAGAGGCCGAACGAGCGCGGCGACGCCAAGCACTGCAGCCAAGCGCAATTGTAACAACACTAATACTATAAAGCTGAAGAGTTTGTTTGTTTGTTTGAACGCGCTAATCTCAGGAACCACTGGTCCGATTTGAAGAATTCTTTCAGTGGTGGATAGTACATTTATCGAGGAAGGCTATAGGCTATATTATATTATCAATAACATTAGGGATCCTTACTAAAAGTCCAATTTAGAATCAAATGTGTTGGAGGGGGTTAGATACAACATGCAGTACACGTACGAAGTGTGTGTTGACAATGCGGCAGGCGCTAGAAGTTTATATCCTATTGCCTATTAACATTGTTGGCATGCACTAGATGCCTTATCATTCTTAATTTTCCCATACAAGTAAAAAACACTCGTGTGATATTAACAACGAAGCAAGCAGTACCCTCATAAGAGTTCAATTAGTATTTAAATAATTTTTATCACTTTAAATCGCAAACCTAAACTATTGTTTTTTTCCTCTCTCCGTGTTTGATTTGTTTTTTTCTTGCCCTTTTTTTCAAGTATATATTGTCACGATTTACCGCGGGTTCGTAAAGGATAGCCTAATTAAAGATTTTTATCACACACACAGTTTTATTTATTACCACTACTTGTCACTTACAAATAATCTTCTAAATTGGCAGATAATAAATTACACTTAAAGAAATGTCAATTCCCCAGTCACTCGTTTCACACTCCTCACACCTCGCTGGGCCGCACTTCCGGCGCAACTCTCGTCGCAGCACCCCTCGTGGGTCCTGCCGCGGGACTCCGTCGCCGCACTCCGCCGCCGCCGTCACACATTTCGCCGAGATCCCACACGACGACTCGCTCGCCACTTCACTCGGGACTCCGCCGCGCCCACGACTCTATCGCCCGGAAACTCCCGACTCCACTGAACTCACTCACTCCCTGCCCTGGAACCTTCGTCCAAGGACTTCGCCACTCTGCCGCACCCGCGGCACTGTCGCCCGGAAACTCCGCCGCGGGAGAATTCCCCACTGAACTCAACTCGAAGGTCGGCCCAACCTCCTTATATAGCCCTTGGGTTCTCGTCCAGAACAATCGGACATGTCTCCGAGATATCGCGCGACCTTCGCTGTCGAAATGCCCAGAAATGCATCATAAGTCCTCGAAGGACGCGGCGGCTACTCAAAGAACGCCGATGAATGCAACAAGCATCGGGTTCCCACAAAACGCGCCGATAAACATGTCTGAGTCCTTTTATGCCGCAGTGCGGCCTCTTTTACATAACTCGATCTGAGGCAGGTGCACGCTGCGAAGGTCAGGATGTTGCGAGATAGTATGGTACGAGATAACAGGGAGAGAATGCGGGTGGAAGGGGGCACAGACAGGCCGAACGAGCGCGGTGACGCCAAGCACTGCAGCCAAGCCGATCATAACATTGCCCCCTCCTTAAACCTGTTCGTCCCGAACAGGTAATACATCTCCTCGTGGAGGTCCCCATGCTACTCGAAGTTAAGGCCTCCTGCCTTTCCTCCATCGCGGGCTGTACAGTCTCACCAGATAACCCTCTCTCTCATTAGATGTAGCTTCTCTTGTCACCCGGCGACACTTCTGCGTCGCAGATGCCCCATGTCGTTCAGCCAGCTGCCCGAGACGGGCTGACCAATGCCTTGGACGGACCCGATACTCTTGAGTGCATTGCTTATTGCCTTCCAACAGTTTCCTTGTATCTTCCCTTTTCTCTCCATTTCTTCTCTCGCAGCTACTTGTTCGCACAGCATTTCTTCCCGGCTCTGCCTCGTCTCTTCTTGGTTCCTCATTCCCTCTTCGTTCTTCTGAATATCTTCTGGACTGCACTCAGTTACTCCTTGCACCATCTTCATCACTCTTTGTGTTCTCATTGTCTCTTCTCGGTCTTCCTTCCCCTGTTCTTGGTCTTTCTTCATCTCTTCTTGGTCTTCCTGCATCTCTTCTTGGTATTTCTTCGTTTCTTCTTTGCGCTTCTCTATATATTTTTGACTCATGTTCATCATTTCTCGGCTCTTCTTCAGTTCTTCTTGGCATTTTACCCTCTCTGGTTTATCTTCATTTCTTCTTGTTCAATATTCCACACTTTGTAACCCATCTTCACTACTTCTGTGCTTTTCTTCAGCTCTTCTTCGCTGTTCTCTTCAGTTTTTTCTTCTTGGCTGGTCTCATCTTAGCTGGTCTCATATTGGCTGGTCTTCTCTTCGCTGATCTCCTCTTCGCTGGTCTCCTCTTGGCTCGTTACCTCTTGGCTAGTCTCCTCTTGGCTAGTCTCCTTTTGGCTAGTCTCATCTTGGTTGGTCTTCTCTTCGCCGGTCTTCTCTTCGCTGGTCTTATCTTCGCTGTTCCTCTCTTCTCTGTTATTCTCTTTTCTGTTCTCTTCTAGACTTATCTTCACTTAGGTCTTCATTTCATTATTTACTTCTTCCTGGCCATTCTTCATTTCATTCTGATCCTTCTTCATTTCCTCTAGGCTATTGTTTGACCCGCTCTTCATTTCTTCATGATGGTCCTTACTTTCATTATTTTCAC
The DNA here is from genome assembly GCF_032445375.1 of Bacillus rossius redtenbacheri. Lineage (NCBI taxonomy): Eukaryota > Metazoa > Arthropoda > Insecta > Phasmatodea > Bacillidae > Bacillus > Bacillus rossius. Next base: position 278,972,409 of record NC_086330.1, on the reverse strand, counting down.
TCTTCAATTCTTTCGCAGAGTTCTTCATATTCCATGCCCTCATTTCATTCACCATTTCTTCCAGGAGAACCCTTATCTTCCTGATATCTTCTACACTTAACTCTTCAGCAGCCATCTCTCTAAAGCAATTACTAATTAAACAACCTAAATAATTATGTATTTCTATTACTGTTATTAATTTTGAATGACCTTGACTAAATTTCTAATTAATCCAACTGTAACTCTCTTACATTCAAAATTAACACTATCTACAGTTTACTCAAACTAACACTAGAAATTCTAATTTCAATAAAAATTCTAAACACTAACTTTATTCTCGAAAAACTAAATTATATTTCTTAACTGAATCCTAAATCTATTAATTAGGGCTATCTCACTTCTGACACCAAAATGTTACAATTTACCGCAGGTTCGTAAAGGATAGCCCAATTAAAGATTTTTATCACACATACAGTTTTATTTATTACCACTACTTGTCACTTACAAATAATCTTCTAAATTGGCAGATAAAAAATTACACTTAAAGAAATATCAATTCCCCAGTTACTCGTTTCACACTCCGCACACCTCGCTGGGCCGCACTTCCGGCGCATCTCTCGTCGCAACACCCCTCGTGGGTCTCCGCCGCGGGACTCCGTCGCCGCACTCCGCCGCCGCCGTCACACCGTTCGCCGAGATCCCACACGACGACTCGCTCGCCACTTCACTCGGGACTGCGCCGCGCCCGCGAATCTATCGCTCGGAAACTCCCGACTCCACTGAACTCACTCACTCCCTGCCCTGGAACCTTCGTCCAAGGACTTCGCCACTCTGCCGCACCCGTGGCACTATCGCCCGGAAACTCCGCCGTGGGAGAACTCCCCACTGAACAAAACTCGAAGGTCGGCCCAACCTCCTTATATAGCCCTTGGGTTCCCGTCCAGAACAATCGGGCATGTCTCCGAGATATCGCGCGACCTTCACTGTCGAAATGCCCAGAAACGCGTCGTGAGTACTCAAAGGACGCGGCGGCTCCTCAAAGAACGCCGATAAACGCAACAAGCATCGGGTTCCCACAAAACGCGCCGATAAACATGTCTGAGTCCTTTTATGCTGCAGTGCGGCCTCTTTTACGTAACTCGATCTGAGGCAGGTGCGTGCTGCGAAGGTCAGGATGTTGCGAGATAGTATGGCACGAGATACCAGGGAGAGGATGCGGGTGGAAGGGGGCGCAGACAGGCCGAACGAGCTTGGTGACGCCAAGCACTGCAGCCAAGCGCGATCGTAAGAATATTTTACAGACTGGAAACTTCACAGTAATGTTCCTTATGTTACGCAGGATGACATTTTCCGAAAATTAGATCCCATGGGTGGTTAAAATCAAGCAACAGTGGGTACTTTGTCTGCATGAGAACAGGATTTTGCATTGTTCATGTCTGCTGCGTCTCCAAAGCAACGGGCATCGCGCGGCAGTGGCGTACCCACAAGGAGGGGTATGTATAATGAGCGGCGCAAGAGTGATCTACCTGTAGACTGCCATAACGAAGTACAGGTACATCAGTTGTATGTGCGTGCACGAGTCGGGAAACCATCGGTGCTATTCATTTTCTCTCCGGTACATTATACAGCATTGTAATAAATTTTCACTGAATTTTTTTTATTTACCATTTCTGTAAATGGGAGATGTGGCTTAATTTTTTTCCAGTAGTATAGCCGTGTGAAGCCGGGTCGGGCAGCTAGTATAATAATAAAAGAGAGTGTTTTTCTGTATAACGAGCAGTATGAAAGTGTTTTGCCTGTAGATTTCTGTAGCGAAGCACGGATAGGTGTATTAGCTAGTTTATTATATACATAACGTGATCTTAACTCACTATAATTTTTAAAAGAATAACATTTCTTAAGATATGAGTGTAATTCTAAAAGTAAAGAGCGCTGTTTCTCTAGATACTCTATTTAAGATGATGAAACAAATTTTATTTTACTACACATAAGATAACTTAGCTATTTTTCTACGTAGTCGCCATTCAAATTTAAACATTTGTCGTAGCATATCATCGGTTTTTGCTAAGGCTTCTGCATACTCAGTTACCGCCAAGTTGTTGAACTCATAGTCTTCTTTCAGTTCATTGTCACTTCCATCTATAGTGAAACATCCATCCTGTTGAATTTTTTTCCTCAAAATCTTGATTCGAGATGGTCAGTCACATCTAAAGGTCAGCCCGAGCGTTCTTTATGTTGAATATTCGTTCGCCCGCCATTAAACATGATGCAACATTTTCTGAATGCAGCCACATTCATCACATTACATTAACCTCGGTTATCTATCTGTAAATTTCGATAAGCCACATTTAGGAGGTATAACAATTTCAACTGCATGACTCTTCGCACAAAAACCGTCTTCACTTTTAGAATGACGCTCGTACATTAGAAAAAACAATAGTCGAAATTTAGTTAAAGCTTGGCTTATATTGTTGTTTTATAGACATTTGTTTTCTTTAGAATTTTCAGGGTGAGGGTCCGGAGTAGGGGGAGCACGCCGGTTCTGTTACACTATAAACAAAGGGACAGGTGTTTGTCTGAGCACGTGGGGGGTGGGGGGCGAGGCACCACGTGGTCGGGTGGGCGTTGCCGGGAGCCACGTGGAGGGGTCCGCAGGGGGTTGTTGACGTCACGTGGAGGGGTGTGTGTGTATGTTTCTAAATGAGGAAGGTAGGTAGCGCTAGTGTCGCGCGCTGGAAATATTTTTACAAGTCTAAAAATGTGAGGGGGGGCGGCAGTTGGATTCGAACCTTCGTTTCTGGGTCGTTAGTCCGTCACGCTAACCACAGGACCACGAGACCATGTTGGAGAAAAATAATTTCAGATGTAGTATATATGCTTATAAAATATTTTTTTAAAGAGAAGGTATATTTTTTATAGTGCTAAGCGGGAAATTTAAAAAAAAATATATAGTGTCGGCTGCTATGAGGCCGCCATGTTTATTTTTTTATAGTGGTAAGCGGTAAATTTAAACGATGCGCATCGGCTGCTATGCGGCCGCCATGTTTATTTTTTTATAGCGCTAGTCGGCAAATTTAAACGGCGGGAAAATTAAAAAAATATATAGTGTCGGCTGCTAGTCGGCCGCCATGTTTATTTTTTTATAGTGCTAAGCGGGAAATTTAAAAACGGGCCGGCCACCATGTTTATTTCAACATTGGAAAAAAATAATAATTTCGACTGCTAGGAAGTAACCAGAACAGCCAACTTTGAAAAAAAAATTAAATAATATTATATGTATGACAATCGATTGCTGAAAGTCGCCATCTTGTAGTACAGCATACCAGGCCGCCATCTTGTAGCATAGCACACCAGGCCGCCATCTTGTAGCACAGCATACCAGGCAGCCATCTTTTTTTCTTCCCCATTTATAGTCATTGTTTTTTCATTTCTCAAGTTTGAATATAAAAAAAGTATTATTTTGTCAGTCACTACTCTATGACTATAGTAGTAGTAGTAGTAGTAGTGGTAGTAGTTGCCAAATTTTGAAAACACACACTGAAGTGTAGCCATGTTTTCTTATAGTACTAGACCAGTATAGTCATAGTATGCTTAATTTGGTGTGTAGCATGTCTATCTATAATAATAAATAAAAATAGCTATACGCATTACTTATGCTTATAGCGTGTTAGTAAAAAATAATTATACTTTACGTATTTCAGCGAATTCAAACACCGTGTTTTTTATTATGTGTTAAAGACATAATGTTCTCTTGTAGTGTGTATTGTGGAAATGAAATATACAGTAGTATTAATTACTTAAAAATATAATATTATTAATAATATATCACCAATTTTATTTTAAAAAAAAAGTATTCTTATTATGTCACTTGTCATTTAAAAGAAAATGTATTGTGCATTTATAGGCATTCTATATATTTAAAAAAAATAATAATATTTTTCCCAAGGGGTTGGAGCCGCAGACGATGATGGCGCGTACTCCCTCGCAGTTACCACCCCTTTTCCTTCCTCCCCCATTGTCATTTTTTTAAATAATTACCCAGACACTGGCGCCCGCATAGGGAAGCCGCTCGCAGAGGGGTGGGGGTTGCAGCCGCAGAGAACTGTTTACAAATGTAATTTCTTCCAAAGTATAATATATATTTCCCCAACACTTAAAAAAAATATTATGTCTACCAGGTGTGTTAGTTACCTGTACCTGTCATTTGATTAATACCAGGTAAAAGTAACTTGTAGTAATAATATTTTGCCATAGTCTTGTTTACGTAATGTTTCTGTTAAACTATAATGTATGTATATATTTTTTTCTCACAGCATTTTTTTACGGGTAGTGCATTGCTACAAAATTATATAAAATATTGCGTGTATTTTTCCAAACAAAACGACTTTTAAACTTTAACACCAGTCTACCATGACCGCATAGTTCTTTACACGTATTACCAATTTTCTGCATACTAAGTTACCAGCCACAAGTAACACATAATGGATATTGAAATAATGTAGTCAACACAACGATATTACTTAGAAAAAAAATTATTTATTATCCCCTCCCCTACCCCACTGGACGTCCATAGCCATCAGCTTGGCCACGACTTTGCCGCTAGGCAGAGCCGGCACCTGCTGGTTTGTAGCAGGTAGCCGGAACCCTCTTTTTTCGTCGGCTGTTAGCGGCCGACCCCAGGGACATGTCCCAGAGGGGCCCGCCACCAACAGCAGCGGCGAAGTCTTGGCCGGCGGTGTTGGAGGAGGAGGGGGAGACAACGGCCCTTCCAGCAGGTCTTCTGCAAAGAAGGCCGCCGCAATGTCGGCTGTAATACTGGTCCCCTCCTCCACCTCTTCCTCGAAGAAAGAGGCCGCCAACTCTGATGGGATCCGTTCCATTGTCTGGGGTTGGGGATATCTGTAGAACGTCACACAAATTTCAGGCATCCTATCAAGAGGACGATTTATATAAATTAAAAAAAAACAGGGGAATATTTTATTTTTACATTTAATCAGGATAGATTGAATATACTTTGATAGGCAACTTGAAACAAACTTTTATTTTTTACATTTAATCAGGATATATTGAATATTCGTGATGCTGCAACTTGAAACAAACTAGTATTGTTTACGTTAAATCAGGATAGATTGAATATTCGTGACGCTGCAACTTGAAACAAACTTTTATTTTTTAACATTTAATCAGAATAGATTGAAAATTCGTGACGCTGCAACTTGAAACAAACTAGAATTTTTTTCATTTAATCGGGATAGATTGAATATTCGTGACGCTGAAACTTGAAACAAAATATTATTTTTACGTTGAATCATGATACATTGAATATACTTTGAGAGACAACTTGAAACAAACTAGTATTTTTTTTAAAGTTAATTCAGCTTAGCATGTATAATATGCAAGCTTTCATGGTAACAGGGAATATTTTTTTTCAAACATCTCTACACATTTTTCTTTAACATACCGACGGTTTTTCTCTTCACATGCATAATGGAAAGGATCATGGCGCAGCACGGTGGGGGGAGGTGAACACACCCCTCTCAGGATAAGTGTTTTTTTCTTTTGTGTGTGGGGGGAGGCGGAAGAAGCGCTGTTGTTTGCCTTCAACCCCCTCTCCCCATACACACACACATGTATATATACTTGAAGCCCCTCCGAGCAGGGGAGGAGTGGTGAGCACTGTTGTGTTCCTGCAACCACTGCTCGGAGGTTACATCAGCAGTGTTCGTCTCACTGGTGAACGTAATCAGAGGAAAAATGGAAATATGTACAATTATTAGGAGGGATCGGGCGAGGCACGAGTTTTAGAAGGACACAGATCTTTATGCCCCCAAGGATATGTGCTGACACCGTCTTCAGAAAGCCAATGCTTATCGTCTCCTGAAGACAGTGCTACCTGATTCACTTGCTCCGTAAACACGGCATGGCCTCGCGAACGGAAATGGTATTGACTGCCTAGAATCTGGGAATTTTTAAGCAAGAAATCCAGGTAATGAGGGAACAGAAGTGATCGGATTACATTGGCCTTAACTCCTTTAGCTTTACGCATACAAGAACCATCCTCCATCTTGTATGCGTAGAGTTTCGGGCGAAGACCCACGTATTCCGTAATGATCTTGCCAGCGGCTTCATCTTTCATCACCCCTGTTACACCCTTGTTGACTAAGGGGAAGCGTTGATCATTACCTGGTGCATAATTTGATGTGTCGAAACGTGAAGCTAAGTCGGGTCGAATGGAATCATAAATGTTATCACACTGAACATGGTAAATCAACGAATCAGTGTCCGAGTACAAGAGATGCAGAGACAGTGGAGGGAATTTTTTTTGCATGTTGTTATAATGAAAGTCGTATAAAATCAATTTTGACAAATCTAAAATGGCGACACCTGTGTACAAAGGTTTATCGAAGGTTATCGAACCTTTCTGCAACTCTATGAGAACTAGATTTTCATCGACGATTTGCCGAGCCTTGAATGTCGGACGACCAATCAGCTCGGCTGCCCCATAAATAGTTTCGTAACAAGAAGCGATGCGAATGTCTCTGTGTTTTCTAGGATCCTCTAAACTTTTACCATATACTGCATTCGAAAGTAACTTAAAAAACGATTTTTCGAAGGGATTCGCAGCCTGGGCACGACGCTCAGCATTAAAGGTTATGTAATCTTTCATCCAGGCCGCCTGTTCAAACCGCAGCACGCGGTGAACCTGGCCGATGACCGCCCCATACCGAACCTAGTGCCGCAGTGTTTTAGCATGGACAACATAATTATTAAGTGGCACGAGAGTTAACAATAATTTACTCATTCGCCCGTTTGGCGGTACGCCATTCACAGGGGCCAGAGGCAGATCTGATAGGCGGTCGTGACAATCATCGGGAAAGGTCAAATCCACTTCCGCGAAATATGATGTATCGCCATCTATGTCAATGGCGTTGAAATCCCAACTCGCATACTCATCCCTGGGAACCCACTCAAATTTGCCCACAGGAAGTTTATCTAACATTGTGTTAGGATACAAAGCGTTTACATCGAAATAGCAGATGTGCGAAGATGGAAGGCTCGGGTCGTGAGTGGACATGTGAAAATTATTGGCTTTCGCGTGACGTCGACTTACGTTTGTTATACCTCCACGAACAGCTGACTCTAGGAAGAGGTATAAATCTGGGTCGGTTATCAGCTCAAGATGCACACTGGTTTTAAATAAATTGCATCCCATGCGAGCGAGGGAGCGGTAATGTAATGGGCAAGATCTAATGAATAATTTTGTAAGCAAATGAAACGAAACGACTCGAATATGTCGGCCAGAAAACAAGTATCCACCTTAAGATAACTAAGTGCGTACTCTTTCAATGTGGCACAATGGAAGATATCCCAAGTATTTTGAGCATGAGTATAGTCCAGATCACTCACGTCCGTGCCACTCAGTACGTTATGGAACAATTCCTTAGGGGGTAGCGAGGCAGTCTGCAATTGTTCACTAGATTTAACAAAATCATAGGGAAACACACCTTTACGAGTAGCTAACTGAAACTGTGCGTCATCTGGAAACATTGAACGGGTGACTTTCAATTTATCTGGCGTGAGATTGCCAGCGAGAGTTTCCAGAGATGAATTTTAAAAGTTAAGTGAATCTATGAATCTAAGACGCACAGTGCGCATGCCTCCTTGCGCATTATCTGAAATGGGTATGTATTTTGTAATGCACTTGTAGCTCTCCATTGTAACTCCAAGGACTTTGACACTGCCGGGGTTCTCCACAACGAAGGAGCCGTCCGACTTTGCAATCCGCCGCGAAACTAAATGTTGCATTAAAAAGTGGGCATCGTAATTTTGCAAATTATGAAAATCGGCGACGAGTTGATTCTTTTGCAACCTGAAAGCCAGGTTGCATTTAGAATGGGCATAACCACGTATTTCACCAGTCAAATTGCAGTGATCGAGCACCATCTGCCCAGCCAATACCTTCTGACAGATATGGCAATGTGTTTGACTCGCAAGCCTTGCAGAGACGGCCGGGGTCGGTGTCTTAATAGTAATGATGTTTGAACAAATATCGCCAACCCACTGTGTCATTGAAACTAATTCTGCGATCATTTCAGCAATACAATTATCACCCTCGAATTGCACATACTTGGTCAAAGAGCTATCATACCCACATACTAACAAAATGCTACATGCATAAGGCACGTGTTCGTTTACCCGCATAGTGCTAGAAGACTTGTCACCGGGCAAACAGGTGGAGAAAGGCTTCAGGTAACACTCAGTGTCACAGTACGCAATAAAGCCTAGGCGGTCCTGTTTTGCAATGTGTGTAAATTACAAATACTTGTTCTCTTCTGTAGGGAAACAGGTCCGCACTGCTTGATGCTGGCTGCAGAGAACATTGTGTGAATTTAATCTGTCTTCGCTTGTAAAATACTGAAGACAGCACTCGCAAATCCATTTCTTATGTTGCATCTTGGACAATTGTGAATGCAATAATCTGGACATTGATTTTAAGTAAACAAAATGTGGGTGCCCTGTCGCGCCACTCGAACGAATCGCCAATATATTTACATGTCTCTCTCTTCGCTCAGAGGATACGCGAAGAGGCTGGATCGAGGATTCAGAATTGTCACTAAAACATTCGTCAACGATATTCCCCTTAGAATCTACGCAAGCGTAAACATTAATGGAAATATCATTGTTCCTCTCAAATGTTTTAATCTGATGCAGAGTGGAGTGAAACGTCAAGCCATTCGTATTAAAATACACGAGTGGATTTGGATACGAAGTAGCTCGAGTAATATTGCCTTCCACCATCGACACACCTGCCATGACGGCATACAGGAAACAGTGCTGCTCGGTACACTCAATGTTAACACAAGCTTTCCTATTGGACAAAAATGCCGGCATTTTCGTGTGCACTGCGCCAACTGTGAAAACTCTATAGCTTGAACCATGTACATCCATGTTAATCAATATTTTTAAGACCAGCCACTGCCACGCGCAGCGAAATCACTAACGTGTTTATTGATTTCCGGAATGAATGATGAATCGTAGATTTCCCCTACCTCATCAGAGTGCAGTATCGCGGTTGAGTAAGTTGTGAATTGAAAAGTTTCACTCTCATTTCCCTCCACAGATTCCTTAACAAATGAAGCCGAGAGTTAAACGTAAACTTTAAAGGGGCGAATTAATTCGTTAGTTAAGTCCAGAAATGGAACCCTACATCTCTGTAGAAACCGGTCCAAGTCCGGATCGACATTTTCAATATCATTTCCAATTCGAAAGTCCACTATCTTGTTAGCAAATGCAGTGTTCAAGGTAACACCCTCCAGGCGAGGCAAGACGTCGGGCCCCTGCGCCAACTCCACCCCTGACCCCCGCCCACCATCGCGAGAGGCAGGGATAGAAGGCCCAGCTTCATTAAGACGGAGTCGCTTTGCCTCGGGGGAAGAAGAACGGGAAGACATAGTAAGAGAGAAGAGATAGAAAATAAAGAAAGAGAGAGGGAAATTACATTCAACAGTGAGCACAAAGCTAAAACAAGAAGAAAAGAATAAAATTTAGTAGACGTATTTATGGAGTATGGGTTTGACATAATATTTTTTAATTAATTTTTTTCTTCAGAAAACAATGTAAGATTGTACACGAAAACTCCCATCCGTTTGTAAGATATGAAAAAAAAATTTTTTTAGAGAATATTTCTAGATGGAAATATTTTCTAAAAAAACATTTACGTATTAATGAATAGGAAACGATAATAAATTATAAATGGTAAATACGAAAACAATGTGTGGTAGTAAAAGGTGAAGAAAGTTTAAGTTTAATATTATTTTCATGTTAAATGAAAAAAAGAATATTTCCATTCAAAATGATAATATCATTCTAACATTACAAACAGCTTAGTAAGATATTATTTTCATGTTAAATGAAAAAAAAAATTTTTTCCATTCAAAATGATAATAATATCATCCTAACATTACAAACAGCTTAGTAAATACATTTACAGTAAATTGTATCTGTCTATCTTACCTTTGCTGGAAAAAACTGGAGGCGCAGCTTGGCTCGTCGAGTCAGCAGCAGTGCGGCAGCAGCAATGTGGCGACTGATCAGAGACTGTGTTCCCTCACAGTCTGTGTCATTTATATATCAAACGAATATTTCAAAATGGCTGCCAGCGTATTTTTTAATTTTTTATTTTTTACTCTGGGAGCCCTTACGTCGCAGCGCGTTGCGTCTGGTTTTTTTTTTTTTTACGACTTACCACCCCTCCATCCAGACGGAAGTTACCCCACTAACACAATGAACAGGCTAGTATTCAAATAATCTAACAAGTAATAACATTTACAGTATTTATTCAAAAGTCACTCTTCAAACCACTCCTCATACAATAAATAAATTACACACATAAAAAATTATGACTCTTTAATCAGAGTCCAAACATACGTAGATTACTTTTCATATTAGACCACACTTATGTGTGTTTTAAATTACAACAAAACATTTACATGAAGAGATATTTTTCACAAAAACCACGTATTAAATTTAAAAAAATTATGACTCTTTAATCAGAGTCCAAACATACGTAGATTACTTTTCATATTAGACCACACTTATGTGTGTTTTAAATTACAACAAAACAATTACATGAAGAGTTTTTTTTCACAACAACCACGTATTAAATTAAAAAAAAAATTATGACTCTTTAAGCAGAGTCCAAAATAACATAATTACGTAGATTACTTTTCATATTAGACCACACTTATGTGTGTTTTAAATTACAACAAAACATTTACATGAAGAGATTTTTTTCACAAAAACCACGTATTAACTGAAAAACACGTCATAAAACTTACAGTTTGTTATACATTTCTATGAGTACAGTACGTAGGGCTATTTTGGCATTGCTTAGGTCTCTTTCGTGCTGGTTCTGCTGAACGTTGTGATCACCATCTTGACTGACGGGTCCCAGATGGCTGAGGTCTCGAGTTCGAGTCTTGCGCGGTGCATACTTTGCGGGCACTCTCCGCTGACATTTCTTGCGCGCTGGTTTCGCAGGCTCGATGATAGCTGATGCACAGTCGGGTGAATGCAATTCTGGCATTTGCAAGGTGTGATTGTAGAATTCGTCGACACTGCAAGGCAATGGCATGTCTTTTCAGGATGCCATTATTCCAGATTGAGTACTCCACTATAGATAAACCACGAGACAGGTTTTCATAATGGTTACCCGGATTAAACGACATGTTTACTCGACCGAGGCTCACTCCACACTGAGCTGGGACTCTGATTGTCTTTTAGCAATTATATGAATGGCTTCCATAAATAAACTTGCAATGTATTCACAGAGGGTGTTACAACACGCTAACTCACAACAGTTATTGGTTTAATTTTTTATTTTTAGAAAAGTTTACATTTCGTCGATAGCTTGAATCCGACATATGGCGCAAGAGGTAATGATTTAGACACTGAAAAGTTTGACTCTTTTATTACTTTTGCATTGTAAATAGGACATAGGTGTCCTACACACAATGTGTTCAGGTCGTCATCATCTCCCAACAAAACATTGTACGTTTTCTTCCGACAATGATCGGTTCCGGTACAGCGCTCTATGAAAGTATCATCATTTTTAACTCTAGAGGTCCTGAGTTCATCAACGGTTGTTGGATGTTTAGCCAGCGGATGGCATAAGTGCACATAACAGTTCTTATCTTCACAGTGAAACAATATTAACAGTCTCATGGTAGTATATGGGAATGATTTATCCCAACACATGCGATAATGGATATTATCGCGACATGATTCAAAGTATACAGGCAGACGTTCACAATCCTTCTCAATGTTGTAATATCTAACACGGTATTCGACACAGTGCAGGCTAGAATGCACGTAAAGATATCTAGTTTCTTGACAGTCGTACATTATCTGCGGTAAGGTATCAGTTAACCTAGGATCCGCTATTCTGTGTTTCTTCGCTTTTTCTCGCCATCCGCGCGAAGCCAAAGAAATAGGAATGCCATAGAAGTTTCGGTCACTTTGATTATCACTAAAACCATCATCTGACAATTGTTCTGGGTTCGTATCTAAATAACGAACATCCTCGAACAGCGGCATGGGAACGTCAAGATGTTCACCGGAAGCTAGTCTTAAGCCTGCGGGATACGGCCCGCGGATGTGTCTAGACTTTTCCCTCTTGGTCTTGATGGGGTCTCGACCCCAGACGGGTGGAAACATGGCGGACGTCACTCACCAGAGCTGTTACTGGCGAAGACGGGTGGGTGGCAGCTGGCGAGCGGGCGGGTGGCGGGTGGCGGCTGGCGGCTGATGTCTAGCCGCGACGGCGGCCAGCGTCCTCCTCCTCCTCCTCGTCGGAGCCGACCGATGTTGGGATGTCGCAGACATCTGGGTTGCACGGCACACTCCACGAGTGGTTGCCCCCGTCGAGGAATGTTGAATGTGTGAACAAATGACACGATTCACTCCAGGCAACCACCGTGCTGTTGGGATGATGCAGCTCGAACTCATCAAATCCTTGCTCCTGGCCGGGCCACACCTGCACCACCTCATCTGCGACCTCGACGAGCAGAGCTTCCGGAGAGCATGGGAGGTGTGTGTCCGGCCGAAGGAGTCTTACGCTGCAGTTTTGCTGAGTGCAAGGCAGCTCTATCAGTTTCTCGTCTGCGTCGTCGCGAACCAGGTGTCCCAACGTTGTGCACACGTGCAACCACTGCCGACCGTCCGCCATCTCAAATATCACCCGACCGTAGCCGAGCGACACATCCCGATACGAAATTGCCAGATTGAACTGCATTTGGCACGAAGAGTGGCTTGGAGAGTGACTAGGCTCCCCTACGAACGACGCGTTCCATTTATAGCACCGAGGGTGGCAACCCCAACAGGGTCCCCCTCCCTACGAGCGACGCGTTCAATTTAAAGCATCGGGGGAGCAACCAGGGTCTGGCGTCACTTGGCAATGCTCCAACGCCCAAGCCTTAAGCAGCGCGGCATTATGTCGTGACATAACGGGCCGTGCACGGCTATTATCTTGCGTATACATTTTATTCAGTTCTTTCAGTGACAGACATCCGAGCTCGGTCTGAGCATCCTGAATATTAACATGTTTTTTACACAACTTTGCAAGCCACCTTTTTTGCTCTACGCCTGCCACCATTACGGTTCCGGTGATGTGTCCTGACAGGATGTTTTGCAATGAAGTATACGGAAACAGACCGTCATCCCAATGGATGCCGTGGAAATGTCTAGTTAACCAAGAATTTGTTCTCTGGTAATTTCTGTGGAGGTATTTCCACGAGTATGGCGGCTGAAATGTTCTCGTAATTATCTCCCCATAATCATTAGCCAGGCTTATCTCTTTTAAGACGAAACTGTGCTGAGAATAGCATCCCCGGAGGTTGGCATACAGCATGACGTCCCAGGGAAGACTGCGTTATCACTTATATTATATTAGAATTTTTATGGATTTGTCTCTCGGGTTATACGAAACCAATCGATCGTGCAGAATTAGTGCGAATGCTTGAGTACCGACGGGAATATTTCTCGTTGTGGTAATTCCTATTCTACAATCCACGACTCCTCTAATCATCTTATCATTCTGTTTAGACACATCAAACTCAAAGAGAGGAGCCATAGCTTTAAATTTCTCCGGGTCGAGAAGTGGTGATGATTGACGGCCGTAATATGAGTCTTGAAATTCCGCGTACATGTTATACACCAGCAGATAGCTATCATTACGAAAATTACTATCCATGTTTGTGTACGGATAGGATTCCGAATTCAAAAACACTTTCACATTCTTAATGTCAACATGATCAAACTTTGATTTATCACCGGCGACGTTGTTTTGCCTACCCGTTTGAAATAGGACTATTATATATCTAGGCTTTTCCGTATTAAATGATGTTTTCACGGACCAATGTACCGATTGAGATTGCGGCAGGGCCGGATATGTTTCGAGGCTCCAGGATCGGAAAGCAATGTCTATGTTTTTTCCTTTTTCAACCATTTTAAGCAAACGAATCCTCTGTGCGGTAGAATTGGTTACATGAGGCATTAGCCAATCGATGCTCATGAGTGTTAGTTTCACAGGCAACGGTTGCACTGCCGTGTCAAACACCGCGTTGTTCTGAGAGGTTGAAACAAGTAACACTAATTCTTGTCGAACGTTAACTAAAACGTGTTTATAATCTTCAAAAAATCCCATGAGATGACTCAAAGGCACGCATATTTCAAACTCGCCATTTGCATTAATTGGTACACTATAGTCTTCAGACAAGCCCCAGCCGGCCATCTTGGAAATGGCTTTTTCACTGGGCGTTAGCGAAAGATTGTTTTTAATCGTAGTCACTAATCCAACCTCGCGACATTCATCTATCTGTAAATTATTTACCTCGTACACAATTCTGTTAAACATGTGTAAAATTCCATTTCTGACAATTTTTGTGTATGTAGCGGCATGGCCATCCAGTTTCACGAATTTTCCGCGGATTCTTAACAGACTTTTGCAAGGCAGACAATAAATATCAGAATTCTGGATTGCGATACGTATCTCGGAATTTAAATCATAAAGACCCGAAATGTATGGCCGGTAGCTATGTATTTCCCTTTTCGTGATATCATTTTCAAATTGAATTGGCTGGTCGACTTGGAGAATGCTGGAATCCATTTTGGAATACTTTGAATCCTAGTTTCTTGAGAAAGCGTATATTTTTACGTGTTAACTGCGTGGCGTCTCGCTGACTACTGGGTCTGCCTTCGAAACCGCTGGAGCCTTTATGAATGCCAAAGTAATTAACTCCCATATTTTTTTTTAAATGCAGACGTAACGTTATTTCTTCGCCTCTAAAATCGATGACTTCCCGTTTTGGTCGACTATCCTCACAGACAACTCGTGTATTCGTTTAACGATCACCGGAACGTATATGACAGATGTAGGTACTTCGATGACCTTATAACCAGGCAGGATGCTGGGGTAAAACTCGTGTATGATCAAGCTAGGTTGTCCATTTAAATAGCTGGAGCCCACGATATTTGTATCTATACGTATGACTGATACAGGGAAAATATTGACCGGTTGTGTTGACT
This sequence comes from Bacillus rossius redtenbacheri, assembly GCF_032445375.1. Taxonomy (NCBI): domain Eukaryota; kingdom Metazoa; phylum Arthropoda; class Insecta; order Phasmatodea; family Bacillidae; genus Bacillus; species Bacillus rossius. The sequence continues at coordinate 278,957,346 of NC_086330.1, read as the reverse complement.
CATGCCTTCGACCTGCTACGTAAATTTTAGGTTCAAAACCGAGCATTTTTCCGATCATATCGCTTCCTGTAAACTGGATATTGTAATTACAATGCATATTACATTGCAATGTATTAGGGTTGCCTCTCAAAATAAATGTCGCATCGTGTGGTAACAGATCTCCGATGTAACTTTCCAAATCTGAAATTTTATATCTTCCGACGGGAAGATTAATTTGAGACACAGGACCATTGTTTTTCGAAAAACAGAATTTGTTGTTTTTTTCGTCAACGTTCGGAATGGAATGGTATGTTTGAAAGTCGATTAGCCCAATATGCCACTCTCCATTCGCAAGGTCAAGGACCGCAATTCCGAATTTTTTCCCGTTAATATCAGTGAAATTGACATTTCAGGTTAGCTTGCACTACAGTATGGATCACCAGGAAAGGTTGCACTCTGGTACAGATTGGACGCGTCAATGGCTGGTGTATCTGTGCTGTTTGAAATTATTTCTTTTGCTTCTTATACACGGACACGAGAAATCTTAAACATAAATGCCCGCAATTCTACGATTTGATCGTCTGTTGTCTATCGTAATTGTAACTTAACATTGTGCCTTTCAGATACTTTCTTACTTCCAGAGGCCGTCTGAGGTCGCCATAGCTGTCGTAATACAGCGCAGTGCTGCCAGACTTTTTATATGCAACCCAGTGAGTTCCTTTTCCTGTCGATACGTCTAGATTAATTATCCCACACTCGTACTGTTTCGGTTTTAAAGGTAATTATCTCTCATGAAAATGCCTCGGAAATTATTGATTTTCAACTTGAATACCACATTTTCTAAATCCGTTGTAGTTAGCGGTCCGTGAGGCAAGGCTAAAATCACCCTTTCCTCATTTTTTTTACTGCTTTCTTAGTCGCTGCGGCGAGAGCCCCCCTTCCCCGCGTGAGGTCATGTGGCAGGGTTAATACCGTCCCACCCTTCCCTGTCCCCCCTTCCACTTCCGGCGGCGGTGGCGGCTGCGTCCTTCGCCCCCTCCCACAGCGTTGAATGGCCTTAAAAAAAGTCCCGCACCATTTTTGCTTCGATTTGTTAAGGCCTGAATACGTCTGTGATGTTGTGCATTTTGTTGCAACAATTTTGTCTGATTATTAGCGGTTGTCACGCTCTTTGCGATTCCGGCTGCGCCTCCGATCAAAGAACCGAGTGCTGCCAGAGCTGGAAATAGAAATGGTATAACACCACCCTTTTTATCATGTTTATTTTTCTTATTTTTTTTCTTTGTGACTCTTATGCCGGCTCCTATTTTACGCTTAACACTCATTATTTTATTACGCTCCAAGCCGCGATCTTTTCACCTAGCTTAGTTTGAGGATTCTGTGTAATTTGTTTAGCTTTAAGTGCTAAAATATGGTCCGCTTGATGTCTGTTCTCCAAATCGTTACTCTTTGCGTATGAAATATCGTGTTCTTTGCACGCTCTATCTAATTGATTTTTGCCTGGGTCTCCGCGTGCTAAATGTTTTTCAAGTTTTGTACCGGGCCCACAGTACTGATAAGTTGGCAAATGTAGCTCGAAAGGTAATTTATTTATGGCAGAGTTAATAAGACCTTTACCCTTCACCCTCCTTCCAGCATGACGCATATCAGCGTAATGACTTTGGGGGTATAAATAAGACGGTTTTATACTTTTTACGCTTCAGTTGTAACGATGGAAGTAATCCCTCAAAATGACAGTCTTCCGATCGAAATTATTCACAATGATTTTATAAGCAAACGAGAGCAACAAAACGGACCGCTGTTGCCGAATACCATAACATGTATAATTGCCAGACCTTCCAACAGCGGGAAAACATGTATTTTACTTTCACTTATACAACATCCTAATGGAGTGCATTTCGAGAATATTTATTTGTATAGCAAGAGCATAGAACAACCAAAATATAAACGTTTGGCGCAGGTGTTGTCTCATGTTCAAGGTCTAAATTTTTTCAATTTCGTGAAAATGAAGAGGCAGTGCCGCCAAGCAAAGTGCTACCAAATTCGATTATAATTTTCGATGACATCGGGTGTGAAAAACAGGCAATAGTTCAATGGGGCGTCATTTCTTGTGCGATTGTTTTTATTTAATTCAAACGAATAGCCAAACCCGAAAACAGTTGGTTCGGGATAATGCTAATTTGATAATTTTATTTAAAATGGATCTTCTAAATCTTCAACATGTTTACCATGAGCACGGCACAACCGACATATCATTCGATAAATTTAAAGATGTTTGTGCTCGATGTTGGAATAGCAATGATGGTTATGGTTTCCTAGTAATAGGTAAAGATTTTCCTCTACAAAAAGGTCATTATCGCTGTGGCTTCGATCACTTCATAGTGTTACCTTCGTGAAGAATGAACTTGGGCATCTCCAAATTTGGGAGCGGCGGGAATAAACGTCAGTGACAGTCATGTCTGACTCTTACGGAAGATGGGCACTGTCAGGTTGGAGGGAAACGTATGCGCGGTGTAGCCGATCCACGTGATGCGGCAGATGCTGCCACAAAGAATTATGTAGATGTAGCTTCCGGTGCCACCGCACATGCAATTAGTACAATGGCGAATAATTTAGAATAAGACTTTGGTATACTAAAAAACAGCCTCTCCTACGCACAGGATCTTAATAAAAATTTTCTAACGTCTCTACATCACTTTGAAAAGAAGAGTACAGATGTTTTCGATAAAATTCGGGGAAATTTACCCGAGAAGGAAGTTTTACATGACTTGAAAAATCTTGTATCTGTCAGTAGTGATGAGCTGAAAGTGATTTTTACAGATGTGAAGGATCTCGTTAGCTCGTCACATGACTTGCAACGGGGTTTGGGAAGTTACTTGCGTAAGGCAGATAGCGATATGCGCGAGTCATTTGCCAAGATTCTAGAGCTGTTGAAGGCTCTGTCAAGTGGCAGTTGCAATAGGAACTTTAGTGAGCTAAAGAATATTTTTCTGACTAAACACAACGAGGTTTTATATATAAACAAACAACACTTTGAAGCAATCAAAAATGCTTTGGTCTCTACAAACGAAAAACAATCTAATACGACTGTTTACCTAAGGCAGGTTCATGCCACGGATCGCGCGACATTTAAAGAGCTTTTAACACTCGTGGGCGAGCAACCGAAGCTTGTAAGTAAGGAAATAGTATCCGGTATGGAATTTCAATTAAATACTTTGATGAGTTCTCTACGCGAAGATAATGCTAAATTTATTAAGGAGTCTCTATCGAGTATTGAGGATAAAGTTGATAGTCTCGTTAGTGGAGCTACTTCATGTTCTCAGTTTTTCCACATATTGTTAATCAGAGCTTGAATGTAATGAGAAATCATCTAGACCTATTGTATAACCTATTGGGAAGGAAGCTAGCGGACAGACCTGAAAACCAGCCAGCATAGTCACCATCTGTATCGCTTCCGGTTTTAAGAGGTACGTCAGTTAATTTGTCTGGTGTAAGACCATCTTCAACTCCGCTTCCGCGTATTACCGTACAGGTTCAGCTTCCCATTATACCCACTACAGCTACTGCGCTTAAAAGGCATCCTTAATGTATAAAAGCCTCTAGTTACGCTCACATGAGTCAGTCATGGCTTCAGAAGCAAGAAAGCTCGATCACGTCATACAAAACGTTTGTGAAAAATATTTGCTAGCGAAACGCGCGCGCCTGGCGCGGGATGCAGTTAATGAACAGGTATTCAAACCGATCACATCACGTCTCGAGAGTTCTTCTGCCGCTGCAGATAATTTATCGGCTGAGGTGAAAAAAGAATCCGCTACACCTATCGCTAAACCTGAGATTAAGACTTTCTCTAGCGAAGGTGAAGAAGATGATGATGATTTACCACTGATTGTTCAATCCGGTAAATGCTCGGCTGCGTCATGTGAGCCGTTGGGTGAGGAAGTCCGGTCCTACCTAACCGGATTCAATTCTAAAATAAATGATATGACCTACGGAATTTACAAATGCAACAATCGCTGGTTCTTGGGAAATAAGGAAGTTGTTTTCCTACCTAATAATATACTTCGCATAGATGATGAACTAATACAACCTTCGCCGGGATTATATGAGCTATTGTTTTCGAAAGAACTTAAGGTGTATTCACAAGCTGCATTGCGTCAATACACACGCTTGCTGCGGTCTACTAGCGCGTGTTATAAAAGAAATGATGCGTCATCCAAACGATATAAAAACACTGATCATGATAAGTTCGGGCTCATTAAGGATCTTTGTCCTGTCATTGCTTCCCATGAAGGCAGTGGTTTAGTTGAAAAACTAGATTTAAATCGTCGAAAGGAATATGTTTACTGGAACTCGGTAAATGAATTATGTGATCGGCTTAGATTATTACTTGCATCGCAACAATCCGGGAACACAAGCCATTCAAATGAAGTGTTGGCCATACTAGAAGAACTCATTGAATCTGGCTACATTAAAAAAAATTAAATAAAAAAAATGACTGCCAGACGTGGTATTGCGCTTGAACTTCACAAAAGCGCACCCAAAGTCTTTCCTCGGAGACGTGTAATCACTAATGGTCTCGGCGATCTTTTAAAGATCGATTTGGTGGAAATGCAACCTTATCACAGTGCGAATAAGGGATTCAGATATATATTGGTTGCAATTGATGTTTACTCCAAGCGGGCTTACGCGGTTCTGGTACTGAAAAAAACTGCAGAGCTTGTGGCTTTAGCTATGAAACATATTCTAAAGGATTCTGGAGGTTTCACTCACGTGCATTCAGACCGCGGTACCGAATTTTATAACAGAAGATTTCAGACATTGATGAAAGAACACGGAATTAACCATTATTCAACCAACAGCGAGCTGAAGGCCTCAGTAGTTGAACGCTTCATTAGAAGTTTAAAATCGCTTTTTTTATGGAAATGAGCGCTCAGGGAAACTATAAATGGCTACCGCTCTTACCAAAAGTTATGGAAATATACAACAGCAGATTTCATAGGACTATTGGTATGAGCCCCAACGAGGTGAAAGATAATTCTCTTCTTAAAACGGTTTACAATGTTGTGAAAAAAATAGATCACAGGCGACCTAAAGCTAGTGTCGGAGATCATGTACGTATCTCAAGAAATAAGGATTTGTTTGCAAAGGGTTATTCTGTAAATTGGTCCCACGAGATTTTTAAGGTGATAAAAATACGCAACAGTTACCCTAAAACATACTACTTGTCTGAACTAGATGGAAATGAAATCAAGGGCGGTTTTTATTCTCAAGAAATTCAAGTGACGAAGTATATAGACACTTATTTAATTAATAAAATCCACAAGCGACTTCCTACACCACTTCTAGTCAGCTGGAAGGGATTCCCAGAATCAGTAAAAACACTGACTGATGGAGTGAACCGGCCTTAACAGACTCTAATCGCAACTGTCTGGAGACCCTTGCAAGGGTTGGGGCGGTGCGTTCCCCCTATGCGGGCGGAGATCTGGCAGGGTTATTATTTTAAAAAATGACAATGGGGGACGAAGGAAAAGGGGTGGTAAATGCGAGGGAGTACGCGCCATCGTCGTCTGCGCAGCTCCAACCCCTTGGGAAAAATATTTTAATTTTTTTAATATATATATAATGCCTATAAATGCACAATACATTTTTTCTTTTAAATGACAGGTGACATAATAAGAATACTTTTTTTTTAAATAAAATTTGGTGATATATATAATAAATAATATTATTTTTTTATATTACTGTATATTACATTACCACAATACACACTACAAGAGAACATTATGTCTTTAACACATAAAAAAAACACGGTGTTTGAATTCGCTGAAATACGTAAAGTATAATTTTTTTATTATCATGCTATAAGCATAAGTAATGCCTATAGCTTTTTTATTTATTATTATAGACAGACATGCTACACACCAAATTAAGCATACTATGACTATACTGGTCTAGTACTATAAGAAAACATGGCTACACTTCAGTGTGTGTTTTCAAAATTTGGCAACTACTACTACTACTACTACTACTACTATAGTCATAGAGTAGTGACTGACGAAATAATACTTTTTTTATATTCAAACTTGAGAAATGAACAAACAATGACTATAAATGGGGAAGAAAAAAAAGATGGCAGCCTGGTATGCTGTGCTACAAGATGGCGGCCTGGTGTGCTATGCTACAAGATGGCGGCTTGGTATGCTGTACTGCAAGATGGCGACTTTCAGCAATCGATTGTCATACATATAATATTATTTAATTTTTTTTTCAAAGTTGGCTGTTCTGGTTACTTCCTAGCAGTCGAAATTATTATTTTTTTTCCAATGTTGAAATAAACATGGTGGCCGGCCCGTTTTTAAATTTCCCGCTTAGCACTATAAAAAAATAAACATGGCGGCCGACTAGCAGCCGACACTATATATTTTTTTAATTTTCCCGCCGTTTAAATTTGCCGACTAGCGCTATAAAAAAATAAACATGGCGGCCGCATAGCAGCCGATGCGCATCGTTTAAATTTACCGCTTACCACTATAAAAAAATAAACATGGCGGCCTCATAGCAGCCGACACTATATATTTTTTTAAATTTCCCGCTTAGCACTATAAAAAATATACCTTCTCTTTAAAAAAATATTTTATAAGCATATATACTACATCTGAAATTATTTTTCTCCAACATGGTCTCGTGGTCCTGTGGTTAGCGTGACCGACTAACGATCCAGAAACGAAGGTTCGAATCCAACTGCTGCCCCCCCTCACATTTTTAGACTTGTAAAAATATTTCCGGCGTGCGACACTAGCGCTACCTACCTTCCTCATTTAGAAACATACACACACACCCCTCCACGTGACGTCAACAACCCCCTGCGGACCCCTCCACGTGGCTCCCGGCAACGCCCACCCGACCACGTGGTGCCACCCCCCCCCCTCCTCTCGTGCTCAGATAAACACCTGTCCCTTTGTTTATAGTGTAACAGAACCGGCGTGCTCCCCCTACTGTCCGGAACTCTGTTTTTATCTGAAGACGATTCTATATTCTGTACACTCGCCAGAATGGGCTTTTTCATAATATTAGGGGCTAGCAAAGTCCAAGGCCACCACGTAATCCTATGCACGACGAGAAGACAGCGCGCCAGTCCACAGCTTTGCGTTTCGGCCCGTTCTACAATGACACGGATCTCACGGAACAGAGTTTCTACAACGGCACGCAGACGGACATGGACCCGGACGGACTAGCTGAGGTCAACCGTTTACGTTGCTGACCAATAGAAGCTACGGTGGTAGCCATGTTGGTTTTTTGTTCTAAATACGTTAAATATTACTTCAACTACAAGAAAATCTAATGATATATTATTACTTTGTCGTTTATTTTTAATATTTATGTAAATTATGTCCATGATATAATTTCGAAGAGTAATAAGTATATATTTTTTAATTAAATTAATATTTCGTAACCTTTGAAATGCAATCTCATAGGTTGCCATTTGTTGCGTTTCCGTGCATTGTTTGAGCAGCAGACGTTATAGTGAAATGGGCCGGGGGATCCGTCTACGTTTCCATGCCTTTGTAGAACGGGCCTTACAGGCGTCACCGCGCTAGAAGCACCAGCGATTGTCAACCTTGCCATCCCGCGTCTCTCACGCAAATACTGACACCCCTCACTAGGCGTGCTCCTTCACAACATAACCTTTAATACTACTTGTGAGACAGTGCAGTCAGGACTAGTACCGCCTTGTACTTGAAGTCTGCAGTGCCGAGCAGATAGGCCGAGGGCAGGGTCGCAGTTCGTGTATCGAAGTAAACAGACAGATTTTTTTCACCGATACACTACAAACCAAGGTTCGTGCTTGTTGGTAAATAACTTGACTGACTAACAAATACCGTAGTAGTCACACCATGGCACAATATATTGCAGTCTTTCAGTACTCGCAATCTAGCCTCGGTAACGAGGAAACTCATATGGTATTATGTGCAAATACACTTATAATACAAAAATCGGACAAATTTAACGTAGAATTCTTAAAAATAATGCCGAGCGTGATAAATAGACGCAAATTGTGGTTCTAATTAACACTTCTGGACGCGAATCACATGTAGTTTCCGCACCTGCTGCTAGAATTCACTGCCGGAGCAGCTACGTCGACTATCGAATCATTTGATTTGCAGAACGAAAGGTTAAACTACATGATGAAGCGGCTCTGATAAAACCATAAAAGACTTGAAAATATATTAAACCTAGGCTTTGGACCTGATTTTCGACCAGAAATTTGATTAAAATACTGCCCAACTTGTTAAAAGTCATTAAATAGGTAATTTAACGTTTCCCATTGCCTTTGTGAACTTGGGTGTGCGCCATCCGCCACAGATGGCAGCATCGTGGTTGTTACAGACATCCGTTCCGTGACTTTTATCACATTTACGAAATTACTCCCACCAGATGCCGTATACCGAGAATTAATAAGTTACACATCAAAAATCTTGCTTTTTCTTAGTATAACTTTTTTGCAGTCTTTTATTATCTTGTCCTCTATGATGAATGAATGGACTATATAATAAAATCTTTCCATTCAAATGTTACCTACTTTTCGACGTCCGAATGTGTTGAAATTTTGCTTACATATAAATAACCTCTGAAGAGACAATGTTTTGATAACTTAAGACCTTAATATCAAGTGGGAGTGGAGGAGCAGATAATTAAAAACCTAATTTCGAGATATGGGTAATAACCATGCTTTTTGTGTATTCAAGAGGTCTGGGCATGGTGGGAATTGGCCCCGGGGTTGACTGTGCCCCTAGAGGGTGGGGGTTAAAGATCCAAAGTTTTGAAAAATTTGAAAAAAAAAAAAAAAAACAAATGCTTTATCAATTTGGGGTTTTTCCGATCCCAAAGGTCGGGTCATGGTGGAAAATGTGCCGGAGGAGGTTTTAAAGCCCTAACGTCTTTAACGCTCCCGTAACCCGACTTGGAGGCTGATTTTAGGAAACCCCCGTGCTCAGTTAATGTGTATGTAATATAAGGAACATCCCTGCCAAGTTACAATCCTGTAGACATATACTTGAAAGACATTCAAGAGATTTCATTTTACATAGAAGTCACAAATTTAGATCAATTTTCCTTTAAATTAGTTTTTCAAAACCATAAACGTTTGTTATTTAATTTTATAATAATTTTTAACTGGCAAGCTAAAACCATTGTCTTCATTTTTATTAATTAATTAATGTCTGCAGTTTTATGGTAGTGATGTATTGCTAATGTGCTCTGGTAAACAATAAAGTACGAAATGGGTAATGACAACTGCATCAAACATGCCGACATTTTATTTTTAAACTAAAAAAGAATAAAATAAACGTAAAGTTTAAAAAACTAAAAAAAATACTGCTTTTATGGTTGAATGAACTAAAAATTAAAAAAAAATTAAATTTAGGTTTTTTGTCCAACAGCCCGATTAATGCACCACAACTATGTATAACTAAAATCGTGGGGTGCTTGATATCATTATGTTTTAAATTTTCTATCAGTATTTTCAGGATGTAGTCATTACAAAATTAATATATGATATTATAAACAATATGAACTTAAAAAATATTAATGATATCATTGCTTGACATTATTTGTCTTAAATATTTTATCAGTAATAACAATATGACTTGTAATAGATTTTCTATTACTTATTTTAGGATTGTCATTACGAAAATGAAAGAAGAGAGCAGCACCTCAAGTTTTTAGGTTATACAGAGTTTTGGTGCAATATTTGGTTATTTGGACAAATAAAAACTAAATTTAAATTTTAGATTTTAGTTCATTCAACGATAAAAGCGTGTTTTATTTTAAATTTTTAAACTATATACACATTTCTGTGTTAAATATGAACTTTTATTGCTTCAAATTTCGTAATAGAAGTGGAAAATTCTTTTATTCAGATAATAAAATGAATTATTTAACTATTAACTAATGAAAATATATCTTGTAGTGCCATTCAATGTCGTTAGGGTATTTGGCTTGCGCTCGTGGGTGTTGGTTTCAAGTGTGTTTGGTTTTACTTCTTTGCCACAAAGAAATATGTAGTTAAGAGCATCGCCAAGCTAACTGTACTTTAAGCTCTCTTGTCAGCTTGTAAAACGACATGTAGATGTATTAAAATATACTGTCACTATGGCACCTAGTTTGAAAGCTAGTTTGATAACTAGGTGAGCCGACTATGAAATAAAGTGCATGATGTAGAGACCTGTAAAATTCGCGATTTCAAATCCCTAAAGGATAGAGACTCCATGATCCTCTATGCACTCGTGCAAATTACATCTGCTGATTGGTTACCAACTCGTAACACCTGTTGAATGGAATGATCGTGATTCGCTAATTCTTCTGTTATAGATTTATCATTGGCCCAGAGTCCTACTTCAGATAAACTGTGGCCCAATCCCTGAAGAAAAATAATGTCAAAAGTATTTGGACTCTATCCTATCGCGAAATGAATCCGCGAATTTTACAGGTCTCTAATGATAGGGTATCCGGAACCGTAAAAGATTTACAGAAACGGAAATTTCAGCACAGTCTTCAACGGAAACGAGACTCCCGGTACTTTCGGTACTAGGTAGTTTTTTTTTTCATTAATGGTGGAGCAGTCGGTGATTTAAGTAGTAGGCCTAATAATTTGTTTTAAACGATTAAATAACTTTTAGTGAACAAAGGTAAAAAGGATAAAAATTTGTGTTACAATTTTAAAAAAACGTATCTTCTAACGTGAATAAATCACTTTAATATCAGACTTACTCTCAATCTTTAAAAAAAAAAAACATTGAAACAAATAATTGTTTTAACGCATGCAAAATCACAGGATCATTAACATAAAATAACATTTCTTCTTTTCATACCAAACTTAAACAATAATAATATGGTTACATAAGGAACACTGACGCCACACCACAGACACTGCGCTCGACTCCCTTCACCCCGCATCCATCGCCTGGCCAGAGGAGAGGGTCACATAAAAAAAGTAATCTCGGCGCGCGATAGCAAAGAAATTTTTGTGCTGTCGATGTCGAGTGCCGAAAGAACCGGGAATCGATTTTAAATTCCCGGTTCTTTTACTACATAAAAAATACTGGAATTTCCCGGTTCTGAACCCTAGCACCTGACATTTCACGTCGCCCGCTGCTTCAGAGAAACAGCCAGCAGGCACCCAGTTAGAAGTATGGACGTACCCAGCTGGTTATCACCAACTGCATTTCATAACATTTGATGTAACGTAAAAATTTGACTATTTTTTCAGGCATCAAATACCCTTTCCTTAAGTCTGCAAGTCTTATTACCTCACTGGCTGTCCTGTGAATTAAGCTTTCATCGCTCTTCTGATTGAGCCAGCGAGAAAGGAACTGCTGCAATACAGCATGTCTGTGATTTTTTTCTGAAAATAGTTTCGTCATTATATAAAACATTTCTTCTAATCTTACTGTGTTATGTAAACTGTCTTGACGCAAAACAATTTCGAGATTAATTTTAATTTTAAATTTCTAGTTTTTTTACATTACTTTTTTGTACCTATAGTATTATTTTCTGTAATATCTGTTCTGTAGGATGCTGTAATATTTTTGATGTTGAAATGAGTTGTTGGTATGTTTCGTTCTCTGTTAAAACATGGACTTGTACTGAACTTTGTTCGTGCTTAAATAAATAAACAAACCAATAAATAAATTACCGTGACCTGGAGACGTGGCCTAGGTCAGGGTCGGCGGACCGCGGCTCAATAGCCGCATGTGGCTCTTTCCACGGGAGTTTATGGCTCTTCAACTCACTTATCTTATCTCATCAGTTGCTTGGAATAGTACGGAAGAGATAAATCAAATTTAATATCTCGCCATAAGTGGACTGCTGCGAAACAAATGCCTTAAATAGAGCAAATTATATTTGGTATGTGAAATAATCTTTCTGAAACTAACATTTGCTATTCTAGCAATCTTTGGCTCTACCTATTCATGTGGACAAACATTCTCTTCAATGAATCAAATAAAAAATGAATCAAGAATTAAATAAACCGACCACAACTTACAATCATGATAAGATTGTAAATAAGTTGTTACTTTGCCAGACATAGCTAAGCTTTCGAAAGCGATGCAAGGTCACCATTCCAAATAAGTAATACATTTTATAAAGCCCAGGGAATTTTTTTTATTTTTATAATTAATTAAAATAATTTAGCTGTCTCGTTTGATCAGTAGAGCTCTACTTATGACTACCACATTTTTTACATTTACGTGTTTTTTCCTAAGTAGCCATTATTTTTAAGAATTAATATTAAATTTGTGAATAAAATATTTTGGTTTCATCTCGCGTTATCACCGTCTTAAAATTCCATGTAGATACAAAAAAAATTCATGTTGCTGCACTCTAAAAAAAAACGAAGAGTAGGTTTGGTTAATATTGGCTCATTTCACTGAAAATTCTGCCGACCCATCGTCTAGGGATATAGCGTCTCTCATCCTTAGATTGCAGTGTGGATTTCAGTAGGCATTTTCCGTCTCTTTCCAACGCATGATATCCGCCATTAGCGCTGTACTTGTTCGGTGTGCTGTGTTGCCAAATATACATCATAGAGCGTAAAGGTTTTAGACACAAATTTACAATTAAATGAAATTAATGTTAATTTATCTGAAAATTAGTATTTTGTAAAGGAAAGTATGTTATGAGAATTTTGGAAATACATATTATTGTCAAAGGGGACGTAACTAAAATATACCATCTTGATTTCGACAGTTTTTTGTCGACAAATATATATGTCAAGTTAATATTTTAAAAAAATTGACCCTGTTCAAGCAAAGCACACAATTAAATGGAATGCCTTGTTATTAAAAGTTACTTGACCGTTACAATTACTCTCTCATGTGAAACTATAATTAGTGATTATTAGTTTTTAATTATTTTTTTTTCTTTCAGAATAACTACAGTTTTAATGATACTATCAATAAACACTATTTTATAGAGTTAAAAATAAATAGAAAAATGATGATATATATTATGAATTGTTATAATTAAAGATGTTATACAAATGAGCATTTTCACGTTAACAAGCCGGGCAGTACCTGTCTGGCAACAGTGCTCTGTACAGCGGAGTGAGACAACAGGAAAGGGTCTAGCCACTCGCGCGTTGCCAAGCGGCGAGCTGGGCTGCCACGTGGGTGGCGCCTTATCAGGCGCAGGCGTGCCGCTGATAACACCGAGATGAGTCGGTGTTACATTTCGCCTGGCGCGCGCTCTCCGCCTGCTCTGATAACAACCTCCTCCCCTTCCCACCACTACCCCACAATCCTTTTCTTCATCTCCTCACCCAGCAACAAACCTTCGGCCACCGCCGGCCAGGCAATGTTGCCGTATGGTGGTCTCATTATATAGCATTTTCACGAAGTAACAATTTAGAGGTGGATCAAATTTTTTCTGTGTGTAACATCTTATCTCTCGGTATACGGCATCTACCAAAGCCAACGCTTCTTTCTCGTGAATGCGACGGAAGTCAAGGAACGGAAATGTGCAACAACCAAAGCACTGCCACCTGTGGCAGATGGCGTGAACCAAAATTCACAAAAACAAAGGGAAAATTTATTTTAATAACTATTCAATGAATTTTAACAAGAGGGCAATTATTTTAATAAAATTCCTTATCGAAAATCAGGTGCAAAGCCGGTTTTAGTTTTTTTTTCGAGTCTTTTATGCTTTTATAAGAGCCGTTTCATTACATAGTTAAAAATTTCGGTCTTCCAATCAAATGTCGACGTAGCTGCTTCGGCAGAGAATTCTAGCAACGGTCTGCTGCAGAAACTACGTTTAAAAATACAATTTGCGTATAATCATCAAGCTCGGCATTATTTTCAAGAATTCTAAGTTAAATTTTAAGTTCGAGTTTTGTTATTTAAATTTATTTGCAATGTGATAGCGAATGAATTTCCTCGTTAACATGGTTATATGTTACACATCACTGGCGAGTACTGAACGACTAGGTGGCATTTCAAGTTTTTGTTTAGAATGATTAAACTATGGGACACTTTATTTTTGAAGATATTATTTAGTCTGTGTATTTTTTTTTTCATATTTCTTTTCAAAAGTGTACAACAGATAAAAGATGTTTCATGATCGGTTGAAGTTATTTCAGGTACATTGTTCAATGCAGGCACATGCATCACAGCCATCCAGTGTGGAAGCAAACGAGTCCCTAATTGCCGGGCCAAATAATGCAATGCTTCTCTTGTAGACGGTCGTCAATTACAAAGAAGAAACCGATTCATTTCTTATTGCTGTTGATTTCAAAACAAACTAAATCAGTGGGAAAAAAAAAATTATCCATTACTTTTTGACTGTATATTTTTCCTCTGTTTTACAAAAACATTTTATACTGCGAAATGCTCTCGAAGACTTCAACCAAGGCGCCACCGGCTCTGCTGCCGGTTGTGAGGCAGCCATTACTGGCAACTAGCTGGTTGTGAGTGCACCGCAAGAGGCGTCCCAAAGCATCGTTCCACCGACACCTGCCTCTGGTTCCAGGCGAGTCTCCAGCCGTGGAGGGGGAAGCACACGAGCAACAAGGCACTGGCGGGACTGAAGGACAGCAGCTGGCCAATGAGCAGGCAGAGCGACACATGGCCCTGAAGACACGTCAACAGAGATCGTCAGAAGCCCTCCAAGAGTTCGAAGCCGACATCGAGCGACTCGTGCACCTCGCCTACCCAGAAGTACCAACAGAGTTCCGCCAGCAGCTAGCCACTAGTGCTTTTATAGACGGGCTCCGATATGCGGAGGTTCAGGAAACTCTCAATTTGGCCCGCCACAAAATTATTCGCTATGCTCTTGTTCACGCCCTGGAAATCGAATGTGCCTGCATTTCTTTAAGAAACATGAGTATTAGAGCGAGACAGGCTGTGATAGAACCTTATCACCATGCGAAAGGCCGCTCGAATACTAACGAAGATATTAAACTCGGGACACTAAGGGCCGGTTTCACCAGTCGAGTTGAAAATCCCGATGATGTTATCGAGATAAAAAGTTAATCTTCCATTTCTATCTCGATAAAGTTATATGTGTTTCACCACATATTATCTTTCTCTGAGAAAATCGAGATAAGTTTAACTCGATCTTCTGAAATTATCGCGATTTTCTGTTTGTAAACACCTTTCGTTATCAAAGTTTGGCTAGAAATTTCGTAGGCTATTATGGCGAGCCAAGGCTGTAATTTGTCAAAGAAGCAGAGAAATAAAAATACATCGCAGCAGGAGAAATACATTCTTTTAGATTTAGTAACTGAACATTTCAATATCATTGAAAATAAAAAAACAGATGGTGTTTCACAGCAACAAAAAATGAAGCAGTGGCAAATACTTGCAGATACTTTCAATTGTATGTCTGGAGAACATCACAGGACTGCAGAAAATTTAAAAGCGGTGTGGGAGAATCTCAAAAAGCAAACGCGAAAGACTTCTGCTGATCAACGAGTTCAAGTATTAACTGGAACAGGTAATATATTTTTTGTCTGTATATCCTGGTACATTATATTTAGGTACAGCAATAAATATTGTATGCATTTTTATCCATAATGCAATTTTACGAATTGTAAACATGTGCAATAACAATTTTTTTAGTTACTTGAATTAATTGTAATATATTAAAGAGGTATCTTGGGTGGAGTTGGAATCAGAACTATAACCTTTGCACTGTCAAGAAGACACTTCGCACTATACCACCAGTGGATATGAAATATACACCACATAACTAAATTAATTCTGTATTTTTTCAGGTGGAGGTCCTTCAAAAACAGTTAGTAAGGATCCCATTTGTGAGAGAGTGCAGAGCCTAATCAAACCGACTATCGATGGTGCCAAGAATCCCTTCGATTCAGATTCAGATGCAATAATATTACCATTTGATGCATCAAATAGGCCTACTGATGAGGATGACAGCATTCAACTGGATGTCGGAGCAGAAGTGGATGTTTCTTTCGTGGAGACGGCAGAGACAGTTAGTAGGCCTACACTTTATTTTGAGAAAACCTAATGGATGTGTCACTGTGCATAGTTATGCTTATTAATCATGTATAGCTATAGCCTATGCACTGTGTTAACTTTATTTCTCTCACATAATGTTCAAATTTAATTTTTCCACAGGTAACTCTTCCAAATGGCGACTGGACGCATTATACTCCAGCCATGCTCAGCAGTCCTGTGTGTTCTGCCCTTCGACACTCCAATAACAACTCGGCTATCACAAACACAGTGCAGACCAATACTACTGATTCATGCAGTGCAAGTAGTGGGAAGGCAATGCCTCCTAGCAGTAGGGGAAATGCTTCAGTGCAATCTCCCTTTACTAGCAAGCGGCGACCAACCCCGGCCACCAAAGTGAAAGAAGTAAGTGCTGTCAATGCAGCAAAAATCGAACTAATTGAACTTGCAAAAAAACATGCAATCGAGGAAAAAGAAGTTATGAAAGAAATCTGGGAACTGCGGTTACAACAAGAACGAGAAAAAGTAAAGCAGGAAAAGCTGCAAACTGAACTTTTATCTTTACAAATCTTGAAAATAAAGAAAGAACTAGAACATTTGCAGTAATTTAATTGTTCTTATGTATTAAACATTTGCTCAACTATCATGACATAATTGTTATATATTACATGTATATTTACAAAGTGATATTCATTGTGCCTATTAACAAACAGTTTCAAGTACAAATGTTAAGAATTATATAAAAGATAATACATGTTCGCTTATGTCACATTATTTTGTATGATCTAAGCAGTTGTACAATGCAAATGTATTAAAATATTCCATACATCTTGCTATATGTAGTTATTTTCACCAGCAAATCTTCAAGTTGATGGCATCTCTGTGTGACATATAGATCAGTATGACCTACAACAAACTGAAAATACACAGAGTGATAAATAATCGTATCTTAAATAAGTATTACAACACACACACATATATAGGTATTTAATTATAGGTATATGTAAATTTCATTTACCTCCTGAAATAGTTTTCAATCAGTAAATGCCTGACACTGTCATATCTGGGCCTTCTGTTTGCATTTTCGTTGTTCTGCTGTACATTTCCTTCCTCAAGCAACTGTTGCCAAGGGAGGTGGAGATTGAGGTTAGGGTCGTCTGGAGGGAGTTCTTCCCCAGTTTGTCGCAGGATATTATGCAGCACCCCAGTCGCTACAATGATGGCAAACGAATGTTCTAATGACACTCTCAATCCTAAAGATAAGACTGGGAAACGTCGCTTCCAGCAACCGAATGTTCGCTCTACAGGATTTCTTGACCTAATTTGCGACTCATTAAATAGGTGTTCCTGTGGACTTCTGGGATTATCTAATGGAGGCATTAGATATGACCTACAAGCATAGCCCGCATCAACAAGTAGTACAGAATCACCATACTCCCCTCTCTCAAAACATGCCCTTCTGTTGCTATTGTTGAATATGGTACTATCATGTGAGGAACCAGGCCATCGTGCAACAATATCTGTAATTTCCAATTTTGTATTACAAATTACTTGCACATTCACAGAGAAGTAACCTTTTCTGTTACGGTAGAATTCTGCATTGTTTCCACCTGCAACAAACATAAAACAAGCTTGTATGTGGATTGCAATGTTTAATAAAAAGGTAGCATAAAATCAGTGTTTAAACCAACCTGGTGACTGGATTTTTACATGAGTGCAATCCATAGCACCAATAGCCCTGGGAAATTTAGCAATTGCATAGAAATCCCTTTGTGCTAAATTCAGTTCTTCCATCGTCTCTGGGAATTTAATGAACTGCGGTCGAAGAGATGCAATTGCGGAGCTAACCCTATGTATTATTCGGTGAGCTGTGGGTTTACTAAAGCCAGCATAATCCCCAATGGTTAGCTGGTTACAGCCTGTAGCATAAAATCGAAGTGTAGCCAGCAGTTGGTTCATTGGCGACACTGACATATTCCTGTGAAAGACGAAAAAAGTATGTTGAAGGTTGTAATGTAATGTTCGTATAAATGAGTTTTATTTTACTTGTCTATGATTTCATATACATATTTATTATTCTACAGAAACAATTAACATTAGGAAATAATATTAATATAAACTTACTTTTCGGGAAACTGTAGTTGATTTTCTATAAGTTCCAAAACAAACATAGTCGACTGTTTTGAAAGGCGAAAATGTATTTTAAAGTCTTCTTCATCATACATTTCAAAATAATCGCTTCTATCTCGCATCCATCGTGGCCGACGAACAATGGCATCTTCTTCATCACTTTCATCTTCAAAAATCAAATTGTACATGCCTCGAGCCATTACAATTTTTAAAATCTCCTCTCGTCACTTCGTTTTACAATATTATCTCGATAATAAGACTTTAACCACGAAAATCGGTGGTTAAAATATTTTATCTCGATAACACTAAAAGATCGAGATATTCGGTGTGGTGAAACGGGATATTCAGTTAATCTGGATAATTCATTACTTTATCGAGATAATTTCGCTTGGTGAAACCGGCCCTAAGGAAGCTTTTGAATGGATCGCAGTTTCGGAAAACAAGGGGGGCGACAGCGATGTTTCGTCTGCAAATAACTAGGACAGATCCAGCGCGAGTGTCCGAATCGTGGTAGGAAATCCAAGAGATGACAATGCTGTGATCCAGCGATCGAACAAGGGAAGAATATACTGGTCTGACGAAGAAGAGGTCGGCCATGGTGCTTGAGTTTCGAGAAAGACGGCTTTTCCAGCATGACTGCCTGAAGAGTGTGAGGAAACCGAAGTCGGAAGGACATTAGCGACAATGGGATTAAGGAGGGTGACAGCTCGCAGGTTAAAGAAGCAGGAATTCGCCTACGGTGTTATACGTGCCAACAAGGGCATGTTCAATGGGCATGCTCAGCGGGGTTGCCAGATGGAAAGGGAAGCGCCACAGCAGCAGGTGCGGAAGAGCGATACCCATAGTAATCGCAAAGCTGACCTATGGTCCTGAAGAGTCGGAGAACGGCCGAGATGTTACATACTTCAATAAGAGGGCCATATCCAGTACACTTGCCCGATGGCTTAGCAGCATGGTCCACAACAGCACAGTGTTACCTGTTCAGGACGAACAGGTTTGAGGAGGGGGCTGGCGGCCACGCACGGCCACTGACGTCACGTGCCGTCCATTAACGTGAGGAATGACACGTGTGCCTGGCCGGATTACAAGGATCATCGCTACCCCCTTTCCCTTCCACTCCCTGCGCATCGTCCCGCCTCGGGCTATTATCACCTTTAGCGGCTTGGGAATTCCGGGCTTACAGAGGCCACCGCGCGGAGTGGCGCGAATAAGCGTCGTCCTCCTCGATGTTTCGGGCGTCGGATCGGCCTGGGATTACGCGATTCATCACAGCCTCTCTCGTCAGTTCGAGTAGGGCGCCACAAGTAATTAAGCAGCGACGCCGGCCTCCGCAGTTGTTGCGCGACAGTTCCGAGCGAGTGCCGAGAGTTCGGAGAGCCGCGAATTAAGTGCGACATCGGCGAAGAGGGTGAAGCCCCCCTCGAGAATGGAGCGATGCGGAGCGACGGGATCGAGAGAGTGCGATTGAGTGGCGCGAGGCGATGTGTGTGTGTGTGTGTGGACAGGTGCGTGGTAAGGGGCGAACCACTGTTGAGCCTAGCTCCAGTGAGGAGTGCGAACTGCAGAACTTGACAGACATTGAGTGAATAGCGAATAAACATTTTTAAGTACCAGTGATTGGTGATCGTCCTTTATTTAAGTACATTTATTTATTATAAATGAAAATATTAGTAATTAAAAAACATAATTGGGCTATTCCTTACGAACCCAGTTCTCCCCACATAAGTCGAAACAATATTCAGGCTTTCAAAAATTTACAGAAAAAATAAATAAATGCCGTTTTTAAAGTTATAGCCATGATAATTTATGTCTGATAGTTCATTCAGTTTAAGCGTACTATAGCTCAAAAATAATCGTGTCAAAGAGGTTACTGCACATTAGTCAACTCTTTGTAGAGCATCTGAAAGTCCGTAATAAATAACGCAAAAGGTTTGGTTTGGACTTAAAAAACAATTTGTATGACAACTGCAAATAAAATATTTTATATATGTTACTTATTTCATTAGGCAGGTTGGTAAAGGCAATCAAGACTTTTATCCCTTGAAATATTTTTTATGGACAGATTCCTCTGCTTTCAATAATTTTTCAAAAGTAACCACACGCACAAATGAAACTGTTACTGACAGCGAAAATTATACATATATGTGACCAATTGTTTTTTGTAGATGTGTTTATTGTTGTTTATGTTGATATTGTTGTTCATGGATTGTGATTTAGTATAAGGTTTGTGTGTACTAAATATCAAACAAAATGTTACCTTTAATTATAAACGCCAATAAGAAAGTGTGTAAATTTTCTTTCTAGGAACCAAATTCTTTATTAGTTGTTTAAATCACAGTTATCTAGACAAACATTCGCTCGCTTTCCTCCCGGGCTCATTGGGTGAGTCTTAGTTGCCCATTAGCTACTGGTCTGAGTTAAGCATTTCTGATAGCATTTCTGATAGTCTCAACATTTTAACTTCCATACTTCATTCGACCATACGTTCTGTGAATAAATAATTAATTTTATTATATACATGGATATAATATAAGACATGTCATAGTATAGTGTCGGTTGTAGTGTGCTACAATTGATTCGGTTGTGTTGCTATGTTTACACAGACATTTGTCATCAATACCCCCAATTCAGTATTATGGTAAATCTTGGTGAATTTTTCAAATTTGTCTTTCAAGTTAAGACAAATTTAAGTGTCTATTTGTATTAAAATTTACCACCAGCAAATTATCTATACGAGATTTTGAAGAACAATCCCGTGTACATTTCCCACATTTTAAAGTATAGTACTGGAACAACTTGATAATATTATGCACACTTTACATTCAAAAAAGGAGGAATTTACTATCTACATGTGATTTTTATAAAAAAGTTTTATTGAATGGGTAGATGATATTTTTTCCCAAAAACTACGAAATCGTATATTTGTATCTGCTGTTATATTAAAAAATACAACTATATATCAGTTTTAAAACACCGCATACTTAAATACATTAAAGAAATGTGTCTCGTTGCAATACAGAATAATAACGAATTTACGAATCATCACAAACAATAACACGATATCCGCAGCTTACCGAGTTACAGTTTTTAAACACCTTAGTATTTCCGATGATTTTTTTCTGGGACAGTGACGTTAATGCAAAACCAAATTATTTGTAAAGCAAGGTTAATCTTAAGGTATTAAAGATTTCCCACTCCAGGCGTCACCTCAGGGGCCAATCACAACTTCACACACGGAGCCTCTCACCGGAGACATAACTACAGTCGCAACAAGTGCCTTAAATTCACATCCTTCTCAGAAAAAAATGCAGCTTGAAAATAAATGCAAATTACATATAAATATTTAAAAGTTTGTATACATTAGATTGTAAACAGTGCTATTTGTTACACATCAGCTAAATCTAACTTTAAGTGGTCGTCGCAAGGCTTGCTGGTAAGACTAATTGCTGCGCCCCTGCAGCCTTATTTTAGCGCATAGACGCGCGCGGGCCTCACGAGGGAGGGTGCTGCCCATCTTATACTTGTTACGAAACGCGTACAGATCTCGGCCTAGAATGTACTAAAAACCTCTCGTAAAAGAACTCCCATTTTGGATAGGAGGTTGTGTAGGACCGACTTCAGCGTTGAGGGGCTGTAGTCCAAAATTTAAATTGCTAGGATGTATTTTGGGCGGTTGTATTTCTGTTCCACGTCCGGGTCGTAATTACCGAGAGAAGAAACATGTGGGTTTAAACTATTTGCGCATTTATAGTAAAAATTGTGTGTAGATCTGACGTAGAAGTCTTGCAAAGTTTCAGAATCAGTTTCTCGATGCAATGCTTCTGTTGGGCATTATACTGGTCCGTCTGTGGCGATTCTATTGCTTTTGTTCGAATTTACTGCAGCTTTATTAAGCGTATATTGGCTGCAGTGGCTTAAAACAAATACGTGATTATTGGGTGTATGAGGGCTTTGTAGAGCAGTAAGTAGGTTTGAACCCTGCTACCACCTCGCCTACTCATAACAGGGTATAATGAGCTCATAAAAGCCTGAGCTTTTGCTCGCTAGGGTGTCAATGTGGGGGCGTCAAAGCAGTTTCTTATCCGTGTGGACGGTAGGGTATTTAACCACGTCCTTGTACGGGATGTGTTCGTCAAACACACACTTTTTCGGTCTGCGATCTGCAGGTGGGAGATTTTAGGGAGTAATCACAATTGTTTCAGACTTAGTTGTGTTTACTTTAATGCGCCAAGTTGTGCACCTCTGTTCGATCTCAGTGAGCGCAACATGCAGCCTGGTCGTGGCTAGCAGTAGGTTGTGAGATCTGCTATATAGTGCAGTGTCGTCCGCATAGCAGCCTAGCTTTACTAGCGGGACGTGGCATGTCTCGTACATACGTGTTAAAGAGGACAGGGCCTAAGATGCTGCCGTAAGGCACTTCTGCTCTAATCTGTTTTAGGTCACACGTTGCCCCTTTCGTTGACACTCTAAAGGTTCTGCCTGCCAAGTAAGAGGTTTTTAGTTTGATACAGCAGTCAGGGAATTCTGCTTGCACACCCTCGGCACTGATGCCCCTGGTCTAGGAATACAAACAGGGGCTTCACTTTCACAGGCTTGGACGCGGCCGAAGGTGGCTGTTGGGGTGGGGCGGGGCCCACATCTCTGTCAGAGTCCCTTCCCGACTCCTCCACATGTGTGCGTTAAGCACGCTTGTTCGTGGCTGTGGTCCAGCCTTGGTCGCTGCCATTCGTGGAGTGGTCAGCCATGTCACTCATCTCGTCGCACAGGTCGCCTCACACCTGGATGCACCCACTGACCTTCCCCCGGGACTGATCGGGGCAGGCTACAGGGGAGCTAGCTCCAGGCTTGTCGGTCATCACCAAAAACAATACCGTCGCAGCTATAACTGTTACCGCCTGTGCGCACGAGACACGCAGGCTACCTTCCCCTGCCCTGGTCGCTGGGTTAGCCACAGCTGCGCACCAAGTTCTCGACGGTTCTCGGACAGCTGCTCATCGGACGACCTCTTCTTCCACTGCTAGGCTCTCTCCTACTTGCTGTGAGGTACATATACCTTGCGGCTCGGCGCCCAGAACGAACCAGAGCGATGGCGCACCGAGCTGAAGTATCACTGCGCGTCCAGTGGAGGGGTCGCGAACATGCTCGCACCGGAACTACTTGCTGGTCACATCATCGGGTCACAGGGCCCAGTCACTTAACTTGCGCAGAACCTCATACCCTGGTGGTTAGGCAATTTTATATGCTTGGTTGAATGGCGGGTGGTAAGCACTAGGGGTTAACCTTAAAACAAAGTCGGGAAGAACAGAAGAGCGTTGCGGGCGGCAAAATTACACCCGAAACAAAATGAAAGTTTGGTTAGGGTAGTTTAGCGTTTTTTTTAAATACTTTATGGCCGTAAAATGTATACATCCTTAGATTATGGAGTTTTTTCACGAGCGATCAGCAAAACTTCGAACAACTTAAGAACTATTCGGGTGTGTGAACTGTAGGCTTCCCGTGATTCAAACTGGGCGTTCTGTGAGGAGGTGTCACGGCTTGCAAATCAAGTATGCATTTAATAATGATGTTTAACATCGATACTAAAAACGTGCTTGGATTCATGATATGGTTAATTATACCACAACAACGAAATGATAAAATAAAATTGTTGTAAGTTTGGCACTTTAGAAAGTTCAACCGTTCGCATCACATTACATTTTCTACACAAATTTTTAAACTTCCATGAAGTTCAAAGCCGTGTTTGAAAAAATACAAGTTCGAAGACTAGGTTTAAACTCTTAAGGAAGGTGAATTAGTGCTCTCACACAAGAATAAATGAAACTTCAAGTCTACAAAGGCCTATTAATAAAATATGCAATTGTGTTCCAATTTCGTTTTATCGTTAACTCCATATGTTATAGCTAGAGACCTACAAAATTCGCGGTTTCGATGGCCTTCAGGATAGACTGCACATACCCCTGTACACTCGGGCAAATAACGCAAGTTCATTGGCTGCCGACTTGTAAGTCGTCTCAGCTGGTTTGTCTGTGATTCGATCCTTCTTTGGTTGAGGGTTTATAACTGGTTGAGATTCGTTCAGATGAACAGCAAGCCAATAGAAAAATTATCTAAGATGTATATGTGTTTTAATTCTAGCCTATCATCGAATGAATCTGCGAATTTTGCAGGTCTCTAGTTATAGCTTATTTATACAACCTCATGAGCGACTTCGCCCACATCATTTGTAAGATTCCGAAAAAACCACCCTCATTCCCCGTTCCCATATCTTAAAAAAGACAAAGACACGACTTTATGAAATTTTGTTCACTTTGAATTCAAAATACGGGGAAAATTAGTGTCTAAAATTGATTTTTTAAAAAAGTTGCGTGTCACTGTCTACATGAAGTAGAAAAAACCCTATCGACCTTTACCAACCCCTAAAACAAACAGAATTGATGTACTTTATGATTACATTTACCAAACATTGCGTTTCAATTAAGGAGATAATTACTTTCAACGGATTAATAAAAAATAGGGGTATGTCGAAAAACTACCCCCATGTCCCCATCCAACCCTTGGTACTACAGGGTGAAAACTGGCTTATGTTGTATTCTGAATAAAAAGAAAAATACTGTTCAACAAATAATCAGAGGTTTGAAAAACAACCTCATCCTCTTCTACATCCCTTAAATTATAATGTTGGTACATATAAATGAAATCAAACACAATTAATGAAAAAAAAAATTAGAAGAAATTTACTTGTTTATCTAAGTTCAAAATAGCCGACTTCATCTTCCTGTCTAAATGAGATTTCGAAAAACCACCCCGTCTACCTTTCTCAATACTTAAAGTATATTTCTGGTACAACTAGATAACACTTTGAACACTTGAGGCTCAAAAGTGGAAGAATTACTGTTTGCATCTAATTTTCATAAATAAAAAAACAATTAATTGAATACATATTTCCAAAAAATACCCCGTACTCCTTTAATATTTATTTAATGAGGATTTTTTTTACTCCTTGATGAAATTTTGCATACTTGACGTTAAAATTGAGAACATTTAACAAAACGTTGATTGAATACATGAGATTTAGAAACACGACTTTCCTCCTGCCCTTTCCCCACTCCCTCCAAAACCTCTTACATAGAATTTTTCTACGCCTTGAATCAGAATTTTGGCAACTTTTGATGAAATTTGAAATTCTTGGCGTTCAAATTAATAAGTAAATGACTGTTTACATCCTATTTCGAAAATAAAAAACCTTCACTATGTTTAGCCCGGGAAACGCCGGGTACATCAGCTAGTTTCAAATAGATGGAGTTACGACTGGGCGAGGAAACACACCGGCGCAGTGGTAGGGCACTGGCCTCGCATCATGGGGGTCGCTTGTTCGTAACCAAGCCCGGCCATAATGGTTTGTTTCCTCCGTGGTTTCCCGCAGTCTCTCCAGACAAGTGCTGGGGTGGTTCATCACCACAGGCCATGGCTGACATTTGCACCAACACCCGGATCAGTATCTCCTGGAGACAAAGTCCCTAGCACTCACTGTTACCTGGTGTAGTGTATTGTAGTGAACTCCAGTCCCACCATCTTGTCATTACTATCCCGGGCCGGAGCAGTGACATACCAGCAGTGGCTTGGGAGGAAAGTAAGAGTGGTGAATGCTTCCCACTGGTAGCTGATTTCCTCCTCCGTATGCCATTAGAAGGAAGGGAAAGCAGTCCCTCTCCACCTTGCCTGTTTTATTAATTAACCGTCATTTGGGATATGTAGACCCCTCCAAGGCTACAGTAGGTAATAGATATTGCAAGCGTCGGTGGCCAAGGTAGGCCTCCAAGCCTCCTTGGAGGCGACGCAGCTGTCTATGGTTGTATAAATAGTCTTAAAAACACATCTTCCTTAGTGATAATTGGTTGGACGAGTTATAAAAATTCGCGTTTGGCCTAAAAAACGAAGCTGCAAATAGTTTCGCTCTGATTGGTAAGTTAAGTCTCTTTCCAATTTCAACACAGTACAATCCATTCTAACAATCTAGGCACACTAATTGTAGGAAAGTTTTACTGTCGTAAAGACTGTAAGTGGTTAAATATAGAAGATCAAAGGATTGCAACAGGGCACGTGGTATTATGCTGTTTACATATGGTTGAAACTGAAGTAATTAAAGGTCGTTTGAATAAGTTTCTTTATGAAAAGGTTAAAATGACAGAGAAGTTTTGAAGAGATATAACAAAATGTTTGCCGATTGCAGAGACTATATTTCATAAGTGGACGGAACGCCAAAATAAGCGATATTTGTTTGGGAACATGTCCAGTATTTAACACAGTGTGGCTACAGTAGACTGCACAATTGTACTTAGAAGGCATCAGGGGACTGCTCCAGGCTGGGAGGACGCGCGATCGCAGCGCAGTAGCGTGTACACTTGTACTTGGAGGGCTTCAAGGGACTGCTTCAGGGCGGGGGACGCGCGGTCACAGTGCAGTAGTGTGCACACTTGTACTTGGTCGGTTTCAAGGGACTGCTTCAGGGCGGGGGATGCGCGGTCGCAGCGCAGTAGCGTGTACACTTGTACTTGGAGGGCTTCAAGGGACTGCTCCAAAGTGGGAGGACGTGCGTTCGCAGCATATTAGTGTGCACACGATTACTTGGAATGTATCTCCGAAGCCCGGTTTCTGGTTGTGGATTGTGGATCGTAAACGCTATCTTAGATTGTGACATAATGATGGCCATCTTCGATGATTTACCTTAACCTTTGATATTTTCTTTAGTTCAGCGGCTTTTTTGGTTTTGCTTTTTGAATTAGCCATTAGTTTTTATAGAACTTTATGCCATTTTGAATTCCACAATTTTGTTGTCTTAAATTTGGTTTACCACCATTTTGAATAACGACGTCACTGTTGCAAATTTCGTTACTACCGCTATCTTAAAAATCCGTTATTATTATTAAATTTTTTTAGAAAATTTTAGAAATTAACTAATATAAATGAATTGTAATGAAATACTTTTTTTAAAATTCACTTACATCATTGGGCTTGGAGTCTTCGGTTCTAACCTGGCAAGGGCAAATTAAAAACGGTGGGCGATCCTTTCCTTATGGCGTCGGCTGCTGGCAGACTGACCCCCACCATTAATACTTACCATTGTATATATGAACTAACACCTTCACCATTCTACCCCCATCTTCCTACCTGCTTAGCTTCCCCTTTGCTTAATTTGCTTAATTTTGTTTGGTCATTTTCTCCCTACACCTCTTACCACTACCCCTAACAATAAGTTTTCTTTTCTTTTTGTTTTGTATTTTTTCCCTTTACCTCAAACCCCCTCCCCATTCTCTAATAGGATATATATATATAAGTTATATATATATATATATTCGCTATATACCCCCACCACTACTACTCCGATATTTCATTTCTCCAAGAATCTATCATCCCTCCCTTTCATACACTCATTTCTGGTATCCCCACCCAATTTTCTGATCCCCCTATCCCTCTCACACTCCTTTTAAGCTTTAAATACCAACCCGATGTCCCAGGAGACTACAGTTATCTGCAGTTACCTGCCCGCACCAGTCTACTACCAATGAGTCGATGAAGGTAGCCATCTTGGATTATGACATCCCAGTTACCGTCGTGTTTTCTTATTATGGATGCCACAATCTTGAGTCATAACACACAACCCATCCAGTTTCACCTGCTGTAAGTCGCCCTCTTGGATTATGACATCACAGTTGCCATCATGTTTGCCTATTCTGGATGCCACAATCTTGGGTCATAACATCACAACAGCATCCGGTTTCGTCTGCTGTAAGTCACCATCTGGATTATGACATTACAACCGCAATATTGTTTTAATCTGCTGGAGTCCACCATCCTGGATGACATAATATCAGCCACCTTTAATTTTTTTGTTCTGTTGGAGACCACCATCTTGGATACCTCCATCTTTGTTTGTTCTTAGAGTGCGTCAGCCTAGCTCTGTCTCATGTATGTAAGGTGGATTTTTCATTAATTTTCAATGTTGTTAAGTTCCTTATCACATATTAAATATATTTATTTTATTCAAAATGGAAAACGTACCCTTTTAACTACACGGCCATCAAGACATTTGTAAATAAGATATATAAAATATCATATACATATTCGGACATGTAATTTTTTTTTAAAATTGAAGGAATAATAGCATCACCTATTCGAGACCGAAGCGCCATCTTTTATTTTTCAATACTCTATACTAGGAGCGCTAGTGTTGTGTAGTACATACATCTGCTAGAGAGTGCTGCCACCATATTGGTTTAATTTTTACTTACTAGAGTTAATTAATATTTATTACCAGGGTGTCCACCTTCTTGAAGGCCATCTTGTTCGCCATCTTGAAAAACTAGAAATTATATATATATAAATTACTCAATATCATTACACCTACAAGGGAGTCAGTATTCATTGCACCTTATGATTACTATAATGCCAACTACAAATGTATAGACCAAGTGTCTCCAAATCAAGGCCTTCTTTTTCGATGCTAGGAATTCCTTTCAACCAACTCATGCCCAAATATAAGGCATATATACCAAACGTACTGGAACAACTAGGTATTATTTTTCGATACTTGTCTTACCTTTCAACCAGGTCATGTCAAATGTCAGGCATACAAGCCAAACATCTCCAAATCACAAGACCGACTGTGCAGATATATTCAGCATGCTCTATACTTAAAAAAAGACATCTTTCGAACATAAACGATAAAAGCTTCGTAATACCAGACACATTATGAGCTAAACCTAATGTACTTGATGATTATTTTAAAATGTATTGCAAGCATTTACACCAAATATCTTCGAATTACAGAAAGATTTTTTACTACACCCCAATCATATTCAACTAAAGAATCTTATAGTGACCATATTACTCATACCTGAGCTTAATAACACATGTATTAAAAATATAAGTAGAGTCCACTGATACATAAGTGATTACAGGCCAATTACTTAACAAAAATCCACTTACCATTAATTAAATCATTCTAACCTAACGTAACCTAACCTACCAACTGTATCTGGCCAATCGTATCATACCTTTCGTATCCCATCGATACTTTTCTCGTTGTATCCTACCTAACTCCACAAAGTATAATACTCCACTGGACCAGTTTTCGTTATAACCTACCGAGACAAACCAAGCTGAATATTGTTACGATTTTAATAATCGTTGAGTGGGAAGAACTGGGATCGTATAGGGATAGCCCAAATTATTATTTATTTTTTTTCAGTTAAATTGACAGCTAATATTTACAACACTGATACATAATCTTACTTAAAATGCCAACTAAACAATTACTCGCACTCAGTATCTCAAGTCCTTGCACACCGCACACCTCGCTGGGCCGCACCCCTCGCGCAACTCTCGCCGCAGCTCTCCTCGCAGACCTCCGTCGCCAAACTCTCGTCGCACTACGTCGCCGCCGTCGCACTTCCCTTCGCCGAGGTTCCGCTCGACGCTTCGCTCGGAACTTCGCTCGGGACTCTCGCCGCACCCGCGGCACTCTCGCCACCCAAAAACTCTCCTCGCCAAGGAGCTCACTCCAACTCGCCGAGAACTGTCGCGGAGGCCGGCGTCCAGGCTTATATAGACCCTGGCACCCTTCTAGAAGTGACGAGCGCGGCTGGGGCCAGTCGCGTCATCCTGTGCCGACCCGACGCCCGAAGCGTCGAGAAGGGCATTGTTAGCTCCTTCGACGGCCCGAAGCATCGAGAAGAGCATCGGCAGCTCGCGCGATGGCCTGCAGAATTCCCAAAGGCTGCCCGGCACCGAGGCTGGGTGCCACGCGGGGTGCGGAGAGTAGGATGGGGGTGGTAGAGACGACCCTTGTAATCCGCGCAGGCACGCGTGGCGTGTCTTACGTCAATGGATGACGCATGGAGTCAGTGACCATGCAGGGCTTCCAGCCAGCTCCCAACCTGGCATTGTGGTCTGGTCTCTCACGTTCGAAACAATATATGTATAGTAGCTCCATTTTTTCGATGGATCCTACTGAGCTCAACTAAGCAATGTATTCCATTAATTTCATTCAAGGGTAGCATCAAACGAATGTCACATAATAACATACTATTGGCATTACTATCCTCAAAATCATACAGCATTGTAAATCACAACAGTTTCAAGAATGACTAATATTTGATAACACGCATCATTTCAGTTATTGACGTTTAACAAAATCAAATTTAAAATGTAAGATATACACGTTAACTCGAAGAACCAGGAATGAAAATGTTTTATGTACTCCATGAACACTTTAGGCACCAAAAATTTGAATAAGAATGACATTAAATAAAAGTTATATTTAATTCTTATTGAAATGTATTTTTTTTAAGTAATGTACATCAGACCAAAAAAATTGGTAGTTTTTATTATATAACCCTCGCACTTATTAGCCCATGTTTCTTTGATGATGGATAAATCTTCAGCATTTGGCGAACCAAGTAGAAGTTTTAGCCTATCCACCAACCATACGGATTGTCTCTTGATGTGCAATATGTATCGTGTGCTCCTGCTTCCATGTACTTTACATATTTGTTATTAATTTTCTTAAAATCTCCGAGTCCATATAACTATCACTAGCCTCAAAGTCATCAGCATCATCGTAGCTAACAGCAAAATTACATGAGCTGTATCAATATCGTTTACTTTTTTATATCGTTTCCATGTATCGGTTGTCAAATATTACTACAGTCTTTGATCTTGAGAGTTTCA
The DNA here is from genome assembly GCF_032445375.1 of Bacillus rossius redtenbacheri. Classification (NCBI taxonomy): domain Eukaryota; kingdom Metazoa; phylum Arthropoda; class Insecta; order Phasmatodea; family Bacillidae; genus Bacillus; species Bacillus rossius. The sequence goes on along the minus strand of NC_086330.1, from coordinate 278,926,528 downwards.
CATTAATCTATATTATTCTCAAGTTCATGGCTAGCTTCATTTTCATTTTTTTTTTGTAAAAGTTAATGTTTCCAGTATTATAATTGAATCCTTCAACTCAACAATTAAATTAAAAACACAATTAAATCAGGGAATTATATAAGGAAAATCAACAAAGTACTATTTATTTAATTTTATGAACCTCGTCATCCTTTCCCCGTATAGTATAGTTTCTTGAGCACAAGAGTCTTTCATTGTCGACCATGTAGTGATTTTCAAGTGAGGTGATATACTTCCAGTTCCACACTCAAATTCATCCTCAATGATTTTTTTTCTCACTAGAAACAAAAAACACCTTCACTTGTCCCTGCGTGTTTTATAAAATTATCATTTATACTAAAATGACTACCACACTTAGTATTTTCTACAAGGGGCTCTTTGCCCAAGACTTTTTAACCATCATCTCTGAAAACAAACATGCCCCATCTATATCACAAAGTGAAAGCTGGTCGGAGGAGATAGCACACATGACAAGTGCTAGTCCCCTAAAGGATAAGGACCATGTGTTCGATACCTACCTCAGGCATTGAAGCAACTTTGTAATTTTTTTTCTTGCATCATGTAGGAAAATAACTTTCAATACATGTGAAGTTAAAAGTACTATCATACGACTAGTCAAAGCACTCAAATTAAAGCTCGTTTACCTCATATAATATTAAATATTCTCGAGGCTAGAGGCAGAGGCTGCCGAACGAGGCACGCCTACAGGCACCTGCAAATGAACATTGAACCCTCACGTGCGGGGAGAGACTCGCAAGCTAGCAGACTGTCACGGCAGACAGATGTTAGCACGAGACACGTAGCACTACTCACCTATCCATCACACCATTACGTTAAAAACCTTTGTTGACATCATAATCAAGCTCATGTAAAGTACTTGACGGAATCAGTTCAAATTACGAAACACGGAACCAGAGCAGAAAATCAGCCTACAAATGTAAAACTTGCAACAAAAAAAGTTGTAGCGCATATACTAGAGGATTCAAACCCGGATACCGTACTGTGAAAGTCGACACTCTGAAAATTATAAGCAGCAAAAATTTACAAGCCACCTTCTAGAATACATTTTTTTCATGTGCCCAAAATTCTTGTTAGTAATCAGTAACAAAGGAGTGTGTAACTTGGACGAAGAATCGCTTACCAAGTATTCAGAATCTTACTGATACAGTCCATCCAATGCACCAGGTTATTAGCTAGTTTGGTCAATTGGTTAACATTTTAATTTTTAATATCACCACGTAGTGTACAACGATACGTGTCAGGTTATGATTTTAAGGCCATAATATTCTCAGAGGTCTGTTAGTTTTATTTGGAGGAGTAAAATATTATTACTTTACAGATATGAAAAACAAGTTCCTATCAGATTTGCTCTAATGCTACGTTATTACCCCTGTGCCAGCACTTTACCAGCTCCATCACACACTCACACAAATTAGATGCTTAACCCTCATGCATAAACAATTACGAAACCCAATATCTTCTCAGAACCAATTCCCATAAATAAAAATCCAATTCTTATTGATAATTTTTAATCATGGTTCTATGTGTTTAGTATGTGTATCAACTTTATATTACTAAACATTTTATTGTTGGGCCCAATTAGCAAAAGACATGTTGCAATCTATATATATAAAAATGAAACCCGTTTTCCTTGGTCACGGCATCACGCGTGAACGGCTGGACCGATTTCACTAATTTTTTTTTGTTGTGTTTGCTATGGTCAGGAGAAGGTTCTTATGAAAGAAAAAATTAAGAAAATTGTGCGGAAAATTAGAAAATTTAAGAATAATGAATTCCTATTTCCCTTGGTCACGCCATCACGCGTAAATGACTGAACCGATTTCACTAATTCTTTTTTTGTTGTGTTTGTTATTGTCACGAGAAGGTTCTTATGAAAGAAAAAAATTAACGGAAAATTAGAAAATTTAAGAATACTGAACCACCATATATAAAAATATTTCCAAACTAACCCAACACTTTGTACAATATAAATATTTTTATAGTTACCTTATGACATTCAGCTTTAAGCGTTTACAGTTTCCAGTGCGGCTTGCATTTGCAATGTCAATAAAAAAATCGCAAGGGCAGTCGCTAAGTGTATGTGGCATCAACCTAGAAAATCCATGTTTTTCACATGGCCAATTATATGTCGCCTGTTCCCGTGTCGGAAAACCATCAACATTATTTATTTACGCGCCAGAACATAAAACTAAAAATATAGTTTATCAAAAAGCATTAGAGTAGAGAGAAGCAGTGAGGGGTACAGAGACTATTAGTTGATTTATAGAGCGCGCGTGGTATTGAGCTCATTGTTTACTTAAAAATGCCAAGTTGTTCAATAGCAATTTGTAAAAACATTACTGGAATTATTGAATCCTATGGAATAAACACTATTTTGACAATATATATTTTGTTTTTTATTTAATTAAATTAGTAAGGTCCTTTTCAGTTATAGTGATACCAGGGAATTATGGATTCATTTTTATATGGAGGATATTATAGATTCCAGTTCAAATTGAATAGGTACTCATACCTAAGATAGGTCAGCTATACAAAATTAAGAAGTGCATCATTGCTACGCTAAGGTGGTACGAAGTTCGCCGGGTCAGCTAGTATTTTATAGAAATTTCCTCCTCATACAGAAAAACCTTTATAGATGAGTCTGAATTCGGCCCAGAAACTTCAACTGCAGGTTCATCACATAAAAATTAAGTTGAAAACGAATACACGACTCAGGGTCTAAAGTGCTCCCCAGGACTGTTGTATGCTTTTGAATTTGGAGCTGAATTACTAGTTTACCGCAAACATAGCTTTTTTAAAGACTAAACACAAAGTGTCATGATTTAGTTTATTTTAACAAAGTTCTAAAACTACCGCATAAAATTGGGCTGTGAAACCTTTTTCATTAAAATAAAAGGGGGGGAAATCACAAAAAATGTATGGTAAAGAGGGCTCGTCGACCAGCTATTGATGAATAGTTACATTACAACAAGGAGGAAAAAAGGTAAATAAAACAATAAATATTGAAATCTGAAATTTTATTTTTATTTGTGTGACACTGTTTGATACAAATAACTTTAAATAAATAAACATAGATAGTAAATAGCAATAAATAAAACTGCGAGGCTAAACTAAAAATTTATATATTTAATTAAACTATTAAAGATTAAAATTGTTTGTTCTTTAATTTTGCTCAAAGTACAAAAAAAGTTTCCTCTGCTGACGTAACAAACTAGCCATTTCGAATAACTTCGTAAGGTGGCAATGTGCTATGTAAGTAGAGCTAGATTATTTCGCGGATTTATTTCTTTCCAGGCTAGACTCAACTTGCCTGTATAAAATCAAACATTACTGAAGTACTGATTGGTTGTCAAGGTCACATACTTTGTTGTAGACGGCTCAGGGTCGTTAAGGGCGTGTCAAGAGCACTGTAGTCCAACCATCAAATTTAAGGCAGAAGTATATGTGCTTCAAGTCTACTTTGGTCCCCAATGAATCCACGAAATATCAGTGGCTATTATTATGGATACGTATTTTTCGCAAAAAAAAACTGACAGCTTATTAGACTGGAACAAGGCTTGCCCGCACCAGTGGCTTTCCATTGGGATTGGTGGCCGTCTGAAAGAGAAGCCATGCCTTAGTTGTCCGGGCAATTTAGGACGCGTTTACTTCAGTACATTCCTGTAATAACACTGTGCTGAGAGTAGACTCGTTCCTAAATAAACTCAACCAATCATGAAACACAGGCGTTGACTGTTAGCATTGACACACAGCTAGTCCAAAAAATTATTTTCGCGAAAAATACCTGCCGCTAACTGTAAGCAGAAGCGCGAAAGTCTCGCGTATCCACTGTGTGAGAAAGTAGACTCGAATCACGTGTACACCTGCTTTATTCATGTGTTTGGCCCTTGCATATTGTTTTGACACGCCCTCCGAGCGACCATTGGCGAGGCAGTGAGACCGAATCATGAGAAACCAAGGGAAACTACTAATGGACTCTTGGCAGTGGTAGCTGCCTGTCAGCACATCATGCGTGATCAAGACAGTATTCACAGGTAATGCGAGACTACTCTGGAGCGAAAAAAGCGAAATAACCATGTCTCTATTTCTAAGAATAAAACTTGAACTCTAAAACATCGTTTTGAAAATACAGATTGTAAAATATAAGCCATAAAAATAAATAAATATTTTTAGTTATATGATAATTAACTATGTATGTAAAATGTTAGTTATTAGCAACAGAAATATTCGTTAGTAAATATAAGGCGGCAATATGAACACAAAAAATTCCTAATATGTTGAGATACTCCGTCACACTATGTTTATTAGTATAATATTATCGTGAGGAATATCCGTCAGACTTGAATTACATTAAAAATATGCTGAAAGCTACACATTTTAACTACCTAAGTAAAATAATTGTATGCATACTAAGGTTTAAAATATAAAAAGAGTAACATCATACTTAATTTTATGCCTAAATTTATGTTTCTGTAAATGTTACTGATTTTTGGGAATCAATTTTACATTACAAAAATATTTTACTGTAGGGCTATATATTCAAAAGACGTGCTGAAATATTTTAAACAAAGGAATACAATTTAAATTACATTTTAATATTTTATACTGTTATACTAAATATGCTTTCCCATCTTAATCAATAACTTATAACTATAGGTAAATGTTAATGAGTTTTGTTTGAAATTGTTGTGATGATATTGTTATAAGTTATATTCTAAGTATGTGTTGATGCTTGCGAGGAAAAACGAGATCTGAAATGTCACTTCAGTTGGCAGTAACGTATCTCTAGTGTCATTGCAGGGACAAAACATTTTTAAACAGATGGTGGCTGTAGACATTGTAGGAAAATTAAATTAGTAATGAGCATTTTCATGACCTGACAACCTATCGTTCCCTGCTATTTTAAACAGCAAGATACTAGATTCATTACAATCGAGCGATTTTACTTTTGACAATTCTACAATTGGAACGCAAAACTGAGCCCGTGGAAAACTATTAAGTTCTTGTACTTCCATACAAGATGTTATGCATTTTAATAAGGATATTGCATCTAAACGAGAAGGAAAGAATTCGAAATCCGACAAAAAATCCAATATGTATAGGATTAGAGCCTAGACCTATGTTTGAATATACAACGAAATGACAAAGTCTCTACATAAACCCTTGAGACCTTAATGTATCACTATGTGTTTGACCATCAGACTAGACTACACAGTCTTACTCATTTAAGACGGGTAATAAACCATTCAATGGTTTCATTGGTGTTAGACGTTAGCTCTGACGTTCACAAATTTGCAAGAGCGATTGCTAGAATATTACAATTGGCTCCATTTCTTCCATGACATGTCAGATTGATGATGGTACAACCACATAAGATAGTGGTAAAATATACCACAAATAGCTACGATGAATAACCAGTAGTCGTGTGAATTCCATGTGGGTTTACCATGTGTGGCAGCCAAATAACAATATTTACGAGCACAACTCACAAATACATAAACAAATAATTAGCAATTCTACACGTTTTCTCTGTGGACAGAATACAATTATGGCACTCAACAATACCAAGTGTTTCATAACAGTTAGTCACCTTGCAATTTCGCCAGAGATTCGCTGCTGCCAGTAAAAACTAACTCTAAACATGACAAACTACTTTTCGGTCTCTGGGTTGGGGCCACATCCATGGGAAAGATGTTGTGGCATGAACCCGGAAGCCAAGAACACGTTAGTGATAAAACTGCGAGAGAGGGAGTGGCTAGTCCCACTTGATGGTGACCGGCTTGAAGTCCCAGTACTCGGGCTGCCCCAGGTGGGGCGTGTCGTCGCGGAAGTCCGAGGTGTTCCACTGGAAGACGGGCACCCCGTGGCCGTGCGGGGGCCCGGACACCGCCACGAAGCGCAGGTCCTTGGCCAGCGCGCGGCTGGTCGCCTTGGAGTCGGTGGCGACGTGCGAGCGGTGCCCCAGCGCCGGGAACGGGTACGTGCCGTTGGCCGGGTTCAGGTCGCTGCGGCACGCGATGGTGTTCTCGGCGTTGTGCCGCGGCTCGCAGGCGCACTTGGACAGCGGCTCGCGCAGGTAGTTGTTGTAGCGCATCAGGTCCAGCATGGTCGACATGTTGGCCACCTTGTGGTGGTCGCGCCGGAAGATGAGCGCCCGCGGCGTGTGGTCGTACGAGTACCAGCTGCCGTACTTCTGCACCAGCTTGGGCAGGCCGCTCATGTTGAAGACGGTCGGGAAGTAGGGAGAGTTGTAGCTAGGCCAGTAGGACTGCTTCCTCAACACGTCCGTCTTGTCCGCCGCCTGTGTACAGATATACCATCATTAAACATCTGCACAGTGATCGAACACGGCACACGCACTAAGTATGTGAGCTCCAAGTTGATTCTCAAGTTATTTGGACACATTATAATCTTAGAGATCAGATCATTAACCTTTTTGTTTATATAACTGTACCCCATAGAATGTTCCTTAGCTGTGAGTAGTTGATCAATCATCACGACATAATTATGTACGTCGTCACGAGCTCACAGCATGTGCAGTGGAGAATACCAAGTGTATACCTCTACATAGAGAAATATGTGTTACACTAACCACATCATGAACTTGCTCAGCTGAGAGGAAGAACAAATTAGTCCTCTCCTGGACAAATACCCTCAAGATACATGAGCTGACCTTCCTCATTGAGGAGAGAAAGTGCTTTTGCAAGAATTCAGCTAGTACCTGCTCCTGTGCCCATAACAAGGTGTTCCTTAGCAAGGATGTGGAAAGGCGCGAGATAAAAAGCAGAAAATAACGCACCTAGAAATAGCTAATTATCTCATCAGTAGCCAAAAAATGAATTTTTTTTAACAAAGGGAAGAATATGTAGAATGTGAGATGCAGCATTTGGTATTTCTCAGCATATTTAGGAACAGTTCAGGACCTTGCTCAACGATAAAGTTGCAGTAATGAGATTTGGAAGCAGTTGGAAGCTCATCTCGTAATAGCCGGCTAGCTCCCCAAAGGACATTCCTTAAGCATAAGGAGAATAAGATAATTATTAATCTCCAGACCTCCAGAAACAGGCCTATATATTACATATTCTTTTAGCTTCCTCCAGCCTCTCTTCTACAAGTCCTGGCTGCGACCATAGCTGTGCACAGAGGCTTAAAACAACAGGACCTCAAGGATCATAATGGGCTCCGAATCCCTTGGTTCACCAACCCGGGGCTAAAATGTAATTTTATTGTAAATGGGACTGAAACTATTATTTAAATTATAGGTATTTGTCAATTTGTACATTTACATAAAAACATCGGTATCACTACAAAATAGTGTTGTCAGTAATACTGTGATCGGATTCTTACCTGGGAATTAATGCTTTTTGTTGTTACCTACATTTGTTAAAGTTATATGTAAACTATTCCCTGAATAGTTTTCCAGAATTAACTGCAAACATTAATAAAAATGAAAAAAAGAAGCCAATTGTTGAATATTTGAGTACCTTTACAGTGGTTTAAATAAAATTGTGATTGTATTAAACTTCAGTAAATTTTAACATTTTTTGTAAGTGCCACTCCATAATTATATAGGTATATATATAATATTTATATATATGTATGTATGTATATATAGTAATTTAAAAAAAGTATATTATTAATTAAAAATAACCCTGACCAGTGGCGTAGCCAGGATTTGTGTATGGGGGGTGTTAAGAAGCGTGGCCCCCCGTATTAAAGCGAGGGGTCCGGGGGTCCTCCCCCGGGAAAATTTGTATTTCAAGGTGTAAAATAGTGCTATTTTAGCAGTTTTCGGTACTTAAATTTAAATATTGTAATGGTAAAATTTTTATTAATATTAGTATGAAATTTGTTTAAGTGAGGAATAATAAATTAATTAAAGATTTGGTGCTAAGGTGGGGGGGGGGGGTTGAACCCCTAAACCCCCCCCCCCACTGGCTACGCCCCTGACCTTGACAATGTGACATTGCAGAATTCCTGCCCCCTACTACCAAAATCATTTTGACTAAGAATTTTATGTTTATGTTTTTTGAATGTTTCATAATTATTTTGTACTCATTTTTCTTTTATTTTGCATAGGTATTCCAGTATTTTGGTTGTGCTTTAATAGTGATTATTATTAATTTGGGTAAAGTTCTATGTAAAGCTGAATGTTGTATATTTTATTATTATTTATTTCATTGTAATTAACTTAATCACAATTTACATGTGTATTAATTATGCTTGGTCAAATTTCAAAGCATAGTCAGAGTAGTAAGACTAAAATTCTAGATCATTCTAGAAGGATTCTAAATAAAAGAAGACGGGCGCGACACACAGTCGCCGTCAAGTTATTTTTTAAGGCGTCAAGTTAGTGCGTTGTTGGTAAACCATAGCACATGGACGAATGACTGCGCAGCAATAGACTGGAACTTCCGCTGAGCGCTGTCTCGCCAGCCAATCAGAGCGAGCCTTGAGGTGGTGTGATGTGTCTTCCCAGACTTTAAGAGAAAAACCTTTTTTCAGTATTTTTCCCTATACGGTCAGGTATTTGATTCTGTGTTGTAATTGCTCGGTTGGCCCACGAGGTTGCCTCCCTTTGTTTTTAGCTTTGTAAAAGAAAGGTACCTGCGTGGTGCAGGTTAGTTGTCACTCGATCGTCGCTACGTGCGGCCACGTCGTCGGCAGGTCGTCAGAAAACACGGAGTTGACACTCAGTAACTTAAAAACAAGTTTTAGGTACCTACAACAATAAGTTTTAAAATGTCTTTGTTATTTTTTTGGGTTGTAATGCCGGGCCAACCTGTTATGTAACAATATGGCGGCCCAACGTGGCGCGGTTTGTATTTCTACACGCCCTGAGAACTGTTTGTAATGAATTTTCAGCCATTTTGAATTGGCCATCAGTGAACTGTACGTGTGTACGAAACGTCCAGTGTTTCAGGGGCACTACGCAACCCGCGTTAACCTCATAAGATTCAATGCTATTTTAATTTTGCTTATAACTTATTAACTAATATAGATTTCGAAATGATGCTTGCTTGATATGTAAGACAACGATGCTCTTATCAAAGCCCCTTTCTTAAAAAAAACGTGCATAAATTATGGTTCAAACCTAGACAATACACTTATGCATATTAGTAAAAATTTGTATAAAACCATAACGTGCATAAATTATGGTTCAAACCTAGACAATACACTTATGCATATTAGTAAAAATTTGTATAAAACCATAATTTATACAAGTTTTTTAAGAAATGGGCTTTGATAAGAGCATAGTTGTATTACATATCAAGCAGGCATAATTTCGAAATCTATATTAGTTAATAAGTTATAAGCAAAATGAAAATAGCATTGAATCTTATGAGGTTAACGCGGGTTGCGTAGTGCCCCTGAAACACTGGAGTGGCCTCTTAAGTTTTAGTAAAGGTTTCGGCATATCAGGGAGCTAAATTTCTGTTTGTGGTTATCGAGAGACATCATCGGTACCAATCGTGGAATTGCATCAAATCAACGCGGAATTTCGCGGGAAAACAGCACGGGACTTGCAGGGATACTAAACATCAACAAGACAGGTTGCAGAACATCAAGACAGCTTGACACATCGCGGAATGCCGAACATCAAAACGGAACATCGTGGGACAACGTGTGATCTACGCCAGACAACGGCAAGTAAAAAAAAAAGAACCTAATGTTATTGTGTAGAGTGTAGACATTGGATAATCATGGTCTGTTTATTTTTTTGTAATAAGTTATGTATCTGTAAAGTTTTCTCTCAAAAATTAGTACTGAGTGTAGGAGGGGACAATCTGCTGGATTTTCATGAGAGTTCAGAAAATACCGATTACTCAGATCCGAATATTAGTGCGATGGAAACGAGAGATTTTTACCCTGAACTGTTGGACAACATGGAACATCTTCACAGCTATACTCAAACTGGAAGTATGGGGGAAAGGGCATGATGAGGGGGGGGGGGATCAGTTAATAATTAAAATGTTTAGAGCCATGACCAAGGAAATCACACAGCAATTTAAGCCAGAGATAAATAAAATAGAAAAAAAAGTGTAAATTGAATTGGTAAAAAAAAAAATTGAAAAGGGGCAAGCTGAACTGCGGATGGAATTTAAAAAAATAAAAAATGGCAAACTGAAATGTGAAAGTAAATTGCAAAAAACTCGTTAATGGTAAAACAAGTAGAGAGTAAGTTAAACGAGGTTAGATCAGAAATAAACGAACAGAATTCATCTTGTATACACAGAGTTGAATTATACGAAAAACAAAGTGAAAAGGTACTAATTAAGTCTGAAACATTTAAAAGCCAGACACACGATACAGAAACTGGAACCTATGGAAAATGAACAATTATTTGCCAAGAAAAGATTTTAGAAGTAATTGAGCTGGAAAGTAATGTAAATTATTCTGAAATTACGTGTCGGGTATCTGTCAGGGTAGACAGTGAAATATATAGTTAATTCTAATGTAAAATCTATCAAGGTTTGCATGAAACTTGTAAGGAAAGTGAGGTACGGTTCACGGGAAATCTGTATAATGAACAGACATCTAACGAAAAGAGACGCGAGGTGTGTGAGAGAAACGGTGCGTTCCCTTGTTTCACAGGCCTGGAATGCGCAAGTTGAAGGTCGTTCCACCCATCAACAGCTGTCAGAGAGTGAAAGGATGGTGGAGGGGGGGGGGGGGGGGAAATGGCTGCTGTCAGTCCAAGGTCACGCGGCCACAAAACAGACGTGCAGACAGGAACTACGAATGACGGAGCGCCAAAGGTAAACAAAGAGTGTTGCTGGCCGCATGGAGTGTTTCAGACACTCCCACCTGGCGAATTCGGTGTGACGATGTGGCAATGGCCATAAAATGATGGTTAAGAATAATGTTTATTTTGCTAATTTTTTAAATTGCATAGCTAACTTTTGTTACGATGGGTATTGTACACTATTTTTAGGTTCATTTTAATATGCCAGTAAGCAAACAAATTTTTTGACAAATGATTAGTAGATGGTATATATATATATATATATATATATATATATATATATATATATATATATAGTGTAAAATACTTATAACGTCACTCGATTTAACGGAAAACTCCTTAAAATGTCGACATTGCTTGATCTTGGTTGGTTTACTTTGTTTTCTATACAATAATACACACTATATAGCGTTACGCTCACTCTATTTAACGACAACAATACCTACGGAATTACAAACATTTGAGCAGTACGTACTTTCTTAGTTGCCGAAGTTGATAAGAACTGCAGCTTTGTACGTTCTTTAGTTTGCTGTTTTATTGTTTTATTATCTAGCACGTGTTTACTTCGACTGACCTACTGGAGATTCTAAGAAATTTTGTCTTTTGTTTTTGTATGACCATCTTGGACATGTTTACCTCGGTCACTAGACTTTTGTCAAGTTGTTACACGTTATCATTATCGCAGTTGCTTACAGAGTTTCGAACTGTAAACATGGCGAGTAAAGGAAAATCTTTGTGTATTGACGAAAATGTTTTATTAATACGCTCAATAGAGGCGGAAGAAAAGATCAATGATGTTGGAAGACGCTTTGGATTTAGCCGCTCTACCGTGTCTACAATATGGAAAAACAAAGAAAATATAACAGATTATATGCAATAAGTTTTGTTATTTGTATGAATATTAATGTTCGTGTGTAAAATGTGAACTATATTAGTAAATACATATTATTATAGGATAGTAAAGTTATATATTTTATTTATCTCCATTTAACGACCACACTCTATAACGCCGTAAAATGCTCAGTCCGTTAAGTGTCGTTATATAGAGTTTACACTGTGTGTCTGTGTATATATATATATATATATGTGTGTGTGTGTATATATACATATATGTGTGTGTGTATATATAAATGTATATATATATATATATATATATATATATATATATATATATATATATATATTGGTTAGCTGAGGTTGGCTACCAACCCAAAGGGAATTTAAATGAACGACCCTATATTCGGTTAGCTTGGGAGTTAGGTTGTTCAAGAGATAATTCAGAGATACTTTTCCAGTAAAGATAATTTTTATTATTAAAGTTATTTCATTAATTTTGATATTTTCAGATTTTGATATTTTCATTGAGCTTTGCTAGTCAAATGCCATTAATACAATGAAGTAAATTTGTGAACTGGACATTTTTGAGTGTTTCATAGTTTGTTTACATTTTTGTTTAGGGAGGAATTTCATATGTTGATTGATTGGAGGGGTCGGAGAAGTGATTGGGACTGATAAACCCAGTGCTTTTATTTTTCCAACCAATCAATCTATACTGTGGAATATCAATACGATATTTTACGATATTTACGATCCTTTTGTAATACAATAATTTTTTTCTTTATAAATTTCCTTCTTTGCTCTAAATTATCTATCAGTGTTTATATCATTTCTTAAATTATGAAAATTATTAATAATTAACCTAATACTGTTTTAAAAAGTTTGAAGAGTTTGTCAAATGACTGTAATGACGGTTTTTCTGGTTCTTTAGTCTTGTTAGGTGATTTTGTTTATTGTGTTCAGAAATGTTGAGGTATTATTGTACTAACCAAGCTGAATATTTTTTTCTACGATAGCTGCGGTTCATTTGGAGGTACCTATTGCGTCATTATTAGGCCAAGGTAACAAGGTTGTTGTACTCTCTGGCTAATGGTGGGCCGATTGCTGTTCTTCGTCGTTTTGATAGGCCGAGAGAGGGCCGTATTGTGTTCTCGTGTTCGTTGTTCTGTGGGCCAGGGTGCCAGGGATTCCTTTGTTGTGGTGTCGAATTAGAGGGTCTGAGATTCAAGTGTTTTTTGTCGATGATGTTTTTTGACTATTGAATTCAGACTGTTAGAAACTTTTTTATGTATGCAATTTTTGGTGTAGGCATGAATTTAAATTCTCACATTCAAATATGACATACTGAAATTTGCTTGAGAAAAATGAGAAGGCAGAAACATTTTGATTCTGACCATTGCTTTACATTGAGTTTTTTTTCCTAATGGTATTTCATTAAAGCTAGGCAACATTTTAAATGTGGTATTAACAGTTCAATTTGTTTTTTACTTATCAAATATCTTTGTTAATTTTTTTGCATTTCATTCAATGAGGAGAATTAATATTTTTAATTTATTTAATTTAATGTTTTAGTTACATTTATGACTTGTAATTATTTCATGTGTTGGCTGGTTGGGGTGCACACCAATATCTTGTCTTCCGTTCAGCTGGTTACAGCAGTGAAATACTTAACAAGTAAATTTATTTTTCAGATTGCAATTTTCATTGTTTAATAAATTTGATTCTGAATTGACTTTATGTGCACCATTTGCTCTGTATTGCAATCTAACAAGGGGTGGGCGCGAACTTTGGGTCACCAATTTTGACGTCCCTTTGCGAGAGTAAAGTTCTTCCCAATAGCAATCTATTCTGAAAAGGGGGGGGGGGGGGGGGGGGGGGGGAACCGATCGAAAAACGAGGTAAAGAATATGTATGCTTCTTAATGGTTTTATTTAAAATACCAAATGCAGCGTGGCATATGACATAGAGGTTATAGAGCGATTGTACAATAACATGGCGAATCGGGTTCGATCCCAGAATGTATACTTATTTCTTTTACTGCTGACGTTCAACTGTTAGGGTAAAGGTTAAATGAATAAGCAAAACACTTTAATTAATGCTCTAATTAATTAATTTTTCAAACACTTACCAAGATTTGACAATATTTACATGTCGCTGCCACTGTCATTTTCTTCAGATTTGGTGCACCCTTGCAGATGATACTTATCTTAAAAGAATTAAACTGTGCCGAAAATTACGGATTTTCTCAGCACCATCCTATGTTTCTATATACTCATACTTTTGAAATGTTCAGGGGCTCACATTTAATTTTATTTATTTTCTTAAACCCAACGAGGCTCTTATTATTCAAGCATTAGACAGACGATCCGCCCGCTGTTAGTGCTACAGCGCCACATTAGCAGCGTGTCGGTTTTCTCCGTCTGCCTTCATGTATGGTTTCAAGCGCCCGGCTCCAGCGCGGCATCTCTCGTTACATCCGGGTTCCCAATCACATCGCACCTCACGCAAAGCGCCTTGCATGCCACCCTGGCATCTTCACCCCCGCCCGCCCGGCTGATCTTATCTCGCCACGATGTCGGCATGACTTCCCTCACTTCTCCCCGCACCATAGTGGCACCCGCCATTTTGTCGCCAGCCCCCCCCCCCCCCGAAAAGACTCAGCGACCACTGTGGACCATGTACGACACCTGTCGGATGGTTCACGAACTAAAATAAGGACTCTGGTAGTTCTGGTTTCTGCCACCAGGAAGCACCAACTCGCGCCTCCTATAACTCTACTCTAACCCCCACCCCTCCCTCGTGGGACTCTCTGTAGCCCGCGTTGCGCCGCTCACCAGCGCAACACCCTCTCTGTTGGCCGAAGGTGGAACTATTCCTGGCTCTGGAACTGTCTGTGACTATGCGACCCACCATCTCACTTCAGGGAGTCTCTCAGCAACCTCACTGAAGGTCAGGTCAGCGTTCCTTGTTTGCAGTTTTTTTTTTGTGTCGGAAGTCTTTCTGAAGAAACCAAGATATGTAGTCCCGAGAGAGAAAAGTGAGCTATTTTCCCTATTTATTTTATTCCATATAATTGTGTGGTGTTCTAGAGAAATTTTCTGTTGTGTGGTCTTTCATCTGGTTGCCTATCGTACAGTGTTTTCTGAGGCATACCTAGAATGTAGCTTCTGGAACTTTACTCTCGATGCTAAACCCCTACATTTCAAACTTGTTCTACTCGTTTTGCCACTCCTGTTTATTCGTTAATTTCCTTGTTTTCTACCACGGCTAGTTTTGGTTTTTGGCAGCGAGGTTCTCCCGGTTTAGGAGATGGCAGAGCCTCTTTTCGCGCCAGCTATCTCCCTTTCTGGGCTGCCTCTCCCGTGTCTACTGCCGGACTCCTGAGATGCGCCCCTCCGCTACTGGCCGCGGCTGCCTGAGCACTGCTCTGAGGCCCGCTGAGCCCTCGCAGCGGCCGGCGCGCAGCAGCTAGTCCCAGAGGAGTGGGATACCTGTGTAATCTTTAAGAACTTTTTAAAATCAATTACGGACTCTCTTGCTTACAAAAATTATAGTCTTAGGACATTAAGCAAGGAAGTCGTAAAGTCAAATTTAAAATTTAATCTTTACTGCAACTGACCAGATTTGGTAGTTAATAAGTGTACTCAAATACATGATATTTTTTAATGTCATTTACTGGAACAATTGACCTAACTACAACGTGTTTGTTATCCTTCAAAGTAATTTGCAAAAATAAATTAATGTTTCAAAACCTAACTTATGAAAAGGTAACAGACATACCATGAGATTCCTGGTTGTTATTTACTGTTAGTTAATTTCTCCTTCCAGTTTTACGATCCACAAGTTGCTAACCTGATATCAGTCGACAGTCGGTAGCTGTAAATTATAGTTTGTTTCATTTCGTCCACCTCTGAGTTGTTCTAGATAATTTATAGTTTTATTTGCGTATTTTAAATAACAAGTATTTCCTGCAATTTTATAAAAAACGATATAAATATTTTCGTTTGGAAGTAGTGGGACCTAACATATGTTCTGTTCTCACCCCACACGTGGTATAAATGCGACAGTATTGCATGAACCATTTTTTTCTGTGTAAATATCTTAGTTCTCGGTATACGGCATTTGGTAGCAATAATTTCGTTTAAATGGATGAACGGAAAAGAAACACAAAGATGGCAACGTAAACTCGCATATAGTTAGATAGTGCAATGTTAGAGCGCCCGGCTGACTAGTTCAAACATCGTCACTGAAAAAAAAAAAAAAAAACATGTTACTACATTTTAAAATTATAGATGACTGGATTATACAAAGTGTTCTTTAAACACACGTTTATATATATGGATATTTTATTTGTTTATCTTATAGTTATAAATTTATCAATTATATAGTTCAGTCAATCGGATTGGTTATTTCATGTTATTTTTTACTTAAAATAAAATAAATTACGTTTGTTAGGAAATTAATGTCCATGAATTCACATATGTATTAAAAATACAACTTTATAACAGTATAACTATTTTAATACTTTATGCTATAATTTTTAAGTATTAACTGTTTAGTGAATATTAACCTGATGGGTCGCATTAAAAAAATTCTTGTCGAAAATCAGGTCCAAAGCCGGGTTTCAGAATATTTTCTTTTTCCCTTTTAGCTGAGTCGTTTCATTATATAGTTTACGCTTCCGCTCTGAAAATCGAATGATTCTATAGTTGACATAGCTACTCCGGCAGCGAATTATATCGATGGGTGCGGAACTACGTGTGATTCACGTTCAGCGATTTATTAAAAACTCAATTCGCTTGTATGTATTTATCACGTTCGGCAATATTTTAAAAAATTTCTATGTTTAATTTAGTGACCGAGTTTTGTATTATTAGTTTATTTGCAACATGAGAACACATGAATCTTCTTGCTATCGAGGGTAGAAGTTTACACATCACTGGCGAATAATGGAAGACTCGATCACTTTTTTTTTTAAAGAAACACAGAGGGAAGAAGATTTATATTAATTTTTTTTAAATTTTGGAATGTGAATCGTGGTTCTATAAGTGTTGCAGCATACCAAGCGGATTTCAACCACAGGTATACCAATTAAATGCACACAGAACTTTGAGAACCATCCGTTTTAAATAACTTACAAGAATAAAATTACAACGCGTATAATTCCATACAAATGGTCCATATTTTGTTAAGTAAAACTTTTTATTCCTCGTATTTTAAATAAATAAACTATTAATTTTTAAGTTAAAGATGAAAAAACCGAGAAAAATAAACAAAACGTACACACAGTGAGTTCGAACCCCTGTTTCCAGCGCCGTATTTTTAAGTTTTAACAGCTAGGGCACGATGTCTTAGCAATCCACACTGCAACGTTATAGGTGTACTAGATGCCCGACCCGGCTTAGCACGGCTATACTAATGAAAAAAAATTAAGCCACATCTCCCATTTACAGTAATGGTAAATAAAATAACAATTCAGTGAAAATTTATTACAATGCTGTATAATGTACCGGAGAGAAAATGAATAGCACCGATGGTTTCCCGACTCGTGCACGCAACGTACAACTGATGTACCCATACATCGCTACGGCAGTCTACAGGCAGATCACTCTTGCGCCGCTCATTATACATGCCCCTCCTTGTGGGTACGCCACTGCCGCGCGATGCCCGTTGCCATTGAGACGCAGAAGGCATGAACAATGCAAAATCCTGTTCTCATGCAAACAAAGTACCCACTGTTGCCTGGTTTTAACCACCCATGGGATCTAATTTGTGGAAAATGTCATCCTGCGTAACATAAGGAACATTACTGTGAAGTTTCAAGTCAGTAAAATATATATACTTGAAAAAAAGGGCAATTTTTGATATTTAAAGTACCCGCAAAATTTCAACGGTGATGAGGACTGCACTAATAATTAAATAGTCGTTGCCATAGAGACGAATGAAGCATCAACAAAGCAACAGCCTTTGCCATGGTGATTTCCTACCAAAAACTGGAAATTTTGATATATTACGCCCCCGAAACTCCCCTTGGGATCGGATTTCCGCAGAATCCGTTCTTAGTGAGCGTCTACATCCAAAAATGAGTACCTATGCTAAATTTCAAGTCAATCGGGTTTATAGTTTTAGAGATCTCGTGATGAGTGAGTCAGTGAGTGGTATTTTGCTTATATATATATGTGTATATATATATATATATATATATATATTGTTACGATTTACCGCGGATTCGTAAAGGATGGCCCAATTAAAGATTTTATTTCACACACAGTTTTATTTATTTCCACTACTTACGTTACTTACAAAAATCTTCTAAATTGGCAAATAAATAATTACACTATTACACTTAAAGAAAGGTCTATTCCCCAGTCACTTGTTCCACACACCTCGCTGGGCCGCACCTCTGGCGCAACTCTCGCCGCAGCACCCCTCGTAGGTCTCCGCCGCGGGACTCCGTCGCCGCACTCCGCCGCCGCACTCCGCCGCCGCCGACGCCCTTGCCTTCGCCGAGGATTCGCTCGACGCCTCGCTCGCAACTTCGCTCGGGATTCCGCCGCGCCCGTGACACTATCTCCCGGAACTGAACTCTTCGCCCTGGAACCTTCGTCCAAGGACTTCGCCACTCTGCCGCACCCGCGGCACTTTCGCCCGGAAATTCCGCCGCGGTAAAACTCCCGACTGAATAATCCGAACTGACTCTCAGACTGACTCGAAGGCCGGCCCTACCTCCTTGGGTTCCCGTCCAGAACAATCGGGCATGTCTCCGAGATATCGCGCGAACTTCGCCGTCGAAATGCCCAGAAACGCGTCGTGAGTCCTGTGGAAGGACGCGGCGGCTGCTCAAAGAACACCGATAAACGCAACAAGCATCGGGTTCCCACAAAACGCGCCGATAAACATGTCTTGAGTCCTTTTATGCCGCAGTGCGGCCTCTTTTAAGTAACTCGATCTGAGGCAGGTGCGCGCTGCGAAGGTCAGGATGTCGCGAGATATTATGACACGAGATACCAGGGAGAGGATGCGGGTGGAAAGGGGCGCAGACAGGCCGAACGAGCGCGGCGACGCCAAGCACTGCAGCCAAGCGCGATCGTATCATTATATATATATATATATATAATGGTTATTTTTTTTTCAACCTCCGATCGGCTGTAATAAAAAAACGGGAATGAATTGGGAAATTATTGTAATGACAAAAGAAACTTACATCTTTACTCTATTTTTCCACATAATCACCGTGCAGATCGAGGCATTTGTCGTACCGATGCACCAGCTTTCCAATACCCTCTGCATAAAATGATGCCTCCTGCCTATTCAGCCACGTTTTAACTGTGCTCTGCAGTTCATCATTGGTGTTGAAGCGTCGTCCTCCAAGCCACTTTTTCAACGTGGGGAAAAGGTGATAGTCACTCGGTGCCAAATCCGGACTGTAAGGAGGGTGATCAAACACTTCCCATCGAAATCTTTCAAGGAGTTGGACAACACCAGATGTCAGCATTCCTCTCCGCGTGTTGCGTATCGACTGTCTTAGCCGTCGTAGAGTCGTGCAGTATGCAGCAGCATTGATTGTTGTCCCTGGCTCCATGAAATCAACCAGTAGCACACCTTGGTGATCCCAGAACACTGTAGCCATCTGTTTCTTGGTGCTGAATGTCCGTTCGAACTTTTTCGGCTTGTTTGGAGAATAGGTGTGCATCCACTGTTGTGATTGAAGTTTTTTTTCTTCATTATCGAAATGAATCCATGTTTCATCACCTGTCACAATTTGAGTCAAAAAGTGTTCACCATCGAAAAACGACAAGGCTGATGCCATTCGCCGCTTCTTGTTGATGTCAGTCAACATCTTGGGTACCCATCGGGCACAGATTTTCCTGTATCCGATATTGTCTGTAACAATGGTGTATAGGGCTGACCTTGAAATAAGCGGAAATTGTTCAGACAGTTCTGAAATCGTGAATCGACGTCTCTCACGAACAACTGCATCAGCTCTCTGAACTGTTTCATCTGTTGCTACCGACTTCCTTCCTTGGCCACCTTCATCATGAACATCAATACGGCCTTCACGGAATTTCCGACACCACTCTCGCACAACGCCATCGCTCATAAAGTTTTCACCGTACACAACACTCATTCGGCGATGGATTTCTGCTGCAGTGTGCCCTTCTGCCTGTAAGAAACGGATGACTCCACGCAGCTCGCATTTCGCCATACAGTTTATCGTTGCAGCCATGTTGACATTCCCATAACCAAGCTTCAACCGAGGTGTGAGTTGGCCGATTCACATGGTTGGTGGAAGGTGGTAAACACTACGAGACGTGTCGATTCGTGTACGAGCGATTAGGGTATCGATTAATGGGCATTCCATGGAGAAATGAAACTGTAATCACACTGCAGGGCACTGTTAAAACGTGGCTGAATAGGCAGGAGGCATCATTTTATGCAGAGAGTATTGGAAAGCTGGTGCATCGGTACGACAAATGCCTCAATCTGCACGGTGATTATGTGGAAAAATAGAGTAAAGATGTACGTTTCTTTTGACATTAAAATAATTTCCCAATTCATTCCCGTTTTTTTATTACAGCCGATCGGAGGTTGAAAAAAAAATAACTCTCGTATATACAAGTCTTTGTCAGAATTGTAACGGGAGAGGAAAATTATTGATGGTCCGAAAAATGAAAATTAATTAAAAATAATGAAAATAATTCTAATAAAATAAAAAAAGAAAAAAATATTCAACACAGAGAGAGGAAAAAAAAACAATAGTTTAGGTTTGCGATTTAAAGTGATAAAAAGTAGGTATTTAAATACTAATTGAACTCTTATGAGGGTACTGATTGCTTCGTTGTTAATATCACACGGGTGTTTTTTACTTGTATGGGAAAATTAAGAATGATAAGGCATCTAGTGCGTGGCAACAATGTTAATAGGCAATAGGAAATAAACTTCTAGCGCCTGAGGCATTGTCAACACACACTTCGTACGTGTACTGCATGTTGTATCTAAACCCCTCCAACGCATTTGATTCTAAATTTGACTTTTAGTAAGGATACCTTATGTTATTGATAATATAATAAAGCCTATAGCCTTCCTCGTTAAATGTACTATCCAACACTGAAAGAATCTTTCAAATCGGACCAGTGGTTCCTGAGATTAGCGCGTTCAAACAAACAAACAAACAAACATACTCTTCAGCTTTATAATAGATGCAAAGGTGGATATTTGGGCCAGGGGTTGTTATTTGGGCCCCCACTGTATCTAGACATACAGGCCACGAATTCTAGCGGTGAACGCTGGAACTACTAAAGCATGAAGCCAAACAGCACTGGCGAGCGCGCCAGTGTAGTACCAGTCATGGTTAGTGTTGCGTGAGACTGTGAAATTTTTGTTCCTGAGCAAAACTTTGAAAGGTAAGTGTTGACATCATTGCTATTCTAGCTTCTTTGTTGTATTCGGTAAATACATGGTAAAGTGTGTGTTTAGTATGTTCTAAGGATTCCGTATCACATCAGGTATTGTCATAACATTAGTAAATATACTCGTAGCAAAATTTTATTTTCCAAGATAGCTAAGATGGATATATGGGCCCCTTGCAGTGCTGGTTATATGGGCCCCATAATCTTAGGGGCCCATATTACAACCACTACAACGTTATGTTACGTTTTATGTTGCAGATGCCCCGAAAACTCCTGGTACCCCCTAAAAAGGGTAAAAGGCAGACGTGGAATAAAGAAGACATGTCGAAAGCCGTATCAGCAGTTAAAGAAAAGAAAATGGGTTTAAAAAAAGCCGCCAAAACTTTTTCCGTGCCACGATCTACTTTACAAAGACTATGTCGTGTTGAGAAACCTATTCAAGAAGTTGTGAACATGAAAATAGGACGGCCTTCAATAATCCCTCCAGCCCCTGAAAAGGAGTTAGTAACATATATTTTGATCATGGAGGCGAAATTTCACGGCCTTACAAGAAACGATGTGCGCCGGATGGCCTATCAGCTGTGCGTCAGAAATAACATAGCACACCCATTTACGAATGGCGAAACTGCAGGACGTGCCTGGTTTGACCATTTCATGTCGCGCCACAAAGAGTCAATATCTATTTTGAAACCTTCAGCAACTTCTTCCGCTAGGGCCAATGGCTTCAACAGGGAAGCTGTAAACGCATTTTACGATCTCTTGGAAGCTGAATTCCAGATAAACAACTACAGTGCCGAGAGAGTGTTCAACGTAGATGAGTCCGGCATTAGTGTTGTGCAAAGTAAGGTATCTGAAGTTGTATGTCTCCGAGGCAAAAGGCAGGTAGGAGCCCTAACAGCTGCAGAACGAGGGTCACTAGTAACTTGCATTTTGAGCATGAATGCTTCTGAGCTTCATATCCCACCTATGCTAATTTTTCCAAGGAAAAATATAACAGAAACACTAATGAAAGGTGCTCCGCCAGGCTCCATTGGAAGGTGCCATCATTCAGGTTGGATTCAAACCAACCTATTCACTGATTGGTTTAACCACTTTTTGTCAAAAGTAAAACCAACGGCAGATGAACCAATTTTGCTAATTCTAGATGGTCATCACACTCATACTAAGAACATTGATGTCATTGAACTATCTCGTGCAAACCACGTAACGATCGTTAGCCTGCCTCCTCACACTACACACACGTTACAGCCTCTCGACTGAAGCTTTGTGGGTCCTTTGAATTACTACTACAGTGAAAATATTAGGCAGTGGCAGTTACACAACAACAGACCTCTAGGACCATATGACATTGCTGAGCTATTGGGGAACGCTTTTCTCAAGTGTCAAACAGGTAAAATAGCTGCTAGTGGGTTTTCTGTAACCGGGATTTTCCCTTTCAATCGCCACTTGTTCAGTAATGTTGACTTCGCTCCTTCAGAAGAAGCTAATGTAGAGGACATCAGCCTTGAAGTTCTAAAAGCGTGTAAACGGCGAACATCCCACAAAAAAACACAACAGTCTACTTCTAGATATTCTACGGCTGCCATTGCTACATCCACTTCCGGGCCTGCTGCATCCACTTCCGGGTCTGCATCCACTTCTGGGCCTGCTCCTAAGAACCTAACTCCATCTGCGAAAGACTTGGTAGAAGCTGACCCTTCCGGGTGTTCTTCTTCGAAGCGTTCTGGTCATGTATCACCTCAAGACATCGTGCCTATTCCACGACCAAAAAAGAGAATGAAAAACAAAGGCCCGAAACCTATGAAATGTGCAGTAATTACATCATCACCTTATAAACTTGCATTAGAAGGAGCAGAGCAAAAAAGGAATGAAAAATTAACAACAGCTAATGAAGCGCGACAAAGAAGAAAAACACAGGAAAAGAAACTGTCAATACAAAACCAAAGTAAAAAAAAAGGGTTAAAAAGGAGGTTGTGTTTTGTAGAATCATTAGATGAAAAAAAAAACCAAGATGATGATTTCGACTCAGGAGAATCTGGCATGGAAACTGAAGTAGGAAATTTTGCCCCCGACGATGGAGATGCAGTCTGTATTTTCTGTGAACAGGTATTTTCTAAAGACTGTAGCGGTGAACTGTGGGTACAGTGTATGATTTGCGAAATGTGGGCTCACAACGGGGCTGACAGAGATGTGTATATCTGTGACTTCTGTAAATAGCAGTCAAGATATCTTAATTTTTATGTTCAAATAACATTTTTTAACAGACTTTTCTAATCAGACGATCTTGAATTAGGTTTATTTTGTTATTAACAATTTAAAAAACAAAGTAGTTTTTATAAATTTCAGTTTTTAACTAGTTCATAGATTAGTTGATATGTTTGCATCCTAATCCAATAGTTTATATGTTTGAAAAAGCAAAATATCTTTTAATATACAACTTTTTCCAAGCAGCTACTATAACTCTTTGTGTTTTTATACTATTTCAAAAATTAATACAATACATAAAAACTGTAATAAATTTTTTTGTGATATTTTAATGATTTTTTATTGATAAAACCCAGGGGCCCACATTACCAGCATAAAAAAAAAATTTTTAAAAAAATGCAGACTTTTGGTATAAAATTTTTAGTAGTTTATGTGTGTGTAAAAACAAGTCCTTATACTTTAAAATCAATAGTAAACAAAGCAAGGAAGTTTTTTTATTAATTTCAGGTAAAAATAGTAAAAAATAAAAAAACTATATTCAAAAAACAAAGTGGGGGCCCAAATATCCACCTTTGCCTCTATTAGTATAGATAAGTCGTAACACGTTTTTCAATAGGCTATTTCTCGGAAACAATTGATGGTTGGGTTATTTTTTCTCCTTCACAGGGTAGATTGCTGTTGGGAAGCACTTTACTCTCGCAAAAGGTATATCCGAATCGGTGACCCTGTAAGTCGGTCGTGCAGGTGGCAGCGGGCAGCTCACCTCGACGTAGCCCGGTATCTGCTCGAGCACCCACAGCAAGCCCTTCTTCTGCTGGGCGGGCGGCTGGAAGGGCCAGAAGCGCTTGTAGTCCACGACCATCCACTGGTTGTTGTAGGTGCCGCTGTTGTACATGCCGAAGGTCTTGGTCCAGCTGCGGCCCGAGTGCGCCAGCCGGTTGGCGACCATCGTGCGCACGAACTCCAGCACCTGCGGCACGAACACGACTACAGACTAGCTCATTTCACCAGAAAACAACAACAGATTTCCTTTGTTTAGCCACAGTCAAGATTAGGCCGCAGTCAATGTTGCTGTACGTCCGGATGTCTCAGACCCAGTGCTGGACGGAAGTTATGAAAAAAAAATATACTAAATATAAATACTACTGTGTGAGAGGCCACGTCGCATATGACTATTTATGTAAGCCCTTATGTCAGCGTGTTAGCGTCAATAGTAATGCATGTTTTTTTAATACATGTGTTCAAGTCCGAAAATGTAATTTCATTTTGTGGTTAGCTCCTCTCCTACTCGATACATCTGAAATCAGCTTGGTGCAGACTGTCCGCGTCACCGCACGTATCGCACAGTCTGATGTCCACTGAGAAGTCAAAAGTCGCTCGGTCCCGTGCCTCGCGGCTCCCGGGCTCGGTGGGTCCCCTCTTCGGCCCGGCGCCATTCCCGGACAAACTGTGCGTTTTGCGGTCTTTACACCAAGATGGATTTTCGTCTTAGAATCTTCCGCGCCACCAGAAAACGTAGAAACCTCGCATTTTATTTGGATCAGATATAAATATAAAAAAAAAACTTTATTTCTGGCAAATATTTTTTACAGAAATTCCCCCCCCCCCTTTTTTTTTTTAGCAACAATTCCTGTAACCACCACTGCCAGACCGTCCTCTATTCATGGCCGTCATAGGGACCAATCACAGATATCTTTCAGCGGCTCTATATGAATGCGTGACGAATCAGAGGCCTTCACAAGTTGCCAATATTTCCGAAAGAACTTGCATCCCGCCCTCCAACCCAAAAGTTTGGGGTTCATCTGAAATAACACGCACAGAGTCGGTTTCTCACCCTGCAGTCCCGGACGACTGCATGGCGGGTCAGTGATTCAGTTGTCAGTGTTTCGAGATTTTTTCTTTAGTTTCTTTCAGATAGAGTGTCTGTTGGCAAACGAATTACATAAAAGTTGTACGTTAGCATTAGACCCGGCCAAATAAGGCAATGGCTCTCTTGCAGACAGCTGCCGCAAGAAACTGCTGCGCGTCAAGGACATACGTCGTTGCAGTCCAATGTGAGGTCAAATTTTTTTCTCAATAAATTACCTCAATTAACTTAATTGTGATTGTTTCTTTTACATATATACATAAACATGTGTAATTTAACATGTAAGCTATTGCAATCGAAAATCTGAATCCATGTGTTTTAAACGAGTCTGTAGGACATTTAACATAAGCTGTCTATGCACATTTGAGTAGGTAAATTTACATAACAACATTTACTTTTTTAAAATCAGAGTACAAAATCGTTAATTACTAGCTATATATTTCATGTAACATTTTCACAGTTTAGACTTCAATTTTCTGTGTACACTATCAAGGCATTTCAGTTTAATCATTGCCTCACATCAAAGGTCAGGAGCTTTCTATCCTTTGGTCTGGGCTAGAAATTATTGGTTCACACAGATACTCCCAGTTTATACCGTAACTAACACAGGGTCGTCTTTAGTGTGCTAAAAGAGCTTTGGACTAACCATGAAATTAAATAATAATTATATGCACTTCAAGTATAATTTTATACTAAACTAATTGTGTCTCTACAAATAATTAAATAGTTGTGACAAGAAAATGAATCAATCTAGCAGAAGAATAAGCTTATGGTGATGTGGCCTCGTAAATTACATTAGGTTAAAAACCATATGAAAATGCAAAATGGTATTCAAATTATAACGAAGGGCAAGCATTTTTCACGACAAAATCTAACTGGTCCGCAAAGGAAGACATTGCCTTTTTTGGCTATGTCATTAAGGACGTGTTTGCTTTCACATTCAACCAATCATAAAACACAGGCGAATATACAGTGTTTTTAACACACTACTTGTATACAAATACTTACATGTAAAAATATATGATTATAACAATAACGCGTGTAGTGTTACATTACTGGCAAATCTTTGCCTCATTTAATTTGCAATATTAAACTAAATCCATTCCACTACTTCGGAACTGTAGCAAAAACCTGGAACATAAGTTTATTGATGAGTATCAACAATGGAAAAACACGTCTAGTTTTTCAATGACTAGCAGATAAAGAGATAAGCTCTATCTCAACTGACATTTGTGGACCTTTGGAACTATGTTTGTTGTCTGCGAGATACTGCATTGATTGTTTACAGCAAAGCTGATAGACCAAGTTTGTAACCATAACACGAGTGAAAAATCAATATAATTGTGCGACAAGATGAACTCTGAACATTACCAAGTATTTACTTATAATATCGGCTGAATATCATTATTGTCAGCCAACCTATCATCGTATAATAATCCAGCCGTGGCTGTAGTGTATCTAGCATGTCTGCGTTTCGTGATTGGTTGAGTTTCTTTCAGGCACACGTATCAAAACCAATCAGTGTGAAAGCAAAAGCGTCCTGAATGGCCTGGCTAAGTACGACATTCTCTTGCAGACGGCCGCCAATCACAAGGACGAAACACCTGGCTCAGACATGCTTGATTGCCGTCTAATCAGCGATCAGATTTTTTTCCTCGGTAAAGTACCTGCCCCTAGACTTAAGTCTTGGACAGCAAACTCTCGCGATAGCAAAAAGTACACGATTGATACTCTGAAAGATACGACATACGATAACAAAGGCGATAACGAAAAGTGATTGCTTTGGCGGTTATTGACGATATGAAACGAGTGTAGTGACGATAACGTCAATGAAGATAAAGTTGTTTGCACTCGTGACACGATGCGTGCAATATACGTGAGTGGATGATTATATTTTATGATAGTTTACGTTCATAAATTTACCAAGCTTTGGCCGAGAGCCAATATTATGTTGCTGGGCTGTCACCATAAATTTCATTTTGTTTCTTAAACCTTAAATAAAAATACACTCTTTTATATGCAACACATCGCTGCTACTGAGTCGTTTTCTAAGCAGCTATCATTAATTAAAAATACCATTAACAGTTTGTAATAAAAATCCAATAAACTGTGGTTGTATAAACACGTCGCCCCACTTCAATAACTGTATCGCAAATGCAGAATTTTTAAAATTTTAAAGGCTAGGTAAACTAATTTTTTTTTCTGTAATAAACTCACACAATCCCATGAAGTATCCAGTACCATTACCTTTAAACCTAGAATGTTTTTGGTTCAGTAATCCATTCATTATTTCTATTTTGTACGTCACAGAAACGTTAAAATTTTAACTTTGGCACTTAAATTATTTTGTACAATTTAAGCCACTAAAAAGTCAACAAGTTAAATAGGTTTAACGAAAACATAAAATAATGAATGGACCGAAACATGACGCACCTCTTTAATTTGTCCTTGATACGGGTCTCACGACCTTACACTAACTGTGGCCACAGACCACATCCAAGCTGCGCATTAGAACATTTGCAAGTCCATAATTGATTGGCTTTTTACCAGCACAAATATCGAACTGACTCGGCTGGTGCATTGTCGAGGTTATGAACTACAATAGTACTGCGTAATGCCACATTTCAATGCAGTAAGTGCTTTATATTTCTTTACTATTGTATTTAAATATTTAATTCATGAAAATAATAATTAACAAATAATATAGGCTATTTAACCAAAACATGCTCCTGTTTGAGTGATATTTATAAAAAACGCATGATCTTCTTGTAGACATATTTTTTTTTAAATATTTCTTCTAAGTCAAATATTAAGAAAATGTCATTCTCATGCGCAGAAGTCAAGAATAGGTCTGTATCGAATCCCTAAAAACAGACGACGATAAGAAGCATGGAGCTAGGAATTTTCAGGAGACGGCATGCTGAGGCGTAGTTTAAGTCACTTTCTTACCCCGTCATAGTCGTACTGTAACGCCCAGAAGATTACGGAAATGGTGTTTCACCATGTCTGACGATGGTTAGTAAGTATGAATTAGAATATCTAACGTTAAACACAGTAACTTCTGTAAAATACAGTCATTTAATACATTCTTTCAAAAAACAATGCAGAGGTTTTCGGCTTCCAACCAACACGGCGTATTCCAAGAAATAAGAAAAAAAGCCTTACCCCGCATGATTACCATGTAATCATGCAGACGTGGCCACCCCTGGTAATTAGTTAGGGAGTGGGAGTGCGCAATTTTTGCAATTTTAATAATTGAAATCAAAATGAGAACAACCGCACTCCTTCTGGATTGCAATGCATTGGTGGCTATAGCGAAGTTTAACTCTAATTTTTAATATTTTAATAAACTAATACACACTTTATAATGGCCAATAAAATCTTCTAGTATAAGCCTTTATTCAATTTTTAATGTGTTTGTAAACTCATACACGCTTCATGATGGCAGAAAATGTCTAGTATGAGCTTCAACTTCAGAACAGACACCCGCACCATAGAATTAAACCGCGTTCACAATTAAAAGAAATAAAAAATAAAGTGTGCTAATCTTTCAGCACTCGTCAGTGATTTGTAAATATCTAACCTCGGTATCGAGCCATTTCATGTGTTCTCATGTTGCAAATACACTTATAATATGCGTTACTTGCGTTATTGCGTTTCTTTCCGACCATAGAAAAACCACATGGAAATGCGACGCGCTGTTCAATGCCGAGCGTGATAAATATTCGCTTTTGAAATATGTACTTTGTACATCCGCCACTTGAATTCGCAGCCTGGCTGCCTGAATCGTAGACATTGATTGCCACCATCACGCACAAATGGCAGCACGAAACAGCACGAAACACAAGGCAAATTCTAAACTATAAGAAACGACTCCGATAGTAGCGAATAAGACTTGAAAAAAAATTACTTAACCCCGGCTTTGGACCTGATTTTCGACAATGTATTTTACTAAACTACTGCCCATCTGGTTGAAATTGATTAACTATGAATACTATAAATTTTCCGCACATATTATATAACTATAAATTATATTATAAAAAAAGTATTAAAGGATAGTTATATTACTATAAAGTTTTAGTTTAAGAATACCTAAGCTAATTCAACGACATTATTTTCCTAATAAACTCATTTAATTTTATTCTATTTTAAATAAAAATAAAGGATATAGGCCTGCCTAGTATAAAATAATCAAAAGTATTAATCTATGTACTTAATAATATTATTGCAATAAAATAAACAAATAACATGTAATCATATATTTGCTTAAAGCACAATTTGTATTGATCAATAATCTGTTATTAAAAGGGTAAATAAAAAAAACGTTTATCTATGACAATATTTTAACCACGTCAAAAACTACCCATTGAGCACATCAACCGCGCGTCAAAATGCGCTATAGGGACAATATTGGGGATTTGAGAAGGAGACTAAATTATATTATCGATAATGTAATGCAAGTTTTATTAATATTTCCAAACTTGGGATTGAAATTAACAGTAAGATTTCAATTGTGAACCTATTTCGCACAGATCGTGTGCACTGTTTCTTGATGTGTAACATCATAGCTCTCGGTATAAGGAAGTCGCAAGGAACAGTAATGTGTAACAATGGTGCTGCCATCTGTGGTGGATGGCGCGAATCAAAGTTCACAAAGTCAATGGGAAACTTATAGTATTTATCGGTTTAGTGAATTTTAACAGGATGCGCATTATTTTAATAAAATTCCTTGTTGAAAATCTGGTCCAAAGCCGGGGTTTAGAATTTTTTTTTTTTAAGTCTTTTCTATTTTATCGGAGCCGTTACCTTATATACAGTAGAACCTCGCATATCCGACCTTCCCACAACCGACTCCTCCCGATATCCGACCTAGTGTCCGACTGTCGGTGATTCACACGCGCTTCCGGTTGGTAAGCCTGTTAGGCTTGAATGAGTGACTCATCTACGATATGCTTTGTTTTCGTATCAAAAACTGTCAGTTCAGCCGTGAATCTTGATGTGTAATGTTCTCTGACTATAATCTTGTACAGTTCTGTGTTTGTTAACGTCAATACTGTTTGTGTTTTTCCCCATTATTTATTCACGACTACAGAATTTAAAGTGTGCAATACGTAGTGCTTTACGTGTGTGACAATGGCAACTCAAAAACGTAAACGTGTTTGTGTTTCTCTGCAACAAAAACTTGAGATTTTACAACGATTGGACCATGGAGAGTCTGTTATTAAATTAGCTTCTGAGTTGGGTGAAGGGGTGACTACGATAAAAGATTGAAAAAAAAAAAACCCGTAAAGATCTGGAAACGTACTCAACAACAGTTGAGACAGAAGATGCCTTAAAAAGTAGAAAAATGTTGAAAAAACCAAAACTTGAACTTGTCGATGAAGCATTATGGGTTTGGTTTTGTCAGGAAAGGCGCAAGGGAATACCATTGTCAGGCCCCATCGTAAAGGAAAAAGCCATAAAATTGCATGAAAAGCTGGGAGGTGATCTAGAAAAATTTAGCGCTAGCGAAGGGTGGCTACATAAATGGAAGTTGCGTCATGGCATACGACATCTTATTATTGCGGGGGAAAAACTCTCAGCTGATGATAATGATGCTACAGAATTTGTAGCAGCATTTGAGAAGTTGGTCACAGAACAGAAACTTGTACCCGAACAAGTGTACAATGTAGATGAAACAGGCCTAAATTACAAAATGCTTCCAAAAACCACTCTAGCTGCTAAAAATGAACCTGTGTTAGGAACAAAGCTGGCTAAAGACAGGCTCACAATTGCAACTTGTAGCAATGCCACGGGAAGCCACAAAATGCCGCTGTTCGTCATAGGAAAATCTAAGAAACCAAGAGCGTTCAAAAATCTAAACATGGCAACACTTCCAGTTTTCTATCGGAATCAATCATCTGCTTGGATGGATGGCGATTTATTTAAGGAGTGGTTTTTTTGGCGAATTTGTCCCCGCAGTAAAAAAAATATTTAAAGTCTAAAAACTTACCTGCTCGTGCTGTTTTGCTGTTAGATAACGCTCCTAGTCACCCCTCTGAATGTGAATTAAATAAAGGAAACATCAAGGCTTTATTTTTACCGCCCCATGTTACACCTTTAATACAACCTATGGATAAGGGCTTCATCGAGTTGTTAAAGAGAAGATACAGAAGAAAATATGTCGGCTCTCTGCTGGACAAAACAGAAGAAGGAGGTAACCTTTTTGAGGCGATGAAAAGTTTCAACATAAAAGACGCAATCTACACCGTTGCTGCAGCTTGGGACGAAATTAATCAAACTACCCTTCAGAAGGCTTGGAAAAAGATTTGGCCATCATTGAAACAAAAGAACCTGAGACAGAAGCACAAGTTGAGACAGACAACACAGAAGTATTACAAAATTTACAAGTGTTTCAGCATGATCTCCAGATGAATGATGTAGAAGAGTGGTTTGTTGAAGCTGATGTTTCGGAAGACACCAATGAAGAACTAAATGACGACGAATTTATCACTGTTGTGCAGAACAAAGCCGTGGAAGAAGATATCGACTCGGATGAAGACGAAACCACCGGTGACAACGTAGTGAGTCATTCTGCTGCTAAGGACGCCTTCGAAGTTGCGCTGAAATACATTGAGCAACATCCAAATGCAAACCCAATGGACGTATTGTGGGCAAAAAAGTGGAGGGACACTTCTGCAAAGTCAAGATTGACAAAATTAAAACAAAAGTCCATTACTGAATTCTTTAAATAAGGTATGCTTAGATTTTATTGATCTCATTTAATTTAAAAACAGTAAATGTTTGAAATATATACAGCAACATTTTTATAAGTACATACTTTACAATAAAGTTGTATTACAGTACGATATAGCTGTTTTTCTATCTGAGAAAGTCGTTTTTTTTTGCTCCTCCCGATATCCAACCTTTTGGCCGTTCCGACCATGGCCTGGTCCCGTCATGGTCGGATATGCGAGGTTCTACTGTAGTTTAAAATTTCACTCTGCAAATCGAATGATTCGATAGTCGACGTAGTTGCTCCGACAACGAATTCTAGCGGCGCGTGCTGATATTACGTGTCATTCGCGTTAAGAGAAATGCAGTTGAAAAAGACAATTTACGTAAATATATATTTATAATACTCTGCTTTAGTATAAAGAATTGTACTTTAAATTTAGTTTCTGTGTTCGTTTTATAAGGGTATTTGAAACACTATAACACAGGAATTTTCTCGTTACCGAGGTTAAAAGTCACACTTCTCTGGCGAGTCCTGAAATACTCGTTCACGTGGTTTTTTTTTTTTTTTTTTTTTTTTTAACCCAACCCACGACCTCGACGCTAAACCGACCGTGGTCCAGGGCTACCGACCTGGCCCTCGGGCCGCACGAACTGCCAGCGCGTGGAGTCGCTGTTGCCGATGGTGGTCTCCTGCGTGACCAGCCCCGCCGACGTGACGTAGAAGTCGTCGTTGGACAGGATGACGCCCGGGTAGGAGGAGAAGGAGATGCTGCGGCCGGGCACCACCTCCCCGGAGCCGTTCACCGCGCGGTAGCCGAAGTCGTACTTCTTCAGCACGCGCAGCATGGACTGCAGGCTGTCGGTCAGTGGCACAGTCATTTACAATAACGGCCCGCTGGTACCTTGTCTCAAAATAATAGTACATCGGCACATAGTCATAGTACACTGACACAAATAATTGTATACTCGTACTAATAATGGTACATTGTCTCACTATAACGGTACATTGGTACATGATTATGGTATACTGACCAAAATAATGGCACATTGTCTAAAATAATGGCACATTGTCACATAATTATGGTACACCGACACAAATATTTTTGTATACTGGCACAAAGAAAATGTACAATCACATAATTATGATGTAGTGACAAAATAATACAGCAACACTAAGTAATTGTATGCCAGCACAAAATATTGTTACCATGGACAAAATAATGGTATATTGTTGCAATGAAATGATACATTAGCCAAAATAATGGTACATTCGCACAATACAATGGTCCAATCTACACTTCTGAGCCCCATGTAAATGTACGTCACTGTAAAGTAAAATACTCTCTTTCCAAACTTGTACTGATGGGAGTGAGTTCCAAATCCAAATATGAGAAATAAAGGTATTTTTCATGTTTAAACTTCTTATGTTATTGACGTTGTTTGATTTTTTATGTATTTAATAGTGTTGTAGTGCAAATAAAAGATGATATAATGAGATCTGAAGAAGTTTTAATGTACAAGTTGGATTGTGTTGCTACGATTATGTTCAATAAAACAAATATATTTTTTCCAAGGTCACCTTTTACGGTATTCATCCCCGATGCTGGTTGGCCAAGCGATTCGGCATGTGTCTGTAGGCAAGGTTGACGTTGGCCAAACCAATTCGTTCTTGCGCCGCCCAGCGCGAGCTCTACCGCCATGTCCGCTCTACATTACAGTCCATACACCATCAGGGGAACTGTAGAGTGTAGCCTAGAAATGATAGCGTCCCTGAAGTTCAAGGGGCCCGCATACTCAGAAGAGAATTCGTGTTAGTGAGGCGGGATTGTGAGTGCGACGCTTGCTGGTGCTTCCAGCGCGGTATCGCCTCTAAGTGCAAGGCTATAGCGGAGAAATTAAAGTAAAGGTGAAATGCAAGTTCCTTTGAGTGCTTTTAAGAACCTGTACTGGATGTTTCATGTCTATAAAAAAATATTTTAAAACACGCGTTTCAGTAATGTTCACTTTTATAAAATACAGTTTAAAAATTAGATTTGCCCTCGGCGTATTCTTAAAAGCTTTTTGTGAACAGACACCACTGGAATATGTTGAGCAATTTTCTGTTCGCGTGGTTGTTTGTGGAACTCTACGCACAGTGTGTGTGTCCGGGCAGGCGGGGCCTTACAGGGGATTAGCCCTCGCCATCTTGCAAGTTCAAATGTTTCGATATCGCTTGCAATGAAGCTTCAGTGCTATTTTTTTACATGGCATAGGAATTAGCTTTGGCTTTGAACTGGTATGATCATCATGATAGTTGTAGTCGCCCGCGGCGCTTACAGACTAGAGAGTGTTAGAAAATATGTGTTTGTAACAAGGTGTAGAAGGTCTGGGCGGTATTATTTATGCTTTTACATACCAAAAATTGGGATAATTGGTTCAAAATTGGGATAATTGGTTCAAAATTAGATTTATAGCAAAAAGATGGAACAATAAAAGAGGTGGGGCTTAATCCCCGTTAGGCTATGATTACCGTGTTCTGACGAATTCAATAAGATTTGTTCGTCATAACAAAGTGCTTCCAGTGCAGATGTGTTCTGATATAATTTTGCTTCTATCCACCAGCGAAGATGAAACCAATAGATGATGCGTAGTTCCCTTGAGAGTCCGATATTGAAGTATTTATTAATGAATAGTGAAAAACCAGTGTAAGTTAACGGATTGTTGGCTACAAGAGACGATAAAGGAGAGTATGAAATGCTCCTTTAAGAAATTTTAAGTCAACCAATCAAGATCTAATTAAGTATTTCAGAATGACGCCTACAACATTCAAATATATACTCACGGGTATTGCATACCCCACAGAAACATGTTTTCAAATACAAGCCTAACTAATTTTTCTACATCCATGAGTGTTATGACCTATTGATAACCTACAAAAAGCACGTAGACGTCAGAACTAAATGCGAAAAATCAAACTTGTTTGAACGACCAACTAGTAGTGACGTGTTCGTGCGCAATCTGCAGAGGCGGTTGCAGTCAGTGAAAACACTCCAATTTCATTCGCGTTGTTTGTTTCGTTCTTCAAATGATTTATGCAATGGCGAATTTGTTTTAATACAATACATTGGACATAAGCCATTGCAGCCATGCACTGTTTGTCATGGAAAAAATTTCAAGAATGCAATTAAGAATTAAATTAAAAACATACACCCACAGAGAACAAGCCTAAATAAGCTATGTCAAAAAGATAAACCCAACGATGTACCTAAACAGATTGTGGACAACACAACGACGACAACACTGACGAAACAGTTGCGATGTTCCGGGAACTGACATCGGCAACCTACTGTGCTCGTCGGTGTTGTTCTCGTCGTGTTTTCCATAATATCTGCTTACCTTCATCGTCGTGTTCTTATATTTGCTGTGTTGTACAGGTTTAGTTGTCTGCCTGCATTTACTGTTGTAGTTGAAACTTTCTCGTCGTTATTAGTCCACTGTGTTCGTCTGTGTTGATATTATATGACTAAATTCCTTGCACGGAATTCTTGTGCTGTCCGATATTTAAGTTTGAATGTGTTTGTTTGTGCTGTCGTTGTTTTGTTGTCCATAATACCTGTTTAGGGAACATCATTTGGTTTATCTGTTCGTCGTAGCTATTTAGGCTTGCTCTCTATGGGTTTTTTGTTTTCTTTTTATTTCTTAGCTCAGCTTCCCCCGGTGACAAACAGTGGCAAACTGCAACGCAGTACCGGACACGGAGTGGTTAGCTGGTCGCCGGAGGGGTGTACCTGGACCAGGTGTCGTGCGCCACGAAGAGGTCCGAGCCGTCGGGCAGGATCTTGACGAGGGCGGAGCAGGAGCCGGCGCCCGGCACGCGCCCCCCGCGCACCGCTGCGGGCTCCTCGAGCCACGAGGCGGGGTCCACGGCGTCCAGCAGGTCCTCCAGGTCGCCCTGCAGGTTCAGCCACCTGCGGGCCGGGGCGAAGTCAACCTCTCTGCGCCGGGCCTCGTCCCAGCCTTGACGGCTTACCAGTACAGACACCCCCCCCCCCCCCCACATCGTTCTGTGGGCCCCGTTGCTAGAAGTCATGATGCCCCCCTTCCCCTCCTTCTTTTCTAACAGAGATAAAAAAGTGTTTTTTTTCCTTTATGTATATTTTTTTAGTTATATATATTTTTTAACCTTTTCACAATTATTTTTTAAAAAACACGTTAAAACTAGTTTCTAAGTCGGTGTCTCGATTGTCAACGTAAATTGATTTTGAATAATGGCGAACGAATGAGTGCAGGTAAGTGTTCTGCACTGTCGACATGGTGTCACGTCAATTGGTGGTGGTGGTTTTGTTACACTCACAGTTGTAAGATTCAGACACGTACTTACTGTACGCACAGAATATTCCGAATAATGTTGCTCTGGTGTAATATTTAATCGGTAACTAAATTTAGGCCTTTAAGTTTAATTGTTTTCTATGATTTATTTAAAATAGTCTACTTTTTTGTTTTAAGTTTTTTTCTTTCCTTAGCGGGAACCCTAGTCCCATGGGCCCCGTTACCATAGCAACGGTAGCACCGGCCATGTGGGGGCCCTGTACCAGTATTAACTGCGCACTTTAACAAGCACAATCATACAAAATAAAGTCTAAATATTGATAACTCAATGATCGCGAAAACAATTTAAGTATTGTTTTCTAAAACGTTTTTCCTATATGGGCAATAATAACAATAGCAATGTGTTGTAAAAATATATCTTGTAATATTACAAAACTAATTCTTGGCAACTGATAACCAAAGGAATCTTTTGTAAAGCACATATGTATATATTTATTTTATTTTCTGTGCAGCAAGTCTGAGCACTTTTGAGCTCGCTCAGAAACGTGCACAGTCACTGCAATGACATAAGCCTCGGTCGTGGTCGTCGTATACTTACAGAATATCGTTGTAGCTCAAAACTTTGGATGGATCTTGGTTTTTAGATGCGTACCCATCTGCCACACCTTTGAGTTGTTTGTAGATAAGATCAACCTGCACAAAATATTCACACATGATAAATATATTCCATTGGTTATGTTAGATTACATCCTTTTTGAATACAATTTGTTATGTTTCGTTCAATTCCATGTAGTAGTATTTGGTTAAGTTGTGCAAATTGTTATTAATATAGTAAAATATCATGTTGGGTTATTCTATAGGTTATGTTCGGTAAAATTTGGCTGGATTAGATATATGTGTGGTTTTGTTGCGTAAGTTGATTATGACTGATCGTGTATAGTTGGTTTTGTGTTTACTCAGATTCCGTTAGTTTTTGGTTAGGTTGGGTGGATTGAGTTATAACGGGCTATGCTTATTTTGTTCTGAGTTGTGTTTGGTAATTTTGCTTTGACTTTCTGCATAAAACAAAAAAAATTCAATATGTTTTAATGTTTCAGAAGTATCACAATGTCTCGGTAAGATTATTAAACATTTTTAAATATGTAGAACAAAAGTGGCCGACATATTTCTGTATATTTTTGCAAAAAAAATTACAAGTTCACTACTATACTACGTTGAATTGAGAAATTGTATCTGAAAGATATTGCACTATATGTGTTGGAATGTCGAGTCACTTAAATGTTTGAAGTGTAACGTTTGTAAGAAAACTGGTGGTAGTATGCATGCGTATAATATAGCTGTGGTTGACCAGCTGCGATTCCATCAGCGCTGATTGGTGCAATTGGATTACATACCTCCGCGGCAGTAGAAGAAGCCACACATCGTGAGCAACCTGAACCGTCAGTTGGACTAGATCGGCGATGAGGAAGTTTGCCGTTATAATAAACTAAGGTATCCGTCTTCATTAATAATGAGAATTCTAAGGATGTGTGTCCTACTTTAGAAATTTTAAAATACTTATGTACGATGTAATTTTATTGTTTCGTAGGTTAAATTTGCCTTAATTTTAAGTTATGTTTGGCAAAGTTGAGTTGCAGTTCGCTTGGATTAAATTCTGTTTAGTAGGTTGTGTTAAATTTCATTTAGTTGTTTGTGATTAGGTAAGTAGTTATGATCGGTAAGTTTTAGTTGTGTTATGTTTTATTAATTTTTGGTTGGACTATGTTTTGACAGACTTTTTTTTTCTTCTTTGGCTTCCGAATCAGCAAACTTTTTGATGAAATTCTGTTATTCCAAAAGCACAACAATGTTCTTGTAAAGTGATGATTAGAGACAGGCAAAATTCGCGGATTCATTTTGCGATAGGCTAGAATCAAAACAACTATACCTTGGTACCGCTTCTGCGATTGGCCCACATTTTATCCGGGGAACTGTGAGCCAATGGGAAACACTAAACCAAGAAAGTGCTGAATTACGGAGAGCCTAGTTGAGACATCTCACGCGTCAGTAGCCAATGAACAGGTGTCATTTCCGCGAGTATTTATGGGACTGTGGAGTCTATCCTAGAGGTCAATGAATCCGCGAATTTCGCAGGTCTCTAGTGATGATTAATTTACGGAATAGAGTAAAAGTGTAATGCCGCAGAAACATTAGAACGGCACGCGAGTGTTACGGGAGGAAGAGCTGCGAGAGACCTGGTGCCAGTAGGCCTGCGTGGAGCTGTGGTTGGCCACCATGTCCTCCACCCAGCGCTGGTTGGTGCGCAGGTAGTCCTGCACCCGCGCGCACACCTCTTCGCGGCCGTCGCAGAAGCCGCGCATGGTGTTCCACCAGTACATGTGGATGAGGTCGGCGGTGAGGAAGCCCTCCAGCAGCCCCACGCTGTAGGCCTGCAGCTCGTCGGCCAGAGCCTCGTTGGTCTGCACGCCGAGCACGGCCCACCTGCGGCGAGCAACAAGTTCCCTCCTGCACACCACTGGCGACATTACTTTTGCAAGAGCGCATTCAACTCAAAACAGAAAAAAAAAGGGGACGGGGGAAATCGACCATTTTTTTGGAGATCAACCTTTTTAATGGATGAGGAGGAGGATCCATAGTACCGTATACTATTATACATAAAAAAAAAACAATGCTTGTGTGTTCGTCCTCTACGCGATTGAATTGAGACTTTACGAACAACCTTCGAAACACGAGGAAGTTCACTGTCTAGGTGAAATTACGAGAAAACCACCCCTTGAAGCAGTATTTAATTATTTTTTTTATGAAACTTCTCCATTGCATTGTTAATGCTTTCTTCGAATCCATGGCAGCAGGATTTTGCATTGTTGATGCCTTCTGCGTTACCACGGCATTGCATTGAGTGATTTTTTTTTTCTCAATTCAATGTGTGGCAGTGGCGTGCCCACGAGGACGGGCATGTGTAATGAGCGGTGCGAGAATGTTTTCTGCCTGTAGACTTCCGAAGCGAAGTGCGAATACACCAGCTTGTAATATATAAATAATAGCATAAGAAAAAAACTTGTTCCTTGTTTGAACTTTTTTTTTTCTCCTTTTGAAGGGGATAGATGGCTTTCCCCCTTGCCCACCCTTGACGATATGCCTATGCGTATTGTCCAATCCTATAGGATTGATGATAATAGAATTAGCAAGTTCAATGAACGGTAGTGTACTATATGGTTTCGAAACCAAACATTATTGATAATACAATGAGTAGATATATGATAAAAACAGAACGTTGTAAAGAAGAAGAATTTTCGGTATTCATAAAGAGAAAATGATATTTTTCTATAAAGGACATCCGTTTTGAACAAGAAGTTTATCATAGTAATTATCATAAAGTTTTATTGCAGTAAATTTCTGTATATGATTATAATTCTAAGCATAACACACTACTTAAGATAAGTTAATTGTTTAACTTTTATGTTATTAAAAATACTTATTTAAATCAAAGATATTAACGTCATTTCTGCATTCATTGCTAGAAATTTTGATTTAGTATGGGCATATTTCATGAAAACGTACAATAATAATAATAGTACTTTCGCTAAATCAGAGGTTTCTTTGACTAAGAACTTAAGCCCTATTGATGAGTTAGCTGCCGAACTATTATGACTTGGAATTATTTTGTAGGTATTACTAAAGTCATAACTTAATAGAAACACCGAGACATGAACTTAAGGATAAGAACTGTTGTTATCGTGTCTAACCTTATTCCAGGGTAATAATCATATAGAGTTGATGCAATTGATGTTTTATTTCAAAATACAATATTATTTTTTAAATAAAAAATTCATATTTTATGTAATATTTTAAAATTATTACTTATTTCATGTAATATTTTAAGTATGAATACGAGTATAAAATTCGTTATAATTGTGCGTATGCTGATAAAAACCATAAATTAATTTGTAAAGTTAAACTACATAGTATAGTATTCATATATATTATATAAAATATGTTTATACAACTTGATGTGCTGTTAAAAAGGAAATAGTGTAACAGAACACTAATGTTTACGAAAGTGACTATATACAGGTTTATGTTGCTAAAAGTGGGTCCGCCAGCTTTGTGTCACGTTTCCGTTCATCGACTTCCGATTCATTTTCACGATATTACCTCTACAAATTGCTGTATACCGAGAGCTAAAATGTTACACACCAATATATATCAAATAAAAAGAATGAAACAACACAAACCAATGGTGTTGGGTAAGGAATGACTCGATGTTAGAGGCAAAAGGCCGTCTCATAATTCACATAGAGCCATTTTGGGGAACTTTTAGGTAAACTGGAATCAGTATAGCTGAACCTGAACAAGTGTGTTAGCAGTGTTACTTTACTCGGAGGAGAGTTAATTAAGTCACAGTGCAATATAACTAAACATTCTGAGTTTGACCTTTTACAGTAATGCAGGCTGTAGTAAAATGTTTCCAACAACCTATAAAAACATGCAAATTCATATTTTAATGCAATTAATAATAATATTAAACAGCAGGAGTTTAAAAACAAATTTGTAATGACTTTTTTTTGTGGAATGGGGGTCTTTACTCTTATGTCTAACACCACCAGAGTAAGTTCTGGAAGGAAGAGAAGGGGTAAGGTGTGGGTATGAGCAGGGGGAAGGGGTTGTGAGTTACGGGAGAGTTCAGGACCGTATTAGTGGAATTCGGATCCCTGGACCTTCGCATTTATCGGTTAAGGATTTTCCTTAGTCTGGGAAATCATGAGCCGTACTCTAAAACTAATCCATCCCTCTTCGGTTCCGTACACAGGCTATTTATTTTCTGGGCATA
Organism: Bacillus rossius redtenbacheri; assembly: GCF_032445375.1. NCBI lineage: Eukaryota > Metazoa > Arthropoda > Insecta > Phasmatodea > Bacillidae > Bacillus > Bacillus rossius. The sequence goes on along the minus strand of NC_086330.1, from coordinate 278,885,546 downwards.
GAGACCGGAAAAATTCGGGTATTCATTTCGTGAAACGGTAAAATTCAAATAATTATAACTTAGTGCGTCTTCTGATATTGTTTTACTATTAATCCAGAGGACTCTTGGACAATTAAAGACTCTCAATCAAAGAAGTATCGAATCATGAGTCACCCAGTTGAGTCTCCTCTACAAGTCAGCAGCCAATTAACAGGCGACGTTCGCCCGATTGTGCAGAGGATCGTGGAGTCCATCCTGTAGGTCACTGAACCCGCGAATTAGTCCGATCCCTACCTATCCACGGACCTTCCATGTACAGCTTCGGTCTCTGGATGCTCTCCGTCTCTCTGTAGCACGGAACCGTACAACTCCACGTGGGCGACCCGAGTGCAGTACATCCCGACTGTTGATGACTATCATCCTGCTATTAAAGTTGAGTCTTAGGCGCGTCCCGGCACAACTATCACCACTCTCCCTGTCTTTAAAACAAGACTCCATGTGCACAAGTCTGGCTGTACGTCTTATCGGCGAGGAAGTAACAGACCTGCGAGACGCCTCCCAACAGCCGGCATGTTCTGGCTGGCACAACGCAACACACGCCTCTCGCGGCGCGAGGCCCACTTAAGGCCATTCGCGCCATTCTGATCTTGGATCCGCGATCCAGTGATCTTAGCCTTACAATGATCCAAAGATCATTCTTCTACAAGATGCGCCAACACGTACTGGGACTACAACACTTTAGCTATAACTATAACAATAATTCTTACATTTCCGATCCGCAGCAGTGTCGAAGGAATGTTAGCTGCATTTCTATTGGGTCGACTGTGACTCGGCGAAAAAATTGATTCATGCAATCATGACAAGTTAGCAGCACATGCAGTCGCTGCCTTATATTTTGAATTTTAATAAAAACTGCAAACACATAGGCTACTGGTATTTAAACGTTAATACAAAACGAAACTCTGAAATATGATTAGGTTTTGGCTAAAAAAAAAGTTTTTATTTAATATGGCAAGTAATCATGACGAAATAAAATATATAACATTAAACTAAAAAAATAACCTTTCATACATTTAAAATATGGGTACTTAGCGTGATAAGAGGTTGTATCATTTTAATAAATAAAAATTTTGATACGTGTGTTGTATATGATATGCAATTTTATAAATAATTCTTTAATGTTTACGTCTGGTTAAATTTACACGCATAAAGTCTGTGAACATGCCCGGCACGACTGCTGGCGCGGTGTCAAACCGAGGTCACTGCCGTGAACCGACCCGAGAGTCCACTCACATCCAAGTACCAGTGATCTTCGCCCAGCGCTCACAACTCGGTGGTGCTACAGGAAATGTGATTGAACGATGACCAAACCCGCTAATGACTCGAGATCTCGCCTGAACTCCTATGGTAAAACTGGCCATTAGCCGACGAGGCGGATATAAACTCTCGCCCGTCGCAGACTACCTTAAACTAATGACAATGTTCTTTCCCTTACAATATCCTAATTAGCTGGGACGCACTATGGAAAACTAGTTGAAAATGTGATTAAAATTTTTACGGGGAAAATGTGCGACACTATTTTAAACATGTAAGTTGTAAGGCGCTTAAAGAAACCGTTGATAAATGATAAAAACAACAAACACTTCATTTAATATGCGCAAAATATTCGTCAAAAATTTAATTAATTTTAATATTGTAGAAATAAAAATTAATGCATATATACGTTTTAATAACAATAACTGATTTTTTTAAAATGAAAACCCGTTTTACATTGCGTGTTAATTGTCTCTTGTCATTCATTAATCTTCCTTGCTGTGGATTCGATTCATTATACACCAGGATGGCAACCATATTGGCTGTGAAATTCGTATGAAGGGTGCGAAGGTATAAATAGGGTGCGAAACAACATTAGCATGCTACAATTAAAATGTACCTTAACATATTCGCAATAAATTTAATCCTATCATTAGCGCTGGAAAATTGACATTGGTTGGTAGATTCATATTTACAAGTGGAGGCTAACAACTTGAATTATATTAAACAGATGTACGCGGCCAAAACGTGCAAACCAAGCCACGGCTCGCTACTTTATCACTGACAAATGCTGAAACTATCGGCCTCGTCAAAATTTTATGTTATGCCCCCCGGCATACTATCTTTGCGCCACGGACTCGGCAGCAATGCTAGGAGGAACTGTTTCACTGTAAGCGCATGAAAACATAATTAACTCATACAACGTTACAGAGTCAGTCAGTGAGTCAGTGATGAGCGTATTTATATTATTTATATTGCAAGAGAGAAAAAAAAAAACATTGTATTCAAACAACCTCATCATAAAATTGTAGAGCCGATTGTGCATGTGATACGCTGGAGAAGGTAAGTCTATAATTGAGTGGTAAATGTTATCACCACGATGTCCTACAAACTCATTTCGTTTCCACGTGTTTTGTGATAGGAGCACCGCTAACAGGACACGCGCTGGAAGACACCGAGCCAGTAATGTCTCAGCCATCAGTCGTGCGAACCCAGTGTACGTCAGTGAAACACATAGATGGCGTTAAACGCAAGCGTGCCAAAGCAATCAGTCATTCTTCACTATTCTTCGAATATGTGTAGGTCTGTAGAGTCTAGTCTATAAAGTGAAATGATGGGTCCCTAGCAATAGCATGTATAGTAGGGGCATATATATTTATTATGAAAATATTTCGAGACCAACTGTGTGTTAGCATTGTCATTGTTCGTGATTGGTCGAGTTTATTTCAGCTAAATACTCACTGTCAGCGAACTAATCACAGCAATTTTGTACGGAAGCAAATGCGACCTGGATGACCCAGCGAAATAAGTCAGTGACTTCTCTTGCAGACGAACGTCAATTGCTAGGAAAAAACCGCTGGTGCGGCATACTTTATTACAATCTAATGAGCGTTCTAAAAAAATTTCTGCCTCTGGTAATTAGGTCTACGGAAAGAACCTCTTATGTAGTTTGTGGCGTAGTCAAGATAAACATATTGCTATGAAGATTGCGTGCACGGCTTGAGCTCATGCATGCAGTCAGAGGTCAAAAGATGTAACGGATAAATTTGACGCTTAAATTATTTGCTTCACGGTGGCTTTATAGCATTTATTAAATATAGAAATAAGATATTGAAATGATTTGGGAGATATTTGTTGAGGAATTATTGTGTGGTTTTATAAGCATTTAGTTGGAGACATTTTAAATGAATTGGTTTGTGGATTCATTTAACCTATAAATATCTTAGCAAGTAAATTATAGGTAGATGCGTGTTGTGTAGGTTAATCACTAGAGATGTTCAGCATACTTTATACAGAAAAAAAATAGTTTTCTTTTAAAAAGGATGCCTTTCGAAACCAGTAGCAAAGAAATAGTTTTTAGTACTACAAACTCATGTATTGTAACTTTGTAAAACAAATGGCTATGTTTATACGTTTTTCGAGATAATACTGAGTATTTCTTACAAAAATTGGTGCATAAGTTTATATTTTAATTGATGTTTAATTCAAGCATATATTTTTTTTTTCAAACCATGGAAGGAATAGTGAACTATTAAACAATTGGACTATATTTTGTTTTATTATGCTTATTAATGTACACTGCTAATAAAAATCTGTAGTCAAAATAAGAACTGCAATTAAAGTGCAGTGCATTTACGTAATTTTTAATAACTTTAGTCAAAGTGTTAATCTATTTACTAACTGTAAAGTCATTCTTGTATCTAGCCCGTACTGGGCTGTAGGAAGTCTAAGGAGGAAAGAAAAAAAATTGAACTTAAAATGTATACGTACAAAATGTAAAACAACTGTATGACAGACTTATATTTAAAAATAAAAAAAATAGCGAACAAAAGTATTGTTTGTGTGTTATCAGTTCAAATCGAAAATTTCCATTAAAAACAGTCGTGTGTATTAAAAAAATAATAAAAGTTTAAAAAATAAAAATTGCTATGAAAATACCTTTCAATTTGCTATTATAAAAACATCTTTCCATGGTATATTCCCAAGCGGAGCAGTAAGGGCGCGTGTCGCCCAGCACACGGGCGCACAGAGGTCACAGAGGTCACGGAGGACGGCAGGGCGCTGGCCCCTGGCGCTCGCTCCCAGGTTTAACCACAAGAATGGCCTGGGGGGGGGGGGGGGGGGGGGGGCTGCAAGCTCAGGTGCCACATCCGCCCGCCTGTTCACCGAGTTCCAGAGAGCCGCGCCGGCGAGACCTCACAGCAGAGCTACAGCGGTACAGAAATTTAAAAAAAAAAAAAAAAAAAAAAAAAAAAACCTGCTGTAAATTACACAAAACAAATTGATTTACATATTATTACACAAAAAAGTCGCTTGTTTCTGTTTTGGTAAAACTATTGTGTTCGTTTGTCTTCTCGTTTTGTCGTGTTTTTGTCTCGTTTCAACTGTTGGGCTGAATTATTTTGGGTTCAATATTTTTGTGTTGTCATCATTTGTGGGTATTTTTTTTTTTCGTTCTCTTAGTACATTTTTCTTTGTTTTTCTTTGTTTGTTGACCATATTCCTGTTACGGAATATTTTGTGGTGTTCATATCCTTGTTGGCAACAGCAATTGTTTGCTTAATTTTGTGTGTTTTTTGTCTTTTTTGGGTATTTTTAATTAATTAATTTCTTTATTTTATTTTTTAGTTTTTCTTCAACAGAAAAAGTTCTTAGCATATGCGTATGTCCAAAAACTTACATCAAGTCATGCACTCTCATTGCACAAATCTTTTAAAGATAACAAAAAAGTTAATGTTTCAAAATATAATTTTTCATCCACTCACGAATCAAACTCAGGTCCATGGAAAAGCGAACGAATCAAAGCTTTACCATTCATGAGTTTCAACACTTTTTCGACGAGAAAAGTGTCTGGAAACATGGTTTTCTCTGTCTTTCTGGTAAAACACGCCTGATCTTTTTTTTACCTTTAAAGTCTTTCAGAAGTTACATACGGGGGTACGGATTTTTTTTTTTTCCATTCTATAAACTTGAAATAATTCATCAGTCCAATTTACCTTATAGAAACTATGAAATATTCCGCAATTTTTCGAGATTCTTACAACGTCGCCAACAAAGCCTTTTTCGCGGATCCAGTCTCTTGACGTTGGAGTAGCTACACGGTTCGAAGCAAGCGATTGTTATGTACGTCCTTTGACTTCATCTTCGTGGTAGAATATACCATAGAATTGTACTCACTTATTACTTTCGGCAAGATATCCAACCACTTATAATTTCCATCTCGTAAGAGATGTTTCGGTATACGCCTGCCACAGGTAAATGGAGGTACCAATTTTTTTAGAGTGGTACCTATATATATATATATATATATATATATATACACAAATATTTACATATATATAATTTACCAGTCAGTTAGTAAAATATAATATTTTTGAAAAATATTTGTGTAAACAATAAATTAGTGATGGAAAAATTTTTTCATTAAAATATGTCAGTGTTAAAGGCATCTCACAGCCGTTGGAAGCCGAATATATCTTATTGGCCAGCCACTTCCCCCACCTGTACTTCAGCAGGCTAGTACAGTCAGCCATGATTTTGTAAACGAATATTTTTCCTGAACAAAAAAAAAAATTCAATGTGCGATATTTTTAAGACATTCAGTATCCTGACTAGTAAATATTTGCCATATTAAAATATTTTTCACACTAGAATAATAAATTATAATGTCTGTCGTGTACGAATGAGTGGGAGAGAGTGTGTTACGAGATACATCGAGGCCGGGAGAGAGGACTGTCGCCTGCGTCATACTGGCTGGCCGCGAGCCTTGGTGGGGAGGAGGAGGGGGGGGGGGGGGGGTTCGTTCCTCCGCCGCCCCGGCGCTAGCTTCGCCACCCCCCCCCCCCCCCCGCACCCTTCCCTATACAAGGCCAGAGGCACGTAGCGGCTCGTGGCCTTCGACTGCCGCCTCCCTAGCTATGGATGTGCTACCGTAGTTTATTCAGTAACATTTAGTAAAAATATTGCTAGTTAATTTTTATTCTTTTGTAGTTAATTTTTATTTTTGTAAAATGCAGCTAGTAATTTTTCTCTTTGTAGTAAAATTATTATTTTCGTAAAATACAGCAAGTAATTTTCTTCTTTGTCGTAAATTTTTAATTTCGTAAAATACAGCTAGTTAATTTTTTTTCTTTGTAGTTCAGTTCAATATTCGTAAAATACTTTAAGTAACATTTTCATTAATAACACTGCAAATTATTTAAATTTTAATACATACTCACAATGTATTTAGTATATTAAAGTACTTTAATTACTATCTGCAGTATTATATTTTTTGTTAAACTCTTGATATTTTTTTCCCAATAAAATTTCCCAATACAATTACTTTCTGTAGCACATTTTTTTAATGATGTGATGGATGTTTCACAGGTATTCCGTGTGTCCTCTCTCCACGTCGAGCTACCTTCGTGTGAGATCCGTGGGTAGAGTGTCCGTCTGCCCTCTGGAGTCTTGTGCAGGCTCGCAGCGTTTCAGGTCAGTACAGTGAGAGAATTTTCACATAATATGGTCCACCGCCAAAAATATTATGTGTGTATGTAGGCTACCTATACTCAGCCAGCAGTCCTTGTGCTGTACAACTTCCCGTCCTTCTTCGAGCTTGTGTGCAGTACACCCAGCGACACTTGTTTTTCGTCTGGTGAATTTTTTTTAATGCTCTTCATATTTGTGTGTTTTTCTGTCTGTTCGTCTGTATGTACGTTTATTTTGTTTCAGTGTGCGTGTGTTGGTATTTATGTACGTGCATGTTTATTTGCTTCTGTCTAGATGCGTGTGTCTGTGTTTTTGTATGCATGTTATGCATATTTGCCTGTCATGCATGTTTGTTTGTTTCTGTGTGTATGATTGTGTATATGTTTTGTATACATGTTTGTCTGTTATGTATGTTTGTATGCTAATGTTTCAACTATGCCATTATGTATATTTGTTTCTGTGTGTATGATTGTTTGTGTGTGAATTTATTGTTATTGTATTACTATGTATTTTTTCGCTGGTGGTACAGACTACACGTCATGAAGAGGACAGCGTCTGGTGTTCCCGTGTACACCCCTCGACCGCGGAGACCCAACAGCCCGCCTCTGGAGCCACCAGCCCTCCACATCGGGGCCTGCTCAGGTGTGTGCACCGACATCAACGGGGGATGGGCGTGTGTACTGTGGCAAATCATTTCCCGCTAGCCGTAGTGATAGAGCACGAGAGAGTTTGCACTGAAAATCATGGCCGCAATGTTACCACCCAATGCCATATCTGCGGCATGGCGTTTTCACGCAAAGATAATATGGCCCGCCACGTTAAAACTTGTGTTGTCACCGCTGGACAAACAGGAGGTTCAAGGTACAAGTTTTGCGGACAGGCGTTCGCATTTTGGCACTATGCCATGCGCCGTGAGAAAATCCAGTGCTTGTTCAATCCTGACAGAATTTAATTTGCATGCGCGTAATGTCAGGGTGAATTTACGCGCGAAGACAATCTGATGACGCACAGAAAGACGTGCGATGGCCTCCACATGCCGCAAAGAGACGGTGCCTGGCCGTCAGCACCGTTGCGAGGCGAGAGTGCCCGACCATGCGCAGTAAGTCGTCGGGACAGCAGACACTGGGCTCGTTGGGGCGGATAGTGATTGCTTTCCACCGAAACATTCAGACACATGTGCCGGAAAACAACGGTGCGACCAATGATACCTGCACATGCATGGTCCACATTAAAAATAATCCGGTCAGGCAAATAACTCATGAAGTAGAGGAAAATTAACACAAGAGGCAAATAACACATGACCCAGTAAAATTTAATGTATGGCTCGAATGTGATTAGGCCAAGCCAGCCCCCTTCAATGAAATTGTGGACAACCGGGCGTTTAAGACTTAAAACATACCTTCTTATGAAGTGAGCGATATTAAATAAGCCATTGATGCAAGCATAGAAAAAAAATGCAAATAAGAGGAAGACTACGTCAGCGAGGGATCGGGATGGACCCTGTCTGCTGCCAAGAGAATGCAAACAAGAATAATCAAGTTAGTCCCTCTGCGAGTCTCATCATACATCGATCTGCCTGCCACCATCAAGAACAGGAAAGCGTGCGTAAACCCCGTGAACCTGGGACACAACACGTGCTTCAAGTGAGCCACACTGGCGCGATATGGGGGGGGGGGGGGGAGCTGCAAACTGAGTCGACCGACGATACCACGAGCTGTAGGGGAAGTTCGATAATATTTACGGATTTTCAAGATGGCGGCCGTGATTTCATAATCCAAGATGGCAGAATTTTTTATTTAAATTTTTATTAATTATTTTTTATAAATTTAGAATATTTTCCCTATTTTCTAGTATAAAAATACGGATTTTCAAGATAGCGACCTTAACGATAGTTTAAACGGTGCTGTCATAATTCAAAATGGCGGCCATGACATCATAATGGTCGAAGTCATGACCTCGGCGGCTTTAGTGACGCTTGATCCTGGGGAAATTTAGGTAGCTTTGGGGAATTTTTAAGCTGTTGACATTTTTGAGGACTATAAACGGGAAATTTTCTTTGAAAACGGGAATTTTTCTCTCGAAATAGGGAATTTTTTTATTTTTCCAATTTTTTTATTTTTCCAATTTTTTTGTGAATTTTTGGTAAAATTTAAGAATTCTTAGTATTTTGATAAGTTTTGAAGGTCAAGGTCAAAGGTCAAGGTAAAAGGTCAAATTCATACAAAATGGCCGTCTTGAAGTAACAATCCAAGATGGCAGACACGTACTCAACCCTTACTCCGACTCCAGGCGCAGGAGGAACATTTACATACTACTCTTATTAATTTAGTACTATAAATAATCGTTTTTCTGTTTTTTCGTTGTTTTACCCTCCACAGCAGTAATACAGCATTTATGCTTTGTTTTCTCCAGTAACTCCAAAAATTAAAGATAATTGTAAACCGTTCCCTGAATATCTTTCCAATTGTAACTGTGGTCTTAATAAGCGTGATATAACCAAAGTTATATTATATATTATATAAAGTTAAATTATTTATTGTTCCATTTTATTTTCCATTGTTTAAAAAAAATTATTTTAAATGAAACATATACTAACACATTAATTTATACACCAATTTTTGTGAGAAGTAGTATTATTTCGAAAAAAAAAAAGTTTTTCATATATGCAAAATAACCATATGAGAAACCCTCAACAACAACAACAACAACAACAACAACAAAATAGTATCTATTAACGAAAAACCTAGTTAAGACGCTCCTCAAATCAGCAGCCAATGGGCAAATGCGTATGGTAGCTATAAAACTATTGAGTTTATCCTAGGGTCATTTAGACCTGCGATTCCAGTCCCAACTGGAGACTAGAGACTGGAGAAATTCACGGATAACCTTTCGGATATACTCCACAAAATTCTGTACACTCTATCAAATTTCCTCTCTGTAGTGTATATCTGGCTACAAAGGACACATAAACACGGATCGCGCTAATGGCAGGAGTCGAGAATTGGAAAGAGAGAGCAAATACAATTTTAAATGCACACTGAAAACTATAGATGAGATACGCTATAGACGCATACACATTGCACAGAAAAAAAAAATCCGTGCTTTCAGAAAAGATTCATTTGGAAACAGGTTACCAAGAAATAGTTTTTAATAAGAAATATATTACTACAATAAATATATTTTAACTTAATACAACACATGGCTATGTTGGTTCAGCTATCTCTGCGTGAAATTTCGGACCAATCACAGACATAGTATCGAGATAAAGGCGTTTGAATTTCGCCTTATCTTAAAGGGGGAAAAAAACCTTCTTTCAGATCGCTAGGTGAAAGCGGTAAATCAGGGTTGGGTAATGACGTGTAGAATATTAATATTCTACATACGTGTAGAAAATAGTGTAGAAAATGTAGAATATGCAGAATATACGCAGAATATGTAGAATATTCAAAAATAAATTAAAATCTACCTTTCAGGTGGTTGGAATATTCTTTAAGGTTATTCCCAGTATCTGACTTCTAAAATTATTAATAATGTGCCCTAGAAATGTCAATCTGCCATTTCCAGATCTGTTAAAAATGGTTTTGTTTTTGCAATTGGGCCTAGTAAGACACTCATTGTCCGCTGAATCTTTGTGATCCTCTAAGTAGCCTAGACAACCCTGAGCAGTGCAAGTGTTTCTGCAGCTAAAAGTATTCATAAAGTACATAGTAAAAGACGTTACGTAGGACATACCTTCAAAGGCTGAATATTCTACATATTCTGCGTACATTATACATTTTCTACACAATTTTCTACAAGTATATAGAATATTAATATTCTACACGTCATTACCCAACCCTGCTAAAACTGCATGATTTTGCTTCTGATGAATATTGAGAAATTCTAAAGACTATACATAATGTAATATATATATAAATATATATATATATATATATATATATATAGTATGTGATTTCGGTTAAGTATTAGTAGATGAAATATTGTGTGTTTGTTCCTTCAAAAATACTTTCAATTTATTATTAAAAAGTTATAAGTAAATTTGACAACCAATCGTTTCATGTTATTTATGTACGCAAAGACACTCATTAAAAGCAGGCTGTAAAAAGATGAGTATTATACATGTAGAATATGTAGAAAATTCAATATTTTACATTACATATTCTACAGTAGAATATACGCGTAGAATATACATATTCTAAGCTGTATATTCAACTGACCCAACCCTGTTAAAAATTAACATCTGTGATGTATATTATCTTTATTTTAAGCTGTTTA